>NW_028288542.1:2749255-4123883 GCF_059628265.1 Tinamus guttatus | reverse complement strand
CCCAGGAATGTGTGTGGGAAATCAAAGGCACTGGCATGGGCCTGGAAAAGCCTCTGGAGCAGAAGTAGCTTTGCAGCTGGCCTGGAAATCTCCGGAGCCTGTTCCCACCCAGAGCAAAGGCAAAGCTCCTGTCAGTGGAAGCAGGACTGGGCCCAACAGGGGCTGATTTTTCACTACATGGAAGAGCTGCTTGTTTCCATTTCTGCAGCTCTCAGCATTTCCAAGGGACCTGGGCGTTTGCTGAGACCTTGTGCTCTCACAAGCCCCATCACCCAGCCGGACCCGGCACAAGGCTCCTGGCAAGGCCGCAGGTGGGAACAGAGTGCCAAGTGCGGAGCCTTGTCTGCCTCGGGACATGGTGTGGCACAGGGGCCACATCCCAAGGATAACGAAGGTGCCTGAGGGCTCTCGGAGAGGAGAGGAGAGGAGAGGAGAGGAGAGGAGAGGAGAGGAGAGGAGAGGAGAGGAGAGGAGAGGAGAGGAGAGGAGAGGAGAGGAGAGGAGAGGAGAGGAGAGGAGAGGAGAGGAGAGGAGAGGAGAGGGGAGGAGAGGGGAGGAGAGGGGAGGAGAGGAGAGGAGGGGAGAGGAGGGGAGAGGAGGGGAGAGGAGGGGAGAGGAGGGGAGAGGAGAGGAGGGGAGGGGAGAGGAGAGGAGAGGAGAGGAGAGGAGAGGAGAGGAGAGGAGAGGAGAGGAGAGGAGAGGAGAGGAGAGGAGAGGAGAGGAGAGGAGAGGAGAGGAGAGGAGAGGAAAGGAAAATAGGCCATTTGCACTTCTGTTTTTGTCAAATGCTGGTTAGAGGAGAAAAGGGTCTGTTTCTGTCCTGGCCAGGAAAGCAAGAAGCATTTTCCACTGCTCTTATTAAAAAATAAATCCAGTGAATTAAACATGATGCTCTCTCTCTAATCTGGTGAACTAAGACAATCTTCAGGCTTTGGGAAAGCTTGTGAAGCTGCTCTTTCAGGTCCTGATCACAGAAGAACCTGTGTCCCACATGCGCAGGCGGTCACAGGTGGCTCCTCCAGGACCCTTGTCTGGTCCTGGGTATCCCCAGGCACACCAACCTGCCTCCAGAGTGTCTGCCTGGGCCTTCCCAACGTTTTATGCAGATGTCCCCCTGGTTGTCCAGCCCTCTGAGGCTGCTCCCCATCTCTCTGGAGATGCCACGGACAATCCCATTGGTTCCCTACGCCCGGGTCACAGTCATTATGTAGACAAACACTCCTGTGGGGAGCATAGCCTTGGACGAGCTTTAATTCTGTATTATAAAACAAAAAAGTGGCTCAGGTAACGCAAATGCAATATTCAGCTACTGTGAGAAGTGTATTGCTATTTCAGTTCTTTTCATAAGCTCCCTTAGTTTCTTCGCTTTTCTGCATCTTGTTGTTTCTTTTTTGTGCACTGAGCGCTTTCACCGAGGCCAAAAATAATGTTTGGGTATGTTTAGAGTGGCCCTATTCTGTACTTCATTCCAAGGAGAGCACATCTAGGTGTGCCACGATGTGTATACAGAGCCTGCTAATGCACGAGCCGGGGTGATAAGCTAAACAAAACTGCAGCTTGTCAGTGAACTTCCCTGCCAAGCCTGGCGGCTGCCTGATCGAAGAACAGAAAGAAGCAGGTCGGGGCTCCCAGACTACCACGCGTTCCTGGGAGCGTCATCCCTCGGGAAGTCCTGATGTCCAGACGTGACCTGATTTGGTTTCGGACCAACTACTGCATGTGCCAAGCACGGTACGGTCCAGCCTGACACGATTTCACACAGGGAGTCTCTCGGGCTGGCAGCTGTAAAAGATGTATACACAACATGGCCCTTTGATGGTCAAATCATGTTCCCCTTCCAGCACAGTATGGTTAAAACCAGACAAGCAAACAACATTGCACAAAATATAAGCAGCAGCAGCAGAATGTATATTCCATTTTTACATTAAAAACTACTTACAGTGATAGATGACAGCACAGTAAAATCCAGAAGCCAGTTGCCTATGCTATGCATTATATCAATATTTATTTTAATTTGGAAGAACTGAACTTTGGGAGCTTTTATCAAGAAAAAAAAAAAAAAAAAGAAGAAGAAGAGAGACTATAAATGGTGTCCTGATGGATTATGTTTTGCTCAAAAGCAACTTTTCTTGCAGACCTCTGAATTCTGTTTGCCACTCTTTCTTCTCTGAGTTTTTCAGCCTGCTCAAAAAGAGACGTGATAGAATAAAAATAGAGCTAGCTGTACATTATCTAAATTATCTTCCCTGGCAATAGAGCACAATTGGTCTCGCATCCTAATTACTGTATTTTTACCCTCTAACAATAGGGTGAAATTCTCCAAATTCTCTGAAATTGTGTTGCAGGGCTATAAGGCTTTCTTTTAAAGGGCTCTTTGCTGCGTGCATCTCTATTTTAAGGCCTCGTGCTTTCTCTTTTTTTTCTCCCCATACTAGTAACATATTGCCTGAGCATATACCGGGTATATATATAGCACATTGCTATATACATAGCGTATTGCCTAAGCCCATAACCCAAGCAGAGCGGAGGTGCTGCCAGCACTGCTGACGGTGCTGGCTGTGCCGGGAGGAGAGCCGGCCAAGGCGGCGCTGAGCGCTGGGAGCAGCCCGAGCTGCCGCGCGCAGGAGATCGCGGCGGCGTCGGGGCCGCTCTCTAAACGGAGGGGACTCAGGGCTTGCGAGCTGGGCCCTCCGAGGCCAGAGATACAGGTGGCTTTGCTCTAGCATTAATCTGCCAGATTGTCCTGCTGCTCTTTTCCTCACAGTAAACACAATCTCCAGAACAGTCAGGAGGTAGCCGGAAAGCACAGGGAATATTTTCACTGTTTGAAAATGTCTTTAAATTTTTCCACCTCTTTTGGTGCATAGATGCCCTTTCTGATGTGCACAGCAGATAGAAAATGTGTACCACGACACCATAACTGGGTCGATGCCTGTGGTAGGATGCTACTTGACTGCCTTCTGCCTGGCAGAGTTTTGGGGCAGACCCTGAGCAAGCTTGGGCTCAGCATGAGAGCCATCACTTTCTTCAGACCACTGGCTCCAGCGATTTCCAAAAGTTCTCAGTTGAAAAGATTTCTAATCTCCTAGAAAATCTAGGAGAATCAATCTCACTTCAGAAATAAGTTTGTTAAAAAGTTATTTTGCTTTCAGCTTTGACACCAAGCCATAGACAAATTTCCCTGGGAGGTGCTCAGTAGTGACAGAGCTTTCTTTGCACATGTCTTATGTAAGATTTAGTAGCATAAGGGCACCCTCCTCAAGATCCACAACAGCATATGTAAAGTTAATGATTCTCCAAATAAAGAGCCCTGGAAAGGATTGTACAGGTGTAGCCGAAGGAACCACGTAAACAGCAACCAATTATTTCCACGTTTGTTCTTTCTTAGTGTAAGCCTCAGCAGCTGGGTCCCATATGAACATGTCATGACAGATGACAGTGAGACGCGTAGATGAACCCCAAGGCAACCCACTACCTTACTCAAATGATTTGTCATAAATGTTTATGTTCATTTTAATTGGACTTAGACCTGCGTTTTGTCTGGCTTGGGTCATGCGGCTCAAAACACTGAAGGTGGAGGTAAATACACAGTTTCCTCCTTTAAGGTGAGGTCAGAAACATTTCAGCCTAAGTACACTGCAAAAGGCTGGCTCATCCATCACCTCCATTAGGAACTGTATAAACAAGCCGGCCACCTTTCGGTGCTGATAACACGCAGCCTGTTGCTCAAAGCGGGGATCGGTTCCTGTTCGGGCTTGCGCCGCTTGCAACCTGCAGCGAGTGCAGTCCCTGCAGAGGGGTGCGTGACACCGCGCATCAACAGCAGGCTCCTACCCTTGGTGACTCCGCGACTGCGGGAATTCAGAGCCTCGTTCAAATTTTAAATACTTCATTTTTTTTTTCCTTCTTTCCATGCCCCACTTTGAGTTGCATTATGTATCTGCAATTTCTTACCTGCGCTCAGGTGGTGACTAAACATCTTCCATTACATTTCTAGTGTTGCCAGTGATTCCTTATGACGGGTATTCATATTAGGGGGAGCTGCTGTGCATACTTGCTAAAATAACCTGTGTTCAATCTAATAAAAGGGTGGACGCTATATTGAGACTGTGGTTACAGCTGTTTCAGTATTTGCAGCCAAAACAGGAGTCAAATCCCTCTGTATAAAACTTTTATGATCAAATTTAATCTCCAGATTTTATCTAGCATTTGCATGACACAGTTTGGGGTTTTTGTTTGTTTGTTTGTTTGTCTGTTTCACACATTGCTTTCTAGCACTGTTACCACATTTCTAAATGCTGCTCACTTTCTCATACATTTCTTTCCAAATAATTGTGAATGCAAAATTTTACACACAGCGGCTTGGATGGCACCTCAAGGTTTCTATTGCTTTGGAAATGTCATCTACATGAAATCTTTCCTCCTGCTCTGGGTGGCAGGTCTGAGTTATGCTTGGTTTAGCTGAAGGTCCATTTGGATTTGTCTGCAATGGGTGTTTACAAGGCTTCAGTCTCTTGCATCACACGCTTGCTAGTAGAAGGAGGAGGTGGATTTCCAGGGAGGGAGAAGAGCAGGATATGCAGGGATGTGTGCGTGCACATGCCGTGAAGGGCTCTCGATACAACAGATGATGTGGGCAAGCGGCTCAGCCTCGGAAAGCCCCAGGATGCTCAAGCCTGAACCCTCACTGCACTGCCAAGCTGAGGCGAGGGCAATGGGCTCCTTCTGAGACGCAGAGAGCTTCCTGCGCTGCAATATCTTCACTGCCACCTCTCATGCTGCTGCTCCTTCCCACCCTACATATAACGTCTTTCTCCTTTCCTTCTTCTTTGCCACATTTTTCTCCTCAGTGCCCAGGTTTACCTACATACATGGCTATTGACAGCAGCTTACCTGTGTATGTGGGTGGTGGAAGCGCTGCCCTGAGAGGCAGAAAACAGAAGGAAAGAAGGGAATAGTCTAGACTCAGGGGACAACTGAACATTAATTAATCCAGGTCGAGATCTGGAAAAGGAGACAGAGGGGGAAAGTCAAGAGGAGAGGTGATAAGGAAAGAAAGGGGAAGATCCAGGGCTTTGCAAGGCTCTGTGAGAAGAAGGGATGAAAATACACGTGCTCTAGGTGTCCCTGCTTGAGCAGGGGGGTTGGACTAGATGATCTCTAGAGGTCCCTTCCAACTTTAACCATCCTGTGATTCTGTGTGATTCTGTGAAAACACCCAAGCCAAGTATTATTATACTACTTGAAATACAGTGAAGTTGCCCATGGCACATGTCACCAACAAAAACACTCGAGAGCCATTAAGTCTCTAGCCGTCCTTCACCCATGTTTTGAAACTTTTAGCCAAGGTTGCACATGATGACACCGGCTCCTAGAACCCATGGGCTTCCTCCCTCCATGTCCACCCAAACCCTGCAGACTTAACTCCGTGCGCAAACCTCCCTTGCAGAGCAAACAACCATCCTTCCTCACCAGGCCACCTAAATGACCCAAGGCCGAGGACAACTTCTCATGATGATGAAACTCGGAGAATCAATTTTACTCTTGCAAACAAGTGATTTGCATTATTCACAATCCTCTTACACAACAGCCTTCAGCCACAGCTAAAGCCCCGCCGGACGCATCCACCAGCATCGCCATGCCGGTCAGTTGCTCGTCTCGCTAACCACGCTGCCTGCTTCAAGCGCGTCGCCGCTCCTCTTCTGTGGCCATGGAGGGAGGAGGCCTGTGGGCTGTGGGTGGTGGATGTGGCTGACGTAGTGTGGAGAAGGTGAAAACACACTCACAGATCTGAGAAGCTGATTGAGAGCTACACTGTCTCTCCTGATACTTTGCATAGGCGATTCTTGTTTTTTTTCACCCTTTCTTTTTCAGTAAACACTGAGAGAGGACAAGAGCAGCAGTAAGAACTGACTGTGGAAACTTAACAAAATAATATATTTTTGCAATCCTTTCCAAATTGGATGTTTTGTTGACACCTTCATGTCACAGCTGTTGGCTTTGCTAAGTTTTTTTCCAATTCTCACTCACACCACTTTGATGTGAATATGTAATAGTGTTTTTATGTCATTATTTTGTGCATTGGCTAGAAAGTATCTGTGAGGCTACATGGAGCACAAGGCCACGGCAGCACGGGGTAGGAGGAGCAGATGGCCTGGGAGAGTCCACTCGTTGTTTAAACAACAAACATCGACTGTACTTGTCAAAGGTAGCCAAGTAAATTGTTTTAAAATGGCCAAAGTCATCGTACAGAACAGCAGAAAATATCTTAAAAGTGCACTCTCTACTCCCTGTTTTCACCATCCTACAATGCACATAGCCTGCTTGTCTTATTATTTTTACCCACGTTTGGCAAACCAAATTTAAACTAGGATTTTTTAAAGCAGTTGCTGATTCTGAGTGTATCATCTTCTGAGTACAGGGTTGTAGCTGAGTGACCCAAAAATGAAGGCTTTCATAATTAGTGGCTATTTTTGAAAATGTCTCCCATGAGACACCTACACGTTGGGCTGGAACCTGTCCTCTGAGCACTTGTAGCACAGGGAGCAGGAGCACCAGTGTCCTCCTGCCGTCAGCGTTTGCCATGGACCGTGGGGTACAACGGTGCTATCGGTTCAAAATGCATACGATCCATGGTGACTGAGTGACAACTGGCACCAGCGACACCAGTTTGGTGCCTGTTCAGAGCTGCTTTGCTCTGTCGTGCCCAGCCTGGCTCTGCCTCCACCCCACTCGAGTTTCAAGAGCTACAGGAGCCCTGCACCCCTCCAGACACACGGCACATCCAAACAGGGAATTCAGCATCCGGCTCCCAGAAAGGGAATGAGCAAAGGAAGGCGATTTGCCAAGGTGAGGAATCCTATAAGTTGGAGAAAGGGCTGTGGGAAGAGTCTTCGGTCCAGCTGATGATGTATCTCAGGATAAAGCCATCCAGGAGCAGGTCCTGGTTCCCCACGTGGGTCAGACCAGCTAGGAGAGAGGGAAACAGTTAAACGCCTCCTCTCTCACCCGCAGCATTTTGTGGGCACTGAGGTCATGATTCTCTTTTCGGAGCTATAAAAGAATCAAATGATATCATGTGTCACTGCCTGGTAGGGCACAGCCTTCTACCGACTCCGTCCTCAGAGGCGAGAGTCGTTTCAATGTAAGTGGCGAAGGAGTCTGCTTGAAATCCCAGCCCCTGCTCTCAACACAGCAGGAGAGCCTGACCAATGCAGGTGAATTGCACTAGATCTTGGATGGCACTAAGAAATGCTGCATTTGCTAAACGTTATTCACATTGAGCACTGTCTGGGCACCCCACGAGGTCACTGATTTGTGGTCAGCACTTGACCAGGCCCCTGGATGGCCCCGGGGCCAGATGTGATGACAGTAGACGAGGAGACCATGCACGCACTTGAGGCAGGGACCAGATGTGAGTTTCCACCGCAGGCACCAGCGAAGGACGAACTAAAATGAAATAAAGTGAAATAAAGTGAAACAAAATAAAGAGAAACAAAATAAACCGAAACAAAATAAAGTGAAACAAAATAGAGTGATGCTAAATAATACAATATAGAATAAAATAAAAGCCATGAGCATTTTTTGTGTGTGTACAGTGGGGTGCGGGGGAGCGTTCCTCTCCGACAGGGAAGCTTTTCTCCAACAGGAGGAGCTCTTCGCTTTGGAGAGGCGATCTCCAAGGAGTGGCCACGGTCTCGCTTCAACCCCCCTCCTCCTTCTCCCCTTCCCCCCCGCTCCACCGCCTCCGTTTTATAGGAGAGCAGCAGCTTAATTGATTTGATAACAAAATAAACAGCAGCCCAGGGCTGCCGGCGGCCCGGCTCGCCCCCAGCGCGGCGCGGCGCGGCGCAGCGCGGAGGGGGAGGCCCGCAGCCTCCGCGGTGCGGAGCGGGGCCCGCAGCCTTCCCGGTGCGGAGCGGGGCCCGCAGCCTTCCCGGTGCGGAGCGGGGCCCGCAGCCTCCGCGGTGCGTGCGGGAGCGACGTTTCGCGGCGCGTTTGCCGCGGAGCTTCGGCGCTTGGGGCGCTTCGCGGCGGGCGGAGCGCGGCCGGCGGCCCCGGCAGCTCGCGGAGCTCCGCGCCCATCGCGGTGATCCCCTTCCCGGCAGCCGCCTCGCAGCCCCCGGCTCGTTTCCGAGCCGCGCCGCCAGCCTCCCCCGCCGCGCACGGCACCGGCAGCCGCCCCGAGCGGCAGCGCAGAACTTTGTGGCACAAATTAAACGGCTCGCCCTTAATGCGCTTAGCGCTCGCTCTGGGAAGCAGCGCGCGGGCCGCGTGCTGGAAGGAGCCTACTTAAAGGTGCCGTGGGAGCCGCCGCGGAGGCCGAGGGTGCTGCGAAAAGGGCACCCCGAGCCGGAGCGGGAGGGCGGCCGAAAGAGCCGCGCTGCAGCTCGGGGGCACCTTCCCTACCCCCCCGCGGCTCCGCTGCCTCCGCGCCGCCCGCCCGGCGTTTCGCTGCTCCCGTTTCGCCGCTCACTGTCGTCTTCGGCGGCGGCGAGAGCAGCGCGGTGACCTTGGCTCGCGGCGCGCTGCCCGGACACGCGTGGGCGCCGCCTCGCCACGCGGGACGCTGCGCGGGGGCGGGGGGTGCTCTGCGATGCAGCAGCGGGGTAACACGCGGGGGACCAGGCGGGGGTTCTGCCAGCGCGGAGTTTCCAGCGCCTTGTCCGCAGTTTCGGCTCGCTCCTCTTCCTGATTTTTTTTAAGACTCGATGACTTCCGTGCGGGTTGTTTATTTTATTTTATTTTATTTTATTTTATTTTATTTTATTTTATTTTATTTTATTTTATTTTATTTTATTTTATTTTTTATTATTATGTTGGCTTCTCTGAACTGAAATGGGGATTTTGCGCGGTAGAAGCCGAAAGCAGAAACCGTGACTAACCGTAGAGCTGTGTTTCTTCAGCGCAGTCATTTACACCCTGTGAAACTTAAAAGACGCACTGGAGGGGCTCAGAATTGGAGGGAAGTGGGAGCCTCTGCCGGGACCCCACGTAAGGCTGAATGTGCCCCGAAACGCGTGAAGTCCCTGCGGGTGCGAGGCCTGGGGGAGGGAGGGGACAGGGCCAGCAACGAGCAGACGATAGTGGGATTTAGGGTGACGACTTGGTTTATCGCAGGGACACTGATGAATTCAAGAGACACGAGAGCCGCAATGGACATTCCTAAAAACAATTAAAGCGGTGGGAAGAATTGCTTAGAGATCGATACGGCCCAGGGTAAATACTGTTTGCCTATAAGCAGAACTGTATAATAAAGCACGAAATGACTGTGAAGCACCACGATTCTCTCGCTGAAATGTGTACATATATATAGGATCTCTTCCCTTCGGCGCCACAAGAACACTTCACCTTTCCCTTAAAAATGCCCTCCCAGCTTTCTTCCCTGCGCTCAGTACTTGTCCTGGTGCGAAGAAGCGACAGCACCCAAAATCCTTTTGAAATTCCCGAACAGCAAACGCTAATAGCCTCGAGGGTAGGTCGGGGGAGTATTTAAATAGCTTCGCGCATAAGTAGCGAGCGCCTTCGGTCTGGTACGAAAATAAACTGGGAGTTAAGCTTTAAATATCCAGGCTTGATTTAAGAGCAGGATGCGCTCGGCTGAACGGCTGCTAAACTCCCCTGGATGGGCCGCTCCAGGGCGGCGCGGAAGGGCAGGGAGCGGGGGAAAGGCAAGGGGAAGAGGAAGGGCTCCTGGCGGAGCCCGGCGGGATGATGTGTCCGAGGGGGGGGCCTGGCTCCGCGCTGGTTTCCAGCGGGGGGAACGGCGGCTCCGCGGCCGCGCAGGGAACATCCCGGGAGCGGGGGCGGGAAGCAGCCGCTCCGCGGGAAGCTCCGCGCTCTCCCGGCGGCAGCGCGGCCGCGAGAGGCAGAGCGGGACGGCGCTTCCCCGAGAGGCGCCTGCTCCTGGCGGCAGCCCCGGCAGAGGGGACAAGCTGGATATTGTTCCGCGCGGCCGGCACCGCGTATCCGCGGCGGGAGGGGGTTGTGCTCGCCCGCCCGGGATGAATAACCCCGGTCGGCCCCGCGGCGGCGGCGGCAGCCAAAGCGCTGCGAGCGCTGCCAAGAGATCGGCCGCCGCCGCGGGCCTTTCCGCAGCCGCCGAGCGCGGCCTCCGGCGCGGGCGGCCGGGGCGGGAGAAACCACGAGGGCCAAAGGAGGGCGAAATAAGGGGGGCCCCCCCAGGGTGGGGTTGCCCGTGGCAGGTGTAGCCTCCGGGCCCCCCCTTCCCGGTGGGGCCGCGAGCACAGGCTGTTCCGGAGCGGAGCCGCGCAGCTGGTTGTGCTGCGCTGCCAAAGAGGCCACAGGAAAAGCTCCTGGAGCTCCCTGCAAGCGCGCAGCCCGCGGACCGTGCGCGGGGGAGCCCGCGCCTGAGCGAGGCCGCGTGCCGGCCTGCGGCAGGGGCAGCGTGCGCGGGTCTGCGTGGGAGCCCCCCGCGTGTGCGTGAGAGCCGCGGCGGGGCTGTGTGTGCGAGTCACGGCGAGCGCGTGCGCCTGCGTGACAGCCCGGGGGCGAGAGCGTGTGCGGCGGGTGCGTGACGGAGACAGGGAGTGTGCCCGAGAGCGCGCTCCTCTGTGGGTGCCAGTGCGTGCGGGCGAGGCAGCGAGTGCGTGGGAGTCCGCACACACGTGGGCGCGAGCTGCGGGCGCCGCGGAGGGATCCCCGTGGGCTCGGCGGGAGGGAAGGAAGGAGCTCCCGAGGCGAGAGGCGCCCGGCTCGGCGGGCAGCGGGCCAGGGAGGAGGGACCCCACGCCCTTCCCCTCCGCCCCGCGCTGCCCCTCCGTCCCCGCGTTGTTTGCGTGCAGCAGGAACTGGGATTTTCCATGTGCCGGCTCCGCTGCTCGCGACCCCTGCGCCGGACGCGGAGTCGGCTGCGCGGGGTCGCGCTGCAGCGGGAGCTCCCGTCGCTGCCGGGGGAGGAGGCTGCTCCTCGCCCGCGCTGGCAGCGAGGAAAGGGCTGGAGCTGGCGGTGGGAGGCCCTGGAGAGCTGCCCCGGCCGGGGCTCCCTGCCAGCACGGGGCTGCCGCTGCACGTCCGAGCGCTCCGGCACGAGCGGGCTCTTCCTCCCGCTCCCTGCCGCCGCGCACGGGCCCGCGCAGGGGCTCGGGGCTCTGGGGCAGGACGGGGGGACCTCCTCTGGCGCGAGCGATAAGAGCTGATTTAGAGGCAGCGGCGAGACGCGCTCTGAAAACCCCGTGACGTTTTTTTCCCTGGTGGATTCAAATAATATATGAAGCCCGTGAGGTGGCGATCTCCCGGGTAGCTCCCGGGATGCGTGGCGTTGTTGTTAACACATGTTTCAATTTTGGATCGAGACCGTCAATTACCCGCTGCGCTGCGAGCCCTCGCCTGGGGCGGGCTGGGGGATGGGGTCGCCTCTATTTATTAACCTCCCGAGGCCGGCGGAGCCTCTCGCTCGGGCTCTCTCGCCCCTTCCCCCCGCTCCTTGCCCGTGGCCCCCGGGCCGCCTCTGCGGCTCTCCCTGTACTTTGCCTCCTCATGTGCCCAGAAGATCGCGACCAGCCAGGCAGCTGTGCGGGGAAGCGAGCAGTTTGGGGAAAAAAAAAAAAAAAAAAAAAAAAAAGGAAAAAAAGCAGCCTCCGCGGGGCTCGGCTGGTGGCCGGGGCGGGGGGGCGGGGCGCGACCGGGCAGCCTCTCCCTGCTCCCGAACCCGCTTCCCTGTCTTCGTGGAGAAGGAAAACAGGTCCACACGGCTCGCCTTGCTAAAGCCGGCTGTTTTCCCTTTTTTATTATTTTTTTCTTTCCCAGCGGAAGAGCCCCCCACCTCTCCCACAGCACTAGCACGTATCTGCGAAAGGCTGCTCCGAGGGGAGAAGCGGAAGGGCTGACAATTAACATTTCATCTGTTCGCGGAGAGCTGCAGACAGCTCGGGGCTAGCGCTGGCGGGGAAGCGAATCTCCCCCCTCCCCGCCTCTCCTTCCGCGGCACCCGCTCCGCAGCGCACGGTGCATTGCTAAGCGCTCCGAGCTGTTTTAGGGAGGGAGGGAGGGGAATTCTTTCTGGAGAAGCCCAAATGTTCCCACCCCCGCCCCTGACCCCAGGAGGGGGGTAACAACGAGGCTCTATTTGCCCCTCCAGTCACCTGAAATAAAATATATATGTATATATATAGCGAGCTCGCTAGAAGCGGCGCCCTTGCCTCTTGCCCCCCATTCCCCTTCCCGTTTCCTGCCGCCCCAGGCCCCCGTCTGCCCCCGGGCGTCCCGAGCTGCCGGACTCGGCGGCCCCCGCGCCGCCCGTGCCGGGATCCGCGCCGCCCCGCTCCGCACCGAGCCTCCGTGACGAGCGAGGCATCGTAGGCAGCCTATAAATAATTTCCATTATGTTCAGCTGACAGCGCGAGGCGATTAATTTTAATAGCTGTATATTTGCCTGTTTCTCCTAATGCTCTGTAATGAGATGAGAAGCCATCCAACCCCAGATGGCTCCAGCCGCCTCGTTATTTATTTATTTTGCGTGTGCGTGCGCGCCCGTGTGTGTGTGTGTGCAAGGGGGGGGGGGGGGGCGCAGCGGGCCCCGACGAGCCCCCAAACACACACGGATCTGCCCCGTCCTCGCTACCCCCTCGCCTCCATCTGCCCGCGGCGACAGGAGCCATCGTGACAGTGCACATTGAGCTGCCACTTGTGGGCACCTCGGCGGCCCCGGCTGCAGGGCTGGGGGGGGGCGCCCATTCGGGGATATTTATTAGCTCAGCTCGCCCGGACCGTGACTCCCGCCAGCGTTGGGGGCCGATCGACGCCGCAGTAAATGTAGCGGATCGATGTCGTTCGGGGTGAGGGGAGGGCGAAGGCGATCACGGATCAAAGCCCATCCTATTAACCTAAATTTCGTATGTGCGTGGCCTGCGCTCTGCCAGCGGCACCGGCGGCTCGGGAGGGCAGCGCTTTTGGGCAGCTGCGAAGCCGAAGGTGTCTCCGGCACCGGCCAGCGAGGCGACGAGCGTGTCTCGGTGTGTGTGAGCGTGTCCCCGTGTGGGTATTCCGATGTCCATGAGCACGTCCCGGTGTCCCCGTGCGTGTCCTGGTGTGTGCGGGTGTCTCGGTGTGACAAAGGCTCGCAGCGCCGAGCACGCTGCCCCTCAGTGCAGGCGGGAGAAGGGGGAGTTGAGGGGACATTTCGAAACGCGGGAGCGACTCCCAGATTTGGGCACTGCTGAGGTGTGTGTCGGGGTGGGGGTGGTGCCGGGGGGAGGGGGGTTCGTTCACCGGTAGGACGAGGATGCTTAACTAGGTGGAACAGCAGCGAGGCGAGCACCTGTGTCTTTTCTCTAAAAGGCGTGGACTGATAATTACAGCAGTTAATTGCGTTTCTTTGAAGGTCATTTGAAGTTACGGGGCTGTGTTTTTCTTTTCAGGCTGGCAGACAATGCCCGCGCACTGTTTTAAATGTAAATCAGAGGGTATCCGCATAAACCTGTATTGTAGGATCGAGGCGTAATGGATTCACTCCGGCTGTGCCTGAGCTCGCCACAATACAGCTGAGCCGCCGAGCTGGGAACGCGCCGGGGTTTCTTTGCGGAAACGCAGTTGCCGAAGAACATGAAAAGCACTAAATCGTGACGGGAAGGGGGTGGCGGCGGCGACAGAAATGCATTTAGTCGCGGGAAATGCATTTATGCGGCGGGAGGAAGGCTCGGCCCCGGCGGCTGCGCTGCGACGGCGCTGGCACGGGGTGGGCTTCGCTCCCCGACCAGGCCCGGGGCGCTGGGGAGGGGATGGCCCCGAGCGAGGGCATGGGGGGGGCACCTTGTGCTTTCCTCCGCCCTGCCCCGGTCTGCATCCCCCCTCCGGGACCTGCTGCTGTTTCGCGAGGCGCGCGGACCGGGGGGCCGTGCCCCCAAGCCCGCGGCGCAGCCTCCCGCAGCCAGCGGCCCCTGGGAGACGAGGACGGGCAGCCGCTCTCCCCACAGCGGTGCGGCTGCCTGGGGTGCAGGGGAGCTCCCACTAACCCCCCCTGCGCCCCCCGAGGCGACCCGGTGGGAGGGGGCCGCGGGGCGAAGCTGGCCCCGAGGGGCTGCGGTGCCCGCAGGGCCGGGCCACCCTCGCGCAAACCGCATTGTTTGACCTCCATTATGGCAAGTACCACCCGCCTCCCGAGGGGGGAAAAAAGCGGGGAAAGAAGAGGAAGAAAAAAAAGTAGTCAGCCCGGTACTGCCGCTTCCCCCGTTGTCCACAGCAACCGACGTATCTGATTGAACCTCGTTGTACGTCGTGACACCCGCATAATGGATCATCCTGTCAGGGCTTTTTTATCGCGGGCATTTATTTTGGTCACGGCTGGTGATAACTTTGCTGTTTATCCCTTGTGTCGTTACGGGCCTGGCCTCCCTCCCCCCCTGCCCCCCCTCCGCCGCTCCAGCTGGACCCCCACGAAGGACGCGACGGGACGGGTCGCTGCGGGGCTCCCAGACCCACCCCAGCTGGGGAGTCCCCCGCTTCCCCCCGGCTCGCTGCGTTGGCCGGGGCTCCTCGCGGCCGGGTTATCCCGGGTCATGGCACGGAGCTGGGATGCGCTGCGCTGGAGGCAGCGCAGCAAAGTCCCGCTCGCCGTTCTCCATCAATCCAGACACTTCAAAAGTAAATAAACCAGGGCAGGGAAGGGCCTCCAGGGAGGGCACAGAAGAGGCCTCTGACAGGCGCTTGTCTAGGGCGGAGCCAGGGCTATTTCTAGCCAGGGAATAACAACACTTGGGCTGCGGCGGCTCCGGCCCGCGTGGCCAGGAAAGACCGGATCGGGGTGTTTGCTTTGCTTTTAATTATTATTTTGACGGCGCGCCTGCCTCGGCGCGGGTAAACCGTGCCCCAAGCCCCGGGGGGGGCAGGAACTGGGGGGGAGAAGGGAGGCAGCTCCACCCCCCCTCACCGGAGCGAAAAGGTCCGTGCGTGGCGGGCGCGGGGCCAGGTTCGCAGCCGGGGCCGCGCCGCCCACGGCCACGGCGGGAACACCCGGCGGGACGGACGATCCCGCTCGGGCTACACTCGGCAGCGCCTGCCCGGAGGCGGGCGCGAGGCCGGAGGGGAGGAAGAGGGAGGCGGGCGGCACTGGGGCAAGGGTGGAGGAGGAAGCCGGGCCGAGGCCCCTGGTGAGCTGGGGTGGGAGGGGAAGCACCGCGCTTATCTGGATTACTGGGGTGAAAGGGAGCCGCTGATAGAAAAGAGGAGCTCGGCTCCCGCTGCTGCAGAGATAGGGCGATGATACGGGCCGGGCAGGCACCGAGCGGGAGGGAAGGAGGGAGGGAGAGGAGGAGGAGGAGGAGGCGGCGGCTCGTTCCGGCTCCCGAGCCGAGCCCAGGTGCGCTGTGGTTTCCCTGCGCTCAGCAGCCCCCTCCCCTCGCTCGCCTTCCCCCCCCGCCCCCCCCCCCCCGTGCCCTTGCCACGCTTAACCCTTTCGCACCTCCGCGGAGCTGGAGGCTGAGGCGAGCGCCGGCCCGGCCGCGTCCCCCGCGGTCCCCCGCTCCCTCCGTGGCAGAGACGGATCGCGGCAGGGGAAAAGGGAAGGCAAGGAAAGGGGGCGTGAGGTGGGGAGGGGAGCGAGGGGCTGGCCCCGCGGCGCCGAGCACCGCCCCCGGGCAGCTCCGCGGCCGCGGCTTTGTACACACGCTCGCAGAGGCAGCTGCGCCGCGCGGAGCGGAGCCAGCGCCGGGGCCACCCCCGCCTGCGAGCGCGGCCGCTCTCGCTTCCAGTCAGCGCCCGGCGGGGTTTGCAGCTGCCGCCGCCGCCTTCCTCCCCGCCGCCCTTTTCCTTCCTGCCCGGGCTGCGCTGGCCCGGAGCTCCCCGGCGCGTCCCCGCTGCGGGGCCGCTGCAGCCGGCGGGGGCGGGGGGGAGGGGGGCTGCTCCGGAGCGCCCCCGCCGCGCGCCGAGCCCTTTAATCAATTTCACCCTATTAATTATTAATTTTACGCCAGTCAAGCTCGCCCGGGAGGAGCGGGGGGGAGGGGAGGCTGGTGGCGGGGGGAGGCGGCGCGGCGCGGCGGGGCCGGACGCCAGGGCCCCCGCTCCGCAACTTTGGGCTCCGCTGGCTCGGGCAGCGCCGAGAGCCGGGGGAGGCTGCGATTCCCATCCCGGCGGATGATGCATCCCCCCCTCGCTTCCCTCCACACACACCCTCCTTCCCGCTCGCTCCCCGCCCGCCCCCCCTCGGCGACGCATCCATACGAGGGCCCATTGCACCGCCGCGATGATGGATCGTGCCTGGCGGGGGTGATTTGGTGTTGATCGCATATTATCACGGGCAGGTTGGACTGGTTGCTGATGGACGGCTTTCTAGCAAGCCGCTCCTCCCGACGCTCGGGGAAGCAGCTCGCCGGGAAAGCAGCTCGCGTTTAACTCCTTCTCGCACCAGCATTTGTGGCGGCAGCTCTGCGCGCAGCGCTTTTCCTCCACCTCCACTCGCGCCTCGGCAGCCTCCCAGGGCGCGGGCTCCGGGCAGGGCGCCGAGGGCCCGGACCCCGCGCGGCTCCTCCGCGGGCTCGCGGAGCGGGAGCCCCGCGCGGGCCCCGCCGCCTCCCCGGGCAGCGCCGCGGGCAGCGGAGCGCGCTCGCTGCGCGCCCGGGGGGGGCTCGCTCGCCCTCCCCACCCCCCTCTTTTTTATTATTTTTGTGTAAGTGCGCGCAGATACAAAGGCGGTTTCGTAATTCCTGCCGCCCGCGAGAGCCGGGGACCTCGGCTAACCTTTGGGAGAACTGATTGCAAGTGCCTGTTAACAGCCTGCGCTGCCCGCGCGGGGCACCGGGCCGCCGGCGGGGGATCGTAATTTAAGCGACAGGCAGTGAAGTAGCCAGGGATCCGTGGCGAGGGGCCCGCTCGCAGCCGGCCTCCCCACAAGGGCTGCGTGCGAGCGCTCGGTCTCCGGCGAGGAAGGCGGGCGGCGGAGGGGAGGATTAACCCCTTCGCGCCGGAGGGCTCCTGCCCGGGCCAGGAACGCGCCAGCTCGGGAGCCCGCCGAGGAGAAACTGCCCCCTTCGCCCCGAGACTGCGCGGGGTGTCTGTTTGCTTTATTTCCCCCCTCTTTGCTCTTAGTTTTATTCTTTATGCTGCGACACCAAGAGCTCCGCGAGCAGCGAGTCTCCTCATCCCGCTCCTCGCTGCCGCCTTAACTCCTCCCTGCAGCCCGAGCGCAGGTTCCTCGGACCGGGGGCAGGGGGGTTTCTCTTTGGAAACCGGGGAAAAGATAGGAGGCTATCGGCGGGGAAAGCAATATCTCGCTCCCTCTGGAGAGCTGCTCTCCAACAGGCAGCGCCTTGGAATCTATTTAAAGAGAGGGAAGGCGGGGGGGGAGAACAAAAGGGGAGGTGGAGGGGGGCGGACCAGAGCCAGCGAGAGGGGGAGAAAGCGATGGATGAGCCGGCTTGCAGGGTACATCAAGCGATCACATCTGTATATGCTCCGATCGATGGAAAGGATGGATAATATTTGTCAGCCGCAGACCTTTTTCTTCTCACTTCCCAGGGAAAGGCGAGGTGGGGGGGAGGAAGAGAGGTAATAGTGAGCTGCAAGGCCAGAGGCACTTCCTGATCCAACCAAATGGAAAAGGCAGGCTGAGGGTTATTATTGTTATTAATTATTTTTATTATTCTACAGCAGCCAAATGGACGATCGACGGACCATGCAGCTCTCTCTTCCCACTTCCTCGCCCATTCCCACTCCTTTCTTCTCCTCTTTTATTTTTCCTTGTTTTTTTTCTTCTGTTTTGTTGAAACTCAGCTGCTTCCTTCCAGAGGCTCCGAAGATTTAACCCTTTGCCCGCAAAGACTTGGGGTGGTTGAGCACAAAAGCAGATCGCGAAACCCTGGGACTTAAAAAAAAAAAAAAAAAAAAAAAAAAAAAAAAAACACGCACCCGGCGAGAAGTCATCAAAAGGCACCGTTACACACACAGCGACGTGGTTTGGCTTTAGGAAAGGCGAAAAAAAAAACCCTAAAAAATAGAGCGAGAAACGTAGTCTCTCTCTCACCGCCCCCCAGTCCTGCCAGCCCCTCGCCTGGTGCCTGCAGTTGCACTCTGAGTAAATAGTTCCCACACATGGTCCACATTTTGCACAGCGGCAGCGTGTTTCCTCTCGGTCTCTCGTTGCTGCTCTCCGAGCGGAGAAGAAAAAAAAATAGATTTAGAGGAAGTTAAAAATCAGGCGAGCTGAGAAAAGACTCCGTGTTACACACATCCTGAACGAAAGCGAAAGCCCAGCATTTCGTCCCTCCAAGCGCCAGGCTCTCACCTCCTCAGCAACGTCCCCAACGCGCATGGTGGACGTATCAAAATAGCAACTTGAGCGGAGCGGGCTGGGCTCCGCGGCGGCTGCCCCGGGACACGCGGGTCCATCTCCCTAATTTGGGGCCTGTGGAGGCAGGGTCCTCTTTTCCTCTTTTATTTTTTATTATTATTTTTCCCCTCTCCAGGCTGCCTCCCTCCCTGCGCGCGGCTGAGCCGGGATCAGCCCGAGGATCCTTGGGCCGCCGGGACCCGCTCCCTGGCGGCAGCCGTGACCCCGCGGCGTCGCTCCCGCTCCGCGGCCGCCCCTGCGGAGCCCGCTGCCCCCTCGGCTTCTGCTACGCGATATTTAAAAGAAGGGCCGCATTCTCCCCGGGAGAAGCCCGCTCGCTGCCTTGTTGCCACGAACAAAGCGCACATTCAGAGGGGTGGCTGCTGACGGCTCCCTCTGTATAGCACTGGCAAGCGGGTGGCCTTTGGTTACTGGCAAGGAAAATTCTAATCAGGGTGCTTGTAAGCGGGGCTTTATAGAAGCTTAGTTACAAAAGGCTTACACCAGAGTAATGCAATAACTATAATAACAGCCAGGGAGCCCTAAAGAGGGTGGAATGTGCTTGTGTCTGGATGATTTTCCCCGCTAGCACAGAGAGTGACTGTTTACTGCGAGTGCCATTAAGTATCGCTGGAAACTCACCAACCGCAGACTTATTTCAATCTACTTTATTGTTGTATCTGCTCGAAAAGCAGCGTGGCTCGGCCGGCCTGTATGTCGCCCTCGCGGCGACAGCGGGGAGAGGCGGCGCGGGGGTGTCGCAGGAGGGGACCTCGGGCGGCGGCAGCTGCCCCGAGGCCCGGCCCGGCCTCACGGGCGGCTCCGGCACCGCCACACAAAGCGGCGAGGGGAAAACGGCCCCTCGCTGTGCAGGGGCTGCCCCCGAGGTCGCCCCCGGCGCCCGCCTCCCCCCGCGGCACCGCGGCCGATGGGGAGCGGGGGGAGCCGCGGGGGGCCGGGGCGGCGCGGGCCCGGCTCGCCTGGCTGCGGGGCAGCGCTGCTCCCGCTGTTCCGGCTCAGCCCGGCTGCGCCTCGGCGCAGCTAATGGGATCAGCCGCTGCCCTCTGCTACCGCTGCCGCTCGCTGCGGTTGTTTTTTTTTTTTTCTTTCCCTTTTCCAGCAGCCCCCCCGGCAGAAGCAGCTACCGCTTGGCCGCGGGCGAGCGGAGCGCGGCGGGGCAGGAAAAGGCGCAGCGGGGGCCGAGGCGGCGGCCCCAACGCGAGGGGGGAGCCAGGGGGTGTCACCCCCCTCCTCCGTGCGGACAGACAGCAGCCCCCCGGCACGTAAACAGCCTCTGCCTCCCGTGCGTTTAAAAGCGGCGAGCGAGCGCCGCGAAGAAACGGCTGCTGCGCGCAGGGCAAGAAAAATGGGATTTTAATAGGCGAGGTCCGCGTGCTTGGCAGCCCGCCCGCGCGGCCGGGAATGCGCAAACAGCGGAGCCGCGGGCGCAGCTCGCAGCACAACTTGCGCTCCCGGCAAGCGCAGCCCGCGGCGCCCCCGCGCACACGGGGGGCGGCTGCGCTGCGCGACCGCGGGGACTGCGCGCTGTGGGCCCGCCGCGCTGCATCGCATGGCACTGCCCCGCGCTGCGCGGGCTGGCGGCGCAGTTGGCCGCGCTCGCGTATCGCGCCCGCCCGCGCGCTGCGAAGGGCCGCGCCGGCGGAGCGAGGCGCGGAGCAGCCCCGGGCGGAGCAGCGCGGCCCTGGAGCCGATTCGCGGCTCCCCGCGCGGGTTTCCACTGGGGCCCACCTGCCGAGAACGGCGCCCCTCGGCGCTTCGCGACCCCCCGGTGCCCTCCCACGCTGCGGCCTGAGCTCTGCAGCGCCGGCCTTGCCCTGGGCCGCGCCGGGCGGAGGAGGCGGCCCTGACCAGAGTAAGGGACCAGAGTAAGGGCCGTGCGAAACTTCCGCGGAGCGGCGGAGGGGCGCGGAGCCCTCGCCCCGATGGGCCCGGCTCCCCCGGTCCAAGGGGATGGAGGTAGCGGCACTCGGCGCTCCCCGAGGAGGCAGGCGGGAAGCGGGTCGGGCTTCGCGGGCCTGAGCGGGGCTAGCGGAGAGCGAAGTCCAAGCTGCGGCTCGGGAAGCGCAGGAAACCTCGGGAGGCTGGGAAGCCTCAGCCTCCTCCCGACCTTGCCCGGAGGGAGGGAGCAGCTTCCCTCGGCGCCAGCGGAGCGAGGCCCCGGCTCGGCCCGTCTAGCCCCGGGGAGAGCCCCGGGGTTCCCCGCCGCCCTGGGCCCGCGGTTTTGGCCCCGGGCCAGTTCCGCGGCTGGGCGCACGGACAACGCTGAGCGGATGAGATCCGCGGCCGCGCTGCCTCCTCGCCCCGCAGCTGCCAGCGGTTTCGGCAGGGCACTCGGCGAGCGTTTCCAAAGGGCCGACTCTCCTCCGAGGGCTGAGAGGGGCAGAGTTGCAGGGGGGATGACGGGGCCCGCATTGCTGCAGGAGGAACGGGAGAGGTGCAAGGAGGGCGTGTGCGGAGGCAGCAGCCAGCAAAATGCTGCGCTGGCAGCGTGCCGAGTGCGAGGGGCTGGGGCGCGATGCAGTCCTCGAGAAGCAGCTGCGATGGGGCAAAGATTGTCTGTCTCCTAGAAATACTGCGTGACCTACTGCTTAAATAAAATCTGTCCTCCCCTCCTAGTGCCAGGGTGTACCTGCAGGGTAGGCTCGGTCTTTCTGCCTCCCGTCCCATTATTCTGGTACAGTCTAATCCTTGTGTTGTGACCTACAGCAGCGCTCTGATTTATTTTTAATGCGTTCCGATTCCTGTTCCGTTGTCAAGAGATGCATTGAGATTCATTTTCCATTCCCTGCTTTTCAGGCTCCTGTTCTGCTGGAAGGACCCGCCAATAGACTTTAATTCGATTTGATATGATTTAATGAACACCTTTATCTTTTGTTTTTAGCAGGGGGGATTAAACATACAACCGCGTTCGGCTTTGCTAAATCAGACACGTTTCCCACCGAAATCCTATCTGGTGACACACACACTCACTGTAACATTTCATTAACAACCCCCTTGATATATTGATTTTTAATATTTGTATTAAATGTTGTGTAAAATTGAACTCAGGCGTTAGAAGAGATTGTGCAAGTCACAAGACATGACTCCTACTTAATTGTTTTTTTTTTTCTTTTTTTTTTTCCGTCGTGGAACAACAGTTGGAAAGAGGCCAGGAAAAGGGGAGTGGAAAAGAAAAAAAAAAGGAAAAAGAAAAAAAAAAACACTCTTCACGGGGGGAATTAAGGGCCCGTGTTCGGGGAAGGGCCGGGGGGATGGGGGGAGCACAGGCAGCGCGGCCTGGCCGACCCTGCCGCCTCGTAGCGGGGCGGGAGGGCGACTGGAGGGGCCCTCGCGCCGTGTCCCGGCCCCGCCGGTCCCAGTCCCACCGTGTCCTGGCCCCACTGGGTCCCGCTTCCCTGCTCCCTCTCCCGTGTCTCGCTCGCTCCACGCCGCCTCCTTCCCTCCCTGCTGCTCCATATGGTTCCTCCCCTCCTCCTCCTCCTCTTCTCCCCCCTCCATGTTGTCTCCGCGCCTCTCCATGTTAAGCCGCTGGCCCCCGAGGGAGCGTTTCGCGACCGCCCAGCTGCACCGCGGCCCGGCTCCGCGCAGGGCTTCGCGCCGCGCACAAAGCGCGCAGGGCCGGCAGGAGAGCCTGGGGGGCACGAGAGGGCCCGAGGAGCCAGGGAGCGGTGCCAGATAAAACTTCCAGCCGGAGGGTTTCCCGGGTGTGCCTAAAGCCCAAACAGTCCCTAGCCTAAAGAGACTAAAGAAGTTAAGCTCTCATCGCGCCTCCCCGCACTTTTTGTTTTCTTTCTCTCTTCTTCTGCCTTCTCCCTCCTCCCTCTCCATTGCCCCGAGATACTCACCCCCCCCCCCGCCAAGAATACGAAACGTTCAGAGATCAACATAATTCACCTGTAAAAAAAAGAAGAAGAAAAAAAAGCTCGGGAGCTATAAACTAGAGGCTGATCCTCCGCTTAGACTAGTGTTTAGCCGTTCATGCATCATGAGTGTCAAATAAATGCCTGATTGAGGCCCTCAGCGGAGGAATTAGCTTTCCTTGCGATGGAAATGCATAACACAGAAAGTGCTGAGGCATCCTCCTCGGAGTTAGCGCGGGCTCGCTCTCCGCGCTTCCCGGGCCGGGAGCAATCCCTGGCTCCCTCTTCGCACTTCCCGGGTGGAGAGCAATCCCTGGCTCCCTCCACGCTCCCCTTCCCCGATCACCGCCTTTATCGGCGGGCCCATGGGGCGAGGGGGCTGCGCGGGGAGTCCGGGGCCCGTCGTGCTCGCCGGAGGGGCCTGGCAGCCGGGGACCCGTCCCGCTGTCGGGAAGGCACCCGGGCATCGCCTCTTGCTCCCCGCCGTTACACGGGGAACCCCCTTTTCCACCGGGCTGCTGGGCCTTCCTCCCGGGGCCGCATCCTGTTCTGGGGCCTGGGCCCGGCCCTGAAGGCGCCAGAAGAGGCCCGCAGGAGCCGCGGGGCTGGAGCCGCTGCCCGGGCGGGTCCAAAGTCTCCTGGCGGAGCGCGCAGCCCGGCACGGGCATCCCGAGCGCGCGGGCTAAAGTGCACAGGCTGCGGATGCTTCTCAGGCCTCCGCGTCTACTGGTTTAAATTATAAATAAATAAACAAACAAACAAACCCACACACAAACTCGGCCCAACCGTGCACCCGTGACCTGATTTTTCCCCTTCTTTCAAACTGAAACATGGCCAAAGTGTCTCAAAGTTAACTTAGGTGCTTGGGGCTGGCGCGGGAGAGGAGGGTGCCGGGAGAGGGAGGGAGCGGGGGGAGGAGGAGGAAATCTCTCTGGGTTGAGATCTCTGTGTCAAGTTTCATCCCCTCCTGACATTTCTGGCTCGGCTCCAAAGTCCTGGAAATGGGAAGGCGGCGGAGGGCGGGCGGGGGGGAGCGCGGCGGGGCGGCAGCGGCAGCAGCGGCAGCAGCAGCAGCAGCAGCAGCGGCAGCGCGGTGCTCCGCGCACCGGGGTGGTCGCAGCGCGGCCGCTGAGCGCAGCGCGGGCACCTCCCGCCGGGCGCCGGCCCCGCGCAGCGCCGCGCGCCGCCTTTGTTGCCCGCGGGCCATGCGGGAGCGCCGGAGCCGCCGCTGAGAGCGCCTCGTCGCAGCGGCAGCGCAGCCCCTCGCGCTGCGCGGACGCTCGCAGGTCGGTGTCGCTGCCTTTCGCGGGAGTCCCTTGAAACCAACGTTTCCGTCCTCGGCGCCCTCCGCTCCTCCTCCTCCTCCCCTCCCCAGCCGCTCCCGGGGGCGGCTGCCGCCGCCTCCCCGCGTCCCGTCCCCGCCGCGCTCCGCGCCGGTTGCGCTCTGCTCGCCGCGGAGCGCCGCGGGGGACGCAGAGGCTCCCGTCGCCGGAGGGGTTTCGGGAGAGTGTGCGTTGCCGGGGGGAGCTTCGCGCCGGCTCTTTTGTCTGGGGCCTCCTTGTGCGGCCCCGGGGGCAGCTCTCGGGCGGCAGCGGCCCGGGCATCGCGGCGCGAACGGGGGCCGCTTCTGGGCTCGCCCTCCCCCGCGGGGCCCGAGTGGCTCGGGCCGAGCCCCGTCCTGCCCGCGGGCTCCGGGACGGAGGGTCGCGAGCCGGGCGGGCTCCGGTAGCCAAAGCGCCCCTTTCTAGATGCCCCGGGGCGAAAGGGCCGTTCACGCGCTGCGCGGAGCCCCCAGCGGAGCCTCCTGGGCTCCCGGGGTTTGCGGGCAGGCAGGCGAGCCCGCACTCTCCCACGCATCCCTTTCGTAGCGTGTGCGAGGCTACCGCCAGCTCGAGCGGGCTCCAGCCGGAGCCGGGCAGGCAGCCGGCACCGCGGGGAAGCGAAGGCGGGAGCCCCGTCTGGGTCCGGAGCCCCGCGGTTCGGCTTGGATCTGCCCCTGGCCGGTACCGGCACGGTCTCTGCTCCGCTGCCCCGGGCGGGCTCTGTATTCTATTTTTTTTTCCCTTTGAACACGTCCCTGCAGTTACGCTGGATGCACTTTTAGGCGATTGTTTTCCCTTTCCACTTGTTTGTCTCCTGCTCGCCTCGTAAACTGCCTCATGATTTATTACCTAGGCTAAGTGCTTAATTTGTGAATATGAAACAGATTAAAAGGAGATCGGCGCGTTTTAGCAGGCAGGCCCAAGCGAAGGCCGGCAGCTGTTTCGAGTTTGTCGGCATCTCCGAGGTTCGTGTTCGGCGGGCCAGGCTGCTAGTGATGAAGCGGGTATCCCCGGGTCTGCTCCGAGAGGCCCAAAGCTGCCTGTTCCCCTCGCGCGGACGTGACAGGTCGGGCTGCATGTGCATGGATTTATGTGTGTGTGTGGATGAGCGCATGGGTAAGTGTGGGGACCAGCTGTGTGTGCAGGGGGTGATGCCGTCCGTGAGGGCAGGCCTGGGCCCCGTGGCGTTCGTCACTGTGCAGGCCGGGGTCCTCTTGAGCGCGCAGAGGGTTAACGGCGCCTCTGCCCGCTCCTTCAAAGGGCTCACTCGAGATAGAGTAAATAGGAGCGGGGCGGCGCGGGGCCACTGCCGCTCACGCCACATGATGCATGAGGAAGACAAGCGCACGCTGGAGAACAAAGGCTTCCTCCCCCCTTCCTCCCCCCAAATCTGCCTTAATTCTGCGAGTAAACTTGAGCAGCTATAAAACAAAGAGCAGCGATGGAAGTTATGGCCAAGGGATCATCGAAATAAATACCCTTGATGCAGTCTGAGCACGCACTCATGCTTTCCCTAGTCCCTGTACCCTTGGCCGGGCTGTCCCGTCTCCCCCCACTCTGGCACAGGCTGGGCTGCACCGTGGGGCCAGGGTTGGGGGCAGGCAGGGCTGCTCTGCGTGTGCCATGGGCCAGCCCACAGGAAAAGGTCCCTCTTGGACACGCTGCTTCCCGAGGGAAAGCAGTGTGATGCATCCACAACCTGGGGCTGACATGTGGCTCTGCAGTGAGCCCTGTCCTGGCCCTATAGATACCTGAAGGGAGATGAGTTGGGTTTGCTCCCACAGCGTGGTGACAGCCCCCAGCCCTGGGCACTGTGAGTGACATGGTCTCACTCTGTGCAGTTGCGTTTGCAGAACAGGCAACTTGCACACTTGCCACCATCCTCCTCAGGCAGTTCCTGGCTGGGCTGGCCCCACTTCTCCCGCACTGTGCCCTTGTTGCTCCCTTAGCCATTGCTCCGGTGCCGCAGCGGTGGCTGTCGTGCAAGCTATGGAAGGGGTGGGAGAGAGGGCCAGGCCGTGGCCGCAGCAAGGGCACTGGCTGCGTGGTGGCAGGCGCCTGGCCAGGCTGAGCAGGAAGATGCATGATGCATGAAGATGTTGGAGTCACTCCTACCTAGGGGAGGCTGTGGCTTGGAAGCAGGGCTGTGAGTACGTGCACGCGGGGGCTTGGGGACACCCCCTCCCACAGCAAGGAAACACCTGAAGGAAGAGCAAGAGAACGAGACAGCAGCGGATATGTGCGCGTCTGTGCAGCTGTTTCAGGTTGCCTTAAGACTATCTCCTTCTTCCCTTTTTGGGGGGCAATACTTGTGGCGGGCCAATGCTGGAGCAGATGTGTCACAGTCTGGATGGACTGTGTTTCTAGTTGCACCGTCCCATGCTTTGTATGCGCCCTCCCTTCCCACAGGAGAAGCACTGCATAGGTGTGTGATGCACTGTCACTGGTTTTAGCCCTGGGCCTTGTTGGTCGCCAGGAGAAGGTAGGAGCAAAACTTTGGAGCGATCTGAAGAGCTGTAGCCATAGATGGCCCCAGGGTCTCTGCATCTGCAGCGAGATTGCGCTCTGAGCTGTTCTCTCACTATGAACTGGCAACATCTGAACAGACACGGGAAAACAGAGGCTTGCGTCATGGTGATAAGACGCAAGGCTTTTCTCTTGAAGCACTATACATAACAAGAAGCCCAAAATAAGACAGTAGTAATTGAACAGGAAGAAAAATTTCTAACTTCTTGGCTTGGACTGAGCATCTCGCTCTGCCTCCAGGAGGGCTACGGCCACGACACGAGGCTACGGCTGCACTACAGAAATTCACCGTGCTAAAAGTCACCTGGTCCCTTGAGCACTCTTGTAAAGCACTCCAAGTCCCCACAGAAGGCGTTTTGCGTGTGCTTAAAACTATGTGAATTGGATTTGCTTCCAGCAGCGCCTAATGCCAGTTTCAGCCTGATCCTGCCCGGCTTTCACTGACTTAATGCCTGGATGCACCTAAGTCCAAATGTCTCAGACCAAAATGGTTCAGATCGTCCTCCTGCTGCTGTCCCTTGATGCACCAAAGGCATTTTAAACCTGCTTATTAGTGCTTTTATGCAGCAGTCGCTAAGCCTTGGAAACACAGCAGTCAAGAACACTCCCGGGGCAGAAGGGGCCGGCGCCGATGGCTCGGGGCAGGCAGCAGGCGCAAGGAAAGGCAGCCCGGAGCAGCTCTGTGCCAAGATCCAGGATCCCAGTCACAGGCTGCTCGCAGGGCGGCCTCGGCAGCCCTCGCAGCCGCTCGCACGTCTGGCGTGCTCCCGGGAGCCGCTGGTGGAGCTGCGGTGTCGCGCGCTGGCACTGATCGCTAACGTCGCGCCGGCGCTGCAGAGCTCCCGGGAATGAATGGGGGAAATGATGGGAAAAAAAATAAAATCCAGTCACCAAGTACTCATGAAGACCCCTGTGTGATCACCTAACTGACGGCCTGATATGCTCAGAGACATTGTGTATGCCGCCTGTCTGGGCTCTGTTCAGACTTGCAAGCTCTTTGGGGTACGACTCTATTGCACTGCGGATAACCAGATAGCAGAGCACTGAGATTTGGTGCTAGGGTGAAGAGAAGCTTGGGATGCCTAGAGATAAAAGGGGGAATTGATGTGCGCTACCTTGGGGGCATCAGGTACATTTCTGGTGTTTTGTCTTAGTGTGTTCACAAGTGTTGTGCTACCTGACAGCAGTTTTGCTGGGAACTGCGTGTGCACAGAAGGCAGATCGCTCCTGCCTGCCCAAGCAAAGGAAACAAAACTGTAAGAAGAGCCACCCCAGGTGACAGCAGGGCCATTCGGGTGGCACATGGAGGCGGGTATGATCCCAGCTCGTGGCGGGTCCTTGAGGCTGCTGCGGCCAGGGCCTGTGTCCTGCGGTCGAGGCAGAAGAGTGCGCGCCTGTACGCGTGTGTTCACGTGAATGTGATTTTGTGTCTACATTGTGTGGATTATCTTTCTTTTAGTGGCAAATCCGTTCAGGGGTTTAGATAAAAAGAGAAATCCTGCAGCCATTCCCTCACTAGGAAAGGGCATGTCTTCTATTGCTTGCTCTGATTCCTTTTCTGAGCAGTCCCCAAACACTCTTTTTTCCTAGCTCAGCATCTGATCTCACCTCGAGAGCCTCCCCAGCCTCTGAGTGAAGCAGACTTGTGCTGGGATGAGAGAGAAAACGTGCGCAGGAAGGCAGGCGCAGAGGGTGAGATGTAGCTCCGGTGCACGGGATGCCAAGGAGCTGGAGCGTATGGGAGCAAAGGACCCGTCTCTGGCACATCTGGAGCCCATTGCACAGCATGGTGCCAGTGGACCAGTGACACCCTCAGTGTCCCCCATGAAGCCCATCCTAGCACGGAGGGAGGGTGTGAAGCAGGTGCAGGACTCCCAGTGGTCTCTTCTTTATCCGAGCTCCAGTGCGACTGCTTGGCTTGAAAAGAAGGGAGGCAGCCTCACGTGGAAGGAGGCTGATTTAAATGCAGAATTAGCCTCCTCTGGCTCTGATTTCTCAGGCAAGAGCCATGCAGGCTCGGGAAATATGAAAGTTGATATATTGGTTCAATTAGTTTCTAAAATAAGTTAGTGTGCTCTTTGCTTAGTTTGAATTGAGATGGGGAAGTGCTGCATTTTTGGTAAGAGTAAGGTGAGAGGAGGGTTATGTATTTTGCACAGTCTGAAAGAGGGCTGAAATGAGACATTCATTTACTATCAGGCTGCCATACAGCAGTGAGTGAGACCCATGGTAAAAGGAGGTGGCCAGAACATCTGTATTTGCTAAGTGGCACTGCCATCAGCCAGCCAGCTCGCACGGAAGAGCAGACGTGCGGGTGTGAGGCCCATTTGAGACTGCTGTGTCCCTGGTGCTTTTTAAAAGGAAATAATAGCTTGTGGGGGAACCCTTTCTCGTGGCCTTGGCTCCTGTGACCCCTTCTGATGTATGATATTTAAACAAGGAAATGTCAATATTGGTTTTCCACATGCAGCCCCGTTCTGCTCTCCACGAAAACTAATGACAAAATCCTCGGAGAGTCTGAGGAAAGCAGAGCCCCAAACAGGCACTCAGACCCAAATGCAGCTGGCTGCAGCAGCCTGGAAGACAGAAGATGTTGCGGTGAGCAGCTAGACTATACACACTTAAAAGTGAATTAGAAAGAATAGAAACAGTCTCATATAGTGTCACATAGTGACTCAAAGCTGCATGTTTGATGCTTTGAATGATATTGCTTTTTAAATTATAAACTGCATTTTGGTACTTTTCATGAGGATGATGTGCTGCCTGCTAGAATTACGTGTCGCTCAGGGTTGCCATGTTATAACAAAGGTGACTCTTCTGTGTTCACTTCCCTATAGACAGGGCTAACTGAGAATGTCATTTGAACCTGTAGGCTACCTAGCAAGCAGTGTTTTCAGAAGGCACTGGTGCCAATCGTTAGAGAAGATATCCATAAACTGGGCTATCAGAGAGCTCTTCCGACATACGTGTCCTCTGAGGTAGGGAAGTGTAAGCCATAGGAAGAGAGGGCAAGTGTGTCTGACTCATGGTAAAACAAGGGCACGTGGAAGTCTCAACAAAGGGAAGGGTGCTACTACTAGGGCCCAAATGTTGTGCCATGTGTCATGGGAAAAAAATAATTTTCCCTGGATACCTTAAACTTAACGGGCAGCGGTGGTGCCACTATATAGCACAGAAGATGAGTGGGGGCAAACACCCTGCTATGGCAGAGACATCAGCAGGAACAGCCTGGGGAACCAACGGAGCTAGATGTCACAGGATGGTGGGAGCATTCACTGGTGGGAATAGTATTGCTGGTCTCATGTGTGACCAGAATGTCATGATTAGCTTCAATCTCAAAAAAAAAAAGACATTTCGTGTGGCAGAATAAGCGCTTAGGTGTCAGCTCAGCTAGGAGACACAGAGGTCATGTATGAAGCTGAAGCCTAGCTGTTTCTGAGACCATGTCTGTCCTGAGCGATTTTCTACTGTTGAAGATGCACACAATATGAAAGAGATCTTCCGTGTGGAGATTATTTCTTCCTCTTTATACCAGGCCTAATACAATGCAGTCCTAGCTATTTCTGAGGCACATGGGAACTTCTCACATGCAAATAATATAGGGCCTCTAAGTCAGATCTCCAACAGTCTCTGACACAGAACAGAGTCAGGTCATGCAGGAGCCAGAGCGGTGGCGCAGCAGGTTGCACGGTGTTTCATGTAAAGCCCCTGGTGTAGATGCAGAAGATAAGAGCTAGGGAAATACCTGAGCGGTGCAGCAATTCCAGAACGTGGAGCATGGCCTCTTCGAGATCTTGCCGTTGCACACTGTTTTTGCACAGTTAGGCTATCTCAGAAGCTGAGTTAGACAAAAACGGATGGGCATCATCAGGATGGGCTTAGCAAAGACAGCTCCCATTTCCTTGCCAGTGGGCATGTTTCAGCTGGTATCTGATGGGACAGCTCTCCTCTGCTCTCTGTCTTTTCCTTGGAGGAGACACTCATGTGAAGGGAGATGTGGGGTGGAGCTGGGCAGGAAAGCAGGCTCGCTGCTGTTGTCCAAGAAGCCCTAGTGCGAGCGGTCTGTGAGCTATCTGGGGAGGAATGTCCCCAAAATAAGGTCCAGGGTGGCTGCTGAAAGACTGAGCTCTCTGCATCTTGCTGGCACTTGGTGCTTGGGCGTTTAAGGAGAGGCAGAGGGGAGTGAGGGAATTCTGTAGTGTTCCCTTCCATGCCTGTTAGTGAATAAGCACAGTTAGTGCACTGTAAGTACATGTAGCCCTTGCTTCTCACAGAAAAGGTAAAAAATAGGAAGCTGTACGGAGGGCTAGGGCTAATGAAGTACCGGAAAGCCCTAGCTAGAAACACTGGTGCTCTGCAGTTGGGTCAAGCGATGCTCAGCATTTCGATTTGATGAACAACTCTAGTCTGCATGAAGACAGGCGACTTTTTAAATGGGATTTTAATAAAGTCAGTATTGCTAAGGCTATCTATAAAAGTAACCTGCATAGGGTTTTAAACAAGTAAACTTAATGATGCTCTTAATGTTTATGACATGAATGAGGCCACTGCTAGAATACTGTGTCCACTTCTGTTGTGCTGTCTGTACGTTGAAAGTACGCTGGCAAATTAGTATGGGATCAGAAAAGAGCTACAAAGGTGATTCAAGGCCTGGGAATCACATCTTATTGCAAAAGACTAAAGAAATCCCATCTATTAATTTATCCAAGAGGAGGCTATGACTTGGTTTGATCATAGTCTTTAAGTGCCCTAAGTGTCTCTATGGGGAGATTTCTGATAGTAGAGATCTCTTTAATGTGGCAGACAAAAGCATAATGAGATCCTATGTTGGAAAATGAAGCTCTATGAATTCTGAGTAGAATAGGTGCCCTTAAAAAAAAAAAAAAAAAAAAAAACAGTGAGGGGACATAACCACTGGAACAACCAAGGCAAGCAGTGGCTTTTCTGTTACTTAAAAGTCTTTGGAGTAAGATTGTATGCCAGGCTAAAAGCTCAACCAGAATTTATGAGTCTGATACAAGACTGTCTTGTTGAAATTTACTGGCCTATGTTATGCAGCAGGTCAGACCAGCTGATCGCAACAGTCCTTTCTTGGTTTTAAAATCTATGAATCAGGTATGTCAAGTCCCTGAGACGTAATATTAGTGGAGGTCTTTAAGGAATGCCTTGTAAGCTGTCATCATTTAATTTTGTGCAAGCAGGAATATTGCCTCTTCTTCTCATTAAAAAAAAAAAATCTTTCAAGTGTTTGTTAAACAGTTGTTAATAAATATGACAACATTTTTTAGACAGCTCAACTAATTCTTCTCCCATTTGCTCAGCTCTGTTTTTCAGTGTCACAATTTCATTAGTGCTGTGTCAACTGTGGGTTCTCTAGATGGAATCTTAAATTCTGGCAAAATAATATAAGTAATACACATACCCTGGGTAGACGTCTCACTCCATATCCTCCAACGTATGCCCCCCTTCATGTCACAGGAGTGTTACAGGCTTTCTCTGTGCTCTGCACATAGGCAGAGTTTGGAACAAGCCCATACGTTCCTTGTGCAACCCCTGTCTATAGGTGGGAATCCACTGCCTATCAAACGGGTCTTTGGCCTGCAGAGCTTGTAGCTTCTCCGAGTGAGTGGCAGAGGAAAGGGAAAAGGTAGTAAGGAGATTCCTAGTATTCATGAAATTATGCAAGCTATTAACCGTCCTGAGGTTTCATAAAATGGCCTCCGGCAAACGGTCATTCAGCGGATCAGACTGTTTTTCTTACACCAGAGTAGCTTTCAAGACACCCTACAAACTTCCTTAGAATCCCTTAGAAGCCCAGAACAGAAATAGAAAACAACAAGGGCGACGACAACAACGTCCTCGCCGCGTCTCCCAGGAGCCCTGTAAAAGAAACGCGCGGAGCCCGCGACGCATCCAGCGCAACGGGACGAGAGCGGAGCCGGGCAGCGCGGCCGGGGACGGGGACGGGGACGGCGCCCCCGCGCCGCGGGGCCCCGCGGTCCCCTCGGCTCCTCCGCCCCTTGCGGCCCCCGCAGCGGGAGGCGACGGGAGCGCGAGGCCGCGCCGGGCACAACCCGCCGGGTCGCACGTTGCTCGCGAGCGGGGCCGCACTCGCCATGACAACCGGAGCGCTCCCTGCTCCCGGGGGCGGCCCCGGCAGCCGCGACCCCGTCCCGGCCCCCGCGTTTGGGGAGCGCGGGGCCGCAGGGACGAGCGCTGCGCCGCAACCCAGGCGGCTGAAAGGAGCTCGGCCGCTCGCTTCGCGTGTCCGAGAGGCTCCACGCTCCGTAATGAGGAGGGATCATTCCGAGGAAGTTCACATCAAAGGGGAAAGCAGCCCGGGCATTTGCATAATTGCCGCATTTCGGAGCTCCGGCGGCCGCGCGGCAGCCGGCCAAGCTGGGCGCCGAAGCGGTGCCTGTCCCTCGCCTCGTCCCCGGGGGGACGGCTCCGGTGCTCCAGCGGGGAGCAGGGAGGCTGCCCGGGAAGGAGGCCCCCAGGCTGCAGGCGCCCCCGGGGCCCAGCGCGGTGCTGGCGCACGGCCCCGTTGCCCGACGGCCGGGAGCCCTCGGGGCCCAGCAGCCACCGATCCGCGACAGCCGGGAAGGGGGAAATCCCTCCCCCTGCCTGCTAACCTCCCCCTTCCTCCCCGCCGGGGCTGCCCCCCGGGCGGTCGCGGCCCATGTGGCGCCGCTGCGCCGAGCTCCGCGCTCCGGGCGGCGACACGTGCGGCGCGCAGCGCGCTCGCGGCCCGCGGGTGGCTCGGCGGCCTCGCCGCGCCCCGGGGATGAAGGGATTAAGCGGCGCACTCGCCCCGCCGGGACACGTCGCCCGGCCCCGGGGAGCCGCGGGGCCTCGTCGCTCCCTGCGGAGCCCGTGCTCGGGGCCCTGGGATTCGCCGGTGCCGCTGTGTGTGCGTGTGGCGGGGGATGTCCGGGGACACCCTCTGCAGCCATCTTAAAGCGCGGAGCTGGCGCCTGGCCGAGCCCGCGGCCGCCTCCCGCCGTGCGCGGCCCTGCAGGGGAGCGTGGCTCCGGGGACCCCCCGTGCGGGGCCGCAGAGCTGGGGCTCCCCCCGCGCCGAGCTGCGCACACGCCCTGCACCTGCAGTCCCCGGGCGAGAGGCCTCCCCGCCCATCACCGCGGCCTCCTGCCCGCGGCGCGGGGGCCAGCGCGGGGTGCAGCCAGCCACCAGCCCCAGGCCCAGCTGGGGAGGTGAAACCAGCGCCAAGAGGGGCCCCAGGCGCAACGCGGCGTGCGCCTGCCCCCCGGCCCAGGCCTTCGGGGCTCCCCCTGCCCGGCCCGCGGGTGCTGCGTGGAGGGAGGCTGGCGGACGGCGGGTTATTGTGGAAAAGGCAAACGGGAGCCCGACGGGAGCCCGTCAGCGGGCGGGCTCGCCGCGTGACCGCAATGTGTTTATCTCGCCCGGGGGAAGCGGCGCGGAGCGCAGGGCCCGGCGAGGGGCAGCGCAGAGCGCTCGTGTTGGCTCTCGCTGTCGCCTCGGCGCTTATCATTTGCCTTGTCACTCATAATCAACCTCTCCCCGTCCCCTCCTCCCTGCCCCCCTCCCGTCCCAGCCGCCGCCGCCTTCTCCCCCGCGGTCAGTCGGGAAAACACTAGGAATCCATCTGAGGAGGGAGACGTGGGAAGCAGGGTCGGATGGAGCTGCGGCTCGGGCGGGCTGGGGGAGAAGATAAAAACATCTGCCTGCAGAACAAAGGTGCTCCAGGGTGGCTTTTGGTGGTGGGGCAGAACGCTGTAAATGGGAGATTTCCGTTCGCAAGACTCCGCTTGCAACGTTCCTGTCCTGCCCTTGAACTGACAAGTGAATATCTGCATCGCAACCAGAGAGTAAATCACCCCGCGCCTGGCTCGGGCGGCGCTTCCCCCGGTTGCTAAGCGCTGGGAAAGTGGCAGATTCCGAGTCGGCTCCTTCCCGGGGCTCCCGCGCCTCCGGGCCGCTCCTTCCCGGGGCTCCCGCGCCCCCGGGGCGCACGCGGAGCGGCGCGGCCGCCTGTGCGTGCCGAGCAGCGGCCGCAGGAGCGGCCGTGGGGCGGGATATCAAAGCGAGCGCCTTGGCCGCGCTCCCGGGCACGGCTCCGCTGGCACCCGCGCGCAACCGGGGCCCGGGCCAGCGCTGCGCGGCCGCCGCGTCCCCGAAGCGGCGGGGGCAACGGGGGAAAAAACAGCCCTCCCGCGCGAGCAAATGTCACCACTGCCGTTTCCGCGGCCCTCGGCGCCCGAGCGGGGCGGGCGCGCTCGGCGCTCAGCAAAATTAGCCGCGGGATAATCTGATTAGTGCCGCCGCCCTCGACGGGGCGGCGCGGGGGGGGGGAAGCGCCCGCGGTGCCGCGGCAGAGCAGACAAAGGTCCCCCGGGCACGGCCCGCGCCCGCGCAGCGCCCCGGTTAATGTTCAACCGGCCGCGGGAAGCGGCGCGCACGGATGGGCCTCCCCGCGGCTCCGCGGCGGCGGCCAAGCTGCGCGGAGGCGAGTGCGGGTGGCGCGCACACAACGCGCCTCTGCGCGCGGCGGTGCTTTTCTCCTTGGAAGTTATGTTAAAATAACATTTGTGTGCACGTTAATGATTTATTTATGTGGCTAATAACGCGCACATTCTCGCTGATATTTGTCTAGGCGAAAGACCAGCTGCGAAATGCCCCGCAGCTGCAGCCAGCGCGAGAACAGAGTGCCTTGGAAGCAGCAATCAATGCTCCTGCCACGAGCAAGGGGGCAGCTTGTTAGGCTCGCCCCGTTCCCTGGTATCGAACAGATGCAGTAGGCACTGGGGAGAGGGCACCTCTGAGGAGGCCACCCGTGCCCGCTGCTCAGCGGCCAGGCAGGGTGAGCCCGCAGGCCGAACGCGTGTCCCCAGCCAGGGCAGGGGACACGACAACGACCAGACGCTCCCAGGACTATCTCGGGTTAGATGGCGATAAGCAGAGCGAGCGTCCGGAGAGCGGCTCCAGAAGCCGTCCACGAAGGTGTCCGGTTTCCCCGCTCCTCCAGCAAGCACAACCGACAGGTTCAGCGAGATCGCGGCCTCTCTGCCTACGAGCCTTCGCGATAATTTTTCTTTCTCTCTCTTTTTTTTTTTTTTCCCCAAACATCCACGGGAATACCTGTCCTCCCGCAATGCAAATCGCTACGCAAATAGATGCCCGCGGCCGCTGCTCCCCGCAGAGCCCGGAGGGAAGCGCCAGCCCCGGCGCAGCCCCGCTCGCAACTCGCGGCTGCGCTAGGAAGGGCCGTGCAGGAGCCCGCGCTTCGTCCCGGAGGCCTCCACGCATCCCTGGCTGAGCAGCGCCCCGGCGCTGAGCGCAATTAGCATCACAGGCACTAAAATAGGAGAGCGCGGCGCTGAATTTAATTTGCAGGCATAAAAAAAAAAAATAACACTCGGAGCTGCCTGCCGAGCAGCGCGGCGAGGGAGGCTGCAGGCGGGGGCGAGCACAGGAGGAGCCCGCGGAGCGCGACCCGCGCAGCGCAGCACAGCGCGCTCCTTCCCGCCGCTCCTTCCTGCCCCGCCGACGCGCACACGCCGCGTCCGCGCAGCCTTCCTGCCCGCGGGCCTCGGGGGAGGAAATTGCTCGGGGGGGTGGGTAGGGAGGACGATTTAGCAACCCCCCCGTTTTATTTTCCTTTTTCCTCTCTTCCCCCCAAACTGCCTCCCACTAGCAGCAGAAGTTCACCGGAGAGCGAGGCAGAAAGAAAGGGAAAGCGAGGTTTCCGAGAGGGAAAAATAAAAAGGAAAGGCGAAAAATAGCGAGGTAGAGATTAAAAAAAAAAAAAAAGTCGCAATAACGAGACCCACCGATCGGCTGGGAAGCTCGCGGTATCCGGCCGGGGGAGGCGGGGGGAAGGAAAGGAGAAAAGCGGGCTTTAAAAAAAAAACTGGAAGGCAAAAGCTGTTGGGGAGGAAGTGTAAGCCGAGAGGAGGCTGGGGGAGGGGAGAGCGCGCCATCTTTTCATGTCACAGTCGCAGAGACAGCGCCGGGCTCGGCCACAGCGTCTCGGTTTCTTTTTAGCAGCGGAAAACGTGCGATTAGCAGGCGGCGGGCGGGAGCAGCCGCGCTGCGCGCACACGCGGCCCGCAGCCCCGTCTCGGCGCCGCGTAATCCCGGCGCTCAGCCCTGCTGCACCCCCTCATTAAAAACCCGTAGGTTTCCTCCTCCTCCTCCTGCGTTCTCCGAGGAAAACAACACCGGCCACGGCCTCCACCCGGGCAGCTCCGCGCGTCTTTGCGCTGCTCTGCGCTGGGGCGGCCCGCGGGCCTCGCGCTCCCGGCGCCGCTCCGGGTGGCCCCAGGCAGTAGGGGGAGAATTAGAGGGTGATGTTCCCCTTTTGGGAGCCCCGCTGCCCCCCGCAGGGCGCATAGCCGGTGTGTGTGTGGGGGGGCTCTGTCTCCCCACCCTCCGGGGCTTCTGCCGCCCACCGAGTCGAGGGGGTGGCGAGGGGAGAGCGCGGCCCCGCGCGGCCCCGCGGAGGGCTCTTTATCCCGCAGCGCTCAGAGCCCTCACGGTGCGGGGCAGCATCACCTGCCTCCGCCGCGGGCTCCTCCGCGCGCCTCCCCGCGGGGCGCAGCGCCCAGGAGGAGCGCAAAGAAGCGCGGAGAGGCGCCCGCATCCTCCGCGGCGCCCGGGGAGACCTTCCCGCCTGCTGCGGCGGCCGCCCGGGCCCGGAGCCGCGCGGAGCTGCCCGGGGCCGGGGGCGGGAGGCGGGGGGGCCGCATCCCGCCCGGCGAGGGGATTTGCTGGGTCGTTGGCTGCGCCTGGGGAAAGGCGGGCGGGGGGGGCGGGCTGGCTGCGCCGAGCGGAGGGGGATTTGAGAGGGAAGGGAAGGGGGGCTGGGCTCGGCGGAGGGGGAGGGGGGTGGCTGCCGCCGCTGCCGGGGCCGGCAGTTGTTATTATTGTTATTATTATTGCCGTTATTGTTATTATATTTAGGTAGTGGGAGCGGCGGAGGCTGTGCCTGGCGAGGGGGGGCTGCGCCCGCGGAGGGGGCTGGAGGTGAGGGCGGTGGGAGAAGCGTCTCCTCTGTTTCTAATAAAGGAAACGACTTTTATTGAACGATAAATGCAGGGGAACGAAAGTCGTGTGGGTGCCTGGTGGGGGCGACGGCTTTGGCGGCGAGAGGGGGGCAGGCGGCTGCCCGTGCCGGCGGGGGGGGGGCGATTTGGGGGGCACTAGGGGGTAGTACGTTGGCTGCAATGGAAATGGATGGGCAAAGGATGTCCCTGATCGTGGGGGGTGCTGAGGGTAGGGGGGCTGGATGCTCTCGTAGTGGGGCCCAGGGGCGTACAGGCCGTGGGGTGATGCTCTCTGCCCCCTTGGCCAGGGTGGGGGCTGAGGGGGAGGTGTCGGCTGCGCCTTGCCGGTTGGGACTTGATAGGGGCGGTAGGAGACACGTCTCCTGTTTCTAATAAAGGAATCGGCTTTTATTGAAGGATAAATGCAGAGAACCAAAGTCGTGTGGGCTGCAGCCGCCGAGCTTCGTTAGCTGCCGATATGACTGTGAAGATAAAACGCTCCACAGTCACTCGGGAGCGCGCAGCCCGAGCACGCGCAACCCTCCCGGCGCGGCCCGGCCCGGCCCAGGTCCGCGTCCGCTCGGGTCCCCGCCGTGTGCGGGCAGTTGGGACCGTGCTAACGGCTCGGTCTTGGGACTCGGCCAAGTTCTGATTTAGGGGAACTCTGGGGATGAGTAATCGCGCCAGGCTAAGGGTTTAGGAGTTTCTTTTTCTCTCTCTCTTCTGCTTCTTTTTTTTTTTTTCCCCGTGTCATCAGCTGCAGACCCACTCCCTCCGAGAACGCAGCACCGACGGGTTTCTGAGAAGGGCGGCAGGAGGAGACGCCGCTGCGCCGGGGAACCCCCTGTTCCCTGGCGGCCGCCCCAGTTGCCGGTCCCGGGACGGGGTTTCGCGTCCCGGATCACGCGTGGGTCCGTGCGCTCGGCCTGGCTGGGGCAAGCGGGGGCGCGCACTACGGTGCCCCCACCACGGCCTCGCGTGAGCCCTGTGGGCAGCTTTTCCATCGCGGCGGGGACACGGCTCGGTCACGCCGTGCCCCCGGGGAAGTCAGGGATGCCTTTCTTGAGCGGCATCGCGGCTTATCGCGACTCAGCGAGGGCAGCAGGGGGAAACTCCGGCCCCGCTGGGATGGGAAGCAGCGTGCGGCGTGCCTGGAGCTCCGCGGTTGCAGCAGGCTGCCGTGCGCGCCGGGCGCCGCGTGCCCGCGGAGCCGCCCGCGCCCGCGGCGGCCTCTGCGCGCACGGGCGAGGCCGCGGAGCGCGGAGGCGGGCGCAGGGTAGGAAACGACCACGGGGAAGGAAACGGCCGGGGGCTGGCGGGGGGAGGAAGCAGAAGTGACTCGGCGCCGAGAGCCGCCGCCGCCGCCGACAGGGGATCCTGCAAGTGCGCTCGGCTCGGCCCCACGAGCAGCATCGCGCGGGGCCGCGCTCCCGCCCCCGCCTGCTCCCGTCGGGGCTTTTTGCGGTCAAACGGCCTGTAAACACCGAGCTCGGTGGCTGCTCTCCGTGTTTCGCGTGTTTCGTGCCCGGCTGGGCCCTCCCTGGTGGAACCAGGCTCGGGCCGGGGCTGCGCTGCTAATCTCGGCGTTTCGCGATTTTCAGCCGCTTGATGACCTGCGTGATTTGCCTTCCGTGGGACACATGCCACGAGACAAATCCTGCCTCGTTTCGGGTACAGCGATTGTAGAGGGAGGGCGCAGGGGGTGCAAGCGTGCGTGAAGTGAGAGCTGGGGTTTAAATGGCATTTGTAGACGGGAACTTTTACCCCCCTTCCCCCCCTTTTTTGAAGCCGCTTTCGAAATGAACATTTCTGCGATAAGAGGTGACCGATCAGAATCGCTGGGGGGAGGTTGTAAGCAGACGTTTTGCCCCAGCTTACTGTTATCTTATCTTTCACACTTGCAGGGCGAAAAAGTGGCTTATCTTTATACCCACCCCCCTCTCGCCTTAATTGCTAAAAACACTGTGAAGTGTTAAGTACAGGACTAAAGAATCTCTCCGCGTGTCTGCCGGGAGAGAGGGGGAAAAAAAAACATCAAATACGATCCTGCTTGAAAAAATAGGGGCTTTTCTCTGGAAAAAAAATAGAAGTCCGCACGTGTGCACATCGAGCGCCGTGGCCGCTCTGATGCTGCGCGCTCCCGTTTGAGTTGCCCACCGGGGAGCAAGTGCCGCGCTCGCGGAGGCCTCCGCGGGGCGCAGGGAATAACGCCCGGGTCTTATGGATCCGGCCGCGGATTAAGCGCTGAGCGGCAGGCGGCGATTCCCTTTCCCCTCCCCGAAACACAGCACAAAAACAAACCCAGGAGGAGGACGGAGGTGGTTCCGCGACTCTATCCCATTCCTAACACGCAGGCCGCAGGCTGCGCGCACACTCCTGCAAACCATGGCGCTTCCCCGCGTTACATCCGAGCTCGGCAGCGCCACGGCCGCGGAGCCTCCCTCGCTTCCCCCTCCGCGCACAGGCCGGGACCCGGGAGCAGCTCGGGCTCCCCCCCGGCGGGAGACTCCGCCGCGGGGGGAACCGCGGAGCTCGTGGAGAGGCGGATTTCTAACGGAGCGGGCTTCTCCGCTCTTGGAGCTGGCGTTTTGCGGCGCTCCAGCCCCTGCTTGCGGCCCGGCTCCTGCCCCGGCCCTGCCGGTGCTGGCCGGGCCCGCTCCCGAGCGCTCCCCGCCGCCCCTCGAGCTGCCGTTTTCACCTCCCCGGACTTCTCCCCGCGGGGTTTCGCCTTGCGGTTGCAGCTCCCCCGCTCCCCTTGCAAAGAGCTGCACACCGGGGTCCTTCCCCCCGCCCCAAAGCGGACAAAATGGCCGAGATGCGCGAGCAGGAGCGAAGGAGGGGGCGGCAGGGCCCCCGCTCCGCAGGCAGCCGGGCCGGTGCCGTCCCCCGGTGTCCCCGGGCAGCCGCAGGCCGAGACGTGTGTGTGAGTGTGAGTGTGAGTGTGAGCGTGCGCAGCGCCCCGAGGATCGCGGCCCCGCGGCTCTCATAAAGAGCGGGAAAAGGGTGCGGAGCGGGCGCGCAGATTTGTCATCCTTCCTTTGTAAGGCAGAGATAGCGGCGCTCAGTCCGTGAACCGAGCGCGGCTCGGGCCCTTCTGCGGAGCGGGAGGGAAAATAATGGATCTCCTGTCAGCGGAGTAGCCCTGAACTACGGAGTAAAATTATAGTACTTGTGCTATGCAAAATCCCCCTTGATTGCGCGGGGAGTTTGCGCGGCGGTGTAACAATATGCTGGCACCGTGTCAGGTCTGAAAGCGCTGCAGACCCTGTATAACGCCAATTGAGGCTTGTCTTGTTTTGTTATTCAGATTTCTACACTTCCATTAAAAACAGCCTCACAATAAGCAATGATAAAGGTCTGATTTAAGACACACTCAAGCAGGGCAATTCAGAGCTTAGGACAGTGATCTGTTATTTATAGGCTTTTCCTAGCACTCATCACCAGGCTGTCTGAGCACCTCGCTCGCATTAATTCATTTTACCTTCGCAACGCCCAGCTCCCCTCTCTCCTTTCCCATGCCCAGGAGACCCGAGTGCTCCGCTTTTCCATTTTGTCAGCGGGGGAGCCAGGAACGCAGGGGGGCCGGGGCCCGGCCTCGCCGCTTGCGCGTTTTAACCCCCAGCTTTCTGGAGCACGAGCGAGAGGCGCTGCCCGAGCTGCGGAGTGAGTGAGGTGCCAAGCGGGCCAAGCGGGACGAGGAGAGGCAGCCCCGAGGTAAAGGAGAGCCAGGGCACAGCCATCCCAACGGGAAGCCTCCTGCGAGAAGCCCCCGCTGACATTAGCAACGGATTATTATTGTTGTTGTTGTTATTATTATTATTACTTTACGAGGTTAAGCGCTGAGCGTTAGCGGAGCAGCCGTGCGGCCCCCCCCTCGCCGCGCCGAGGAGGGAACAGCGCAGCGGCCTGACCCGCGGGTCGGCTCCCTCCGGGCCCTGTGGGAAGAGCGGGAGCGGGGGGTTGGAAAAACGGCCCGCTCATCTGCAAGAGGCTGCTCTGCGTTTGCCGGGCCGGGCCGAGCCAGGCCACGGGAGGAGCGAACTGAAGCGCCAATGTGTGCGCCGGCAGCCGCCGAGGCCGGCGAACAAAAAGGGCACAGAGGGGAACAAGCGCCGTTCTGTTCCTGCCGGCCGCCGGGGAAACTGCGGCCACAAAGGAAGAAAGTTTAGCGGCAGTCAAAAATAAAAAAAAAATAAAATAATGCAAAATAATTAAATAAAGAGAAGCGAATTTTCCCCGAGATAACTAAAGGGGAGCGAAAAAAGAAGAAGGAAAAAAAACACCCCAAGCCCCGCGCTGTGGCCGCACACATGTGGCCCGGGCTGTGCTGCACCGGGAGAGCGTACGGGGCGACATTTGCGATTCAGGCGCGGGCCAGTGGCACGGCGGGTCAGAGCTGCGCGAGAGACAAAGCCGAGCAAAGCCGGGAGACGCGCAGGTCCTGCCTTCCTAGCTCAAGAAGCAATTTTAATGAGGTTTTCCTAGAAAAAAAAAAGAGGCCTTTCCTCCAGCTGTGTGTCTGTAACTCACGTGTGTTCAGTCTAATAACTTTTAATGTCTAGCCCTAAAACGTCTTTATAAAAAATAGCTTTACAGCGTAATAGGCCAGGTGTCCTTCTGCTTGTTATCGGAGATTAGAAAAACGTGTGGGAGCGTTTTCAGATGCGTACCCCGCAACGCCGGGATCCATTGCGGCGCCTGGCCAGGCCGGGTCGGGCCGGGCCGGGCCGGGCCAGGCCGGGCCGCGGCGGCGGCTCCGCAGCTCCCGGGCGGGGAAGCGGAGCGGCGCGGCTGGAGTTTCGGGTTTCAGGCGGTGGATATTTCACTTCTGCTTTGAGCCGGGCCACTTCTGAAGAGATACGTAGCAGGAAAGCAAAGCCCCGTGCAGACGGTTGCATAAAACGCGCTCCCCCCGTCCCCAGCTCGCGGCCTGGCCCGGCTGCCGGCACGGCCGTGCGCGCGGAGTGTTGATCGTGTGTGCGCAGCGCGTCCTCCGCGTGCGCGGCCACCGCTGCGGGCTGCTGCCGGCCCCGGCGCTTTCCCTCGCGTGCCTTAGGTGCTAGATTAGTAACTTTGAGCGGTTTTGTTATTTTTTAGGGGGTGGGGGCACGCTTTGATACAACCACCATTAGGGAACTCCCGCGTTGCCATCTCCAGAGACACGCAGCAGCGTTAGCGAGCAAGCAGGCAGCCCTGCTCTGGCGCTAAGCGCCGCTCTCCCTTCTTTCCCTGGCAGCTCGCTGCCTCTTCGGAGCCTCTTTTTTTTTTTTTTTTCCTCTTTGCGCGACGGGTCCTGGACGCGGCGATTAGGAGCCCCCCGGGGCGCGCTGTCCGCGCTAATCGCCTCGTGCCTGGCAGCCGCTCGCACCACGAGCCGCGGCGCTCGCCGCGGCAGCGACGTGGCCGAGCGGCGCTTCCCGGGGCGGGCGCCGGCGCCCGCGGGGCCCCGCGGTCGGGGCCGCGGGAGGCTCCGCGCCGCGGGCTGCGCGCTCCGCAGCGGGCGGCAGCCGCCCGCACGGGCGGGACGGACGCGGAATTTACGAGAGGAGCTCCGCGAGCCAAGAAAGTTCCCTTGCCAAAGTAAATAGATGCAGCCGATAACTACCAAGCCGGAGATTAAAGGGCTCCTGGAACCTTAAAGTGGCCGGGGAAAGGCGAGCCAGGGACCTGCGCTCCCGTCGCCACTGTGGCCCGTCTTGCCGGACAATTCGTGCGCGGTGAAACCCCTTTCGGGGCTCCCGAGCCGACACCGGGCGCTACGGCACTTTAATACGGTGCCTCCCCGCTCCGCTCCCGCGCCCGCCGCCCCGCGCAATGCAGACGTTGACAAACGAGTGCCTTTTTAATATATATATATATATTCCATTTTTAGAGCCAGCAGAAGGCGAAAGGGGGGCGGGTGGCGGAGTGTGTGTGTGTGTGGGGGGGGAGCAAAGCAGCGCGACCGAGGTGCGGACTATGGGAAGTTGGGGTGGGAATCGCGAGGGTCCCTAAGCGCTGCGGGGGGGCAGGGAGCCCGGGGGGGGGGTCCCGAAAAGGGACGGCGTGTGTGGGGAGGAGGGCACCTCCAGAGTGTTGCGGGGTGGGGGGCCGCGGGGAGACAGCGCCGGTGGCTGCGGGAAGTGCCGGGTGCCCGTGCGGGGGAGCCGCGGGCGCGGGGAGGCGGCGGCAGCGCGGCCCGGCGCGGAGCCTCGCAGCGATGTCTGGCAGCGCCGCCGCCGCCGGCTTTGACAGCTCGGCGGAGCGCGGTGAGCGGAGCTTTATGGTAATTGCGCTTCCCCGCTGGCCTTCTGGGTAGCGAGCGGGAGCGGGGGACACGGGGGGGGGGCGGCTTTCCCCTCCCGTCCGGGGGGGGAGGTTGGCGGGGTCCCCCCCGGGGCGCCCGCCGCTTGGCAGCGACCCGCGGAGCGGGCGAGGGGCGGGCGGCGGGGGGAGCAAATCAATTAGTCAGGGCAAGGCGGGGGGGCGGCCAGGCTGGGCAGGGAAACGCAGCCAGGGGAGGGGGAAAAAAATAGGGGGAAAAAAAAAGCGGTGGCGGCGGCGCTGCTGCTGCTGCTGCTGGCGGCGGCTCCCTCGGTGCAGCGCCTGCCCGGGGGGAGGGGAAGGGAGGCGGCGGCTGGAGGAGGAGGAGGGAGGAGGGAGGGGGATGCGAGGGGAGCGCAGCGTGCAGCAGACGGAGCGCGGTCTCCCAGCGGCAAGGTGAGGAAGAGCGGCTTTCCCGGCGGACTCGGGAGGGGAGGGGGGAGAGCGAGCGAGCGAGAGGAAGAAAAAGAGAGCGAGAGAGGAGGAGAGGAGGAGGAGGAGAATTAAATCCCCAGCCGCACACACACGCACACGCACACACAAAGCCGGGCCACGGGAGACGGCGGCGATGCGGGCAGCGCCGCAACTTCGCCCGGAGCCAGGCAGCAACATGGCGCTGCTGGAGCCGGGCGCGCAGCCGGCGTGAGCGGCGCGGGCCGAGCCGCGCAGGGCCCCCCCGGGCCGCGCAGAGCCGCCCCGGGCACCTGCCCCGGCCGCCGCGCTCCGCGTCCCCCGCGCCGCCCGCGCGGAGCGGCGGGAGGGAGAGCAGGAAACTTTTCCCGCCCCCCCCCCCCGCGCTTTTCCAGCCCCCGCGGCGGGGCTGCCCTTCCGGGCAGAGCAGCGGCGAGAGGCGACGCGGCGGGACGCGGCGCGGAGCGGAGCGCGCCCGCCGCAGCTGCGCGGCGCCCACACGAAGGTCAGTGCTGCGCGGAGCGGAGCGGGCTGCGCTGCGCGGGTGCGGAGGCGCCGCGGGGCTCCGCCGCTCCGGGCTGCGGGGCCGGGGGCGTCGGGCGGAGTTCGGGGGCAGTTGCTCGCGGAGCTGCGTGTTTTGGGGCGCGGGAGAAGGCGCGGGCGCCGGGCGTGCTGTCCGCTCCCGCGCGGCGGCTGCCGGCTGTTCCCCACGTCTCTCACTCCGCGCTGTGGGAACCACCGAGGGAGCCCCGCGCTCCCGGGGAGCGAGTGGGGGGACACGCGGCGCGGGGCGGCCGGGGTAGGTGCGGGGCGGCCGGCGGCAGCGGAGCCCGCGCCGTGTGTCCCCCCCCGCGGTGCGCGGTGCACGTGGGGCGCGCGGCGCGGGGCTTCCCCGCGCGCTGCCCTCGGGCCCGGCGGGACACGGAAGTTTGGCGGGGCGGGCGCTGGGAGCGCGGGGCCGCCGCTGCGGGGGGGGTCGGCGGGGCCATCAAAGCGGCGGGGGGGGCGGGGGGCGGCGGGGCCGCTTTGTGAAGCGCGGGCCAAGCGGGCGGCTCTGCGCAGCATATGAGGCATTTGATGTTGGCGGAGCGAGGCCGGGGGCGAGGGCTGCGCAGCCTTCGCGTTCCTCTTCCTTTCTTTTTTTTTTTCCTTTTTATTTTCCCCTCCCTCTCTCGTTTCCGCGATGTCTGTCGGCTGCAGGGTTTAGCGGTCGGGGAAGGGGGTGAGGAGCGGCGGGGGGGGGTGGTGCTTTGCGCCTTCCCCCCCGACAGGAAAAAAAAAAAAAAAAAAAAAAGCCCGGACGTAGCGAGCGCGGTGTAAAACTGACAAAGTGCGGGGACTGCGCTTTAATGGCATCGCCGCGGAGCTCCTCGCGGCGTTAATTCCCACTAATGAATCTTTTCCAGAAACTCTGCTCATTGCTTTCATCTGCTCTCGGGAGCCCGCAGCTTTTGTATTCCTGTTTGTATTAAAAAAAAAAAATCCGGGGCGGGGGAGAAGCAGCTTGTCCGCACCGTGCAGCCTTGTGGCAAGGCGCGGATTTTTTCATTAACTTTATTATTATTGTTACGATTATTTCCCCTCCCCGTGGCCCTGCCCCGCTAAAGAGCCGCCGCGGAACAAAGCGGGGGGCGCGGGGCGAGGCCCCGCGGCAGCGCCCGCGTCCCCCCGCCCGGCTCCCCGCCGTCCCCCCCCGGCTCCCGCCGCCCCCCTCCGTGTCCCCGCCGTCCCCGGCGGCGCCCGCCTCTCCTAGCGCGGCGCCCCCGCCGTAGCGCGGTCTCGCGCCGAGGTTTCGCCCCGGAGAAGCTGCCGCCTGCGTGTGTGTCTGGAGCCGGTGCCGTCGCTTGCAACACACCGATTCATTTCCTTTCGGCTCCGCTGCCGAAGCCGCTGGGTGTTTTTTTTTCCCCCTTTCCCTCCTTCTTTTCCACGAGGCAGCGCAGCGCTCCCCCTAATTGCTTTTAGGAGGATTAGGAGCAAATTCCTCTCTCCCCCCGCCACGTTCCCCCCTCTCACCCCCTCCCCGCCCGCGGTTGCCTTCGCGCGCCGGGGTTGCAGTTTATCCCTGGTGCAGTTCTTTGAATTGCTGTCACAAATAGGTGACTCAGAGTTAATTAGGAAGTATGCACTGGATCAATGGGCTGCACAGCTCATTAGTTATTCCCCAGCCTTTTGCAGCGTCGGACCTCCGGCTCCTCGGCCCGCACCTCCTTAACGCGAGGCGCGGGGGGCACCTCGGGTGACGGGGGCAGCGCCGCGGTTAACGCGGGCGCCGGAGTTTCCAGGGTGGCAGGTTGTGTGCGGGCGAGCAGCCGCGGCCGGGTTTTGCTGCCCCCTTCCCTTCCTGTCGTCCCGTGTGTCCCCCCCCGCGCTGCAAACCTGCCTCGCAAACCTGCCTCCGTGGCCGGGCGCGCAGGGCCCTCTCCCGCCGCGAGGTCGGAGCGACGAGCCGGGAATGTTACCAAAAACAAACAGGCACCACAAAAAAAAAAAAAAAAAAAAAAAAAGTGTGTATGTGTTTATTGGAGCGTACGCTGAGAGAGCAGACAAAATCTCATTTGTCAGGCATGAAGGTGGGCTGTGTGCACGGCTATAAATACACCGGGCAGGATTGTATCGCGGTCACTTTTCTGTTCTTCGCCATTTCTAAGGTGAGCGGCGGAGGCCGAGGGACCGGGCAGGGGCTTCTCCCGGTATTGTTTGCCCGCCTGTGATAGATCGGTCTAGACAGCCGCTCAGGCTCCCTGCGAGCTCGGGAACCGGAGCCTGAAAGGGAGAGTGGGGGAGCCGGAGAGGAAAAGGTCACCGCGATATTTTTTTTCTTTCTTTTTTTTTTTTCTCCTTTTTTTTTTGGTGGCCGTGGTTGTTAACCCTTAGAGCTGAGAGGGGATCGTGGCTTCGGCAGCAGGTCGCAGGGATGTGACGGGGAGGCTCTGGGGGTCCGAGGTGCGCTGCGCCGGCCGTCTAATTGCCTTTTAAGAGCTGTTTCCCACAACAGGAAAAGGAGTTTACGAGGCGAGCGCCAGATTATTTCGTTCCCAGAAGTTTCCTCTCTCTGGAAACTCCGCGGAGCCGCTCAGCGGCTGCAGCCGCTCTGCCGTCCCCCTCCCTGGGGGCAGCGGGGCCCGGGCGATTAGGAGCTGCCGCCGCTGCCTGGGCCCGGCCCCCCTGCCGTGGGCTGCTACAGAAAACACGCGGGGAGGCGACACCAGGGATGTCCGTCCGTCCCTGCTGTCTCCCACTCTGGCAACTTGTCCCTGCACCGCCCTGGGCCAGGGGCTGCAAGGGATGTGTGTGCGTGAAAGCGGGGGTCGCGTTGGCTTTGCAGCGCTAGGAAGCCCGCGGCTTTTTCCGTGTGTGCGCAGCCTGTAGCACGTAGGTGCAGACGTCGGGCTGAGGCACGTGGGGCTGGACAGAGGGCACACGTCGTGCGGTGAAAGGGCAGCTGCGAGCGCAGGGCTTGCACCCCTCCTGGGCTGCATTCGGGCCCCTGTGCTCTCTTGCTGTGTGCGTGCATCTCCTTTTGTACGGCGGTGATCTCCGTGGACTGCGAGCTGCGATCGTGCCGTGCAAGCCTGGGCGGCACAGATTAAACGCAGTTAAAGCTCTCGAGCGCGAGATAAAAGCGGGTTTTGTTGGATTCGCCTGCAGCGCAGACCATTCCCATTCCTCTTTGTCTGAGCCCTGGTTCCGGGCGCTACAGCCTTATTGGAAATGCTCCCGCGCAGCCCGCGGAGCAGGGCAGCAGGCAGCTCAGCGCTTATTTACACGTCACATCTAAATACATCTCTAATTAGATAGAAGCAATGCCGGAAATGGCAGATTTGTTGCATATCTAATAGAGACCAGTGCAAACAGACTCAGCGGGGCTTCCCTCTCTCTTCGCCCCCCTCCCCAAAAAAACACAGCAGCAAGACCAAGCTGGTAACGTGAGACTGAGCAGAACCAAGCGTGTTTTGAACCCCACTCCAATATTTAAAGCGGTACTTAGAACGTGTGAACTGTATGCCCAAATATGGACTGGGCCTTGAAACAATACTGGTGCCTTGGCGTCATTCCTGGTGGTGGTGGACAACCCCGGCTCCATGTCACGCACTGCATCTGCCTTCACCAGGATGTGCTGAGAGTGGCAGCCTTCCAGGCGATTCCAAACTGTCCCCTTCTCCCCTCGGCCTCCCCCGCCGCACAATAATTTGCTCTTCCCGGGGCCAAGAGCACGGAGAAGGTAAATCTGGTGCCCTCAGCGTGAGGCTGTGGAGCGCTCAAGCATCCGCGGGAGCAAACTTTGCGGGGCTGTGCAGCTGCGAGACCACACAAAGTTGTTGATGTGCTTTGGGCCCCGGCTTGTGGGGAAAATGGGCTGAGGCCAGCGCGGCACGGGAGGCTCGGTGCTGCGCATACCAAAGCGCTCTCGGCAGATCCGTGGCTGTTGCTTCGGTGAGCACTGAACTTTTCCCGGCGAGTGGCCCTCACAGAGACAGGCAGAGGGCCTGCTCCAGCTGGCTGTGGAGCAAGTGTGACTCCGGCCAGGATGGGGATTGGGTTCCGGCTGCCGGTGGTGTGGGCCAGGGCGCCGGGCCCTGCAGTGCGGTCCGGCCACGCAGGTGATCGGCGATACCGCTGCCTTTCCCCCCGAGCGCCACGATGCATCCTGGTTTAGTGCAGCCTTACGAAGAGCAGCATAAAGCCGAGTTTAATATTTCCTCCTCAGGCTGATGCCGCCCTGGAAATAATTGATAGCCGCGGCGGGCCGGGTCTGGCGTTTTCGCAATAACCTGCGCGGCGGAGGGAAGGAAAGGGAAGGGAGGCGCGGCGGGCTCGTCGGCGGGGGCGGGCTGAGCTGTGTGCGTGCGCGTGGCAGCCCGCGCCGAGGCCGCGGCCACAGCCGCAGCCGCAGCGAGGGGGAGCTCCCATGGCCGCGGGCCGCCTCGGCGTGCTCTCCATACCCGCGTCCTCCCGCGGAGCGAGCGCCGCTCCGGAGCGACCTTTCCCTCCGCGCTGTTCCGGAGCCGAGGCGGCGGCTGGAGGAAGCCGCCTTCTCCGGAGGCGATGCACGCTTCCCGAAGGTTTCTGCGGAGCATGCAGCGCGCCTTTGAATGGATGAGCAGGCGAGGCAGGGATGGAAAGAAGGCCAAAAGCTCGTAGTGAGCGCGGATTTAGGAAAGTTCTGCTCCTTTCCAGCGGAGATTTCATTTTTCCTTGTTTGCTGGACAGCAGTTCTTGGCTGAAGGGAGATTTTTTTCCGTCTCCTCTTTCGCCACTGGAAAAGTTAGCGGACGAGAGAACGCTTTGGTACCTGCCTATGTTTTTTTGTGAAATGTTGTCTGAGGACTCTGGGACTCTCCCCCTCTGCGCTCAAACCCTCCTTGCACCCCAAATCTACCTCATGCCGTAATAGATTCGGTGCCGTGTGATTAGACATGCAAGGAAGTCCGCTTGGAGAAGATCCTGACAGCATGAAATATAATTTGTGATCTGAAAGACAGTTTCCAGTATAATCTCATTATGCACCACAGACTCCCGGTGTTATTTTGTAGAAGGCGGACAATGATCAATTTACATTGACCTGGGGCTGGGCGAGCTTTTAGATGGTAATTGCCATATTGATTTGCATGCAAAAAGAAGACCTGCTAAAATTAAGGACCGGAAGCTAAATTAAACTAAATTTATTGTCTAGGTGCAAACTAAAAGACTTGTTAAAGTCTGGGGTAGAGTTGGTGCACTATGAAATTTGGGGGGGGAAACCCTTCTGTTCCTGGTCGCTCTCGAAAATTCGTCTGCCCCACGGAGAGCGGGGCTGCAAAGCCCCCTTTGTGAGCAGAGCGCATGCAAACCGGGGCTGCGCCGTGTAAGCCCGGGCTCTCTAAACAATCGGAGAATAAAATATCTCCTCTGTCCAATGGAAATCTCGGGCTGAATGTTGGGATTGTCGTGCTAAGGAAAACAAAGCTTTATTTGGATAAGACAATTAAAGTGGAAAGCACAGAATCCACCAGCCACGCTGGGAATCGCTAGCATAAAGAGCCGAGTGTGCTCAATAGAGCGCTCGGGAGTGGGGGAGGCTCGGGGCCGTGCTCCATGCCGGAGCCGGCACCGGGAAAGCCGGGCATTGTGCTCTGAGCGGCGAGAGCGCTCCCGGGCCAGCGCGTGCTCCCTTGGAGCCGCCCCGCGCGCTCGCTGCGAGGACGCGGCTCCACGGCGCACACGCTCCCCGTGCGCCTCCGCGACCCGTGGCAATTGGCTCGCGCTGCCGGGCGGGCTCTGCTTCCGCACCGTGCGTTGGGGGAACAGCTCCAGCCCTTGCCCTCGCAGTTAATTTAACGCTGGAGAATACCTCACCTAGGGGCCTTGCGGGTGTTTGCGCATTGCAGAAGGTTTGGGCCTGTATCCTCAGCTATGGAAGTCGGATCTCCTCCTCATATCAGAGGGAGTTTCGAAGCGGTGGTGCTCGGCTCGGCGGACGAGCACAGGCAGCAGACGCCACGTCTAGGCCAGCCCAATGGCCATCCTGATGGATATCCAGATCAGGTCCCGCAGGGCTGCCCTCGATGGCTGCGTGTTTTCCTCTCGCTGTGGGGAGCCCCAGAGCTGCTGGGGGTCTCCTGTGGGGGTGGGAGAGCCTGGGAGGCTCATTTGGCTGCTGCCTGCCCGGAAAGCGTGGAAAAGGAGGAGGGCGCTTGTGCGTAGCTGCAGGTAGGGGCCAGGGTGTGAAATCAAAGCTGGAGGGGCAGATTCTCAGCTCTCCTTGAAATTCCCGGAAAACTTGCGAAAGGCGTGAGGTGGGACAGCCCAAGCGCCTCTTCCTTAAGTGCAAATCCCTCGGGTGAGCCAAACTTTCTGCGTGCAAAAGCTCCTGGCTGTGGAGCGATCCTGCCGCGATCTCTGATCCCTGGGCAATCCCCTTTGCTCCCGCATCCCACGCAGCCTGCTGGGAGTGCTGCGTTGTGCTCACCTTGCTCTGGCCTGGTTCCCCAAGCTCACCCTGCTCCAGCCTGGCTGTGCCGCCTGCACAGTGTTTTCCTTTCTTCCCGTTTCCGCAGCCAGGCACAAAGTGGATTAGCGAAGCCCCGTGCAGAATTAAGCAGCCCTGTGCAAAGTTGCGGCGAGCTCCGCCAGTGGCACTCGCCTCCGCGGGCGGCGTTCCCGTGCCGGGACAGGCCAGGGCCTGCGGGAAGGGCTGGGTGCTTCCCGGACTCTCCGCATGGCGACGGGCAAGCGGAGAAATAGCTCTGGCTAAAGTTGTGGGGGCAGCGGGAACAACACTTGCCTGCAGGAAGCGCTCTCCCGGGAGAAATGCTTTTAATGGAAGCGCAACCTGGCCCTGCGGAAGAACGCAACGCGGCGGCTGCCGGCTGGGGAGGGATGCTGGGCGCAGGAGGCCGTGCGGCGCGGCACTGCGTTGCGGGGAGCCTGCCCCGAGCAGCCGGCTGAAGGTTGTCTTATTTTAGCCACAGAAACCTCTCCCTGGATCCGCTACAGCGCGATCTCGCTTGCAATAAACACCGTCGGCTCCCCTCTTTATACCAATTGCTAGTATGAAAGGAAAGGCAGCCTATATGCATGGAGGCAGGCATGAGCTAGTGAGATCAGGTTTCCTACCAAGCTCCCCGAGGAGAAGTCAGCATTTGATTGAAGCTACACTTGGTTCTTGGTTCCCAGGGGACAGCAGCCCTGAAACACGAGAGCCCTCCCTCCTTTTTTCTCTCTCTGCCTTGCTCCCTCTCTCCTCTTCCTCTAAAAGCCTTTGTGCTGAGCGAGCCTCGCTAGGCACGAACCGCCCGTCTCTCGCAAGAATGTGTTGCAGCCTCTGCTGACATTGTTTTGTGAGCGGCGCTTTTTTACCAGGCCAGCAGATTTCGAGCTACGTATAGGCAATGAATAGTCGATGACAGTGACCTGCAAACGCACGGCATCGGTTGTCGGCGAGTGTGATTGGGAAGTTAGCAGGGACGTAGTGCATCAGTGCCAGCACCCGACCTGTGTGGGAAATGCTGCCCTTTGGCAAGAGTCGGGCTGAGGTGGAAATGTCCTTCCAATAAAATCCACCTTTTTTTTTGCCTGTGTTGCTGCTGGTTCCAAAGCCACATATGGGCATCTAGAAACTCAAACACACCTGAGGTGCCTGAGGTCTCTTCAAGAGTTTGTCCAATTACACGACATTTAGAGAAATCTCAGGATCGTTCAGGATCTTCCTTTACAGATGGACACTTTGGGTAGCGCTGTGAGTGAAACAGTAGGCAAGGAGAGATTTTCTCAAATCGGTTTATTTTCCCCACACCTCGATTCAATAAATTCCACCCCTCCTGTAACTTTGCTGCTCACACGAAATGCGAGTCAGCACCGGGCAAGAGGTACCGAAACCCAAAAGCGTGCGGGAGCGCGCAGCACCCTGTGCTGCCAGGCGCCTGTGTTCCCAGCAAAGTCTGATTCTCGCTTCAGGGGGTTGCTGTTTTCTTAAAATTTACTGTTGTTATTATGGAAAGGGCTGAAGGTGGAGCGGGTGCTTTTAGAGACGTGTGCGGGGCCTGGCTCTGCTGGATGTGTTTGTGTTGGCCGTGCTGCGGCTGAGCGCGGGGCAGTTGTGGGGAGCAACACGGGAGCGTCGTCCCCGTTCTCCCGTGGGGGCTTGGGGTGATAAGAGGTAGATTGGACCTGTAGGCTGGGCGGACCTGCTGTGGGCACTGGCCTGGGGTGCTTCCCTGGTCCAAAAGCCAGCCCAAGAGCCGAGCTCAAGTCCCAGCAAAACTCTTGTCCGGTTTTGGGACCCTGGGCAATAAGTGATGGGGCTGGTGGGGAAAAACCACCCTTGCTCCCCGCCAGTCACAGCATCCGCTGGAGCAGCGAGGCCCCTGAAGGCTGCCCGACTCTCGCCATGGGGCAGCAGGAGGGGGAGGCGGGCGGAGGGTGTTCCTTGTTTCCACTAAACCAGCTGCAGCAGTTGCTGGTAACGCTGCGATGGGGACAGACACAATGCTGCTGTTGTTGGTTTGATCTCTCGCTGTGGATTGTTAGTCTGGATTTAACTATGTGGTAAGGGGGGGGGGAACACGAAGGCTGTTTACAGCTAGTGCAAATAATGTGACAGCTGTTGGAGCGCCAATAGCCCGCGCCTCGCTGCCGCTTGCACACAAAAGCCACGGTCGCCCTGGGGCCGCCCGACCCAATGGAGCCCGCGGGCACCACACACCCCTCGGCAAACACCCCGCAGCCTCCGCATTTCGCTCTTGTTTTTCCTTTTCCTTTCTGTTTCTTTTCCACTGTGTGCTCTGCGAGCGCCATGGGGCCCTGAGAGTAGGCCCAGTGCTCGCCCCTGCGGCACAGGGAAGGGCTTCGCTTGCCCACGGCAGTGTGGGCGGCAGGAGGCACCCCCGGCCCATGCGGCCTCCGGCCCTGTGCCCTCGGGCACTGCCACTGGGTGCCCGGAGTCGCTCGCGCGCCTCGCGTGTGGTGGCAGGCGGCGCCGCTCCACGCAGGGGCACGTGCTGCTCCGGGAGGAGCCGCTGTCTCCGGAGATCGCCTGGTGTGATCTCTTGGTAACCTGGAGGTGCGGGCACCTCCGGAGGGGATCCTCGGTGAAACGCCGCGCCTGCATAAATAACCCGGCCGGCTGCTTTCTCCTCAAAATCTCCTCATCCGAGCCTGCTGCTCGTGTGGTTTTTATTTATTTATTTATTATTGTTGTTTATTATTATTATTTTGCGCGTTCAATATGTAAAATGCTCCTCGTTCTTCGAGCTTGCTCCTGTATCGTAGCCAGTCTCTGAGCCCTTTCAGGAGAGCCTCTGGGAAGTCGAGGGAACTTGAGAACTGGGTTCCGGCCTATATTTGTACCTGACATAGTTTTCCTACCTACGAGACTCGCTGTATTTTATATAATAGGTGACCTCCGCAAACTCTATTGTGTTTTCTATGAGGCTGCTCAGGGGGTAGAGAGTGGGGAGGACAGGGATATGCTTATTTCCCCCCACCTTTTTGGTAATTTTGTTCGATGGGTTGCCTTTATCTATTTTTCTCCCCAGTCAATCTATTTTTTTTTTCTTTTGGCCTTGACCGTCCCCTTGGTCCATTATGGATCGCGCTGTGCTATTAGTGGCAAAAGTACGCCAGGACTCATTCAACAATTTTAGCATCAGTTCCTATAAACTGGTGTTTTATGTGACATGTGCCATTTTTTTCTGCTAGAATACCGCTTGCGAAACTAGTTTCGCCTTGGAGGAAAGGCGGAAAGATAAACAAGGCTGCATAGCCAAAACACTGGCAATCTCTGCCTGCTTCCAAATCTTTTAAAGTCACGGAGTAATATTTTCAGGATTATGCTGCTGCCTCTGAGCAGGGAATGTCGCTGGCGTTAAAAAAAGGAGGAAAAAAAAAGCTAATGCAAATTAGAGAAAAATAATTTTCTTTCAGCGATATGCAATGTATTAGTCACTTGTTATCATGCTTAGAGGCAGACCTCATTTGCGCGTCTGCCAACTCGTTCACATCTGCTCGGAGCCGTTCAGGGCATTTTAACCTTGGCGGTGTCGTGTCGTAGTCCCACGGATCAAGAACGAGTAATTAAAGCTCTAAGCAGCAGCAGCAGCAAAAAAAAAAAAAAAAAAAAAAGGAAAAGCCACCCTCCTAGCCGCCCATCTGCATGGCCGCCGAGCCGCTGCTTTGTCTCGCGTGCAGCTCCGTGCTGCGAGGAAGCGGGGCCTTCACGCCGCTGCTGCCTCTCCCTGCAGCCCCATTGCCACGGACGTCCCCGCGCGCAACAACTTTTATTTATTTATTTATTTTTGCTATTTTCCCTCCTTTGCTGCCGTTGCTGGCGGGACTCGGGGGCTTCAGCACGCTGTGTGGCACAAGGAGGTGGTTGCACGGGGAGAGCGCCCGCTGCGGATGTGCCTTTTCCCAAAGGGATGGGGAAGGCGGCGTGGGGAAGCTCGGGACATGTGGATGTTCAAGGATCTACAGAGGTGCTGGCGAATTCCTCTCCAAGCCGGCACTTCCCCAAAGTGCCTGGGAAGCATCTCCTGGTGTGGGGAAGCCTGGTGCAGGCAAGCCCGGTGGGAATCCGGGACCAGGCTGATTTTTATGTGCTGTTTAGTGGAAACCGAGCTGCTTGTGTGGTTGTTGCTTCTTGCAGGGGTGAATTAAAAAAAAAAAAAAAAAAAAAAAAAAAAAAAGGAAAGAGAGAAAAAGCTGCAACTTCCCGAGCACTTTTCCGGCCGTGCCCTGGGGCCCTTGGCGCAGCCCAAGCCCTGCGGGCAGCGGGAGCCTTCGGGGCCAGCGGCGCCGGGGGCCGTCGGGGCCGCAGTTATTTAACGTTTTAACGTTTTGCCGCTGCGCGGAGCCGCCGTCCGTGCCCGAGGAGGGGGGAGGGAGTGTTTCTGAGGGAAGCGTCGGGAGCTGCTCCCCATCCATCAGCGCCTCGGAGCTGTTGCTCCGTAAACGAGGGAAGCGCAGGCCCTGTCAGCCGCAATTAGGCGAAGCGGAGCCGCCCGCGATCAGGATCTGCCGACGTCCCCGACGGGCGCGGGGGGCGGCCCCGCGCGGGCTGCGCTGCGGCGGGCGGGGAGGCGAGGGCGCGTGTCGCATTAATCACCTCCCCTCCCCGCCGGGAAACGGGAGGTGCAGGAAACGGGGCCGGTTTCTGCCGGGATAACGCTGCGGGAGCGCGCGCGGCCGTTCGCGCAAGGCTCGCGCTTATTCAGTGCGGGGGTGGGCACGGCGCGGGGGGGCCCTTTCCACCCCCGCTCCGCGCCGAGCCCGGGAAGTTTCCTAAAATAAGCGCGGGGGAGGGAAGCCCCGTGCGCGGCGATCCCGCCAGCGAACAGCGCGGGAAGGGGCCGCGTTGCTGCTCTCTGCCTTTCCCTGCCCTGTTTTGTACCCCCGCCCCAACGCCGAGAAGCCGGAGCCAGGGGAGCAGGGGCAAGCAGGGGGACTGCCGAGTGCGCGGTGGGTTATTGGGGGGCGGGTGGGGGGTGGCTGGGATGGGGGGAAGCGTCGGCAGAAAAAAAAAATATTACCTGAAAGGCGCGTTTATTTCCGCGGAGCGGGTACGCGCGTGCGGAAACGCGCGCGTGTTGTGTCCCGCTCTGCCGCCGCTCCCGCGCGGGGCTGCCTGTTGTCTCTGGCAGCGGCAGCGGAAACCTCGCTGCCGGCGTGCGAGCGAGCGCGGCTGCGTGCGTGTGTGGCTGTGCGTGCGAGTGTGGCTGGCTGTGCGAGTGTGACTGACTGTGCCTCTGAGTGTGGCTGCCTGTGTACGCAGCGTGTCTCTAAAATGGCGCGGCCGCGCTGCGCACGGAGATGCCGCGGCGGAGGGGGGGCTCTCGCCGGGGGTCCCGGCCCCGTTCCCGCGGCAGGGCCGGGTCGCGGCTCTTGCCCGCCGCCGGGGCTGCAGCCCCGGAGCGGGGCCCGGGGGGGCCGCCCGAGCAGGGAAACCCCCGCCCCGGGGGAGCCGCGCGTCCCGGCGCTGCCGCGGGAGCGGGCGGCATCGGTATTTCCCGCGAAAGCCCGGGAATCACCTCCCTCCCTCCCGCCGCCAAGGCGGGCGCGATCGCGTCGCCTCCCCTCTCCCGGCCTTGCCCCCTCCCCGCTCACTGCGTTTAGCCCGGGAGGACCCTTGCCCTAGGGTGCCCCACAGCCCCCCCCCGCCATAGCGTGGTGTGGGGAAGCCCGGGGCTGCCCTGCGGGGGAGCGTGTTGGAGACTCCCCCATCACGCCTGGAGCCCCTGCCGGGCTTCCCCCGAGCCAGGGGGGCAGACAGCCTTATTTGAAGGCTCTCCGACCATTTTAACTTTCCCTTCCTGCCCCCACCGGCAACCTTCCCCGCTGCCCAAGCTTATCGTTAATTGAAAACTTTTTGGTGCGTCTATGTGTGTGTGTGTTCCCCTCCTTCCCCCCTTCCCTTTTTGGCTGCGGCCGAGAGCGAGGCAACGATTCGCCTCGCAGCATATGGGCGAGGAGGGGGGCAAGCGCAGCCACCGTCTGTGCCCAGTCCGAGGCACGACAGACGGCGTGGGATTTAGGGGGGGACACGGATACGAGGCCGGTGTCCCCCCCTCAGCCTCTTTCCCTCAGAGGAGGCCGCACAGGGGCGGCTAGGGGGCCCTGCTGGGGCGGGTGGCCCCGGGTGCCCTCGTCGGGCTCCATCGCGCTGCTCTGTTTACACGGCAGAAAGTCCCCGTCGCCGTCACCATCCGACACGTGATGGGTTGGGAGCTGCGGCGGGGGGAGAGCGCCCGCGGCACCAACCCTAAAAATAGTCGCCGACCCCCTTTGGCGCTGCACACCCCCCCGAGCCGGAGCGTGCTGCTGGCGCGCATGACTCAATATGTATTTTAAATCGGTTTAGCGATCTCGCTGGCGCATTGTGCTTAGCGCTCTGGTTAAATGAAATGCCACACGTCCCGGGTAAAGGTCAAACTTCGCCTCTAATCCGCGGCTCCGCGCCGCCGCGGCCACTTAGGCTGCTGCTTCCTCCCCGTGCTCGCAGGACGCGTCCCCGGCAGGGATGCTGTGCTGAGAGGGCAAGAAATAGCCCGAGGTGGTTTGTTTTCTTAATTTTTCTAAAAAAAAAAAAAGGCGCTCAGCCGTCCCATTCTTTAAACACTTGTCTAATATTAGAGCGTGCACTCTTGCCAGAGCTTTATACAGGGTGTTGCAGACGGCGTGATTACACCATGTCCGTAAAGCCCCCTTTCTGGAGGTGGCTTGGGTCACTGTTTTTATAACTTGTAAATATGTAAGTTGGAGGCACAAGATAAACGAGGTCGCCAAGCACATTCATAAGCAGCTGCCTGTAGTTAAGCTTATAAATGCAGTGTGAGTGTCGCCCTTTAAATCAAGCTCAGAGGAGTGGTCTGAGGGCTAATCGAAGACGATTGCTGCGAGTCCCCCGTTGCTTCGCGCTCCTCTCGCAGGGATTTTCGCAAATCTAGAAATGATCCTTTCAGTGGCCTGTAACTGAAGGGTGGGGGATCTGAGCTGGGTAATTTATTGCATTGTTTTTAATTTCCGAAAGGCCAGCTTGTTTGCCTAAGTGCCTCTCGCTTCGCTGCTGCCACGGGCTGGTTTTTCTTTTTTTCCTTTCCGCGGCGTGCAGACTTTACCCTGTGCAGCCTCCCCGGCCGCCGCTCGCGCTGCTGCCGCCGCCTCTGTGGCTTGTGCAGTGGAAACTGGCGCGCTGCCAGGCGCGCCTCGGAGGTGGAAAGAGTAAAGGCGCCAAAAGGGAACTCGTGCGCCGCTCCGATCCTCCTCCTCCTGCTACAGCCGCCTGCCCCGTCGCTGCTGTCGGGCATCGCTGCTTTGCCCCGCGGGGAAGCAGCGGTGGCTGCGCCTTCCTCCCCCCCTTACCCTGCTCCTCTTCTTCTTTCCCCCCGCGGGCACTGGGTTTTTCTCGTCTCCGCGCCAGGAGCGCCTTAGCAAAACTTCGCTGCTGCCGGTGTCAATGGCTGCCAAGAGTCTGTTGACGTTGCGAGGGAGACCCGAGCGCTTCCCGTTTCAGTTGGCTGCCCGGGAGCCGCGCTGCGGGCTTGGCGTGTGCGTGTGCGCGGCTGCTCCCCGCGCGGCTCTGCAGGTCAGTGCTCGCAGGCGCTTTTTTTTTTTTTTTCCTCTCTCTTTTATTTTATTTAATTCTTTCTTTCCGCAGCTGGTTTCACGCGGCGCCCCGCCGCGGAGCCGCCTCGCTTCCCCCCCTCGCCGCCCGCCCATCGGCGTCTATATTTAGCCGCAAGCGGCTTTGTCGGGCAGGCGCGTCCCGCAGGAAATGCCGTGCGCGCCCGGCGGCCGGGCCATGCTCCGCGCGGCGCGGGGGGGCCGCGGGCTCGTGTGTGCGCCGCTGGAGCGCCGGGAGAAACGTGTCCTGGATTTTCCTGCGCTCTCCCCTGCCGCGCGGCGAGTGCCCGGGCACCACAGGCCACCATCGGGGCGGGCGGCGCGGAGGGAGAGGGGCGTGTGAAGAGTTAAAAGTCTGTTGCTCGCTGCAATGAAATTATGGCTGGCAGTGGCGCCGCCGCTGCTCGCGGAGCAGACCTCCACTTCTGAGCAGTTCACTACAAGTTCACCGGGGCGGCGGTCGCCAACGCGGACGCGCTTCAGCTGGGCTGCGCCACCCCGGTGTGGATGGGCTCTGGGGAGAGGGCTTGGGGCATGGACTGTGCCTCGAGTGGGCCCTGCGGGCCGCAGGCCCCGCTGTGGGGCTTTGCTGGGGTGGCGGGGAGAGCTCAGACTCCGTGTCTTGCCCGCTGCGTCCAGCTGCGCTTGTGGCCCTCCATGCGGCTCTGGCGCTTCACTCCCTGCAAGTGTCAGGGGATCAGCAGGCTCTGAGCGGGGCACGGAGCCCTGGTTTCAGGATGCGTTTCCCACTGGGACATGAGGAGCGTGAAGGCGGCCCGCTCCCGTGAGCGCTCCCGGATGGTCTGGCGTGTGCCCCGAAGGAGACAGGCCGAAAGTGGCAGGGCCCTGGTGCCAGGGAGGCCTGCAGGGCTTCTCGGAGCTGCTGTCCATTCCTCACGGATGAGGCAGCGCGCGGGGCGGCTACCACTAACCTTATGTAAAACCCTAAATCACTCTTGCCATGCTGCTGCTGCCTCTATTGAAAACATTACGAGCGGCGCATCTGGAAAACAGTAAATCTGTCCAGAAACCATCTTTCCAGTGAAATAACTCCTTTTGAATGATAGCGCAGTATCTAATCTCCGCAGATTTTTGTTTCCTCACAGCAATTTTTTTTTTTTTTTTTTTTGCGGGCTTCATTATGGAAAGCTAACTGTTCTGGAGGGAGGAGGGTCAACGCGCCGTTTCATTAATATACATTTGTTCCAGACGTGGAGTTTTGCACAAAAGGCCTCTCTGAGGGGAGAAAAAAGTGCTCGGGAACAAGGCTTTCCTGCCGTTTTAGTTCTTAAATCTCCCCGAACGTGTGTGAAGTATTGTGCTAAAGGCACAATCTGGGATTCTTCCCCATTAAATGCCAAAGTGAGCATTTGCATATTTTGTAGCCTAACAAAGGAAATGAGTTTGCTCGGGAAGCATGTATGCTTTGGGAGACGTTATGCATTAAACTCCCAGTGGTCAATCACCCATTACTGGCTTGTGTGTGTGTGTGTGTAGAAGGAGTATCATGCCTCCCGCTTCAAGGCTTCTATTTTTGTGCGAGAGGAAGAGCTGGGGGATATCCTGTGCATTAAAGGCTCCCCCTACTTATTAGCCCAGCATTTAGCAGCAGGATGCAGGCTGAGGCTCAGTCAAAAGAAACGACCCAACCTCCGAAGAGCAATTAAAATCTTGCACCGGAATAAATCATGCGCCGCGATAATCCTGTTAATAAAACGCAGCTTGTCCTGACACTCCACTCGTGCAGCAAACTGGAATTTAATGCGCGCGGAGATGGCGCCGAGAGAGGTGCGGCGCGCGCGGAGGCTGCCCCAGTGCCGTTGGCCGCGTGCGCGTGGGTGCCTTTCACCTGCCTCTGCCGCTGCACACAGCGCCGATCCTCTCGGACTGCTAATACTTCTCCAGCGAGCCCGCTAATGATTTCTTTCCCTGGAGTGAGCAGGCGTCATTGAATTACTGAAAGCACTCGCAGCAGCGGCAGGAGCAGCAGCGGCAGCGGCGGCTCCGATGCAGAAGCCACCAGGGCTCGGTGCTTAATCAAATCAAGGGGTGGGGAGCTCGCCAACCCACTTACTATTTTTAACCCCTTTCTCCAAGTTAGTCGTGTGCAGACGCGGAAGGGGAGGTTTTTATTTGGACGCCTTCTGCAGAAGCGCCTCTCCCGTTCCGAGTGTGCACGTAAACGCTTTATGAGCAGCCGGCGTAGCCAAGGCGCGGGGTGTGTGACTGCCCTTCCTGCTCCCGTGTGTGGTGGATGCGGGGCTTTTGTGAGCGCCCTTTGCAGCATTCGCCCCATGCATGGGGGCTTCCCTTACTGTTCCAGCCGGCCTAGGACGAGTGCTTGGCTCCTGGTTTGGCTCCTTGGCCGTCCGAATCGTTTCTTGCTCAAATTAAATGCATTGGAGGAACTTTTATTTGTCGATAACCTGAAATGATTCTTAATTTTCTGGATGTGCGCTGGGGAAAAGATCCATCTCCTCTGACCTATAAATGCCCTCAATTTGCTCCTTTATTGCCGGGTATCTCCCTTAGCGGTTAACGTAGGCAGCTCGCTCCCCGCACCAATCCTGCATTCATTATTAATTACCCGGAGGGAGGCTGGCTGCTTCGCTGCGATGTTTGCACTTCCTCCTCGACAAATCTGCTCAACTTTTTTTGTTTTGTTTTGTTTTTTTTTCCTCTCCTTTTCTTTCTTTCTTTTTTATTAGAATATAAAACCGTGAAGAGAAGCGGCGATTTTTAAGAAGACGTCATGCTTTCTGCGCAACTCCCCTGTATGGCAATGTGCATAGCTGGATGAGCAATGAGAGGGTCCGCATGTGTGGAATTAATGAAGACAGGTAAATATTTAAGCTGCTGGCAAGCTAAACCAAGCCGTAGGTCTGCAGCGTGAGGCCTCAGGCTTCACTCACCTCCCTGGTGCCGGAGCCGACGGCTGCTGTTGCACATTGGGAGCGGGCCCGGTCAGACAGGGCTGATGGTGCTGGAGGGCAGCAAGACGTGCCCAAAGGTGGTAGAGCAGCCAGTGATGTGCTGTTTTAACAAGCAAGCTGCTGGGTCAGTGGAGCAGGGGCGCACTTTAGGGAGATTACTCCCCAGTGCAAGCCCCTAAGTGCACTTTTTGCAGTTCATTTGGTGTTTCGTGTTTAGGGAGGAGAATTCAACCACGAGCATATTCTTCTAGCAGCTACCAACTAGGGGGGCTCACGCATGTGACTTGGCACTCCCCTCCATCAAACAAACAGCTTGTCCTGTGAAACAGAGACAGTGGCCTTTTCATCTCCCCGAGAAGTGAATTTCTCTTTGTCTCTGCTTTTTTTTTTTTTTTTTTTGCCTTCTCCTTCTGAATACCATTCATTTGATGATTAAAATTATGCTCCTTAATAATTTTGAATGGGGCGGTGCAGGCACTTGGCTGTGTCCCCTTCCCTTAAAATCCAGTTTTTCAAAAAGCAAAACAGCACTCAGCAGAACTCACAGGTACGCTTTCAATTCTCCATGCCAATTTTGTGTGGTTTTACAGTGTTTTTTCTGTCTCCTCTTTGAGCCTGTGTTCTCACCATTGTGTGAAAAGCCTCACAGAAGCCAGGGAAAGTTTTTGGTCTTTGGAGGGAAAACTGTTTGCAAACACAAACGGAAGGAAAACAGCCAAACATCTCCCTCTGCCTCTACCACCCTCCAGCACCAGCTTCCCTCCCAGTTGTTTACATGCAGCTTGCAGGAAAGGTGGATCTTATAGAAAGGAATAAACAAATTCCCTAAAATTGCATTTTTGGTGTCAGGTGATGATATGTCTTTAAGTACTTTGATTGAAAGGCATTCTTTTGGGTAATGATGAAACTTTCCTTCTGCTACATGTCAGCGATTTTTATCCCTGGGATTTGAAATTTGGCACTAAGGTCTATTCTTTATCGGCGCTTTCTGTGATAACAAGTCCCAATGCTGCAACACTGGTGTGGCACAGATGTGCAACTGCCTCTTTAGCATGGAGCAGCTGATATTCGTATGATATTTGTGTGTGTGTGTGTGTGAATTTTCTCCACTGCAGTGTGTATGGATGGCGCATGAATGGAGTATGTTCGAAATGGTATATTATATCCTTGGGAAAAAAAAGGGAGGCACAAAATAGGAAGCCTTAACAAAAATCCCGTGTGTCGGGTGAGGTTGCTTGGAGATGTATGTACTCAGTGTGCTCTCAGTGTCAAAACCTGTTTTGCTTTTGTACCCAATTCCGAATGGGTCTTACTTTCTAAAATAGTCTCTGTGCCTTAATACATGGAAGGATACGTATGGTATCGTATGGGACATCCCTGGGGAAATCAAAATATGGTGGTGATATAATCTTGTATGATAAGAAATGCACAGGATGTTTTCAAATAGCTGTGTCTTTTTTTTTTTTTTTTTTTAATAGGAAAATTCCAGTTAATGATGGCGATGCACCGAAAAGCAGACTGGAGTTGAGGGAAGAAAATCACCTGAATCACAGCGTGGTAAGAATTTAGCAGCTGAAACTGAATCGGCTCTAAGCCCTTCCCCCAATTTGCTATTAGATGATCCTTTTGGAGAAATGATTAAAATACATTTCTGTTGCAATTCTAGCTATGCCTGGGCACATACAAATTGTTTTTGTGAAAGAGTGAAATTGGACTTTGCTTGTTTGTCTTGCTAATCTCTTGACTTTGTCGTGCATGTTGTCCTGTGACATTGCACTCTTACTTTTTGCTCCATTTTGGGTAGTGCCATGTAGCGTGCTCGCGCATCTAACGAGAGTAGCTCATGTTGCCAGCGCTTCAGCAAAGGTGGCAATTTTCTCCCTCTTTGAGAGCACACGGGAAGGGCAAGTGGAACAGATATTTGGCACTGTGCTCTCGAGGGATAGCAGATTTTTTAATATTTTTCCTACTCACCTTGCATGTTGTGTAGCCATGGCCAGCCTGAGATAGAGCTGCGGAGGAGGGAGCTCCTGGAGGAGCGGGAGCAGCATCTGTGGGCCGGCTCCTCAAACCTTTGTTTCTAGCCAATGAATTTGGGGTGCAGAAAGGCTTTTCTTGACACACGCAGTGATGCACATTGCCCCAGAGCTTCCGCTTCCCATGTGCTCCCGTGTGCTCGGCCTCGGTGCTCTTTCTGCAGCCGTCAGTGGGCTTGTGTCGGCGTCGTTTCTCTTGTGAACCGGAGTGCATCTGTAGCGCGAGCGCGTAGTAAGTCGTCTGGCAGTGAAACCCGAGAGTAACACACTTCTTGTTCTGTGAAGGTGGATGCAACCACGGCACATCGCATCGACAGCCTCACGGCTCTGAGCATGGACAGGTCTGGACTTATGCGAGAAGGACTCAGGGTGCCCAGTAGTATTGTCTATTCCAGCTTGTGCGGACTTGGCTCCGAGAAGTCACGGGATGCGGCGAGCTCTATAGCGGGTCTTGGATTTACTCCGGAAAGAACCCCGGAGATCCAGTTCAAATCCAACCCCTCCGAAGCAGTAGAAAATGCCGCCGTCTCTGCGAAAGCCCCAAATGGCTTCAGTGCTATGTACAAAGCGCCACCTGGAATACAAAAAAGTTCTGTCCCCACGGGAGAGACGCTCGGCTTGGACAGGGCCGCCAGCGACAAGCAAAGTCCTCTCGGCGTCAACGGTGCTAGTTACCTAAGGCTGCCCTGGGTAAACCCTTACATGGAGGGCGCTACGCCCACGATATACCCTTTCCTTGACTCACCAAATAAGTATTCGTTGAACATGTACAAGGCATTGCTACCTCAGCAGTCCACCTACAGCTTACCGCAGCATCTGGCATACTCGCCCGTGTGTACGAACGGTGAACGTTTTTTATACCTGCCCCCCTCCCACTACGTCGCGCCCCACATCCCCTCGTCCCTCGCGTCGCCCATGAGGATCTCAGCGGCCTCGGCGTCGCCCGCCATCCCGCCCCTGGTGCACTGCCCGGACAAGGGCTTGTCGTGGAAGATGGGCGTAAGCGCCGGCGGCGCCGCCGTGGAGGCGCACGCCTACCCGCACCTGCAGGGCGGCAAGCAGCCTCGCGTGGCCGCCGCCAAGGCGGCACCCGCCAGCCTGGCACCCGACCCCGCACTGCTGCTGCCGCACTCGCCCCGGCCGTCCCCGCGCGTCCCTCTCACCGCCCCGGTGGGAGATGCCTACGCCGACTTCCACAAGCACTTCCCGCGCATCACCACGTCCCCCTCCTCTTCCTCCAACTCCTCCTCCTCCTCGGTGGCGCTCCCGAAGCCCTACCTGAATGTAGGCGGTGAGTTCCCGCCATCCCGGCTGCCCAACGGGAAGCTGCCCAAGGCGAGTGAGGCAGTGGAGGCAGCGCCGCCAGCTGCGCCGCACCTGCGGAAAGCCGGCCCCGAGCGGAAGGAGAGCCGCTCGCCGCCGCTGCTGGAGAAGCAGGCACCGACCAAAGACATCGTGGACAAACCACTTGACCTGTCGGCGAAGGTGGTCGACGCGGAAAGCGCCAAGTCGGACCACATTAAAAAGATGGCACCGACGGTGCTGGTGCACAGCCGGCCGGGGGGCGGCTCGCTCCTACCCGGAGGCGATGTGCAGAAGGAAACGCTTTCTCCAGGCAGCGGCTGCCCCCTCTACAGACCTGAAATCATCAGCACAGCCTCGTCCTCCTGGATCGTTCCCGGCCCCGGCCCCGGTGAGGAGAGCGGGAAGAGCATGCCGCTGAAGAACAAAGCGCTCGACTGGGTGATCCCGCAGCAGCGCAGCTCCTCTTGCCCCCGCATGGGCGGCGCGGAGGCTGCGGCTGGCGGTGGCGGTGGCGGCGCCTCGGGCTCCGCCGCAACGGGCGGGCGGCCAGCGTCGGCGTCGCCCGCACCCAACGCCAACACCGAGTGCGCCAAGGCGAGCAGGACAGCTGCGGACAGCACTGCATCGGTCATCCAGCATGTAGGGCAGCCGGCGGTGGCGGCTGCCGTGGCTGCGGCGCCCGCGAAGCATAACAGTAAAGTAACGAAATCCTGCGGCCAGGACACCAACTTCAAAGCCAGCGAGAATGCCCTCGCGTCGAGCCCCATATTTTTGCCACCCAATGAGGCGTTCCGCTCCCCACCTTTGCCCTATCCGAGAAGTTACCTCCCGTATCCCGTTCCGGAGGGTATCGCGATAAGCCCTTTATCCCTCCATGGAAAAGGCCCCGTATATCCTCACCCGGTTCTCTTGCCCAATGGCAGCCTCTTCCCTGGGCACCTGGCTCCCAAGCCCGGCCTTCCCTACAGCCTGCCGGCAGGACGGGGCGAGTTCATGACTTACCAGGATGCGCTGGGAATGGGGATGGTGCATCCCATGTTGCTGCAGCACTCGACTCTGGAGATGAACAAGGACGAGAAGCCGGAAAGGAGGTCACGGTCTCACGAGAGGCTCCGCTATGAGGATCCCGCTCTGAGGAGCCGGTTGCCGGAGCTCCTCGAGCCCAGTGGGAAGCTGCATTTCGAGGTGCCCAACGACAAGACCGTGAAATTGCACCAAAGCTCCGGCCACGGGAAAAACTCCACCAAAAGCGACAAACACCTCTTCCCGGACCTCTTGCGAGATGAGCAAGATGCTAAAAGCGAAACAAATTTAACGAAACCCGTCTTTGCTACTGAAAGCAGTAATCAGGCTAATGACCCTACAAAGCACAAGGTAGAACAAGCGTCTCAGCACAGGGATTTTATTGTAATGAGAGAGGAGTTTGGAAGAAATAATGATCTTCACGAAACCTACAATTTTAAGCAAGCCCAGAGTTCGTCGGTGTTCAGCTTAAGGAAAGAAGATTTATCCGTAAGCCAAAATAAAGAGAGAGTAATGGTGCAGCCGCCTTCCGCTTTCTTGGAAGCGGCGCACGAGGGCGACGGCCCAGCACTGGCCTTCGGCAAAGCGCAGGACGACGCCAAGCAGTTCTGCATGGGAGCTGTGCAGCCGGGCCTCGACGCGAGCCAGGCGTATACCAAAGACGGGGCCGACGACGCCGAGTCTGCCGAGGGCAAAATCCTGAAGCCCAAGCCCTCCAAGCTGGCGAAGCGCATCGCGAACTCGGCGGGCTACGTAGGTGACCGCTTCAAGTGTGTCACGACGGAGCTGTACGCGGACTCCAGCCAGCTGAGCCGGGAGCAGCGCGCGCTGCAGGTGAGTCCGCGCGGCCGAACGGCCGCAGCGCTTTGTGATTATTGCTCTGTTGTTAAGTCGCAGTGGAGGATTAAAGTTGGCATAAGCAGCGCAGGTTGGGGAAAGGAGGTATTTGCGGTCAGGGCGTACTGATCAGGAATGGCTTTAGAAGGCAAAAGCAAGTTTGTTAGTTAAAGTTAGGCTATGTAAATAATAACTTGTATATATGGATTTTATTTATGTATTTGTTAGTAAGCTTTACAGGACTTTTAATAAGATCTGGTTAAAATGTTAACGTATGTATTAAATGTTTTTGCAGTTACGGAGGGGCGTCAGAAAGGAATGCATGTTATGTCGAGCTAGTGATTGCAGTAATTTCTCAGCTGGCCGGTGCTGTCAGATAGCAAAGCGTATCCAGGAGGTGTGATTAGTATGCCAGACGTGACGTTTGGTGGAGAGGAGTAGCAGCCATGTATTATTGGGACTTACGCAACGTTTTCACCGGGCAAATACGTAGTAAAGTGTAGAAGCAGTATTGAAGTTTGATGCTGAGGGATGGCAGAGAGATATTGTGTACGAATATCCTTAAGGTATTTCTACTTTTAATGAACGGATGAGTTAAGCCAAATTGTTTTGCATTGTTAAGAAAAGAATTGGTTTATGCTTATAAAAATGGATGAAATTATCTAAATGATCCATTGAGTGCCCATTTTAATTACATAGATGGAAGGATTACAAGAGGACAGTATTTTATGTCTACCTGCTGCTTACTGTGAGGTCAGTTCTTCAAATTTTTATTACTAGACTCTTACATAAACCTTTGAGTTAAATTTCATTTCCAAATACACAAAGGGAAGTTTGTGGGCCATGGTCGTCTTTATTCATTGTACAGTTTTGTGTTTTGTTTTTGTTTTTGTTTTTGTCTTTTTTTACCTCCAAAACGGAATGTCTTTTTTAATGTTTTTATATACAGTATGCATTTATATATATATATATTTATATACACATATATACATATATATGAAAGAACTGTGTGGATATTTACCTATAGATGCTAGAAGTTTGTATACTGTTTTATAAGTCAGGTGTTTTAAACTCTTAACACTAGATATGTATCTCAAGCCTTGATTTTGAGCAGGCTTTTTTCTTTGGAAATGCTTTCATATAAGGTAAGGTAAATGAAGTAGCTTTTATCGCAAGACTTTTCATATCAATTCTCTTTCTAGCGTGCAATGATGCGCTTCTCAGAGTTGGAGATGAAAGAGAGAGAAGGCCAAACAGCTACCAAAGACTCAGAGGTCTGCAGATTCAGCCAGGCAGACTGGGAAAACTTGAAAGGAAACAGTGAAAAGAAGCCAAAGTCTGTCACTCTGGAAGATGCCATTGCTGACCAAAATGACAATGACAGATGTAAGCGAATTGGGGTGCCTTTCTCAAGTGTGCAGTGTAATCTTTGTATCGCCAGGGTGTTGTTGGTTAGAGTAAGTAATGGATGAGCTTGCAAAGCTCTGCCTCTGTAGGCTGCTCTGCTACGTCCATTGCGCTCCGTGCTTGCCTTTTGCATCTTTTCGTTGCAGGTTGTGGTTGCATCTGCAGCATTATTGCTTTTTTTACTTTTTAACCTTAAAAAAAAAAAAGTCACCTATGCTGAGTATTGCAGAACCAGGGAAAACACATCCCGCTGCAGGCTTTGGTTGTGGGTGTTCGTGTGTGTGTGCGTGTGTGCTCGCGTAACTTTGTGGCTGGGCACGCTCGTTGCAGGTGCCGATTAGTGAGGAAGGCTGGGGGAAAATCTCACTTGGGCAGTTTAATAGCTCTGAATTACTGTTCTGCTCTTTCTTGAACGCAAATTTTGGCACAGTTGTGTAGTGGTCAGTTGTACTCACTCGGTTTCTCACCGAAAACAAGTTACTTGGGGTATTTTACCATTGCTGAAATAACAGCATGAGCAAAAAGTTCGCCTGGTGAAAGAGCAAGGGGAAGTTTTAATTGTTGAAATGTGGCAGGTCCCAGTGTGGGGCTGGAAGCAGAGCACGCGCTCCCTCCCCTCGCGTGGACGAGGTGTCTGAGCAGGGAGGCAGGGCCGCGCTGGTGTGCACGGCTGCTGCGCGTCCTCCGCTTGCTGCCGCGCGGGTCCTGTGTGCCGAGCGCGCTGCCGAGCAGGGGGAAGCGTGCTCCGTCTTGCGCGAGTTCGTCCTTCTGCTCTGCTACGGAGCTTGGAGCTAACAGGGTGTTTCGGAGCTTGGCCTCGTCCCTGAGCCTCTCGGAGCGCGGATCTGCTCCGCCGTGGCCCCTTGCTGCAAGCTCTTTCTCACGGCGTTTCACCCCCCGGCCCGCGGAATAGCGGCTGGCAAACAGGGCCGCCGCGTTTCGCGCTCCTCGAACGCTCCTGGTGCAGCGGCTCGGCGCGACAAACCGCTCGGGGCGCTCCCCGTGGGGCCCTGGCTGGGCAGAAGGGCCGCGCGCTGCCTGCCACGCGCCTGCGTCTGCCAACGGCAGCGGCTGCCCGCGGGAAAGCTCTGCCTGTCCCCGTTTCCTCCGATTTCTCGACGCTCTGTCGTGCTCGGCAGCGAAGCCTCCCGGCTGAGGCGGCTCACGGTTCACAGCCTCTCTCGCCGCAGGGCAGCCGTCTCGTCTCGCCTTGTCTCGCTCGCACCATAGCGAGGACCAGGGCCCGAACGGCTGGTAGCCCCTCGGCCCCCGTGCATCTCCTGAGAATACAGCAACAGCGGGAATGGCTGAATGTCAGAGCTGGAGGCTGCTTTACAGACCAATGGCAGGGACACAGATTCCTTTAGCTTGACCTGGGACTTTTTTTTCTTTTTTAACCTTTTTTTTCGCTTTTGTGAACGAAGGCTTTCGCTCAGTGTCCGTTTCCCCAAACTTTTCCTTCGGCTTAATGTTTCCGGCGCTGAGAAAGTCGTCGCAAGCATCGTCTTCCCTTCCGGAGGAGGGTGAAACGATTCCCACCCGACCTCAGCTGCGCTGCCCCAGCCCGCGAGAAGCGTGAGCCGAGGGGTAGCGCGGCAGCGGCGTCATTCCCGCCGCCTTCCCGGGGATGTGCCGGGCACTCGTTGCCAAGGTGACCGGTAAATGTTGCTGGGGCGATGGTTCCGCGGAGCTCCCGCGGCACCGCCGTGCCAAGCGAGGGGCCGCGTGTGGCGCGAGTCACGGGGCCGCTCGGAGCCGGAGCGGTTTAGGCTGCTGGCACGGGCGCGCGCGCCAACATGGGTACGTGCTGAGCGCGGGGCGGTCTACAGCAGAGCTCCCTGGCGCTGCTGGGAGCGGTGCCGAAGTGCGAACGCCGCGGCGAATGCTGCAAGTTGGGAGTTCCTCGATCAAGGAGCATCGTTACCCGTTGGTCTAATTGTACAGTAGCAAGGCGCTGCCCGCCTAATCCTAAAGTGAGGAGAGAAAAAAAAAACAAAAGAAAAGGAAAAAGCTGGTCTTGAGGCATGGGGTTACGAGGAAGAAATTGGAGTTTCTGTGTGCGGAAACGAAACACTGTGGTTTGCAGGAGTATTTAAGGACACATCGCCACTGTCGGAGCCCAGTGCCAGGGGCCCTCTGCATAGTCGTAGGCAGCTCTCGTTTTTTCTACCTAGGCAAAGGAAAGGCTGAAATGGTAAATATGTCCTTTGCCCTGGTCAGTGTCACCGCCCTGCAGTGGGACAGAGTGCAAAAACAAAACAGGGAGGATGGAGGGAGGATGGCAGGGGTCTGTTTGCTCAGCACGGTAGGCTGAGACAGAAAGAAACAAATACAGAAAGTTCCCAAGGAAAGATGCTTTGGACAGGAAACAGAGCCGCCTGGATTTCCTCTGCCCCTTGGGATACCTGAAATGAGGTGCTGAAGGTGACTTACTGAATTATTTTACCTGCGCTGTGAGCTTGATGCCAAGTACCGGTTTCTAGCATTTGGATAGTCATTAGCCAGTGAAGAGTTGGAATGATGCATAAAAAATACAAGCTTCCTTGCCTAAGTGAGTGCAGGGAGCGGTTGCTTAAGGGGAGAGGAAAGGCTGTTTTCAGCTGCCATGTTAGCTGAACAAAAGCGTCGCCGCGTAAATGCCAAGATGCGTTCCCTTGTTTGCCTTGCGCGGGAGACCCTGCTCTCGGGCAGGTCTTGCGCCAACAGCAGCAGAAAGGTGGAAGAATGAGGGAAAGTTTGTATCTTTTCTTACTTTCCTCTCTCCTTTTTCCGTTTGTAGCAGGTGTGTGTGTAGGTATAACTGTTTCTTGTGTGGTGCTGAGCAGCGCGCTAAGGAGGTGCCGCTTCAGGCAGAAATGTTGCGTGAGAAGCATCTCCTTAACTCCTCCCCATTTCCGATTTTGTAGGACAGTGAGAAGGGGGTTGAATTGCTGGTGCTGGTTCTCACAGCTGCTGTAGGACTAGCAAGTGCTCGTTTGGTGAGAAACGAACGCGTTTAGGAGTTTATCTCCTTTCTTGGGGAAGTGTGTTGCTATGAGAACTCGGCATTTAGCTTGTTTCTGGCTACCTTGTTGCTGTGTGAATAGTGATGATGTGAAAACTCAATGTATTATATTGCTGTTTTCTTTCCTTTAGGCAGAGAAAAGGATGTTGTAGATATATTTGGGAGGGGGACATACAAGCAAATCGATTCTCCTTGCCCTTCTTGGGTGTGTGAGATATGTTCATGTTGTTGTGCTTTGAGTTGACTTTTACATCTTAGTTTGGGGAGACGCTATGCCTGATACAGGTTATTTGCAGAATGGTTTGAGGACAGAGCGGAGTCTGCTGCTAAAATATTAATGTAGTTCATCGGGCATTGCAGCTGTGCTGAGGAGAGGAGGAGAGCACCGCTGGTCAGTGTCCCAGTGAGGTGTCTGAGGGCAGTGACTGCTCTCGGTGGTGGCCAACCACTCGCTTTCTGGACAAGCTTCAACAGACGCAGATGAAGAAACGATGACAGCCAAGAACTGTTAAAGAGGTTAAAGCAAACGCCTCCTCCCTGCCCCCCCTTTTATTTTTTAGCATCGACTATCTGTGAAGACCCAGGCAGCCTGTGTGCCTCTGCCAAGTCCTCTTGCAGACAGCAAAAGAGTTAATCTGAAGCCAGTTGATTTCAGTGGTGGCGAAATGGAATTAGATTGCCGCTTCCTGCAAGCCCCAAAGATTAAGACCATCGTAAACCCTGGGTAGCCTGCTACTTTTCCTGACCCTTCAAAAGCTTCTCCGGGAATTAGTCAGGATGTGCCTGCCTTTTCTCAGGGCAGGCAGTGCTGTGAGCAGGAAGCCTGTCCCAGTTTAGGGATATTGGGGGTCATCCGGGGTGTTTCTGGTGGGGCTGGGAGCGCGCTGACCTGCTCTTTCACCTGCCGTCACAGGGATGCCGAGCCCGCCGCGCCTCCCTGTGTCAGGGTGCAAGGAGAGCGGGTTGTGGTCAGGCTGTCAAATGAAATCCGATAGAAGCATTTCCAGAGTGATCCTTAAAGTGTTGCTGGTCTGGACGGCTTCTTTTACGCTGCGTGACGCCACGTGCGCCGTGCTGCTGGTGCGGTGATAGGGCACAACTGTTGTGCAGCATCTTTGTGCCACATGTGCACGTGCGCGGTGTTTGCAGGTCCGTTTGGGTTTGGGGAAATGCTGCGTGGTTAAAGGCACGGTTGGCGCTTACTGAGATACTTACTTTCTTCTTCTGACCCCTTAACTCTTGTAGAGGTACCTGTCAGCATTGCTGGCCCAAAGGACTGCGACAATCTCTGTCTTAAAGCCTTAAAGCGAGCGGGTGTTTCACCTGATGGGCGTGGGGGGAGAAGAAGGGCCCAAGCCCGAGCGTCCCGCTCGCCTGCAAGCAGTCGCCTTTCCCTTGGCCAGATCATCTGGCGCTGTTTCTAAAGCAGCACCGCGGCAGCCGCTTGTCAGGCAGCGCCAAATGACGCTGCGGTGTCCTCCAGTGTCAGCAGGCGCCTCCAGGGCCCTAGGCACCACACGCAGCTTTTCCCCAGGTCGCAGCGAAGAAAACGCTCCTCAGAGAGGGGCTTTTATTCTCTGCCTTCCGTTGCTGATTAGAGATATTTTGGGGTCAGTCGTGAAGCCAGCAGGTGTTGGCAGAGCTGTAGGAAGGTGCTCTCGAGATAAAAGCGCGAACACGCTTGGACCTTATCCAGGCGCTGCCACCGCCGAGATAGCGGCGGCAGGAGCTGGGCAGGAGGAGAGGGGAGGCTGCAGAGGACAAGTGGTTGTCCCGGGGAAGGGGATAAGCCCAAGGGGACGGGCCAAAAGGGGTGGAAAAAGGGTTTGTTGGAGTGACGACGGATGGGAAAACTAGTCAGGAGGGTAAAGCAGCAGATCTGTTTGCAGGAGGGGAAGTGAACCTGCACGAAGGGAAGTGAGAGAAGGGGAGACGGCGAGGAGGAGGAAAGGGAAAAGGGATGTTGGGCCCTTGGGAGGTGGAATAGAGAATAGAGAGAATTTGCCGAGCAGCGGCAGCCGTGTGAAAAGAATATAGTAGTTAGCCGGGAGCGCTGGGAAGCACGGGAACGCCAGCGTGCCGGGGAGGGTTGTAAATAGGAAGCTGATGAACCGCGTGGCGCTCCGTGCGGCACGTCTGCGTTGTCGTGCCTCAGCTAGGTTGGCTCAGCTCGAGAAAGAATGCCTTTTCAAGGTGCTGATTAAGTGCCCTTTTGAGCCAGGCATCCATTTAAAGTTCCTTGAGGAGTCTCTGAATTTGGGGGAGGAATATTGTTTGAGGGGGTGGGAGGAGGCTGAGGGTTACACGCGAGCGTGGCTGCAGAGGTTATTTGTGCTAGTTTCTAGTAAGCGTTTTAAGGCTCACGTGGTCGCTGCTGCTGGAAGGATGTCCTGGACAAGTGCAGAGTTTGAGGTGACACATTGTGTGATAACATAAACTGGCTCATTACTCCAAGCAAGGAAGCCTTTTTATAACCCTAAGTACTTTTTGTGAAATATTATAGCTATTCTTAATGATATTCCTCTGCGTGTGCGTGTGCGTACCCGCGCATTTCCCTTTTGTGTCTGCAGAAAAAGGGACAAATGCCTTTACTCAGCATCTGCATTTGCTGCAAGGAGCAGAGAAAGACTCTGGATTAGTGAAAGACTACCTTTTATTATCGGCAGAAAGTATTTACTAAAAAAAGCCCTTGCAAAGTGAAGCTTGGATTACTACTTGTCAGGGCTTTGGGGGAGTGAGGTTGCTTTCTGAAAAGAGTCCATGCTTTCCATGTTTGAAGCTTTTTCTTTATTTTTTAAAAAGCGTATTTTGATGTTTCTATAGATGCATGCATTATGAATGGTGTACTTCTTATTGATCTATAAAAAAACACAATGTGCACTTGGGGGGGGATTAGTTCTTACCTACTGTGTTTCTTATGCCTCATTTTTTATTTGTAGGTAACTTTATTAGCAGAGAAAGCAACCAAGGTCACTTTCTTGAAGCTCCAGAGGAAAAAGATATCTCAAATGAGAATTGTTATTTAGAGAGACATTCTATATATGAGAAAGCGGAAGAGCCGCCAGCGGAAGATATTGGCCAACATCCATGTCCACGTCTGGACAGGAAGCGTAAACACTCTGGTGAGAGAGTGCAAAACGATGGCAGCCAACACGACAACTTTATGGATGAGCTGCAGGATGAAGTTTTATCAAAGGCAAAAAAGAAGAAGATCTGCAAAGGTAAATGAGCGTTTTCCTTTGATCTCTCTCAAGGAATGTCTTGTGAAAGGAACGTCCCTTTGGCTTAATGTGTTTCCATTTATGAACTTGATAGTTACTAATGTGAGCACTGTCATTTCACTTAAAATTATATATATGTATATACATGTATGTGTATATATATGTATATCTCTCTGTCGAAAAATAAATACCTTGGTATATAAGGGTAAAGCAGTAGTCATTGGGCGCTGTAGCCACAGCAGTGCAAGTTACTGTAGTGCATGTAACCCGTAATGAGCGAACCTTTAAAATGCATAGTGTGGTGGTAAAGCTGAGACTATATGCCCCGAAAGTGAAATGTAGCTTTTGTTTTAAGTTGAGGGGGCTTTTTGATTAATTTTTAGTTATTTTTCCATTAGATGACTGGCCTGAGAGGGAAATGACAAACAATTCCTCTAACCACTTAGAAGAGCCCAATTGTAATGAGGTGACCAACCTGAAGGTGTGCATTGAATTAACAGGGCTCCATCCCAAAAAGCAGCGTCACCTGCAGCACCTTAGGGAACTATGGGAGCAGCAGGTGTCACCAGAGAGATCCCCGTCCGGCAAGTTGGGCCGGCAAAGCAGGAAAGATTTAGCTGAGGCTGTTCAGCCAGAGACCACTGCAAAGGTCAAAGACTTCACAGAAGAAAGGCCCACCAAGAAAAGGTCAGAGGCCAAAAGCAATAGAAGTTGGTCTGAAGAGTCCCTCAAAACAAGTGACAATGAACAAGGTATGCAGAGACTACTAGGGAAACCAGCTGGCTTGAGCATTTTACAGTGACGCATGCTGCCACCGATGTTAAGGAATTGTCGAGAGCTTTTTCTTTTTAATTGCTTAATATATCTCTGGAGATGTCCATCTGTATAAGGACGGAACGCTCCACTCTTAAGAAATGCACCGTAGCTGATAGTTGGCGGAGAAGAAGATGTGTTTGTGTATGTGTGTGTAACCGTATGTGTTTGTGTGTGTGTTTTGACTTGGAATAATTCTGTCATAGCTATGTGGGGAAGAAGGTTGTCTCCAGAAGAGGCCTGGGGTTTGGGGAGGGCATTTAGTGCAGGCATGTTTCTGAGTGAGGAGGAAAGCGAGCAGGTCACTAGCGCGCGTAAGCGCGTCTAAGCCCAGCTGAGCTGTGAGTGGGCACGACCTGCTCTAAGACAGTGTAAGTACTGCTAGGAGTTTTGTATCTGGGGAATCCAACGGCTCCATCATCCCTGGGACTGCTGAGTTTCCTGGCCTTTTCCAAGGCTTGCAAGAAGGAGGCTCGTGGCCCTCTCCGCGAGGACGCCTGGCTGGTTCGTCTTGCTGCGTGCAGAGCTCCCTCCAAGGGGGTCTCTTCCTCCAGGGATGTCCGCTCTCTGTCACTGCTGTCCGGCCGCCTTCCTCGCTTGCTTCCCTTCCTCTTCGTCTCCGCTCTGCTCGCTCCCCATCCTGGGGAAGTGCTTTGAGGCAGCGTGTCCGATTCCTTCCTGCGTGCAGGAAACGCTGCATCCCCCCCACCTCGCGGGCCTGTCCACCGCAGCGTCCTCGCTTGTCTTCCCACCTTTCCTCTCGGTGGGATTGTCTGAGGGCAGAAAACCCCGATCTTGGATGCTTATTGATGGGGAAGCTTCTCCAGAAGGACTTGTGGAGCAGAAGATGAAAGCTGACTTGAAAAGGGACTTGGACTCTCCATCCCTTGCTTGGTGAGCATGGGGTGCACTCACAGATCCCTGCTCCTCATCAGCCTTTTGTGCTTTCAGAAGGAGATACCTTGTAGAGATTCGAGGTGGGTCGCTGGCAAGGGGCTGCGTTATGCAGGGCTGCTCTGGCCTTCCTCTGCGGTGCCTCCTGCGATAGCACAAGCTGCTCCAGCACAGCTCCTCAGGACGGAGAAGAAGGTGGCTCCCATTTCCACACTGCTCCCGAGGGCGCTCAGATGCAGTCACCCCGTGGCTGTGAAAAACCTTTTGGTTTGGAAGCCTCTGCAACACCATAAACGTGGCTAAATTATGCCTCACCATCCCTTGCGCAGAGCTCACTTTGCTAACGCGCTCACAGCCCCACTGAAGTGCAAACCTTCGGATCTCCTTTTTTGTGGCTCACTGGGACGAGGATTTTTCTCCCCAGTGCATAACGCAGAGCTCTCCGTGTGACCTTTGCACAGGGAAGGAGATGATTTTTGCTTTCCTTGCCCAGGAGTAGCCCTTGTTTTTCTCTTAAAGCGTGCAGTTCCTTGGAGGGGATCCATGGCATCCTGCAGCGGGAGCAGCCATGGTTTGCAAGCAGAGCTGTCGCTGAGCGGCCGCCCCTGTCCCCCTGAGCCCGTGCGCCCGGTGGCCTCTAGCTGTGCCCTTAGCTGGGCACGTGCCGTTGCCTCCGCAGGGGCTGCAGCCGGAGGGGCCGTGCCGCTGCACGGGTGACGTTGCCCCTCGCGGCAGCTCCGCGGGCCCCGCGCTCCCTCCTGCAGCGGGAATCCCGGCTGAGCAGGAAGCGGCGGCCGCCTGCGGGAGCCGGAGCCAGCAGCACAGCGGCGGTGCCGCTCGCCGTGCAGGCGGCCGGCGTGGCAACCAGAGCCGCGGGCTCCGGCAGGCGCTCCGGCGCCCTGGGAAGCTGCCGCCCGCGCGGCCGGCAGCAGCTCGGCAGCCTCCCGGGAGCGCCGGAGCGAGCGGGGAGGCCTCGGCGCACGGCGCCTGCGCGGCCGAGTGGGGAGAGCCCCGCACACCCGGCGCCTCGTGCAGCCCGGGCGCCGCGGGGCGCGTGGGGGTTAGCAGCTCGCTGCTGCTTGCGGGGAGGGCGCCGCCGAGGCTCGGAGCGCAGCGCGGAGCTTGCAGCCCGGGAGCCACCTTTCCTGCAGCCATTAAACTTTTTTATCGTCTCCTTGGGCATCCCTGATGAGGAAAGCCTGCAGCTCGCCGAGATCCCCATCTCTCCCTACAGTTTTTTATCCCTCCTCCCAGTCTTTCTGTATTTTTGACCTTCCCCAGACCTGTTAGGTCTCCCTTCTCGTTTTCCTCCGCGCGGTGCTTTTTTCTGCCCTCCCTTCGCACTCACCAGACTTCACTGCTGCTGCTTTCCATCTTCACAAGTTTTTTTTTGTAAGCGATTAAGGAGCTAATGATGATACTTCTGTATTGGAATTGGGCTTTTTATGTGCTACTCCAATTAGGTTAGTTGGAAACAGGAGAATTAGAAACGCTCTTGTTATTTCATGCTGTTTGCGGGGTTGGAAAGACAACCTTGCACTAGGAGGTTCAGGCTGCAGCGAGAAGGCTTTTCTTCCTGATTACAGCGCCTGGAAACCAAAGGGACTGGATTCTGGCTGAACAGTCTGCACATCATATGTCCCATAAATTTGCTGACATCTGGTTGGCAAGCCGTGTTACACATCTCTTTCTAGAAGGTGGTTCTGAAGAGCTCTGGAGGGTTTTCTGTTGTCATCTTTAATCTAGAAAACCTTTTGAGGGCCGTGATCCCAGGCCTGTTGGAGAGGAAACATAGGTGAGAAGCTACCCACTAACAAGTTTCCAGATTTTTATTTTAGTTTAGCTTTTATTTTATGCCAGCCAACTTTTGATCGCCTTTCTTGCATTAAGGCAGGGCAGCCATGTGCTGCCATCGCTGCTGCCGCCTCCCCTGTTTGAGCATCACTTCAGAGGCTGCGCAGAGCAAAGGAGCCCTTTCCCCAGCACTCTGGGTGTGTCTGCACCTTCCCTCCCTGATATGGTACCGTCTGGCTGAGGTGCCCCGTCCTTTCCAGCAACCTTTAATTCATTTATTTTCTCCAAAGGACTTGGTTCTGAGGCCGCTTCAATTCTCCGCCTGGGGAAATTCTCACTGTAGAAAAGTCAACTTTCTTTGTTCTTGTTTTGTTGCAAACCTACTTGCACTCTGAAAAAATAAATACATACAACAACAAATAGATGAATAACCACGCTGTTTGTGTGTGGCCCAGATGGAGAGACTCAGCTTGCACGGGAGGGAGCTGTGGTAAAATCCCCGTCCCGTGAGCGCTCTGCGGAGGGCCGCAAAGCTCCAGTCTTTTCCGTCGGCGCCTTCCCGCTGCCCTGCAGCCTCGCAGCGCATCTGCTCAAGGGAAACGTAGCCACTTGCTTTTGCTGCGAAATACCTGTACCTCTTGGTAGGGAGTTTGCACAGGGCTTCTTTAGCAATGGCTCCTTGCGTAGCTTTTGTTTTCTTTTTCTTAAGTGAAATGCCACAGAAAGGTGGCATACTTTACTGATAATTTAAGCGCTCAGCACAAAACCCCTCCATGCTGTCCCATGAAGACCTCTTCCATGCTACTCTTTCTTCCTCTTTTTCTTCCTTCCCTTGCCCTTCATGTATCCGCCCTGAACTTGAACCTGGAAAAGGCAGCAAAGCCCAGTAGGGCCCAGGATGAGGGAGAAGTTGGTTCCCGTTCAGATAAGGCAGTTCCAGGTAAGGAAGCGCATTTTCCTGGAGGGAGGAGATGGGGTTGTGGCTTCCCACGCCGCTCGTGCAATAACCAGGCACCGTGCGCAGAGAGCAGCTGTTAGAGACTTTGGGTTTTATTTTTATCAGGACTGTTACAACTATTAACTTATTTTAACTTGCAAGATGCTCTTTACAATTTGAGTTCGGGAACACTTAAAATATTAATGAATTGAAAGTGTAATTGGTAGGTCTCTTAAGCAGGCGAGGAGCTCGTGTTAAGTGCTAGCAATATGTTTTCCTTTTAACACACCATGCAACGTGTAATGCCTTTCCTTCCTATTTAGGCTTGCCTGTATTCCCAGTGTCTCCGCACATGAAGAGCCTTTCATCCACCAATGCAAACAGCAAAAGGCAGGCTCAGCCAAGCTGTACTCCAGCCTCAAGGTTGGCTGCCAAACAGCAGAAAATTAAAGAAAGCCGGAAGACAGATGGGCTGTACACAGATGAAGAGGAGGATTTCCAACCTGCATCTCTGCAGAAATACGCTGAGTGTGAGAAGCCATCAGGGAAACGTCAGTGTAAAACAAAACACTTGGCACTGCAGGAGAGGAGAAGGAGGTCATCTCTGACAGGGGATGACACCACAGATATCGAAAATGCTGAAGATAAGGTATCTTTATTTAGACTTAATTGTCCGCTAGTATGGCCAAATGCAGAGCAAGCCTGCTTAAAAGTAACGCGCTGTCGTGCAGGGGAGCAGTGATTTCTTTTTTTCCTTCTTTTTCCTGTGCGTGGCTTGCACATTTATAATTTGCTCCTCTTAACCTGCCTGAGTGTGAGCTGCTATTGCAGGCTTGGAGGAACCTTGCACTTAAGAGCAATAGTTGATGTTTCTTAAGAAGATGATTAGAAAAACGTAATTGTTGGCTGGCAAGAATTATGATACGCTGCTCCACGAAAGCGAGGAGGGAAAAGGAAAAAAATAAATTCCTCTTTCGGCAGGCCGCGGTGACGAGGAAAGCGCGGAAGCGAGCGGAGCCAGCCTCGGAGCGCGACCCGTCGCCAGCGCCCGAGCAGAAGCCGTGTGAGGCGAAGCTGTGCGAGCGGCTGGCGCCGGCGGCCGCGCTGGTGCCCGCGGTGCCGTGCGCGCCGCTGCCGCTGCAGCTGGCGAGCGCCGCGCCGCCCGAGAGCGCCCCGAGCCGCCCCATGCCGCCCGAGGCGCGCCGGCTCATCGTCAACAAGAACGCGGGCGAGACGCTGCTCCAGCGCGCGGCCCGCCTGGGATACGAGGTGAGGGGCGCCCGCCGCCGCGACGCGCGGGAGACGCGTTGCCTTGCGCACGATCCGTGGGTGTTTCTGTTCTGCAGGGCGTTTGGAAGTGCGTTTGGGAGTCCTTTTGGTCCTAGTGTGCTGCTGGTGTGCTAGCCGCTGGCGTGTTGGGCATGGGGAAGGGGCTGGTAGGTGACAGAGGGGCTGCCTGGGGCCTTGCGTTTTTCTTTTTTTTTTTTTTTTCCCCAGATGTAGAATTACAAATCTTTTTTTCCTAGTTTTTCCACATTGTAATTTTGAAAGTTGGAAGCTTTGAGATTGGTCGTTGAGTTTTTGTGTGCTGCCCCTCTCCTGCTGCCTCTCCCGTGGGTCTCCCGGCGGGTTATTGCTGCGGGAAGGTGTCCCTGCTTCGTCGGGGCGGCAGGATGGACTGTGGGGCACGCAGCATCCTGACAGAGCAAGCGAAGTGTGAAGCTTTATAAGTAACCCTCGCTTCTGTTTAAACATAAACCATCTGCAAGCAGATTTTTTTGTGTGTGTGTGTCTGTATGGTGATCTTTAATGAGCCATATGATTTTTGCTTTTGTTACTTGTGAAGAGCGTGTAGTTTTGAAGATTTTTTTGTTTGTTTTTTCCTTGCTGTGGCACAGACTGCAGTGCTTCCTGTGCCCTCTTGCAAGACCAGGTGCATCACAGGAGCACTGTGAATGTTTTATGCTCCAAGTCTGGAGCTTCCCAGCATAGCTGGAACAATGTTGTCTAATGAAACAGACCTCCTGTTGCTATGAAAATCAGTAACTGATGAATCCACCAGTTCTGCTGGCTTGTGGCATCCTTTTAGTTGGGGAAATACAGGCTTATGAGCATCGCCGTTGTTGCTTAATGCCAGGTCTTGCAGAGGAGCGTTTCGTTGCTTGGAGCGGTTACCGGTTTGCTGGCGAGCAGTCCCTGACTTCCGTCCCAGTGGCAGAGTTGGCCTTGGTTGGGAGAGGACCAGCGTGACCTCGGAGCGAGGTTGGCCGAATCGGCCGGCTTGACCTCAGGGACCCACAGAAACCTTGGAATACCCTTTGTGTGTGGAGGGCTCAGCTTGGAGGGAAGCCTTCTGCAGCGCTGGAAGGCAGGATTTGTCTGGAAAGGTTTTGTTTACCCTAGACAAAGCCTTGCGCTAAACTCAGGGCACTATCTGCTCCAGGGAGGCGGAGGAGAAGCCGTTGTTACAACGTTGCCATGGCAATCGTCATAATTTACATGATTTAATTTCCTACGGATCTAAAATTTCCCATGGATCTAAAACGAGCGTGTACGTGCGCTCCAGGCTGCCGGCGTGAATTTTCTCCCTGCGTGGCGCTGCAGCTGGGATGAGCGTTGGCGTGTGGCACGGGGGGACCCGCCACGGCACCCGCCAAGGTCAGGGACGGGATTTGGGAACTCGCTCACGGGCAGGGGCCTCGCTCCAGCCGAGGACCCTCGGATCGCTCTGCTGGCGCCTGGTCACGGAAAGCCGGTGGTATTGGAGCTCCCCACAGCAAAGGCCCTGAAGGCCCTGCATGACCTTGCGCTCTTGCCACGCGCAAGTTCTCATCGCAATTCGATGAAGGGCTGCAGTTTCTGGTGGCGAGAACAGTCCTTGAGCAGCTGACTTGGACTCCTCCAAGCGCGCGAGCAGGCCACACGCTTTTCACGTGCTTAAACATTCAGCGTGCTCGCCTCAGTTATCAGGCTGAAGCAAGAGGGTCAGCGCAGGCCCCGCTGCTGCCCGAGTGCGAGGCTGGAAGAAGTGGGACAACGGGAAGGGGCCGGTGTGCGCGAGCTGCGGTTGCGCTTTGGCATCGGCAGCGCCTTTCAAGGGCTGGAGCGGTGGGTGGTCACACCGCCCTGTCAGAGTTTCATTTGGCCTGTGGTCAACTCTGATAGTTTGGTCAGCCGGGGAAACTGCATAGCAGTGTGGGTTTTTTTTTTTTTTTTTTCATTTTTTTCCCACTTTTTTTCTTCTTTTTCCATCCCCTCTTGCTCTCCCTTTCCCCTCACAAGCAGCTAGCTGCAGTTAGTGGAACACTGTATTGTGGTAATCTCTGGAAAGACAGGAGCAGTACTGGAGAAAGAGAATATTCAAGAAGTTATTTTTTTCTTGAATGTAAAATCTTCATTAGGAAAAAAATTCAAAAAAAAGGGGAAAAAGGGGAGGAGAAAAAAGGAAAAGGATCGGTGAGGTTAAGTGGCTGGAGCGTGAGCTGCGGCTCCTAGTGCTCGAAGAGGCGGCCGATGGCAGTGTGCGAAAGGAACGTGGAGCAATTCCCACCCTTTTCTGTGAGCCGCTTCCCGGGAGCAGTATGTATCGCTCCCAGGCCTCCGGAGAGCCCACACGCCGCCAGCTCAGGTGCCTCTGCCCCATGCTCGGTGGGGATGGAGTTGTCACGGGGCACGTCGGGGTGATTTTGTGGGCAAAGGCTGACGCGCGTGTGAAATGTTGAAGGACGAGCGCGGCCTGCGTCTAGCCAGATAAATCGCACTGCTGCCGCTAGCGAAGCTACTCGGAGTCGGCATGGCAAATCCTCTTCCGCTCTGGAAATCCATATGGTGCGAGCAAAGCGCCGTTGGAGCTCTTGGAAAGCTCTGCGGTGCCTTCGCTTGGCTTCTGCGTCAGGTCTTGCCTAAGCAGGATATTAGCAGCCCATCGCAGTGCGTGTTCGCTCCTGGACCCATTATGTTTTCTCCATTTGAAACAAATGACTTGAGATAATACTAGTCTTAAAACTGTAATTTACTTTTTGTGGAGGGAGAAAAAGGAGGGAGAATTATAGGAAGTACAGAGTCTTTTTCGAAAAAGAAGAAAAAATTACCAGTGGCTTGCGTAACGAGTTGGGTGCGGGAGGAAACACTGCTCGTCTTTGTGCTGCACGCTGCCTTTCTCGCCGGGCCTGGGCTCGGGAAGTCTCCTGCTCTTTGGGAGTTAGGGATGAAATCCTGCCAGGAAAGGCTGCGAGATCGGAGGCACGCGCGGGGCAGGACGGAGCGGAGGAGCCGCGCGTTGCTGCCGGGCGGGGGCCAGGCGGGCGTGCGCCTCACGGCGACGCCGCGTGCCGCTGGGTGACGCGTGGCCAGCAGCAGCAGCAGCGACTCGGATCCCGGCACTGGTGACGCGCGAGCCTGGCTCTGCGGATCGACTCGGAGCGATTTTCACGTGGCTGCTGTTCGAGTAGAGCCCCTGAACGGTCACGAGCGACCCTGAGGCGGCCTTGCGCCGGCGCCAGGGAGAGGCGCGTGCGGACGCTGAGGGAGGAGGGTTTGTGGCACCCCGCGCTCCTCTGCCCAGCTGCGGTAGCTGATTTTTTTTTTTTTTTTGTAAATTGAATAAATCATGTTTAAAAAAAAGTTAACGAGGCATTTAATTAATTAACGATGTAGACTTTTATGGTCTTTATGGTTACATTTTGTGGTTAATGGCATTCTTCTTATAGCCTCTTAACATGGAATTGCCTGACAGAATGGGCTTTAGTGTCCAGTAGTAGCAGTTACGCCACCCTACAAGGAGGCTGCCCACACTACAAAAAGAGAGGAAAGTTCCTTTTTTTGTTTTGTTTTGAGTTTCAGAATCTATTTTAAATGCATGTTTAAAATGGAGCTGGGTGCGACCACCTTTACAGGCTTTTGCTGCCTCAGCTCACCTGCCCCGCAGCTGGTTTGGAAGGAAAACCCTTTCCCGCAGAGCGCAACCTCACGCGGCCCGTTTTCACGGACGGGCCGAGGTGCGGAGCAAAGCGTGTCCCTTTGGGGCCGGTTTGGGGCCTCGCTGGGGCTGAGGGGCCGTGGGGAGCGCCGGCTCGATGCGCCGTGGGGCGGCTGCTGGCGTCCCGCACGGCATCGAGGACAGGGCGCTGGGGCCGCACGCATGGGCTCCCATGGGCCTGCGTAGAGCGGGAGCTTGGATTATTGCAGGCTTTCTGGGGAGATTTTTGAAAACGTGTCGCGTGCGGCGTCTATTTTGTTCTTCTGTTTTGACAAAAAAAATAAAAGTAGAGAAAGGCAGGCAGGCTCCCCCCAGCGCGCGCTGCTCTCTGAGAGGCGAGCGGCGCTTCAGGGGAAAGCTGCTTAACCTCCGAGGGGAGTGAGTGCAAAATTAATGGCTTGCAGCTGACGCCGGAGCGTGCGGGCTATTTTATCCTCCTAGCACGGCATCTAAAATGCTTTATTTTAATATACATAGTTTTTTTTTTTTTTTTTTTTTGGTGCCTGGCACAAACTGAAGGGGGGGGTTGCAGCAGCGGCCCCAGTTTTTGCTTGAGCGATGGAGCCGTCGCTGCTCCGAGGCTGCGCGGCAGCCGAGCTGGGCCCAGGCTCTCATCCGTGGCACGTTTGACTGGAAGATGAATTGCGTTAAATTCACGCGGCTTCCCGCCGCCACCGGGGGCTTATTGGAAACGGGCGCCTGGCGTTAGTCCTGCGTGCAGGAAAGCAGCGCGGGTGCAAATGGAATTTCCCTCGGCTCACGGAGCAGGGCTTTTTTTTTTATTATTATTATTATTATTTGGTTTGTTTTCCCATAGCAAACTGTCCTTTGTGTGCCTTAAATGCGGTCTGTTTTGGGTTACGATTTTTTGTTTTGCAATTAAACTGACGGCTGTGCTACTGTTGTGCTTGCAGTGTTTTGTGCTTAAAAGAAAAAAAAAAGGAAAAAGCAAATGTTAGAGTGGAATCTTTTTAACTAGTTTTATATATGGAAGTTTTGAAAAGTGGAGGCTGTAAGGCTTTTTGGGGGGAATTGTTGTTTGTCTCAGTGAAATGTGCAAGTTCCCCCCTCCTGCTCCTATCACTAACATTGGGAAAATTGTGGGAAAATCTCTTTATGGGCCGCAGGCACGGTACGGCTTGGCCCAGCGGCCTGCTCCTGAGGAACTGTGGTCTCTGCTGGGCCTCCGGATGAAACACGACGTCGAACGGCTTCCCCTTTTCCCTTTGAAGGCCCTGCCGGAGGAGGGATAACTTTTGCATGTTTTGGGGATTCTGTTTGTTTGTTTTGCCTTTCCTGTAACGCAATCCGTGCGGCTCGGTGGCGGCGTCTGACTCTGTGTGTGTGTGCCCCTCTCCCGCTCGCAGGAAGTGGTGCTCTACTGCCTGGAGAACAAGGTGTGTGACGTGAACCACCGCGACAACGCCGGCTACTGCGCCCTGCACGAGGCCTGCGCGCGGGGCTGGCTCAGCATCGTGCGGCACCTCCTCGAGTACGGCGCCGACGTCAACTGCAGCGCCCAGGACGGCACCAGGTGAGCGGCGACGGCGCCTCCGCACCATGACGGGCTCTTGGCACAGGCGGCCGCCGCGCAGGACTGGCCTCCGCCGCCGTAGCGGGTGGAGGAAGCGCCTCTGCCCTCTCCCTTCCGTGTTGCTGCTTCATCTCCCTCCTGCCCCTGAGGGAGACCCCAGAAACTGCCCCAGAGCTGGTGACGCTGCCCCCTCCGCCCCCTGCTTGGGGGCCTCCGTAACGCGGGTCCCTGCACGGGAGGGTCTAGGGCTGGGTGAATTCCTCCTCGCGGGCGGCAGGTTTCTGTTGCCGCTCGAGTTCAGCGAAGGGTGTTTTCCTGCAAGTTCAGTAAGGCTTGTGGGTGGGTTTTTTGCTTTGTTTTGTCTGCGTTTGTGAAAGTCCCGCCTGGAGCGGCGGGAAGGAGCGACGCTTGGGCTGCAGCCCTGCCTGTAGAGGTGCCAGGTCCTTTGGGCTGTGCCAAGAGAGCAGCGTCTGCCTCCGTGGTAGCGTGGCGTTTAAGGGCACTTCCGGCCTTTGCAGCGTTGGGGTGTGTAAGCTCCCTGTGTATCACATGAAAATGTTGATTTGCTTCATTGTTCGCTGCATCTGCTCGGATGTTTGGTTGTGTTTTTGTTTCTTTTTTTCTTTTTTGCTTGATTATTATTATTTTTCTTATGCTGATGTTGGCTTTTTGTTTTCTTTCACCCAGTGCTAAGAGTGCTTTAGTTGCTGTACTGGCATAAAAGATACTGAGCTTTTTTGCTTTGTAGATGCACATGATGCTGCTCTGCATCTTTTCTAGGCTTCTTGCATATAACCTAATTAAGGAAAAATAGAAAGAGAATGAAAAGGCTTTATCCGATTTTTAAATACCTCTCTGACCATCTCGGTGCTGGACTGACCTTGGGATACCTTTTCCTCCGTAAATGCAGAACCTTATTCAATCTATTTGTTTTGGGGGCAGGTCACTTTGTATTCTGTGCAGCTCCTGCAGCTTGTTATCTTTAATGGTTTATCACATTCGCCATCACCATCCAAATAGCCAGGGAGGCAAAATTAGCATAACTAAGAGTCTGCCCCTTTTGTTTTTCAACTCTCTACTTATCAACTTGGGAAGGGAGGAGTCAGGAAAACAAAGTCCCAAGGGGCCGGGGGAAGATGGTCCATTAGGGGTTTGTGATGGTCGGTCCTTACCAGCCCATCGCAGGCTGCAGAAAGGAAATGTTTCTGGAGAAACACTGGCTGAATTGTCAGATTCCTTCCCCATCGCCCATCCATTCATCAGGAACAGAAAGGGGGAGAGGGAGAAGCCTTAACTATCAACCTGCATTGCATTTTTCTTTCTGGAACTCTAAATACATGACCCACGTAATAGCAATGAATTGCCATAAAAAGAATGCTAGATTATTTTTGTCTCGCCTGCCAGAACAACTTGTGTGGAAAGTGTGGAAAAATAACCCAGCAAAGTTTCTGAGCGGCTCTAAGCACCGAGGAGTCCAGAGTCCACCCTTGATTTTGGCTCACAGATGGAGCTAATTTCAAGAAATAAACTTGGCTTGTAGGCCTTGAGAAGCTGTTTAGGGGAACATGCATTTTAGAAATAAATATAATAATAATAATCTTACGGTAGATAGTAATGTCAGAGCTCGGCTTGTGCTTCCCCTTGTTTTTTCGATGGCAGGCTTGATTTCTTGAAAAGCTGCCCAGCGGACAGCGTGAATCCCAAATGCATCTAATACACAGGTGAAAGATGGCATAAGCTGCCCAGCATTCAGCAGGGTGCAGAAAACAGGTTTCGCTAAGGAAGTTCGGATCAGTGTTATCCCCTGCCCTTTGGGTATGACCGGGCTTCAGTATCTCGGGGAAATAAATTGTCACATTCATAAGACAAATCCCATTTCTCTTTTGAAACCTTAATAAGTTTTTCTCCTTTAAGCTCTAAGGGGAAGGAAGGAAGGGTCATTCTTCCTCAGCTGCTTTGTCTTTTTTTTTTTTTTTTTTAATGGGAATTCCTGACTCGTGTTATCCACTTGGAACAATAGCCAGGTCTTTAGTAATAAAAAGCCTTGCGTCCCTCTCCTGCTTATTTTCAGCTGCATCAAATACGCCTCTCTGTGTCTGTGTTTTGAGGCAGCGAGATGCAGTGGGGCAGCCCCCGCGCTTCCCGCCGGGCGCAGGGCCCTCCCGTTCCGGCCCCGTTGGCGGCTCCGCGGGCGCCGCGGCAGCCCCTGAGGTAGCGGCTCCGCAGAGATTACTGCGGAGCGAGAGCTTTAAGCCCCGTCTCGGAGGTGCCGCGGTCGCTAAGGGCTCCTAATCGCCTTACCTATAAATAAGAGCAGGCCGTGCTTAAGAGGTGAACGCTTTTTCTCCCTGACCGAACCCCGGCTAAGGGGAATTACGGGGAGGAGAGCGGGGATAAGAGCGATGCCGGGTGTTAGCGGCCGCGCTGCGCGGCTCTCCGGGCTCCAGCTGCTCCGTGTGCCCTGCTGCGGAAAGCAAAGCCCTGCGCTGGAATTGCGGCAGCCCAGCTCCCTCCTCCGCCTGGAGCGCCGCGCTCCCGTCGCGAGAGGGGCTCTCCGCAGACAGCTCTGTTCTTCTAGCCTTTCCCCGGCAGCTGATGAGCTCACCCGATATCATCATTTTATTTTTTTTATCCCTGCACCCCGTGAGGAGCAGGCATAAGCTGGCGCCTGGCTGCGTTCCACAGTGTCCTGCTCACGGGCTTGCTGGAGAGCCGTGCTGGCCCCTGAGACGCAGCAAAGGAGCCTCTCGGTGTTCCCTTATTCCCTTTTTCTTCCCACCTTGTCTTATCTCCAGGGGTGGGGACCTGCCTCTTTATTTGCCCCCTGTGTTGGCACCATGGCTTGTCGCGAGCTCCATCGGAGCCGCAGGGATGGGGAGCGGGCGGCCTGTTCCCCATCTCTATGGCTCTGACGGAGCTTGCGACAAGCGCCCTCATGTTCCCCAAGGTTTTCCAAGAGCTAGACAGTCTTATTGGGGGGCAGCAGTGTTTGTGCACAACGGATTAGAGGAATAGGAGTGGTAGGAGCGAGTTGAATTGCCATGACCCCCCCACTCCGACTGTTGAATTTGACCCCGCTTTGAGATTTCAGTGCCCATCTCACTGCCTTCTACGGAAAAGATGGGGTTTAGACACGTCTTCATTAGTCTGAAGCACAATGTGCTCTACTTCCAGACAAATTCCAGTTATATATAATCAATTTTAAGGCAAAAGTTAATGAAATTTATAATTAGTTATAAGGAATTCTAACCCCGGAATCGCAGGCAGGAGTACTAATGAATAATCTATGTATTGCTGAGGTTTGCTAGAGCAAAATCCTTATGGACTTCTGTATGGATTAAGCTTAAAACAACGTGTTCTGATATTCTCCGAGCGGAAAGGTTGGATTGTGCTGCAAGTAACTTTGCCAGTACTATTTAAGGGGATATAGTGTGGTAGTGAAATTCCTATCAAATTTTCATAACTTACTTCTGCGTACATAATTTAGAAGCTTTGGGTAACTGGTTTACGTGTCTGCCCAGAGGCCGGCTGAATGAGCCTTCACTCCTCGGCAGGTTAAATTGGCAGAGATTTGGAACAGTGACCTGAAGCAAAAATTTATTTTGGAGGCTTAACACGAGCTCCTGCCCTCTGTTCTGCCGCGGTGTGACTGTCGTGCCGGCCCTGGAAACATGTAAAGCGGCGGATTGATGCAGCGCAGGCATCTGCCCCAAGCAGCTCTGTCTCGGCAGAGACACAAGGGGAGGGAATGATGCGCGAGTCAAAATGACAACGGGAGGTTTGACAGCTGTATTAATAGCGCTACCTGCTATAAATAACCCCGATCCTGAGTCAGAAATTACTTCTCATACACATCTGCATAATATTGTTGTGCCAAAACGTTTACACCGCGATCTTTTTTTTTCGTCGTTGCTGTTTTTCCCCAGGCCGATCCACGACGCGGTAGAAAACGACCATTTGGAAATTGTCCGCTTGCTGCTGTCCTACGGCGCCGACCCGACGCTCGCCACCTACTCGGGGAGGAGCATCGTGAAGATGACGCACAGCGAGCTCATGGAGACCTTCCTCACAGGTGCGCTTGCGGCACGGCGCCGCTGCCAGCCTCTCCGGGTCCCTGCGGAGCCCTGTTCTGCCGTGGCCTTGCACAAAGACAAGTGCTGTGTGGAGCAAACAGAAACAAGTCCAGATTCATTTCATACCTGGGGTGCTGTGAACGATATTAGATGTTCTTGTCTTTACCCGTGTCCATATCCTAATACGTTCATGGCTTTTTTTTTCCTGTTCATTTTGGTTAAAAAAAAAGAAAAGAAAAACAGAACTCCCTAATACTTTTGCTTCCAAAAAATGTTTGTGGTAGTCAAACGCATACATACATCAGGACCCCAGTAAAGGTGTCTTGGACTTCTCAGTGTCTTGAATCCTAGCATCTTTTCATCAACTCCACTAGCAAATTTCTCCTATTAAGTCTCCTGAGAATACTTACAGCTTCTGAATGTATCTGTGTGGAAAAACCTTCCCTACCATTTGCTTTGTGGCCCCTGCTTCTCCCCCAAGTTTGGTGTGCAGAGCAACCATGCAGGGTTAGGAAGTGTGGCCTGCCTGGTACTGTGAGAAAATCATGCACTGCTCTCCATGAAGCTTTGGGTTGGGTGTTTGGCCATGGGTGATTATTCTTTTGTGATGGGTGATTATTTGATGTGATGGGCGAAGGGATGCAGGGGAGCAGTGAATTCCAGGAATACTTGCCAGGCAAGTATGCGCGTGTGGTTCTTTGCACCATGCGCAGCAGGAATATGGTGTGGATTGTCCGTGATGGGAGGCATGAGGCGTGCATAGTGAGCCTCCCTGTACCACGCAGCCTGCGAAACTCGCCAGATTTTTGTTCTCATCGCTGCGTTTTTGTTGTTGTTTTTTCCTCTCCAGAGTACTTAACTGACCTGCAGGGTCGAAGCGGTGATGACCCTGGTTTGTACTGGGATTTCTATGGCAGCTCCGTGTGCGGTGAGCAAATGTTACCCTTTATTTCTGTGTACGCGGAGGAGTTTCCAAACACGCGGCGCGTGGGGGTGGGAGCTGCTTTGTTTTTATGGTAGAGGAAGTTAGAAAGGAAGTAAACTGATTTTATTTGCAGATCATATTATTGGAAGAAAAAGCAAGACTTGCAACAATCTCTTCAACGCTGACTCAGTATCTTTCTTCTTTTTTTATTATTTAGATCCAAAAGATGAGTCTGGATTTGACATCTTGGCAAATCCTCCTGGCCCAAGTGATGAAGAAGATGACGGCTTTAGCGATGTGTTTGAATTTGAATTTTCAGAGGAGCCTCCCCTGCCGTGTTACAACATTCAAGTGTGTCTCTCTCAGGGGTAAGAAGAGATAAAAATTAGCGGGTAAAAATGGACAAAATGGTCCGTTTGCAATGGCAGCTGGTTGCATCTGTGGGAAATGCATTTACAGTTGCCTAATGTAAATCAGATGTCAATACCTTGCTGCTGGGCATTTTGGAAATAACCTAGTTGGAGGGGAAAAGGGAGGCAGCTGACTTGTTCGTGCTCACAGAGCTTGGTGTTTGATGTTTGAATGGTGTTTGAATACAGAACATCAGAATTCCTTCTCTTAGCCAGACAGACACTTTGATAATGAGAGAAAACAGGAGCTTCTAATACGTTAATTTGGATCTAATGTTCCTAAGGTGTTCTTAATTTTATGGAATACCCTTTTCTGTTTTGATCACCGGACATGGTTTTTTTTACGGATGACAAAACGGCTCTACTGCTAAAATCTCCGGTCAAACTTACTTTCATGCGGGCACCGCTGAAAGCAGAGGTGCTGAAATCTCCAGCTGTAGCAGCCGTGCATCTCCCAGCCTGCTCAATGCCAGGTCTGGCTCGGGCGGGGGTCCCTTAGCTCCGGTGTGTCTGGCTGTCGGCGCGGCTCTTCCCGTGAAGCCGTTGCATGGGTTAAATGGTCTGCACCGGAATGCGCTGTGGGAGCTCCCAGAGGTGGGAGCGAGGTGAGGAGCCCGACGCGCAGCGTCCGCTATTTGAGCCCTGTTCTCCTTTGCTTTCGCAGGCCACGAAACTGGCTTTTGCTCTCGGACGTGGCGAAGAGGCTAAAAATGTCATCTCGCATCTTCCGCTGCAACTTCCCGAATCTGGAAGTCGTCACGATCACAGAGGCCGAGTTTTACAAACAGACTTCTCTAAGTCAGCTCTTCTCTTGCGCTGAGGACCTCGAAGCTTTCAACCCCGAAAGCAAAGAACTCTTGGACTTGGTAGAGTTTACAAGTGAACTCAAGAGCTTGCTCGGCTCCACGCTTCTCTGGTTGCATCCGCATGAGGAGCCTCCCTTCGACATCCTTTGGTGAACCATCAGGCCGTTAAATGTACAGTACTATATACAGCTACTTCTTTATGTATATGTGTTCAAATGCAATTGTTTCTGTAAAGAAAGGACACTATTAAATATGAAAATATCTTTCCTTTATATAAGAGATCTGAATTCCAGTTGGATGGATTTTGGAAGAATTTTTTTTTAACTTCAATCAGTTTTTACAAAATTGTTATATAATGTTTCTTTAAATGCACACAGGCTTTGGGATAAGTTTGTTATTACTTGGAACACATTTTTTTTCTTTTTTTTTTTTTTAAAGGAACACACCCACACATTGACTTTGTTTCATACAAAGCACTGATTACACAGAACATACTTTTTATAGGTGATGTGATCAAAGTCATGTGGCTTGTTTGGGAGATAGAATTTGGTAAGGCACTTCGTGATATTATTTTTGTTTTTTTGTTTACAGAATTACCTGCTTTGGCCAGGTAAGCACTATTGAATATAATTCAATAGTTTGTAATATAAATTAAACCATATCCATACGCATCAACTAATTGTAAGAACTTTTATATCCTAATTTAAAAGCTGTGAAATTTAGTTTTCACACATCAAACCGGATTGTTTATATATGTTTAAACATTTTATGCTCTTTATTTAAAGAAGACTTTGAACTATTTTTTCTGTACCTTGTAAAATATTGAAAAACTAACATATGTTGAAGTTGCTTGAAACTGTACATAAACTAAATTTTCTGAATTGTGTGTTTATGTTTGAGATCTGTGTTTTAACTTTGTAAGTAAATCTCCTGCCTTTGTATTTATATTTTACAAAAATTTTCTTAAAGGCAATAAAACTGTTGAGAAATGAAGATGCTCAAGTGACTTCCATTAATTCCGCGCATGACTGTGAAAGGAGCTCTGACTTGTTAATGCTTATGAAAGGAGGCTCTGCTTGCATTTCCTGAAGCAGAGCAGAGCTGGCACAGGTGCTGAAGAGCATTTTATGAAATCTGATGTAGAATCTACATTGCCCTTCTAAATTCAAGGTTACAAGAAAACACTGGGAGCCTTTTATGGGACAGAGGTTTAAAAGCAGTAATCACAATACTTCTTTGCATTACCTTTTAGTTAAAAAACTGTGAATAGGTTCAATTATTTTTCTTCTTTTGTCATGTTTTTGACTTGATTTGGCTGAATTTACTTTTTTTTTTTTCGCAGTGCCTGTAGAGGAGGGGAAATAGTGTGAGGGTAAATGCTGTAGTTTTGCTCTAAAGCCTTAGGGCTACAAGCACATTTTGGGCATATCTAAAGGCAGAATCCCTCATGGAAGAGACCATCACTCTGAACCTAGGAACGTGGACTCGCCAGGCTTGGGCAGGCCCCTCCGTAAGGATGTGATGGGCTCATTATGGGAGCTAAGGGAGAAGGACTCTTTGTTCCTGAAGGTGTCCTAAAGAACCAGAAGTAAAGCTGATGCCTGACCACCAACGTTTTATTCTCCGGATTCCGGGTGAAGGTGATGCTCTCTCCAGTCCAGCTTGCAAGCACCTCCTGGAATTCCTCTTTAGACAGTGGTCTATAACTGGGGACCCGCAGCCATCCATGTTCTTCCGCATTGGGTGCTGGTTTTCCTGGAAATGAGAGGTGAACCACAGAAATCAAGGTAAGGAAGGATCCTGGAGGACTCCTGTGTGTGATCGCTCACTGTGCGCTGCTCGGCTGGCACGAGGCAGGTGGTGCTGCCTCACGAGCGCCTCCAGAGACCTCGCCTCTGCCCGTGCCCTGCGGCAGGCCGAAGATCCACGAAGCCTCCTCTGTGGGGCAGCTCCTCCCCGGGCGGCCGCGCGCTCCCGGCAGGCTCCGCTTAGTCAGCTTCCACTATCGCCACGGGCGCCCAAAGTCCAGCCGGGCCTCCCCGTGCTGGCGCCAGCAGCAATGCCCGAATGCGGCAGGGAGCTGATGCTGCCGCAAGGCAAGCGAGCGCCCGCCCCGGGGCCCGGTGGCTCCCCGTAAATAGGGCCTTGGTGGGGACACCTGGTGCAGCGTGGCCATTTTATCCTTTTGGAGGACAGGCTGCTTTTCCCTTGTGCCTAAGCTTGCGTGAGGGTGCTTGAGGGAGTGGGGAAGGTTAGAAGAGAGAGCTGGGCGGCACCCCATGCTGCTCCTTGTTGGAGGGTAGCTTGGCTGACTCTCTTCTGGGTGTTTTTGGAGGGAAGGTGACACAGGAAACTTTCTGCCCAGGTAGTTGTGCAGTTGGCTGACGCAGGATATAGTTCTCACAGGGAGAGGAGAGAGGAGCTATCTCGGTAACAGCAAGTGCATGCAGGGCAGCTGGCAGGAGGCAAAGTGCGGGCCACACTGCCAGCAGTGCTGAGCATTAGGGCAGCTCTGGCCGCATCCAACTCTGATAGAGCCAGGGACTTGGCCACCTCATCTTTCAGCCTCTGGATTCAAGCTCCTCTCCTCGAAACCGCTTGCAACCTCTGTAGGCCAAAGATGCTTGCTTTGCCGCTGGCGTTGCTCCAGGTTCATTAACAATAAGGAAATAGAAATGCAGCCCCTGGAGGTGGTAAAGCTGCAGTGCTCGTGCGCTGCCTTCCGTGGGGTAGAAGTGCTGTGTTGTTGCCAAGGGGCTTCCTTGGATTCCTGCCGCTCGTTACATAGACGTGGCTGACCGGGGGTTGTGAAGCCTCATGGAGGTGCAGGGGAACCACGGGCACCACGGGGGAAGGCCCAGCACTGGCTGGAGCGGGCAGGTGAGCCTCCCTCACGGGAGTTTCCATCGCTAAAATGTTTGCTTGGTACCGGCTGGGAAATACCAGGAAATACCCCGCTCCAGGCTGCCTAGATGGCAGGCAGGCGAAGTCACTGCGAGGGCAGCGCTGGGAGTTTTCGGTTAAGATAAGCAGGACTGCTGGGGACAGCAAGATCCCGAACGCCTCCTTTGCCTTGCCCTCCAGGGCTTGGTTCTGCGGAGCGGGAGCAGCCCTGGTGGTTTCCCGTGCGGGTTACGTCTCCCTCTGCACGCTGCTCGTGTTTGTTCTGCTCTGCCGTGTCTTACCCGGCTTGCTCCAGCAGCCGGGCTGGGAGCTTGTCCCAGCAGGGAAGGGCCAGAGGCGCTTGGTCCTTGTTTGTACTTGCAGTTTGGGCTCTCCGGAGGTGAATCTGCTAAAGCGAGAGCCCAGCTGCCCTTTGGAAACTGGACCGGCTCCTAGCTTGAGAGATCACAGAGGCAGCAAGGAAATTGTCCTCAAACTGCTCCCGGGAGCCAGGCTTGCCCCAGGAATCAAAGACCTTGGAGCTGCCTCCTCCCTTCCTTTCTGCACTAAACATGGTAACTACAGATGGGACCCGTGGCCCGCGCGCTCATACAAACACGGTGTCGTCAGGGGGTGGTAAATGTGGCAGCCACCGTTGCGGGTCCCTGTGAGACTGCTGTCAAACACCCGGCATCATTGCTGCCGTACGTACAGGAAAAAGCCCAAGCATCACTGCTTCGGGCTGGTAGAGGGGCACGTTGGCTGAAAAATAGTACCCAGACAGTCTGCAGGGCATTTTATTTTCACTTCCAGTCAACAGGACCCCATACGGGTCCAGCAATGGCAGAAGAAGGCTTGGTATCACCAACACAAGGTGTGAGTTGAATCACACAAGAGTTGATCACAAGGTATGAGTTGAATGCTGCAACTACTATTATTATTATTATTTTCTCTCTCAGTTTGCTTATTTGCAGTTGCATCCATTTGGAGGACGGCAGGAGAATAAAGTGGCTTGAATCCAGCAGGCTTCCCCCTGTGAGCCTCTAGCATTGTCAGGTGAAAAAAACCCTCTTAGCAGACCCGAAGTAGGTGAAGGTCTTTGCAGGCAGCACAGCCAGGTTCTCAGGTCTTCTTTCCTAGAGCAGTATTGCTAGTTCTGCATTTCAGCCTTTAGCTGGGGCTCACCTTGATTGCAGAGCCAAGAGATGGCCTCTCCTTGGAAGTTAAGTGTACGATGAATCCAGTGATGCTCCTGTTTACTCTTAACTAATGACTATTTTAGGAATGCTCCTGTTGTTTCTGATCATTAATATAACCAAAGTTACAGGTTCCAAATTAAATATAAGCCTCTCACACTCACGTTTGCTCTTCTGTTCCCTCCACCGCTAAGACCGGGCTGGCGATGCTCCCTGCAGTGCTGGGGACTGAAGCTTTTTCTGGTTTGCTGGCCCAGAAGCAAAGCTGCTCCACACCACGGGCACATTTTGCTCCAGCAGACTGGAATGTCTGTAAATGGTTGCTCTCTTGAGCCAGGTATGAACCACAATTCTGCCACTAAATAGATTTTCCTTTTGTTGTCACATTAATTTGCAACTCATTAATAGTGACAGAAGTGAAGTACTGCACTGATGCAGATTTGCATATTCATGACTAACTTATTATTAAACAAATAAGATTTTCCTAGCTTAGGAAGCACCCAGAGTAATGCCACATTGTACATTATATCAGCCTGGCTGTTTTATTTTTCCTTTAATATGTTAATAGATGCAAGGGGCGCTCTTTTTTTTTTCCTAGTAAATATGCAGCTATAAAATAGCAGGTAATTTAAAATATCAGAACCGTTTAAACAGTAATCCATTAACAAACTTGTCAATAATTGAGCGGGAATAGCTGTTTAATGTGTGAATCAATTAATCAATCCTAACTTCTTGCTTTGTCGCCCAGTAATGCAGAGTATCTGCTAGGGCACAGCTGAGTCACCGTGGCGCTGAGGTAAGTGGCAGCCTCGTGGCTTTGCTTTTTTTTTAGCTTATAGTTTTTATGTGTTTTACTGGTTGTGAAAAAAAAAAGAGTGAAATTATTTATTTTTCATAATTGGCTGGCTTTATTTTCCATTATCTCCCGGCAGCTCTGCCCGCTGGTCCTGCCTGGTTGCTGCTCCCTGTGGCGCGGCTCTGTAGCAGGATCCCCACGTGCTTCCTGGCTCGGGGGGGGGATCCGTTCTCGCCACCCCGCTGCTGGGGCTCCCATGCTGCCGGAGCCCTGGGAAAGCCGCCGGGATCCGAAACGTGAGGTGGAAGGATGGGGGAGCAGCCGTGCTGCCAGCATGCAATTTCCTGCACTGTTGGTGACGGCGACAGTTGCTTCTCACACGACAACACTGTGGGCTTTTTCCCTTACAGGCTTATTCCAGGCTAGCCTGTGTGCGTATCAAACCCCACTTCACCTCCCTGCTCTGCTCATGGTTTTTATTCCTTTCAGCCTCTGCTAACGATTTCCAGGGTACCAAGCACAACAGTGCATGTGGGAACCAGCTGGCTGCCGCCAAGTTTCTCTCAGTCCTCATGTTACCTTCTTTGCCCGGTTGCCGTTCTGCCCCAGCGCTGCCTGGCCGAGAGCCCAGTGCAGCTCTTGCCCCATCCTGCCGCTTCCATGTGAATCACCAGCAGTTCCTTCCTTCCGGGACGCTGGGGTCCCCTCACTGCCCTGTCGCAAAGGGTCCGGACATGGCTAGAAGCTCTCCTGGGAGCGCGAGGCACTGCTGCAGCCTCAAGGACTGTCCCCAAGGCAAGGAAGAAGGTGAGGCGGCTTTTTGAAGGCTGTATATCCCAACCTCCGCGTGCCCTTCTCTCACAGGGAATAATTTCATTTACTGACGTGGGATCTGTTATCTTCATCTCATTGTCAGGCCCTTCGCTGGCAGAATGAGGCAATCCAGCCTGTTTCTCGTCAGTGGGTCTGAAGCCCGGCTGCTGCTGCTGTTCTGAGGGGGCCATTTTAACGTGCCACGGATGTACAGGGTTAGTCAACAAAAGTGGCAGACACTCGTGATGTCAGGGATGCTGCTTTGTGTTTGTAGCTGTCGAAATTTCAAGGAAAAGGCTCCCTAACGAAAATCCTATTCTGATGTGCCAGGAAACTCTTGTTTAAGTAAAGCCTACATGAAGGCAAGTCCTGACAGGCCTCCTCAAATGAAAAGGGCAGATTATTTAACAGCTGATCAACACTAATAACCCCTGGCAAATACCGCACACAGTTTGAACACCGAGGCCAGCGTGCGCAGAAGGTGCATCCACACCAACCCACTCCAGGTGCTCAGAAAACAGCACCTTTCAGTTGCAGAGCCTGTCCCTGGGGATGGTGAGACCAAGGCTCTGTTTGCCACGTGTTAAGTGTAAGGTAAGAGGTCTCAGAGTGCTTATTTAGGAAAAGTTCAGCCGAGACCGTAGGAATATAATGGGTGTTAGATGTCCAAGCGCTTGGTGGACCTGGGCACAGTCTCTCGGCTAACCCTGATGTGTTGCTGAACCTGGGGGCATCAAGGGTAATAACGTGAATGGCTTGAAGCCAGATGCCTACCTCTGCCCCATGATATCTTAGGGGAAATACCAATTCTGGATAACTTTGAGAGCTGCTCACCTACACAGAAACTCCATTTCTGACGTGAGGAGGAATTAAGCTTCTCTCTGCTCTGGGTTTCCCCCTTTCAAGCAGGCCACACGGCGGAAAGTGTGGGCTGGGAGCTGAGCCCGAAGCGAGGGACTCACCCTTTCGCCTCTCCGGCTCCAAGGCAGGAGGGGGCTTCGAGCTGCCCTGCCACATGGAGCCCCTCAGCACAGGAGCCTTTGCTGGGATCCCCCGCAGGAAGAACAGGAATTTGGCGAGCCAGCCTCCACCTGGCACAGGGCTCCCTGCTGCTGCTGCCCTCGCGAGCTGATCACACTTGCTCACGGGCAACAGTTGGACCCAGGAGATCTTCCATGGGGCCCTCAAGCACCTGCGCATGCAGCCCATGGGAATGAGGCAGGTCTGCCCGGCTGGGGGAGCAGGGCTACAAGGCAGGGGTGGGCAGCCCAGCCTTGCCCTTTTGGTGGCAGTGTGGCCTTAGCTTGGCTCTGCTCCCCTCTGAGAGATGGCCGAACACGTTGTGTGCGTCCGAAGCTGGAGGATCAGCAACCACCAGCTCCCAAGGTGTGACTGAAAGTACCTGGACCTCGAGAGGTTACCCTTGCTGAAATGGCTCCCATGCCCAAAGAGCCACGTGCCTTTGATTGCCGCTGCTTTCAAAGGCCGAGACTTGAGCTTGATTAGCCAAGTCACCAAAGGAATGCAAATGGGCTGCATCAAAAGGGTGCGTTGTTGGTTTTCACGTCAATGCCCTGGGTAGCAGCAAGCAGCAGTTGTTGACGTCGGGAAACTTTAAAAGAAGGAAGGGTGTGTTAATTCTGGAGAAACCAGTGGCTTGGACCAGCGTGGGGCTTTGTGGACACCAAGCAGTGTCTCTGTCTGTCTTCAAGGTTATTTACTATTAAACAACTGCCGTCAGGAGGAAATCAACCCACTTCTGCAGGAGCCCAATGGAAACACGGCACTTTGGTTATTTCCAGAGTCTTAGCAGGAGCCCTGTGGGCTGGAAAGCTCCAGAAAGCCCCATTGCAGGCGGGGTTTATTTCTGCTGGTCTGCAGGTCAAATCGAAACTACAGCTTGACTTGCCAGACTGCCAAACGCTGGGCTGAGCTGCTGGCAGTGCTAGGCCCAAGGGTGCTTGGTTGGCCCCTAGGATGCCCAACGTGCTGGGCTTGCTGCCGGGCACGGAGGAGGGCAGCACCTCAGCCTGGCCACCAGAGACGGTGCAAGACACTTTTGGAAAGTACACAGTAGAGACTTCTCAATTCACTTTTTGCTAAAATAAATTTATTTGCAGGTTTTTTCTTTATCAGGTATTTGTCTAACCTTGTGACACCGAGAGCTGATTTCCTGACACGAATGTTACAATTTAGATTCCCAGAGCTGTGTATCGTCACACTCAGCACCTTGAAAACCCTTGCCCTGGATTTTGGTAAGTCCTGGGGACCCTCACGTGACAGCTAGAGACCCCGGAGATGCTGGGTGATTTATACCCCAGTCGCACTGGGGCCAGGAGCCAGGAAGACAGTAACAGGCCCAGAGACAGGTTTGTGTTGAGTCTTGGCTGACACACATTTCTGGCTCTTTTCTGGAATCAGTGCTGGGAGCCTTGGCTGGGAGGCAGGAGGATTCAGGGGTTAAAAACAAGCCTCCGTCTGACAGGATGGGGAGATTAGAAATGCCTTAAGCACCTGAAGGCTTTGTGGCATTGCTGACTGATCAAATAAAAACACCTGAATCATAAATCAATGTAATTTAGAGCAGATTTATTTAGAAACCGAGATCGGGCACTAGGGAACTTACCGCAATGACTCTGGCTCCTGCCTTAGGTGACGTGGGTTGCAGGGTGCTGCCTCCTGTTTACCTCACAGCTAGTGGTGGGAGGCACCGGGACGGTGCCTGAGGTGAGCAGGAGCGGCGAGAGGCACCGGGACAGTGGGAGGCACCAGGATGGTGCTTGAGGTGAGCAGGAGCGACGGGAGGCCCCGCTGCAGGCAGGAGGCCTCGCCACACACTGCCCTCCCTGCTGATTCCCCTCGTGGGCGCGCGGTGCTGCTGTGGCCCCACGCAGGGTGCTGGGGCGGCGCTGCGTCTCCTCGGGGTGCGCGTGCGTCCGGGCTGCCCACGCGTAGGCGCGGGCGGGCGGGAGATCCCGCAGCCGGAGTGATGCTGCTTCCAACACAAGCACCGGCACGTGAGGCAGAAGGGGGAAGTTTGCTCCATGTCCCCATCGGGGCTGCAGTCGTCCTGCAAACACACAAGGTTTCCTTTAAAAAACACACTAGGTTTCCTTTAAAAAAAAAGGAACCGGAGAGCTTGCAAGGCAGTACCACAGTGGCATTTATTAATTTTTTATCATAGATCTTCCTCCCTCTCCCTGCTGTGATTTGCATACCTGTTAATCCTCTCTTTCCTGCAGTAACTCTGTGAAAGGTAGGGAATAGTACCTGAGCAATAACTCCTTGATTCTGAAGCTCTGTGAGGACCTGCACACTCTCGCCCTCCGAGCCGAGGTCTCCAGCAAGAGGCTACAGCTCCTGGGAGCCACAGGCCAGCAACGAGCCCCAAGGCAAGACCGCAGCGGCTCGAGCGCAGGCAGCTGAGCCCTGCTCATCCCGTGTGGCTCTGCCTCTAGAAACCTCCTTGCCTCTGGCAAAAATTTGCTCTCGCAAACTGCTGATGCGGCCGCTCGCTTGCAGCTGGGTGTGCGCTGCAGCAGCGCTGCTGCCCGGGTGCAGGGGAGGAGAGCCCTGCACACACAGCGGGTTCAGCGCGGGGGGCTGGCGGTGCCACCCCTCCTGCACATGCCTGCTGTGCCGGGGGCTGCCTCTGGTGCCAGGGCTGCCGGCTGGTGCCTGGGGAGCCTGTTTTGGCCAGCAAGGAGCTGCGGACAGACCTGTGCTCCTTGTGGATTAGTTCATTGTTTTTCTTACTGCTGCGTTCACCCTCCATCTTCTTGTATCATTTAGGTTTGGTGCTGAACGATGTCTCTTTCAGTAAAACCCTTAGGGACAGGCCAGTCAGGCTCGGACCTGTGGAGTGAAAGAGCACAAGTGCCTCCAGAAATCCCTGGGAAAGCCTGGCCCATGTGCGCTGTCCTCCTGCTTCTTCGGTGAGGAGGAGGAGGGGCGGGCAGGGGAGGAAGGCCAATGGGGTGATGAGTGGGTGATGAGAGCACCCCAGGGACCTCTCTGCCCCTATTTGGGGACAGCGGTGTGGGCGGACAACGGAGGGAAGCCTAGGAGAAGAGCAGGAAACTTCAAGTTTCGGGAGGAAATGAGTATCACACAGTGATAAAACACCACAGTGAGCCCCCAAACGGCCCCCAGATGCTTAGTGGGAGAGTGACTAGAGCTAGTTCTACCCCACGAGCCGTGGCCGTGCCAAACCGCACTGCGCTCTGCCGCAAGCATGTTCATTTTGAAGGCCTCCAAGTTGCATCCGTGGGGGCTTTAGGGGCAGTGCAGAATCCTCGCGAGCCCCACGCGACCCTCCTTGCTTGTGGAAAAGCAGTGCGGATCCAGCGGGCCCTTAACAGGGCATTTCCAGCGAGGTTCCTCTTTCTGGACTATATTAAGGCGTGCGCAACGGCCGGAGGGTGCCGGTTAGGGGACAGCCGGGAGCTGTGAAAGAGCCGCGCACCAGAGTCAGCGAGTAGCGCCGGCTTCTTGGCAGCGTTTCAGAAAATTGGGGTGGTCCAGTTAGGGAGTTCAGGAAATTGTCTGAGCTAGATTAAACATTTTGCGAAACCTTCTGGGTGCTTGAGAGCTGACTTGAAAGTTGGCAAAGTTAAGTAAAACAAAAGCTAGCGCATTCCCCTCGATTTATTTTGTTACAGGGCTCCTCTACAGTCAGTCTAATCGTCGCTATTCTGAATGCCCCGCTCCGTCTGAAGGCACGAGTGTCTGCACAGCAAAATCCCGGCTCTCTTTCACAGCTGCGTGGAAGACTGCGAGCAACACAGAAGAGCTTCCGTGCACTCTTCCAAAGCCATAAATAACCTTTAGGCATAAGAGCGGCTATATCTCTGGTTGGAGCCTGGGCGTCTCTGTGGTTCTGTGCTTCACTGTTGTCCTACTCCAGACCCAAATGCACAAAGAGCCTGCCCTGACCCCATAGCCGCATTCCTGGTAGCCGCACTCTGTCCTGGATGCTGTCATGGCTTGCGCACGAGGAGCATCGCGTGGCCCTGGCAGTGCTCGGAACAGCCTCTGGCATAGCGCATGCAAAGCGAGGAAAACAGGAGCAGAGCTGCTCCGCGGGGAGCACGGGGTGCCCGGGACACAGCGCCCGTGCAGGGCCAGCTCTCTTCCGCGTTTGCGCCTCGCCTGCATCCATCCATCTGCCCTGTGGAAATGCAGCCCCCCATAGATAGATAGACAGACAGACAGACAGATGGATAGATAGATATAAAAAATGCCAGTCTGGGAATTTACCTGCTACCGCCTGTTGGGGAAAGTTTGTAGCAGTGGAATTAGAAGTGGTATCAGGCACAGAGCAGATGTCCGCAGCTTCCTCGCTTCACGGAAATAAGGAAGTAGGGAACCCATTTAGACAAACAGTCCCACATAAATCTTAGCCCAGCTTTCCCTGCCTGTGCCAGATTCCATATGATCTCTGCAAAGGGTGAATTGATCTCTGCTTCATTGACAGAGCCCACTGCTATTAGTTATACCTGTCTTTACAGCGGAGCTGCTTTGGGTGAGAAAAGAAAAAAAACAGGAGAGCCCCGGGAGAGAGAGAGAAATCAGAACATAAATGCAGGTATCAAAGCAGAAGAATGCAGAGAGCGGCCGTGGCCCAGGGTATGCTGGAGAAGAAAACAAACTCTTATCGCAGCGAGAGCAGAGGAAGCCATCCCACTGCAGGGAGGAGAGCCGACATCCTGCCGCGGAGGAGCGCGGCCCGGAGGCTTGGCAAGAGCGCGGCTCCGGGGACGGACGCAGCGCTCAGACAACACGAGAGCGTGGCTGGCCCTCACGACCTGGAAGGCTCTGCGATGGATCTGGTAAAAGTCGTTCAGGGGAATGAGGGCAAGCCTGAGAATAAAACGTTCTTTGTGTAGGAAGGCTAGAAAAAGCGAGAACAGCACTACGGAGATAAAGCTGAAAGTGAAGATGAGGAAGAGAAGGCAAAAGGGGAAAACAGACAGCAGATCCTGCCTGTTGTACTTTAGGCGGTGTTTTAACACCAGGACTCAATGGAGAGGTTGCTCTTTCTAGGAGCCTGTGAATGTTGCCTGCACTGGAAGGTGGGGGATTAAACCACTTTCTCTCCTAACCATATTGTGATGCCAGACATAATTTTTCTCTGAAAAAGGTGCCGGTTAAATTACTGAATGTCAGAAAGAGGATGCTTGAGGAAGGAGAAGCAAAGGAAAGACAAATGTCTGTGCTCAGATGCACACAAAAGTGCACACACCTCAATCCTTACAGTTTCCTTATGGCCGGATACAAGATGGCAGATTCCCAGTGAGATTACCTCCAGAAGGCAGGCTGCAAGAACACTTCCCGTTAGTCACAGAATCACAGAATGGTTGATCTCTAGAGATCATCTAGTCCAATCCCCCTGCTCCAGCAGGGACACCTGGAGCACGGGGCACAGGGTGGCATCCAGGCGGGTTTGGAAGATCTCCAGAGACGGAGACTCCACAGCCTCTCTGGGCAGCCTGTTCCAGGGCTCTGTCACCCCCACAGCACAGGCTGCTGATGCTGCCAGTGAGACTGTGATTGCACTATGCCAGCCACAGCCGGCCACCTAGCAAAGCTGAACTGGACACACACTCTCAATTAAACTGTTTTGTGTTGTCTGCTGCCTTAATTTTGCTCTTTTGAGTGTAGGAAAGGGGTTGAAGATAGCACAGCCATCTAGGATCCTGCTCTGCTTGATGGCTGAAATTCTCTTGTTTGTGTTCGGGCATCAGGTGTGAGGCTCACCTGGTTAAGTGCAAGGTACGTGCAGGTAGAGTGGTAAACTTGTGCCATGCGGTGAAAAAAATGTGTGCCCCAGACCAAACTGTTCGTCAAGAGCATTTGTATACATGTCTCTGTACCAGCCTCTCAGCATAGTTACAGAACAGGACACTGCAGCATGAAGAAAAAATATTCTCTAAAATATATTTACTTTGTCCACCTTGGATACTAGTGACACTCTGGTGAGCTCCCCTCCTAGGGGAGGCGGTGAGGAGTGAAAATCCTCACTTGTGCCACTAGCCTGTGAAATACCTCAGGATAGTGATTACTCCGCAAATTTTGGTTCCACCCTTCCGTGCCGAAACCTATGAAAATGAATATAGCCATTTGCCTTGTTACCTCTCTCTCCTCCAAGGGATCTGTCACAAGAGCAAATGTCAGAATGGCAAGGGCTAAGACAGCATCTCCTCAGACTTCCCTCAGATCCATGCCTGCTTCTCGCCTGCTGTGGATCTCTGACCATCCACTTCTGCATGGGAAGGGAGAGGGAGCTCGCTGCTCCGACTACATCTCGAGTTCTCATTTGAACTTTTATTTTTCCTTCCTGTGGTTAAATGCCGTTTCATGCACGTAGCATTTCATTCATGGACGTAACGCCGTGGCTAGCCACGCTGTTCAAAATGCAACAGGAGCAATTTGCTTGTCATGTTGATTTATGGTAAAAGCCAGCGCCTTTTCCTGATTAAGATGTGTATTTTTGTTTATTTTACTGCAGTGCACAATGACATTTCAACTGCTTGGAGCTGTAGCTGAGTCCGGAGAAAGGCAACTTGGAGCTCTGACAAGAGCTGTGAGGGAAGCCCCTCTCTAACCCCTGGAGCTCTGCTTTATGAGCCAGGTGGTAACTTTGTGCATGGACGTCCTTAACCACGCTACGTCGCACATCTGTAGAAGGCCCAACCTGCTGATAGAGACCCCGTATTTGCAAAGAAGGTTATCAAAAAAAAAAAAAGAGGTTGTTTTTTAAAATGCGTTTCAGTGAAACCCATGTCAAAATCAAGTCCAGCCATGAGTAACATGCAGTAACTTAACAAATTACGTAGCAATTACTAGACGCTTGGCCTGAGAACAGAAAATGGGATTTCACTGTCTTTTGGGGAAAAAAAAAAAAAAGGAAGGAAGGATAAACTACAAACTTCTGGATATTCTTATTTTGCTAGTTAACCTACTCACATGGGACACAAGACCAAGCTATTGTGGGGTGCGTTTGAGCTCAGGAAGAGAAAAAGGAGAAAAGAAAAAGTTCTTTAAAGGAAAATTCAGGCATATTTCAAAGCAGCGTGCCTCTAAAAACACCAAAAGAGTTTTATCAGACTTCCCAGGGAAAAAAAAAAAAAAAAACCCTTTCCTCTGAGAGGAAATAGGGCAAGTGAGATTTCAAAAGGAGGATTTTTTTTTCCTGGGGTGCAGAAATGACATCTGGGAAAAAAAAAAAAAAAAAAGAAGCCTCCTGAATGTGTAACCAGCCTAAGCCTTAGCACGGCTATGCCAGGCCTTAATGAGGACTGGATGTGCGCTAGGTTGGCTGTGTAACCTTCCGGAGTCATCTCGGATGCAGTTGACACCCCAGATTCACCTGAAGAAGCTCAGTTACCACAAAACAGGGATTCACAGCCCCTTACAAGGAGCATGGCCTTTTCTTTTTTTTCCTGCTTTTAATTCTGGCACTCATTAGCAGCAGGTAGCGAATAGGAAAGTGTTTATCCTCCCCCCCCCGCCCAGTCCAGTATCTGGCTGCTGTGTTATGACAGATGTGATGTTAATTAATGTGACCTGGCGGGTCATATTTAACTCGAGGCAGAGCATCGTGGAAAAACCTGATCGCCTTGGGGCTGGTCACGGGCTGGGTGCACCCAAAAAAACCTCCTGCACACCTTTCGAGGGAAACCCACGGCTTTCAATTGAGCCAAAAAACAAGCAAGAACAGAGCCTTCAAGGCTGTGTCTACACCATGTTTTGGGCTCCTCTTGCACCAGCCGCCGCAGGCTGCTAACATTCTCCCGATGCTGCCATTTCAACCCTCTCGCCTCTGCCTCAGCACCCGCCCCCTGGCCACCCAATGGGGCTTTCCCATTGGCCAGCCCAAAGTCCTGCAGGGTGTGTGATTGGCTGGTGGGGCAGGGCATGTGCTGCGATTGGCCAACTGAGTGGCAGGCGCAAGCATGGTGGTGGGGTGGCCATGTCAGGGCCTGGTGCCATGGGGATGGCGGCGGACACGGGTGGCGGCGAGGAACTGTGAGGCAGACAAGGCCCATGCTCTGCATACTCAAGTTAACAAGATTAAAGTAAAGTAAAATTAGCACGCGTATTTTTAAGTGCCCAAGTAAAACTGCCACCTTCACGCCTGGAAAACTGATGTGAGCTTGCCGCAGCGCTGCCGATAATGCCCTGTGGCTTCCTGGCTTTACCCCTTGCCGAGGGTCTCTGCGAGGTAGAGCCTGTGCCCGTAGGCCCCTCCTCTCCTGGAGAGACCGCAGGGAAGGTGGAAAGGGGAAGCACACGGAGCTCCGTGAAGCAGGGGGCAGCAGGAGCGGCTTCGAGATTGAAGGCATTAAAGCAATGCTGCCGCATTTGCACATAGGAGAGACGCTGACGCCATACAGCAGCTTTCCAGAGCTCGCCCCAGCCCTCTAACGGGAAACTCAGAATTTCTGTTGCCGTTAAAAATACTAATTTAGCAGATGAGTAACAAGATGCTATCTCTTAAGGGATTGAGGCCAGTGATTTCTAATAATTTTAACAAATACAAGCAGTATCAAGCACACACACACACATCTTCAAATGTAGGCATCAGGAAGCTTCTCTGCAAAAAACTATGTACTTTTATTGCCAGGAGTAGGCTTTCTGACCACAGATATCTAAAAGACAGAGTGGTCTTTGGGTACTATTTAGTTCCAAAGGGGCTGTAAAAGGCAGATGGTCTCATTAGAAACAATTTATGCATATATATTTCTAGGAGTTGAACACTGCCAGAATAGGTTTAGCTCTTTCACCATACCGGAGGAAAATATCACCACTTGCAAATGTTTCCAGTTTGCAAAATAATGACCTATCCAAAGTAGCTAAGCAACTAATTACTCAAATACTAGAAGGTTATATGCCAATATTATCACATTGTTGGTCTCCTGGGCAAACAACTTCACATTCCTCAAACTGCCATATAGTGTCATTAGACTGTGCAGGAAAGTCCTTTCTTAATAGTACAGCAGCAGCAGCCCCAATGCCCCTGTGCTTATGCCATCATTTCAACTATTATTTTCAATTTCCAAGTCAAATCACTTATTAATTAGAGAGGCAACTCTAGCAAACCCAATTATCCGCAGGCGGTTTCTCCCCAGATGTAAAGCCCTTCTTGGAGGTGCACCGTGATGATCCCAGTTGCTGGGAAATGTTTGTGATTTTTCTCTCCGACAAATCAACCTTTACATACTACCTTGGCAATACCTTTCTCATTCCCTGCCCCTGATGACACCTCCGCTCAATGCAGTCCTCCCGCAGGCTCCAAATCGTAGAGAGTTCAGTCTACATAGCCCCAGGATGTGTGGAGACAGCCATGTGCGGGCATGTGTGTTTTTAAGGCCTGTGCTCCAAGTCTTTGAATGTTTCTTGGGGGTACGACAGGCGGAGCACAAAGAAAGCAATGATGAATTGTGTAGAGAAGTGGGGTCGGCTCAGGAAATTGCAAAAGACAGCAGCTTGGGGACTTGGTTTCTGGATTCACTTAAATCAGATAAATACTTTTGATGATGGATTTTTCATTGAAATGGCAGGGAGAAACTCTGTTTAGGGGGATAGTGCTTTTGCAGACGATGCGTGAGGGATTACACGGAACATTGTGTTTATGTGCTTTCAACTCCGCTTTTTACGATGGTCTGGAGCGAGTACTTTTAACAACAAATACGAGCCTTTTTTTCCCCAGTAGATTAGGTACTGGAGGGGCTGTCACACGTGTTTAATGAACATTCTTCACATGAAAACACTCCTGTCTGTGGGACTTGTGCACTTGAGCCATATGAGGGGATGGAGAAGTGGATGTGGTGCTTCTGGGCAGCCTAGGATGTGCCTCATGTTGCACAGAGGGTGCCAAGGCATGGGAAAGAGCTTTTTGGCAAGCATCGTGCCTGCTCCCTCCGAGGTGTTAGGGAGGAGTTAATGTGAAAGAGGATGCACGTGGGATGTGGGGAGAGAGGAAAAGCACAGGTAGGGGGATTAGGAAGATGTGCCTGTTTTGTTCAGATAACCTTCTCTTGTTACCGTGCCTTCGAAATGGCTGCATTCCAGTTCAGACCATCCCTTGGGAGACGGTCACTGGCACTAATTATGCCCATGCAGAATAGAAGTGTCCTCAAGACACAAAACAGAAGAAAAATCTGTGTCAGCATGAGCAGCTGCAAATTATACTCTAGCTTCCTGAGAACAGGCTTGCCTTTGCCAGGAACTTGCATGGCATCCCTACGCGCAGCACCCAACAGCCTCACCGATCGCAGTGTACGTGAGTGCGCCCGCGGCCACCCAAACTGTAATCAGGTGTTTTGATGTCCCCTTTTCTCTCTCACACGCTCCAGATGTTGCCCTAGTCGTCTCCGTATCACCCTGCTGCTGCTGCGCCTGCAGCACCTATGAGGAAGCGGGGACTCCCTGGCTGGGGCCATGTGCCTCCCCTCTCCTCTCTTTGCCCGGGGAGATAGGGTGATGCTATTTTACAGGCAGGGAATTCAAGCACGGAGGCTAGTTCTCGTATTCGAGGATATTTACACATCAGCGTCGCATGGAAAGTCTGCAGCAAGCAGGGGCTTGAATCCATATCTCCTAAATCCAAGGTTAGGAGATTAATCATTTCCTTTCAGCCATCTGTCCAACAGCAAAGCATTGCTGAATGCTGTATTGGATTTCTGCAGGACAAATTAACCACTGACATACTTTTACCTTGCAGGTGATGTAAAAAGTAAAAAAAAAAAAAAAAAAAAGGAAGAAAGAAAGGAGAAAGGACTTGATTACATTACAGATATATAAAGATTAAAATCTCAATTTACTAGAAGTTGTATTTGGTGAAAGAAGTGTATGGCACCACCAGAAAAAAAAAAAGTAACTTCTGAAAAAGTTACCCCAACCAAACAATATGGGAAGAAGGGACTGTAAGTCGGAGCAGGCTCTCCCTCGGTGTTCCCGAGCCCAGATGTCTGGCAGCAGTTTCCAGGTGTGCGGTGCCACGGACCAGGCTCGATGCGGAGCGCCCGGGATGTGTTTATGCCTCGGTTCGTGCTCCCACCTGTGCGTGGTGATGCCCAAGGCGACACGGCGCCGCGCGATGCAGAGCCTCTAAAGGTCAGCCGAGAAAGCAGCAGCAGCAGTACTTCTCAAAATCTCCAGAATAAATACTGGTTTCATTCCAGAGGCATGGGAATTAAACACGCTCTAAATTCTAATATATCGAGGGCGTTCGGGCCTCCTTTTGAAGCGTGGCAAGGAAAGCTTGCCAGCCTTTCTGAATGGTGAAGAAGCCACTGGATAGATGTAACCCACCACTGAAACTGCTGCTGAAAAGGATCGGGCAGTGTAATTTGGTGTCTGCTCCTGCGTAGGAGTGAGATCGGGAGGTCTGACTTTCACCGCCTGTTGTACTTGGTGAAACAAAAGACTTGAAGGTCATCGTCTACTGCTCTGCGAAGGGCTGCTGCTTACCCACGGGGAGGCCAGCAACGGCAGCCACAAAATACAACCACACTGATGAATTCCCACACTAAGTGCAGCAAGGAAGACACAAAATCTTTGTCTAAACTTGGGAAACCAGCTAAGTAGCAACTATTTCTGCAAGTGTAAAATGGTACCAATTATAGAAAGCTCATGCTTCTTTTAGCAACCATGCCAAAGGTGTGCTTTTTTTTTTTTTTTAGCTATTAATGGACCATCAGTCATTGCAGACCAGATACCCGAGTAACAGGGAAGGCGCAGATGCGGGCACACACACTACAGGCCAAATGCGGATTGTGGGGTATCGCTGGAGCAGGAAAGCCACAAACCTCCAGGCTTTCATTCACGGAAGAAACCTCTCCCTGCCTCTCCGTCCTGCCTCCCCACCATCCGTGTGCCCCCCGAGCTGCCCTGCCTTTCAGGAGCGTCCCATCCAACAGGGCAGCTGTGGAAGAGCCTGGGTTCCTGGGGAGTCACCGTTCTGCAGGGGGAGATCATTGCTCCTCCAGAGGTTAGAGGAATGAGAGGAGGGCCACCCATCTCTTTGCCACTGGAGGACTATCTCTGGCAACATCTCCTTGTCTTGTTCTCTCCAGGCCTGGCAGGTCGTTCTCTGTTAAATCAACATTACTGACTCAGGACATGAGCTGGAGCCAGAGGCAGGGGCAGCCAAATCAGGTTAGGGCAGTACAAAATTAGGGGAAAAAAAAATTCCCTCCCTGCCCAAATCTGCATTTCAGCGTCCTGAGCACAGAATATTCAAGGGAAAGATTCTTTCTCTTTTTATCAGCCCTTGAATCCTACTTTGTTACGCAATGGCTGTGAACGCTCCAAAAAATGGACACTGGGGACTCCCTTGGTGCTAGGACATTGTGTTAGGACATTGTATCCCAAGCTGCTCAGCTTTTTGCTTCCTACGCCACCAGGCTCAGGAGTTGCCTGGATCCAGGGACATCTCTGCAGTGCCAACTGCAGGGAGCCCGGAGGAATGAGAAGCGCTGGTACGTTGGAGCATGGGATTTTTGTCAGAGGGCTGCACAGTTTCCTGCCGCAGTCTGGGATCAAAAGGATGCAAAACAACCTTTATCCCTTCCCTCACCTCAACTGTGTGTCCTTTTCTGCCACTCCCAAAGTCAGAGAAGAGAATTTTGGCCCACGTCTTTGCGGAAGATAAAGTCTAAATGTCAGGTGTCTCCCTAGGCAAGCAGCAAACACTTCTTTCACCACAGAGCACTAGAGGATGAAAAATTAAATCCAAAAGAAAGCATGAACCATCCATATATCACTCCCTAGGCTCTACAGCACTAACCTCTTACCGGCGCAGAAAAACATCCTGAGCTCCACCTGAGAAACAGTGAAAACACAAGAACATTAAAAAGGCAATAAACCAAGTCAAGGAAAACAACCTTGACCACAGCAGGTCGCTTGCGAGGAGGTGACCTGACCTTGTGCAATGAAAAGGGCAAAAAGTGAGGTGAAATCTCACTCAGGGCCAGCAACTGGAGACAGAAGCCAGGGAAAACCAAGGTGGAGCTGGCTATGCCATCCGTGGACAGGGGGAGAAAAACGGCTTTTACCTAGTGCAAAGGGCAGGAAGGCGTAAAACAGCTTACTGAGATGTTAAGAATTACAAGAAATTTTGAAAGTAAATTGACGTAACAAGTCAAGAGGAGAGAGAAAGAACAGCTGTGTGTGGTGCCTTCCTCTCCAGTAGCTGCTGGCTGTGGTGTCTTCTCACGTCGAACGTATTCTGTTTGGTGCAAGGACTGACTCTGTCTCTGCCTGTACAGCACTCACGTACAGTGGGATCCTGAGATACGTTTTGCTGCAAAAATGTGAATAAACAACTACCATGAGTTTTTGCTAATGTGTTGAATACAAGTGGGCAAATGAATATGCTGAATAAAGGCCCGAGCAGCCTGAGCCTCCCTTTTGGGCATACTGTACCCACCTGTAATACAGATCTAAGGGGTCTGTTTCTTGACCTGGCAGCCGCAGCGCAGTGTGTCCCATAACCAAGTCACAATTGACTCGACCAGTGTGAAATTCCGTATGGGACGTGCGGATGTACACTTGGCGGCTACACTGACCCAGCGCTTGTGTGCTTGCATACGTACAAAGGAAGACGTGCGGAGCAGTGGATTTGACACAGAGCGTTTGTATCTGTCATAGGGCTTGCAGTGATGCTCCTTATGGCAGTGTTAGGACCCTTATGGACAGTATTTATCCATGGGGTGTAGGTGTGCCTGGGGCTGAGCAGAGGTGAAGCACTGGTGTGTGATGGAGCTGGCATGCTGGAGGCGAAGGTGGTTACAGGAGCGACAACAGCTCTTCCTGCAGGGAAGGCCCTGCCTTGTGACCAAGGAGTCCTGCATTTTCAGTTCTGCCTCTGCTGAAGTTACTTGTTTATTTAATTTCATTTTATTTTTCTTCGCATCTTCCTGCTGCCTCTCCACCCGCTTTTCTGCCTGCAGGAGAAGGTTTGTTGGTACCGCTGCTGCCAGTGCTTCTGCATCCACAGGCGTGTGCAGGCTCTGGCTGCGTGCGCTGAGGAGTGAGGCGGCAGATCAGCCTGGTGTGGGAAGGAGGCCAGGAGAGAGGGAATCCTTTGGGCTGCTGAGGTGCTGCCTTTGGCAGCGCCGCGGTCGCCACCCTGGGGACGCTCTCCCGTGTGGGGCAGGAGGAGAGGCTTGGCCAGGCAAGGCGAGCGCTCCCTGCGGCGCGTCGGGGAATGCGGTGCTCATGGAGTGATCGCAGTGTGCCTTATCCTCTGCCATCCTTGTTAGGTGCGGCTCCGCATTCATAGGGGGCACCTGGAAGTCTGAAAAGATTAAATGATTTGTTCAAACTATTGGGCAGTGTTAGGAGTGGAGCTCAGATCTTCAGGGAGTTGCTGCTGGGCTTTAACCACAAAAGTAATCCATCTCTTCCTGGGATGCTCGTGCCGTCCCATTGCCTTTAATGTATGTTCTTACATGACTGCACTGATGTTACTGGGGGTTCCCTTCGACCCCTACAGTGATCAGCAGTGAGGAAGATATGGAGGAAGGACAGTAATCGATTTGGCTATCAGGTTCTCAGTGTGTTTGCACGACTGTAAAGTGGGGCCACCATGTAAATCCTCTGGATGCTAGACCTTTTTTCCCCAATGAGTGAGTAAACTAGGGCACAGAGTAGCCTAGTTCAATTTTCACATGAGAACATCCACCACTGCTATACACTCACTGCCACTCACCATCCGCATCACAGGAGGCTACACTGGGAGAGTGGTGCTGGCATGAAGATACTTGTCTGCTTGTTCGGTCTTTCCCTCCCAGCTTTCCCTTTAGCTGAAAGAAAGGGGAAAACTTACCCTCCACTAACAGAAAGCAGAAGGGAGGGATGAAGGAAAAAAAGAAATCAAGAGAAAAATGAATGATTATGGAATATAACAGATGAAAAAAGGAACTGTGTGAGGGTGAAGATGTCTGTACTATAAGAATGCAAGTGTCCAAGGAGTCTGCAGGGTGTCTAATGGCGCAGGCACTGGTGGAGACTTGCCTGGCAAGGGAAGTGGTGGGGCCTCTTGTCAGGACCTCCTGCGCTGGGGCTGCACGTGGCCACCCTGAGCCGGGCCCGTACGGAGACGGGGAGCAGATCCTGCCCCTGTTCACACCTCAGGTGGCACCGCTCCCCTTGCTCCTCATCGGTGTTCCCTGTTCTTAGCTTTGTGGCTCCCGGTTTTCCTGGGCTTTCCAGCAGCTACGGTCTGCAAAGAGAGAGACCAGAGCTTGGTCTGCAAACTTCCTTGGCCTGACCTACTCCAAAGCCGTTGCTGCACCAGGTCTCTTGCAAAGATTTATTCTACACTTGACGTTTTTTGGAAGCCGAGTTTCTGTCAGGAACAGACAGAAGGAAGGCAGCCGAGGAGACCGCAGCTTTTCCTTCCCCATTAGCACTTGTTCTGGTGTAGCTGCTTCTGGTGTCCCTCTGCTAGAGCGCTGTGACGGAGGCTGCTTCGTGGGCTGCTCCGGGTTTCAGACAACGCCTGGACAAGAGAACGCAAAAGCAAAACACCAAAACATTATCTGGTGTTAAGATTTGCAGGAAAGGGGAAAAGGGAATTCTGAAAACTACAGATTGTGAAGTCCATTTGGGTTTTGACATCAAGACCCATTTAAAATCCTCCCCCAGAAAAATAATGTCTGCCAGGGAACTCCTGTGTCTCAAACAAGGAGAAAAAAAACCTTGTGTGCCCCCTTCCCTGCTCCACCCTCTGTCAGTAAAATGTATGGGCACAATCAGGAAGATTTTCCTTTGGCTTGGAGGGTGCACAAAGCATTCGAGATCAGAAAGCTTTCTTGATGCTGAATTTGAAGTTTGGTTGCGTGGTAAATTAAGAGAGAACTGCCACCTAAAGAAAAGCGGGTAGAGAAACCAGCATTTGTCTAGTGTGTTGGTCTTTACAACTCATGAGTTCAACACTAATGAGTTATGGGTTGGCCCATGAAAACATAATGTGTAAATTAGGAATTTAATGATGTGTAAGATTAAAAGCTGTGCGGGGTTGCATTTATTTAAGGCTGCCATCTTGTGTTCAAAGAGGAATTACTTTATCAGACAATATCCCTTTCACTGGGTTTAAATTGATTCCGCTATGCATGTTATGGAGGGCACTCAAGTGCCTGAGACTGCCAGCTGACAGTATTTCCTACTAAATGCCCTTTTTGTAGCGCTGCTTGCTGCTTCGTAACAGCCGTCATACAGTGCAGGTCATAATGACTTCAGCTTAACTTTCTGAAATAAATAAGTGTGGATTTCCCTCCCTACACTCCTCCCCGTGTGTGGACTTGTAGGAAAGTCAAGATTCAAGACAAGAGACGTAAAAATTGAGCTCCTCACTGCCTCTCTTGTTTGGCTTGCTTTCCTGATACTTTGCAGCTAAGTCTTCCACACCCACCCAAAGCCTCTTTCCTTTCCAAAAAAAAAAAGTGGATTGACCCGTAAGGAGGACCTTTACATCTCCATATCCATCGCAGTGTGTGTAGTTAATTTCTAACTGCTTGCTGGGTGGCACCACAGCAGGATTTTGCAGGCTAGGAATCCTAGTTCTCAGGCCACGGTCTGCTGACGTGCGGGCCGGACACGAACTCTTCTAGGAGCTTGACGCAGAGCCAAGCACGCAGGCGAGCGCTTCCTGGGATGGCCAGGGGACACTCTGTGTGACCGCCTGTTTTGTAAGCCCTCACCAGCACGGCTTCGAGTTGCACAACTCCTTCCTGATGCAGCAGAGGAACAGGGTGACAGCTGGGTGTCCTGCTTATCTGAAGAGGCTTGATGGAGGCTTACCGCTGTAAGGACCAAGGTACAAGCCAGCTAAGGCATTCAGGCATACGATTCAGGTGTGCTCAGAGGTTCATGTTCTCCACTGAGCTACTTCCTAAGCTCATGGGCAGGTTCCACCCATCATCCGTTGGTGAGAGCAATGGAAAACCTGTTTCCAGAGCCCCACCCTGCCTAATTTGGGCAGATTTAAATGCTTCTTCAAGTGAAGCAGCCTCATCATCAAGCTATGGACTATTCTCATCAGAGCTCATCACCACTTTGCAGACTAATTAAGCATTAGAGCTAAGCTGGTTGCTAACTGTGTGGTCTTGTAGCTCCCTAAGCTACGGAGGATTCAGATGCCAGTCCTTGCCTCAAGGAAATGTTAAGAGAAGCAGCTGCGTGAGGACAGGCTAATCCCGCACAGGTTCACGTCTGTAGAGTGGGGCCTTGAGACAAGTGTCCCCCCTACATCCAAGTGTCCTGGATTAATGGCTACTGGACAGAGCATGGTAGGTGGTTAACAGCAAAGTAGCAGTGCGAAGCGGGGCCTCTGGAGAGGCTTCTGCCTCCTCTCAGAACTGGGTGGCTGGCTGCGCCTGCGGGATGTGGTTTAGGTCGTGCCCTTTTATTAGCATTTCCTTCCCGTTAGCAGAAGGGGCTTCGTATTTAGTATTCCAGTTTGCATGAATGCCTTTTTCAAGGCATTTGTGTTCAAAGCTGGGTACAGATAGGGCAAGTTTGGGCCTATCTGTGTTTGCAGCTGGCCGAGATGAGCGAGCTCCAGTGTGAAGCTGTCTCTGTGTGTCATTCTTGTGTGGTGGGCTTTATCCCTCACTGCATATTTACAAGACTCATTTTTTTTTTAACAGTAGATTAGTACAGCTTCTCCTAACTTGCTTGCCTCTTTAAATGAAGTTGAGACTATACCATGCTATCTGTTTACGCAGTGCTTAGCATTGAGATGCTCTGAGCCTCGGGGGCAAGTTCAGTAAAAATATTAGCAAGAGAGATATTTGTAAACATGCTAACGGGGTGTAGCTTTTATTCCTGTTTTTGTCCTTGTTTCTTAAGGACACACTAAGTTACACAAACATAGTGCTTATCTATTGGTCCCCAAGTATGAGCTTCTGCGCACCATTGTCCAGTTGGGAAACAAATTTGGCAGCGGGCAGTCATTGGTCTATCCTCTGTGTTAGCAAAACAAAAAAAAAGTGGTGGGAAGGAGTGTGTGGACTTGGTGGGTGTCACATAGGACAGGAGCACAGCGCAGTGGAAATGAAAGGTTGGCTTAGTTTGGGGGCCTGTGGGATGTGGAAGAGACCTGAACATGTAACAGCTGAGGGCTCTGGGCTTGGGAAGGATTTTGGATATTGCATTGGAAGTGTCACAGGGAGATAAGGGTGTGCTGAGGAATTTTGGAGGTGGAAGCCCCAAGCTTGCAAGGTTTCCTTAGTTCTGCTTACAGAGCAGCTCATAATATGCGACTGGTGCATTAATGTGTAGTTTTAGGTGCTAGGAGATTTTTTTTTGAAAGTTTCATTGTTCTGTCTGTAATCTAGTAACTGTTGTTTTATAGAACATCTTACGAAGGAGCGAGTTGCTCCAAAAAGTTCAAGGTAATATTTATTACCCACAATATAGGAATCTAAGCCTCCAATGCAGCAGGCGCCATGCAAATGTGCTGCTGTTGAAGCAAATGCAGAAATACTGGTGGAGGAGGCAGGGAGGCAACCTTTTCCCTCGAGTACTTTATACAAAATAAGGATTTGGTGGTAAAGCAAACATATTTAAAAGATGCCCACAGGGAAAATCTTGGTTTTGGCCAGGAGAGGCTGGCTTCAATACTTGCTAAATATAAAAACCAGAGTCAACCAAAACATTCCTCTGGGTTTGCTTCTGCCAGTTCCTGACATATCCAGGGGAAACTCAGCAAGGACTGAAAAATGGATCATTACAGAGGTCATTCCCATGCAAGAATAGCCTGAAATCCTGTTCCGAAGCTGAACGCCAGAATGCCATGCCAGTTCAGTCACTGACTGGCATTACTGCTCAGGCAGCGTGCGCGGCTGCTGCTCGGCTGCCTATTTTTAACAGGATGCAACTATTTATCATGTTTCTGGCGGAGATTTTTATAGTTGAGGCTCCTGCCGCCCGTCAGCCCCAGACAATTTATGTGGGACTGGGGTTTCTCTGCGGATCGCTGGGGCTCTCCAGCCCTGCAGACTGGCGTGCGGCTTCACGGCCTGCGCTGCGGAGCACTCGCGTGCGGCGGCGGCAGCGCCCGCAGGCCCCGGCCATGGGGCACGTCCCGCAGCCCCGGCCGTCAGAGTGCGCGGAGCCTCCTGCTGCTCCTGCAGCCTGGTGGCTTCTCCGGGAGCAGCCGGGGTGCCTTTCATCCTCAGTGCTGCCTCCGTAATGGTTTATTTTAAATTTTAAAGAGGTTTGGGCTGGGGGTGAGAGCAACAGAACCGCAGTGCTTGCTGCCTCTGATGTCAGACCGTCCACAGACGTGGCAAGACCATGTCCCCCCCGCCTCCCTCACGGAGAGCTCTCCCTCAGCTCGCGCGAGGCCCGGGCTGCTGCTTACTCTGCTGTTTAGGCCTTGTTGACGCAAATGCAGCAGCCTTGAGGTGTATGGGCTGCGCAGGGCACAGGGTGGTCCCTTGCCCAATCCTCACTGTAATTCCTTTTCAACAGCTCTAATATTGCTGCTGTTAGAGATGTGAGGAAGAAGCAAAACCAACTCATTTTTCTCTCTGCCATGACACACTAAAATAAAGCCTTTAGCAAGCATGAACGTTAGAGCCTTATTTGTTATGTATTATAAGGCCAGACTCCAATGCCTTTAAATCTGTTCCATTATTCCACAAAATAATCTGCATTGTTCATGGTGTAAAGTGTACAGAACACACATGAAAAATCTGGTTTGTATCTACCACTGAGAAGCAAAGCGTGTATTTATTTTTAGCAGTTTCCCCCTCCTCCCCCCACCCAAAAAAAGTCATGATGATGGAAAAGACCATAAATTTCTCAGCTGCTTTAAAAAGTAAAGCATAAGAACATTTTTATTTTACTTCATTACACTTGCAGGCTCTCACCACAGCACTCCAAACACAAGAGAAACCGCTGATGACAAGCCCTCCTTTGGTGCTGCAAACCATAGAGAACTCATCCTTGCCCCAGTCCTGCTCTCACCACATCGTTTTCATGTGTGGATATTAATTTATGTGTTCGCTAGAATACAAACGCTCTCCTGTCTCTATAAGTTATAGAAGCAATCATCCGAGGAAGCATCAGAAACTCCTAAAGTCAATTCTGGTGTCATAATTTCATACTCTAACCTGAGATGCCAAATCATGGCCCTTTACAGATGAGAAGCGGGTGTATGAAAGCACTCCCTTTTCAGAATTGCAGACTTTATTTCTCCATAAAACATATTTATGTTGGGAAATAATAAGTGGCTAACATGGCAGCACAGAGGAGGGATCCGTGTCCCCAGGGACAGCCTCCGGAGCGTGCGCGGATCCTGGGGAAAAGGGAGAACCTGGAGCGCTCTCAGGCAGGGGCTGCTCTTTCTTGCTCTGCATCCCCTGCACGTAGCAGAGCGAGACTCCGAGGATCAGCCGCGGTCTCTGATACAGATGCATTAATAAATAAACAACAGCAACAGCAGTAATAACGTTGAGTAACCCTCTTAGCCTAGCCTGTAATGTTGTGAGCAAGCTCAGGAGGGAGGGTTCATCCCGGCCTTCCCAGTCACATAAATCAGCCAGCCTGGCAGAAGGTTTCTGACGTATGCAAAAAAACCCCATTTGTTAAGTGCTTTCGGTTCTTGATTTTGCAGCAGTTGTCCCTTGGCTAAACTTGACCGTTTCTTGGGCCGCTTCATCCTCTCTTCTCAGCTAATTTTACACCATGCACTTTGGCACCTTGACTTATGATACCTTTCAGTATTTTCCTCCCCAAGGTAATACAAAAATCCTCTAGAAAGGAAGTCATAGAGCAGTAAATACTACCTGGGATAACATTTCAGTAAGAAGAGCTCTTTTATGAACCACCTAAAACTATGTCTAATGCAATCATGGACAACCCTTTCCCATATTTGATTTGTGTAGCTGGGAATGCAATTTTTTTGTAAAGAAGCAAGGGAAATGTTGTCTGGGTGTTTTTCTGTTTCATTCCTTTCCCTTTCCCTCTGCGCTGAGCTCCTGAAGATGATCACTGTGCTTCATTCTTGGGTGTTTACGGAGTCACTCGGGATGCTGGCGGCCGTTGGTGGCCCCTGGTAGTCACGAATGTTTTGTCTAGCTCCCAGACTAGCTCACACTTTAGCCAGGGCGCATCTGAGTCCTGCCAGCCTGCGGTGCTTGTGACTGACTTGCATTCTCAAACTGAGGTTAGGCTCGTTCTAAACCCATGTCCTCACTGGAAACCACGGTGCTGCTTCAGTCCCAGCATCCCTAACAACTGCTGTTATAGGACGCACTGCAATACTCATGAGAGCCAGATCATTTTGGATGGTAAAATATTACCCCACTTAAAGAACCTGGTTTAATTACATAGTGCATTTGTGGAATAAACAGAGGATGTAACATAGGAGTACAGGATCTTTCATGTAAGGCAAATTCCCAAGCAACCCGTTAATAGGAGAACATCCTGGATGTTAAGTGGATTAGACACATCAATAGAACCTACACAAGTGATGCCAAATTTAGTAACAGTGAAGGCGAAAACAGTTTTATTTTAAGCCAGACTCTGCTAAGCGGTGGCACCAGGTCTATTTGGAGTTATGTTTCTTTGTAGCGTGGAAAATATTAGGTGTGTATGAAGAGTTAACTGAAGGAAATGGGATTGAAATTTCTGCAAGAAGAATGATGTACTGTACTGTACCTATGCATTTTATAGCACTAGGTAAGTAGTTTAATGTCTCAGCCAATATCAAATAGTTCATTTGCAAATCTTAGTGTGCTGGGCTCCCTAGTGGTTTGTGTAATAAAATGGGATGGTTAAAGGGCATGTCCTTGCATTAACTATTCCTTCTAAATTTGAAGGGCCCAGCCGTTATGTAAATATTTACTATAATTAACTGCTGGAGTTCACTTGTTGTCCTAGTTTGCAGGAGTTGTCTGAAGTTACTGTTGGTCATAGACAGTGAGACGCTGTCTGTAAATAGTCACTTTTACCGTGGCTGAGCGGGGTGGAAGAGGAGCTTGGAGGAGCTTTGCCTTGTCCTGCTCACCACACATACCCGGGACAGTCACAACCACCCTGTTTTAGCTGCCTTCCGCTCCTGGACACCCGTAGGCAATTCGATTGGATGTGCATTATCCCATAGATGGGCATGAAGCTAGAACTGCCCTCCTGCAGCAGATGAGGTTTGATAGCTCTATCTGAATGCAGGCACTGCTCCATCTGAGGTGCCTCCGGGGAAGCCGCTCCGCGCTCTCGGCATGGCGCTGCGTGGCGCTCCCGGCATGGCGCTGTGCGGCGTTCCCCTGCCGTCACCCAGCCGAGGGGCTCCGCCACGCAAAGCCGCAGCAGCAGCCAAGGCCTGGAGCTGAGGGCAGCCAGAGACACTAGGGACCTCGCGCTGCCCCAGTCTGGCAGAAGTAGCCACCAGACAGAGCTCATGAGCTTTGTGCCTGGGTCTGACCACCTCTTCGTGGGCCGCCTCGAGCTTACAGGTGGAAACAGGAGAGACAAAGACTAAGAGGCAGCAGATGCAGCTTGGGTTGCCACATGTATCTTTGCATGCCAAAGCACCCTGCGTGTGCTTTTTATTCCCCTATTCTCCCCTAAAATCTCGTGGGACGTGTTTGACTGTGGCGCTGCACTACCATGGATATGTAGGCTGCTGGAGCTGCCTCCGAATCTGCGCCCGCGAGGAGGAAGGAGTCTTTAAAAATTAACGCTGTGAGGCAGCTTTGGAGCGCACGGAAGCGCTCGCAGGGAGCGCCTGAGATCGCGAGGGGGACGGCGCTGCGCCGGGAGAGGTGCTGAGAGGAGAACTGCAGCTCGCAGCGCTGGAGCAGAGCCGCAAGGATGGCGGCTCTGGAGACACCTGTGGGAAGGTCCCTCGCTGCCCCCTGCGAGAGGGGCTTGCTCTGACTCCCCTCATCTGCCGAGAGAAGAGATCGGGCATTCAGCAGCACTTCACGGCGTGCTTTGCCTTGCACCCTTCAGTGCAAACCATGGGGCTTGCCAGCACAGGCTGCGGTAGATTAGATGGTCTTGAAGCATTTCAGAGCTTCAGTAGTCTCCAGTTCCTTTCCCTTCCCCCCTTTATATTCCACTCTCCCCTTTCCTTTCCTCTCTCCTCTTTCCCCTTTCTTTTTTTTTAAATCTCAATCTTTATTAAAGCTTCTAGCATTTCATCTCCAATACGTCTAGAATACCTTTAGCAGTCCTGGCATGACGCTCAAGCACAGGGACATTGAATTGTCTGTCTAAAGGATCCTGGCTGCTGTGACCCCTGCATGTCTGATGACGAGGCTGCAGAGGGAGACGCAGTTTTATGACATTAAATATTAACAGCTGGATATTAATAATGAAGGCTGACAGCTTCTTTCCCGGTTCCTCAAGTTGTTTCTCCTCCAGCTGCAAGTCCGGCAGGACTTGTGCTTTCTTTGCTGCCTGAGCATTACGGCCAGGGCTCCCTGCTCTCTGAGGTCGGGCAAGGTGAGGGAAGGAGACCGAGGTGTCACTGCAGTGAGTAGGAGCCATCGCTTCTGCCTGTGGCCTATGTGGCCCGGGCCCAGCTTGCTGCCCATGCACCATCAGAGCATGCTGGCCGGGAAGCAATTTCCAGGTAAAGGCAGGGAAAATGTAGGAGACTAATGTAGGAGCATCAGGAGCCTGAGCAGCAGGTCTTCCTGCATTGCTTCAAGACAGAGGAGAACAAGCTATTCTGACATGTCTGTGCTTTATTGATGTTTGCCGGGGCAAAGAATGCACGGCCAAAAAATTTTCATACCACTCCCTCCAAAATTCCGTTTTTCTCTTGCTGTTCAGGACAGCCGACATGCTACTTCAGTCTGCAGCTGCAGCAGTCTTGCTCCTGGGACAATTTACAGGAGACGCTCATGCACAAGGCAGAATATTCCCTCCCACCAGCAGCATCACCACAGCTGAGTAAGTCCTGTCTGCAGCGTAGATCAGGTGGCTGGAAGACAGAGGAACACAAGTCCCTTCTTGAACTCGTGACCCTCAAGACCCGCTTTGCAATACGCTAAATGTTGCTGAAAAGTCACCCCAGAAGAATTTGAACGGGGCTTTATTTGAATAAAGAAATGCAGCACAGAACACAATAGTCACTAATAAATCACAGGTTGGTTTTATTTTGTTAGTGCAACCCTGCCTTATTTTTTTTCCATATTATTTTTTTTCCAAATTACATTTTCCCAGTTGTGCACTTTCGTTCTTTTTACTATGTGACAAATGGAGGTGCTGTTTATCATTTATTCTTTGGCTTTAATGCTGTGCAAGCTAGATCAATTCAGCTTTTGATAAATAAGTCTGCTTTTTGAGGAAATTACCCGCTTGGATCAGTACTCTTTTCTTCTTCTTTCTCTGCAAAAGCTGACCTTTAACCCTGTCTGCTCTACAGTGAAATCCCATTTATCCTGACTACCTTTAAACTCTGTCTTGGTCAAATCTAGACTACGTCCTCTACTCTGACCCCTGTATCAAATAGCACCCTAGTATCCTTTAATGGAAATAGCTTATAATGTTCCCTATGTATGTACCTAAACATGGCGAGCCAAAGCTTTGGATTGACAACATGTACCTTGAAGTAAAACTCAGTTTTATTTTGAGCAAAAGTGCCCTCATGGAGGATGGGTGAAAAGACATGTAGGGAGAAGGTTTGGGCCAAGCAGGGTAGACCTGGGCCATGAGGTGAGATGTGGGCCATGAGGCGGGATCTTGGAGAAAGGTAATGATGCATTCAGCTCAGAATCACAGAATGGCTGAGGTTGGAAGGGACCTCTAGAGATCATCTAGTCCAACCCCCCTGCTCCAGCAGGGACACCTACAGCACGTGGCACAGGGTGGCATCCAGGCGGGTTTTGAATATCTCCAAAGAAGGAGACTGCACAACTTCTCTGTGCTGCCTGTTCCACTGCTCCACTCTAACAATAAAGAAGTTCTTCCTCAGATGGAGATGGAACTTCCTAGCTCCTTAACGCTTTTTAAAACCCTCTTCTCTAAGCTAAGACTGGCCTGCAATTCAGTGTTTTCCTAGATTTGAACACAAGTGCATTCCCTGTTTTATTTGACGCGGCAGGAAGAGGGAGAAATGAGACATGAGGAAAGGCTCATTTGTGCTCTATGAGACTTTCTGTCCGACTATGGAAGCCTTCTGATGCGAGCTGAGCCTGGGCAGAGCTGGAGAGAGGTTGGTCTATGACCTTCTCCTGCTGGAGGGAGGACAATATCCAACCCTGATGAGTCTGTTCTAGCGGGGCTTGGCCACAGCACCAGAAACTATGGGAGAGAGGAGGAGAGAGGGTCCTAGGAGGACACACAGCAGTCCTTGCGGGAGAACAGGAGGATGGGGACAAAGAGACCAATCCCTCTCCACCTGCAATGGTTTCATTATGGAAGAACCCCAGAGGCTCCACTGCTCTTAGGCAAGAAAAGTGTCAGAGAGGACAGGCGTCGGGACAAAAACAGTCTTTAAATTTAGATAGGAACAGAGTGTTTCTGTAAAGTAAGAGCTCGGGGTGAACCAGTCAGGGAAGCCCACAGACCTGCAAAGCAGAGTGTCACAGAAGGTTTTTGCAGCCCTATGTCTCTGAAAGCTTCTTCTGCCCTGGTTCAAGATAAGCGGTGGCCGCTTGAGACCACTGTAAGTGCCTTGACACCCAGGGACTGCAGGGATTCAGGCACCATGTTACGAGGGTGAGGGCTGGAGGCGGGGGTGTACGTGCTGGGGATGCAGGTCCCACGTGCCGGGGATGTCAGGCTCGTGCACAGGGCCTCTGCTGTGCCGCGCTTCTGCTAGCCAAGCTGCGCTGCTGGCTGGAGGTTAGGAATGAGAGGCAAGGGGAAGCTAGACGGGTTTAATTGCCTGTAACTAATCAGGCATGTACACTCATCCTTCCCCTCCGTGTCCTGCTGGAAAAGGAGCCGCTCACGCTCTCCCCTGATGCCTGCGGAGTCAGCGGCAAGCCACCTTCTGGGACGTGGGCACCACGGAGCGCAGAGCACTGGGGCCTCGTGTCCCGTCCCAGCGCTGCAGTGCTAGCACGGACACCATCAGCATGGTCCTAAATCCTGTTCTTGCTCAGTAAAAGAGCCTGTTAAATGTTAGTAGCATCTATGACAAATGCCAGGAATCAATAGAAAAGGGAGAATTTAGATCTATTTGTCACAAAATCATATAGCATTGCTAGCGTAGCTCTTCATTTGCAGAGATTCTGAGGTGGGAAAGGGATGCAGGATGAAGGAATATTTATTCCTAGCAGGAGTTTAAAATGGTGTGCAATGAATTCCTTCATATGTAATGTTGTTTTTGAGCATCCTGGCACCTGGATTTTCAATGGAAATAATTGACTGTGACAATCACTGCAAAAAGCTCAAGCTTTAAATCATGTGGGACAGAGGTGATTTCAGATAAAATGAGAACTGTTCTTCATGGGGAAGATGATGAAAGCACCACTGCCAGTCCATGCAGTGACTGTGAGCACAAGGTTCCAGCAAAGGCTGTGACACTCATTCATGCTTTGCTGCTTTTCTTTGAAAAGTACTATTTTCTCACTGGAAGGTATGTGTCCTCAGCAGAGAGGGGTTTTCTTCCTCAGGGAACCGACCGTACCAGCTACTGCTCTGGAACTTACAGCAGGAGAGGGAAATTGCCTGGAATTGCCTTTTTGTTTATTTATTTATTTATTTTTCCAGCAGGGAAAAACTCCTTGCCTTCTCTCCAGCCTTCACACTGACTGCTCTTCTGCGTCACTGCACTGGGGAGGTTGAGCCCTTGGGCTTGCACTGGTGATCAGAATCCCCCAGATTAGGGTGAGACACCAAAACCACACATGCAGCACTGCCCGAGGAGGTCCAGTTAGCTGGCAGCATTAGTTGGCTACATGAGCATTTTAATCAAATAACTAGATATCCTAGAATTATATATTTGGATCTCTGTGGGCTAAACATAGCTTCGGAGGCAAATAATTTCCATGTAATTTAAGGGTGGGGAAGGTCCTTTGGGTAGCGGCCGCCTCTCTGGCATGGCCGTTAAAGATGTGTGGCACTTCATTGAAAGCAGAGGTTTGTCTCAGAGGCCTTGCCTAAAACATCCCTCAGCGCGCTGGCTCTCTGCCCGGTGGCGGTCCCAACACCCAGGAGGCCGTGCAGTTCCACAGGAGATACTGCAGCTCCTGTTCACAGCCTTGTTTGGAGAGTTTTGTGCGAGCCTTGGTATAAATGTGGACCGTGAGCCCAGGTGACGGCCACAATCACCTTGCCGACATCAGTCTGCGCGCGTTTGCTCATGTGGTACAGTGGGTGCCCAAGCACTAGGAAGAGCAAGAGCTCTGGGGACAGGAGAATGAATTGTCCCGTCACAGCAGGCTGGCCCAAAACCTGCCTTGTCAGCAATATCCCACGCCTGGCTGTGTTGACCCGTGACAGTCAATTGGTTCCCTCAGCGGAGATCTATCTACAGGCCCAGGGTTCAGTATGGCAAGTTCTCAGGTGTGCATTCAAACCATGCTAAACCTGGATTTACGTAACTTTCCTCCCATTTTTTATAATGTTTTGATTACTAATTGTTCTAATGATGAACCATCAGAAACAGGTTTCTTTTCAAAAGAGAAGAATGAAATAGATGTGAGCTGGCAGGAGCTTTCAGAGACATTCCCCCTATTCCCCTTGTGTTTATATATTATGCAGAGAAGTCAACAGGAAGACGGGATACATGAAGTTGAGCATTTCATGACAAGTTGTCATATTCTGTGCATAAATTTCTGCAAAGTGCTAGGCACCAGTGGTGGGAGTAGATATGAGGTCACTCATTGCTAATCCTGGAAAGTTGAGAAGACTTTGCATGTCCTTTGAGAATGTCCCTTTGATGGAATAAACATCACCTGTTCAGAACGATTCCTTTGTATTGCATATAATCCATGCATTTATTTATTAAAGGTGCCTGTAAAAAGAACAGTAACGCAGCAACGCTCCTAGTAGTAGTATCAGTCCTTTCCTCCTTCTCATCGGTATAGCCTCCGGCTTTATTGCTCAAAATAATCAAGAACTAAAAGTAATAATCAGATCCTTTTCCTCGTAAAAGCACATTATAAATACTAACTTTAATTATTCTTCCTCAGTCTCCTTCTGAGGTAGGTGGTATTCTGTCTGTTTTCAGAAGGTTAAGTATCTGATCTTTGGAGGCCTTAAGTACTTGTGGTGCATTTGAAGGTCTTTGAGTGACAGATGTTAAGAACCTCTGAATATCCATGTCCTATTAAACACTCCCTGGGGGAATGTGAGGGAGAGATCAGAACCAGCACCAGAATTTGGATGGTTCCACCTTCAAACTTTGTGGGCTAATCACACCCCTTGCAGATGCTGTTTGAAGATGATGGCAGGAGGGCATTGCATTTCTGATAGCTCAGCATTTCCAGGGGACGCTTGCTCTAGGACATAGTTGTCCAGCAATTACAACCTCCTATATTAGTCTCATGTTATTCCTGAGTAGTGCATGGCATTATCATCCTTGTTCCCAAGGAGGAGAGTAATACTGGATCAAGCACTGCTGTAGGGGGTTAGCGTAAAAAAATACATATTTTTCCCTTAGCAGTGTTAGGACATAATGAGCAAAGATAACTCCTGTCTCATATAGCAAGGACAACTCCTGTCTCAGATTGCCCACTCCCTTTTCATGTAAACGTCTCATGAAAGCAACAGGCTTTCTTAAAGTGTTCGGAGTGGTATTGCTAGAATCCACAGAAAAGCATAACCCCCACATATACTGTAAGGGATAGTGAATCTGGGCAGTTCTTGTACCATTGCACAGACACAGAGTAGATACTGGCAGGAATTAGTAGGTCTCCAAACCCACACTTTGCCCAGACACTTTCTGTTCTGGAGACCCCAGGAGATATTTCCTTCAACACTACAAAACCTCCATCAGGTAGAGCCCCCCTGAGTAATTTTCTCTGATTTGTGTGCCCTCTCCATGGCCTGCCCAAACCATGTAAAAATCCCTGATGTTGGGGACTTGGTGGAACATGTACAGTGCCACATATCCACGCTCTTCATAAGCAGCGTGAAGAAGGCACAACTGCTCTAACCACCCCAGGACCTAAAGGCACATTCTCTTGTTCAGCTAGTTCATTTCCACTGCAAAGATCAAAATACAAATCTCAGCCATAATACCTAAATAACTCTCCCTGCCATGCTTTATTGTGTAGATAAGGAGGAAAGCGGAAACTCCGTTTTAATTTCCTTGAAATTAATTAGAATTTGAGGTGGGGGAAAGAATCATCCAAATACTAATAAGGGTTATTAGGTTTCACAATCACATCTAACTGAGGATTCAGAGTCAATGAGAATATTGGGGTCAACTCAGTACATCCTCTGTAACTAAAGTAATTCAGCTCAGCATGCTACCTGTGTAGGAGAGGGGACTGTGTGGTCCATCAGACATCAGCTTGCTGAGGGTGCTGATAAGATATTGCTTACTGGCACACGGGGCAGTCTTTTCCAAATTCAGATTCTGGGGGTTACATTTTCTCTTTGTGCATCTCCTATCGTGAATGCAAGCGGCTAAGCAGCCGGGCTGCAGCTTTCCTCTTGCCTTTGTAAAAGATCACATTTAATTCTTCTTTTTCACTCTAATGATTTCAATGAAATATTAAGCTCACCCTTGTGAATCCCCTGGGGGCCTCTGCCAGAAGGCTGTGAAACCTGGATGAGGGATAGTGGAGGGGCACTCACTGTTAATTAGAGCAGGATGGCAACCCCCTAACACCTCAGCTCACCCGCTTGTCGACGGCTCCTAGGTCTGGCCTGGCGGGAGCTGATTCATGCTGGCTCTGGAAATAACCGGACTCCGGCAGTGACTCCCGTTCTGACAGAGGCGATGCAGCAACCAGCTTAATAGGTTGCTATAGCCAGCGAAGTCCTCCGGTGAGGAGCAGTGAAGTGAGGAAAAACAAAGGCCATTCCGACTGCCGCCACTGCGGACCACAATTGAGAGCAAAGAATCATTTTATTGTGAGTGAGTGGAGGGAGAATGAGGGAAAGAAAAGAGAGCGAGATGGTATTTTTGACAGCTAATGGTTTAATGGCTTCTTGCTTTTCTCTCCTTCCCACTAAAGGGGACAAAAATACACAGAGAGAGAATTCCACACATTTTCATTCTTCTTGTAAGAAATGACAGTGCAGCCAAAGCTTCTTCCCTGCACTAAGTTTTCAGGAGGAAAGTCAGTTCCTCCTTCTCTGGCTCCTCGTAGCGGCATTTTTTTTCTGGCTCCAGCAACCTAATAGGTTGATTGCCGCGCGTCTTCTGTTTCAATTACTTTTGATTGATTCTCAGGGCTGTGTCAGCCACTCAGTGCAGCCACCATCCTAGGAACAAATCTGCAGCAGCTGAAGATGAAAATAGCTTCCATGACCACTCAGGAGGGGAGTTCAAGCATCTTCTCTAAACATGAGGTTGCTGCAGCTTTCTCTCTGGCCAGGGCCACCCGTGATCAGGTTCCTGTTTCTTACGATTTTCTGAGCAGTGCTTTGCTCCCCTAAGCACAGCTAGGGAGGAGGATGGAAGAAGCTGTAATATCATCAGGCTGCATGCTCTGCGATTGCTGAGGGTGTTGTCCTTCAGGCAGTGACCTGACGGAAGTCAAATCCCTCAAGCTGCAGGAGGTGGAGAGGGGACAAGGAGAGGTGGGACACAGAGCCTGTAGGATGAGTCCTGGGGGCTTGGTTCCTTTCTTTTTTTTTAACAAAGGAGAAATGCGAGGGAAAGGAAGGGAGAAGAAAGTTGGGAGAAGGAGTGGAAGTGACGGTGACTTTACACAAGCAGCCACCCTCTGCAGTTGCTTCAGAGGCATCTGACTCTTTTCGCAGTGGCAGCAGCCTCAAGCCTTCAGACTGGCATAGGAAAAAGAGTAGTAAGGACGCATCTGTACTGCTGCCTAGGCTGAGAGTTGGTCTGGCTGCTTGTGTAAGTTAGAGAAGACCAAGAACCGAAGCAGTCTGGAGAACTGTGGCTATTTGTGTCAGCAGCAGGATTTTATTTCTGTATTTTTAATTTCATGCTGTTGCTACCCAGTTCAGTTCAGTGCAGAATCACCAGATAGTTCAGGTGGGAAGGGGCCCAGTAAGTCTCCAGTCTGACCTCCTCCTGCTCAGCAGGGTTAACTCTAGGTCAGACCAGGTTTCTCCAGGCTTTGTCTAGTCAGGAGCCTGCACAACCTTGCAGGGCAACCTGCGCCTGTGCCCCACTGACCTCAAGGGGAATTTCCTTTCATCTAGCCTGATCCTCTCCTCTCAGTTTATGCCCATTGATTCTTCTCTTCCTGTCTGCACACCTGCAAGGTTCTCAATTCTCTCTTACCAACAACCTTCCATAGGTATGTGCAAGCTTCACATTTGCCTTTCTCCAGTTATCAGAGGTGTTCCCTAACTTCCACATCTTCCAAGGGTTTTAGAGATCGGCCTTGCAAGGTCGTCGGCCATCTCCCTCAGCATCTTTGGATGCAACTATAGGGTCCCATGGATTTGTAAGGATCAAGTTCTCTCAAGCTGATTCAACCCTCATCCACTGCTGGTAGTTTTGCTTCTTGATCTCTGTTTGGCCTGGAAGACTGTGCTGAAGTCTGAGGCAAAGAGGGCATTGAGCAATCCTCCACCCAGTGTCATTAAACCACCTTCCCTGTTCAGCAACAGGCCCACACTTTCTCTGTTCAGCCTTTACTGCTGACGGAGCAGTGGAAGCTCTTCTTGGTATCCCCGATGTTCCTCCCAAGCATTAAATCTAGGTGAGCTTTGAATGAAAACTGTCCCAGGGAGCCCTCCAAAAGGCAACCAATTACTCACACTGGAAAGAGCTGAGCTGGAAGGCCTGTGGTTTCCAGAGGGACATGGGACTCAAACAGCAAGTGGTCGGCTGGAGACGAGCGGCAACTTTGACCCATTCTCCTCCAGTATTCAAGGGGTGGTGTGTGTGTGGGTGGAGGTGGAAATAGACTGTGAGGATGAGATAATATGAATGGACACGCTGTGAAAAATGGATAGTGAATTATCCCTGGATCCAATAAACCTCTCAACCCATGCTCCCAGAAAAGCTTCAATGAATAGACAGGCCTCACGGTTTGCTCTGCAGCTCAATAAAATCTGTCTCTGACCTGTCAGACTGAAAAAGGAAATGGATGGCGGAATTCGGGGCCCTCTTCTGGGATGGCTCTTGTTCTTGCACAGATGTCCCCTCAGGTGTGACCCCCTGGAGAAGCCCTTCATGGGGCACTACTGAGAGCAAATAATTAACAACGTTAATGTAGCAATGGGAAGAAAAAGTTGTCATGCAGTTCTGGTTTAAAAATAAAAATAAAAACAACTTCAGAGAAATAGCTTGTGTCTCTTGTGAGTAGATGGAGGCTTTAATTTCATCTCAAACTTCTGGCATCATAACGCTTGACAGCAAGTGCTACAGTCACAAGGATCCAGATTTGTAAGGGCACTGAGTGTATAATTTTTTGCTGGGTTTAGTGAGTGTCTAAAAACCTTTACTACTTTTTAAAATACTGTAGAAACAGAACTTCCTGAAACTTAGCAAATAGTGATAACTGACCATGATGTCTAAGTAATCATTAGCTACTGTAGAGTGAATGAAAGTTTAGAAGGCGGTAGTCTTCTTTCCTCCTTGTTGCGAGCTATTACCGGCCTTCTATTCTGTACACTGAATGATTACCAAGACAGTATTCTGTTGCAGAAAGTCTGTAGTGCTAATATTTGATTTTACTAAGACAACAGAATAGGTTAACTTCAGGAGGAAGGGGAAATGATACTGAGCTTTGGTTTATTGGGATTTTGCTCCGGTCTAGATCCAAACAGTGCTTGGTCACATACCAGCGGTCACTGGTGACACTTGAAACTGCGAGCAGAAGAATGTCTTTGTAAGAGCCAGGGCAGTGCTCTGCTGTCTACTTTCTGTGGACCTACATAGATTGCCAGTAAGGGTCCAAGAAAAGCGGTAAGGAAAATTAGTTTCAGTATTGCCATAAATTCTCTCCTGTGTGGACAGTCCCTTGATTACTCGCTTTCTAAAGTGGGCTAGAAGGTACACAGAGTCTGCAAATTGAAGAAGATTGAAAAGCAGCATGCTATGAGCAGAAGGAAAATATCTATCCAGCAGACATGGGAAATACTGAATATAGGATAAGGAGCCATGGGCAGGATAATCATTGCCATCTAATAAGATGGTGAAAAAAAATCAGTCCTTCCAGTTCCGTGCCTCATAAAATCCATGTGAAATCAACCAAGGAATTTGCCGGTCATGAGTTATCCAGCAATCGCAAGGTTAGGCCAGTGGAGTTTCCATCTCATGTCATTATTTGTTCTCCTTATCCACGTACTGCAGGCAGGAAATCGAGAGACAGAACTTGATCACTGCAATATAGTCAAATATCTGGGCCCAGACTGCAAAGTAATTAAGTATGTATTAAGGCCCACTCCTACTTAGCAAAGCCCTTATGTACATGCTTTAAGTGCCACTGGAGCTGGCACTGGAGTGAGAGACAAAGAAACATCTAAATTCCTTCCTGGATCAGGATCAGTACAGCTAACTACAGTATAAATATTTAGAAATATATTTAAAGATTCTCTGGGCTGAACATGGCTCTTACTGCAGACAGGGGCTGAAAGAATTGGGATCTTGAAAGTTGTCTTTGCAAGTGGGGGGCATGGAAGGTGTTGAAGGCAGAAGATGAGCGTGGGAGGGAGAGCTTTCTGTGGCAGTGAAAGCAAAATTGAGTAAAGATAGCAAAACCAGGTTCTGCAGAATTATGAGTTAATTTTATGTACTTTTAAGGTTGAATCTTCACACTAAGATTGTTGCAGCTACATTGGAGATGATCCCCAGGAGCTGAAGCCAAAACAATTCCATGATGTATTCTTTCCTCTTTAGCAGAGCCTCCAGAAGTCTTGGAAGAGGAAGGAGAGAGGGAAAGGACTTGATGGAAAATTTTGAAATATTGGCGTAGCAGTAATGTGAGTGAATTAATGGCAGTGTGGTTTCTGGCGGGGTGAAAGGGATTACACCCCTTGTGTTTAAAAGCACACATACACATCCATACAATTAACAGTCTTCAAATGAGTGGCAAATGATTACTTGAACTGCTAGACAGGGAAGAGGGCCGGTCCCTGCCTGCAGAGTTTACAGATGAAATGCAAAGAAGAGGGTGGTGCCGCCGGAGGAGAGGGAACACCACATGAGCACAAGTTCCGTTGTTACTCTCAGCACACTCCAAAGCCTCCTTTTTAGGCTGTTGACTGCCTTTGGTGTGGCTCATTCCTTCTGTATCTGCAAGCTTTCTTCCTGAGGTGCTCTACAGACTTCTGCTTCCCTCGTTTTCACTCTCTGGCTGTTCCTTAATGTTTTTTTTCCCTTCTTGCTACAAGCATTGCTTAGGACATCACCTCATTTCCTCCCCTCTCCTCTACCTTTGTCCCTAGGTAGCTCTATCCTGCTACATTCTCCACAGATCATTTCTTGGCCTATAGCACAGCTCACACACAGATCTACCTCCCCACCTGTACTCAGATGACTTTCATGCAGCTCCTGAAGCACCTTCTTCTTCAAGTCTAGCCACCACCTCTTGCTGAGAATTTAACACCTCCTCCTAGCGTGGTTATCAGTCCTCTCCCTTTTGCATGCCGCTACAGGAGACACAACAAGCTTCCTACCTTGCTCTGGAGGCTACTGATCTCACGGCAGTGTTTTCAGCATGCCCTTCTCCCCACACAGTAACACAGGCACGTGTAGGAGCACGTGCAATGCTGAGAGCTGGGGTGCTTTGAGCTGCTTAGTTGCTTGGGGAAGTATGCCTTCTTGGAGAGTATGCCTTTCTTCCTGCCAGTTTGGCCTGGATAGTTTGCCTGCTTAGCGGAAAACTCAAAACTCTGCTCTTCAGTGAAATTTCATGCCCTTCTGAAAGAAAGACCTCTATTTAATCATTCCAATGGTGCTTAAAAACCTAATTCTCTCAACATAGTAACAAATGATTCTGATTATTTGTAAAAAAGCTTGAAAAGCGTTGAGCGTATTTTATTACCCATGAAAGGTGCCAGTTCGGCTGTCATGGAGACTTGTCTTCTACTTGTCTTCAGGGCTGCACAGCACAAGCAGTCCACATTTCTCCAGAATGTCTCCCCACTCACATTTTAAAAGGCCTATCACCATGAGAGGGTTCTGGTACTGCCTGTTCAATCCCCTGAGCTTTGTTCAGTGCCTGGGACACAAGCAGAGTATGTCAGGCTACTAGTGGGAGCAGCCGAGGAAACAAATCCCCCCCACAGGAGCGACTTACCATGAAAACACATGCCCTACCAGTGGGCCGTAGGTGACTTAGTGCATGAAGCTGCGTCCGCCCCTCCTTGCAGCTCCTTGCAGCTCCTCTGGCAAGCTAGATGTAATACAAAGCCATTTACAAACCCTGAAAGTTCTGCTCAGGGGGCTATTAATGGTCACCTGGAGATGTATGGTGGGAGCAGGCCCCATGCTTCTTTGTAAGAGCAATATTTGCAGCAGATGACTTGGAAAGAAAAAAAGTGCCTTTTGATTTTCCCCCCAAGAGAAAGATTAGGAGATTAACTTTGGGCATCCTTAATTGCAAAGCATAGCCATTGCAGTTACAAATCGACAGAGAAGCAAGATCTTGCGGATATTATCTGTTCGAAGTAGTCGAGGTTGTCTGCTAGCCCTGAGGCCCTGAGCAGTGCCCTTCCAGAGGCCAGGGGTTGCAGCAGGACACGGAGCCTTCTTGCAGAGGAACTTCCTGGAAGCTCAGGAGTAACTCGAGGTGGCCCTGCTTGCACAGGGCGGTTGGACTAGTTGATCTCCAAAGGTCCCTTCCAACCTTGATCCTTCTGTGATTTGGTGTGATTCTGTGAAATTCAGCACTCAATGTGCGCTTTGCAGCAAGTGTCAGGGATGTTATTCAACACAGCTTGCATGATCTACTGCTTTTCTTCTTTGCTTCCCCCTCCCCCTGCTCCCATATGCACCAACACACACTAACATACAGATGTGCAGTGACATTTTTAAATCATACACTGATTTGTTAGGGATCTGCAAAGAGAATATTAAGCACACATAGCTGCTGTTCAGGCTGGGCCTTGTATTTTCCTTTATGTGCACTGATGTTCAAAATACAAAGAGGTAAAACTTTCAAGCATTGCCAGTTTGGATAGAGCTGTTTTCTCCTTCCTAAAATGAAGTGTGGACTGATTGGAGCACTTGCTTCTTTGTCAGTAATTAAGCAACTCTGCACTTGTTGAGGCAGCCCTGAATGTAAGGTATGGGAACCAGCCAGCCTTGACCACAAGAGGCTAAAACATTTTATCCTTGTCTACAGTATGGATTGTTTTCAAAAAAAGAAAAAAAAAAAAAAAAGCTTCTTAAAATTAACCCTGTCAACTCCACTGACAACAGCAAACCTGTAGAGCAGATGGGACAGCAAGTAACCACGTGCACTGAATGTTTCTGTTTTCACCTGGCCTGCTCCAAGCAAGGAGTTTCAAAAACAAACAAACAAACAAAACAAAAAACAAACAAACAAGAACAACAACAACAAAAACAACCCCCCCCAAAAAAAATAAAACAGGTGAACAAGTGCAGCTGGTTTCTGTCTGTCCTTCCAATGCCGAGATAGGATTCAACTGCTGCTAATGATGCTGAGAAAGGATTACAAAGCAACGTTAGTACAAACAAAGGGGAGGGATTGCTGTCAATGTTTCAGATTTATTTTTCCATCCAAGTGTATTTTTGAAGCATAGTAACGAAGGATGATGTAGTATTGCACATTTTGGAAATTCATTGTATCCCTGGGAATGTAGCTGTGAAGTCCAGTTGAAGTTGGGCACCTATGAGTGTTGGTACAGGTACTAGGAAGATGGATATGCTGCAGTGGCTAAGCGCTGCTCCACACCCTCCCCAGCATGGCAAGAGTAAGGGCTGCTGCTAATGGAGACAGGTGAAACACAGGCCCTTCCCCCCAAATCCTTTTCTGCATCCTATTTCTCTTCTTTATTTATGTTAATGTGTTCTGCATTGGAGCTGTAATTAAATACATATTCATACAGAAGATGCACAAAGCTTCTGCCTGTACTCTGAAGCTCTCTGGAGCTTAGCTGCTTGAGACTTGTCACAGGAAAATATTTCTCCCCATGAAAAGAGGCTTTCCTACAGCTGGGCCTTTTATTGCCTTTTAATATTGCTGGCTCTGTCTACCCTGGGAAGGGTTTTCTGACAAACTCCTACTGGAGATACAGCTTTTGCCAGCATAATGTACACCAGTTTCCTGAAGAAACTGGGCCTTTCACTGACAGAGGTATCTCACTGATGGTTATAATTTGTTCCCACACTCTTTGCTGTGCTGGCAAAACTTGAAAGTGTGGTTCACTGCTCAGTGCCTTTTCTCCTAAGTTAGCTTTTCTATCCCTGTACTTACCCCAGCTGTTTCTCTGGACACATCTGATCATCTATTGTTTCTCGATAGCACTAAGTAATGAGAAGGGCGGGAATATAATACTGTTCGGGGAATCTAATCAAATGCTGGTTCCCTGTAACTGCGCTATATCAAAATCTGAACCCTTGTTCCACTTTAGAGGGAAATGCAGTGGTGGGGGGAGCCATGACCACAGAAACAGAGTTTGGGAGTTGATTTTAAGCAGGAAGCTGAGTCAGAGTATTGAACAGGGGAGCAGGGAACAGCCTGGGTAGTGGGAACATCCAGCAGAAAGTGGATGTTGATGACCATGAAGGTAGCTAGCAGTGACAATAGCATTATCGTGACAAGAGAGACCATGTTTACCATGACGTGCCAAAGGCCATTTTCAATATCTCTGCCTGATGCGGGAATCAATTTTGTTTAGATCTGACAAGATGGTGGTAACTTTGGACGCACAAATTGTTTCTGTCTTAGGCATTTGGTGTCCCTAGACATACAGTGCACATTATGAGTTGGGAAATGGAGGCCTGGAGATGTCAGTGACATGCCAAAGACTTTGCCGAAGTTACAGGTGCAACCCTATATTCCAGACCCTTAGTTTGTGCTCTTACACCGTTAAACAAAACATCCTAACCATTATTTAATTGCTGATGAGATAGAGGAGAAAGGCTTGAAAGTTTGAAGTGAGTTACTGAAGATTCCTACAGATTAATTAAAAAAAAAATCCTTAGTACTGTGGATATTTCCATTCTACTGACTGCAGAGGAAATGACCTGGATATTATGAATCAAATGTCTGCATGGTCCAGGGCTGCTGGGCGTTACGTCTTAATCCTTCCTTTCCAACAACCAGCCTGTCTGAGGGGCTAAAAGCCCTCCTCCTTTACCAGCCCACGCCTCTTCTGCCTTGCTGTATTTCTGCCTTACCCTCAGGCAGGCAATGCAGCTGCTGGCAGAGGACCACAGTCATTGAGGTGACATATCATACTTATCAGCCCCCTCAGAAATGCAGCAAGCGGCATGTGTGTGGGATAGGAGAGGGAAGCTTCCTTCATCCTGTGGGGGCCTTTCTTTTGCAGTGGGATACTTGAGTCACTGGTGATTCCTGTGATGCCTCCCTCTGTCATCCACTCCCTGACCACACATGACAGCACATGACTAAGGAACAGCACACGATTAAGGACAAGGGAAGCAGGCTAGATGCTCCCTGCCCCGGAGTGTCCTCTGGCAGCTGGTGTGGAACGGAGCTGCCTCCAGAATAGGGACTGGAGGGATCAGAAGCTGATTTTGCCCCACTGATGGAAGAAGAAGACATATTTCAGAGCTTCATGGTCTTGTTCTGGTCTGATGAGAAGGGAGCAATGTGATTTTGAGGTAATTCTTGGTGCAATCTGCTTATTTACAGAAGCTGACCTGGAGCCCTGCTCCCTGAGCAAGGTAGTCGTAGATCAAGCCTTAGCTTCACAGTCATTTCAAGCGGACGTTTATGGGTATTGCTACTGAAAGAAGTGGTATCACACACAAAAGAACAACCACACTGAGTCAGAACAAAGCCAAGTATCCCATTACTCTTTGCTTTGCTGGTCGCTGGCAACAGCAGTTACATAAAATGTTTCAGCATCTGATGTACCGCTGTAGGCTGTCCTACAGCACAACTGCATGAAGTCCAGGCTGTCCTGAGCTCGGGACAACAGGATAGATTTCCTTTACACTCAGAAAGCTGTCTAGGCAGCAGAGTCAGCATGGGATGTGTGCCCAGCGAGATGGTGGAGCTCATACTGTTCACCTTAAATCTTTTATGAGGTTGTCTGAAACACAGAAGTGTGTTAGCAGAGCCTGTGGGAGTTCCATGCCCGTGTAACAGGCTCACATGAACCTTCCTTACTGAGAAACACAAGGTCACTGTGAATTTGTTGCAGCCCTAAACACAGAGCCAGAAGCTGAATGTTCTGCCCCATTAATGAGAGTTCCCCTTTGAAAAACCCAAATGAAAACCAAAAGCCACAGTGGCATTAAGCACGTGCTGCAGTAAGAGGAGGAAGACTCTCCTGCTGGCTGCCCTGTCCTGCTTCCTAGTGCTCCCTCACTTGTTTGATGCCACAACATGGGCAACCACACAGTAACCAGGATCAAGGAATAAGTCAAGATAAAAATTAACCAAGACAGCAAAAATACTGAGATCAGTTCTCATGAAGCCAAAGAGGAGGGTGACTGCAGAGTGGGAAGTGTTGGCAGGAGGCAGGAGATGCTGGACCGCTGTGTCTAGCAGGGGTGGCTTGGGCTGTGACCACCAAACTGCAGACCTCACAGATGGAACCAGCTCCTGCAGCTTAGTGCAGAGAAGTGCCTCTACTAGAGCCATTTGCTGCTGGTGGCTGAACACTCAAAGTGCGAAAACCTGCCTTCTGCTTCTGCCCCAGGCGCGGTACTTGTGGTCTGGAAGGGATCCATGCGCGCCTTGTCCGGGTTGCGGCTGGCCGCGCACACCCTGTGGTTTCCCCGGCTGACCGGAAGAGCGGCGCTCCGTAACGTGCCTCTGGATGAAGTGGTTGCACCAGGGAGCAAACAGGTTGCACCGTGGGTTGCAGCCTTCATAGCCTCTCCTCTGAGTCTGTGCGACAGCAAAGCACAGCTTGGTGGGCTGAGAGAAACTGAACCCAACATGATCCTCCAGAGAAATAACACAATGGGGCAAAATTTTTTTTTCTTCTTTTTTTTCCACCCAAAGCCATTCATTCACTAGGCATTTCAGGCATGCAGGCACACTCGAGTGTACTGCAGTGTCTGAGTGGGCCTCTCATAATCCACCCTCACAGTCCTGGTGGTGCTTCCTTCCCTAACGTGCAGTGCCAGTCCTGAGCCTGAGGATGTGAACAGCTTTTACAGTATTTTATGTGAGATAGTTAAGGACTAGTTTCTGGGAGCATAAGGAGTCGAGATGCTGTGACTCTCACCTTCTTGATGGTCAGGAGAAGATTATCATTAATTTGAACTTAGAGCAAAAAGAGTAAGTCACAGAAACCCACTTTTCTCCCCCTTTGGACTTACCTTTGTCATTTGGTTTGCTGTTCCTACCTACCTGCTGTTCCTACCTACAGTGCTGCCTACCTACAGCTACTATGCGATTATCAGATATTCCCTGCACTGCAGGAGTGCATACTCCTGCATCACACCATGGTTAGGGGTGCTCTGCAGACACATTAGTGCTTGAGATTTCTTTGGGGGCTGGCAATTCCCTTTAAAGTCTCTGGAGATACTCCTGGTAATCAACATTTTCCTTCATGGCAAGTATTTCCAGGGTGAGAGCATTTGTCTTGAGGCCATGACTGTCCTCGTTTTGGGTCTCTTACTATGCTGTGCACATTGCCGGCCCTTAAATAATACTAAAAATAAATAATGATTATTATTAATTCTTAGGTTCATTGCTTCTCTGAAAAAGGTAGATAACAGTGGTTATTGGTGAGTCTACAGTCCTGCTGAGAAAATCTCTATTTTCAGTTTAGAATGAATTTTCCATGCAGGAAAAGAAGGATAATCAATGATGCACATCAATGGCTGAGGATGGGAGCATCCCAGGTAAAAAACGATCGTGTCCTTCAAGAAGCTTGAAACACCATTAAAAATGGAGGTGAGATGAACTAACCCTTCCCTCCACCACTGTCACTGCAGAGGAGAGGCAGAGGAGGAATCACACATTGCAGCTCCTGTTGTCAAAATCACCTCTGGAGAAGAAAAATGCCCAAGATGTATGATGGACTTAAATACGACCAGGCAAACGCAAAGCACGGAGGTGGTAAATCTTTAAATAAATAAATAAATAAAGCGATAGCCTTGTGAGAGTGTGCTGCCTGACAAATGCATTTAAAGAAGTTTCCAAACCTCAGAAAGTTCATGTGTCTCCCACCTCACGCACGTCTCACTCTGCTCTTCATTGCTCACAGAGAGCAAGCCCCCCCCCCCTTTGATTTACAATTAAATTAAGAATTACTTTGGTAAAAAGCGGTGCTCCGCGCCGCCTGCTTGGCTTTGTGCCTCCAGGCTGTGCAGACCCCTGTTGCTTGCTGAGCGGGAGGCAGCGGCGCAGGGCTTGTGAGGAGCTGCAGGAACTGAAACCGGCCCTATGATTTATAGCGCTAATAAGGTTCAACTGCCATTTCTTGTGGTTTCCTCCCAAGTTGTCTTTGATAATTTCTGCTTGTGCTGTGTTTATTGTTGCTGCTGCGAGGGCTCAGTTGTCAGGTAACTTTGCACATCTGCTCCCCTTGGGTCTCTCTATTGGATTATTTTTATTCATAAACAGTTCTGGGAGTGCCAAAAGCAGTTGGCTGGGACTTGGCCCCCTGCTTTCCACTGTTATACTTGGTGCTGTATGGGAGCTGTGCTGTGCCGTGACAAGTTTACACTCATGTACCCACAGCCTCTCGTTTGAGCTCACGTGTGTCACGGCAGTGCCATGCCAATGCTAGTGGTGGCCATCCCTATGACCAGCCAGCCCTTGGTGGGGCTGTTGAGGCTCTAACTCACATAGCCCCAGCAAATGCATTGGGATGATTTTGGAGCTCACCCACCTCAAGGAATTGCTGGAGGCTGTTGCCTCAGGTTGGTACCTTGGCTGTGAGCTACTGCAGCAAGGAATGGACACATTCTCCTCTTCTGCCACCCATGCGGTAGATTCAGGGACTGGCAGATGAGAGGTGATGTGGATGGTGCAGAGTTGCTTTTATTATTTATTTATTTATTTATTTCAGGAAAAGCCAAGAGTGAAAGCATGTTGCCTTCAGTGTACCCTGTTGGCTGCGGCAGACCTGGGGCAGAGCGCATCCTTTGGCTGTGCTCTGATTTGTCTCATGTGCTCACTTTTCCACTGCTCTCTGCCTGCTTTTGTCAACTTGGCTTGAGAAAAAACTGTGGAAACTAGCGAACATTATCACCTAAGGATACACCCAAGGAGAGTCTTTGCTGAAACATACAGCTGGGCTTTGGTAATTTGGCTGGTAGAACATGTGTGGGGGATTGCAGTCTGTACCACCAAGATGCTGCTGAAGAGTGGCTGTGCCATTTTTCCTCTCCCCTGAGCAGTCCCTGCCTGGCTGCAGCTCCACAGATGACAGCGCAGCTGGGACAGGATTTCCTCTGCTTCATCCCATGCAACCCGCAGTGAGAGAGGGCACTGGCAGAGGTGGAATTGCAGCAGGCCCAACTAGCTGCACTGGCTGAAAATTTCAGTGCTGAGGAAGAAACCAGTTGCCTGCTCTGCTCTGTCTTGATCCATGGGTCTGTGAAAGCTGGGAAACAAAACAGGAGGGTCACCAGCAGACTTTCGGAGGGAGGAGGGTGGTGGTTACAGAGATGAGTGCAACACTTGGAGCTTTTTCTCACCAATGAGGATCTTCAAAGTTGGTGAGGTTGCTGTGCTGCCAGTGACAGTTGGCTACTGTCATGCGCACCAGGGTCACAAAGCCAGGGTCCTTGCCAGACCCAGGACCATTTTAGCTGCTCCCCATGCAGCAGATTGAAGGCAGTTATGTGCTGGGCTCTTTGAAGGGCAAGTGAGAGCCCTTTATCCAGGTTATGGTGTTGCCATCAATGGTTGGCCACTGTAATGGTAGAGCACTCAAGACTCAGCAGGACCTAGTGCCTAGGAGAAGGTAAAAACTCAGAGGAAGAAAAAAAATTAGAAGGCTTGGAAATATGAAAGCTGCAACAGAGGTTTCACAATGCAGCTTTCCTTATCTGGGAGCACTGCATAAATCTGCTTTCCGGAACCTGTAGTTTTTCAGGATGTGCCTGGGTTTGAAAGAGGTGCTGGCTGTTGGAAAGTCAGCTTCTCTTTCTTTTTCACAGTGTGATTTCTCAAGACAGCATGGTAATTTCTCTTGGAGCCTTCCGAGGAAGAGGCATACAGACCTTGGATACGCTGCCGCAGAGCCCTGCTGCTCTGCAGAGCTACAGCCAGGCGCAGTTCGGGCTTGGGTCATAGCATCTCACTGAACCACGGCTGAAAAGAGAGGTTTGATTCAGCAACAACTATAGGACCAAGACATCATCCAATATTAAGGCTGTTAGATCCATCTGCTGCTTTCTAGAAAGTAGTAAATTATTGCTTCTTTCTCTGCTGCACACATGCACACACAAACACCCACAGACTTCACAGCCTCAGGATCTGCTGTCTTTCCTGCTAGAAGGGGAATTTCTATTCTCATTTTCTGTGCTCATTTGCCAGTTTTCGGGTGAAGATTTGGAATGATTCTTGAAGGCATAAAAGAGGACATGTAATTAGGATGTGTATGTGATTATGTAATTATGACTCTTCATGACACCGATGTTTTTCTCTCCCTTTACCCCAGTGAAGATGAACTGGAGCGACTGAGGCTGTTCAGGAGGTCAGCAGCAACATCACAGTTCACGGCCCTCTAACCTGTCTTCCAGACAACACAGAAGGCTCTAATTGTGGTTGATACTGTAAGAAGCTTCACTGCACTGGTTCCACTATCTGATCCCCTGTGGTGCAAGGAGTCTCTCCGCAAGTTGTTCACACTTAGGAAAAGAGCATTTACAGGTGAGGTGGAGGGTCTTCCAGCCATTTACAGATAAAGCTGTTCAGAAAGAAAAGGACACAAAGCAGCAAATCACTTTAGACCAAGGATAGCATTTTTCTGTAAAGTTTTTTAAAACTTGCATTACTTTTTTGCTTGGACTTTTTAAAATTAAATAATGTTACACATTTTTTTCTCCTTTTACATTTTTCTACTTGGTACTGAGGAAATAGGAATAAGTAAGGGGAGGAGTAAAAAAAAAAAGGTGAGAAGATATGGGAAAATTGAAGTGCCGCATGAAGATAAAAACATGTGCAATACAGCTGCCTAACTTAGGCATCAAGAGATATTTGAGACATTTCAGGATTCCTTTCAGCCATGTCTTTGAAAAGGCATAGTCTCTAGCATGTCCACTGTCATATTTGCAACACTTTGCAGATGTCTCAGATGCTTTGGCAGGTCTGAAGGGCTGTGGACAACCTGACTTGGGCAGCAGAATAATCCTGGCTTCTTCAGTCTTTGTTGAAAGGAAAAAAAAAAAGAAAAAAAGAAGATTTTTTTTCTGAAAAATGCATGAATTTTCCATGACTGAAAAGAACACCTATATATTTTGAGGGACTGAAAAATAAAGTTCTCCCTTTTGCAAGTTCATAAAACTCTTGTTAGCATCAGCATCAAGGCACTAACGCATGGCATGCCAACCCGATTGTATCTGCTGTCATCATGTATATATGTGTCATTGACTGTCAGGTGTGCACAGAATATGGCTTTCCCTGAGCTATTCTTGTTAATGTAAAATCACCTCAGTGTGCTGAACATCTTCTTGCCTTTAGTTTGTAAGGTGTTAAATATAAGAATCTGGCTTTTCTCTTGCATATTCAGTCTGCTGTATATCTACGTGCCTCAAGGTATTGCATAGGTGATTATTATAACTACCATTTTTGAGTGTCTGCGTGTTACAAGTGTGCTTCGTTGTGCTCATGACACAGAGTGTTCAGTATTTGTCTGTAAATCATATAACTTAAATAAGCATTTGCCATCAAACTAATCTAATCTAATCATAATCAATACCGATACTGTGGGATCTTGTAAAACATGACCCACATGGCAAGTTCTGCCACTTGCTAATTACGCCCTTGGAGGCAGCAGTCAATAACTCCCAAGGGTTAGATGTTTCCTACTTAGTCAGGTGTTTTCACAGAGGACCACTGACATTCAATAAAGACTTCCACAGACACAGAAAACTTTATACTGTGACATACAAATTAAAAGGCTTATAAAAAGATAGCATATATTCAGAGAATTCCTTTATTTTTTTAAAAATAAGCTGTCGATAGAGCCCTGCAGAGCACACATTTAGGGAACTGTTTTTTTTTTTTTTTTAATATTTAAAATAAGTTCGTGTTTAATCCCAAGACAGCACCAGTGGATGAGCACTTAAGTTGCTCTAATAGGTTGTCCCAGAAAATGGACAAACCTTTCGCTTGGGTACTCAGCATAGCTCTATAGAAGCTTTTTCCAGCATCTGGCAGATGAGAACCATTCAAATGAGTAAGCCTGATGATATTGAAAGCAGATAATCTCATCGTCTCATTGTTTTTTTTTCTATAGGTCACATGTGATGTGAAAACATTCGTGGTAAGAGTGCTTTTTGAAATACTTTCACTTCTATCCTTTCTCCTTCAAAGCTTTTGTATGATCACTGGCTTTCCTTCTGCTGGAGAGCCAGCTATATTAACAACCTGTTTTTAATTTTGTTTCATTTTGTTGATTTTAGTGAGTCTTGTGGAAAAACAAAACAAAACAAAACCCACAGCTGTTGGGTTTTTATGCCACAGCTTGACCATTTATATTAGTTTAGAAGAGGAAAAGTATATGTTAGATGGCTTGGCTATATCTTATATCCATATCAACATTCCATTTTTGATGCTATTGTTCTTTTCTAATTTCACAGATTGATCTGCTTACAATGATCAATCTAACTGTTCATGTGTGGCGTATGAAAGAGGCCCTGGGAACAAAGACCTGCTGCTGTTGAGGCAGCAGTGGAGGATGAATAGGAGATGCAAGGAGAGGAGGAGGGTTGGTGCCTTGTGTTGTGATGTATAAAGGCCTGCTGTGAATGGCAGCATAGGATTGCAGGGAAGCAGGGGGCACCTGTACACATCCTGCTGGAGAAGCAGATCCTGGCTCTGCGTTTCACTTGACATCAAGTATAAAGTTATACCAACCAAAGGCTCTGACTACAAGTGAAGCTGGTGCAACACATCTGCCATGTGGGTATTCCCATGATCATTGCTTTGCTTAAACCTCGGGCTGGCTGCATGCAGAGGATGCTTTATGTCACGCTACAACAGTTTAAGAAATGTATGTCACTCTAGTTGGAGATTAATGTCTCTCAGCAAAGATGCGATTGCTGTATGGGCATGTACTCCTGGTCTCTTGCAAATGTGAAGTGGAATGGGTTAGTTTCTCCCATGTCTGAAACTCATTTTATTTTGCAGGACAATAGATTGAGGGCTTGGATGTGATCAGTGACTCTCTTTCAGCTAAAGGATCTATCTCCACTGAGGTGTGGTAACATTTTTAACTATTATAACATGGCTATAAGTGTAAATCTGGCTATGCCCTTATATGTCTTTCTCCACTTTATCTGGTTAGGTAGTGTCCATTTCAGAACAGAGACAGGCAATGTGACATTTCAGGTACTATGACAATCTTAACTGCAAGTCATTCTAGCAGCTATGGTGACTAATGTAATAAATACACACACGTGCATCCATACAGACAGCATTCATTGCAAAAATCACTTTGCACGTCGTTTCTTTAAACTAACTAGAAAATATGATGATGTGTATTCTGCTGTTGAAGTCTTAGTGGTGCCACTGAATGACATACAGCTGGGCTTAACTCTTAAAAATGGCAGCAAGGTATGAAAAAGTGCAGTTTGGTTTGGCATCAAAAAAGAAAGCATTACCTCAGTTGGAATAGATATGAGTGTGCTTAGGTTCTGTTTCTGTTCCTGACAAACTGCAAGGAAATTATTTTGTTTCATAATGAAAATTGTATTTAATTCAAAATGAAACACTTGGTTTCAAGCATGCAGAAGAGAAGTGAGAGGAAGGGGTCAGAGTCAAAGGGCAGGGTGGAGGTGAGAGGGCTGTCCCTCTGCTGTCCCCCAGGAGTAGGGCACAGCCATGCTCACTGCAGGGGAAGAAGTAGGCTGGTCGAGTCAAAGATGCTAACATGACCCTGACCCTGCATGACCTTAAAGACTTAAAAAAACGTTTGGGGTTTTGAATTCAGAGACCTCGGCCTACTTGGTTACCATGGCAAACAATCACCAGTAGAAGTCTGTTAACCTTTAATTAAAGATACACAAAAAGGAGGAAAAACAGTTTAAGCGCTTGAAAAATAAAGTATTAAGTAAGACTTTCCTTTTTAAAAGCATCCATTATTCCTCTCCGCTTAGCTGTCAACAGTTTTTATAGCAACGTTTCCCTCCCTTTATTTAGGTTCACAACAGAAGTGGCTGTTCTTGGGAAAGAGAGGAGCACATTGAGATGGACTGGATCCATTGTTGCTCCTCATTTTGGACTACACTCTGCTCACTTGAAGACACACATAAGCATAAGGGGAGAGAAAAGGACAGCAGAGACAAAAATATGATTTCTGGTGTTAGAAACACTTTTACTTGCAATCTCACTGCTAAAAAAAAGGAAAAAAAAAACAGGCTCAGCAGATGTCCTTAGCAGCCCCTTGCAGAACTAGCAAATTTGTACCAATCTCAGCCTCTTCCAGGCGTTGCTTTCAGTACTCTTCCTGATCACAGTTCACAGCTGTGTTTCAGGTACGTAGGCAGAGGGGTAGCCCTCACCACCCTGATTAAAGGGAAGATGACCTAGAAGGAAAAAGGAGAGGGGCATGTGAGGAAAGTGCAAAGCAAATAAGAGAGTTGGTGACCTCTCTCAGGACCCCAAATGTCATGTTCCAAGTGGGCTTCCAGGACTGAGATGGAGTTGGTGGCGTTAACAGTGACATACTTGTATCTTCTGGCCAGAAGGTCCTGTAAGATCTGGTAACTGAGTCTCTTCAGTGTCACAGTGGAAACTAAGATCTAAAGAAGACAGAGGCAACACCAACTGTCAGAATTTCTCCTTTCCATACACTTCTCCCAGTATCAGTGTTCAACAGGATTTCCCCAGGGGACAGTGAACACCCTAGCCTAGCTTCTCATTATTTTGGTCGCCAGTTGGCCTGAGCTCCTGGCATATCAGGCTTGGTCCACCAATTTTGGCATTTATGTTGTATATTGGGATTGACCTTAGTACAGTCCTTGGATGATATCAGAAGGACTTTGTGTTTGGACTAATTATTTGGCCTGCCTATCTTTGCCTTGTGCTGACTTGTACAAGTAACGTTCTGTAACAGAGTGAGCCGTATGTCCTTACCTCGGTCAGCTTTACCATATGGGTCTGTCCGATGTAGCACCAGTACAGGACGTACAATTGCCCTCTTCTGCTTCTGTTTCTGCTTTTTCCTTAGTGGTACAAGACTGCAGATTGGGAAAGTGAGTCTGGAGCAAGTCTGAAAGTGAGACTGGGAAAGCTAGGGAGTCTCAAAGGATATCCTGAGCAGACCAGGCCTGGGGAGCGAGAACAAGCCACCTTAGTATGCAGCACAGCACAGCCTTATGGTATTCTCCTGGGAGAAGAGTGATACTGGTTAAAGTTCCCCCAGGCAGAAGAGGAAATTAAAGCCAGGAATCCCACATCCTTTATGAGTGAATAAAAAGTAGCTGTGTTCCCCTCAGCTTTGTGAATATAGTCCTGACATTTTTTTCCAGGAAAGCAATTTGGTAAGTCCACACTGAATACGACAATCATTTCAGGACAATGGAAAAAGCATTTTTCAATGAGAAGAATACTGCCTAAAAAAAAAAAAATTCTCTGTGATGCAGTGGTGATAAAACAACCAAAGAGACCCTACCACCATGCCACTTTATATACAAAAGCTGTGGGACAAGAAGACTCTAATGCCTGCAGACAAAGAGGAACTTATCTTGCAATGTGAAATGTTATGAAAAAAAAAATGGAGGGAAAGATTAAATTCTCTCAGAATGACAGATGAAATTGGAACACAGGTGGATTGTCTTGAGTCCTGACACAACCACAGTGGTGACAGTAGTAGGAAAATCTATGAGGAACAGATCCAGTCTGTTGGCTGAAATGTCGCCACTGTCCTGCTTATTATTGTGTACTAAAGATCTGAAAAGGGTAAACTCTGTAAGAATTCACAGACCCTATACAGAAAATCAGAGGAGACTGATGGAAGTTTGACAATTTTATGGTTAAAAAGGAAAGCGGAAGGAAAAAGAAGCACTTCTTCTCTGACCTTTAGTGAGTGTTCAGAAGTGTTTCTACTGATGGTTGTGTCCCACACAGACAGTAAGAACTGACAGAAGTCAAAATCTGAGTAGTGAGGGGTTCTGCTGCTACAGAAAACCCACATGGAGAAACAAAAACAAATGTAAAGCAATTGTGTGTGTAAGAAATGCTATTGGTTCCCTAGTAGCCAGCCTTTCTAGTCATCCCTTGGGAGAAGGGCAGCTGACTGTGTGTGTGTGTGTATATATATATGTGTGTGTATTTATATATGTGTGTCTGTCCTGGGCTGAGAACGGGCCTGGGAAAAAGTAAACAAAGAAATTTCCAAGGAGCAAACAGTGTCCTGAGCCTTGTCGTGAACAAATATGCCTGTGATGGCAAACAGTGTCAACTGGTGGCTGATATCCCACCCTGCACTTCCCCTGTTGTTTTGAAGGAATGCGATTGCAGAAGCACTCCTCACTGCTCAGAGTTCAGGGTTGCAGGGGACCAACTGGTGCCAGCAGCAAGAAGGAACACTGTAGTTGGAAACGTATGCTCCTTGCCTGCTTTACAGAGTTTGGACGAAACAGTGAAGGTCCTACTCACGTGCAACATCAGATCATGTAACTCGTCAATTTTCTGCGTGGTTAGGTGCATATAGAGATGCTATGTGTCTTGCTCAGGCACTTGTAAAGGCCTTGCGGTACAGCTAGATCAAGAAACCACCCTTTGCAAAGACAGTCTTTTATTAGCAGCAGCCTTGGAGTAATGTGAGGGTGTTTGATTGCTGCCCAGCTTGGACTGGGCCTGAATATTCCTTCTAGGGTAATACACCAACTCAGTGTGAAGGCTGTCTGGAGATGTACAGAGCCATGGCTGGTTGCCGAGTGTGTCAGCTGAGGTGCGATTTGCAGGACACAAGGGCCCAGGTCCCAGCTGGTGGAGGTGAGAGAACGTGGGGGAGAATGAGCAATGGAGCTGTCTGCAATTTAAAAAATCCAAGCATAGATGAGTCCTCTGTTCTAGCTTTCTGCTGGACCACTCAGACATTCTGGCCAGCACAGAGGAGCAGGGAAAATGTGTGGCTGGAATTAGGGGAGAGGATGGGACATATGCATGTGGTGTTAGCTTACACAATAAGCCCATCTGACGTGGCCGTTTGAACATAAGCTCCTCTGATCCGTTACCTAGAATTCAATCTAAATGCCGCGCTGCTTCATAGCTCCTTTATTTTAGGGGAGAGATTTAATCAGATGAAATGTAGAGTGAATTAGTTGCAGATGGCCATGGCACTGTGAAAGAACACACACCTGCCCGTGAGAGAGCAAAGTGGCCCTTAGCTAGGCGTAATATGTTGAGGAGCTAGCATACAGGCTGTATGTTTGGTGCAACACGTACCATCCTCACTGTCCTCCAGCCCATACACACTCTTATACACCCATATGCTCACACACAATCAGGTGTAACAAGGAGAGAACAAACACAGAAAACAGAGACGTGTCTGGTCCCAGTGGTCATAAAATCAAATTGCTACTGAATGGGCTAGGCAGTAAGGGGCTTGCTTTATAGTGTCTGCTCTTAGCACTGAGCACTGCATGCACTAAGCATTACAGGTAGAGAGGTAGTGGCCATTTGCTAAAGTTGCCAGGTTGATCAGTCTGACCTGAAATCTGCACAGGTGTTGCCTGCTTTTCTCTGAACCCCATAACTTTTTTGTTGTGAACTGGGTATATTCCACAGTATTTTCATTACTGCTCTTCCTTCAGCCAGCCTGCGATGCAGGGCAATAGGTAAAGACTTGTGAGATCAGACTTAAATGAACACTTTAAACCCCCTTGGAGTCCAAATGAAGGTAAGTAAGGACAGAAAGAACATCGATGACCTCAGATAGCAATCTACAGCTCTATGACAGGCAATACTCAGAGATATGGCAAAGTCTTGTAGAAAACAAACTCAGCCCTGGAGCCTGTTGCATAATCCCTTTGATCACCAAGACTATGGTTAAGTAGGGTCAGTGTTGACACAAAACCAGCCAATCAAGCAAGACCACCTACATATTGAAATTAGTCTTTTTCTTTAGGCCTATACAATTTTCTTCAAGGATTTTCTCTTTTCTGCATGAAGTTCCGTGCACTTCTTCTTTGCGTCTCTATATCACTGCTGTGATAGATATAGGCAATAATATTCAGGTACTCAGGTCTATAATAATGTAGACAAGCAATAAGCCATGTTGCCAGATGGTTTTATAATAGTAAAAAAATATTTTGAACTCAAGGAACTTTCCAATAATCACTACATACTTTCATTTAAAAAAAAAATCAAAGAAACCAAACCCAAAGTGTCTTTAAATCTTACATGTCATTTAAAAAATGCACAAATATTCTTTCATATCTTTTTGCAGGAGGGTAGCAGAATCGATTTGCCATGGTTATGCCTCCTGCCAATTGTTTAGAATTTCCAGGATTTAATCTTTCATCCATGTGTGTATCCGCTATTTACCTTTGAATGAGAGAATGCATAATGCACTGTGCTTTATGGAAATGAACCATGAAAAGCTACTTTTTTGAAGACCAGAAAGTTACACTCTCCCTTTATGTCCTAGAAGAAATAGTGCCAATGTTGTAGCCACAGTGCAGGCATGGGAGCGCACAGATGAACTTAATGTGAGTTCAGAGGATGACACAGCATTTGAAGTGAAATAAGCAGGTGGTCCTGGATCCTCCCCCTACTTGAGGCTTAGCGCTGGTGAACTAACGTCACGGCTATAACATAAGCACAACATTTTGAATTGTACATATACTGTACAGAGAGTACATCCATATACTGTACATTCTTCTGTTGAGAGGGATGAGGTGAGCAGTGTCATAATGTGCAAATTCATACGAGTGGTGCTGATGCTGAAGTAACTGCTTCTGTACTTATAACGCATCCCCTTGTAGCAATGAGGGGCACTGGTGAATACCTATCTGTATAAAAGACTTCGTGCAGCCCCCAAAAGGGCCGTTATTAACTCCCGATTCATGGCAGTTTTTCCAGATCCATGGCAAAAGACCCGATGGTACTACTGGCTCAACTCTGCCAGAGAAGACCTACATGGCATTGGATGAAAAAAAAAAATGGAAACATGCAAAGGTTTTGAAAACTGTGACACAAAAGGCATAGGAGGAGATGGATCTGTTATTAAAGTTAACAGCGTTCTACTGATGGACAAAATGGTAGTAAAGATCTAGTCTTCTCCAGCATGATTTTCATTGTCTTCTACCCCTGGATGAGACTACATCTTTACTAGCATTTAAGAATCTCAGGGAAGCTTAGGAATTGTAGAGCAACGTGATCAAATTAGAGAAGGAAGATGCAGAAGGCTGTAAATAGAAAGCATCTGCCATCAGTGAAAGGCTAGAAGGCCCTTTGAGTAACAAAAAATAATAAAATGGTGAATTAGTTTCAAGTATAGGTAGGTATAGAACACCCTATCGGTGTTCTCTGGGCACAATTATCCTTGGTTTGAATACTGTTTTCTGCTGCACCTACAGATGAAAATTAAGTAACTTAAATGGATTCTGTTTTTTTCCTTCTTCTTCTTTGCAAAGGAGAGGTAGCTAGCAGCTTTGAGGCAAATCAGGTGCGATGCTATCTCATGCTCTAAGTGTCGAGTCTGTCTGCAGCTGTTAGCAGAGAGACAGCAACACTTTGACATGCCTCTCCTCTCTGTTTGCCACACATGCATATACGTAAACGAACGGAGCCTCAAAGAGCCAGAATCAGCAGAGGTCTTTTAAGAGGGTTTCCTGTAAAGAAGTCGTGGGTGTGAGCAATAGCTGGCCTGTTATGGGGAATTTTGTCTCAGTCTGCTTCTCATGCTAAGTTTTTTTTTTTTTCTGGTGTGAGGTGTTTCCTTCTAAAAGCTTTCGCAGGTTAGAGCAGGGGCTATATTCTTCATGAAACATATGTACAGAGAAATTGTTCATTTCTGGGCTACCTGACAGAAACATAAAGACAGAGCAAACAGGACAAGGGCATGGAATTCACTGTACAAACTGGATCCAAACCCAGGACGCTGCACTGCACTGGGAGATCGAAAACCTGGCCTACAGAAACAGCTGGTTTAGTCTCTTAGTCTGTTGTCAATGCACTGTGCTGCCTTCATGAAGAAGCCAGAGAGGCAGAAGTAACACTGGAAAACTTCACAATTTGCTATTAACAACATCATTCCTTCATAGCCCTAGATGAAGAAGGAAGCTCACGAGAGGAACACCACGAGCACATGAGGAAGGCTCTATTACACTTGTCCTTGTGGGCTCAAAACAATATTTTGCTGGAAATGGTAATCCTTTCTTTTTGAAAACTGTGGGTCTGTGTGTCTTTCTCTTCCTTGTGGAAACTAAGAAAAACTGTTCCAGTCACTGAGAGAACACAGTTACAGAACCAACATATGAGTTAGATACGGAACAACAGAGTGAGATAACTGTCTTGTGCAGTGGGTCTGATGGTCCCGATCCAGGTCTATCTTCCACTGAGAAATCCTGCAGTAGTATATGAATGTGCTGTTTGAAGCAACCTCATCATTCCAAATCAGAAAAAATGTCTTTCAAAACACCTTTTAGGCCAGAGATGTGAATTTTGTACAAAGCAAGAAAATAAGTTAAACCTTCCCATGATCGCAGAATTGTAACAGGGCTCTCTTAAATAGTTTGACTATAAAAGAGATGGGAGTACTCAGCCTGTGCTGTGGTGCAGACAGATGAATGTATCTGCATATGTAGCCCTACAGCACTACTGACTCCACATGGGATTTACCCAGGTCCCACAAGTAGTGCTTGTTTGATTTAGGCTTAAGAAAGTTGGGCGTGATAGTCTACGAGGAAAGCAACCAGTGGGAGGCTGCTAAAAGAACATCATGCTTCTCTGCCTGATAAGTCACTTTCTGAAAGAGATAAGCTGGAGAGAAGTGGTATTCACTGCTCACAGATGCCCATAGACCAAGGAGACCACCTCAGATTCAGCCTGACAGACTGCCCAAAGGGATGGGATGTGCTGTCTTGCTTTTCCCCTTCTCTTTTTCCTTCCTGCTGCGCCAACACCTTTATTCTAGCCTAGCACCTGCCCTGCAACCTGACAGCAACTTATGAGTGCAGCTTCCCCATGTACTAAACACTTGTTTACTCTCATCCACCTGGGAGGGAGCAAGATGTGGGCAGCAACTTGTGTCTCAGGGTCTGAGCCCAGTGTTAAGTAGGAAACAAGCCTACCTCTGCACTTCTAAAATGAAAAAGATGTTAGAGTCAAACACCTCTAACCCATTGGCACAGGTCGGCACCTCACACTAGTTGATAACTGCAATGTCTGGTCTCAATCAAGTGTGATTGATGAACTACACGTGTTTGTCCCTTGTAGATGCTAGTGCTGACTAAGGTTCAGACTCATATAAAACATACCATTTAATGGGCAGAGATACTTTGCAGTGAAGGTAAGTCAAACTCGGGGGATGTGTGTGGATTTAACCCTCACAGAGTGAAGAAGTTGGTGATTTAGCCAAGTCAAGAACAGGATCTCAAACTTCACCTTTGTCTAGCGCAGTGATATTTGTGTGTCTGAGTGAGAGAGCACTTATTTTCATTAGAAGAGCAGTAAAATTGCCTTTGAAACCATTTAGAGGTAATTAAGCTTTTCAGTAAAAGAAGTGAATATATTTTGAAGGGAAGCACTGAATCTTGCTGAATCTACCAGAATGGCTAAAGAAATGAGATTAGTGCATTTATTTGCCTGCATCTTTTTAAACTGTGCAGTCTCTTTGGGGAGTTTATATCTGCATTTTATTTTCACCTGACTTACTTAAGAGTGATTTCAAGATAACTTGCTAACTTGCTTGCAAAGCATTCCTGACCTAAAGGTAAGGGGATGTGTCCTTCTAAAACGGGGCAGCTCAGGCAGAGAGCAAGTATTGGAAAGGCCAGGATAGGAGCACATCTTTTCCACTGATTCATATTGACTAGGACACCTCTCTGGCAATCAGCAGAGGAAAAAGTACTCCTAAATGCTAAGGTCCCAAAGGAATTTGGCACAAAGACATGCTAGAGTAAACTTGCCCCATAGGTAAACACATTCCTTCCCCCTTTTGAGGCCAATTGGGACTCCAGTAATGCCAAGTGTTTTTCAAACTACTGGTAGCTAGTACCTTACTCAAGGAGTTGTCCTGTGTCAGACTAAGGAAAAGAAATCTGCCAGGGTTTTGTGGAAGAGTCCTTGGACACATCCAGTCTCTAGACAAAAGCTCAAGCCATAGCTGTTCCTGGATTTTAAAGTACTATAGAAATATGCTACAGTCTAAATGCACTAAAAGTTGATTGTCAGTGGGACAACTGGGACTAATGGGACTCAGTGGCACTTAGGGAACCCTCAGGAGGAGAAGCTCCAGTTGTAAGCAGTATTCTAAGCACTGCCTCAGCCTGTCCTGCCCGCATCCCTGTTTGGTTAACAGACTTTAAAATGGTGCCAGATGCTAGCAGCTCACAGTCACAGGTGTCCACAGTAGCCTAAACCCATCTGGTCTTGCACAATAAGTGATCCGGGATGCATCCCCAACCAGAAGACCACGAGGGATCCTGTGTGTCTTGGACAGAGCTTCATGATGGCAGGGATCGCAGCTTTGCTGGGGCTGCATCTGTTAGCTGTGGTCAGGAATATAGTGTGCAAAATATCTCGAGAGCAGATAGACCTTCAGAGAAAATGTGACTGGATCTGCACTTCACCAGCTGCCTGTAACAGTACTGGAAATGTTTTCACCTAGAAGCGTCAGTCAGCCAAATCAGTTTTTACCACCTGTGGCAAGGACCAGTTTCCTCTTATTAATGAGTCCATGGTAAAACCTAGGACTTTGCCTGCGGAACTTAAATGTTCCAGTATTGGCCTCTTGCCCAAAGTCTGTGGTGCAAATCTCAGGCCTGGCCTATGCTGGCAAGGGGAAAAATATATTATCATCTCTCTAATGATCTGGAACTATACACAGTCCCTTCAACAAAGGTGCTAAGGCGATCAAGGCCTAACTTTTCTTTAAAATGGTTTGTAAAACTGTCCTACGGAAACTACTTTTAAGGAACAGTTGAGTCCCATCTCTAGTGGCCAAGCAAAACTGCTATTGCCTCTCATTCAAGAAGAGTGTTTATAGGCAGGGTTTTCTTGAAAAGTATTAACACAATTTCCCATGCCAAGGTAGAAGTCTCCCCAGGGTTGAAAGCAGTCTTGTGTTTTCTGAAAGAGAGCAAAAAGAAGATGGATGTTCCATCTGACTAAAGTTTTCAGATGATTTTAATTAACTGGAAATGAACAAGAGAGAGAGGTTCGCATGAGGCGAGGTAGAGCACAGCGTGGGGCCGGCTCCGTTTGGGAAAGCAACACAGCAGCATCAGCCACTTCTGCTAGCAGCTCCTGCCCATGAAGACCCCTCAGCAACTCATGGAAGCTGTGGCTGAAGCTGGCTCGAGGTCCCTCACCCCTTGCCTGGTGGCCCCAGGCCCTGGAGCTGCTGCAGAAAGGCAGGGACCTGCTGTGCCTGTGGCACATGGCAGCTGGCAGGTGCTGCGTTGTTCATCTTCACGCACCCTGTAAAATCGTGTGTGAGAGGAGTCATACCTTTGTGCTACCTGGCTGGATACGATCTTTTAGTTAAGTGACACTCCTTCCTACCCTCTCTTAAGGATAAAAAGAATGAAAAAGAGAAAAACGCATCTTGCATTCTGATGCTGGGTTGGTAAGCAGGGGATAATTCAAATTCAGCACCTTCCTCCAAGCTACGTAGAACCCAAGGGACAGTACCTTACCCTGCTCCTTCCTATCACTCTATGCACTTGTAGGGGCTTATGGTATTACTGGAAAACACTCTGGACATGCATGGCATGAAGAAACAAGTTGAAAGGTACATTTGGATGCATCAGACTCAAATCAGATAAACTCACAGAATTCACGTGGCCTCTGACACCTGGCGATTGCAAATGGTAATAAATACAATCCAAATTTAGGTTGGCATATGCTTTCTTAGGAAGGGGAAAAATTAACTGCATTTTAACAGACTAAGTGGTTAGAGAACTTTGTTAATTCAGACATAAACTTGTTAGCATAAAATATTGCCAGAGGACTGAAATGGCCTCAGACATTTTACATTTTTCATCACTGTTAGAGACAACTAACCCTTTCTCTCCCTAGGAATAATGTTCATTTTCCACAAGGCAGCCCAAAAGCCAATTGCTTTGTACACAAGAGAAATGCCTCTAATCTAGACTTTATTAGACTGATCATTATATAATGGCTTTAGAAACTCTGGACAAAATAGAGCCGTGGGTTTAGCTAACGGTAATGTCAGATCGCTGTCAATAATCCCCAGCAGATGCAAACGTGTGACCCTTTTTTCCCTTAATTGTTGAATATTTATTTTTATCTTATAATGTTAATAAGGTTTATTGTGCTGCACAGAGAGCTGATATCACATGACCTTCATCTTCCTGACTCACAACAAAACCAGAAACATTACACTGCCTGTCACGTCCTGTTGTTTAATGATAATGTGTAGGTTAGTTGCTTTTCTTCCCCACACAATATTATTTATTCCTTTCGGACTGCCTTCCCTTATTTGGAGTTGTCATCACGCTGAGCAAAAAAGCGCGACTGAAATAAGAGGTTCTGGAGCACCTTTTCAGTACGAACAGCGGGAACAAAAAATATATATAACTAGTTTTAGACAGCACTTGATCAGTTTATGAATGGGAATATAAAATGTGATTGCCTGCAAGAGCAGGGGACTGGATTTGATGAAGCAGGAGGGACTTGGCAATTCTGGCTTCCTAAATAAGACCTACATAAAAGCCTGAATAACCCCAATCTCAGTAAGCAAAAACAGACTATGTGAAGGACGTGGAAGGGAAAAAAAAAAAGAAAAAAAAAAGACAATCTGCATTTTCTTTGGAGCAAAATCAACTCCATTCACATATATTTGAGATAGAGACATCCCAAAGTAAATGTTTGCACTTGGTCCTCTTTTTGAAATGTACTGAGCTAGGATCCCCAACCCAGGTAACTCGTTTTAGACCAAACATGTTGGTGTTGCATAGGACATGAGAGCCAAATTGAGAGGCGGCAGAACGCAATAGCTTGGAGAGGCAGGACGTAGCCTAAGTCACACATCTTCACAGTGCTGTAAGCAAGGTGAGGCCCCTGCGAGTGGCTGGATTAACTGGGTCTGGAATTCATGCACCCACCCAGGAATAAATGACTGCGGCTCTCGAGGTACCGTCCAACGGGGAGGGAACTGCTGCATCGGGGAATTGCTTCCCATTCACCCCCGTAGCAGGAGGAAAGTCAAGGTGGGCTTCAGGACCAGCAGCTCCCGCCAGCCCTGGGGCACAGCAACTGAGCATCACCACTCTCTTCTTGGCCCTGTGTCTAAGCCAAGCAGGGATGCAGAAATGAATGTGGCTAATTGTGGAGGAAGGCCCTCCGTCTTCCAAGGGGAGACAGGACCTGGCTCTGGCTGCACATTGAGAACTTGGCAAAGGGTGTAGTGGGAAACCCAGAAGATTTAGCGTGCTGCCTGTGCCAGAAATCTCCAGCCGCATGGTTCTGAACGCAAGCTTTGTATATCCCCGTGAAGCAGTGAAGACAAGGAATTTCGGGGGTTTGTTACACATTTTAAATGGCGTGAGAGCCCTCAGCAATTCCAACACAGTCCCTTTGCAGGTTCATTAATGAGACCTATGGGAATTGGGCTGGGTTCTTTTTCACTGTTATCTGGACTGTGAGGAAAAAAAAAAAAGTCACAGAAAGGAGAAGCTATTTTGAGGCCAGGACTTTTTTCCTTTTTCAAAACTGAAATGTTTACCAGGCATCTGCCATTAACTCCAGATATTCTGGGTATTTATTAGAGCCGCGCAGAGACTCTAGATTTTTGTGTGTGGTTAACTTTATTTAGCTCTCTGTGTTCAATTATTGGCACTGCTTCTTTAAACATTATTTTGTGAAATAAAAATAATGTTTCACTTCATGTGGGAATGAATCAAACGTAGTACTTTTATTTTCTTCACAGTGCTTTGTAAGCATTAGTGAAATGAATATTAGGGTGCACTTCTGAATTAGGTAGTATATCCCAATTACAGGGATATGAAAACCAAGTCTCCCTCCCAAGTGGTTTTGCACCAGTATAACTATTTTTGATGAAGGGGATCGTTTTTACTAGGATAATAAAAGTGCTACAGTCCCCAAGCCTGGATGCAGTTATACCAATAATGAAAGTGCTGTGTCTGGGTCTGGCTTTTCCCCAAATACTGGTATCAGCGCTCCTCCACTGACTCTGAACTAGCATAGGCCAGGTCTTGGTTTTCAGGCTGTTATATCAATACTGATGTATCTAATGCACGACAGATGTCGTGGTGAAATCATAGATCCATTGAAGTCTCTGGCAAAACTCCCATTCATTTAAACAGGCACAAAGCTTTGCTTGGGACAATCCAGGCTCCATATGCAATATCCAAAACACAGGTCACCCTCAGTTACAACATGGTTGTCTCCCTGACCCAGGAACAAGAGGATGAGAAAGGGGAAATGTACACAGCGTTGAGATGCATTTCTGTAAGTAGTCCTTCTCTGGCATTCCTTAGACACTTCCATATGCTGGGCAAATCCAAAGGGGCGATTGTCTCAGCAGCACATCTGTTTGCTTTCAAGATACCACAAAAATGCCACTTCTCTGTAATCCTGGAATGTCCCCGTGCATCTGCAGAGGTCTCTGCAGTAGGTAAGCAAAGCTTTTGTGTATTTTATCTACTTTCGGGGCAATTTGGTATCGAAAGGGGAAGGGGAGGAGCTGGTATGCATTACCGTTCAGCCTCCCACTGGCTGCCAATGAAATGCTGTGATGCCGTGGCACAGTCTGTGCGAATCACAGGGAAATCACACTGCAATTGCATCCCCAGGGCCAGGAAATGGGCTCAGCAGCCCGTTGGCCACCTGGACTGCCAGCCCCAGAGGACTCTCGTGGGGTATTGCCTTGATTTTCTGTGCTTCTGTGCAGAGGCTGTGCCTAGTATCATGTGTGTGGGTACGCAAACAAAAGCAACCCGTGCTGTGGGGCTGTGGCTTCCAGCTCTGTTCTGGGCCAGCTGCAGGCACAGGAAGAGCCATTCCACATCTCCATTAGGGAAAAACAACAGCAGCAGCAGCAAAAGCAAAATAACAAGCAGGGTTTCTGAGCATCATTTGCTCTGGCTGATCATTGGGATACCCCGATGATTTTTTCATATCCACTTTATTTAAAGCCAGACAGGGTATCTCTGCTATACGCTGTGATGAAGCAAAACCTATTGTATCCCTAAGAATAACTTCTGGAGCTATTGAAATAAAGCAGACTGCATTATGGTCCACAAAGGCAAAGATTAGGCCTTTGTTTACAGCAGAACGCAGAAGAAAAAGCTTAGATCTAGACCCTACCATCCTCACACTTGTCCTGCTCCCTGCATCAGTCCAGCCACAGTGCTGCACTGGGACCATTCAGCAGAGGGAAATGAAGGAGGGCCACCCAGGCTCCTGGGTTTATCAGGAAAACTCCCCAGGAGTGGGAATGTCTGCTAACCAGTGAAGCAGGTCAGTCACCAAGGCTTCTGGTCTGGACCATTTAAAGAGAAGTCCATCTTTCAGTATAGCCAGACACTAGGACTTGCATCTAGAAACAGAGTATAACGTCCTAGAAGTCCTAAATCTAGGAAGAAATATTAAGGAAAAGGATGCAAGCATTTTAACAGTTCAAGGAGGTTGTGGATGAGGTGGGGAAAGATCCTGGAAAGGCCACAGAATGAAATGATGCGAGCATTGGAAAATATGGCTTGTAGTGACAGACAGGAGGAGACGCTCCGTCTGTTTAACTTAACAAAGTTGAGAGGGTGACTTGATCACAGTCTCTAAGTGCCGACAGAGGGACCAGAAACGTGATAATAGAAGGCTTTTCAATCTAGCTGACGTAACTATAATATGATCCAACCAGAATTTCGAAACCAGACAAATTTTGACTACAAATAAGGTACAGATGTTTAACAGTAAGGGTAATTAACCAGTGGAACTAATTACCAAGGGCTGTGGGGACTACCACCAACAACTTTAAATCAAGATTAGATTTTTTTTTCCCCATAAAAGACACAGTCTAGTTGAACCAGGAATGGATTCAGAGATGACCTCCATGAACGTTATCAGGAGCTTCATGCAGCTCCAAGCAGCCTTCACGGAGAGGGAAGCCATCCTGAGGAGCTGCAGTGAACCAGCTCACCTGTGCCCACTCTGGCATCAGCGATGGCTTGGACACCGTGGCTGAAACAGGGGTGTGCGGGCCACGGCCACACTTGGGGAGCACCAGAGCCCAAATTGTGCACCTTGCACATGGGAAACATCAGGGTCAGGTGTCCAAGCTGTGCACCGTATACTGTGACACAGAGGAAATTAGGAAATGAGCTGCCACCTTCCTGCCAGAGCCTTTTGGGACGCATCCTTCCATAGTCTTCTGGGGTGGATCCTTCTGGAGCCTTCTGGGGATAGATCTTTGCAGAGCCTTCTGGGATGGATTCTTTGGACCCTTCTAGGACATACCCTTGTGGATTCTTCCAGGGATGGATCCTTCTGGACCCTTCTAGAAAGAGATACCGCTAGATCCTCTGGAGATGGATCATCCCGGAGATGGCGCCTTCTGGCAGCGCGGGTGTGAAGGAGGGGATACTGCAATTGGAAATAACACCCAAGGGCCACACAGCAGCCCGTGTGTCCCTGTTTCTCCCCCAACATGTCCCCGTTTGGTGGGGCCGTGGAGGCCGCAAGGGGAGGCTGTGCCGTGCTGTGCCGTGCCGGGCCGCGGAGGGGGGCAGTGCCTCAGCTGCCCGCCAGCACCTGCTGCCTCCTGCAAACGCAATTAGTTGCACCCAGTCGAAGCCAAATTGAGGCCCCTTTCAAACCCGTAACTCTCTGCCTTCTGTTTCCAAAGGGGAAGTTTATCTTTTATGTGCATGTAAATGGATAAACCGGAGGAACTTTTTTTTTTTTTTTTTTTTTTTCTGAGTCAGGCTGGGGTTTGTTTAAAAACGCTGTCGCGGCAGCAGCGCGATACAACGGCTCAAGGTTTTTCTCCACCACTTCCCCCCCTTTTATGGCTGATTTTTTTTCTTTCCTGGACAGCAGGCTCAGTGTGGCCCCTCGTTGCCAGGGCGGTTCCTCCAGGGACAGGTTAAAAACTGACTATGTGCTTAACTCCGGGGTCCGCAGCACCCACGCAGAGGGAGGATGAAAAGGAGGAGGAAGAGGAGGAGGAGATGTGCCCCTGCCACCCATTGGAAGTGTGGACACCCCATGTCCTCTCTGTGGGCACCTTTCCTCAGTGCCGACTCCCCACTTTTCCCTTCCACCTCCAGGCTTCTCTTCCTCTGCTCCCTAATTTCCACCGGCCTCCAGGTGACTGGCAGCAGGTGCTGATGCAGGAGCTTGTGCAGGATCTGGCGGCAAAACGCATTAAGCACATCTGCAAATAAAAAAATGGAAAAAAAAATGAAGATAAGGCATGGCCGCTGTGCAGAGCTTCTCTCGGTAATCCTGCGACGTGCGGTTTGGGGCTGCGCTGGGAGTTTCGGCGCAGATGACAGGTACGCTGTGCTGATCCAATTGTGCTTACAGCTGTTATTAACCAAAATAAGGGGCCACTGGAATTACAAATGATTTCTGGGTAAATGCTTAGCTCGGATTCTGAGTGATCCCTCGGCAATAATCCACGCGTAATCCTCCGTGGAGAGAGTCCGCTTTGGAGACAGCTCCATTTTGAGCAGGCCACGATAATGCATGGATGCCCTGATTTGCAGGGGAAAGATGGACAGGCTGAAATAAAACAAAAAAAGGCACATTTGTTTTGCCGCCTTTCTCTTTTCTGGGTTGAATAAAAGTTGCAGAAGTGTGTGATCGCATATGTATCATTTATTTAGGAAAGATTACCTGCTTGGTAATTGTTTCTGCAGGAGAGTAATTTTACAGCACAGTGACCATAAGAACCTCCCAGATGGGCTGATGTATCCAGAAAATAAAGAATCGAACAAAAATCTCCTGTAACGAATTGTCTTGTGAGATTTAGTCTGCACAACACTTTTTTGCTTGTTTCAAAGGAGAAAGTCAGAAATTGCATAGTTATGGGGAGCAGGAATGAGGGAGTGGTACGCTGATGGTTAGCACTGTCTCTGTCCTCCTCTGTATATGCTGATGTGAAATACAGGTTGACCCAGCGGCACTTGCCTGGCACCTGAGTGCCCCGCAGTCCTTGGTGCAATGGTTGGCTTCAGTGTAACCCTGTGTCACAGGTCCCTAGTGGTGTAAGAGGGGCCCCTTTCCTTTTTCTATGTCTCACAGACCCCGATCTGAGCCAGCACCTGCCCCTAACTGATCCACGGGGATCCGGGCTCCCAAAGGTCAAGGGACAAAGCCCTATCTCCAAATCATCACTCAGACTCATCCGTCCTCTCCCCCAGCTCAGCCCACTGGAGTGAAGTGGATTTAACTCTGGTCTTGCGGTCACTTATGATTATACTAAAGTAGTATTATGGACTCCAGTTTGTACTGGAGTGAGACCAGACCAAGAGTTATATATACTTCTCTATATATTCTGTATATATGTATTTCTACATAAGCATCTGCTCATTTCAGGTGTCTTGTGTTGGTGTAAGACCCAGGGCCAGGTTTTCAGGCAACCTGATTCCTCTTTCGCACCCACTTGAACACTCGTGCTGTGCTACTTATCTCCTTTTACGAATGCTCTCCCTATAATAACACGATTGCCAGAGAGTAGGCAAGAAGAGCTTGAGTCTACAGCAAATTTGGGGGTGAGTAATCCTTGGGTAATCCCCAGAGGTTTTACCTGGATGGCTAAGGGCTCTCAGAATATCACTAAACCCTTAGATATATCCTCTCAAAATATTTCTGACCCATCATTTTCTCTAGGACGTTCAAGGGGTCAGGAATCGGTTTTGTAATCTCTGGTGTACCTTAATTAACATCTTCGCAACATTTTAAACAGTGGGATCAGTTCTTCTTGGCTGTGCAACAGAGAATTGTTGGAAATGGTATCTGCTCATCATGAATCACACTCTCCTAGCTACCTGCTACGAAGACACTGCCAAAAAAACGCTGAAAAAATTTAATCTTTCCCGCCCAGCAAATTCTGAAAAAGCAAATAACATTTTCATAGTTTGTTTACTCATTTGTTCCTTAAAAGAGGCAAAGCAATCTGTGCTTGAGAATCAGCACAGGAAGAGGAATCAGAAGAATTTCCATCTCAAAAATTGCTTTGCCAGCCAGTGGCTTGTAATTTAAGATTAAGCGATTGAATTTCATGCAGCCTTGCTTAAAATTCACTACACCCCCCACACTTTCAGGACATGCTTAAGAAAAAAATAAAACAAAACCAAACATCTATAACATCTTCTATCAGCCAGTATAAAAAAAAAAGTCCAATCAGCTGGGAGGTGACAAAATGTCCTTAATAAAGACGTTGTCTGCATGACTGCTAGGCTTTTTCCCTTCGCAGCAGTGTTCGCAGCCTATCAGAGAGTTTCTGCTCCTGTGCAGTGCCGGTGCCTGCGCTCCCTTCAATCAGTGCACAAATCACTGGAGCAGAAATGCCTCCTTCCCTCCATCACCCGAAGCCAATGCTGATTCATCTGTTCATACCCACTGCTTCTGGCAGTCGCCTGAATCAACTGATTGCTGAATCATTTTTTTTTTTTTTCCCCGCTCCTACTGAGTGTCCCGCACTGAATGCCACATAGTGCATTTCCAGATCTGGCTGAAAGGCACTATGGAAATTAATTGGCTCAGCTCGCAAACAGCTTTTGACACGCGCCCATGTGCCGTGCGAGGTGCAGTGCAATTGCCTTTCCTTTGTAACTTCCCTGCAACCACCTGTCTCCTCCGCGCGCATGCCGCTGCGGCTGCGCCCGCCTCGGGGACGGGAGACGGATGTCCTCCTTCGTCGCCCTGTTATGCAAGATGGAGGGCAGCTGGCAGGGCTGTCCCTGCTTGATCTGCCCCTGTTTGACTCGGAATAGACCAGTTTAATGGGTTCTCCAGCTTGCGAGAAGCAGCGGGTGACTGGTGCTTTGGCGAGGGCTGCAGGGAGATGTTTTGCAGCACAGTGTCACTCCCGGTGATGCCTGTTCTCTCTGCTGGAAGTGGAGCTCAACTCAAAGTTGAGCAGCTGGGCAGTGTCCCTCAGCTGTGGGCTCCTACAAGGTAACCCCTGGGCAGGCTGGTATGATTTGAGTCTGTGGCCATGCTCTACCTCGAACATTTTCGTGCTTGGCTTTTATCTTCCACTGGTTTCAACCCAAATTGTCTTATAAGACTTTCTTCTGACTGTGGAGATTTTGGTTTTCCCTGTTTCTTGGATGCCGGAGTGATATTAGTGTTGCAAGAGCGTGGACTGAGGACAGTCCATGAGTGGCCAGTCCTGAGTGACCTCACTGTCCCATAGTAAGCACTGCACAGAGAACTGCTGAGGAGCCAGCCTATGGTCTTGTGAAGTTTTTCCATTTTCATGAAAAAAGGATAAAGCAGAGGAGAAGGAAACTGTTATCATTATGTCACAAGGGAGGTACAAAAAGGACTCACACTGGGCCAGACAGGAGGTCAACATCAGAGAGGCAAATTCTGAAATGGTGAGGGGACAGATGGAGACTCATGGCACCGCTCCTGGGCTCTGTAGTGCCCAGGCTCCTCCAGAGGCCATGGGCAAAGCAGAGACTCCTTGGAAAGGTGGATGGTGCAAAATCAACCCTGACTCAGTCCATAGCTAGAAGGGCAAAACTACGTTCTACTAACCAGAATATTGGTCATTTGCACTGATCATTTTTTTCTTTAGCAGCATTTTAAAAAGTGACGTTTAGAAACTTGAGGACTTCTGTGCCCAGAAGCTAGTCCAATTTCCCCATCTATATTCAGCAGGCCTAATAAAAGGCATTGTTTCTATACACAGACCTTGTCTTACCTATGCCCTTTGACTGCTACTGTCACCACAAATCTACTACAAGGCAGTTAAGGGCATTTGACAGGAAACCAGTGTGGCAGAAGCTGCAGAACTCTGCAGCTCCTCCAAATGAGGAATAAGAATAATTAAGCAGAAACATACTCACCTCACCCACAGCATCTACTCTTGCACCCGCACCTCCAGAGAGGCTGATGGTCAGCTGAGCCCCACTAGGTAGTTGGGCTTTGACTCTCACATTTTTAAGGACCCAGGAGGTGACTCAGACTTTTTGGATACTGTAGGTTTGGTGGTGGCTGTGATGTCTCTGGCACAAAGCCTGCTTTTCTCTTCCATGTTTGTACAGTTTCTTGCCCAAGAAATCCTGGCCTACAAGAAAAGCTCCTTATTGTTATTAATACAATAGCAAGAAATAAAAGAGCAGGCACATCTGTACTGCACTATCATTTACAAAGAAAACAAAATCATCTCAGACATCCTAGATGTAAAAAACAAATGAGAAACTTTTCTCCCGGTTTTATCACAGTTTCTCCCAGAGTCACTGCTTCTTGCACTCTAGAAATTTATAGGATGAAGGATTTTGTCATGATATCTAATTCTAATCTGAAGTGATTTACTGTTAAGTTGGAAATCAAGCTTGTACATATCCCCCTCCAAGTGGTTTCTATGACAGTTTCTATTAACCATAAAAATGTCACTTGTTAGGAAGTATCAGCCCTCTTATAGGCTTTGCAGTCATCACTACCAGATGCACACTTACTGAATGGAATAAATAATAGTCTTGTACAATTAGCCAAGGTTGCAGGGCATGTCTGGCTATCTCTCTCACCTCTCAAGCGACATTCTCAAAAGTAAACCCATATATCATGAGGTGAGGTCTATCTAGATTCTTTGGAGTTCTTCCAGATCTTCATATTGCGAATTATTATAATGCCTTATGTATAGCGCTCAACATTATGACCTTAGACTAACATTTTTTTTGTTGCATGCCTTTTTAGTTTCAGTCTCTATAAACAACTGAAATACCCATTTTCCAGTGCTGATTCAGTATGTAGATGATTTTGTGTCTATCGTGTGGCCTATAATGGATTTTGAGGTACACTAATGGCTCAGTGGCATTTCCTGGCATTGCACAGCCACTGTAAACCTGGCACTCTGCATGTGCCCTGTAAATACTTTGTCCCTACCTACTCTTCACAGAAATGACACACACCTTTCTTAAAGACTGGGGTGTTGATGACTGCTGCCATACATGGGATGTTAGCAACATTCACAGATCTGGGTTAATCTGATCTTTGGGTTTGAGCTGAAATGAGCATGTTGAGATTGCATTGTGTCATGCTCTGTCAGAAGTCCTAGCTGTTACACTCAGGTCTCTGCTCTTGCTGGAGAGCTCCAGAAACCAACTTGAATGATGAAAATGGCACTTGATGAGCTGTTCTTGTGAAGTGCCCACCATTTAGGCCCTATTCCAAAGGAGAAATAAAGCAAGCGGCAACCTAGGCTATCAATGTATTTGGATCTGAGGACTAAAATACACAAAGCTGAAGTGATGGGTTTGGACTACTGGAGACACACTGCCATTGTAGCAAAGAGTGGCCTTGTGGTTTTTATTTGCCTATAGGATAAAGTCATATTCAGCTGTTATTTGCACCAACCTCAGTACGGAAATCATTGAACTTTCACCTGTGTATTACGAAAGAGTCATTGTGACAGAGTTTGCAGCTGGCACAATACATGGAAATATCACAAAGTCTTTGGAGCATCTGGCTCACTTGGCGAAGTGAGCTTACTTGGTCTGGATATGTCTTGGTGAGGTAGGAAAAAAGCATTTGGTCACATTTCTAGAATTGGGAGCTCCTTCTGAAAGGAACAGTGCTGAGAGGTTCATGGGGGCTATGGGGATATGGCTTCATAAAAGTTGTAAGTCTACTAGCTCCAAGGGAGTTACACTGGCGTGAACAAGAGCGAGTTATTCCCAAGTCCATTCATAAGGTGAGCAGAGCCATGACATGAATATGGGAGACTGTATGTGGCTGTGGGGAGTCATACAAACAGCAGATGCATGTCATGCGTTGCACTGGGCAGTGCTAATGGAGGCAGCTTAGGTAGGCAATGGAGAGTTGTGCCTGCTTTACAAGGGCCGTTGCTAGACGGGAAAGAGTTTAAAATATCTGGAAGAACGGTTTGCAGTCTGTCAAACCTGCTTGGGGAAGAGAAGCTGAAGAAGCTCAGTCTAGAAAAGCTTGAAGTATGACTTGACTTCAGCACAGACAGAGCCAGACTATTTCTAATACCAGATGGCCCTTTATTTTTTCATTTCTCAAGCACGTATCCGGGAGCTAAAAGCCATTCTGTGACCTTCACCTGTAGAATTTATAAATTATAATTATACAACACAATATTATGCAATTTATAATTCTAAACACTGCTGTCCTTGGGAAAAGTGCCTGTGATCAGTTTGTGACCGGAGGATCCTGTGGATGAATACCTTGAATATTCCTCTCCTGGTAACATTGTTAATTGTTTTTTCACATGACGAATTTGGTTTCAAGCAATGTCACTGGCCCCTGAAGTCTTCTAAAAATGGAAAGCAGCTTACTTCAGAAGTGAGAAAAGGGGATGCTCACAGTTGCCGAAGAACTGAAAGCCACATGTATACTCCAAAGTTGTGGAATAAGGTTGCTTTCTTCTCAGCAAAGCTGAGCACCTTGGAGACTGTTAGCCAGCATCTGAGCATGCTCTTGCATGCATCCAACGGCTCAGGAGCAAATGCACCAACTTTTATTCAGCAATATGTAACTCCAAGGTCAATGACAGGTAAATACATTTATTGCTAACAAGCTAAGCTTATTCACAGATATCATTTGGACTAAACCTTGATCAATATCACTGGAGAACACTGAACGTAAATTCTCTAAACTAGAAGCATTCTCACCCAACAGAGCCAGATGAGAGAGAGGGCAGAAGTCATTTTTGCATATTTCCATCCCTGCTAACTATGTCATGGCTCTTGAATGGCAAAACATCACCAAAAAATAATAACTTGGCAGAACTTTGTGTGGAAAGATCCAATTTAAAAAGTGAGAGATGTAGGCCATATTGAAAGAACACATCAAATTTCCAAATTCCAGCTCATAAAGCTTGGGAATTAATTGGGCCAGTTAGTAAGTGGTCTTCGTGCTTCGGAGTGATAGCAGGTACACATGCACATGCTGTATGCAAAGGCACTTGCTGAAAAAAATAAAGTTAGTATCTCTGAATGCCATACTGATAAAAATGGGAAATTGAGTCTTTGATCTGCAGAACAGGTATGGCAAAGGTCCTGGCAGCCTGAACTCTGCGTAGCAGAGAACACAGAGGTTGAGCTTTGTTTTAACATTTGTGTCCATGAGGACAGGAAAGGATAACTCAGTAACAGCCGGATGATCCCAGCTCACTTTGTGAGTGCAGCTTTAACATAATCACGTATTAGATTCCCCACAGCAAATAAAAAATAGAATCAAAATTGCATTATGGACTATACCTGAATCTCAACTACATCATAAAATATAATTTAGATTGCTATAATAATAAAAATGCTTGGAAGCCAGGACAGCTCAAGATTTTGTCTTTAAAAAAAAAATCTCAAACAACTGGAGCCTTCTTGCTCCCCACTTCTAAAATAAATGCATTCCCAACCAATGCCTGCGTGAACAGGCTTAACCTTGACTCTTTCCCTCTACATCCAGTCCATAAGGGAGCGCGATGAGGAAATTAGGATCTCGGAGCGGCAGTTCAGTGGCAAGCCAGACCACAGCATTTGCTCCCGTATAATAGATCAGCCAGCTCATAGAAAGGGGTCTTCGTCTGGAGCTTCTCACTCATGTCCCATTGACTTTATGGATAGCCCTCGCGATCTTGTCTGAGCACATCCGAGTGTTTGTACAGCACCTGACGCAAAGGGGCCACCGACCTGCTTCATTTATCAAATGATAAATACCATAATAATACTATAATTGAAGTCACTCGTACAGACAGTAATCATCCAGTGATTCACTATAGTGTAGACTTGCTAGATGGAAGACTGCACTAAGCTTATGCAGAGATTTCTATCTTGCCCATTAGCTTCTGCACGCTAAATATATTCTGAATTTACGAATGTTGAAGTTTTAAGGGGAGATTTTCTATGCTTGGTCTCAACCCAAAAGTGATTCATTTTTGTAATGCCAGAACAAAACTGTTCAGCCACTTTTGAATTATGTGAGGCCGAAAGACAAGATATTGATAAAGTTGGTATTAACAGCTGAATCAAGATTCCCTGACAGCACATATAATAATATTTTTTTATTTATTGAGCAAGGAGCAGCAACGCAAGGGGAGGTGGAAGGAAGGAAACTACAGGGAGTTGATGCCTGCCAGCGAGCAGCACCCGAAGCAGGAATCAGGCTCTGGCGATGCACAGCACATGCAGAGTGTGCTTGAATTAATACCTACGACCTGGCCGACTCGTACCTCACCGCTAATCTGGTTACGCGGGGTTTATTTCGCAGTCGGAAGTTTCTGCACTGGCAGGGAGTCCTGCTGGGGTTTTCTGAGCACATGACTGAATTAATGAATGAACAAATGCCGCTTGCCAGTCCGGATTTAAACTGCTTACCAGACCCAAATCTGCTCATTTTCTCAGTCCTTTCGCCGGCCTCTCTGCCTTTTATTTATTAATTTCTTTAAGAAAAGAGATAAGAGCGGAGAAAAATGCCCGTGGGCATCATCAAGGCGGCAAACCCAGATAAGTGGCCATTCGTCACGCCAGCTTGTAGCCCCATGCTGGGCTCCGTGCCTGGCCGCAGCCCCAGCCAGGAGGTCCCTGGCCAAGGCTGGTGACTGCTGGCCAGTCCTGGCCATGGGGCTGGCCCCATGGAGCCCTGAGGAAAAGGGTGATTTTAAGAGCAGCAGATCCCGCTGCAAAAGGGAAGGGCAATAACCTGGCTTTGTGGTGCATCCTGCTGTCCCTCACTTTCAGATCCACACTGCCTTTGCTATTAGCTGGCTGCCAGGTTTTAATGGGCCCTTGCTAACAGGATCTCTGGAATGTTTCGATTTATTTGGCCACTGGGCAGGTCTCCAGCCTGCCGTTGTGGTGGTGATGCTTGTATTTTAATAGGAATTTTAAGAAGGCTTGGGGAGGGGTATTTAAGGTAGTCCTTGAGCTTTTGTTCAGGCTTTCCCAGCCTCGATGGGAAGCGTAGCGCCGAACGGATGCGGCGGCAGGGTTTGGGTGTCGCGGAGCAGGGACCCTGCGAGCGCGCAGCCTGTGCTGCCCGTCTGCCCCCCCAGCCTCTTTTCACACAGCCTCTCGCCTCTACTTGGCAGAGCCACCTCCGGACTCCTTAAGAGCCCTGTCCAAGCTCGCAGTGTGAGGCCGGGATGTACCAGCGCCCGGGATGTACCAGCGCCCGGGATGTACCAGCGCCTGGGATGTACGCAGCCCTCCGCGCTCTCGCAGCCCACTCCGCCCTCGGCAGCTCCGGCAGGAGGACGCCTGCTCCATCTCCCAGCACCGTTCCCAGCGCTGCTGGCAGGGCTGGACGTCTCGCCCTCCAAGCACCGGCATGGGGATGCGCTGCGAGGACTCGGCACAAGGACACTCGCAGCAGCGAAGTGCCTTCCCCAGCCTTCCCGCACAAGGCAGAGACGAGATGAATACTGCCGCTCCTTCAAAGCTGCGAGGCACGAAGGGAAAGAAGCCTATGCTCTGTGCCAGAGCCTGGAGACACGCCTGAAGCCTCACTGCTGTTCGATTTTTATGGCGTCTTAGATAAGCACTTTCGAGCTTGGGAAAACGAGAGGCTGATAAATCCACAGGGATAATCAGGAGAAAGAAGCTGCCAGTATATCCAGGTATCCTGAGCTACCCTGCCCCTGCTCTTCTTCACCTTCCCCTCCTCACGCTGCAGACGAAGCCTGGGCAGGGATGGACAGTTATGCTGCACAACGCAGTGTAAGCGGTTCGAAGCACAATCCCAACTGGGTTTGCTTCACTCAACCTTCAGTCTGAACCCAGGTCTGCAGAGGTGCAAGCCCGGGATGGTCAGGTGACTATTGTCTGTTTGGACCCTGACCTTGGAAGAGGAGGAGGTAGGGTCAGCATCAAGGTGCATTTCTGCATCATGTCGCCGTCCCAAAAGGAGTGGAAGCACCGTCAGGAATGAAAGTCTGCTTGGACCTCATGGACACAAGTAGCTGATGAAATGAGGAGCTGAGGAAGTCCTCTGTGCACACTGTGTGGCTGCCCACTTAATGCTCTCCGGATGTTACAATCGCAGGCTCCTTGAGTACTGCCTGGAAGCAGCTGCAGTCCACAGTGGATGATATTCAAAGGCACCGCAAGGCCCAGGATTGCCAGCAAACTCCACGATTGTTTGGTTCCAGCTTTTACGGAGCTGTATCATTCAGTGCGAGCACTTGCAGGGGCAGCAGCTCATATGCAACTCCCTGCCCCCTGCACCTGGAGCAATCCATGGGGCAGGTGGAGGGGCACGCACTGAGAAGCAGGGCTGCTACCAAGCCTGGTGTCCCCGCAGCAAGCCCAGAGTTTGCTGCTCGGTGCACCTGCAGGATCCTGTCATGCCACCAGCCACCAGCTGCCCATGGAGGGGAAGGCTAGATCACAGTGTGTTGTGCTGATCCACACAGGAGGAGGAGAAACGCCGGAGCACCTTGGCAAAGAGCAGGCTGTGGCCAACTGAGGAAATCATTATGGAGCGGCAGTTTAATCTGGGAGCAAAGATGCCAAAAGCAACTCACCATAACGCCACACTTCATCAGCTTCTCCAAGCACTCCTTGAAACACCAACTAAAATGAGATGAGGAAGAGGCTCACAGGCTCTCCTAAACTGAGTCATAAAACATGTAATAGGCATCGATGTTTCCCCCATGCATATTTCTCAGGCTGAATTGACTGTAAACATTGTGGTCATATGAAACCCACACAGAAGAGGATGCAAACATAAACTAGAAAGAGAAGCAAGGCCTAGTCACAAGGCTGAAGCAGAAAAAAAACATGACAGCTTTCCGTATATAAATAAATAACTGCCCAAAATGAGGGCTAATTAACTTGCAATAAACCAACTTAACCACTTAGGGGCAGCGTTAACACAGAGTTAACATGCAAAACAAACCTGTTTTTTTCTCACCTGGTTAATTGAATATGCACAGTGAATATTCATAGTGTATCAAATACTGATACATCCACACACAATGATGCAATCTGTCAAACCCAGGAGCGCATGATAATGGCAGCAGCTCAGCTGCTGCTCACACAGTGTTGACGTGGATCACTGGGTGTTTCTCTAAACGCTTAAAGACATAGGACTTCGCTACTTTTCCTCTGTGAGGATCATGCAATATGTTTTAAACAAAGATGAGAGCCTAAAAAAACAAGAGGTAAAAAGGGCTTCATTTAAACTCAACAAAAAGAAAGAGAAAAAAATTTGTCTCAGAGAAGGACTTACTCTTGAATGCAGGAGCTGAAAAAAAAAAACATCTCCACAGTCACATTCAATGCCACTTTGCTTTCCCACAACTTGCTTCTTTCTCTACTGTGCATTCCAAAAAAAAAAAAAAATCCCCGTTCCTGGGATACTTCTGAAACATTTTCATGTGGTATGAAAGAGCCCAGACCTGCTTCAGGTATGTTCACCCTGTCTGATCAGAGCAGATAAATAAAGCAAAGGTGTTTTCATAGTGGGTATTGACTAACCTGAGTTGGCTCAGGCAGGTGAGCACAGCAGGAAGAAGCCAGTAACCTGGCTTTTTTTTTCTTTTCTTTTCTCTCTCTCTCTTTTTTTTTTTTTTTTTTTCAAATGGGGGCTAAAATCAGCCTGTGGTAAAGCTCAGCTTATTCTCACTGCTGTTTTAACCTGAGGTAAGAAGAGCAATTTCCCTCTTGTCTTCCTGCTCCTTCCCCCTGCACCAGCACCCTTGGGGCTCACAGCTCCTGTGCGGGTCCGCAGTGTCCCGGCTTTATCTTTGCAGCCGCCCGCTCCTTCTGTCTTTTCCTCATGGAGCTGTGGGATGCGGAACGTGCTCTGGCATGGAGCTGGCTTGGTGTGGAGAGACAGCTTTGGATACAGCACGGAGCTGCAGCGGGGCGGAGAAGCAATATCTGATTTGGCATGAGCACGGGCTGGTACAAAGCTGGCTTGTCAGAGCGGCTAACGAACACCGAGCAGCAGGGTGCCACGTGCCCAGGGCGGCCAGGGCCAGATTTACCCTGTTGCCAAACTCTGTGCTCCAGAAGGGGAGGCAGGGAGCAAGAGGTCGGCACCGAAACATGAAATGTGTCAGTGCCTTTGCCCACGTGTCTTTTGGGGTGAAGAGGCCATGGCAGGCGGGTGGTTGCGGGGCCAGGGATGCCCGCTACTGCAGGCGTGGAGCCTGCCGGGCACTGTCCTGTGCTGGGGAAACGGACATGGAGATGGAGAGGAGCCAGCGCTGCTGAGGCAGGGGGTGCCGGTGCCATGGCAGTCGCTCTGCCAAAGGCGTTAAATCTACTGAAACACTCCTGTGAGGAGAGGAAGCAAGGGAGCAGTGTGAGCAAGGGGACAAGCAGTGAGCCCGCTGCACCAGATCATCCACAGACCCTGCTCCACCAGAGGGACACTTTGCCCTTTCACCTGCCTCAAATGGATTAAGAAAATCGACATTTGGGCACTGGTTTCCCCTTCTTCCAAACTTCAAGAAGTTACCCTTACTTTTTTTGCAGCACAGCCACAGGAGCCCCAGTCCCACAGCTCCTAGGCACTGGAAGCAGAATGGCGGGGTGGAGGCGTCGTGTGCTATGCTGAATATTCACCCCTCATGCATGCCATTTTATTTTAAATCTAGCGTGTAATATGCTTTGCATCTAGCATGTTGCTCTTGTGTGTTTTCCCCTTGCCCTGCCTGTCTCTTGCTGGCAGCTGCCATCGTGAAACAAAAGGCAGCTGCCAGTTTGAGTGAACATCTCTCTCTCTTCCCCCCTCTCACTCTCCGGAGCTGATGCAATCCCACTTTGCAGATTGGGTGGCAGGCATGGAGGCGAAGGAGTTTTGCAGCCCTTGGGAAGCTCGGGCCTGTCATGCCTCAGAGACTCGCTGCCAGAGCTCGAAGCCTTGTTTAAGCTCTTGAACCTGGCTCAGCGGTAGCCAGCAGAGAAGCTGCTGTCACCGTGCCAGCACGCCAGCTTGAGCTATCTCCACCACGGCGGCTGTCCCTATCACAGGATTTATTGTTGCTGCTCTTGGCAAAGGTAATGGTTTATTAAATGTGACTTCAGTGTTCTGCCCCAAGATATGTAATCAAATGTAGGGATTCCTACTCCAAGCATGTGGTATCCCAAAGTCAAAAGAAGAAAAGTCTGAAAAAGAAAGATTGCACTGAAGGAGCTCTTCTCTGGGAGAAAATCCTTTTCTGTGTCAAATTAAAATACTGTGGGGAGAAAGAAGGAAGTGTCCTCAAGACTTGGATGCTCAGACGCTGCTTGTCTTTGGCATATGGGACTACTTGGCATGCAAGTTACTGCCCAGGATGAGGGAGTGCACGTGGAAACCATCCGGGATCCCTTGATTCCTCTTAAGACTGACTAACTGCATGATCTAGGAGATGGGAGATTGTTTAAAGAACCGTTCATCTGTTTTTTTTCTTTTTTTCCTTCCAAAGGTGGGAAGTATGGATGAGCTTTTCTTGAGGACCCTTTAACCTGAGCCACAACCCAAACTTGCTTTGGAAGAAGCAATGTTGATCTACTGACTGCTATAGTGAGATATGCCTCTAAAAGGGAGTTCTGAGAGGGTCAGAAATGAGTTGAAGTTCACTAGAGCTGTGGTCACTGACATAATTTCAGCATTTCCTTGTCTCTTTGGGCTATGGAGGGAGGCTGGGGAAGAGGTGAGGCACACAGGGCAGGAAGGTTGAGAGAAACCGAGCGTGACCCCAAGTGACAGCGCAAAGCGGAAAAGCAAAGTAAAGGTGAGCCTCAGTTCCAATCAGAAAAATTAGGAAGTGAGATCTGAAAAAGCCCCTCGGGAAAGTCTGGTGCATGCTGAGGAAGCACATGGAAATAATTGTCATGCAAGCTGTATCAGTCTGATTGTCAGAGAGCTAAGCCTTCACCCCTTTCCTTTGCAGCAATTATCTTACAGACAGCTCCTGTTTTTTTCTATAATAAAAATGGCTATCCTCATATCATGGTAAACTCTTTTGCTGAAATTAAGGAAATATGGGCTTGCTCTAGTTTGGAAAGATCCTGGTTTGACTGTGTTGTCTGGTGATAAAGTCCGAAGTGGACATTGTTTTCCTAAGCTGAGAGCCAAGTGAGAGAAAGAAACTGCAGAGAACAGGTCTGGAGTCCCTGAGGAGTGAGCGCAAGATAGGTGCAAACATCGTGCTTTTTAAAATTAAAGTGCAAGCTATGCCTTCTAAGTGTAGATGATTCCTTCTAAATCAAGAAGGGCTTCAAAATAAACAAAGAATTAAAGTTCGACTTCTCAAGCAAGACAGAGCATTGTGCATTGATTCATGGTGCTGACTCTTGTCCCTGGGATAGCATGGCGGGGTTTTGCATTGAAACAGTGCCATGCAGCGAAACAGATAGGAGCACTTCTGCCTGAGCTGGCACAATCCCCCTCACCTAAGCACCTGTCTGGTGTCTACAGCTTTTCTCTGATTCCAGAGATGCCACAAATATGCAGAAAATACCGTTTATGGAAATCGCTCCTGTTCAATTTATCCAAGCCACCTGCTAGTAAGAGGACCGTGAAGAAGCAGCAGTATAAATTAATGGCTGGATTCCTACAGACTACAGTGCATCTCTCTTGGTCTCTTGGCCTACACTCGGCTTTCCCAAAGCTGTGCTCTGAGACTGCAAGTCCAACTGCAAGGATCTCTGTTGCTGCCACAGGGCCCAGTGCTGCTCTAACGCCCACAGCAGTTGTGCAGTAGATGAAGCAAGGCTCTGCTCTGGAAACCTGCATGTTTATTCTGACTCCTGTAGTGGTTTGAAACAGCTATGAGAGAGAGAGCAAAGGAGGCAGATCCTTTCCCTGCAAGCATCACCAGATCTTCCCTGGTTTGGCTCCAGGCCCATCTGCAGCTCCGGTTCCCCTTCCTGCCTCCTGGCAAACTGCCCATGCACAGGGTCAAGGCATGTCTGTGGCCCTGATGTGCACTCTGTTAGCTGGGGACACGGCCCACCCCTGACACAGGCAAAGAGCAGCCACAGGCAGCCACAGGCCGCTGGGAAACCATGTCACCCTGTGACATGACAATCTTGGGAAACACGAGTGGGAGAGTGATGCTCTGTGGGCTCTGGCACATTGGGATGGACAAACATTTTGCAAGTGTTTGCCTTCCCCAAGTCCAGACCTCTGTCCATCCGAGAAAGAGAGAGTGCTGAAATACAGAAGATCAAAGCTCTGTGGCCTGCCAACCTTTCTTCTTAATGAGAAACTGGTCCAGATATGACCGATTCCCCCTGTGCAAGGGAGAGAAAATCACTCACCGTGCTCAGATGAAGAGTCAGGAGTGACAGCGAGGATGAATCAGACTTCTATTTCCCTGAGCAGTTCAGCAGTTGTTCCCCCGCTTCAGCAAGACCCAAATATTTCTTCTTCTCCAGCCCTTTTATCTGCTGCATCTTTGGCTGAAACTAGGGCTTGTGCTCAGCAACTGCCGCTGACCTCCGTCTTGTGGGATGCTTTCCAGCCACAAACAGCCACTCCATTAGCCAGGGTCTAGGCCCTGGGCTCCATTTGAGGCTTTGAGGCCGCATCCTCCCCACCTGTGTGCAAAACCGGCACTTGTGTCTTATCTTTCCGTGTTTGCAGCTTTAACCATGCCAAGCTGGGGCGGACCTTAGAGTCAGGTCCAGGGTGAGGTCATTACAAGCCCTGAGGACCAGCTGAAGATGCCAAGCACTGTGGTGCCACAGGACATCCAGACTGCCTGAATTTGTAGCTGGATTGACCGCAGTGACCTATGCCAGCAGGACAAGCCTCAGGCTTTCCTTCCTTTCCCTTCCTGCATCAATATCCCTAGGAAGGGAGCTGAGGAGGATGCTGAGCGCCACGACATGTGCATCCCATGCGGGAAGATGGTTACTAGCTGATCAAGGATCGCTCTCGCTGGGAGAGAGGGCTCTCCATGGGCATCCCCTGCGGAAAAGGCAGGGCTGGGAAGGCGCACGGTGCCTGCGAGCGGGCTGAGTCAGCGGGAGGCAGCGGTTTGCGTAACCTCCAGCCATCCGTTATTGCCAAGGGGCTTTCAGGACCTCCTCTGTGCCGAGCACGGCGAGGGTTATTGATCGAGGAGACGGTGCAAATGCGCAGAGAGGCTCCATCCATTAGGGCCGTGGCTCTGCACCAATTAGAAAAAAATCATTACTCAGCAGCCATCAATGGGCTCTGCACAGCGCTGAAGTGCACGCGTTCAATCCATCTTCTCCCACCTCCCTGCAAACTTAATGACAACTATTAGAGCTCCGCTGAATGCCCGGTGTGTACAGAAGCAAAAGATTCATTTGGTAATCTTTGTAATTACAACGCTGTAGGAGAAAGCGTGCTAAATTCAAACGAGAGCGTGGGGAGGGAGGGTGGTGTGCGTGGGCGGGGGGAGATCCTGAATTCCTGCATTGCAAAATTCCTCTGCCTGCCTCCAGGCCCTTCCCACAGACCTGTCTCCTCCTCCTGAGAGTCACTTGGGTGGCCTTTAGGATGTGCTTTCCTGCTTTTCCTCCATCCCAGAAGGGAAAAAGTGTTCCATGAAAGTAAATTGAAGTGGAGGTGACTTGGGAAATATTCAAGGCCTGCGGATGAGGTATAGGACTAGCAACACTGTTTGGCAGCGCTGCCCTGCACCATCAAGGATATGCATTCAGTCATTTGCAAGAGCCCGTGGCGCTGCTCTGGAGTCTGGCTGGCAAAATATGTGCAGGGCACAATTTATTGGCTCTGCCACATCCTCCTCCTTTCCCGTCTCTTCCCCTGCCTTTTCTCTTGCATGCGGAAGAGCAGAGGCTGAGCTGGACCCTCACCTCGCCTCTTGCTGTTGCACGTCACTCCATCTCACAGGGAAAGCACGGTCCCAGGAGGGAATTTTGGGAAGAACTCAAGGATGGATGCAACATGTCATTGAAGTTGAAAGGAGGAATCACGTATAGAAAGATGGTGCTTTTTGCAGACCTCTTCTTCCCTAGTCTGGAGGGAGGTGAGTAACCACCACACAAGGGGCATTGCCTCTCTTCATCAGCAGCGAGGGCCTGAAGACGGCTGTCAGTCATGCTGGTGGAAAGTACCGCACCTCCCAGAAGATGTGTTTCTACCACACCATAGAGAATTGTACCTCTGGCAGATTTAGTGAGGACAAGGGACAGCTAAAAGAGCGACATTACTATTCCCTTTTTACATTTTCCCTCTGCAGGAGTTGTTCCTGCCAGGAATGCCAAGCAATATAACGGGGCTGATCCCTAATGCACCAAAGAGACATGCTGCCAAAGCCTGCCTCAGTTAAAGGTGGCAGGTTGATCTTGCAGGCAGTGAAGACATAGGAGAATCAAGAAAAAAACATAAGGCAAATCCTAAAAACTCTGCTTAGTTTTTATTTTGAGTTTACTCAATGAAGGTCCCATTTGGTTCCTCAAGATATAGTAAAATGAGTGAAAGCTTTGGACTTCAGCTGCTTGTTAAGGAAAATGCAACCTCCCAAATTTATTAGAAATAACATCAGGAAAAGAAAGAGAGTAAAGGAGGTCAGTGGGGAGAATTATGTTCCTTTTCTGTGTATGAAATTATAGAAGGGCACTGAGGCAGAGGTTACCTTGTCTGCACTGTTACATAAGATACATCAGGAGTGGGAAGCTCTTTCGTTTTTGAGGGCCAAATAAACCTTTAAAAATATAGATAAATGATATATTAACATCCATCTTGATGATATCCACTAACTGCATTATAAAAGCATGTGTGGCTACACATACACATGCCAATGCCCCGTAGACTCTGTATCTGCTCCGTAGACTCAGGTACCCTAAGAGGCACACAAACTAACAGATCATGTGACAGGATTATACCCCTGTAACATGAGTAACCAGAGGTGACTCTCTCATTGTCCTGATGATTCTCTCATAGCTGTTATTAAGCATCTTTTAATATTAAAATATATAAGGAGAAGGAATCCCCCCGGCTCCTGACACAAACAAGGCAAATGAATCAATTGCTGTGTTTTTTTTTTTTCTAAATACGAGAACTGGTTGCCAGAGTGCATGAATTGGTCAAAAAGGGAATTCACAGGTTGGGGAAAACCTCTCTTAAATCCTCTGTAGGCTTCAAGAGCCTGTAAAATGCATAAAAGAAATGCAGCCAGAAACAAGATCTTCTCCTCCAGCATTAGTGGTTATAACTGGAAAGCAAAACTAAACTGTAAGTGAGTATAAAAATAATCCCCTTGCTTGAATTCAGCCAATGCAAGTGAGGAACTCAAAGCATTCTGCCCCAAACCATGTGCTGCATTCCCCAAAGGCTGCTCTGATTGCCCACTGCAGAAAGAAGCAGCTGATTGGAGATAATTTTTCCCTTTCCCTGGGGAGCAGGTATTTTCCTATGCACCTCCAAACACCTGCTTCTCAGCCAGGCAAAAAGGTAGTCTTGGCAAACTGCAATCAGAGGAGCTGTACTTGAAGTGCACTTAAAAGAAGAGGGGCCACCCCAGCACCTCCTCGTACTTCATTCTCCAGAAAGCACTGCCAGATGACACAGATCGGACCTCCTTGAGACAGAAACTCTGCTTTTTTGCCAGGGAAGAGCTCCTGAGACAGGGAGGCTGGTGGAGGAAAGGCTATGATAACCTAGATGAAAAGATGATACCCTCCACAGCCGTAAGGTTTGGAGGAGGGTGATTCCTGCTCCGCTGTCGCTGATCTTGAAATGCCCTGTGAGAGTCAGTGCCAGGAAGGGCAACGTGTGAGGGTCCATCTGATCCCCGGTTCATGGGAAGGTGCTGGCAGCCACCACACGTACTGTGGCTCTGGCCATCTGCTGCTGGCAAACAGGCTGGTGACTGGCCAGCCCGTGAAACAGTGAGGAAGATCCACAGGCTCAGCACTGATGGCCCCAGGAAAAGCTCTGAATTGTCCTTCAAAGGCGATGAATTTTGTCTGTGCCTCTTGGATGCAGTGGGGACCATGCTCACAAGTAACTCGGGTGAGGTGCTCATCAGAGAAGACAGACCAGATGAGAGGGCCAAGACCCTTCTTTTTTATGACCTGAAGCCAAACTGTCTGCTGATATGGACTACAGATCCCACTGTTTGACTGTCATTCTCACAAGACATGGAAATCATGGAAATGCATTCCTTTTTACCTGGGAGTGTGTGAACACCAGCTCTGAGGCAGCAGGCTCCCTGCTCTGTACAAGCATGCTTATCCGGAAAAGCTCAAGCAGCACCCTCCAAGATTCCTTGTGGAGACTTCGACAACACGAAGGGCAGGTGCTGAACTGGTAGCACTGGCCATTTCCTATAAACTGCAGACTTTGGAGGACAACAGAGGATATATTGGATCCTTTCAGCAGGGGGACACTTACTGTATTGGTGCTCAGAGAATGGTGTAGGGGATGATTGCCTAGAAATACATTTGTTCAGCTATTTGCTTAAACTACAGAGTCACTTGGGCATCATCAGATAGAAGGAAAGACATGAGCTCTTTTGCCAGGAGACTATTGATAATGCCCTTGAAGAGGTATCTTAAAGCTCTAGGCCCATTTGCTGAGCATCCTTCTCCACATTAAGTATGATTATTGTATTTAAGGGGTAGGAACAGAAAGATTTAGGGTCATAGTCAAAAAAAAAACCCCTCCAACACAATAAAGACACAAAGCCAAAGCTTGAGAAGAGACATGTCCATTATTAAAAAAAAATGATCAACACATGCCTATTTTGAAACTTTTCTTCTCTTAAACATTTTTCTGAAGCTCCAAGCAAGAATACAGCTCTAGCATACACCACTGGGGGTGAAAAAAAAAAAAAGTTAAGATTTTCCTCCATGTGTGTCCAAAGCCTGTCAGCATTTCTATCTCCAAGGCTTTAATTCCTCTTAAATGACAGACACACATCCTAAATATCTTCTCATAAGATAATGCTTGTCCACATTCTCTTCCTGTAATGCTGGAGAAATATAAACTGAAGAAAATAGCTGGAGAAAAGGAAACCTGCAAAGGGGCTGTCTGCAAACATAAGAGTGTTTTGAAACTGCACAGCATCCTTTGTTGTTTTGTGCAATGTGTTAATTTCAGCACATTTATTTAGGTTTGGAAAAAGATCAGCTGGATGGTTCTATCCTACCCCTTTCACAAATACCTCCATCTGATCCTCTCAGAACTTCTTCCCATCGTTCTCTTGCCTTTCATTTTAAAATAGAAATGTTCAAGGTATTTTAAATGCTTCTTCCCTCTATAGGTGGCCAAGCTGCTCCTTCCTTCTGGATCCCTGCACTGGCTTTGACAAAGAAAATACGTCCTCTCTGATGGACAGGACAACAGCCTGTTTTGGTTGGATCATTGTTAGGTCTTTTTTCCTCCCATGCTTTCAATATTTACAACCTATCTTTTGCTGCAGTGCCTTTCTCTCCCTGTTGTGTGTCCTCTTTCAGTAACTTCCTTTCACCTCCTGCAGAACATTTCCCAATTCGTCACTCATTTATAACTCTCCTTCTGTTCTTTCCCGTTCTTCTCCATTCCACTTTTGTCAGACATTCCTTGTTTTCCCAGCACTGCTCTTCTGTTTCTTCATCTTCTGCTTCCCTCCTCCATCACCATGGCATCTTCATTCACTTCAGACATCTCTCTGCTTCCTCCTTTACCCTCCCCGCCCTATGCCTTAGTACTAATTGCCTTGCTAATGTGTATAGCAGGAAAGCTCTTCAAATTTTCACTTACTTCCTGAAATAACTTAAATGCCTATTGTCCTTTGTATTGAAAACAAGGCTACCCCTCCAACCCCCACTCTTCCCCATCACTGCACTGCCATGGGAAAGATCTGCAGCCTGGCAGGGAGAACTGCAGCTCCATTCCTCCTCAGCATGAGGAAGGACTTGCTGGCCCTGTGTCCCTGAGGTCCTCATATTTGCCTCTACTTCCTTTCTAAGGTTGGTCTGCAAAAAATCTCCGGTTTCTGAACTACTTAAAAAAAAGTCTATTTTATTCCTACACCTCCTAAAACACATGCTTTAATGGAAAAAGACTCCATAAAAGAAGCAGTGTGATGCTAACCCCTCCAGGATGGTGAGTCTAGCAAGCTGAGGTGTGGTATGAAGCCACCAAGGGAGCCCCATTGTGGAGGCCAAGCTGGCACCCTGTGTCTCTGATCCACCACAACTGCTTCCCAGCTGCTGGTGAGGAGAGAAAAAGCAAGTGGAGATAAAGCCAGTATCTAATTCACCTGGGTGAGGGAAGGACATCTGAAGTGACAGAGACTCTTTCTATCTCACTGTTGTTTGTGTCTGAGGCTACCTACAAGAAGAGGGAGAGGAATGAAAGACAGGCTTCTCCCTTTCAGGCTTGTCACCATCACCTTTTTAATATTCCCTCCCCATCCCCGATACCAACTATCACTGCTCTCAGATGGTTCATGGATGGTCTCAGATTAGTATAGACCCATAGTCCAAATGCAATATTGTGCTCAGCCATATCTATCTTGGAGATTATTGCTCCCATTTCAGACCCGAAGAAGGGCTTGTCTTCCCAAAAGCTGGTAGGATTTTTTTTTTCCCCCAGCTGTATGACTTCGCTTAATCTATCTCTGCATACAACCCTTCCACACATTAAGGCTAAGATACACAGTGATACAATCTCCTTGCTTTCTTCCCTGATAGACATCTGCTTTGTCTTCTCTTTTCCATTCAAAGATATTTTCTCAGAAAATAAAGTTTTCTTCCCTTCTCCCTGGAGGCAATGTCCCCGTCCTATTTTTGTACCTAGTGAAATTCATCTTGCAGAAGGCTCCCTACCAGGCTCTCATAAGTAACAGACAAACCACCAGCTCCCTAGAAACCAAATTAAAAGTTTTCTTCTGACTGTGATATGAGGACCATACTTATTTTCCAAAGTAGTGGACTGGAACATGTTGCTGCCAAACATTTCAGTGCTCCCAGTGCCATCAAAAAGGGTTAGAAGTTGTGAAGGACAACAGAATTAGAGCAGAGTGTCACAATCCAAAAAGCATGCTCTACCTAATGATACCAAAATTATGTAGGGCTGAGGCAACAACGTCCACAAGATTTGTCCTCTACTTGGTTCACGGCAATCCATTTTACACATTTATCTGTGCTGCTGTTTCTCCCAGCCTCCACTGTCAGCGATAGGGAGGCCTAACTTGCACAGCCTCTCCACCTGTTCAGCCTTGCCACCAAGACCCCAGGCGTCAATTGCTCTTCAGGTTTTACTATGCCATAAAGTCTCTTAGGAAGGGTCATGCTCCTCCAATGAAACTGGACCACCTGAGGAAAAAGAGTCAGAAGGCGAGGAAAAGAGAAATCATTGCCTTCACCAGGACTCCCGAACCTTTCCAGATCAAACCTTTGTCCCAGAAGTTCAATGTAGTCATGATGCTGATACTTGATGATGCTGTGACACTTTTTTTTTTTTTTGGTATTGGCATCATGAAAGATTCAAAGAGCATCATCCACCTCCAAAGCTTTTGTGGAATGATTTTGTTTTCCTAACTTGACGCATTCTCTGAACACTTGGAGGTCACAGATCTAATTAAACTGCAATGAATAGTGGCAGACCTTGCAGAAATAAAGTGGTGGTTTAATCAAACCACCTTTGTAATACCAGCATTGCATCAAGCATGGTCAAAGCAAAAGGATGGATGATAATGTGATTGTGACTTTTGCAGACATCACGAGTACTTTCTCAAACTGGACGTTCAAGACTTGGTTCTATCACACCACAGCTAATTCAAGAAACGTGAAAGATCACAACTAGTTCTTGGAGCAAAATGGCTACAGCTTTCAGAAGAGCTATCATTTGGCACCTGGAGATCAACTTTAGTAGTAGCTGGTACCCCTCACCAAGTCACGCATTTACTTCGTAGTGATCGGTTTTGGAGGAAGTTGGTCCTCTCCTTCTTTCTCCTAAAGTGTTCCTCATGTTTATAAAAGGGAAAGACAGAAGCAGCATGCAGCCTTAGGAAATGTTTTTAATCAACCCATGTGATACAAATTAATTTTGCATAATTTCTCACACTGAATTCCAGCCTGGAGGAGGCAATGCTTGATGTGTGGGCCAAGTGATTCACAGTGATCAAAAGACCCGTCTGGATTTTTTTTTTCTGAAGAAAAGGTTTCTTGAAATCCTGTGAGTAGGAAAATGCAACAATGTCTTCACAAGTTGGTTATCTTCAACCAAATCTAGCTATCCATTTTCAAAAATTTATCAAAGAAATGGACATTTCTTTGCAAGTTTTCCCCCTACGTAAAGAATTCTTATCTAACCTGATATAGCAAACATTATCACACTGATGAGATTAAGGAAGATGCAGTCTGTAGGTGAAGTTGTACAGTGCTTTGAGGCATTTTCTTGGTGAGGCAAGTTGTTAACTGTCATTATATCAACAAAGTGTGCCTCACTGTATATTGTCAAATAATTAAACAAATAATTCTGCAACATCAGCAAAACAGATATACAGTCATGGGAGTTGGTTCCTGATGGCAAGTTCTGGTTGAGAGAAAACACACAGTGTATATAATGCACATCCTGTATAACAAAACTATACAAAATAATCTTACTGTAGGAAACCTCAGGGAGGATGTAGGGGACATAAGAAGCTGTGGACTTCAAAGAAGTCTGTGTCCACCCCATTTAGAAACAGGAGCACAAAACAGAGTAAGAATTGCTCTTCTTGTTAGTCACACTGCGTCGGAGACAGTGAGCATGTCGAGGAGCTCTGCATTTAAAGCTGTACAAACAGAGAGCAAAGGAGCTCTTGTCCCAGAATGGCTGTAATGAAAAAGAAATAAGAGCGTTAGAGGGCAAGAGCAAGTTCCACTTTGTGTTTTTGTAGGTAGAGTTGAAATTTTGCTGCACCTTGCCTTGCACTGGGGGAGTGCATGAAAACTACCTTTATGGAAGTGACTCAAGTTGAAAAATGGGGCTTTAAAAAAAGTAGAGAGCAGGAGAGGGATAAAACTGCAACGTTTTACAAACCATTTCACCTGCCTGATGAGCAATCTCTGATCGGCTGCAATAAGCACAAGGTAGCCGCTCTCTGCTGCTTCTTTCCCAGGGAGCTACTTGGAAGGAGCCTCCTCCTGCAAGGCAGGCAAAGCCAGCAAGAGCCCCGCTCTGCTCTGCCGCTCTCTGCTTATGGATGAGTTCAATAGGCTTTGCTCCTGTGCTCACCCAGCTGATTAAAAGTAATTTTTTAATGCCACCAGCATGTGAGCCACAAGGATCCGTTCATTATTGCTCAGCCGTGCTGAGAGATGCCGCCTAGAAGTAATTAATTGGGCAATGCTTTGGAAATGTGGAAAAAAAATCAGGTGAAAAAAACGGAGGAAGAGGGAAGGTGTCTTCCATTTTCCTTTTGGAATGGGGTTTTTTTTGCTGAGAGGGGAGCAGGCATGACCAGAGAAACAAAATGGCTTGTTGTTTTATAATGTTATTCTCCACAGCTGTATGGATAATCACGTAAATTCAATCTTTTTTTTTTTTCCTACCTGTCTTTAAAAATAACCATGGGACTTTCTTAATGAGAGTTTGTTGCAGGGCACTTTATTTTTTCACAAGAGGGAAGCCTGTCCTTATTCTGAATCCTTTCCGCTCCTTCACACCGGGAGGCACGGGAAGGTCCAAGCCTCAGTCAGCCGAGGGGCTTTCGGTGTCATTTGCAGAACATCTGTTCTTTTCCAGCTAGACCTCAAATCAGCCCGAAACGTTGACAGGAAGCACAAGTTCATGCAAGGAAAGGAGGGTGGAGACGCAGCAGCTGCCGGGCAGCCTATTTATACCGTGCGGCTCGCGCCGGGTGACGTCAGTAATTCCCCCGCGAGGTTTCTCGCCCAGCACATCATCAGCTGTGCTCTCCTGCCTGCCTGCGGACGGGATTAAACGGCTCTGTACCCAAACCAACTTTTTAGACAAAACGGTGTGCACCAGCCGTGAAAAACGCCTTTACGAGCGCAATCCGTGCAGGCCCCCGTTGCCTTGCCTACCTCCCGAACTCAATCCCATGGGATGGATCCGATCTTCCTGCCCAGCACGCGCAGCTATCGCCAGTTCATCCTGGGGTGACTGGTTTTCCCTGGGGATCCTGCAGGCCAGGAGGCTGGAAGTGATCTAATAAGAGGCGATCCTTAATCCCTTAAGGATGGGGGGGGGGGGGGCAAAAACACAAAGGAAAAGGGGGAACCCATGGAGAAAAAAGGAATATAACAGGGTAGAAATATAACCAGAGCAAGTGAGAGGCATGTGGGGAGTCCTTTTCAGAGATAGCAGCCAAGGCTGTGTGTGCTTGTCCATGCAAAGCTGCCAGGCAAATCAGAGAATGTATATTTAATTATAGAGGTAATGGCATGGTGTATTTTGCATGCCTTTACCGGATTCTGCTCTGAGAAGCACATGACTCATCGACTTTCTGTTTTGCAGCATGTAATGCAGGTACTGAATGCAGAGAAGAAAACTGAGCGTCGCAAGAAAAGCTCCATCTGCTATGAGTTTTGTGACTCCCCTCTCCCTGAGATGGCCCAAGTCCAGGGGTGACAACTGCAGAAACTGCTGCGAGAAGGAATTTCAGGAATGCATGTAAAAATTAATAAAAACATCCAATAAAAACAATCTCCCATCACTCCCAGTATCCACCCACTCCAGAGCTACCCACCCTTTACCATGACCCAGCATCAGCATTTCAGGGAACACATGAGCTACCCTGTCATCTGTGGCCCGAAATAAATGAGGTCAGGCCGCCTGCTGCTGACATCTCTGTCCCAGCAATGCTCTTCTCTGGGGCAGGGCTGCAGTCACAGCTCTGGCACGCGGGGAAAACAGACAGTGCTCTTGGATTTTTGACTTGGGAGCGATCTTGGACACCTTGGAGAAATAAAATAATTGAAAATAAGAAGACTTGGTGGTAGAAGAAGTCATTGGAGATCATAAAAAAATGGAGAGGAAGTAATTTTTATTTGTGAACCCGTTGTTTTGTTTCTGACTCAAAGGGCTTAACCGGCATTTCTTGAGGTCTGGAATTTTTTTCCAGCCTGATCCTGGGGCTGCATTTAATAGCGCTGCTGCACGATGCTTTCACGCTATTTTAAGCAGCAAAATTGTGAGCGAAACGCAGGCTCTCCGAAGCCCCCCTCCTCCCGACGGAGCGGGAAGGCCTCCCAAACCGCCTGGGGCCGGCGGGCTGATCGGCCTCCCTGCCTTCAGCCCCTGCGCGCTTGGACACCCCCCTCACACCCCACCATAAATAATCCGTCGGCTTCTGAGCGCGCCGGCAGTGATGGTTATCGGGGAGGGCAGTTCAGTGAACTGGCAGGGAGACGCCAGGCTAAGGTCGCGCGGGGAAGCCCGGCCGCGGGCCGGCGCGGGATGAACAGCGGTGACGTGCCACCCGCTCCCGGTGCCACCCGCTCCTGCGCCGGCCGCAGAGCAGCCCACCCCGACTCGGGGCCACGAGGAGAACAGGGATAAAGAGGGGGCGGAGAGGGAGCGAGCAGGAAGAGCGTGGGGGATGGCTGTCGCTGTGAGCGCTGCTTCGCGGCGAGCTGGCAGCGTGCAGGCTGGGAGGATTGGGCTCACCCTGTGCTCGCCCTGCCGGGAGGCTTGTTACACCCAGGCCCGTGTTATCAAAATGGCTTAAAAAAGTGGGAGGGGGAGGAGGGGCAGCAGGTCTTGGTCTCCCCCTGCTCATTAGAGACCACAGCTAATCACTCACTGTGAAAAGGCTCACCACCAAGTTGCTGGCTCTTCCAGCCCTCCTTTTCTGCCCTTCTCACAAATAAATCCCTTATTCAGCCCAGCCGTCCCTGGCAATCAAGCAATTTCTTCTGCCTGCCACCCACTCTGCCTGGATTAACCTCAGGTGGTCACGACATCGCAAGCTCCTTGAAAGGCACTGCCTCTGAGCAACCTCTTTTTCCTGTTTTATTCCTAAGCCTCGGTTTTAAAACCCCTCTGTGTATCTTGAACCAGCAAGGCTTTTCCCCCACAGGCTCTGCTAGTGGTTTAATAGCCTCTTGTTTCTCTTAAATCCCAGCGCTGAGAGCCCTCAGCCTTGTTCATGAAGGATGCTTTGGGGAGGCACAACCGCCAGCTTCGGAGAGTGACGGCCGCATCCTTTCCTGCTCGCAGCTCCCAGCAGGCACCGGCTCCTGCTGCCTGCACAGCCCGGGGGCTGCTCGCGACTGCTAACCTTGGCTAGCTCAACAAATTGTGTGTTTTATTTTCTATGAAAATGCCATCTCAGGCTTTCCAATGGGGGCTGAGGCCAGGGAGCCCGGTTTATGTGATAGTGCTGGCTGGTGTCAAGTGATGCTGTCACCATCCAACACGGGGAAGTTTTGATGTTGGATCTATCATCCTGGGTAAAGTTTATTGAAACACTGAGATTTCTACTGAGAAATGAGGAAAACAATGCTCTGGCTCTGATGTGCTGTCAATATTACTAGAGAGTTTCAAGGCTCCTGCCTAAATCAAAAAGGTTTTTCTTTAATCTAGGTTTTGTGTATCATTTGGTAGGGAATTGCTCTTCCTCCCGTGAATGCTCAGTGTTTGCTCCGTGCTTGTGTGTATTTGTAGCACATCATCTTCTGTTGGAGCCACAGCTCTCACAAGAGCCTCCCGCAGGAGCAGTGTGCGAGCCTGCTGGGTGTGAGAAATTGGGAAAAAAATGCCTGGTTTGGGTAAGCAGGATGCCTCGTGTATCCTTTGCCACTCTTGGTCACACTGTGCTGCAACTTACTCAGCAGAAGGGGAAATCTGGCATTCCCATCACAAATGGCTTTAGGTTTTTTTTATGCTGCAGCTCAATAAAAATGTGAGCTGATGAAAATTACAGCTTACTCGCTTTGTTTTTTGCAGGAAGGTGATTGTACCCTTTGCTACGTTCATAGGGAATTGTGTAAAAGCCTAATGCAATGCCGTCACCGGTGGCGAGGCTGGTCTCCCTTAGCTTCATACGCCCACGCAGCCCTGAGGAGGCAGGGGGCAAAGGCCAAACGGGTAGCAGCCCCGTTGGGCTATTCGCGCGTGGTGAGGAGGAAGGGGAAGAGCCTCTGTAGCTCATGGCTGCTCAGGAGCAGCCCGTGTGAGGGCTTTGGCCACTGAAGAAGTTGTGTTCCCAGAGCGGGGACCCTTTGGAGCAGACAACGTGCACGCGGTGCTGGCCAGGCGAGCGGGGAAGGACCAGCTGCTTTAAGACCTTCCTCTGTCACCGAGGCAGCTGGGGCTGGACGGATGCCCGGGTATAAACTAAAGCAGCTTCACAACTGCTCTAATTTATGTGCAACTGCCAACGGCTACGGGGCTTTTCCGTCATCTGAGGCTCAACAGCTGTAAGTGTCCTCCTTTCGGCCTCTTTTCTGGGTGCCCGCCGCTTTTGTCGGGGGTTTGAAGGAATCCCGGTGCAAGCGGAGCTGCCGTGGGTCCCTCTCAGCAGGGTTGAAAATCTTAGTGTGCCCTGTGCTGCTTACCCAGGGCAAAACCCGACGTCTTCCAGCCAGACTATAGCCTGTGTTTCAACCCTATTAGCTGCGAAGTGCTCGCTATACATATGTATATGGCCGTACGCATGGCTGTGTGCTGAGATCTCTCTTCCTACCTGTGATAAGAGCAGCAGAGACCTCTGCAAACCGCCCATCAGCCAGGAGTCAGCGAGTCCCATCACAGAGAGTACAAAGGGAAAAGAAAAGCGCCATCTCGAACTCAGAAGGAGACAATATACAATATTCCTCCCCCTTTCTTCTCTCTGCCTTTGCTGGAATTAGTCAACAGTCCTGGCCTGCTGGGCAGAATTGATTTTGGGAAATGCAAAGAAAGAGCATTTAAGACAAATATTTAAGCCTCCTATTCCAGCTCATTCTGTCTTCACTCTCTTTGCATTCATTTCAGACACATATGCTTAAGCTGATGCTCATTCCAGTCGTCCCAGATACTTATATATTTTTTTTCTGTACTGACTCTGATCCCTAATTCTCGCTTGGGCGTGTGAGGAATTATGTAAGAAAAATCCCCTCGTGGACTGAATACAGGGTCAGATTACGTGGATGAGGACATGGAGAAAGCTTTACAGGTCAGAATGGTGATTAAATGGCAATTTTATCTGGATGGATGTCAATTCCTGCTCTTTTTCCACTTATTCTCCCTCTCCCCGGGGTGGTGAATGTGGGGGAATTGAAGAAAGGAAACAGCATGAACAAAAATGCAAAAAGCTTGGTTTGGCACTAGATGCCAAGTCATAAGGTACACATAAAAAATGAGATTGGAGCTAATTGTAAAAAAACAACAACAAAAAACCTCTTCAATGCCTTGGGAACTATTTAAAAATATTTTGTTGTAGCCCTTTTTTTCCTTAGGAAAAATCACTTGAATTGAGCCGTGGGAATAACCAACCCAAAGAGCGTAAGCTTCAAAGGCACCACTTCGTCTCTTTAAAACCGAGCACGTCGGAAAGAGGGAAGGCACGAAAGCAAACTATTAATTCTGATCCGCGGTTGTTCACGCGTGAGCGCGACACGCGTTTCCCTCGGCTTCCTGCAGTCAGACACGCGCAAGCGGCGCCTCGCCACGGCGCGGGCAGGGCGGCCCCGCGCGACGCGACGCGCGCCCCGCGAAGGCCGCGCTCGCCCCTTGCGTGAGCGCTAATTGCCTTGTGCCAACAGCCGCCTGAACCCGAGGGGGGAGAGGCAATATATAGACTTTAAAGACAGCTCATCTACCGCGTGCAATTTGTACTTTACACCTCATGAATTTTAACAACTGGAAGTTATAACTTCGCTGTTAACCCCCTGCGTGCGGGTGCCTCTGCCTTTAGTAGCCCTGCAGCTCTTGGGCTCCACATCAGCGCGGCTCCGTGGCCAGACCCTTTCCTGGCTGTGGACTGGGTTTCAGTGCTTGCCTCATCGAGCAGAGCTCAGTGGAGCGGCAGATTTCCCTGTCTACCTTGCTCTAGGATTTTTTTTTTCCTAAAATAGCTCGTTAACTTGTTAAAACCCACCCTTTCATGCACATTTAGAGTATTAGAAGTAGCAAATGCCCTCCAGACCCTGCTAAATTGCCACTTAAAAGCAAAATAACAAACATAAGAATGGAGATGACTGCAGCGTGGAGGTAAAAAGCACCGCATCACGTGCAGGCTTTACTTGCATCCCTAGCCGGACAGCAAAACAGTCGATCTGCAACTTTTGTTTACATTGTCATTAAAAATGGCTATTGTGATATTAGAAAAGCACCTCAAAACACACAGGTAGAATCAGAAAGAAGCTTGCATTTATAACCTGGAGCTGCACATGCAGGGAAGACCTGGGACCTCAGGTTGGTGGTAGTTTCCTACAGACACTGAGACTGCTAAGGCAGCTTTTAACCTCTTGGGCATGACACATTTGCTGGAATTCCCCACACGAGCGAAGCGGCTCAGAAGTCTGCAATTCATTAAGCAAGGGATAGGGCAAAAGCGTCATCCGCTCTCTCCTTGCTGTGCTTGTGAGCTCCGCGATCTTTAAGCATAGGAGCCAGACCCGAAGTTGCTCACGAGACGCTGCGGTGCCTCATTGCGCCGCTTCACTTCCTGCAAGTTGATGGAGTGCAATAAAACCGTGGATGTGCGATCGGGTTGCTCAGCCGGGCTAATGTGTGCCCTGAGACCTGAATGAGCGGTCAGCCCCTTAGCTAGCACATGGTCGCGAACATCCTAAAGATTAATAGGCAAGACTGCGTATACCTTAGTGCACCTTAAACCAGATGAATATGACTTAGGCTTGGGCATCAACACTTGCTTTTAGAGTGTAGCAGGGGGAACACGTTCCCAGCAATCCCCCTTCATGTCCTGATAACCGCAGAGCTATATGGTGCTGTCTTTTAATCTTCAGTCTCAACAGATTTTCCAGTGAAACCTGCACCTAAAGGCTTCCTTTACTTTGTTGTTCTGCAAAGAAGCCTTGGAAGTAGTTGATGGGCAAAGCACACAAACTCCCTGCCTGGAGATGGAGGTGGCGCAAATTATTTCTCAGGCGGGAGGTGTCAGGGGAGGCTGTGCACTAGACCAGTTCATATTATCTCTCATTGAACCCACAGTCACCTCTGGACAGGGCCCCACACCACATATTCTGGAGCCGTGTCAAGTCCCATTGTGATTTTCCAAGGGACTGTGCTCACTGCTTGTCCATCCAGCTGCTCTGTGCTCCTGTCTGTGGAGCAAGAAATAGGAAAAAATGGCCTGTGCTGAGGTCTGTAGGGCTGCAGTTAGAGAGCCTCCACTACCCAAGCCAGCTCCTGCAAAGCAGCTTTCACACAGGAGACACAGGGCATCCTCCTGTAAATGTCCCTCTGAGATCAGTGTCAAGGAAGGCACAAGTAGGGCGGACTGATGCAAAACGAGCAGAGAGAGTGTGGAGCTCCCTCTGAGCTCCAGCTTCTATGCACATAGGATGGGAGACAGGGAGAAGAGGTGGCCTCAGTCAGGCGGCTCTGGATCCTCCACGCTACCTTGCAATCTGCAATGATGTGGGCAGATTCGGGCTGTGATTTGGGCTGGTGCTCACCAGATGCCGTGCTGTGCTGCATACTTACGCTGGCGCTTGGTGCTGTAGGAAGGACTTTGCTTCCAGGGAGGCCTTTGCATTTGCAACCTGAATTGAATCCCACGGGCTAAAAATAGCTGTGACTCGCCTATTGTTTCTCCAGCTGGCAGCAGCTATATTTACTCGCTGCTTTCCGCCCTCAGTTGTTTCCAAGGCATTGGCAGAGACACTTTTAACGCAGAGCACTGACTCACACCGGTCACTGCGTGCCCCGTCCTCTTGGTCCTCCCTTAGGTGTTCTGCTCCCGACTGGTGAGGAGTTACCCAGGGAAGTTCACCAGGAAGTTTCACATTGGAGTTATCAGGAGGTTCCTCAATGGCTTTTCCAGGAATGGGAGTCTTCCTGGGGAGCGGACTTTTTGTGGAAGGTTCACACATGCGCTTGTACATTAGTCCTTCTACTGTCACTCCACAGGAAGCAGTAAGTGATATTGCCTTTCCTTGCTTGGTGGTTGTTTGGCTTCCTCTGGGTACCTCTCTAACCCATGATTTTTTTGCATGTCTATTCGGTAATAATTTAGTCACCATTTATTCCAGACAAGGAACTATGTATTCTGCAAGGTCGCTGAGTGCATGTTGGTCTTTGAAGTAGTCTGAACGATGATTGGAAGCAGAACAACGTCAGTAAGCTCTTAGCTGTGATTGCTTGGGTTTCTATTCTGTGTATGTGCATCACACACACACATATATATATATCATACGTACACATAGTCTGCCATGTACGTGATCTGATATCTTTTAATCTCAGGAGAAAAAATAGATGAACAAGATGTTTTTCCAAAAGTGAATTTGGGATTGTTCCATGCTCATTCATGTTGTCAGCTGGTTACAGCAGGTAGCCAATAAAACAAAATAAATGATTTCAGGTTCCTCAGGAAAAGTGCCAACACAAACACTGATACAGATCCAGAGAAGGAATTTTCACAGCTCCTTTAAATGAAACTCATTCATTAAGAAGAAAAAAATCAAAAAATAAATGTGAGACTTTTGCAGTCTACTCATGAATACATTGCAAACAGGAAAAGAGAGGATGTGGGATCAGTAGATCATCCGCTGGGGTGTACCAGTAATTCACATACCAACAGAGGAAAAGGATGGGGAGATTTCTGCCTTTCTGTGCACAAGAGTGATCCTCACAGCCCTACAGGGAACAGCAGTGATTCCCTGATTCTTGCAGGAAGTGCTTCTAGTTCATAGTTTCTAATTCCACCACTGAAAGGACTGTGAGGCATGGAGCATGAAGGTACTGTGTGGGGCATAAATGAATGCAAAAAGTAAAATAAATAAACAAATAAATAAGTCAGGTTACTGAAGTGTTCAACCTGGACACCTCCTCTTCCATGAAAGAAAATCTGTTCCTGTGTGGAGGGAATTTTGCAGAAATCAAACATGGCACAAAGGGAAATTTGCCTCTCTATGGACTCCTGGATAAACTAATGGGAGTATCTATCTGCAGCCTTTCCCCGATTTTCTAGAGAATGTCCTATTCCTGCAGAAGACTGCACCTGACCATGTGAATCAATGCTATTTTTTTTAGCACTATCCGTCCCCTCAGTTCTGCCCTGATTCCTCCTTTGGTACTGAAGGGAGCTTGGAAATGAAAGAGGCTCTGAAGCAAAACACCGACTGTTTCGAAAAGTGGCCGTGAAGGAGTAGAGCGATTAGGAATCAGATGCTTCAGCAGAGTGGAAAGGGGACATGACAAGACTCCCAGGAGCAGGTTGCCACATGGGCTTAGGGATGGGGCCTGGCCAGCTGCATCCTGGCACGGGGGCCACGAGCTCAGCCTGCCTCCCTGCAAGGAGAAACAGCTGGAAATAGGCGGGTGGAAAAACGGTGCCGCTGGCTCCCCGAGCCGGGAGGCTCTCCCCTGCGCAACCGCTGCATGCCAGGATGACTCACACTTTCTGCTGGATCGAGGATTTGGTCCCGCGCCAAGAACACGCTCCGGAGGGAGTCCACAGAGAAACACAGGATAATTTGCAAATCCGTAAAAACTGTTGCTTCTCAGTGGGGTCTCTCGGCAGGTGCTGGAGCACGTTTGTAGCAGGTGTCACCCGCATGTGCGTGATCCTAGCTGCACGGCTCCCCGGGGCCAGGAGCTGCTGAGAAACGCTGGCGAGCGCCTGAGAGCGCCCGTCGCGCTCGCGGTTGCAGTTGCATGTGGGGCAGCGTTTCGCCTGCCCCCGGGCTTTGCGAGTCATTAGCCTGGGAAGGGCAGTGTGGGAACGTCGTCGAGCAAACTATGAGAAAAAACCCAACTGCTAACCATAAAATGGCATGGAAGACCCCCAGGAGTCTTGTAGAACAGAATGGTGGAATGTAATGAATAGTCAGACATATGGTAAAAATGAATTAATGTCGAGTTGCCATCCACGCTGCCATTTTTTTTGCTTTCAGTTTCCCTGCTGTGTTTGTCTCCTGGCATCACTGAATCTTGATTCGGAGAGAGGCAGCCAAGTAGCTTCCCGTGAAGCCAACATCACATCCCAAGTTGGCCAACAACTTCGCAGTGCTTTCCATTGGCTCCATCTGGCTGGGATTCTCCTGCTTGTCCGGATGGAGAGTGACCTGTCCTCTGCGATGTGAGCCTTCATCTCCTGCTCCCTGGCAGAGAGGGTTCTGCTGAAACAGAGGCCGGCAACAAGAGCACAAGTCTTTCTAGCCAGATGCTGCCATGAGCACATCATGTAAGTTCTCTCCTTGAGGAAATCAAGCCATGCCACAACTCTCAGGCCTTGCCAGCTGCACCTACAGTGCCCTGAATCTGAGGCCACTGCAAAAGCATCACCTGGAGCTCCCAGAGAGCTGGGCTGTTCTGCAGAGAGCACTGCTGTGGGAATGACCTCGAAGCACCTGGTGCATCGCTGCAGGTAGCCGTGCGTGCACATGTGTGTGTCCATGTGCAAGTGCCTATGCACACATGTGTGCATGTGTGCAACTCCTCACCTGACTTTCCTTCCAAGAGGAAGAGAAAGAAGAACTCCAGGTGGGACGAGATAGGCTATTTATCTTGGGGATATGCTCGAAAAACTGCAGAGAAGGCATAAGCGCAATAACCAGAGTAGAAAAAGACAGGAATACCATACGCCGTCCCTGCCTTGCTGCCGTGGCTCTCCTTGCAAACGTGTCTCCGCACTGTGCGCAGCATGGATGGACGTAGTCCAGCTAATGCAGAACACAGCTGGGCGAGCGGCGTGCCGGCAGCGGGGCTGCCACTGCGGCCTCTCCTCCGCCGGCAGCTCAATCCTGCCCCTCCTTGGCTGTCCCCTGCGCAGCGCCGGCGTCATCGCTGACGCTCCCGCTCCGCACACCGCCGCGTCGGGGATCGGCTCAGGCGCTCCAAAGACGCCTTTTCCTGCGGGAATGAGAAAGCCACCGACAGCAAGGGCTTGCGCGCGTCGCTGTGTGAGCATGAGCGTGTGCGTGTGCAAAAAGAGCGTGCAGAAATGCTTGCTTTAAAAGGGTGAAAGAGGAACCGGGGCCTGCTGACACGCGGAGATGTGCAGGTGGAGCTAAGCCAAAGCCACTCCACGAAGAGACACCTTGTTGTCTGAGGGAAAATAGGGTTTTAAGCAGGGCTCCTTGCTGAAATCAAGACTCCACTTTTCTTTTTAATCCAAATGCTCCAACAGCTTAAAACCAGATGTCTTGGTATGGGTCCTATTCTTGGATTTCTTGGAAGAAGTGGGCTAAAGAACAGGAAACAGAGGTCAGGGCACTTGCATCCTTTGCTGACTCAGCCACTGCCTTTCTGTGTGATTTTGGGGAAAGCCACTCATTTTTCTCCCCAGTACACAGAATAGGAGGGAGGAAGAAGAGGAGAGAGGGAGGCAGGGCTATTAAGCAACCTTGGTGAGGTGATTGGAAATACATGGTTGGAAAAAAAAAAAAACCCGCAAATGTCACATCGCATTTGGTGCTTGGGAGCGGTTGCTACGACCGACCGCCACTCGCAGAAAGCCGCTGTGCCCAGGCAGCTCCTGCGCCGCGAGAACCGTCCTCCCGTTGCAGCAGCTTCAGCGGCGCGGGCAGGGGAGGCCCCAGGCACCTGAAATCATTTTTATTATCTGGCAATCACCCGTGACCCTGAGATATTTTTAATGCCTACATTTTTAGGGCTTTTATTTATTTTTTCCTTTTCCCCCTACACACACAGGGCTCTTCAGACAGCCAGTCTGGTCTCCTGGCTTCTTTATTCAGCGCTTGTGCTTTTTTCCTTTCACAGGCATCCTGCTCGAACGCCTGACATCAGCGATCAGACGCGGGAACAGCTGGGGAAACAATTGGGTGCCAAATTAGAGCGGCTCTTCAAGTAATTGACTGATGGATCAGTGCTCCTACTTAAAAAAAAAAAAAAAAAGGAAAAAAGGATTAAAAAAAGCAAAAAGGAAGGTTTTGCTGTATGACTCACTGATGCGCCGCCGTGCTTCTGAGCTGCTTAGAAGTCGGCTTGCTGGGGAGGTCAGGGACCAGGGGTATTTTGCGCTTTCCTGCCCAGGGTGTCCCTCTCCGGGGACAAACCCGGTACAGGGTGACGCCAGTGCTGCCACCCCAGCTCCAGCAACTCACCTGCCTCCAAAGCGGGGGGCCTGAGCTGCCCTTAATAAAATCCCACAGAAGAGAGTTTTTTTCCCCTGCTTTCGCTCTGTCACTACCGTTTCCAAAGTTTGGTGCAACCAGAGGGGCTGGAGAAGGCAGGAGGGCACCGAGCTGCCCCTTGGCGCGGGACGCCCAGAGCTCTGGAGCGCAAGCAGTGCTAGGGAGCAGCCAAAAACAGCAGGAATTTGCTCACGTTCCTTTTCCTCCCCACCTTTTCCAGCTCTGGGGGAAGACAGAAGGTTTTGGCATGGTCAGGGAAGGGGCTGCGTGTGCGAATATAGGCTCACACCATCTCCTGCCTTCCCTGGGGGCTCAGCTGAGTTCTTTTTTTCCTCCTCCCCACTGGTGTAATAAAAAAAGTGGCTCAGCCAATTCTCTTGAACCTAAATGCCAAAGGAAAGAGACAAGGGGTGAAAAATGCGAAATCAAATAGATTTTCTTCCTTCTTTTCTCCCAGCGGACACAGTCGCCGGGGAGAGGGGCTGGGAATGGTGCAGCTGCCCCCCAGCAGCAGCCGGGGGGAGAAATAGTTATTCGTGCCGGCAGCAGAAGAGCTGCTCTCCCGTCTGGGAGAGCTCGTTACCGCTCTGCGTTTGCTTAAAATACGGCGCTAATTACCTGTTTAAACAATAGCTCTGTCCCTTCCGCGGTCTATGAAGACTGCACACATTTTAATTATCAGGAAGACCTTGGCCATTCACCTTTCTGAGGTATTTAATGCTTCCAGTCAAATGCTTGCCCTGCTGTACTCTGTTACCATGCCACCTCTCGAACTCTTGCCGGCAGAAAACCGCAGGATATCGCCGGCGGAACGACATTCTCATGCGGAATTTTCTTCTGCATAATCACGGTATTTGGGTTAATTTTGCTTTGCTGGGCACATTAATCTTTGGCTCCCAAACAAGAACACGCAGGCCCTTCTCTCGCCTTGCCTTTTCCCCTATGCATATGCGGGAAAAAAAAAAAAAAAACACACAGGGCTTAGCCTGCGTCTTAATGTGCGATAATATTGTAATCCTATAAATGGCTGCCAAAGCCGCTCCTGCGAGGGGAGAGCCGGTTTCAGCAGAACATCAGGGGCCCCCTTTTCCTTTGCCCGGATGCTGCTCCCTCTCTCCCCATGGAGTTGCCATCCCCACGAGAAAGCCAGAGTAAATTCAGCAAGCGACCAGAGGGCCTGTGAATCTCAGCAGCCTCTATTTGAAGAGCCCCGAGGAGTTTCCATGAGGCTGGAGAAGCGCTGGGCAGGAGGCAGGGGACACCTTGGGGTTTCAACTTCCCCACACTTCAGTCCTGTCACTTGCGTCTTTTTTTTTTTCTTTTTTTCTTCTTCTTCTTTTTCTTTTTTCCCTTTAGGAGTTCGTAAAGCATAAAGGAGCCTTTTGGGAGCGGACGATACTGTCCTGATTTAGGGTAATTGCCTGTATGTCATGATTCAGCAAACCAGCCCAACGCTTGTCCTCCTCTGGACATGATTAACTGGACATGATTAACTGTAAAGACCGCGGGGATTTTCCATGGGACTCGGGCACGTGCTTCCATGCCGCGCTGCACCGGGGCCCCGCTCAGCACTGCGGGGTTGCTGGAGAGCCCGCGGAAAAGCTCAGCCTTTCCGTACCGGCTCGGGCTTTGTTCCCTCCGAAATTGCCGAGCTGGAATATTTCAAAACGTTTGCTCAGCTGGCCATGAAATGTGAGAGTTTCTTTGTGGGGAAAGGCTCATTTCTTCTGAAGCCCGGCTGACGGCCGGGGAGCCCAGATGAACGGGGCTGGCGTCCGCACGGGCTGCGCCGATCCCTCCCCTCCGCTCGTGGCAGAGGATGAGCAGAGGGAAAGGGGAGGGGAACAACACGCTTCTCCGCGTGCCCCAGTTTTCGTGCACTTTTTTTTCCTTTTTTTATTCCTCCCTTCCTTTTCTTTTAATACCTGGTAGCCTTACAAAGCTGAGCGAAGGATCTCTTTCATCTGCCGGCCTGTTTTCCACCTTTGATGGCTAGCCTTTCATTTTGCGCTCGGGTATCCTCCCTCAAAAGGTGCCAGCACATTTGTCCCTTCCCGGCCAGATGCAGATGTGACCGCTCTGCTTTGAGGAGGAGGAGGAGGCAAGGAAGGCCCCTGAAGTCGGTTTTGCGCAGCCCAAGTCAGCGGGAAGAAGGCAGCACTATTGATTCTCTCACTTCCACCAGGCTCTTTGGTGTCCCAGCAATGGTAAATCTTAACTTTCATGCTATAGTGCACCGGGATGCAATTTACTTCAAAGACGGCATAAATCCCCCGGTTGCCGCTTAAATCGCAGCACTGTTATATAAAATGGGCTTGCGTGCTTCGGTCTGGGCAAGACCTGTTTAGCTGCAGGAAGGTGCATTTTCAAAAGGGGCAGAAAAGCCTACAGAGCTCAAACGCGAGTGTCTGGACTGAAATGCACTGAAACCCAGGTCATTTCCAAGAGCGGGTCTGCAGCTCCGCTGAACTGCCTCCTTATTTCCCATTCCTTGTCCAGTATGGCAGGTTATTCAGGCCACTTCCAGACAGCTGTGTTGCCCTGGAAAAACAGTCGTCTGTGCTAGCCGAGCAAAAAAATAAACCACAAAACCTCCAGTTAATTTCCTAGTAATTCAATTTCTTGGGAATAAAGCTTGGGAAGCTAGATATTTTATGAATATTGCTTTTGGAGTGAAAGAGGAGAGAAGAAATTCCTCCTGCCCTCTGTAGTTCAAGCATATTAATAATGCCTTATTTGCAAAGCTGTTTGTGCATCCCTTCCCTTCCGCTGGGCTACGGCTGTTTATCTGCTCTCATCAGAGCGCTGCTATTAGCTGCCTTCATCGGGCGGCAATGTTTCATCGTTAGCCAAAGTTGCTTTATCTTAGCGAGGGAGAAATAAGCCATTCCTCACAGAACTACCCATATTTCATGGCCAACTAAGCAATATTGCGAAAACATTGAGATTCCTCAATTTCCTTGATCATATATAGCAGACGCTGATTTGATGCTAGGAAAAACTGATTAGCAAAACCCTTCCTCGCTAGTATGTCACAGCGCTGACAGCACAAATGCAGCGCGCTTGTCCAGCAATAGAAAGACTATTACCAAGCGCATTTTTCATGCGGTGAGAAAGAGCCTTTCTAGCTGTTTCCATGTACTGAGAGCAAATTTCCCCAAGCCTGCATAGCAAAGTGCCGGCGTTATAATCCACTCCCGTACAATATTGCCTTCAAATGCGTTATCGCTGGGGCTGTAAAATCCCGTCCCCTCTCACGCCGGAGCCCCGCTGTCATTAATCGCAGGCTTTCCGCGGCTGGGGGCCTGTCTGGCTTGCAGGGCTGGCTGCGAAACCAAGGGCATTACTGGATGATGTTGTCACGCGCAGCCGTGCAGGTCCCTTTTAAGGGAACGGCCGAGCCATTGTGGCGGGGGAGCTGAAATCCGGCGTGTATAATTTCCAGGAAGCGCATAGGCTCGCGGAGGCTAAAAATCGAGATCAAAAGTTCAGGGTTAAATTCAGCTGTCAGGTCTAGATAAGCTTATCTCCAAAAAGTGGCTTACGAGAGATCCGCTCCGGGCTGAAACGCTTAAGTGGTGACCTGCAGGACTCGGTGCCACGCCGGTTCCCGGAGCGGCTTTCCTCCCGACCTCCGAGTCTCCTGCCTCGGGGATGGGAAGCTCCGAGGGGAGGCAGGGGGGCCACGGGATGGGGAGGAGAGCGCGGTGGGGCAGCCGCGCTCCCGCCTCAGGCCTCCCGCAGGTTTGCGCGCGCTCGCCCAGCTGCGGAGCCCCGGGAGGGCGCCGAGTGCTAAGCTCCGTGTTTTTGTCATTACGCAGGGGCCTGATGTGGCAAAAGGGGAAAATTAGACAGCTTTTTCCAAGTGTTTTTCCACTCTCTGGAAAAAAAGAAAAAAATAAAAAGACCTGCCTGCAATCAACTGTAGGAACAGCCCTCTTAATTTATTTTAAAGTGTCCTTCAGAACTGCCTCATTAACAACTGAATTCCACTCCCAAAGGGAAAGAAGGTGCAGGGATCTGCTCCTGGGTCCGGTGCTCTCAGTTCCATCCCGCTCGCAGGGGAGTGCAGCAGGGGAGGAGGCACGAGGGAAACTCGCCCACGGGAGAGTTTTTGATTTTGGCTAACGCAAGGAGGACAGGGGCAGCTTGCACCACAGCCTCCACGTCCCTGTGCTGGGGACGCTGCGGAGGAGCCCCCCTTTCCTCGAGTTAACGCGCTTTCCCATGCTGCAGAGACGAGAGTTGTTTTGATCCTGCCCTTCGCTGATGCGGGTCACATCGCAAAAGGTTTCGCAAATTTTCGGCTCCCAGCATTTGCATTGCATCCGTTGCACGGCTGCTTGATTCCATCAGGGGCGTTCACAGCGCGTTGGAATGACAGGGTTCTGGGAAGGGCAGTACATGGGAAAAAAGGTCATTTGATCAATCATTTTGCAATCTAGTGGCATGGTGGCCTTTGTAGGGAAAAAGAAATCAATCTCCTCAGCCCAGCTCTATTTTTAAAGCCCACGTGGAAGTTTCCAGGACGCAGCGTGGAGGCACGGCTGTTCATTAAACAGTCGGGTGCCCTGTTTCTTAAACTGGCCGGTTGCGGTGAGAAATTAAGACAGAAGCAATAAAACAAGGACTGGAGGGCTGCCAACGCCATAAAACGACATCAAAGAGGGAGGACAAGGTGCGATGCGACGGGCACGCGCGCCCGCCGTCCTCGCATCCCGTCTGACACAGCCGTTTAAGGACAGCACCGGCTCCCGCTGGTGGCTCCATTTCGCTGAGCCCCTCGGTCCCCCGGGCATCCCCTTCCCAAGCCAGAAACGGAGCGTTTTTAAGGTCTGCGAATACCCCTTCAAACTTGTAACGCTCCCTATGCTCTTGCTTTCCTTCTTTTATTTAAAGGCAGACCATGACATTGTGGCAAAAATACCCACCTATTTTAGCTTTCAAAACAGCTTTTGCAACATTTCAGAATAATAGTACACTGGCAAAGCTTTACAAGCCCAGGAAGCCTCCACTGACAGTTTTGCTTGTGGAAATCCACGCATGGCAGCAGAAAGATCCTGAAAGTGAAACTGCCATCATCTCCGTGGAGTATGGGCCCAAAGAATTAAATGGAGGAAGTAAAAAAAGAGACACATGAAACGAAGTAATGTTTTTTCTCCTCAAATTGTGTCGCGTTTCAAATCCATCAAGTGTTGGTGTGTGAAAGATTGTTCCTTGAACTATTCGCTAATTTACCCCACAGGAAATCTAGAGACCACGAGACCTTGCAGAAGGACTTTCTTCAAGGCAGCTATTTCATATTCTCATAGTTTTCCTTCCATTTCTGTGAGCTGGTGATATATATATATATACACACACATACATACATGTATTATATGTATATATCTCATATATATAACAAATGAAAACATGGATTATTACACAGTCACAGAAACCCAGGGCTAGGTGAGGGCCTTAGGACAAAAACATGCAACCCTCTACGACAAAACTTATGATAAAGCCGTACAATTTGGGTACTCTGCTGGAAGACAAAAATCCTGGACTGGGTTTTTGTATCCCATTCTCCCAGGGAAATCTCTGACACCTCAGTGAGCAGCGGATTTGGGGCTGAGGAGCCAAAAAGTGGTGGGATGGTTAAAATATGTGAGACCATTGGATGAGGCACGGGAGCCTCTTCACACCCTCCTTCCAAAATAAAGCGGCCATGGGGTGTTCAGCTCCAGCGAGACCCGGTTAATCTGTTCTTAGATTATCCCAAATGCATCTGGGATTAGGCAGTGCTTTAGCACAGGCTAATCCCACACCACGTGCAGCCCAGCTGGCTGGCTCCGTAATCGCAGTGCCAGACTCCCGGATGGGCAGGCTCCGAGGGCACCAGGGCTGGAGCGCTGGCAAAGGACGGAATGGTGTTGATTCCCCTGGTTCTCAGGGAAAAAAAGGGTGCTGCAGCAAAGGATGGAAGGGAAGACTTTGGGCAGAAGTGAGCGCACCTCTCGCCTTCTGATGACCGAGGCATCAGGGAGATCCTTGAGCACCGCTTTTTTCCAAGTGCAACCAAGTCGGACTCCTCCGGGAATGTTCCGGCAAAGGTAACTCCATCCTTGCCTCCGTACCCTGGAGAAACACATAAGTCAGAGCACAGCTGCTATGGAAATCTCACATTTCAGGAGAAACGAGGAAAAAGAAAAAAATAAACCAAACAAAAAAGGATGTTTTCTGTGGGTTTATAGAGAAGCGAGACATCCTGGGGAAAAAAAAAAAAAAAAAAAAGTGAGGATGGGAGGCATGAGGTTTTTGTTAGTAAAAAACATGCAGAAAACCCACCAAATTTTTGGTTTGCCAAGGTGGCAGAATTTGCCATCTGGCCGAAACAAGGAGGGAGAGCAGGGGCTGGCAAGTGTGAAGCGCTGGCGGCTGGCGCGCAGCAGCAATCCCGCCGCGGAGGAGAGCGCGGGGCCGACTCCAGAGCAGCTCGTGCCAGGCCTTAGGGCAGCGCGAGCCCCGGCATCCCCGGCTGCACTCTGCGATTCCCCGCGTCATCCGGGGCCCCAGGAGCACCGCGGAGCCCGTAAGTGCTGCCGGAGGTGACAATTACAGGGGCCCTCCGAGACCGAGGCAGAAAGCAAAACAAAAACCCGACCCCAAGCAAATAAGCAGAGCGGCAAGCGGCAACAAATAAAGCCCCGCGCCACACAAAGCCTTAAAAGAGACAATAAATAAAGCCAATTAGCGCACAGACTTAGCGCTGGCTTATGTGCAATGAGTCTGGCAGGAAGGCGAAGCGGAGAGCCGCTAGCCGCAGAATGACCGCGTCTGCCTAGCTCCAAGCAAAACCCCACAGCCCCTGAAAAAACCCCAAACCAAACAGCCCAGATGAGTGTCGCTGCTTGGTGAGGGGAGGGAAGGGGGTGGAGGGGAGCGGGTCGTGGTTTGGGCCATTTATCAAGCTTCCTCAGTTCCACTGTGTGCTGTCACTTGCAAGAAATGCCCTTTTTGGCACCCGGAGGGCCCTGTGTGTCAGCACCTTTGCAAGTCCTATCCTTAATAAAAGCTGCCTTAAGGCCACGTGCCGCTTTGGGACTCAGCACACAATGTGCTGTTGTGCTCAGAGTGCCACCGTGCCTCTTAACTCCTGGCAACTCCTACCCAGCTGCTGAACGAGCCTTGTTATAAGCCATTTGTGTAAATCATATTGAAAGCAGAAGTCAGAGGGGGAAAAAAAGAGGGGAAAAAAAGGTATTTCAGGTCATGAACTGCAGGAACACCTGGCAGGTTGTTTAAAAGAGATGCTAGGCAAGATGTTGACACAAGATCCTCGGGATGAATTATGCATGTGTGCCTGTGCCTCTGCGTGCCGCGCCACCGCATTGGAGCTGGGCAGAGGCCACCTTGGTGGCTCCAGCGGGATGTTCCGGCCAGCGCTAACTGGAGCCCTGAGGAGCGAGGCCGTGCGCCGGGTGCCAGCGGCGCTCGCAGCACGCGGAAAGGGGAGCGCAGGGGGGAAGGGAGGCGGGCAAAGGCAGCCCTTAGCATTCGCGTGCTCGCCTCGGCTTCGCTGCACCCCCTTCCCGCGCGCCGCCGCTAATCCGCGGCAATTAGCAGCGCTGCTCTCTGAAGGAGAAATCCCTGCGGCGGCGCCGGGGAGAGGCGAGCGGCGGCGCGAGGCTGGCGGAAGCAGAGCGTGCCGAGCGCGGCCGCCGTGCGATCCCGCAGGCACCGGCAGGGAAAAGCCGCCCGGGAGCAGGCTCTGCTGGCAGAAGGGTAATTGGAGCGATGCTCCGGCACAGCGGGAGCGCCAGCATGTCAGGCGGTGGGAAAGCCTAGGGAAAAGAAAAAAAAAAAGGGAGAAAAAGGCCAGGAATGGAGGAGGCCGGGCATGCCGCGCAGGTGTGACAAATTAAAGCTGAGCGCTGCCACGCGCTGGCCTGCGCCAGGGCCAGCGCTTCTCCCGCTCCCGCCTGCTGCTGCCTCCTCGAGGCGTCCTGACCATGGTCCGCCTCCGGCCTGTCCCTGGGGCCCTGCAGCCCTGTCACTGCACAGCACCACCGCGCAGGCCGGGCTCCCGCTCCGCGCTCCAAGGGAGCCGCGAGGGGAGAGGAAGGGAAGGGGACCGCCAGCGGGCTGTGAAATGAGCGGCGGCTCTGTTTTATTTAACGCGGGGCCATCTTGGCCGGCGCGGAGCACCTATCAAAATGGAGACAGGAACGGTTCTGCTTGAAAATGCCGGGGCCAAATAGGCTTTGGGACTCGAGCATGCCTGAGCCAATTAAAATGTTGTAATGATGCAACCCTTCCCCTCCTCCCCCCCAAAAAAACCACAAAAAAAACCCACAAAAAATATCCCAAACCAACCCAAACCAAAATGATGACTGCTGATCATGAAAGATATTCAGGAAAAGAAATCATTCCCCAGATAGAAATGTTTATCTAAACGGGTCTCAGTGAGGATATCGGTAAGTGAAAAGAGAGAGGGAAAAAGAAAGCAGCAGGAGCTCACGTCCCAGGCCTGTGACCTGCTCCGTGATCATGGTGCCCACGCTGGTGCCCCTGAGACCTCTGCAGGTCCAGGCAAGTTCTGCCTATGCTGCAGGTCTTGAGCTTTGGAGTGGCTTCATTGCAAATGACATTTTTCACCTCTTTCTTGAATTTCCCAGCCTTGATGAGTCTTTGGGAGACGTGTGTCCCCCAGGTATATCAGCAGTAATGGAAAGTGCCACTGTCACTACAGGCACTAACTCATCATCTTGATGACCCATCGATCCCTGGAAGAGTGGAGTGGAGGGTAAAATAAATGTGGCTGGCTGGGATGGGAGGGAGCAGGAGAATACCGAAGACTTTCTGCTTCACGGGCCACCAAAACGAATGGGGAGCCTCTTGCTGGCTCCTGTGGACATCAGGGCAGGGGCTGTGGGCCCTCGGGAGCCTAGGCCTCATTGGGGAGCTGCCAGCACCGCAGGCTGCCGCGAGCCCCGGGGACATGTGAGCTGCCATCGCCGAGCCCCGGGGACCTGCTAGCTGCCATCGCCGGGGCCGCGGCTAATTAGCCCTGCTGTGAGGGAGCTAATTAGCTGGGGGAAAGCACGGCGCTAATTTGTCTAACCTGCTCTAGGGACTCTGGCGAGGGCCTCCGAACAGCGCCTGGCTCTCCTCCTCCTGCTCGCTTAGGACTCCTGGCAGGGAGGCTGGCCAGCACGAGATGGCACCAAGATGCTCGTGACACCTCCGTGTGCTCCTGGGTCACCTCCTGCCTGCCTGTCAGCCACATTGCAGGTTTATTTTCCTTTCATTTGTTCTTATGCACCCCACGTCTTGGAACACTATTAAACTGAGGAAGGATGGTCCAAGCAGAGCTTATTGAAGCAGGTCCCTGGCCACAGCCAGGTTGAAGGATGGCTCAGGAGAGGGAGGCTTGGACGTGACAAGCAGGGAAGCTGCCCTTGGCTTGGCAAAACCTCACTCCCTCTGGAAGGTGAAGGCAATTGCTCTTGATCTTTGTAGAATCGCTAAGTGTTTTTGGCATCCACGTGCCTTGCTCTCTGCTCCTCGGTAATGCCGCTGGCAGCCAAGATGGGTTCAGTGCTGCGTCACAGCGAGGGAGGGAAGGATGGAGAGGTGCACGCACGCAACGAGAACAAGGAGAGAAGTCACAAAATCCAAGCAATCCTCAGTGCAAGCTTGCCAGGATGTCTACAAATGAAGGGTAAAACAGCCCCTAGTATTCAGCGAGGAGGCCGCTTTGCAGTGCTGCAACTTCAGCAGCAGCGCTTTAGTCCGGTGGAGCCGGGAACAGTCCGGCAGCCCCAGCCTTGCGGACATTGGCCTCCCCTGGCCAAGGGATGTTTCCCATAGGCAGCATGCGAGCGCGCGCTCACGTGCAAGCACACGCGGATCTTCTCTGGCAGCCTGGAGGGAAGGAGAGAGAGGCCAGCGGAAAGGAGATATCCTCTCTGCAGCGGCCTGCTGATTAGCTGCTCCCCGGCCTTCGGGCTGGGAGGAACAATAAAATCCTTCCGAGGGCTGGGTGGAGGCAGGGAAATGTCACAACATGCTGGTTATAAGTGCGCTGACCTAAAGGCAATCAGCCAAGGGCAAACAGGGCCAAAAACCTTGGTGGGGAAAAACGCAAGATAGGCCAAGGACCCATCACAGAGAGCAGCGAAGCCTGGGGGACTCAGCTGCCTTGTCTGGAGGTCCCTGTTGCACGTCTTTGCATCTAGGGGAGATGCCAAGGAAGTGGCACCTGGAGTTTCGGCTGGTGGGCAGTGGGGTCAGCTTGGGCTTTTTCAGGCAGCCGTGGTGAATGCACGTGGGGCTAATGTGTCCAGGAAGCAGCGCAGATGCCGCAGGCACAGCAGGCCCCAGGCTCCTTTCAGGCAAAGTCTGACTCCACCAGGTGTGCCCAGAGCCTCCACGTGGTCGACGAGCACTGCCTTCCACAAGGAGAAGGCAGCCTGCATGTTCCCAAGCCTTGGACAATCCCAGGCACGCTCAGCTGTCCAGCTGCAAAAGGCAAGAGGAATTCTTGTCACGGTGCCCAGATGACTTTGGCGTGCCGTTCTGGCTGGGAGCTGCCCGCGATGTCTCTGCATCTTCCTGCATGGTTGAAGAAGGCTTATGCTGCCCTGTCCCTCCTCACCTGAGCTGTGAGCTCCTGGGCAAGCCTGGCCGGCCAGCTCTGCTCCCTGCAACAGGACCTCATGGAGGAGGAATTTCCTCTCCTCAAGCGACAATCCCTGACTGACTGCTGGCTGCATGAAAGTGCAGACGTCTCTCCTGCCAGCTGAGCCTTGCGTGCGAGTCTGAGCGTGACAGTTTTGTGTCCCTGCCGAGGAGAGCACGGCGCTCCCTGCGGCTGCTCCCTTTGCCCGGGACAGCCCCAGCAGTGCAGCACTGCAGGCTGCAAGAGCTGGAGCGGAAGTGACCGAGAAGAGCAGGGCGAGGGGCAGGATGAAGGAAGATGGCCATTAATTTGATGCAACCAAAACGCTATGGGAGCATGAGGAAAACAGGAAGGAATAATGTTAAACACACACAGACTTAGGCACTTGCACCCTGCTGCTGCTTATGATGGAGGATTGGGTTGTAGTCTGCTTGAATCCAGATTGTTTTATGCATTTTAAGACTATGACTATTGCCTGCTGGCCATGATGGAAATGGGCAATCCCACCTGAGGAAGGCATGTGGCTGCTCTGCACTGGTGGAGCTGAAGCCCACCAGTGGGAGGACAACATGCCATCTGACCCCTGGCCAGCAGCTTCCCTCTGTGTTGGGACTTAATCCATTCCTGAGCAAAAGAAAATGAGCTTTACGCCCCATCTCTGGCAATGCGTAGCCCCTGCTGTTGCCCTGTTGATTTTGTGGCTCTGCAATCAGATCTAACTTCCCATCTTTTTGTCTCCCCCATTGCTGCGTGCGAGGCCTGTGCAAACAGCAGGGGAAACAGGCTAATTGCCTCTGGAGGAGAAGCAGCGATAACAGCTACGCTCAAAGAGCCGTCAAAGGCACACGGTTAGCAAACTGAGAACACAGGGAAAAATACCCCCCTCTCTCCTCTATCCGTTAATCTTAAGTATTACTTGTACCGATAGGAGGGAGCGCGGCTCCGGAGCGCGGCGCGGTGGTGATTTGTGAGTGTCCCCTCTACTGGGACACGCTTAACTGAAAAATTTACTAGTCAGGAGGTCTCTCCAGGAGCCAGTTTAAAGCTGGCAATCCCTAAGGTTTTCTTTGGTGCAGCACAGCAGCTGTCAACACCGGATAAAAAGTGAGGAGCAGGACAAGAGTGGCAGGGAAAGGCGCCGGAGCGCTGCTCTATGGCAGCTTTATGGGATACAGGGGGACACAGGCACAGCCGTGGGGGACTGCCTGTAATTACAAGGTGGGCTGCCCTCTGGGGAGGGCATTTCAGTGAAACTCGGAGCAATCCTGACTGTGGGCCCGGAGGGAAACACAGCTTGCTGCCAGCCTCTGGTTCGGAGTGATTAGACCCAGTCCCACTGCCCTGCAGTGTTAACTCCTGACACGGAGGACCGCAGGCACCCGTTTTGCCCCAGCCCCACCAGGAAACATACGTCTTCCCTCCTGCTATTGCCAGCAGGTGATGTAGGGGCTTACGAGCACAACAGGACAGTCGGTGGGAAGAGGGATGCACTCGCCAGCGGTGCGGAGCGGTGGCGGCAGCGGCTCAGCCTTCGCTTCACTTTGCAGAAAGTTTGCAGCTCTCTGCCCTGCTCCCAGTCTTTTACTGATTCCTCTGCCCAGCTGGGATGGAGAGAAAGGATCTAATGAGTTTCTTCCTTACCTCTTTTTCCCTCACCTCCCCCAGCCCTTGGTCTGTTCCTGCTGCTTGAGCTGTGTGCAGGGCCCCAGCCCTGGGTGCCTGGAGCATTGCTGCCGCCCCCGCAGGCATCCTGCCGTTCTCCTCCGCTTTCCAGGGCTTCTCCTGCAGACAGCCACATTATCCCGGGAGGAAAGCGCTCTCACGCTTGGACAGAGCAACGCACAGCTGCAATAAATGCATCCTTCCCACGACAGCGAGGGGTACCTCCCTACTGGGTTTGCAGTGGAGCCGCATTAGAAATGGTTGCAGGGATTTTTTTCAGCGGGCAATGAAGGGCTGGCTCGAGGTGGGGGAAAAATCAGTGCTCCACAAGCACCGCGAGTGAAGAGAGGTCGGGGCTGCCCCAGGCTCCAAGCTGGCAAAATCTGCGCTGCTCACCGCTCCTTTCGCACTGAGGGACAAAAAGCAAGGCAGGATGAAGGGGGAAACTTCGTCCCAGCCAAATGCCAATGACTGACATTTCTCAGCTGTGAAGAACTGGGCTGCTGTGAGCTGCCCAATGGCAAACAGCTCACTTCTCAGTTTTCTAAAACAAAACAAAACAAAACCTAAAACAAATAAAACACAACCAGTAAGAGGGCCAGAGTAGCACACACAGCGTGTCCAGTCCTGTTGCAAGCCTTCTCCAAGTCTGGGTGAGTGCTCAGCTTTGGGGCTCTGGTAATTAGAGTTGATCCCAGACACGGTCTGGCTCCCACACTGAGGCTCCCACACTGAAGCTCACCTGCTCTTTCCAAATTCATATGGGGACGGAAGAGCATATCATATAAGCAAGGGCTGCTGATGGAGGCTTCTTTTGCTGGGAAAGGAGGGGAAAAAAACCAAATGAAAATGCCAACAGCAAGGCTGGCTTTCAGCCGCAATTAGCAGAGCTTTAGGTGGCAGGTATGAGGAATGCGTGGAATTTCGATCTGCACCGGGCAGCGCCAGGGCACGGGGCTAATCTCGGACTTTTAAGAGCAGTTAATACAAATAGCTTTGTTTGCACTGCGCACAGCCCTCCTCTCCCCGTGCACAGTCCCCCTCGCCTCCCCCTCCGCGGCCTTTCGCTCCTTCTGGCTTCAGGCGGCTCTCGTGCTCCGTGACGTTCAACACGGCGGCGGCAGCGCGGCTGGCGGTGCTGCTTGCACAGAGAATCCCAGCGTTTGCGGCTTTTCCCAGTGCCAGTTTGCATTTCTGGTGACAATACAGCCCAGGAGCTCTTGGCACAGCTCGCCGCGGCTGGGGTGATGCCAGCAGAGAGGCTGGCTGGAAATTGCTGTTGTTTCTGCAATAAAGGAGAAGTTAAAAAAAGAAAAAGGAAAAAAGCCGAGGGCAGCCGAGCCGCGGGCCCATCCCCGTGCCAGCTGCATGCTCCCTGCGCGGGGCACACGGCTGCTGCACGGGGTAGCCTCTTCCCAGGAGCGGCTCGCGCTCTCCCCCATTCCCTTCCGCACTCCGGGTCCTGTCCCCGCTAGGGAGCAGCCTGCTACGAGGGCTTGGACCAAGCCAGCGTTGCCTGCCCCAGAAGTGGGGCGTTATTTACAGCACCTGGCACCCTTCCACCCGGAACGAGGCACCCACGCCAGGGCGGCTGGCAGGGAGGAACAGCAGATTTTTTCCCGTCTGCGGTGCTGCTTTTCGCTCTCGAAAGGGCCGGATTTTCCTTTCCTAGGGCTGGGGTGGGGGATACGGAGACGCGGGGTCTGACAAGGCCGCTGCGGTTAACTGCCTTGCTCCGGGCCACACGTGTGGGAGCCAGGGCTGCTGCCTGGAGGATACATGCCGGACTCGTGGCCAGAGGGCTGCAGCAGTGGCCTCGGGAGAGCCTGGCACTTCTGAGGAACCCACCTGGATCCCGGGCCCACCTCGGGCGCAGGACTTGGATACCGTGTGGGTATTAACAAGCAGGAGGCCACGCTGCCTTTCCCGGCCTGGGGACCGCACGCCTGGGCCTGCCCCGTGCTCCGCCTGCCTCATGCATCACCCGCATGACAGCGGAGGTATTTTTTCCTGACTGGATGCAGAAACCGGGTCACTCGGCACGTAAATCCGTAACAAATCCGTGTGGGATTAGGCAGGCCGCTGGAAGGCGGCGACGCGCAGCGTCCGTCCGTGGCGCCGCGGCTCCTTCCTCCGCTCTCCCTGCGCTCCGCACAGCGTGCGGCGAGCGCGCGACGGCGGCGCCGCGATCTGCGAGCTCGCCGTTAATCACCGCGTATGGGGCCCGCCGCGGCGGCCGCCGGGCCCTGGCGGGACAAAGTTCATCCCTGCCCCCCTGGCTTGTTTCCTCCCCAAAGACCATTATCTCTCATTTACATCTAAACTAGTTTTTTATACTGGTTTAAATGCTGCCCCTCCCCCTGCAATCTCAATGCAAATGAATTAAAAAAGTTCGCTCTCCAGGCGCTCGAATACTGCACACTTTCTTTTTCACTTCTTATTTAAATCACACACTGTTTTGGGCTAAACCTTTTATTTCCTCCCAATTATTATTTCTGCTGTGTTTTCCAGAGCTTTACAACATGGCATCTGATTAGACACAAAGCTTCGGCGTAAAGCCCTGGGTTTTTTTCTCTTTTTTTTCCCCCCTTCATTAAGGACACAAAAGATTCCTGTGTGAGCCCAGCAGCACTTTGGACATTAATACAGCTTTACACCCCCCAAATCGCATCCCCGCTGCCCGCAAAGCAGCTTGTGGAGCAGATCCGAGCCCTTCCACACTGCCAGCGCCCGGTGCAGACGGCTCCTCCGCTCCTTGGCATTAGCATCGCTGGATTAAGCGGTGCCGGCGCATTGGCACTCAAGGCACTGGCTCTGCCCGCGCCGGGGCCTGGAGCAGCCCCTGGCTAATCCTGCGTGCGCAGGTGTCCCAGATGCACATGCAGGATGGAAGCTGCATCAGTGGTTTCCCCACAGCCAAACCCTTTTAATACAGAAAGATTTTGTCTAACAGGCCGCTCAGGTAGGGATACCAGACTTGTAGTTCTGATATCATTCCAGGTTTCTCCTTTGGGACCTTGGGCAATTCAGGTTATCCCTGTTTCTCTTAAAATCCCTATCTGTAGAGCAGAGATATTGCTGCCTGCAGTAAACGTCTGCAAAGTGCTTGAACACGAGGGTTATTACTGTTAAATATCTGCGCAGCTTTCACCTCCGCTGCACCGGGAAGCATGCGAGTATGAACCGCCTCTGCAGGACGCTGCTAAGCAGAGTGGGATCGTGTGATATGGGAGTGAACACGGACTGGGAAACACTGGGAAACTGGGAGCTTCTGCACACTGGGATTTTTTTTCTCCCCAAAATTCAAAATACTCAAAGTCTGATTTAACTAACTGCTGATGTCTATGGCCACTGGAGCCTTGTCTTCATTTTAGAAACAGCTGAGCCAGGCCACATACATACTGCCCTGAAAGCCAAGTTGTCTTTCCTACCCTCCTCTGGAGCAGCACATATATCCTAGATGCCAGGCTGGCCACTTTCAGTTGCAGTACCCTGGAAAAAAAAAAAAAGAAAAAAACCTGAATCCCAGGGATCCAGGTCAGGCCGACCTCTGGAGCGTACACACAGCCGGGAAGGTCACGGGCACTGCAAAGCCAGCGAACAAAACCCCTAATTGGATTTTTCTGTAGCCGCATTCTGGTTCCAGCGGCCCTGCCTTGCTCAGCCCGCCCCATGCTGCTTTTAGACTGCTGAGACGCAGCCTATTTTTGCCGAGGCAAGGACACTCACGATACTTTGTGTTGCTAATTCTGTAATTCACATTGTTTGTGTTGGCAGGGAATTCCGCACGGTGCTTTATCTATCTCAGCCGCTCTCCCTCCGGCTGCCCGAAATATTCGGAATTATTATTCCTGGCTACAGGGGCCGCGCTAGGTCAGGGCACGATTATTCCCGGGTCACGCACAAGCGCCCAGCGCTGGTGGTCGGGAGCAGACGGGATGCAGGGAGGGCGAGGGAGGGAGGTGCAAGCTCCATGACTGGCTGGGGATGCACAAAATCTGCAGCAGGGCCCTAGGATGTTGTCCCAGCCCTGCGGTACCGGGGCTGGGGAGGAGTGAGCTAGGGGAAGCGAGGGGGCCCGTGCTGCTCCGCGGGGCTGATCTGGGGAGGGCAGCAGGGTTTGCAGGGGCCCTCGACCTCTGCCTGGCTGCCGGGGCTGCGCAGGCTGCGCTGGCGCAGAGCAGCCCTAAATCAGCCGCTTATATTCATAACCGGCGCTGATGCCGGTCCCCGGAGCTGCGAGGCATATCACAAAGGGCACATTTTTAACACTCCTTTTAATCCCGCGATCCGGCGCATTTAAGCATGAACGGCCTTGCATTTGAACCTTTGTAATGCCTTTCCGCAGCGCCCCCCCACCCCTAAACCGCAGCCTGCTCTGGAGAGAAACTAATTAAAGCTACCCGAAAGGCTGCTAAATATTAAGAGCCCAATAATGCTGCAGATGTGGGAGACGTTGCCATCTGAATGACAAAAGCCACTCGGTTTGCTGGCAAGCCGGGGCTGCCGGGTGGCAGCCGGCTCCCAAGGGCTCTGTTGAGGCGAGGGGCATTGCCCGGGGTGGGCGCTGCGGCCCCCCCTGCTCCCCACCGCATCCCGGCTCTTCGTGCAGCCGAGAGCAGCCGGCACCGCTGGAGGAGCGGGCAGGCGGGAGCGGTCCCACGGGCACTGCTTCGTTACCCATTTTGTCAAAAAAAAGAAGAAAAAAAAAGAAAAAGAAAAAGGAGAAGCAATTCAACTAAATCACACCTCCCCCAGAAAATTTCATTCCTGCGATTGTTACGGGTAACACGTGTGATTACTACAGCTGAGAGAAATGATAAAAAGCATCTCGTTTTCTCAGCTCGTTTGCTCCCTCCGTCTGGCAGTGTTTTGTGTGCAGGCGGCTCCGCTGTTTTCCTGAGGTAGAAGAATTGGAAATGGGAGCTGAGGAATAACAGTGCGAGATGTTTTTTTAAACTGTTTTGCAAATGCTCCGGCTCCTAACAACCAATAGACAAGCTAGAGCCCTTGGCAAAAGCGATATGACAATAAATAATGTAGCAGTTTGCAGCACTATTATAACGGTGAGAAAAACCTCCATGCTCTCTTATTTAATATCCAGATACTACCTCGCGGTGCGGTGCGGTACCATGCGCCGTCAGGAGCTTCCCATAGACACAATGGCACCGTGACCGATGATTGCCCTGCCGCGTGGCGTGGGGAGAGCGGATGCGCTTCGCCGGGGCAGTTCCTTGGGCCTGGCCGCCCGCCCTGTAGGCCCGTCCAGCTTGACGTCCCCCAAGGGAAACGACGCTAAAACGGCACAGGAAGCAACACGCTCTCCCTGCTGGTGGGGGCTTGATCGGTGCTTGGTGTCCTTCTGCAGTTTAGGGTTCCCATGGTGCATCCTTTAGCAAGCTGGGCTCACCACGGGACCCTTGAATGAGGCTACTAAGGTGGATCTTTGGAGATGCTTTGGGGCAGAGGGGGTACAGCCGCTCTGGGTCCTCTCCTCCTCCTCCTCCGTCACCCCTGGCACGGCTGTAGCTCCGTCTCACCGTTTATTCCCGGATCTCTGGGGTTCATCAGCAAAACAAGCTCCCCAGTGCCGGCAGATCACGTGTCACTTGGACGAGAGGGACAAAGCACAGCATACTGACCACTGCTTGGTTAGAATTTTTTTCATTAAAATGTCTTTTCCATGAGACAATGTGACAGCTCATCAGAGCTGATTTTTTTATTATTATATTTTCCCCCAGGAAACTAGTGCCTAAAATGTTTTGCAGAGAAAAGGATGGAATTCCTACTTAAAGCCAAAGTTTGGAGGAAGATGGAGTGTCAACCCTCACTGGCCAGAAGCCAAATGATTAGGTCAAGGAAAGCCTCAGTGTAAATCCTTTAGCTGAGCAGAGCTCATGCCTGAACCTGTGTCTCCAATGCAGTAAGTGGGTGCCTTGGGCTTGCTTAGGATTGCAAAGTTGTCCTGAAACATCTAAGTCTCCAAGAATTTGGAGGTGGGATAGGGAAGGCAAAACAAAGCAAAAAACTTCCCAAAAATAAAAGCAAAATATCCCAAACATAAAGACAAACAGGAAGCTGTCATTGGACAAGGAAACTTTCGAGCTTCAGTCCTGCTCCCAGCTACCCCGACTCTGAACCTATCCATTAACTGTCCAGGAGTATCTCCACAGTTCTTCCATATCTTCTTTTCTCTTCCTCTTTTTTTTAGTACACACATTGTATTCAAAGTATTTTACATACAACCTGCATAGGAACTTTCCATCAACCCTTCTGGGCTTTGTACATCATATGTGTACGTGACGTATAAAGGTAGCCACAGCAAAGTGAAGATTTTTAGAAAAATTCCCTCTTTGCTTGAGTCATGGAATCAAGCTGTGTTCTGCACCAAGGCTTGAAAATGGCACAAAAAAAATTTAATAGAATCTTAAATGTTGGTCCCAATTAAACATATGCTCAAGTCAACTTACTGAAGTTAAGCGCGTCATTTCTTTGCTGAAACGGGAAGGCTGCTGAATCAGGACTCTAGATTGTAAAATTGCCCAATTGCCTTCAAAATTTCTGGAAGAAAAAAATAGTGTGCTCTGAAAGCAATCACAAAATGCATTTGGTATTCAAAGGGTATAAGTGAGTGCAGGGCTTATAATTAAATCCTTATCTACGGAGCTGCTACTGAGTGACTGTACATTCTGGGTAATTTTTAATGGCTTGAAATTCAAAAAAAACCCAGCATAACCTTTTTTTTTTCTTTTGCAGAAGACACAGCTAGTTAGCTGTAATTCTGCAACAAATCCATTACTGCAAAACAAGCCTCTGATTCTGTGAGCATCTATGTGCTTACTTTTAACTATCAAGCACACCATGGGAAGCCAGAGCAGAAATTACGGGCATTAACACAGAACAGCTTGCAAAAGTGGGGCCCAAATTAAGATAAGGATGGGACGGAGCCCCAGAGTGTGCAGTGGAGGTCAACCCTCCTCTTCCACCCCATGGCTGCTCCTGTCCAAGGCCTAGGAGAAAGCCCATGGCCGGTGACACTGCTGGTGGCATTAGGTGCAATCAGCCAGGTGAGCACAAAAGCTCCCTCCTTTCTTCTCAGCTGCCTCACAATGCCATGTTTTCTTTCAAATATCTTCTCACTACTTTTTTACCTGTGTGAAAGGTCCAGTGATGTAGGAACACCAGTTTGGTAAATACTGTCACACGTTAAAGAAAGGATTCACAAGGACAATGTTCACATCAGGGGAAATTATTTTTTAAAAGCTTGGTAATTTAAAGGCAGCTTGTCCAATTTTACCCAACCTTTTGGGAAAATTCGCCTTAGTCCCTGAGCCATTTTGAAGCCGAGCGGGTTCTGCATACAACCATATTGTGGCAGTAAAGCTTAAAATGGAAAGCGCACGTGTGCTTGCTGGAGAGACACTGTTGTCTCCCCAGAAAGTACTGTCAGATAGAGGACAAGCTCTTCTCTGGTGTAATCTTCCACTGTAATGTGTTCTTTAAAAATATATCATGTCACAATTACAGAAGTGAACACGAGGCTTTTCCTATAATAAAATTTGCATGGCTTTAACTGCAAATAAATTTTATAGAAAGCCCGTTAAGTTGATCAAAACACAGCGGGGCCGCTCGTTGTTGACCAAGTTTTCCCTTTATCTCACCCACTCGGATGAGTACATCAGCTCACGTAGATTAACGTAAAGTTCCAGCGTCTCCGAGCAGATTTATTCCGGTCGTGCTGTCAGGCGCGTCTCCAGCGGCGGCAGTGACTGTTCTCGCAACTGTCCTTCCATGGCGCCGGTAGGTGAATGCAACACCCCGATCAAATTATCAGCGGCAGCTGGAGGAGCGAGCAGAACGCAGCGCTGGAAAGTGTTATTGCAGGGCAATGACACGGACACTCAAAAACATCTCCTCTACAGGAAGGGCCTGCCAGGTTTCCGTGTCTCAACCCCACCTCCTTTGCCGCCCTTGGCCACAGGGGGCTGGTGCTTCCCGTGGTCTGCACTCTTGGGTCCTGCTGCCCTGGGAAGGTCAGCGACGCTGCTGGCCTTAAGCACCAGCAAATCATTACAGCGAAGGGCTGAAATACGGCGAAGCCCTTGCGTAAGGCCACGGTGACAGAGGGACAGGGGCAGGTGGGATGCCTGTCTCAGGAGCTGCTGGCCCGTGTCTCCTTGCACACCCCCTCCACCTGGCCCGTCACTTATTTACTGAGCCTCCCGCTTACACCATTGTGGGGCTTCGGGGGTGCAATGTTTGAGCTTGTATTTCATGACCCTGGGTGCTTATTATTATTATTTTTTCCCGTTTTTGCCTATCTGTAGGTTTTATTGGCTCCTGTAGGCTGGTTGCTAGGTAGCTCCCACTCAGGCTCCCTTCTGCTTGCCCTTCGCTTATTGCAGATCTCGCTGTATTTCCCTGTCTTTTAATTACATTAATATCTGCTACACTCCAAAGGGAAAAGAAAAAAAGAAGTCAGGAATGAGCAAAGGCCAGTCAGCACAGCAGGCCTGCATCCTTTGCCTTCATCCTAATCCCTCCTTCCTGCTTTTTCAAGCAGAAGCCCTTGGGTCCTTCCCTTCTCTTGAGAAAAGCCCGGGCATCTCTTGAACTCATTTATGCACTTTGCTTCAACTATCTTTTCCCCCAGTAACTTATTCCATATGTTTGCTTGGCTTCGTGCTCTGCCACGGCTCCTTGTTTACTCCCAGCTTCTGAACCCTTAGATCGTATCGCTGGGACTTCTTGTTGATTTAATGGGATCATCAGCCTCGCTTTAAAACTTCCCTAGACAAATTTGCCTCCCTCTCTTGGGCTTCTACCCCAGGCTGGGCCTGAAGTCTGCAGGAAAAAAACACATAAACAGATTGCGCAAGTTAAATGTAAGGAATCCCAAAGCCGACAACCACAGGTGCACAAAGTGCTGAGTCCCCCGCTCGGCTGCAGCTCATCAGTTGGAAACAGATGCCTCTTTCCAGCCGTGTGTAACGGGAAACCGCCCGCCCCGCGGCCATGCGCGCGGCGAGTGCTCTCCTCGTGCTGCCCTCCTGCGCGGCTCCCAGCGCGGCAGGGCTGCCTGGAGGAGCGGGGCCGCCCGCGGGCCGGCGGAGGCCACGCTGGCTCTCCTCCAGGCCGTGGCTCTGCTCCAGGCCGCGGCGCAGGCCGAGGGGCAGCGCGGAGCGCCGTGCGCAATCTGAGCGCGGCCGCGGCGCCTCTCTGCGCGCGGGTGCCCCTGCCCCAAGGCACCGTGGGATTTCAAAGCCAAGCTGTAACTCCCTGCTCCGTGGAAAATACATGACAGGCGCTTTCACGGAGCTTGCGTAGGAATTATACAGCCATCGTGCTGAAAAGGGCCATAAACTAGCAAGGGGGGATGGTGGCGGAAAAGAAACTTAAAGCGCTGTCTTGTTGTGCTGCCTCATCCACAGCCTGACCTGCTTTAAGAGGAAAGCGCAGCAGCTAGAGGTCGTTTTTACCCTTGCAAGAAGACGCCCAGAGCCCTCCCTGTGTTTATCAATGCTTGAAGTCCCAATTACACCATCTCTCTATGGAAATACTTGCTTACTGCTGTAATATCCCGACACACACGGCAGCTTTGAGCACGGCTTTGCGAGAGCGGAGCTCGCTGCCCTTGCTGTGAGTTGAAGCTCCGGGGCAGAAATTCCTGTCCCCCAGCCATGCATGTCTCTAAGGCTCAGGAGGAGGAAACACCCCTTCGCCCAAACAAAACCCTCCTTGTGGATATGCACGTGCGCCCGGCCAGCTGCCGGGCTACGACGATGCCCCTGTGCGGAGGAACCACGTCCTCTGTGTGGCGGGAGTAACCTCCAAGAGCACCTTCCTGCGCGCAGAGCCTTGCCTCTGCTGTATGTCATCTATATGTTAAAAAGCAACGCCGCGTCGCCCGAGCGCCGGCTGCAACAAGGGTACGGCACTGGGGTGAAAAATATGGAGCAGTTACGTAATCAGGACAGAAATAATTAGATAGATGAAATCCTCACAGAAATAATCCATCTCTGGAAATGAACTGACAGTTTGAGAAATTTAGAAATCTTCATCAAACTATTACGAGCCCAAAGTGTGCACGTGCTTTGTTTTATAGGTTCTTAACATATACTGGACATGCAAGTATAATTAAGGGTTTGCACTCCATCTTTTTGATATTGGAGTTGGACATTGGAGACCAGAATAAGTAATCCACAAATGAACCTTCAAAAGCGAATAGTCTATCAATTTAAAGAAAATGGCAGCTGGCATATAAATTACTTATCTCTTTAACGTTCCCTTTTCATTCTGGAGAATTGGATTAAAAAAAAAAAAAAGAATTACAACACACCTACCATGTTATTATTGAAGCCAGCTTTCCTTAACTCACTGCATAATAGGGAAATAATAGAAAAAAAGAAAATGGTTTCAGCTGACTGCAGGCTAGAAGAATAGAAAATGTTTTCTTTCCCTTAAAAAAGTGGTACTAAAGCGGTACTAAAGGTTTATGTGGCCATGGCTCAGGCCTGGACACAAGTGCTCTGCGGAGCGCTGCAGCAGGCGCGTGCCCAGGGGCTGGCTGGGTGCAGAGGTTCCCCATGCAGCTCCTTGCAGCCCACGTTCCCCAGCACAGCTGCTTGCTCTTAGCTTCGCATTTAAACAATTTCCAGCCAAGCCCCATCCTCACTGTGCCAGTAAAGCAGCGCTCGAGGAGGCACTATCATCTCACACTTTTGCCAGGAAAGGAAATGTGTTTTCCCTTATTTTTACGCTTGCGGTTTGCTAGGAGCATTTGAGACTTGTTCGGTAATACCCGCTAGCTCCACTGGAACAACGGAGCAGCGGTGTTGGGAGCCAGAAGCTGGGCTCTGTGGATGCTCCATAAGCATCCAAGCCCACGGATGCTCATGCAGCCCTGGCTGCCAGAGTGCAAATTCGGTGCATCTAAGTGTGTCCAACTATATTGTGGACCCACTCCACAGCTGTAGTTGTTGCCTTGCTCATAGGAGTTGACCCTAACTTAGAACTCAGGCTGCTGCCTCTTCTTTGTTTTTTTCCACGTGTTGGGTCCAGCCCCTGGAACATCTGCATGGTTAGAAAAGTCCAGATAGCTGCACAGACTCATTCTGTGCTAGCTGGCACACAGGAGGAACCCCCAGCCCCACCTCCAAAGACCAAGGCCACCCCATCTGCAGCAAACTCACCTCTTCTGTCTTGCCGAGGCCACCATCCCTCCTACCTGCTTCTTGTCATTTCAGGAGAACTCCTCCACCAAGGTAGCGTTTACTCTGGAGGAGACACCTCCATGAGAACAGCTCCCCACACCAATTTGAGAAAAAATAAGGTGACCTCTCCCTAACAAATGCTTCAGACCCCTTCTGTGGCAGCAGCCTAATAGACAAAAGAGATCTGGAGTCATCCACAGCCTTTCCTGCAAGTGCACCTAGAGGTGAAGGCCGGCACCAGCTCCTACTTACTGTCCATAAGGATAACGCCAGCACATCTGAATGACATGCTGGACAAAGCTGATCTTAAATCAGGCTCCGGTGGCTACTGGGGAGCTCATTTGCAGAGGCCGAGAAAATGAGCTCTGAGCAGGGGCTCTGACATGGAGGAGGGGATACGGGCGCTCTTCTGGGGGCTGCAGCGAATGCAAACAGCCTTTCAGATCTTAAAAATGCAAATCTTTGGGCTATAAATTCACTGCTGCACCCAAAGCAGTTGTTAGTTTTCCGTATTTATTTATGATTCATTGCAATCTGTGTTTTTATAGATCTCCTACTTTAAGTTTTACATTTAATTGAATGAGAGTCCTGGTATCTTTCTGCATGTGTTTATGTGGTTTTCATTAACTACTGTGCAATCTAAGAAAGATCTTCTTTGTTAACCAAAAATAAGGAGCGTTTGTTAATGTTTAATGGAAACAATAACAATAAAATTACACAACGATAATTAAAACCACCCCAACCGTAAAAGCTCCTTCTTAATGAATCATATTAAGAGAAGGTTCAAGCATGTATTTATGATCTGGGCTGTGATTTACAGGCTAAATCCTGCCCTCCTATGCCTGCGTGAGGCTCTCGCTGATTTCCACGGGGGTAGCACGTGCAGCGGAAGGAGGCAGCTTTCGGATGCATGCTCCAGGAGGGAACGTTATTCCATGCTGACACGGTATACGCGGAACTAACGCGCAGCTCTGCCAGCCCCGTCATTAAAAGCGGAGGGAATACGAGGCCTGATGCCGCTGCGCATCCCCGCGTTCCTCCGGCAAGCAGCTCTTGGGCGCGTTCCAGCGGACGGCCCCAGCTCCCAGCAGTGATTTATCACTAATTGTCACGACGGAGCCAGCGCCGCAAGTGGCCTGCGGAGGAAACAATAACCGGCACGGGCAGGAGCGCCGGCGCAGGCGGCTGGCACAGCGTTGGATGTGCAAGAATTCAGGTCTCGTTTGCGCTAAAATTTCCCCCGCGTCGTGCCGGGAGCAGAAAGAGGCCTCCAAGCGGACGCCGTCCTAATCCGCTCTCCTTCTGGGTCTGTTTGCTTTCGCTGCGTGCATTAAACGGGCCTGAGGGCGAGTGAGGACGAGCCCCGCGATGTTGCTGATTTGTGCAGAAGAGTCGAGAATGACATGGCTGTACTTGCGCAGCTAATCAGACATTATAAAGTTAATGATTTTCAATTAGTCAGATATAGATTTTTTTTATCTGGATAATTTTAAGGCACGAGCTGATAGATGTGCAAATAAAATCCCCAGGCAAGGCCTCTTCAGCAGTATTAGCAGAAAAGGGCCATTTGCAGAAACAAAACCCCTTGTCACCCACTCCGCAGCCTCGCAGCCTCGCAGCCTCGCTTAACACGTCCCCAATGGCAGCACGGTAAGGCAGCAATCTCCAGCTTGAGGGGGAATTTAATCCTTTGAGCATGCAAGCAGCAAGAGGGGGCTCTGGGTGCCTGCCGGATTTCCTGTGCCTTCCTCTTTGCCTCTGCCCCACTGCATAGCTCTCCTGCGCATCCCTGGCTGTGGGGGATCCCTCAAGGATTTTGCAAAGCGAGGCCTGGGCAGAGAGTTGCGAGCTGAAAGCGTGGGGGAGGCTGCAGAGCACGCTGCCCGTACTCGCTTGCCTGCGTCGCCAGCGCGACTCAGCGGCTTATTTTTTAAAAAATGGAGCCCCCTAATGTCTATTTAAACCAGCAAAATTATGCATCCCCGTCAGGCTTCAAGATAGAGCCCTGGCCCTGCTGAAAGCTCCTCTCGGCTTGCTCAATTAGTGCACGCAAAGCAAGCGCCCTCCTTTCGCAGCACAATGCAGGCTGCTCCTATTATCCGTGGCCTCCCAATTATCTCCGGGAATCTTTTGCTTAATGAAATTTCTCTCCCTCCTTTCCCCATCTCTCCCGACTTGTGGAAGCTTGCAGAACCAATTTAGCAAAATGTTGGAAAGAATAAAATGTAACTACTTTTTTTTATTTCTTCCTTTTGCCATTTGGTCTGTGGCTCCCTGCTCTGTTCTCAGCTGTGTCCTTCAGAAGTGAGCAGATCAGAGCGGGGAAATGCATATATTGTGGGTGTTGGAAGATGTGAATCATGAAAATGGAGACAATTCCTTCTCCTTGATCACAGTTTGCCCACTTTTTCATTAAAAGGGAGCCTTAAACAAAACTCTCACATCTGAACACCTCCAAAATTGGGAATCAGATCTGGATTTTCATTGTAATTCTGCTGCCACCTATGACAGTAACGGGTCAAGCTAGGCCTTGAAGATGAGCTGTTCCCTAATGGTGCCCTGCCAAAAACCCAGTGAAGGTCAGACTGGGACTGCAATATCTCAGAACTAGCTTCCAAAGCTGCAATATTTGCCTGGCTTTTATTTTATTTTATTTTATTTTATTTTATTTTATTTTATTTTATTTTATTTTATTTTATTTTTTATTTTATTTTATTTTTCCCCATCACTCCTTTTTTTCTGCTTTTTCTCCCATCTATGATCACCACTTTATTTTGCATTGTTTTTTTAAGAGGAGATCCAAATGCTCCGTCCATTGCCTTTTCTCATAGATGATTCCTTTCCGGATCAAACCTTATTGTAATAACTTCCACCTATGTTTTTGACAGTATGTCCCTAATTAAGAGTAAAAAAAAAAAGGTCTGATGATACTTTTTTTTTTTTAATAGGTGCCATATATATAACATCGCTGTAGTTAGTTTGTTGTGTTGGCATCATGGACCATGCCATACAGAGTGATGATGCACTTGGCAGTGTCTGAGAAGGGCCTTGTGTAGTCTGAGCATATGAGTCCATGTGAGATTGGAAAACTGGGATGTAAGTTTCCTGAAATTTTATGAAAAGTTGCTAAAAAAAAAAAAAAAGATTGATGAAAATTAGTTTGGAATCAGTCAGCATCAATGGGTATAAGTGGACAGCTGGGTTTCCAGATTAATATTTTTCATTAGAAGTGTGGCTTCTTCAGGGAAAATAGAGAGTTCTCTCTGCTTCTCCCTAGGATGGGAGGGAAAAGCACAGGATTGAGAGCTTTGATTAAACCCCCCCCTGCCGCGATCGCTCCATTTAAGAGCTTTTGGATTATTCTGGCTAACAGAAAATCTCCTTGGGGAAGAGGGAAGAGTTGAAAAATAGCACTAAAAAGTAACAACTCTGTGACAGGTCTTCTCCTGTCCCTGAGGAGAAGTTCGCATTTTCAGTCTGACCAGCCAGGCTGGGCTTTTTGCGAGAAGGAAATGAAGAGGCAGAGCCAGTTGCCAGCTACTCACACACCTTGGGCTCAGGACAACACACGAGCGTCCCTGGAAAGTCAGAAACTTGCAGCATAAGACGGATTTACCCTGCTCAGGCAGCCCTCACTGCTGTTATTCCAATCCCTGCAAAGGTGTGCTTAGGTGAGAGCATTAATGACCATAATTTTAAAGGCATTTGTGAAAGTGTAAGGGACGTAGGCCAGCAAAATGCATTTATATTCCAGCTCCTTGCGACCTTATAGCACTTGCAGGCGCTGTCTTTCGGCACGTTGGATCTGCAGGTGCTTTTCGGAAAGCAGCGTCTGGGACCTTGCTGCCAAACCGAGTAAGCGATTCAACATGTGGGGTGCCTGCATCCAGGTCCCGCTCCAGCTCCCAGCCCGGAGGAACAAGCGCCAAGCTGCTGAATCGAGGCAATGCTCCTGGGCTTCATTCTTGCCTGTCCTGGCTCCAGTTCCAGAGTGGAAATTGCATCAGTAGTTGAAAGCTGGAATGATAATAATGGGAATGTAGCTGCTGGCTGCCAGCTGAGACCTCCATTAGCCCCGAAAACACCGGTGCCCAGAGAGTGCCTGCCTCTCCATGGAGCCAAAGGTGGCTCCTGCCAGGGAGGCAAAGTCCTCCAGTGGGGGTCTGGACTTCCAAAATTTAGGAGGAATTTTAGTTTAGAGGCAAAGCACGGTGGAAGAGGAGGGAGGGCTAAACACTGGCCTGACAAAGCAATCCTTTACGAGAGCATTTCCCGCTGTGATGGCCCCAGGGCTCCGCGCTGTGCAGGCGCGCTGGGTGGAGCAGCGGCAGGGAAATCAATTTGGCTGGAGCGAGCGGCGAGCGCGGATCTATGCTGGCCAGGCAGCCTGCTCCCTTCCACGTCCTGTGAAGGGTATTTTCCTCCTTTTCCTGCCACGTTGTCAAGTGCGTCTCCTGCTTTCAATGCTCCACGCTTCCTGTTTTGATTCCTCGTCGTGCATCTCTCCAGCTCGCTTGCTGCGTTCACCTCTCCGCACCCGGATTCAAGGAGCCGCGATGCTCGCAGCATGCTGTCACTCCGGCTGTTAGGAACCGATGAGTGATGCTCGCGTGATGGATAGCTACTCAATATTTCTTTTTATCCCTGCTGACTGCTGGGCCCCTGCCCTCGCCTGCAACCCCCACCCCATACGTGGAATCACTCATTTCCTCATGGGTCACGCTAGGCTGATCATTACGTTAGTTCCCAAACATTTCAGTAGCAGCCAGGAATTTAGCCCCACGGGGATTATTACCTCTCTTGTGAAAGGGCTGAGTATAGCAGAGGGAGACAAGCCAAAACTATGGAAAAACCTGTCTCTAATTTCAGGGGACGGAGAGGGGAATATATCTATATCTATATCTATATCTATATCTATATCTATATCTATATCTATACCTATACCTATATCTATATCCATATCCATGTCTATGTCTATAGCTATAGCTATCTACCTACCTACCTATATCTAACCTGTATATCCAGGTAACAGCTCCTGTGCTTTCTGCCACAGCACTGAGTGTAGACTGAAGCTGCTATATTGCAGACTGGATACCCCCAAAATGAAGACTTCTTAGCCCAGTTCCCATCCACCTGCAGTGATTTTGAGCTAAGCTGCTTTGCTAGCATCCAGCATTAACCCTGCAGCAGCGAGGGATAGAGAGCAGCGTCAGATCTCTTGGCTTAGTCCGTGGCCACAACATTTCTTCCTGTCATCCTTGTTTGCATTATGGGTGCTGGAGGATGCAAGAGTCTTGAACGTAAGAGCCTGATTCTCCACATAAACCCTCCTGCCTCCCTCGATGCTGCCCGTTTGGAGCACCGGAGGATGATAATCTGTTTCCCATCAGCTTTTAAGTTTATTTTTCCTGCTGTTGTGTAATAACAGCAGCATTTTGAAAGAACAGGAATGGATGTGCGCTCAGTTTTGGTCCAAAAGTTGTCTTTTGGAGGTTCCTGTGCAACCACCTCTTGTGGTTTGGCTGTTGGCTCAGTCAAGGGGATTCGGACTGAAGTATTGCTCCTCCCTCAGTTTTCTGGCCTCTGGCTTCTCAGATCCGAGCCATGGAAAGACTTGAGCATGGTCCACTTCTAACAGGCCACAGTGTCTGATGAAGTCCGAGGCTTCCCTTTCCTGCTTTCTCCTACAGCATAATCCAGAGAGGAAGCCTACAGCTGTATCGCTAAATAAAGTCATCTGGGTTGATTTCTGTCCCAAGGGCTACTAAGGACTTGTGCCTTAGCCTGTCCTGTAAAGCAAAGTGGTGGTGTCTTTTTTTATTTTCAATTGTGCTCTTAGCAGCTTTTGAAGAGCAGAAGGGAGAAAGTCCTTCACAGACACAGAGGGAAAGCTGCCAGCCTTCAAATGGGGCTTTGGCCCAGCAGTGCTCTTGGCAGTGGTCTGCACCAGCTGAGCTGATGGTGTGTCTGGGAGCTGCAGCAAGCCCTGTCTTCCAGGCCAGTCAGCATTGCTAGGGAGCAGAGAAATACACATTGCTAGGCTTGGGAGACAGAAGATATGTTCTCTTAACAGGGGCTTTGGACCTCTCTACCCTAGGTGGCCTTCAGGGAGGGGTCCTGCCAGCCCCTCTCTGTGCTTCCCATCTGCTCTGGCTCTACGAAGCAGCTCTAACCCTTGCTTCTGTATAGTCTGCATGTCCTTGACCAATACAGTCAACTCTGGATAAAATGTCATTATCTCTGGCACCGAGAAAACACTTCACAGCCTTGTTGACACTTGGTCATCTGTGTAGTACTCCAAGGATGAAAAGTGTTACCCAGGTGTTATATATTATTGTTAGGTAGGAGAGTTTCTTACTTTGGCTACCATGCATTGCAGTCACAGAGCAGCAAAGATCCACACTGTTTATATTAGAGATATGCCAGAACACGGGTAGTCTTGAACTTTCTATCAGCTATTAATTCAAAAACAGATCTGGAAGTGAGGTTCAGCCTTTGCTCTTTAATTATCCAACTAGCAAAGCAGATGAACATAGGAGAAGTTCAATCTCAGATCATATCAAATTCCATATCTCAAGCGCACATTTAACACGCTGATCCTTTCTATCCTGCTTTTAATTTATGGAAGCAAGTTTCTCTCTGTATCCTGCTTTACACACCTAATCGTCATCCCATGAAACAAACAGGAAAGAGAAACTGCTTGCAAGCATTAAAATGGCAATGGTGGATGGGAGCAAGATTCAGTGCAATAGAAGGCAGATTAGATTAAGCAAACTGTTGAAAATGTATTCCTCTGGTTAATTTTATCTGTAAAATTGTCCTAAATACTAATATTGTCAATTCTCGTTTGGCTCTATGGGACACGGCGTGAATCCAAATCCATCCCTTTTGGCAGGCCTTTTTATCACCAGCAGTACAGTTACATCTAAGTGTCAAGAAGATGGGGCAGTCGGAGCATAGAGAATTGATTTGAGCAGCAGCCTGCCCCCTTGGCTGGCTGCAGATAAGCAGTTTGGCTAAGACGCTGCTCCTGACCTCTTTGAGGCTGTATTTGAGTGTGATCTAATATGGCAGCTGCTTCACTGGAGCCGGTGGGAGTAGAGCAGGCCCTGGGAAGTTGGGCTTTCCACTTGTGTTTTCAAAAGGTGGGACAGAAGATGAAAAAATAAAAGGAAAGGACATGCAACGACAAGGGTCTTGCACACAGCCATGTGCTGTTTTCTGCTCGACGGTGTTTTGTTTTCTTAACACTGAAATTGAGGAAAATTGGCTTGCGTTGGACATGACGCAGAAAGCACACAACGAAGCCACTTGGCTCTTCTCACCTGGGTCACCGATGCACGTAAAGACGTTCAGCAGCATTAGGCACATCTGCGGGAAGAGGGTGCCGTGCCCTTCATCCTCCCCTCCCGCTCACTGCTTGTCGCTATGTGCTGTGTGGCTCCTTCCAGCGCCGTCACCCAGAGCATCCCTGCGCCTTCCACCCGGGCATCATGCGGAGTGACTGGCATCTGTCACGCGCTCCTCGTCCTTCCCCTCGATGAGCTTTGCCGCGGGCTGCGCGTCCTGTCTGCGAATAGCAGCCGTCTCGGGGCTGGCGGGCGCGCACGCCCTCCTCTGCTCTTCCCTCCCCAGCTGCGTGCTGGTTTCCTCTCACTGCTTCTCATTGCCTTTTCTTTGCACCCTGCTCGCCACCACCACTGCTGCTATCTGCCTTGGCCTTCTCCCCATATACATCTTCTTTTCCCACTTTCTCTTCAGCTTCTCCTTGATCCGCTGCATTTTCCTCACATTTCCCTCCATGACTGCCTTTCTTCCTTGTTTCCAGGCAGGTGCAGTCCCTCACCCTAGGTTTCCCCTCGGCTCTTGTGGCTGGGACACTGGGGCTGCTCCGTACACCTGGCACCACTATTGGCCAGTGGCCCCATCCCTAGTGCTGTTCTCTTACCTTTGGTTGAACAGGGACACTCTGAGCACAAATTACCTTCGGAGTAGGCGGAATGAGAGCCCAAGGGCAGAGCACAAATCCCAAGCTCTTCGCTAGCTGCAACCAGCATCACGCCAGGATTGGTGGCTGAACTGAGCTAACTCAAGCCTAAACTTGACCTCCTGTTCCAGCCGAAGAGACCTCATAACTTTCTTTCCCTGCATTTGAGAGAGAAAATGGTGCCTGAATTAAACATAAGCATGGAGATGCCCTCCAGGGTCATGAAGCTCAATCCCTTGCTATGGGCAGACAAGGTGCCGAAAAATCCCCTTCACAAACCTACTGAGTTGGATGTCAAGAACAGTGAGCTGCCATCCCTCCCCCGCACAGCACTCACTGCTTCCAAGTTTAGGTGGGCGAGAAAGCAGCACAAGACACAATCGAGATTTCAGTAATAAGGAAGAAAATTTAGGAGAGAGCACATTTATTCTGCCCTCACGAGCACTCAAGAAAATTTGGATTTCAGGTATATATCATTTTCTTTATATGCAAAGTAGGCATATAGGGAATTATTTATTTGAGGGTAATCTGTACAGTTTTTCTCCGATATTGTCTTAGATGGACAAATAGCAAGAGAGAGCTTATTGACTGGCAGATGTTTGGGTAAGAGTTTTGTGTGAACAGCCCTCTCATTTAGCAGACACATTCAGCCCCATGCCTGCTCAGCTTCAACTAGTTTCGTGGTGTCTTAGAGCTAGCTGTATTTTTTGCAGGTTTAGGTTTGCCAGCTTCTGCTGACTTGAACCAGGAGCCGTCCGAGAGGAAAGGGAATGAGAGTGAATCCAGCCAGCCGGCTTGGTGGCTGGAACGGGGACGCCGCTCTCCTCTGCACTGTCAGCTTGCAGTAGCATCGCACCTTGCACAGGGTGTTGCTCCGGGTGCTGGCATAGAAAGAGCCAGTCAAACTCTATTTATCAGCTCTGCCTCCTCACAGGCTGAGCTGACACAGCACCGGGGTTGTATTTTACTGATTTAGCACCAGGATTTATGGGTCGTATCCAGCCACACATTGGAGAGCACCACCTAAATAAGTATTTATCATGCTGGATGGGTCCTGGAAGGATAGTGTTGTGCTTAGTGGTATATAGCCCCTTGTCCTTAAGTCAGCAACACGCAGGCTGGGCGACTGTCACAAGGAGAGTTCACCTCTCAGATTTACTTTGCTATAGATGGGCTGTGGAGCGGGGCACACATCCACCAGCCAGGTCTGCTCTTCCCACAAGGGGCAAGGGCTGTGCTTACTGACCTAGATTAGCATGGGAAGAAAAGTTATCTTAGATACTTGGAGGTTCATTGCTGTGCAGGGAGCAGGCATTTCTTTCCATTACATCCCATTCGCCATGCTCAGGAGGTGGCTCCAGGTGTGCATGCCTGAGTCCAAGCCCAGGAATGGAGCAGGAGCGACTCGTGAGCAAAGCACAGCCACGCGTCCGCGCTCCGCTCTGAACGAGTGTCACCCGTTCCACTACAGGAGAAGAGAGACCAAAGAGGAAATGTGACAAAGTGCACTTCGTGTTGCTGTTGATCTTTAAGCAGCAGCAGCAGCAGCAGCGTGATTAGCGGCGATGTCTTGCCCGTTTCAAAGAGCGTAGCGCAGTGGCGGGGATAAACATGCAGAGGTGCTGCGAGCTGATGGGCGGCCCCCTGATGGCACCTCCCACGCCAGCAACAACATGAGATTGTAGTCGGCATTGAAAGAGAAAAATCCACCCTCAACAGCTGCCTGTTTGTATTTGTTTTTCCCCTATCATCTTTCAAACACCGCTCCCCTGACATCTTCGCACAGCCTGCAGGCTGAAGCCACCAACTTTTGGAGCCCCAGCTCCTCTCTGAGCGCGCTGCTGTGGCTGGGAAAACATAAAACGTCCCTGATTCCTCTCTGCCCGCTCCTCAGCCCTGGTGTACCTCCTGGGAAGGGCTCCTTAGCCGGGAGACCTCCGCTTGCTGGAGCCCACCAGGAACAAGGGAGCCGGGAGCCAGCCATGCAGCCTGCACCCTCGCGCTTCCCATCAGGAAAACGTAGCACAGCTCCCTTGCTCAAGAGTTATTGGCTGTGACAGCTGTATGAGCCCAGGCGGGATTAAAAAGGAGGAAAAAAAAAAAGGAAAGAGAGAGAGAGAGAGAAATAAGAAAAAGAGAAAACCCCTCCCTGCTTCTGAAATTACTCACAAAGTCACCTTTTTAATGCTAACACACACAAAATGCACTCAGCCTCGGCTTTCAGCAGACCATATGCTGCCACTGCTGCTGGCCAGGTCCTGAGGGATGAATTTTTTTCCCCTTCAGCAAGCCTCCAGAAATGTCATAGAAATTTATATGCTTATTCACAGAGCCGATAAAGCAGAAAACCGGTGTTTCAGCTATTTTTGTTTTGCTTTGCAGATGGACAGTAGAAGGCATAAATCTCTTTCCCTGCCTGGCTCCCCTTTTTGTGTCAAACCACCAGCCTTTTCCGATTTTCCCGTTGTCCAGAGGCCACCCCTCTTCTTTGCTTAAAAGGGACTAGCAAAGTGAAGTATCGGGAATTGCAAACAGCTCTGAGAATCTCCGGATTGCTGAGCTCAGATGCAATGTTCTGCGCGGCCGTGAGGGCAGGACACCTTTTTTATTGCCTTGGAGGGAGAAACGAGAGCAGCCTGCGTGCCTGAGAGCTGTCCGTGTCCCTTCCTTCTCTGCGCTAGCGTCTCGTCGCCGACAAAGCGCACGTCATCCTCCCATTACGCTATGTGATATATGCCCCGATTTATGGGGCCGCGCTGCACATGCCCGTAAATCAGGGCCAGGGCTCGCCAGGGGAGTCGCGCTGACCACCTAGCGAAGCGTGCGTGGGTTGCAGACCCAGGCAATATTTTAGCAGTGTTTGACGTTTAACCTCGGAGAAGGCGATTTGCTGCGGGGAAGGGAGGACTGTGGCCGAATCTCTCTCCGAGCTACATTTGCAGTTAAAACTCTGGATGGAGCTCGTCGCGGAGCAGAAAAGCTGCCTTGTGTGGCACGTTATGGAGGAAATTTGGATTAGTGGCTGAGGCCTATTGACTTGTTCACTGAAAGGAGGGAAGGAGCGTTGGTAGCCTAGGGCAGGAAACAGCTTTACAGCAGTGGATGCCCTGGCCATTCCCAGAGGAAGTTTTCCCCATGGCATCCCACTGATAAGCAGTTTTGCAGGAGCATGTCCCTCCAGCATCTCTTCCTTCTGAGTTCCCTGGCGAATGTCCAAAGCACCCAATTGGTGCAAATATTTAGTGAAGATCTTACGATGTCAGGCAGGAGGAGGCCTGCAAAAAGCAGCCACTAGCCCTCAAAAGCCTGTTTTCCCCCTTGTTTCAAAAGGAGGAGAAGGGTCGTCCGCCACCTCCGCCAAGGTTAGCAGCTCGATCTGCGTTTCGGAGCCTGGGAAAGGTGAATGCGACTGAGCTCCATCCGTGATGGAAGCAATCGCTCACTCTAATAAGGCCGGTGGCGAGGGGGGCCTGCCTTGTTGCGATACAATTATTGCAGCCGCCGTGTCAGATTACTGCGGCTCTTAGCCTGCAATCAGCGGTCGTTGCAGCGCGAGCCCGTCGTGCTGCAAGCACTTGGGGTGTAGATCATGCCTGACACCCGGCACAGGCTGGCCTCACCGCTGGGAGAGGCGAGAGGGACAGCACCATTGACGGCGCTCATGAAAAGCCTGTGTGAGTGACCTTCCAGCACAGGCGTGTCTACCAGATCGGGATATCAGCATTGCAATGATTCGAGAATAGTCACCTAACAATTTGGCTTTCTCAGAGAGCAATCCTAATTTTTTTCAAGCATAGTCAAAGGGTGTGTGGTCCAGGCTTACATTGTCCCTCCTGGCCGAATCCTAAAGGAGCCAGGGGTAAGTAACCAGTTACAGGGGTAAGTAACCAGTAACTGGTAAGTAACCAGTAACAGCTGATTTTCTGCCATTAAAGTGCTCTGAAAAGGGAAGGAGGGGAGTGATGCTCAAATCAGTGGGGAGCTCTTTGTGCTGGAGCTAAAATAAGAACAGCCTGCATCCAAGAGGAAATACAAATTGCTGGTTAACAGAGCATTTCCACCCCAAAGCACAGCTTAAAAAAAATCTACGCTAGTTTAGCAAGAAGAAGAGGGATGCTGCCACTGTTCTGGTGGCGCATGCCCAGGAGCAACCCCAACCTCACTCAAACTGAGCACTGAGCAGGCGGCTCCCGGGTTCTCCGGCCCCCGTCTGTGCCCAGCAGCAGGCAGTTTTCCCAGTGATGCTCCCGGGGATGCCCATCCCCCTGCAGTGGATCAGACACTTTCCTACTGAGGAGAGGGTTTGTCTCCCAGGAATGTTGTGGAGAGATACGGAGAGACACTCAAGGCTGCAGATGCCAGCTGTCTCTCAAGCATTTCTGCCCTGTTAATTCTCCATGGTTGCACCACTGCCCTTTTGTTTTATTAACAAGTCTGCTACATCTAGAGCATGGTGCAGGGGCAGCCTTTCTGCAAGGCTAGGACAACAGCAGCGTGTGTGTGTGTTGGGTGGGTGTATGAGGTAGACAGGGCACAGAGACCCTAGGTGCTCGTGAGGCACCACTGCAGTGAGGCGGCTACAGGCTGGAGTCCCCTCAGTGATGAAACGCAGCCGAAACACCAGGGGAACAGGATCATGGTAATAGTGGTAATGAGTCTGCCCAAGGATAAAAGAAGTTGCTCCATCTGCTGGTGGGGTAATTATGGGCCATCATAACATCCGCCCCAGTCAACTGGGGAATGGAGCATCAGGCTGATCTCTGGAAACTCCTTTATTGACCCTGTGAGTACCTGTTTCTTGGAGCAATTTGTTTTGATGCCAGTATGGGACAAGCTTTGGAGTTAGTGAGATGTGACCAGCAGGTGCTAATGGAAGTCTATATCATCTTCCTGTATTTGTCAAGGTAGAGCTGCGTGCAGGTATGGCTGTTTGGGGACTGCCTCAGAGGCAAACCCATTTTGAAACCAGCTTATTTAAAGTTCAGCATCACGATGAAGGAAGTTCTTAGCAGCAGCCTGAGAACGAGAGATGACTGGAAGAAACTGTGGCAGAGAAACAGGCAGCTTTAGCATCTTCCTGGAAAGAGAAAAACATTCCAGAAACATGTCAAGTCAGAGAGACCAGACAAGTGTCTCCTGGGTCAAACTTGCCCCATCTACCACGCAAATCCTCTGTGACTTATAATCTTGACCTTGCTGAGCACAGGTATTGTCTGCAGGAAGCAGTACAAGATGTGAGGCCCAAGAGAAAGACGTCCTGACTAGAAAATGGCTTTGAGACCGCAAAGGGCCAACCAACAAAGAAGCCACCAGAATGGAGTTGCATGCAGTTTATTTTAGCATTTTCTGTAGAGGACAAGGAAGCCAAAGATGAAGAGGACAAAGATGAAGACAGTAGGTAGGATCTGAAACCTAACTCAAGTTACTGGCACTGGCCTGTTGTTAGATGGGACAGAAGCGGTCCCCCAAATCCACAGCAAATCCTTCTGCCTGAAGTCCCCACAAGCTTTCCAAAGTTGACTGAAGTAGCCTTTTGATGTGCCTACATGCAAGCATTCATTTAACTGACTAAGAAAATGGAGTGAGACATTTGATACAATGCTTCAGCTTCACAAGTTTAGCTACTCACGGACACACTGCACAGGCAGCTGTGGGCGCCTTCAAAAGCAGGTTAAGGTTCTTTCTCATGCTAGACCTGCACACAGGAAGTGAAATCCCCCAGATGTGTGTGGCCAGGACTGGCAAGAGCTCTGCCTTTCTACAGCAATATCTCCCCAGATGAATAGGCCCTCATGTGGGCCACTGAGCCCCGGACTGTTTGCACCATTTGTCCCTCTTGCTGAGCAGTGCGAGTCCTGATCACAGCCAGACAGGATGCTTTGGGAGTAATAGATCATTAGTCATTACTGTGCCCAAAGAGGAAAGTTTTCTCTCAAGCCCAAGCACTTAGCTGTTGGCTTGTGTCCTGAAGCATGAGGGTTAATATCCCTCGCACATTTTTTATTGTTGTAAATGAAAGAGAGAGGGTATTTTCTGATTCAATGGGAAACAAGTGAATAATAATTCTGTGAAGCCATGTAGTGAAAAGAAAGACTTTGAGCGCAACAAGAAACGGGATTTTAAAATTTCATCTGCACAGCAGAAGGTCCTGCCAATTGAACCGTTTCCAGTAAACAATCTGCTAAGTCTGACAGTTTGAAGGAATACCAGACTGCCAGGAGTGAATAGGCTGGGATTTCTAAGAGGTTTATTTTTCATCCGAACACTTTTTGTTTGTGAGCAACAGCTTAAAAAATAAAAAATGCAGACACGACGGTGTTCTCAGCCAGGCAGAGGGGTTCCCCAGCAGCCTGGCCTCAGGAAAGAGCCGGGGAAAAGGGCCCTGGCTGCCTCCTCCATCTGCCTGCTCGGGGATGCCCAGGGGATGCTGAGCACTGATGAGGCAGAGGGACCGGGATGGGGGAAGCGCAGGGCACAGGCTGGTGGCCGGGTAGTGCTGAGCATCACATCGAGGAGCTGTTTCGTGGTCTGGCGTTATTCATCTCACAGCCAGAAATGAGTGTGGGAGCCGGGCCTACAGTCCAGCTGGGGCAGGATGGGTTTATTTTTGTCCTGAGAAACACTGATGTCTTGAAACTTTCCTGGTCTTCCTCAAAGCGAGTGAAGAGGGAAAAGGTCCTGAGCAGAGTTACAGAGACCAGCTGGGATCTAGACAAGAGTTTCAAGTCTCTTTTCCCAGTTCAGGACAGAGGTATGAATGCAGAGAGGGCAGCCCTGCCTGTCTTGTCTTGAGGCAGGATCCTTAGGTTTGTCCTAAATCCAGGAAGCTTTTCCCAAGAAAAAGCTGAGGCGGTAAATTCCCTGCAGATTTTCAGACTTGGGCAACTAACGTTTTCTGACAAAGAACACTGATGTAAGGGAGAAGGGGCTGTCCAGGCCCACAGGCTGTGATGTCTTTCTGTTGCCCAGCATATAAACTTTGTAAGGATGGCTCGGCTCCATCTAAAAAGAGTTCTTTTTCCCCCCTTTTTTTTTTAAATGCTATCGCCACTCCCATTGAAGGCTGCTGGAGCTTCTCTCCGCCTTCCTACCTGCTCTGCTTTGTAGAGGGGTTTCCTGATTGGATAAACAAAGAATTCCTTAATCTTATCCCTGTGTTTTTGATAACCCCACAACATTCAGCTTTCACTGGAATAGAAAGTCACCAGGTCATCAGAACTGCCACTGTATTTTTTTCCAAACACAATTTAATCATTAAAACACTGAAAATCAGTCGGTTGAAGGGTTTCAGGTCAAAAAGACAGCCATTTGCCTTTCTGAGATCTAAACAGATAAAGGCAAGCTTATCTCAAATCATCACCAGGAAAAGTGTAGTCTTTCTGGTCTGGCGCAAGAAGAAATGGTTGAATTCCTGTTCAGAAGGCCAGAGGGAGTAGCAGCATTGCAACAAATTCCTGGAAATGCTGTTCAGGGTTTTGGTGGCAAAATCTCCTGGTTCAAACCACATCTGATTAGCTCACACTCTCCCAGGGAGATGTGGGTTGTGCTTCTCTGCACGTGGCAGGATGGCTTTTGCAAACGCAAGTGCTTTCCATCAGTATTACTCTGGTTATTATCAGGAGAGCCCAGCTGCAGCTTGGGTATGGTATTTGAGTGGTCCAATAAATAACTTCCTCTGAGCCCAAATGTTGGCCTTTAGACCACTGTAATCCACAAAGTAGAAATGACCTTTTCTGCTCAGAAATGCTTGAGAAACAGGACTTAGAGGCTAGGCAGAGAGTGAAACCTAGCTAGGATCCTTGCAGATAATGCAGAAGTGTTAAGCAGTAGCGTCTAGATACAGTAAAAGTAGGGGTGATATGAAAGGGTCTGTTTCAATGGCTTCCCATAAAACAGAAGTATTTGCTACTCTGAAGTCCAAAATTGGTCCTTCTTTTGGTATGACAACTCCATGCTCCTCCACTTACCGGAAGCCTGATGAAATATGTTGCCTACCCCTTAACTAGGTTTGCCCAGGGAAGTAAGAGGAAAAAAGTCCTGCCACTGGTACTGTAGGGGGAAAGACTCAGCAGTGTGTTGTGAAGAGCTCCTTCTTGGCGGCTGAGGGTAAGACGTGCATGGGAGAGAGGATCTGGGTTAGAAGTGCCACAGCTGCCCTTTAACGCGTATGAGGTTGCCTTACCAAGGCTTTTCATGGCCACTTTATGATGTACATTACCCGGCATCATATGTTTTGGAGACTCTATTTTTATGTGCTACTCTTTGCTTGCTTGCTTCCTTCCTTACCTCTGGAAGCCTTAAAGCTTCGGACTGAAAAAATACCCTTGACAGCAATCTTTTTTTTTTTTTACTGGACACACTGTACGAGTTGGGATTTGACCTCCATAACTTAATTTTTAACGCAAAGGACACATGGGACTTATCCGTTGTACCTCATTCGTTCCAGGTACCAAGTTACTAACCGGTTTCCAAGAAGACCACGTATTATGTTAGGAAGGCAAGGAGAGGATTCCCCAGGCTGAAAAGAGGAAATGAAACTACGGGGCAAAGGAAATGAAGCCACTGCTCTGCAATGCTCTTGCGACGCATGTAGGGTGCCAACACTGGAGAGCGCGGCTTGTTGCTGCCTACAAGAGACAGGCTAAAACCAAACGTTGTCCGGCAGTCCGTGTCGACGCCAGCTTTTGTTTTCACACAAGGCGGGCTTAATCCGCCCGGCAGGGAGAGGTCCCGGCGAGGTCAGAGCCCTCCGGCCCCTCTGGGTGATGCCCCGGCGGGTGGCTTGGCCGAAAGCCCAGCCGCCCCCCTGAAAGCCCCGTTGTGGCTGAAGGCAGCAGGGGCCAGGGGGTTAAGGAGAGGGACAGTGACAGGGCTGCCGGCTTTGCTGGGAGCCCGCGCTGAGCTTTTCTGGGAGCTCTCACGGAGCTCGCGTTGAGCTCGCACTGAACCTTGCTTCCCTTTCCCAGCCCCGCAGCATCGGCCTGACAATAAGTGTGTGTGAGGGGGGAGCTGAGCTTGTTGCTAGGGATACTGGGGAGGATAAGGGTGGGAAAGGAGGAAAGAAAAAAGAAGAAGGGAAGACCATGAAGGGAAGAAAGATAAATGCAAGGCAGAGATGGATGCTGAGACCAATGGCTGCAGGGCCGGCTCCGAGGAAAAGAGAGCGCACGGCTCGTCTCAAGGTGCCATGTAACATCTGTGCAATCTCAGCGGTCGGACTCAAGCGCCACTGTTTCCCAGAGCTAAAGCAAGCTGACATCACATTTTTCTAATTTAATTGAAAGAATCCCCCTCTTTTTTAATGTGAATAAACAGACTTTTTTTCAAATGCACTAGACGATATATTTGTGCAGTGTCAGCAGTTTGTCCCAGAGCTCAAGCATGTATTGGTGTCCCAAATCATCAAATCAGTTTACAGATCATGCGACTTTCCCAGAAAGGTACATTGTGCGACTTACATTTTTTGTAGTACCCTGCAGTTTCTGGCCTATTGGCATTCAGCAGTGCCAAGGTTTTCTTTGCAAAGGCAAGAAAGACTTCTTTCTCCAAAAAAGGAAAGCTAAGGTTCCTAGATTACTACCTCACGTGCTCTTTTTTGTTTTTTGATGAAAGGCACCATAAAGCATAATGGTGACTGGTGACTAAATCACTGGAGGGCTGCGGGCTGCAAAGGCCAGCGAAGGCGCGAGGAAGCTGAAGGGCTGCTTCCTCCCTCCTGCTGCTCCATGGGAAGCTGCTGTCTGCTGGGCTCCCTTCCTCACAAGCCAGCCTCAGGCTGGAGAGCATCTCCACGCAGCAAGGAGCGCATAACCAGCGTACTGGTGCCAGCAGGATGGCAACAGCAAAGTGCTTTGTACCAGCAAGACCTGTGGGCAGACACAGGGCTTTCCTCATGCAGCTTCCCTGGCAGCATGCAAAACTTCTTGGGATTCAAATCCCTTTTTTTTTTTTTTTCAGCCCGTTACCCATCCAGGTTTGTCTTATGCTCCAGAGACAGCGTCAACATGGCACTGAGATGCATCACTCAACAAAATTTATCTATGGAATCAGCGAGAAGGGAGATTCGCACCGCTCTGGCTCCTTCATTATTTACTGCATTCTGCTCGCTGGCTTAATAGCGTTTCGTCCTGTCCTTGAATCCAGCGAGGATGGATTCAGGGAAAAAAATCGATGTGCCCTGGCCAGCAGGCCTTCCTCCCACAGCATGGGGCAATTGCCAAAGCACCACAGTTGCTAGTATTTATTTATTTCCTCTGCGTTTTCAGCATTATGCAAAACGCAGGCGCAGGAGTGGTGCAAATGAGGAGCCCAGCACTGTGGCGCAATCAGGCGAGTCGCTGCCGCTCGCCCACCGCTGCCGTTGCAATTAGTGGGTCCTTTCCCCAGAGCATCAGTGCCCGGAGACCTCAAAGCAGCAAGGGCTGGTTCACCCAAGCGACTGCGGGATGTGCACAAGGGATTGGGCTGCCATGGGACGTGCCTCGTGGGAGGCAGTTTCTTTGCGTTCAAATACGCTAAGACGGCGGGTAGCACTTTGGTGACCAGAGCTCGAGCTGCCTCCAGAAGGCATGAGGCTGGTGGAGATTTGTGCCCTGACATCTCATTTTGTGGCGTCCTCCCCCTGCCCTGTGCTCATCGCCCGCCTGCTGAAAGTGAAGATGCTTTTTTGCCATGGGGGCTGTGTGTTCTCACCTGCTCTTAGATCACCCGGGACACCGAGTGTCAAAACATTTAAATATGACATTTAACGATAAATGGACTCATCTAGTATTCACAACTCTTTTATTCAAAGCATAATATTTATAGTCACTACCTTGTCTTAAATCTACGGTGTAAAGGCTCTCCCTGACAGGGTTTACGGGCTCCTGAGACACGAAGCAGCAGCGCGTTTTGGAGGGGTGGCTGGGGGGAAGGAGCCCTGCTCGGGCCCCACTGCTCTCCCTGACTCCTGCCTGGCTTCCCCGTGGGGCCAAGATGCTGAGGATCCAGACGAGGGGGCACACATGATCAGCTGGTATAAGAGTGAATTTCCCACCCCTTGCATCGCTATAAGAAATGCAGGATTTTAATTACAGCCGGAACCCCTCTCCGGTGAGAGGCCTCGGCTGTTGGAGTGCGGAGCAGATGAAAAGAGGAGGAGGGATGCCCGCTGAACTGGCCTCGGCGGCGGCACTGCAATACTTAGCCAATCAATCTCCATTAGGGTTCACAGCCCCTTTGATCAATCTCATCTTTAAAAATACCAGTGCTCCGGAAGGCCCGAGAACTGCTTAATGTTCCTTCGTTATGTTCAAGCCCTTAAAAAGCGTAAGTATTAGCAGCTGAACACTTCTTCCTTGCGTTGAAATAAAACGCATAAGAAGCACGATGCTAAAAAAGCAGTTGAAAATGATTAGAAATATCAGAGTGATAAAAGTAGCATGGTTTTCTCTCAACGTGTTGGCGTGTTGTGTTGCTACGGGCATTGTATTCATATGAATGAGCACAAAGTGCCCTGCTACCCGTGTCTGTGATGAACTGTGTGCGTCATTATAGATGGCTGTTGCATTAAATCCAGAAGGATTGCCTTCTGTTTGCGTGCAAACAAGGTGCTCTTCTGTTGCTGTACAATGCCAGGTGAATATTATATGAAGCAGCTCGCTTGCGGTGCACTTTGGTACGCGGGAGGTGTTTTTCAGCACTTCGGCATTTTGCTTTCTGCAGAGAACTGCAAAGGGGTGACCACCTGAGCTGCCCTGATTGCTGTTAGCTCCTGCCTGGCTCTTTTCCAGAGGTGCTGGCGAGTGATGCAGAGTGTTTCTGAGCTCACAGCGTGCCCGCTCCACCTTGCACTCCAGGCTTATGGGGTACCATGGGTATGTGGCCCACGAATTTCTTCACTGGGTTGGCAAGGGATCTACTGACATACATAAATGTTCATATCTTGACACTGGCCCAGGCAGAGCTGCAGAAAATATCCTCTGCTGGAGCTCTTCTTTCTCTGCAGTGCTCTTTGCCATAACAGCAGATCGCATGTCAGCGGGGGCCTATGGCAACCAAACCAAAGCCTAATTTTTATTTTAGCCACAAGAAAAGGTGCTCGTCGTATTTCTAGAGAAGATTTGAAAGAGATCAAAAATATTTTGTGGTGTCTCTGGTGAAGCGACTACGTGGTTTCAGGCTGATGCTTCATGGATAGGTTTTATTTGAAAGCCAGCGCTAAATTGGACAGATTTGGTAGGTCCTGAATGAACATGAAGGTTAAATGCTCCTCCAGCATGCCTGAGGAACCCAAATCCCATAACCACCAAAGGCTGTTTTCTACCGACCTTCACTTTGTTTTGTGATGACTGAGCTGGTGGACTGTTGGGTTTGTCTGGATGTTTTTTTGTCTGACTCTAATCCTTGCACCAGGATACAAAGCAAATAGTCATTACCTCCTTTCCACACCTTGGCTTCTACTCATGAGAAGTTGATGCCTGCAGGTCAAGGGGAGATGGCAGATCCAAGGATCAGGTCTCTGTCCAAGTCATCAGAACCAGGTTCAACACAGACAGCAAAGATCAATCCCCCATTCCTTTGGGCTGGCTCTTGCAAACACAGCAAAACCTGTTTAACTTCGAGAGAACGCCTCAAAGCGTGGAAATTTTTGCAGGTTAAACACAAATCTGTCACCATTTGCTTTGTAGGAAGATTTTAGAGATGTGGACAGGGCCTAAAACTGGGGCAAAAATCACTTCAGCATGTGTAGAAGTGTGAGGTTCCTCCTAGCCAGGCACACCGAGACTTTCTTTTCCATTCCCTCTGCTGGATCTGCTGCCAGGCTGCTGCAGAGCCAAAAGCAAGAAAAGACTGAAATTAAGAGAGAATTTGGATGCTTAGACAAAGCTTATCTGCACCCCATTGGTTTGCGGAGCCGGGCTGCACAGCCAGCTCTTGCGAGGCTCCGTACGAAACGCCGGCTATTCCTTGCTGTTTTTTCCAGCCTTCCCAGCTGTGCGCTCAGCTCCTAGCGCGCGCCTGGCTCCGCGCCAGCTGGAAGCCGGCAGCGTGGAGCTGCCTCCGTACAAAGCCAAGCGGGCTGCAGGAAGTGCAGCAGGGGCAGGAAAGGCACCGGGCTTGCAGGAGACGGATGGGTTTAAATGCCTGGACTGCCCTTACCCAGTGCTGGGCTTGCAGCTTTGGCAGGGAAGGGCTCACGCAGACCTGGGGTGAGGCCAGCGAAGGGCAGAGACCAGTCCCTCCTGCCTCATGCACCCCCCAGGCTCCTCAGAAATTATTAGGAGTGACCAAGCTCCCATGGGAGGCTGGAAAAAAGGAGCCCTGGAAAATCCTGGAAGTGAAGCCCATTGAGTCTGGGGGGAGCTGGTGGAAACAGAGCCTCGATGCAAGTCCACAATTATGGACTTTATTATAAATTATCACAAATCGTTAAGTGTGTGCTTAGGATTTATTGATTGGGGCAGTCTACATGTTAATGTGGCCCCTCTCTTGCGCATGGAGAAATTGTTGGCTACTTCAGAGCAGGAAGGTTTGAAAACGGATTGGGCTTTTTACATATAGCAGCAGCTGGAGTGCTGCATGGTGCCCGGCAGTGCAAGTAGATGCTCCTATCTCAAACAGTGGCTTCTGCCTAGCCGCCAGCCAGTATATTTTCCGACATTGCCCCGACATTCCCTCTGGAAGGGAGACTCCCAGATATGCAGCAACCGTTCCCACGACGGCAAATCTGCCTCACTTTCCCTTTAATTGTTTCTCTACTTAAGGAGAGGAAAAACTGACACGCTTCCCTCGCAAGTGGAGATTAAGCAGAAATTCAGCTCCAGCTCTGAACGGCGTAGCTTCCAGCTTCGGTTTTTAAACAAATACTGACAAAAAAAAAAAAAAGCCCTGTAATGCCTGCAGTCAACAACTTCAGAGCATGTGGGGGTGTCCCATGCTGCTAGCCTGGCTTTCCAAGGTGATGGGCTTCAACAGGCCCTCCAGGCCTGATAGGAATGGCCTATCTCAGAATAAATAACTACATTTAAAAAGAGCCCATATAAACACTGGACGCTAAAGCTTGGCTTCTATTGCAGCTTTTTCTTAGCAACCTATCCAGATGGGGGTGAATACTCGGGGTCTGTCCGCACCTACCCCATGGCTGTGCCGTGGCAGGCGGCTGCAAAATGATGTGGTTTACCCTGCAGGTGTGCATCTCGGTCTCCTCTCCCCCTAGATCACTGTGTTTTTCAGGTTTACCTGGGGATCATGGCTATAAAAGGTTCAGCACTGGGTTCAAAAAGGAGCTAAAGACATGTCTCTCCTGCTTTCGCCAGAAGGGTGTAAAGACACCCCAAATACTTCAGGATATAAAAGCAGTGCACTAAGGCACACAGCTAAAATATTAGAGAGCAGAGGTTCACTTGTGTATTTACTTTGGAAAGGGACTAATACATGGTATTTCATCTTGCGGGACATTACCCAGCTATTAGCCAGCAGGGCATCCTGGAGGGCTGGGGGTCACCGTCTCTCCCTCGCCTGGTCCTCTATAAATAACGATGTCCCCCCAGAGCTGGGGGAAAACATGCGGGGTGCCACAGCCTGGGGGAGAACATCCGCTCGGGAAGGTGGAGTGCTCACATCAATGTGTTAATGTGCCAGTATTAGCTAATCACTGATTTATACTTAATCACTTGGAGGGTACATTATATATGTGCACGTGTGCTCCTTCTCTGCTTGGAGAATGGTGTTTGAGTACCTTGGTGAATGGTGCTTGAATCCTTCTTTCCCATACAAATACTTCTTTTTGGAAGCCACATATGAAACAGTTAGATATTAATGAATTCTTCAAAACAATTTCTCCATATTATTTCCTGCCAAAACTGTTTTCCAGTCTATATCTCACCAACACTGAATAGTCTTGGCTTCTTAGAGACCGCATTTCTCTGTGAATAAATAATTTTCCAGTTCTGCCTCCTTCAGATCTTATATCATGTGGTGTGGTATGCTTGGAATATCTCTGTATTGGTGCACACCACCATTTTCCACATAGTTCTGGGCTCAGTATTTTCTTAGTTTGGAATAAGCAGTGGCACAAAGCCAGTGCCTGAGCACAGGGGACACGGATGTCTCTTAGCATCCTTCCTAGGGCTCTGCACCAGCCTCTGACCACGGGGGATAGTCCCTGGCTCTCGGTGCGTGTGATGCTTCCTTGCTGCAGACAGCGCTCTCAGTGCAGGCAAAGGCCAGTCCCTAATCCAGTCTGTCACACTGCCCTCCTCCTCCTCATTGGAGATGTCATCTGTGCGGTAGTGCCAGTCTCCTGACAGTGTGGGAAACCCGAATGCAGACGCTCCTCTCCATCCGTGCCTTGGACTTGGCAGCACAACACCCTGCGCTCCATCCCAGACATGCAGCTGGGCCAAAACACACACAATCTTATTTTTAATGCAGAGCTTTTCATAGCAGCCTAAATTCTGTAATTCCTTTGCTTCCCTCTCCCTCCTCTTTGTTTTTCAGACGGCTGCGCATTCTCAGTCTACATCCAGCCTGGGCATATCTCAGTATGAAACTCTATTTTTACACCTTTTCTTTGCTTAGCTCATGGTTTCTCACTGGCAAAGTGGACGAGTCACAGATGCAGCCATCCACTATTCTCCTCACTTCCAGCGTTATCCTTCCTCCCCAGGTCACCGAGCCCCCGAGGACACAGGTAAGTATGCACAGTGCCAGGTCCCCATCAAACCCGGCGGAGTTTGAGCATCCACCACCTCCGGGGGCACCCAGCATCTCTCGACTTCTCTGACGCGGTTTCTGCCCGCCTGGCTGCTCGTGCGAACCCTGCGTCTCAATGTCAGGCTGCAGTTTCTGCCTGCACACGCAAGAGGCACCCTGCCCTCGCAAGCCGGGAGCTGGCGGGGAAGCGGGGCCAGGCAGCGAGCACTTGGAGCAATCCTTGGTGCCGAAAATCAGGCTGCCACCAGAAAGAGGCAGGAACTCCAGCCTGCCCTTTTGCTGCAGCAGCAGAAACCCTTTGTGTAACGCCAGACACGCTGCTGTTGAGCTGGTGGCTCTAAAGCGCTCGGCACAGAGGAGGAAAAAAAAATGGCAACTGAATGTAATTAATGCTGTAACAACTTGTTTCCCCCTTGGAGAATTATACCATTAGCTGCTTCAATTGTGCATGAAATATAAATTACATTACTCAGAGGCATCACGTCTAAGCAGACACAATCCTAAGTGACACGGCTTGCCACAGTGTATCATGCTCCCCGGTCAAAATTAACGGAAGCCCAGTTGCCTGAGGCTAGCAGATACTCATTCGGATATCAAAGTTATAACCAGGGTAGTTCAACTGCCTCCCAGCCTCACAGGATTTCTCTGTGCAGAGTGACCAGGCTTTACGGGCTGATTAGAACCTCTTGCAGGTTGGAAGATGCTGGCACCCCCCCCGACAGCTTCCTACTTTGGAGCCTGGTACTTTAACCATTCGGAAACGCTTTAGCATCACCATTTGGGTGCACACACCTGATGTGCACATGCCTGATCTTTTGTTAGCAGGAAAACCCACCCAGGATCACCGAGCTAAACTTTGAAGCTATTCACAGGAAGTGCTTAAAGGAAAGGCTCCAGAAGGCTAAGGCTTTTGCCTTCTTGTGCCTTTTCAAAGCAAAGTCACAGACAAATCTCCATGCTAAAAAGAAATGGAAAACAAAGAGAGCCCTGACAGCAAGTCAGAGAAAATCAGACAGTATCTCTTGACATAGTGCCAAATCCATCAAGGCACTGTGCACCTCCAGCTTCCCTTCAAACCAAAGGGAAACAGGGACGCTCAGCACTTTTAAAGCTGGGCTTTCCCTTTTCCCATTTTACCTGTGGGGTGTCTGAGAACACCAGTGCGGAGCTGTCAGGGACAGCTGGCTGTGGTCTCGCACCACCACCAGCATCTGATCTCATGAAAAAGATGGTTCAGGCTTGGTACCTTCCTCAAGGCTTACTTAAGGAGTTGCAAGTGTGCAAAGGTTGCAACCTTAGTGCCTTTGCAGGGGCCACAGTTGTGTGGGCTTTCCCTGCAATAGTGCAGGCAGGACTCAGGTCAGGTTAAACTGTACATGTTGACAAGTCTTAGCCAGTGTGGTTTTGGTCTTTCGGTTCCCCATGTCCTCTGTTTCTTGGGAAAGCAGGAAGCGAGCATGGGAAGTGCTTGGTTCCAAGCCAGAGAACTGCTCTGGCAACAGAAAGAGAATGATCTTGGTCCAAGCTGACTTTGGACCAAAAGGTGGCTTTTTCGGTTTCTTGTCTCACTCAAAATCCAAGCAGCCAAAACGTTCTTTCCTCCAGAGAAAATGTTACTAAGTGCAGTCACGGAGAAAAATGTGCAACCAGGATAATTTCCAAAGGACGACTTTCTCCCTCTTTTATGTTTTTGATTCCTGAATGGTTCGAAGTGCAAGATGGCTGGTTTTACATAAGAAGAGAGGAAGCATTTAATGCAGAAGTGTAATCATCCCAAAAGACTCACGCTCCTGAAGCACGGATGCCCTCCTTGCTCAGGGAAGATTACTGCTGCTGCTGATTGCTGCTGCTACTGATGCATGCTGTGTACCCAAAGCAGGAAGGCAGTTATCCTGCTCGCAGGTGAAAGTCCTGCACGTGAATACACAGCCATGTGGAGCTGGAGGCCTTAGTTTAGTGGTGGGACAGTTCCGGGGGCACAAACTTAATGTAAAACACTTTACAGTCATCCTGTGCAGGACAGGCCTGGGTACGGCTGTCCCTCAAACACCCAGGAGAGCTTTTCAGGTATGAAAATAGCACTGCATGTCTTCCTTCCGTTATATTCCCCGACTTCCGTGGGGCAGCCAAAAAGGGCAGTAAAGGTTTCTGAAGGAAGTGCAGGAAGGGTGAGTGGAAAGAGGGGATTTTCAGCAGTGTTCCTCTATGAGATCCAGGCACCTGACTTGCCATGTGCATCTCTGGGAGCCTCCCTGCCCCCACAGCTACTGCTGATGCAAATGCACCTAAACGTGTCAATATTCGCAACACAGTGCATTAAAAAAAATAGCTGGAGGAAATCAAACATGTTGCTTCCTGAGAAGACCGGGGAATACACATTCCCAGGCACTGAGCGAGATCATCCATTATACATTTCTATCCATTCTGCTGACTGCCTGCATATCTCCCACCTGCCTACACAGAACAAATACCCTCTCTCTGTCTTTGGCACGAGAGAATTGCATCCACCAAAGAGGCAAACCCACATCTGTGGGTCTGTTCTTCCAAAATATTGCAATGCGGACACTCTTTCAGGACAATTTTCTTGGCAATAGATGATCCTGACTGTCAATTGCACTTCAGCGGTAGCCAATATCCGAAGTAGGGATATAAATCCTCATTCTCATTAAATGTGTCTGTCTGACTGATGGACCCTGGTAGAATTACACAGCAGATCCAGATTTGTGGATCTGACAGTAATAAACCAAATTTTCATATAGAATACATGTCTTGGAGGGGCCTGGGATGTGGTTTATTTCCGTGAGTTATAGGTGCCTCGCGACACAGGGAATGGTGTCGGCCACTACGGAGCAACACGGTCACCGTAACAAGTCCAGTTGTGGCGAGTGCAGGAGGCACACACTGTATCTCTTCCCTAAACATCAGGCTTAACTGTTGTTTGGGCAGGACCCTTTCCTGCCCAAAGCTGCAACCTCTGCAGGCAGCCACTGCAAGCAGAGGAAGATCATCCCTCCCAGGGAGTCTATTAGGCAACACGTATGAAAGTACAGGTCAGCTCCCGCTCGCCGTCTTCCCTTGCTAGCCTGATTTCCAGCCGTGTGCTGCCGAGATCATCTGTAATGTGATAGCGATTGTCTGGAAACAGTGGGACAAAGTGGGAAATAAAAAACAAAAAAGCAAAAAACAAAGCCTGATCACTTCCCCATGCATTCAGAGACCAAGCAGTGCTCATTTGCCAGGTAAGCGCTCCCAGGACTGCATGTTGCAATACTTCCCAGCGGAAGTATTTGCCCAGACCTCTTCTGCGTTGGGTCCTGTCGGTTCCTTTAAGCAATCTGCCCATGCTGTTTTCCTGGCAGTGGGTGGTCACCTCTTGCTGTTGTGGAGCTCAGCAGTCTTTTATGTGCTCCTCTTTGTCCTTGTCAGTTAAATTCAAAGAAATGGAATGATATAGCATTGTTCTTGAAGGCAAGCGTTTGAGATGTTATGCAGACCTAGTAGAGTGGCAAAAGGTTATGCCAATGAAGCTGAGGATCTGAAAGCTTTATCATCGATGGATACCGGAGCCTTGTAACCCCGGGTGGGTGGGCTCTAAATCATTTTAAAAAATCAGATAGGAGAGACCTTTTACTTGGGCAAAACCTTCAGATAAGAGCAAGGTACACAAAGAACCCTTTCTGCATCCGCCAGAGGGTAATGAGACTGAATATATTTACCCTTGAGGCAGATTATGTACTGGCTTGAAGCAGACAAAAGTGATTTTACTGACATTTGCTCTTCCTTCCCACATTTTGCAAGAGTCAGACAGCAGCAACTGGAACTGTAGGATATTAAAGGACTTGGCAAAGTTATCATAGATTGTGACATATTTATCAAGAGCTTGAGCTGCTCTGCAAACCCTGACTGCACCAACTGTATCTGTTGCTTGATTAAAAATAATCATAATAATTCATAGCCTCCTGCAGCTTTTGCACAAAGCTAAGTACCAAGCTATTCTGTGGGAATTTTCCTTGACTGATACATTTCACAATGTGGCCTGTCATAGATAAATACTATTGTTGCACCAAATACTAGTTTAGTTTTTGATAAGCTATGCGAATTTGTACCAGGTTACCATAAAGATGTTACAAAGTCCAAACTGGCTAGTTTGCAGATTTGAGTAGGAACAGACTGTATGTCAGCATTTAATTTGAGAGCACAAATTATACATTATTTGAAGCAGTCTATATTTGAGCCAGATGTTTTCACCTCGTTCTTATTCAGCAGTGGTGCTTAAAGGCTTGCAACGTCTTAGTCTAAATGGGTATGCATGTACCATTTCGCATTCATTCCAGCCCCTGGAGGAATGGATGACCGGGTTTCCTTTCCCACTTCCTACGTTTATGGGGCGTATGCCGGATCCCGTCACATGTGGCACAGTGACTCGGTTGCCAGCACAAGAGCTCTCCCTGCAAAGAAGGACACCAGCAGATTTGGTGATTGATGCCAAACCAAAGGCAATGCCAGTTAATGCTGGGCAGGAGTACTTCAGGTATTTCTCATTTGACACCAAATTTCCCTGCTGGCTGTTCCCTGCAGCAAGAGCATCCCAGGGATGGTGGAGGAGTGCCCAGGGTGTCCTTTCAGGAGGGCAGAGACAAATACCCCAGCACCCTGGCTGCCTCCATTGCCCCTTGGGACATGAATGCGCACAGGCTGCGGAAGCGTGTTGGGAGCAGGAGCGAGGATGGACTGGACAAGGGGTGGCTCTGAGCCCTGCAGGAGGTGGAAAAGACCAGGTGGGACTTCAGAGGGTTGGCAAGAGGCAGAGATCATCTATGGAGGCTGTAGAGATTGGTGTAGGGAAAAAAGCTGCAGAGGAGGCCCAGGAGTGCAAAACACTCGCTATTTCTCTGCTTAGTATCTGTTCTGGACTCAGTCCAAACCCGAGCGCTTGGCAGCTCAGACCCGCCTGCACAGTGTTAGCTGAGCTCTGTGTAAAGTTAGAAACAAAAATCCATAGCTCTCAAAACCAGGCAGCTTATTTAGATGGCTAAATATAGAATGCGGTGTCTAACTTTGGAGCACCTCGCTGAGCAATTCCTGCCTTGCGCGCAGAGAAACACGTCCTTTCTGCTGGTACTCCCCCTGCAAAGGACAACGCAGCCTGGCTTGCACCACCTTTCTCAGGTTTCTGGGGAGCACAACAGGCTCTTGCAGAGGTTAAGGAAAGGTGTAAGAATAGGAGGAGATGCAAACCGAGGAAAGGAGGGTTGTCTTGAAGTCCCAGGCTGACATCCTGCTTGGAACTGGCGTGACTATTCACTTTCCATTGGCAGCCTTGGCCTCTCTTTCCAGGCCTGCTGCTAACCTGGGGGGAGTGAGTCACTTCTCATCTCTGCTCCCCACCCTCAAAAAGGGGGGAATTTATGACCCTGACCTTCTTTGTGTTGTCAAATCAGCTGATGATAAAGCACTATCCAGAAATGGATTAGGGACTGGTCCGAATTACACCTATAAATCTGAATGCCCCCTATGAGGAGTTGCAAAACGAAGCTGGATTTTTTTTCTACTGGCCCTTATATCTATAATAGGCCAAATCTAGACTCTGAAATGTTACTCACCTTCCTTCTGCAATGCTTTAAATAAACAAAACTTTTACAAGCCTTGCCCATAATATGTTAGTAGCAGGGGGTGAACTAATGATCTCCAGCACTTCTGGAGTTAATCAAGAATAAATTGGCATTTTTAAACTGATTCAGATTCAGCAGGTCTGGCCATAAATCATTTGTATGTCTGTATGATAAAAAGCAAATATACATTTTCAAAAAAATTTAACCTTGCATGACATATAAAGGGAATGCATAATATTCTTGAGCATAAATACATCTCAAATCAAACCCATTGCATATACGCAGAATGCATAATGGGTTTGCTTGAGACCTCATGCTGAGGCCGAACTGGGAATCTTTCTATGACCAATATAGATATTTGCAACACTCATGGTACCAGTTTTCTCCATGCTTGTGTCTATGTACTTTTTTCAGGCCTAATACACAGAATCTTCAAGTACAAGCAGGTGTGGGGAATATATCCAGCACCTATGTATTATTGTAAAAGTCAGCTGTGGAAGCTGGCTTTCTGTACCTGAGAGGACTGCAAGTCAGATGATCAGTCTGTTCTTGCTGAGTTTGAAGTGGTGTCCACATGGCCAGGCTCTTTCCCCTTCACACCTGGGCAAGGCTGAGTGGCAACCTTCCTATGTTTTGCTTGAAGAGCAACGTGGTCAGTCAGGAAGGAGAGGACAGAAATCCCTCACACAGACCCTCCTTCTGGGACTCTCAGTGCTCTTGGACAGCGTGTCCCACCACAGCAGCCACCTGCCCTGAGTGGGGCAGGGCTTTGGGGGGACCTGCTGTGGCATTCACTTGGCGAATCCTTTCTAAAGCATAAGGGAAGTGTGTTTCTCAGTCCTGGATTTTTACTTGAGGGATGCTCCTTCTTTAACATTAGCAAAATCCGTCTCGTCTTTGTACTACAGTAACTCCCTGAAAATATAACTGTGGTTCACAGGAAGCTGATGTGTGCTGGAACAGCACTGCTGCACACAGGAGATCTACTACAAGAGTGATATTTATTCCCTGGTTCCAGTCACAGGCCAGAGAGCAGGTTTATGAAAGGTTAATACACCCTTATATGGCTGCTGTCAGTTCTCACTTCTGCCAGCAGCTTTGTTTTAGTCCTTCTTTCTCCACCCCCTCCTTTCCTCGCATCTTAGAAATGCAGTCCAGGAAACATGCAAGAGAGGGAATGAAGAAATAACGCCAGTGTCCCCAGCTAACTCAGCTGGTAAAAGAGTGATGACCCAAGGGGTGTTAGAAGTGACTGGGGTGCTGTCACTGAGCTGCAGGGCCTAGCTGATGGTTTGGTCAGGTTAATCCATTCGTGGCAGCTCTCATCTAACATTCAGGTAGGAGCTCCAGTTTTCTCCCCGATCCAGCAGCTTTGGGCTCCTTTAGTGGTATAAGTTGTTATATCAAAGTTTTGAAGGACATCCCATGTGAAGCCCCTCCATCCAACATGTCTCATATCTCCTTAGGTGGTTCAGAGCCAGGATAGCAACCCATGTCTCTGGACCACACTTGCATGCGTCTGAGGAAGGTTTGCCGTCTACAAGTTTCCTTCCTTAACCCTTCCTTTACTCACCTGTCTCTCTAGTGTGACATTAATGGAATTTGACATTGTGGCATAAACCATTAGTCATTCTGCCAGACTAGTAATTTGGTCAAATGACAAACTTTCAATCATTTGAACAAATGGCTATTTCACTAGGGAATTTGATCAAATGATTAAAACAAAAAGGCATTTGGCCACATGACTAAAGATGTGATCATGGTTCTGGACAAGTGCTGCAACAGATTTTTATAAAACAATCAGACTACAGTGTAATTCTTTAGTCTTCAGAGCTTCAGTATGAACAGATCCTGCCTGCTGTTGATTTGAAAAAGAGCTTAGTTTCCTTTGCCTTCTCCCTGCTTGTTCCTGAGTAAACTCTCTCTTTTCTAGGGCTCCTGGATCTGATCCTGGAGGTCCAGCAGTGTGCTTGATGTAATGCCCTACCTCTTTGCCACAGGGACGAGACCAAAGGAAGAGAGAGTGACCTATTGCTGTAGAGTCACCTGTAGGGGCCATCGCCAACAACCCAAAGTGAGGGCTACCCTACCCGGGAAGCATGTACAGCAGAAGAGGAGAAGCCCCTCCTCATCTAGAATTGTCTCTGTCTGGGTGTTGGTTTCTCCCATAGGGATTCTCCTGGGCACCTCACCCACTCCCAGCTTGCCCTATTTATTTATGACGGTAGAATAAACTATTTCAAAAGAGAGAGGAGGCCACAGCCTCTATTCTGTGGAGGTGACAAGCTATGACTGAATGGAGATGGTGTTAGGAGTGAAGAACTTCCTACAGTTACAGAGAGGTCAAGAGGATGTTTACCAAAAATCAGGTTGAGTTCATTCAATTAATGAAGTTCAAACAGGGAGCGCAGAATACACAAGTGAAGAGAGGAATAAAGCATCTAAACAATTACTATGATCCCTCTAGACAGTTTTCCCAAGTCATGATGCTTGATGGTTCTGCCGCAATGTAAAAAAAAAAAAAAAAGGCAGAGAAATGACTACTTCCTGACCAGGCCCACTGCCTCATTTTAAGTTCTCTGGCACATCCACAAGAAATGTGCTCTTCACATGCTATTGCTGGGAGTAGGCCTGACTCCTCGGATATATGTGAAAGTATGTGGTTGCTGGATGAAACCAAACATGAAACTGCTCAGTCAGCAACAGTCCTGGAGGTGTTTCGAAGGAAGACCCAGAAAAGCGACTTCTCTTCTGCAATTTCTGGAGGCTGCTTTCAGCCTTCCCATTTAACATAAGAACATGAAATGCCCTGCTGGGTCAGCTGAGCAGTCCGTCATGGCCAATGCTCCATGTTAAGGGAAGCAGTTTAAGGAAAACACAAGAGACCTGCAACTTTCTGCAACCCTGTTCCTTTCATTTATCTCCTGGCACCTATACTTGTTGATGTGTTAGGGATGCTGGAGAGTACATACCTGCCTATTCCTTCCCTTCTCTTTCATCTGTTTATGGACCTGTGACCCTTGAGGATGTCTCATCCTTCCAATAGCTGTGCCTAAGAAAAGGAGGGACCTCGTTCTCAAGACCTCTCAAGACCTCTTGTCCAGTAAGATTTATTTCAGAACGGATAGTCAAAATGTGTAGGCAGGGAAGAAAAATTCAAGATGTACAATCTATAGCAAAAGACCAAGTGTATGCTTCTGGCTAGGTCACAGCAAATTCATCAAGTCATCACAGCAACTTTGCTTTTCTTTTCAAACAAATGGCATGTGCCAATGAGTGATTCAGACTGATGAGTGCCTTTACTGGTGTTTGCATCACACAACATGACAGGATCCCAGGTTTTCTCAGAAAATAACTACAGTTCCTCTCTGTCTCTGTATGTATTTGCATCTCTCCCTTTTGGGAAAGACTTCTTTTTTTTTTTTTTAATCCTTTCTCTTCTGAGTTACATGACAAGTGGCTTTTAACTAGATACTTGGAAGTTTCTGTTTGGCTGGGGGGCTCTGAAATTATTATTTGGGCAAATGACTGAAACTTTCAGCCAGTTGGCTGATGGAGTGTTTGGATAAAATGCTGTAACTGTTGGAATGGTGTGATGCATTTACCATCATGATGACTAAGACATAGATCTGTGCATACGGGAACTCCTTTCTACTTAAAAAATATGCTTGCTTACTTGCCCCATTGGGGCATAGGGAAGATCCATTAATTACTGACTCAACATAGTCTGGAAGTCAGATACTAGCTGTTTTTTTTTCGTCTTGTAAGGCAAACGGCTGCATTTGGACTTAAAGCTTTTATTTTGGTGAAGATGCAGCCAGTAGTTTGCTCTGCAGTGGGGCTGTTCACATAGCTACTTGAGGTAAATATAAATCGTATGGGCTACGTGTGATACAGGAGAAATCTACTCTATGCAAAATTAATGTTGGGCTGGTCTAGCAGAAGTAGCACATGTAGCAAAGGTGAAGTGCACAGTCTTAGGGGGAAGCTGCTTGTCTGCCCACCTGGTAAATTTATGTCTTTCACCTCTAGAACTTTAATTCATGCTCAGTGTGAGGTTGTAAGTGAAATGAATTTATTGGTGTCAGTTCATTCCCTAATGGGTAACAGTTCATGTCACAAAATCAGCACAGATAATTTGTCATTATTGGAAGTCTCTTCTAAAGAGAGGCTCAGGAGTGCAGGGGTATGGAGGAATTAGTTTCTGGCCCTTGAGAGAGAAGGCAGAACTCTACAGAGAAGCCTATGGCAGAGGAAGAAGAGGTAGTAACTGACCCTGCCTCCTACCTCCTTGTCCATTGTGAACTGTGTTGAAGAAAGTTCCTGAGCAGCAAATTCAGCACTAATGAAAAACAGGCCTCACATATATTATACTTCTTAGAATGGGAATAAGATGTAATGGTTATGTTAGATCAACACTAAAGTCACTATGAAAACAATGTTAGCAGAGCATAACAGAGGCAATGGACCATATCTGCAGCTGTGCCAAGAAAGAAACATCACCCAAAGACCTCTTGCGGTTTAATGAAGGGTAGATCCTGCTGGCAACACAGAGAAGCCTTAACACCATCCAAGGCCGCTCCCTCTCCTCTACAAGCTGGCCTTTCACTGCCTGCTTCAGCTTCTATTTCTGTCCCATGAGGAAAAGCAGACAAGGCATACTTGCCATCAGATGCTTCAGACCCCACTGACTGAACTTGGGCCACATTCACATCTGAAGGAGAAATGCCTTGAAACTGCCTTTAGATACTTCCCAGTGCCTAAAATCCTCAAAATCCACGAACCGCTCCATGGTAAATAACTTTAAGAATAACGGCACACTGTGATTTGGAACATCATCTATGTGAAGTTCCTCATCTGGGCCAGAGTGTGATGGTTGGATGAATGTGGCATTACCCTAGGAAACATCCATCTGGGATTGAGGCTGCTTCACAGTGCTGGGTAGCACAACGACACTTCTGGCCCTGGGAGAGGTTGGTCTGGGAAAGGCTCCGTCTTGGCATAGGGTCCTTCACACCTCTTCTCAATGTGTGCAGAACTGTGTGGCTGTGGTCCACCTTCATGAGGTTGGATAGTGTGCTTCTACACGGCATTGTGTGGGAAGGACACAGCAAAAGTACTTGTTCAGCCTGCTGCTACCTAATATCCTTGGGTCCTATTTTCTCTTCCACTTGGCCTGTGAGGGAGAAGTATCAGAGGAGAACAGAAAGCCCATGAGATGTTTGGTCTCCTTCCACGAAAAGCTATCACTTGAGAGATGACTAGAAAAAACTCTTTCTGTGCTACAGAAAACTTTGAATAAAACAAATAAATGAACAAAAACCCAGCCAAGCAAACCTCAAGCAAATTTGATTCCAAAAAAGAAGGAAAATTAAAAAAAAAAAAAAAGCTGTGATCCCCCATCCAAGACAATATGTCAATCCACTTGCTAATCCTTAGCAAGGATGGGCTTGCTGACTGATTGACCTCAAACTCCAGCATCTGGGAAGCACAAGGAATCCCACTGCCAGGAAACCAAGGATCTGGGGCCTTGGCAGCTGCAATTCTCAGCCTGCCAGGTGGGCTGCCAGAAAGCAAGGTAGACAAGCTTTCAATAATCCTTGGTAGGGAGGATGCCATTCCAAATCTGCTGGACTTCTGCAAGGATTTCATCAAAATTGACAGATTTCCACAGTTTTAATGTCAAGGTAGTCTATTTTTCGACAGGCATGCCAGAAAATTTCTAATCATCTGTACTTTGAACTAGAAAATACTGGCTTGCACCCTGTCCATCTACCAAACAGGGAGCTGAAGCAGCAAGAAGAGCAAACTTACCCACCTTGATAGCAACACATGTCCTGCATTTGGGAAGTGCTTTCTTCAGGTGTGGGCAGTGCAGCCTGGTGCGTGCAGGAAGCCCAGTCCCATCATCAGAAGGCTGGGCTCCAGGCCAAGGTGTGCAAGGGATATGGCCTATCTTGTCCTCATGTCTGCTCTACTAGATAGACCCTAGGCTTGAATGGTCACCCAAGTTCATTCTCCTACCAGTCAGACTTGCGCACATATAGTTCCAATAATGAATCAGGCTGGCATGGTCTTGGCCTCAATCAATTCAAGGCTATATACAACACAATTTTTCATTTAGGTTGGCAATAACAGGCAAAGGCAACCCTTCGCACAGCCAATGAAGAGTAACTCACCATTGCGCTTCTTCTTCAGAGGGCAGAAGTCTTTTGCTGTGCATGGATGATGTTCTGTCAGAAATAGCAGTCAACAATTAAAGACAGCATAGAAAAAAATCAGTTGGAGACCAAGTGCAAAGATTTTCTATCAAAACTGTATGAAGAGATGTAGTAATATTGGCACAGAAGATTCGGAGGTCATTAAAAGCTCGAACTCTGGGAAATTCCACTGATATACAAAAAAAAGCAGGAATACTTGTGCTCTAATTTAAAACTGCTTGAGAAAACAAAACTGACTGGGACTCCTCCAAGCCCAGAGCTGGGAATAGGGTGCATAGCCAAACTGCATGACCAGAAGTTTCTGCTAAGGTCTTGTGAAGATATTGGTCAAAATTTGGCCCATCAGAGCAGAGACATTCACTAGTCCTGGAGCACATCAGGGTGATGAGATGTCATATAACTGGACAAAGACTCTTCTACAAGATGCTGTAGAAAATCAGAAGAGCATTAGCCTCTGACTCACCTGCTTATTGTGCAACACAACAAGTCCTCCTCAATCACAGCAGGGAAATGCTCTGTGAAAGTCACTTTTCTCTCACAGCTCTGCTGAACTGACAGTTCAGGTTCAGAAAAAGCAAGTTCTAGCAGACCCATGCTTCAGACCCGGCCCTGACAGTGTTCATCAGCTCCTTCCAGATGTTCCTGCAGCTGTACCACTTCCCCCTCACCGTGAATGGATGTGGCACCAGGGCAAATTAGGAGCTGCATTTCTGCAGGCCGTGCTGCTGTTCTGCGCAGTGCCCATCCCGGCTTGCAGCACATTTTCTACACACTAGTATCGTCAATTACTTTTCCGAATGAAAAGGAGTCGTGCTACTTTAATTAAACATTTAATTGAAAGGAGAGGGGGAAAAAAATGGGGTGAGGGGAGAGAGCTGATGTTTGCCAGCTAGGAAAGGATAACCGGGAAGGATTGCTGCTTCTAAATGCAACCTTGTGACATTGCTTTCTGCTGCAGGAGAGGCACTGGGAGCCTGGGCTCACATACCAAAGCCCAGCTCAGCTCCTGTTCAATTAATGTGTCTGTTTCGACAGGCGGCTTTTGTAAAGCACCGCTGGAAATGGTTTCTAATATTCCCTTCTGTTTTTGGCTGACTTAATTAAACTTACACCCACTGAACCCTCATGCCTCTCCAAAGACGAACTGGTTATTGACTTAAGGGATTCTTTAAAAAATCATTTCTATGTTTCCCTGGCCACCTTCAGTGAGTTAGTGAATCCAACTTTATTTTATTATGATTTTTTTAAGGTTGATGCAATACTGAGATGCTTCTGTTCCCTCCCCTCATGGAGCTGGCAGGTATGTATCATCTCTCCCTTTCTGCAGCAGCTTGAGAATTTAATCTGCTGTAGCACTCCAGGCTCAACCCTCCAAAAATAAAGAACTCCTCCAAAGCCAAATCAGGAGGTCTGGGCACTTTCTCGTCCATAGCTCAAGGGCAGGATTACTTGTGAGAACAAAGTTCCTTCATGTCTGCAAATCTGTGGGAGTGGGTTCTGGGTTCATGGACCTGTGACACAAGCTTGTTTTGTGAGCAACTGAGCCAACAAGGCCTGATTTGCTGCCAGTTTGGGTCCTTAGGGTCAGCAAATATCTCAGTAGATTTGCTAATGTCTGTGCCGGGCTGACTCACACCATGGTCTCTCTTACACTGGGGAATTAATAAGGTCTCTCTTTGGTTGCCTGGCCTGAAAACTTAGGATCTTGATATATTGGAGACATCTCTTAAATTCAGTGGAAATCTGCTAATAAGTTCAAAAGCTATGGAAAGGAAGAATGAACAAACATGTGATTGTAGAAACCTCTTTTCCTTTGGGAGGCAGACTGAAAATGAAGTAGAAGGCTGGGAAACGTAGCCGGGAGCAAATCTCATGCCACTCCTATGCTATTTACCTGTGGGCCTGACTGTGTAAAACATAGCACCCACGCTTCATCTGATGTTATTTCTCACGTCAGGTACAAAGTACCTTTGAAATTTGGGTTCTGTCTCCTTGTTAAAGGATGAAAACAGTCAAAGATGTCAAAATACAAGTGAAGACATAGAGAACATCCTCCGGCGTATGGGTATTTTCTTCATACAGTCCTTCTAGTTGTTGCTAATAAAGCAGGGGCCAAGGGAGGGTAAAACAGGCCGCTCTAACAGGGGTGGCTCTGGATAGAAAGAATAACAAGCTTGAGATCAGAAAACTGAAAGTAAATTCTAGAAGCAGGGTTAACTACCTTTTCCCTCCCTCCCACATGCTCTAAAAAGGAGCAGGATATACAGTGCTTCTTGGCGTACGGCTGGCTAAAAACCTGAGAAGAATTATATCTTGTCTGCCTAAGAAATTCAGCGCAGGTTTTCCCTTCGCTGGGGCACAAAACCTTGGTCCCATTCAGCCCTGCCACCTTGCGATATTCTGCAGTGGAAAAGGGGTGGAAGAGCATCCGCCACTGGGGTCAGTCCAGTGTCTCCCGAGGCTCCAGGTGGGGGGACCTTGGTTCTGCCCCTTGCTGTCCCAGGAACAAGCGGCACCACCTTGCTCTGTTCGAGTTCAGACGCTTCTGGAGGGGGAGTACCAAAACACCCTCACCATGCCAGAATTTTCTGGGCACTGAAGGCCCTTGCCCCAGGTCCTCGGGGATTTACACATGCAAGGTGCAGCAGAACTGCAAAGTAAGCTGCAGTTCTAATTAGGACTGCTCTTGCTCTAATTAGGAGCAAGCTTTAGCCAAAACCCCAGCAAAGCCACTGCTGTGTGGAGTGCACTGTGTGGGAGCAGGAGGAAAAGGGTGGAGACATACGTTGCTTTATCTATATAGGAATAAACTTCATAAACTAGGACTATTTCTAATAAGAGGAAGACGATACCCTCTGGCTTAGAGCATCTTACTGGCTATGACTGTGGCTATAGTGCACAGATACTCCCCCTTTCATCAGTATTTGTTTTTATAACTTAGATAAACAAGAAGTTCACTCAGCAGCTTTCAGAGTGGAAATACATTTTTTGGTTTGTTTGTTTGTTTTGTTTGCAGGTAACTCAGATCACAGTGGCTTATGAGTCTACTTTTGCATATATTTTACCCATACCTAAAGATTCCTCAAACCCAGAGCAGGTAGGGAAAAGAGAGAGGAAACAAACTTTGGTGCCTGAAAGTAAGGCACGTGGCCGATTGCTTTCTAGGCAAAGCACTTTACCCGGCACTGTCACTCAGTGCGGGATATGCCGGGCACAGCAGTGCTCTGTGTCACTCTGATGGTGTCTCTGCTTGGAAGAGCAGCTGTGCATCCAAAGCACCCTGCATGCTCATTTCACCTCTGCTTTAGGACAGGTTGCAGTATGTGGCACATTCAAATAAACATTCAAATACATGTGTTCTCTCACTTTCTTAAAGACACTATTCAAACAACAAGCAGTTCTGTGGGCATTGGCAGCGATATTAGTGAAACACACAGATGCGTGTTGCACACATTGAAAGATTCTGTGCCCTAAGATGTGATTATTTCTCTCTTGGTTTAGAAGGGTGGCCTTTCTGGCGTGAATTCTCCAGTGTCTAATAATGCCTGAGCTCATTCAGCACCATGGCATCCTCTCCAGCAGCAGCAATCTCTTCTTTGCAACTGCCTCTTTTCACAGAACTTGTAGGAACTGAATTACGCAAGCAACCTCTAGCATAATTTTACATTTGGTTGGCTTAGGCCAGAGGATTCGAAAGCTATTACAGGGAGAGTCACGCATACATGGTATGCTCACATAAGCCTTTAAAAATCCTGCTCCTGCCATGGTGATTACCATGGATAGTCCCCTTAGCAGAAAAATGAGTCGTAATTGCTGAAAACAGTGAAGAATTTGAACCTAAGCCATTAATGCTAATGTAATATATGGTGAGAAAATACTATTAACATTTGGATGGATGAGTTACAATACTCTGATTACCACACATTTGCATTCCTTAGCTTCTGTGTGATTACAACCTCAGCTTTGAAGCTGTGCTACTACAAAGACTTCTTGTAGTTCGTTCTTCTTTTTCTTGGCGTGCATGTATTTAGAGACATAGTCAGTTGCTATTACTAATATCAATTGTGCAAAGATTCATGAAGTGCCCAATGAAGATCTTAGACTGCGAGGACAGGTGATTGTAAAAGGGTCAATTTTCACCCATTTTCCAGACTGGCTTTCTGGAGACTTATGGAAGAGACGCCTCACTTAACCGTGGCTGTTTAAACTCCCTGGTCCAAGCTAGCTGTCCAGGCATCCTGCACATTCAACGAAGAGAGAGCAAATGACCTCTAGAGAGCAAGGTATCCCATTTCTCATGGCTGCCTCTTCCACAGGCACCTCCTTCCACGCTGGCCAAGGCGGCTTCAGTGAAACCTTCCCAAGGTGACTGTGCCCACACAGGAAGAGCTCAGACTGCACTGGCCAGGCTGCATTTGCATCCAGTCACTGAGCAAAATGTTTCTTGTTGATTTACTTACTTACAAGCATGTCCCTCCAGGTTTGGCCCAGTGAAGACTTTTCTTGTGACTTTTTCTGGATACTTTTTCTGGTCAGCATAAGGATTGAGACGATTTCCGTTGCCTCAGTTGGATCTGTCATCCTGCCATGCTTTTTCCAGCAAAAGTCCCATTCGCTGGCTATCTGAGTCTGAGCCACAGCAGTGTCAGAAGGCCGCAAAACAGACTTACCTCCTATAATAAGTGATGCTTCTGGTGCTCTTGGTGTGACAAAAATGTACGAAGAGACCAGATGGGCAGAGATGAGGTCAGAGCCTATGTTCAGTAAATATGCTCAAATGTGAAAATCTGGCAACCTCTGTACTATTGATAGCACCATATTTTAGGACATATCAGAAAGCAGTAAACTAAATTATGAATCCGCTAAATAGCCTGAGAACTCCCTAGGACATGATTTAGAGGGAAAGTGCCCATTTTCTATACACTGCATATGGTCCTACGAGTTTCCCATGTGTTCTTGCAGAAACAGCCAAGTTAGTCTCCCTGTTACTGTTGTAAATCAAAAGCAATTTTCCTGAAAGTCAGTTCAGTGCAAGCGGCAAGAGTGTCCAACTGAGAAACCCCGAGGCTGTATCCTGGTCAGGAGGATGGGGACAGGGTTAACTCTAACGGCCCAGGGCAGATCTCTAGTCACCCTTGGTTTGGGAGAGAAATCTGAACATGCATATGGTGCTCACAAAGCCCATAAATACAGAGTGGGCGTTTTAAATCTACTTTGTGCTGACACTGAGAAAGTATTTGTACTCCCATGGATGTGGAACAGCTGCTGGGGTCATCCAGTGCATCAGATTCAGGATGTCAAGAAGGGTAGTGAAAGATGTGGCGACAGACTTGAAGCAAAGTCAGAGTTACCTCTGTTGACTTTGCAGAGGATGGAGCTTCCTTTTGGTGCAGAGGAAAGTGCATGGCCACCAAATCCCACTGAGAGAAGGCTGATGGCAATATCACGATGCTAGTGTTCCCCAGCCTTGCACCTGGCTGGCACGAGCTCCTGCCTGCAGGTTATCGTGCAAAGTGCATGAGAAAGGGGAACCTACTGATTTTGAAAACCAGCATCTATACTGTAGCTAAAAAATAATGACAAGTTTGTCTTAAACTTGGGACAGGTGTTCTTTTCTATTCCTGTCCATCCAGCAGAATAAATGAATGGAATAAAAAATGATTAAGAACTTGAACCTTCACATAATGAATATTGTGGATACAACCTCTCATAAATTACATTCCAGGCTCCCAGTGGGCAACCTCTCCTATATATGACTGGGATAATTGCATGTTTTTTTCAAAGGCTCTCTTACAACAAAACCCTGAAAAGTTAGCACAGCTCCTGCAAGTAAGGGAGAGTCTGATGGAGGAGGAAGAACAGTAGGGTCATTAGGGAACATCGTTAGAGGCTTAAGAGCTAATGATCAAAGCACATTGACATTAATGTGACTCTTTTCTTTGGATTCAGGCACCTGGGCACATCCATCCTTGTGCACGATCTTCAAAATGTCTGATTTTCATGCATGATTGTATATTTTGGAGCAGGATTTTTCTTCCTCTCGTATGAAGGTTCGAAAGCAAACAAATAAACCCTTTGCGCTGCATGAATGAACATCTACTGCTGGAGAGAAGTTTTCCTAGAATTTCCCTCATCATTATATGCTTCTTTATTTTTCCCCCTATGTTTCTAAAACACTAACTAGTTCCAGAGAAAGGGCTTAAGTTTTTAATGAAATTAGAAGACAGAAATTAATACTTGCCCCAAACCATATTATTTGGCTGTTGCAGCTGTCACAAAAGAATATTTCTACTTACTGCAGCTAATCCACAGAACCAAGACTAAGCCTTGTGCGCTGTGGATGCCCTGGCGAGCCATTCCAGCAGGCAGAACCCGCGGAGGGGCTGTTGCTGGACTGGATGCAGGGATGCAGCACTGGGGCGATGCTTCGGCACCCGTCTGGCTGGGGAGGACTATGCTCACGAGGCTTAAATCGCCGTGCTGGCGTGATTTATCCAGCGTGTGGGTGGCAGAGGAGGGAGCCACTGCCCATCAGCTGTGCTGAGCTGCAGGGACCTCGGGGCAGCCCCGACGGAGCAGCAGACGGATGGAGGAGCGGCGTGGGAGACAGAAATGCCTGTTGAGAGAACAGATTCCCCACCGGACACTTTTGCTGGGAATGTTTTGGGGCAAAGGCGGGTTCCTGCTGCACAGAGCTGGCCAGGAGATCTACCCTCTGCGTGAAGCAGCAGTTTCTGTGCATGCATTTTAACCTGATCCTGGCTGTGTAACAAGCAGGGATCCCACTTATTTACCTTGCTCCATCACAGTTCAGAACTTCTTTAATGGATCAGAAATAAATTCTCCACAGACTCTGCTGAAGAGCGGAAAAACAAAGGACAATGCCAGCTAACTAACCCTTACAGCAATCCCCTGAAAGTAAGGCCTGCTCTCCTCTTCCACCCTGTTCCTAGGGCTGCATGGGAAGGGATTGGTTTCTCACATTTCATTTATGATTTCCGTTTTTCTATAGAATGTGGGAGTAACAGAGACGAATTCCCCATCTGTCAAGTATAATCCATATGGCAGCCATATGATCTCTCCCTGCTGCTGCGGTGACCTTCGAACCGGCAGGGCAGCCCTGCCTGAAAACCAACACGAGCACCAGGTCGCTTCCGACCCCCCTGCCCTCTTCTCTTCGGAGCAACTTATTTCACTGTGACGATTCACATACGGTAGTTTTACAGCATGGAGTAGGATACCTCAGGGACCGATCTGCGACTCATGAGTCCATTTCAGTATCTTTTCACTGCAGAGACAGTGGAACAGATTCAAATACTCTGTTAATGCTCATTTAAATTCAGAGGCATTTCAGGGAAGCAAAGCCTTCCAGATTTATGCTGGTGCAGCAGGGCACCTGGCTGGACTCGTGGCCTTTACACATTGCTAAAAAAGTGCCCTGCACACAGAACTCACAGTTCTTTTTAGCTAAAGATATAGGGCAAGCATGCCACTGTAAACGCAGATATTGCAGAATGCAGGAGAAGAACGAACAGTTCAAATCTTTTACTGTGAAGTTACCATTCCCTTCCTTCTCAAAAATGTGAACCCTGAAGTCTGAACTAAATGTTGTCCTTGATATTTCTGTGATGAAATTATGTCAAAAGTCTTTTTTGGCAGGAAGATTTTTTTATAAGAAAAGTTGTAGCCCCCTTTTTATTCTTAACTACATGGAGATAGTGAAAATGTGTCTTGGGTTCCTGCCTCTAAGGGAAGACCTTAAACACCGTGCCATATGAGTCTGAAGCAGCTGAGGGGAAGAGAAAGGAGCAGAATTCCCTGGCCTCTGGCAGTGCCCAACAGACAATTATTTCATTTAAACACTGCTTTCTTTCTAGCATAGAGGAATGTTCATCAACATCCCAGCATTGATAATAATTTTAAAAAAGACAGAATAGTTGAAATAATCAAGGCACAACCACTATTTTTTCTTGTTTACAATTAGTCCAGTTGCAGTCCCCAAACCAAAATGAAATTGGGAGGAAATCCAGATGTAGATTGCTTTGAGCAAAAAACCAGCTCTCTCCCTCAGAACAGCTGCACGGTGCAAGAGAAGCCATCCATTTCCATGTCAGAGGCTTGATTCTCATCAGGTGGGCATGGATAAAGTCAAGAGGGGCTGTTCCCCTGGCTGTTGCCCATCGCTGCTGCTCCTCACGCAAACTCACACTGGGGACGTTGCCCCCACGTGCCGCCCCACGGCCTATGGGCTGCAGCAAGCCTGCCACGCATTGCAGCTATCGTCTTCAGTGCCTCGTGGCACCTCTGCAGTGCATCAGTGTGACCAGCAGTGTCTCAAAGGGAAGGTGACAGAGTCCTGGCTGCTCCACGCTCTGTGCCATTTCTCCTGAGAGTACCCCTCTCCATCCTAGGTGCAGGAGATATGTACACATATATATGTCTCAAAGATTAAAAAAGATCAAGGTCTTGGCCGCTCCCCAATAAAAGGATAAATGGGTGTCATCGTTACCCAGTAGATTCGCACCTGGAGCAGGAAAGCCTGAAGGCAGTTTCACATGCAGAAAATCACATGAACTTTTCTCCAGAATTCATCCTGAAAATTACACACTTCTCGGTGAACCTCTCGACACTCCTAAGCGCAATATTCAGAATTTAATGGGGACTTTCAGCTTTCTGGGTTTCTTGCCAAAGTTTCAGTCAGTTCATGTGACTCACTATTCCTCTTGTTGGGATGATGGGAAAGATAAGCCTACACTTGGATGTCAACAGGCCACAACCACTAAAACCACAGACAACAGAAATGATTAAATAGGAAAATATTTTTAAAACATCTCTAGGTCAGATAAGGAAAACTCATGAAAAATGAATGCTTTTAGCAGATGTTTTCCGACAAAAATGCATCTCGTAAGTCCTGCCCTGTTCGTTTGGCTGGCCCCATCAGGTGCTGCACACATGTTCAACTATTCACATGATTTTAACGCTCCATCTGAGATTAACTGCATGCTTAGCACTTGCAAAAACATGATCCTAATCCCCTTAGAAATGGACAACGTGGTGTACTCTGTGTGACCAGGCTGCAGCACAGATAGAGACAGGCCAGCTGCTTAAGTGGTCCAAACTCAATTAGTTTTCAAGAGTTATTCCATCAGTGCTACGTTATAGTCTGATTTAACAAACATAAAATATCTGAGTCAGTGGAAACTGAAATGAAAGGATATTTTCCATAGCTTGGCTCTATCCTTAACAAGGTTATGTAATGAACTATTAGTCTGCTCTTAAACTAACTATTAGGGCTTTTTTTCTTCTTCTTTCTTTTCTTTTTCTCCTTTTTTTCCTTAGAAAGGGCAGAAAGGAGGAAAAAGACATGAATCTTCTTCCTATACCAGTCTCCCTCTAAACCTTTATGGCAGTCAAGAGAGCGTGGAAGCAGAAGTGCCATCAGAGAATGATTTCTACCGATGATTTGCCACAGCCAGTTCTGATCTCCACCCAGCATTGCAAAAATTTTCAAATCACATAGATCAAGACAATTCCTAATCTGCAGTAGATGTATGGTTCTGGAAACAAACCTGTTTCTTTTTTTTTTTTTTTCCTCTGAATGTGTTTTTTTTTTTTAGTCTCTCTCCTTTGGGAGGACATTAAGTCCCCGCTACTTTTCAAGAGACTGAAAGAACATTTTGGAATGAAAAAAAAAAGTTTTATTATGAATCTCTTTTATATTGAAAGCTTTACAGGGTAACACTTGAGGGTGTTTGCATTGGGCCTTGCAAAGGGTATCCTGACTACCTTAGAATCACAGAATTGTTATGCTTTCAACTCTTTCACAGTAATGTATATTTAATAAAAATCCCACTGAAGTTATCCAAGTGAGAACCCGCCCTTACCCATGAAGAAAACACCCAAGCAGAAGCCAGGAGAGCTGCTCTCCCTCCATCTCTGCCCCTGGACTACTGGGGACACAGTTCGGCTGGTGGGAAGCCAACACATGAGCATGGTACAAGGCTTCTCAGACAGTCTTCTTATGCCACGACAGCAACGTGGCTCTGTGGCAGTGACCACACCAGCATCCATCTGCTGACAGCCATAGACATCTCTTCTCTCAGTTCTTTCTCCAAGTGACCATTCAAGAGAGGTTGGAGCAGGAAAAAGGCTGAACAAGGACCATCCCCTTATTCCAATGACATGTCACTGCCCAACTTCCACAGCTGGGAGCTTGCAGTTCTGCACTGACTTTAGGATGAATGACTTCTTGCAATGACAATCCATATATGTTGTTCACCAAGCTGAGCAGGAAGGCCAATTCTTTGTAGGAAGGTTGGGGCTGCCCTACACTCCATACTTGGAAAGGTATAGGCAATGGTCTTGTAGAAATTCTAAGTAAAGATAAGATGCTCAGAAAGTGTCCATGCTCTTTCTGGAAAGAAACAAAACAGAAATCTAAAGAGATTGTTTGGGTTTCACATTATTTTCTTTGAGGAAATTTGGAAGGAATATAGACCTCTCATCTCCTGGTATTCAGTGTTTTGATAAAGTGAGGCCTGGATCCAAACGGTTGCTGTGCCAGCCCAAACTCTGATTTACCAGTACTCGGAAGACTGAATTTACTTCTGGTGTTAGCTCTCTCAGTAGGAAGACTCTGCCTAAGGCCAGAGCAGCCTTGTTTTAACTCGCAGTCAGCAATAACACCGATGACGAGAGACGCAGGGAAGGGCATTGAGCGTGTTGTGCAGCTTTGCACACGCAGTGCAAGAGGTCTGCAGCGGTCACTCCCCAGGACCGAGGCCCTACTGCCAGCAAGGAGCTGAGGCTGAAGAGACTCTTGCTAAACTGCTGCCTGCTCCCAGTGTTGTCTTAATAACTTTCTGTCCAGAGAGGTTGTGGGAGAGGGAAGGAGGGAGACATTTCTTCGCACAACAAAACGCAGACCAGTCCGGCGATCCCAGGTCAGGTAGGAAGCCCAGTGCTGATTAGGGCTGGAGGCTCTGCACACAGAGCCAATCTGTTGGGATTCACCCCTTAACCCTTTTCCCCTGGGAATGGGAGGATTAAAACCCTGGGTCAGCCCGAATCATTGTCAGTGATGTCATCAATGATGAGAGGGTCATCACTGTGGATTTGTCTCACTAAGAATTGTGAGATTTCTGGTTTACTCCTCCTGAAGTATTCCTCTATAGGTTTCCCAAGAGTAGTAGTTCTCCCCTGGACTTGCCTTCAATGGTCTGCCCAGCCTTCACTGAGGATCTTGTGCAGGAGGAAGGGGGAGGCTGAGGCTTCTTAAGCTCCTTTCCCTTTCCTCCAATGTGTTTCCAACTGTCTTGGAGACTTTCTGCTAGCTACAGTGCTTCCGTGGCAGAACTGGGAGGGGATGATCTGGCTTCCTGCACTTGTTAAAAAGCTTGAGAACTAAGAGCATTAGTTTCTCCACGCCAGCTAAAAAAAGGCTTGCTAAACCCATTGAAACCAATTGAGGAGCAGAGCAGAGTTAATCCTGGAAAATGCTCACAGTAGCTCAGTGACGCAGAGCCACGCAAAGGCAGACTAGGATTGCTAATGACCTGCTCCAAAAGACCTAGGAGAAGTTGCAATTAAATTCTGGGGTGGAGGCCATCCCTCGGCATTGCCTGATAGAAGTTAGGGCTGCTGCTACAAAGCCTCTCACACTGTCTCTTTAACATTTGCCTTTCTTCACCTGAGATTTTCTCTGCTGTTTTTTATTTCTTCTGAATTCAGCCCCGTATATTTCCAGTTTGGCAAGGTTATACCACAGTTTATAGTGCCAAGCACAGGCATGGAATAAAGACACAAATGCTTTCACCTTTGCAAGTGCTGTGAATTTTACTCTGCACTTTGAAAAATATTTTGTAGTGTATTATCACTATTTGTTATTGTACAGTGGTACAAATAGCACCTGAGTACTTGAACAGGGATTTGGGCCTTTCTGTAGTAGACACTGTAGTTTTTGCAGGAATAAAAGATATTCTGTATTTATAATCTTATAGTTCAAACATTAGAAAACCTATCCAAGCATATGAAAGCATCCAAATCAGATAAAGGATATTTGGGTGAAACATCCACCCTTCGTTTAAGGTCATTGGGAGAAGCTAGTAATTCTTTTATGAGATTAGCTTGCTGAAGCAATAGCATCATTCAGCCAAAATGTGTGTTCACGCCAAGGCAAAAAAAAAAAAAAGAGTTTTAGAAATCTGAATTGCATGGAAGGATGAGATTTGCTAGGTATAGTTTTAATAAAGGGCTCTCTGTGCACATATGCACGAATGCACAAGGAAAAGAGAAACAGCAAACAACAGGAAAAAAAAAAAAAACCAACAGATGAAAGCAAGAACAAAACCCTAGAAATGCATACAGAAACACTGAGTGCAGGATCCTGAGAAATACATGAGAGAATGGAGGGTTGAGATCTGAGAAGGCCTTGAAAAATTGACAAAGAGGGTTACTGGCTGCTGTGTGATTAATCGGACAGGTCTTTGGGCAGACTCTCTAGATTAAAGGAACTACATCCAACAAGAAACTATGATCAACTGTTCTTTAACAGAAACGGCTCAAAGGTTCCCCAAGTTTTGCGAGTGGCATGAGCCAAAAAGAAGTCACAAAACTGAGAATAGAAATCTGCATCTCTTGCTCATTTTCAACATACTTAGTTCCAACAGTAAGCTCTCTATAAGAAAACAAAGGTATCCACAAAGAAAATTATCTTCCAAAAATTATACTTCTCCATTAACAAACACAAATCTTTAATGTGGCATAATCTGTCCCAACAAAACTGCACCATACAGCTTGAATTTCAAATTCTAAATATATCATGTCTCTTTTTGGTTTTGGTCTCTTTCAATTAGATCCTGTTGCTTTGCTATAGAAGGATGGCAGCCAGATCAAAGCCCACAAGAATCGAGCAAACATTATCCTCCTTATACAAACATTGCTGAAATCCTCTGATGCTGTTTGTTCACTGGCACAGTATCCATAGGGGCCACTCCCTGAAGCTTTTGTTTGTTTTTCAAATTTGCCTGGAACCAGATTGTGCAATTACACTTTTACCATGTGAGATTCTGTGAGGGCAGCATAAGTGCAGAACTTCTAAACCCCAATAAGGCAGGACACGAGGTGTCTTCTTCAGAAGGTCAGCCACATCATCCCAGCTCCTGGTATGTAATCCTAATAAGAACAGTGACACTGCAGTTGAGGCACCAGGGCTTTTAAGGCTGTTATCTCACTGACATATCTAGAGATGTGTCATACCTAAGCATTTCTTCAGATATTACTTTGTCATCATTATGATACCCCAGGAAATCATAATATTTAATCATAAGCAAGCATCTGACTGGTGGCCACAAAAGGATGGAAGGGACTGACTTGGAAGATATCCCTCTTTTGCTCCTATTTTCCCTCCATGGTTTGCACATGGGATCTGAGAAGGCCTGACGGTCTTACCTCTATCCACCTGCAAAATCAAGAATAGCATAGCCTCTGTGCAACATCAGCCAAGGGAAAGCCATGTGGGTATTTATACATGTTACTCTCTTCCAAAGTTGTCAAGCAGTTCCTTTTCATGTATGTCTAGGGAAAAACACAAGTAGAAAAGGAAAAAGCAAACTTTAGCATGTAAATGGGTATCTGATCAGTGGCCATGTTTGCTATCCTTGCAAGGAGAATCAGAACTGCAATTACCAGCTCTAAAATCAAGTTACTGGTATTTGCTTGAAGGCAGCACCCAAGCTGTCAATGGTCATTGGACATCTCAAGTATCTCCAATCTCAAGTATCATGTCCCTTCTTCTAGTGAGCATGTATCTGCCAGAGCTGCTATAACGATCAGTAATGGAACCACTTGATTTCTCAGTCTTGTACACCTCTTTGCAGGTCTCTCTTCAGTAGAGGTATTTCCACCTTGTTTCTTCTTAAGCATATATTTAAATATACTATAGGTAAAGTTAGAGCCAAGCATGTTTCCTTCCATAGCACAGATTGCTTAAATAGGATTTAGGGAAAGTTGATACTAGTGCGAAATAACAACAGAAACCAAGAACCAGGAGTCCAAAGGCCTGCAAAGTTTTTCTCAAGGATACTTTATTGTGTTCAGATGAGGTTTAAACACAATGCTCTCCATTCTTTTCTTCCTTTCTCTGCTGTAAATCAGAGCAAACCTTTCTGAAACCAAAGCTGTATGCTCAAAGACCATTCTATCACAATGGGAAATCACATCTGTTCTTTTACCAAATGAATGGCCTTGTGCTTCTCTTCTCCCTCTGTGTTGATGAGCTGATTTTATAGGCATTTTCTATCCTGTGTTGCCCCCCTATGTGTACTTCACATAGTGAGATTTCTTCTATTTCTTCTCCATGCTGTGCTGCTGTCTAATACAATGACAACACAAAGCGTGGCACTGGGTAAGAAAAAACCTGAGGCTGTTTTCATTAACATGAATAGAAGATTCAGAATAGCCTTGTTACTTGGAAGGTTTGAGAGTGAAAACAAAAACAACAGAGAGACATCGGTTATACTTATTCTGCTGTTTTAAACCAGAATCAGACCCATGCATCATGACCAGCTAGGGTGATAACTTCTAGTAACCATATGGCTATTGTCCATAGACACTTTTTGCTGCTGTCATTGTCACTGTGCTTGAGGGCTCACTTTCCTCAAGGCCTGCAGGAAGGGCCTTGAGGAAGCACAGAACTTTTTCTGTTCTTCCCAAAGGAAGAAAGATGCATGTGTAGCATTAGCATGGCTCACCCTGCATCACAACACACATCAGTTTTGTTTTTCCCACCTACACTGCATGATGTCTCTAGTGACTTGGGTACAGTTCTGCCTGTGTCTAAAGGGTTCACATGCCATGGCTGGGTCTACTTCAGTGCACATGCAGAGTTAGACTGTGAATTCCTTTAAAAAAGACCTGCCTCTGACTGTAGGCCTAGTCAGGCTCCGACCTCTGCTGAGGCTGCTGGCTTGTGTGACAAGTGATTTTTTTCATCAACCAAGAGAGACTTGGAACAGCAACACAGATCCTACTAGTACAGACAGATGGCGGCTTTTGTTAATTATTCTTACATATTCCCTGAGGAAGGCTGCACCGTACAGGCAAGGTACCGGATTCCCAAGATAGCCAGAGGATAGTCAGAACACACAAGCCTAGGAACCTGACCAGCATATTCAAAATGATTAAATTCACACAAGGATCTATTTAGAAGCTACTCCCAGGATTACTTTACTAGAAATAGGAGCAGTAGCAGAGTCATTTTATTGAATGAATCAGCTCTCATATTGACATCAAAATAAAAAGCAGATCTTCATAAGCAACCTAGAAACTGGACAATAGGTTTTTTCACACATCTGATTCTGATTTTATTGCCTGTACTGAAAGAAACTCCTTTGGGAAGTCTGGTTTCTCATGGAAGCCGCCTGGCTGTATAAACGATAGTAATCACTGGTCACTACCAAGTTGAACTCCATTTGAAAAATTTACCATGAAGTAAGATATCTGTATGTATGATCCACTTCATGTCTGTCTGTCTGCCTGCTCTTCTCCTTCTTATAACTCTCATTCCACAAACAGCACAGAATATGCAACAGGATGAGATCTTAATGCACTTGTTAGAACATAACACTTCGTCAATGTCAGGCAGATAACCGAAAACCCAACGCTGAGGATACAGTGCACTTTTAAAAGGGCATAAACAATTTAGAGCAAATGAAAAATAAATCTGGCCTGTCTTAATAAAGACCTCATAAATATACCAATGAATTACAATGGGACATATGGAGGGCTGAACACTATCATTCTAAAACAAATTGTTTCATCAAACAGTGCTGTTTCTCCATTTAAAGCAAAGAAAGAGGGGACAAATAAGCCAGGTTACAAATGACAGCGAGAGCTCAAATTTTTTAGCATTGAGTTCTCTTTTGCAGAATCAAGCAAGCTCACTGATGGTAGTGCAAAAAGCACTGCTGAGCATCTTTAAAGATCTACATAAAAACAGCAAGGAGAAAGGGCTACTCTTCTTCTCTCCAAATTTCTGCATTTTAAACTCAGACACATATATATGGACATAAGTAATCCTCATGTGTGTGTGTGTGCATGCCTGTATGTGCGCACTGGCTGTTCACATAGAGAAGAGCAGTATCATCCATCAGCAGAGCAACAGTGTCTTGACTCCATGGGAGTTGCTGCAAGGTAGGCAATTCCTGCCCTACAAGCAAGATGCCAAGATACTAACATCTCCTCTTGTACTGCAAAGGCAAGAGTGACAGAAAATCTTCAACCTTGGTAATAAACGGCAACACACTCAAGCAACAAAATCATCACCAGGATTTGTATGCAAAGTCTTTGGAAAGTTAAGATGTGTCAATATGTAGTGGGTCAGGAGAGATGTGCTCTGGGGCAAGCCGGTCCCGTTCCTGTTTCAAGTGGAGCTCATCCTACTTGCCTATCAGCATTTTCTCATTCCACTCAGCAAATGAGATGAAGAAATTTTGTTTCTCTAATCTGCACTTTTACCTGTGATGATAGAGGACAAATATATAGTATCATCAGATTTCAAAAGAACATGAAATGAGATTTTACCAGAATTATCAAATGTTGGCCAGAGACTCTTAAAATTCTGATATACCACTTCTCACTGGAAAAGACCTAGTAATTTAGCAGTTCCAGGAAAATACCCAAATTTCAAGCTATTCGTGAGTAAGAGAGAGAAGGAAAGCCAGAAAGAGTTATTTTCTACATGAGAAATAGGAAACAACATTTTTCCCTTAAGACTCTATACAGATAATAACAAGGTTTCATGAGGAATACTTTCAAATAAATGTATATTGTGAATCAAAAAAAAAGTCTAAACCAATTGTTAAGATAGAATCTCACAAGCAAATTTTGCCTTAGAGGTTTGAAGTACAGAAACAAATCCAGGATTTAATATGATCAGGAAACAGTGCTAATTCTGTAACTTCTGAAGAATATTTAATTTGCTTGCATCCAAGTTCTTGGGGTTGCAAGGCTTGTTTATAGTTCTTCCTAGATAACAAATGACATACTGTAAGAAACTTCATTTTCTACTAGTTTAAACCATGGAATTAACTACAATCAGCAGGAGCCACCTCCATATCAAAGGGAATAAAATGGTCCTTAGCAACTGAGAGAAATAAAGAAGAATCTTTCTAATGAAAAGGGGAGCAGAGACCAACAATTCTGTCATCCCTCAGTAATGAGCAAAATGAACAAGTTTCTTTTATAAGAGAAACACTTTTACCAAATGAGTGATGTGAAAGAACCATCAATAGAAGACCACGAAGCCATGTGGGCTATCTTTCAAGCTGAGAAATATAAAGACAGGGCATGACCACCACCCCTTCACTCAGTTCTTTATCATTTGTGGGAATATGTTGTAATTTGCTTGTTTTTCAGAAATGAAGTGAATCAGCAAATTTGCAGCTGAGGGCACTGTTTAAAGACACCTGAAGCATTATAGGAGGAAGTGCCAGGCAGGACTTAAAATGCTCTGAAATTAATCATGTTAGAATCTATTTTTTTCTTTACAAACTTAGAGACGCAGTAGACAGGATAAACTTTAAAGAAGCTCAGGAAGCAGACAGGGTGGACTTACTCACACCTCTCAGGGTGGTTAGTTCAAATTAAATCATTAGCTGAGGAGGAATAATCCTGGTAGGTTCAGAAAATCGGTTTTAAATTTGGCCTGCTAGCAAAATTTTGAATGTATTTACTCTGGATTCCATTTCTCAATCCATATTAAAGCTCCATAGCATAATCAATTATAGGCTTATTGCGGAGTACAATAGGATTCAATCTCCAGGAATGCCTCAGGATATGTCTTAGAAGGACGATAAAACTAACCGTAATGGCTCTACAGCTTCTAAGGCTAATTTCCACAGTTACGAATTTTATAAATAAATAGAAGGAATGTCAACTTTTAGTCACTCAGCTTGAGGTCTCTCATTCTGATAACTCTTCTCTCCTCTGATATTCTTCTGTTTCTCAGATATATTCCTCGTTCTGTTCTGAAGCCCCTGGGACTTACTCAAAGCACTTCCTTTCCTACATTTCACATGACAAAACAGAGCAAAGAACTAACATACCCAGGAATACAGAACAGGAACATCAAGGGCTCCATGGTGTCAAAGTTGCATTTCAAGGTTCAATCACACTGCTTGTCACTGTGGTCCCATGAGATCTCAAAATGGGATTTAGGGTGCACAGAAAGGGAGCAGAAAACTCTGCTTAGGACAGTGTTTCCACACTCCGCAACTTTGGCCACATGCTGCAGGACACAGTCCCCAGCATCCCCCAGGCAGCCTGCAGCTACCACTGGCACATTGGAGGCCTTGATGCAGTGGAGCTCTGCATGTCTGGGGCTGCAGAGGTGTCTGTGGCCTCTCATTGAGGCTGGGCAGCAGGGCCTTGCTTGCAGGATGTCTGTGCTGTTGGAGTATCTGTGTTGATAAGTAAAGGAGATGCTGGAGGAGGTCAGCAGGCTGCACAGCACTGGAGATGATGAAGAGTGACCAGATTTTTCTGAGCCTCTGCAGGTAGAAGAGCTTGAACTCCCAACTGTACTGAAGAAAGAGAAGGCAGAATCTGTGCTTATGGGCTTGGGTATTGGAGAGTGCCATATGACAACATCTGGACATTTATGTCTTGGGGCAGCAGGAGGAAGGGTCCTGCTCCACTTGCAGATCTGAAACTGCAGAAGAGGGTCAGTACCCCAGGAGCAAACGAGAGGCTAGGAGCTCTGTCCAGTGAAACATGCAAGCTGCTTGAGCCTGAGCCACACAGCAGCAGCAGCAGGAAGGGGTGAGAGATCAAAGGACTGCTAAGAAGAAAGGCTGCAAGGTGTTGTGGACAGGAGAGATCTCAGAATCAGCATAACAGGGCTAACAGGGGCCCATTTCAACCACAAATAATGAAGTGTCCACAGGGAAGCCTTTTCTTGGAAAACAGCATGACTGGGTGCCTCTCTGAACTACCTGCATTCTAATAACTTGCAGCACAGAGAACAAACAGGAGCGATTAGGGTCTGCACACAGTTGCAAAACTAGTCTCACTGGGATCACTCACACAACCGGAGTGCTGCAAGCTCTCTAAGAAAGGCAGGCTGGGGTGGTGAGGAAAGGTTCCCCTTATGTAAAAGAGCAGCTGAAACATGTGGAGCTTTGCCTTGAGAAGGATGATGAGCCAGTCAAGAGATTATGGGTCAGGATTAATAGGTGACCAACACAGGCAACCTTGTGGTGGGTGTCTACAATAGACTGCCTGATGAAGAAGAAGATGAATAAAAAGCTTTCTTCAGACAACTGGAAGAAGACTCATGTTTACAGGTTTTGGTCCTTATGGGCAACCTGATATCTGCCTGAAGGACAACACAGCAGGACACAAGCAATCCAGGAGATTTCTGGAATGCTCTGATTACAACTTCCTGATTAAGGAAGTGCAAGGATAGGTGTTGTGCTGGACCTCAAGGTTAGAAAAAAGGAAGGACTGATCATGGATATGAAGACTGGGGGCAGCTTTGGCTGTAACGACCATAAGATTATGCAGCCAGTATCCTGAGAGTGGAAGGCAAATAGCGGGATCACAACCCTGGACTTCAGGAGGACAGGCTTTGACCTCTTCAGAGAGGTCAGTCTCACCTCAATCACTGATGGAACAAATAGTCCTAGAAACCTTTTCCTAACATGTTAAGAACAAGAATGTGATTGGGAGTAGTCAGCACAGATTTATGAAGGAGAAATCACGTCTGACCAACTGGTAGTCTTCTGTGACTCAGATGACTGGCTCAGCAGATGACAGCAGAACAGTTGACCTTAAGAAAGCTTTTAATACAGTTTCCCCTAGCAACTTCATAGACATGCTGATGAAATACAGACTAGATATATGCACATCCAGCTTTTGCCAGCTACTTGACAGAGTAGTCTTACTCAAGTTGCTTGACCTTTCTTTCCATGAGATCACTTACCTAACTTGCTCCAACACCTATCTGTGAAATGGGTTTTAAAACAATTAACTACCTACATTTTTATTTGATGCCAGAATTAATTGTTGTTTGTCCTTTTTGTTTTTGTTTTTGTTTTTGTATGAAGAAGTCTAATGTCGCTACTGCCCTCAGAGAATTCCTACTAGACAGCAATTCCATTATATAAGAATACTAACACTGTTTCTATGAAGTCATGCAATAGATGTCAAATAACTTACAAACAGAAACACGTTTTGCATTGGACACTGACATCCAAGAAGAGAGAATTTTGTGGAGGAATTCCAAAAACTCTCTTTATCTAAAGAAACTCTCAATTCAAAGTGAAATTTGTTGCCAGATTCTTAAGGGAGTTCTGTACAGTTTTATGATCATTCATAAATTTATCTCCCTGACCAACAAATCCTATGACTCTGCACTTTCAGACGTCTGTGCTTTAAAACCCAACTTATACCTTCCCTGATTCTGAATTTTATTGCTGAAATGCCAGTGAGAGAGTTGGCTGGAAGGGCTTGCAGAAGGAAGCAAGCTTTCTTCATGTTACTGATGTTGTTGTCAGTTTTGGACCACTGTATTTAACAAAATAATCATAGAATCATAAAATCATTATGGTTGGAAAAGACCTTCAAGTTCACCGAGTTCAACCATAAGCCCCTCAACACCATGCCTGCTAAACCATGTCCCTAAGTGCCTTATGTACATGTTTCTTGAACACTTCCAGGCACAGTGACTCCACCAGTCCAGTGACTTCCTTGGACAATCTGTTCCAATGCTTCACCACTCTTCCCGTGTAGAAAATTTTCCTAATATCTAACCTGAACCTCCCCTGGCACAGCTTGAGGCCATTTCTTCTTGTCCTGTTTGTAGTTACTCTGGAGAAGAGATTGACCATTGCCTCACTACAGCCTCCTTTCAGGTAGTTGTAGGGAGCGATAAGGTGTCTTCTGAGCCTCCTCTTCTCCAGACTAAACAATCCCAGCTCCCTTAGCTGCTCCTCATAAGGTCTGTGCTCCAGCCCCTTCACCAGTTTTCACTACCAAGCCTGTAGTGCTGCATGGGACTGTTGTGACCGAAGTGCAGGACCAAGCATTTGGATTTGTTAAACCTCATACAGTTGGTCTCAGCCCATTGATCCAGCCTGTTCAGATCACTCTGGAGAGCCTTCCTACCCTCAGGCAGATCTACTCTTCCTCCCACCTTGGTGTCATTTGCAAATTTGCTTAGAGTGTACTTGATCTCCTTATCCAGATCATCAATAAAGATATTAAAGAGGACTGGCCTCAACACTGACCTCTGAGGAACACCATTCATGATCAGTCGCCAGCTGGATTTAATTCCATTCACCATCATTCTCTGGGCCTGGCCATTCAGACAGTTTTTCACCCAGTGAAGATTACGCCTGTGTAAGCCATGAACTGCCAGCTTCTCCCAGGGAAGGCTGTGGGAGACTGTGACAAAGGCCTTACATATGACCATGTCTGCAGCTGCAGAAAGATTGTGTAGTTCTTCAGGTGTTACATGGAAAAGGTAGCTCAGTAACTGCAGGAGTGGAATTTCCTTTCTGAGGCTGGAACTGCCTTGCCAAACAGGTGGGACTGCGAGGTATGTGCACTGGATCGTTGAATTGCCCGGGAGATAGGCAGGATGGGTTACGCAGAGATATACAGGACCTTGCTAGGGTGTGTTGAAAATGTTGCAGTTTGAAAGCCGTAGTGGTAGTGGCGGTGGGGGGGAAGGAGATATCAAAAAAAGTATCGGATTCACAAACAGTCTGTGGACTGTAGGTCCGATCGCCTTCCTAGGAGTGAATCGAGTTCCCAAATAGTGTGATCCACTATAAGCTCGACCCTGGCAGTATCGGATTCACGAACAGTCCGTGGACCGTAGGTCCGATCGCCTTCCTAGAAGCGAATCGAGTTCCCAAATAGCATAATCAACTATAAGCTCGACTCTGGCAGTATCGGGATTCACGAACAGTCTGTCAACTGTAGGTCCGATCGCCTCCCCCCAAACAAGTAGTCGAGTTCACAAACAGTATGATTTATTCAAATGCAACATTTACAAAGCAGGTTTCGGAAGTCAGTACAGGAAATTCTCTACTAGAGCGTGGGGTTTTTAGCTAGCTCTGATGTACAAATGTGCAATCATCACTCACCCCAGAAGATGGGAGAGGGCTCTCAGTCTCGAGTCTCCTCAGGCGGCATCCTGACGCAAGGGGAGGAAAGGGGGGATCAGCGCATCAACTGATCCAGAATTTGTGATGGATTCTTCCCTCTCACTTCTTAGTCTCTTCAGGCAGCGTCCCAGCACGAGGGGAGGGAAGGGGGATCAGCGTGTCGACTGACCCAGGAGTTACGATGGTTTCTTCCCTTTCCCACTTCTTAGTATCCTCAGGCAGCGTCCCGACCTGAGGGGAGGGAAGGGGGCTCAGCCTGTTGACTGACCCAAGAGTTATGATGGTTTCTTCCCAACAGACTTTTCATCCTTAGTTCACCTTTTATACTTTTCTTTACATTCAGGTGGAGCTTGAGTGACTAGAGTCATACTTAATATTGTTATTGATTGGTGAAAAAGTTTCTTGCTTTCATTTAAAGGTACAGTCAACCGAAAATCTAGAGCGCATGCTCAGTGAGGGGTGGTCGTACCTCGGAGGCGGGTAACTTTGGGGATGGAGGTATGGTTAGCAAAGTTCAAGCAAAGTGCGGCTTATCAGCAGTCCAGCACAGGGAGTGCAACAGAGTTTGCTGCGGTGTCTTCACCCCGCTCCATCCTCCCTTACTCCCCTTGGCAGCTGCGAGGAGGGCAGATTGTGTTGCCCAGGGAACCGTGGAGGAGCAGAGTCCGTGCTACCAACCATCCTGGAAGTGGCAACTGTGTAGCACTGCAAGCAGGCCTCTGTAATGCCAGAGCTGTGTTAGGCCCTAGTTTTCCTCTCAGTTCCTGCTTTCAAGCAATTCTTCCACAAACACTTCTTCCACATAGGGTGAAACACAGCACAGGACAACATGGCTGTCTCCTGAGTCTTTAATATGTCTATCATGTGGAGTGTTGTAGAGCTGAACAATAAAGACCTTTTAATTAGAGGTGGAGACAGATACCTCATGCATCCATGCCAGAAATATCCAACTTGCCTGTTTTAAATAGCTTTTCATCCATGGCCGAGCTCTTTAAACTTTCTCCTTTTATTAAAACAGCTCAACTGAGACCATTTTAATGTGCCCCCATCTAGTTATTTTATTGGAAAATATTAAAATTGTAGGCCAGGTGAAATTAAATGCTTTGAAAATGGAAGTCAAGCAGTACTTTCAATTTTTAAAAACGGTTTCCCTTCCTTGTGCTAAGGCACTTAATAGTGTCCTGTTATTTAAGGGGTATTGTTTGAACTAAAATAGTTAAAAACACCTTAATGGAAATGAACAAAGGAAATGATAAGTAAGAAAAATATAGCTCATTAGAGAGAGTGTGATTAAAAGGATAAATGGACTTCCAAAGGCTTGGGCCATTTTTCTTTGGTTATTAACTAATCCTCTTAGCATTCCTCCCACAAAGCACAAAGTGTAGAGGGGAACAAAGGCAGGACATGACAAGGACAGTGTGCCCTGGTCACTGAGACCAGCAGGCCAGGTCTATGGAAACACTGAAAGGGAAGCACAGGATAGATATGTTGACATATATCATCACTATAGAGACAAGATTGTCACCATGGTGGTATCAAGAGTGCTAGTTCCATCCCTGTGCTAGACTGCATACAGGCCCAGAGAAGGACAGGAATCCAGCCATGACTTTTCTCCTGAATGGAGACTTCTCCTGGATGGTCTTCAATCATGAGAAAGTACAAGAGTCACCTGGACATTCAAAGAGCTTCACTGCCCCAAAACAGGCATTCTCCACCGCATGACCTTAAAGTAACTGACTATCATCCGTACAGTGACTAATGTCTGAAACATCTGATCCTGAACGTCTCTTTCTTTATACACAGAAGTGTGATAAGATGGTGCCAGTGAGATCCCGAAATATTTCTGTGGTTCACATTATCCAAAGACTGAGAACCACTTCTCCGGGCAAAAGCAGAAAACAGGAGCTGGCAAAGAACAAACTCTGGTGCTGCGGGGGCCAATCAGTGAGAAAAAGGGCATATTATGGTGCCATCAAGGTGTGAGGACTGACTATAAAAACATGACTAGCTCATCTACTTTGGCAGAGCAACTGTGTGCTGCCCAAGCTCAACTGGGAGGAAGATGAAGTCTTCCTTGAAGGCAGCATGACAAAGCCACAGCATGAAAGCCAGCCTTTGGTGACTCTCATGCAAGATGCAGCAAGTCCATTTTATACAGGTCCTACTGAAAGGACATGTTCATATCACAGGGCTCTTGCATAAAAGGAAAGGAGAGCGGTGGGAATGGTACCTTTCCCAGAGTTGGTGTGGTTTTGTTTTTGTTTAGAGAACAAAGCAGTAAAGACATAGTAATACAAATCAAAAATTTAAAATATGACTTCGCTTTGACCTAAAGAGGATATTGACAATAAATAAAAAAAATCTGAAACTAAGGAATAAATCTAGCTCTGGGAATTCTGAGGGAGGGGAAAAAAGCATTCATAAAAATTCACTCCTTTCTGAGCTGCAGCCCTGAACCTCCCATGCACTAGATGGGAGACACTGATAAATCTAGGAGGCCATACATGCCAACCAGCTCATATGTTTTCAGTGAGCAATGACAGGGAGCCAAATTGCTTTATTCCGATTAGTGAAGGTCCTCTGACTGCAAAATACACTGTGCGAAAAAAATATTGAGTTTTAGTTCGCTGACACATCAATTTAAGAGAATTATTGCTCTCACATGGAGGCCAAAGCATGTATCTCCCTTCATGTATGTGCAGTAAAAACTAATTGTCAACTTTTATGTAAGGGTAAAAGGGGAGGGAAGGACAGGAGCTGGTCTTCTCCAACCCGTGGCAACACGTTCTGTCATGTGCTATCTCATACAGAAAAAGCTGTGAACTACAGGCATTTTGTCTGATTCCTAAAGACAAAATAAACACTCTGTAAATGGCATAAACATGCCTCGCATTTTTTAGTTTTATTTTCTTCCTAAAGAATTTTCTAGAAAGGTGTTTCATCCAGCCTCTCAGCCATCAAGGCTCACGGATGGCAGAACAGACCTCTAATGAAATCCACTGCTGGGTTGTCTCTGCTGTGGTCTGAATTCTACCTGCTTTATGCACAGAAGTAATTTTCTGGGGGGATGCAAGGTGCTTGTGATATGTGGTCATTTTGGTGGCCAGTGCAGCCTGGTTTGAGGCTCCGCCATGTGCCGGAGCCGATTCAATGCTGCTGTTTCCTGATGTGCCGTGTGTTGGATCCTGATGTGCCGTGATGCTCCCCTTGCTCAGAAAGACGGAGGCGGGGAGGCCTCTGCACACTAATACTGTTCAGACAATAGGCATGCGAAATTGATGTTCATGCAATATCTTTAAGTCCCCGGAGATTTGTATTTTAGCTATTGTACCAAGCTCTTTGCTTTCATTGCCTCTATCCTTCACCTTTGTTTCCCAGCTCGCTGTCTCATCTCCCATCTTGGCTAGGGCTCCTGGCTGCCGCCGGTTCGTTTATTGCATATTCAGGAGGTCTGCCCGTGCAAAGCAACTCATTTTCAGCACCTGAAATTCACACAGTGAAGGCAGAAATAATCAAATATTTTGAAAAAAGCTGCTGAAGCGAAACACTGCACATTAATTATGGTGATAGTTATAGCATAATAACTAATTATTAATTATGTTTTCCAGCAATTCCTGCCTAGTATTTTGTTGAAATCATCAGCTAGGCATTGAATTTTTACTAATTTTTCTAATGCAGTGCTTTACAGTGACAATATATAGCATGTTCCCATTTTTGCTGTAGTATTTTTTCTCTCTGATAAAGTAGGAACTGTTCTTTCCCATGAAGGATTTACATAGCTGTACTACCTGTACTACCTGTGCCAAAACCAGAAAAAAAAAAAAAAAGAGAGAGAGAGGAAAGGAGGGGTGGTTTCTAATTTCTGCTTGCTTTCCCTCAGAGCAGGCTTGGCTGGGTTTGGGGATGCAGCGATGATTTGCTGAGCAATAGACAGTACGGGTTGTTCCCTCAGCCAGGGGAGGCAAAGGAGCTGGAAGCAGGGAGGAAAGTGTTTGGGGTAGACCGAAACATATTAGAAATGCACACAAGAGGGAAGGCTAAAGTGTTATGGGATAAAAAGAGAGTCTAAATAGTTTTTTGAGCCACTGCTTGACAGACCTAAACAGCATTCAGGCCTTAACAGCACTAACAAAAAAGGGAAATTTCTTAATGACAGCATTTCCTACTCAGTCCTTTATCCGTATCAAAGATGCATAACAGGAGCTGGGCAATCTAATGGAGATTAACTGCACAAAAGAAAAAAAAAAAAGCCCACTAGTACACAGCACCGGCTGCTGCCTCAACTCCCCATCCCCTGGCAGCTTCCCAAGCACTCAAGTTCATACCGTGAATGCTGAATTGGAAAAGCTGGAGGGCAGAGCTCCCGTGGAAACCACAGGGGGAGAGCATACATGAAGAAAAAGCTTTCTGCATGACAGGATTTAAACTGGAAGGCATTTCTACTGGGGAAATAGCCCAACATACCAAGCCTGAGCCAGGAAAAAAATGGCCTCGCTGGAGTGTTGTTGATTAATCCTACCGTGACCCAAAGAAGCGGCAATTTGCTACTTAATTGTAGCCAGCCACAAAAAGGAAAGAAAAAGAAAAAAAAAAAAAGAAAAAACAAGGAAACAGTAAGAGAGCATTTCTTCGCTACATCTGGCTCAGCTTTTTTATTTTTGTTCATGGCAGTTTATTCCTTATGCAGAATGTAGGTATCTATTTAAAAAGGGGTAGATACCCACCTCCAAGTATAGAATCTGGCATGCTGTAAAGTGTATAAACAAATTAAAGCAGGGCTCAGTGCCAAGAAGAAAGCTCACCAGAAACAAACAAACAAAAAAAAAAAAAACAAGATCAGGTCTCAGCAAAAGAAGAGAGTACGCAAATGATGCATGAGGTCTGAGGATAAAAAATGCAATGCACAGAAGTGCTGAATGGAAAAGTCTGACTAGTATTACGTCAGCCATGGTGTTTCCAACTAAATATCAAGTCTTCCTTACAGTAAGTGCTGTACAACTATATGTAGTGCAAGACGGTCCTTAATTGCCTAGAGAGAAGAGACGCTCAAGTGATGAAAGAGGAATATGAGATTTACGAAGATGCGGATTTTGCGCCAAGCTGTGCACAGAGCATTCTTCCCCCTCAGAGAAGTACCCCTGTTTTGGAGACCTGCTGCCTCTAAATTTCATGGATCCGGAGACCCAGCATGGCATATTCTCCCATAATCTCCTCATAGGGAAGCTCAGGAAGTGTGGGTTAGATGAGTGATCAGTGAGGTGCATTGAGGACTGGCTGGATAGCAGAGCTCAGAGGGTTGTCATAAATGGTGTTGAGTCTAGTTGGAGGCCTGTGGCCAGTGGTGTGCCCCAGAGGTCAGCACTGGGCCCAGTGCTGTTCAAGTTGTTCATCAATGACTTGTATGAAAGGACAGAGTACACCCTGAGCAAGTTTGCAGATGACATCAAACTGAGTGGGGTGGCCAACACTCCCGAGGGCTGTGCTGCCATTCCGAGGGACACTCCGAAGGGCTGTGCTGCCATTCAGAGGGACCTAGACAGGATGGAGAGTTGGGCAGAGAGGAACCTCATGAGATTCAAAAAGGACAAGTGCAGGGTCCTGCACCTGGGGAGGAATAACCCCAGGCACCAGTACAGATTAGGGTTTGACCTGGAAAACAGCTCCCTGGAGAGGGATTTAGGAGTCCTGGTTGACAACAAGTTAACCATGAGTCAGCAATGAGCCCTCATGGCCAAGAAGGCCAATGGGATCCTGGCCTGCCTCAGGAGGAGCGTTGCCAGCAGGTCGAGGGAGGGGATCCTGCCCCTCTGCTCAGCTCTGCTGAGGCCGCAGCTGGAGTGCAGTTCTGGGCTCTCCAGTACAAGAGGGATGTAGAGCTTCTAAAGAAGGTCCAACGTAGGGCGTAGATGATTAAGGGACTGGAACATCTATTGTATGAGGAAAGACTAAGTAAGTGAGCTAGGCCTGTTTAGCCTAGAGAAGAGAAGATTGAGAGGGGATCTTATCAAAATGTACAAATAGCTGATGGGAGAATGCAAAGAAGATGGGGCCAAACTCTTCTCGATGGTGGTGACAGAGCAGAACAGCAAGAGAACAAGGGGTAATGAATACAAATTGAAACACAGGAAGTTTAATCTCCATTTGAGGAAGAACAACTTTGCTGTGGGGGTGACAGAGCCCTGGAACAGGCTGCCCAGAGAGCTTGTGGAGTCTCCTTCTCTGGAGATCTTCCAAAGCTGCCTGGAGGCTACCCTGTGCCACGTGCTCTAGGTGTCCCTGCTGGAGTAGGCGGGCATGGACTAGGTGATCTGTAGAGGTCCCTTCCAACATGAACCACGCTGTGATTCTGTGATTCTGTCATATTCCATGTAAGCTTGACCTGCCTCCTCTGAGCTCACATCGTGCTTTCAAAGGCAGCAAAAGGCAATTTAGGGTTAAAGCCCAAAGGCGTTAAGGACCGAGTTGGGAAGAGATGAGAAAAACCCGAAGAAAGAGGTCTAGGCTGAGAAAAAATCATTCAGGACGGAAAGTCAGACAGTCCTGTATCCACCTCATTTGCCTCAGAAGGACATGACAAAACAGCAGTCATGCAAGAGCCTCAGGCCTGGATAATTAAAACTTTTATATAATATCCAGGTAAAAGAGTAAAAATTCTTTCCTTGGCATTCTAAATCCACCCCTTCTCCCTTTAGCACTTGCTGTTCAGGGTTGTGTTTTTTTTTTTCCTTTTCCAGAGCATCTTGAACAGATAATCAGAGCGTGCTGACATTCAGCAGTAATCAATTAGCACCTACTTTAGATTAAATTGAGAATATGTAAATTGGGCTCCTCATCAGGCACCACAGTCAACATTTCAGAGACATTCACTATGCTCTGAACATATCAAACAGATGAAATGCAGAAATTGTTCCAAATCCTATTCCAAAATGGGAGGGTGGTCTATGCCAGCCATTTAAAATGACTTTTATTTGTTATTTTTATTTATTTGTTTTTTTTACCTTATTAGCTTGTGTTAAATCAGTCTCTACATTTTTTGCCAACCTTAGACAAACCTGACCCTTTTAATGAAGCTATTTACATTTATAATGCCACAAAATGCAACATTTGTAAATTAACACAAGGAGCCTGACCCCTAAAGAACGCATTACAGAGCTCTCCCTAGGTGTCCCTTGGCCCTCCTCAAAGCAGAACCACAGCCATGACCAAGTGACAGCAGCTCAAGCTGGTCCTGGCAGTTTTTGAGATAACCCCATATTGTCTCTTAAAGTGACAAGAAGGATAATCCTTAGTGTCATCCCAATGCCACAGCATCCACCCTTGCTGGTTAGCTAAGTTTCTGCAGGTCCTATAGGTCCCACTTGGATAAGTGTCCTATAGAAAAAGGCTCACGGGAACAGTTTTATTTCTTTGAATGCTGAGCAAGGTGCCTTAGCTACAGCAGTGTGGTCATTCTTATCACCATGATCATTTTCCTGCCTTTACAGTAACTTTCTGTTAGACCTTCTCCTGGGTCAGTGTGCCTGACCTTCCGCTGCAAATTGAAAATGCTGATTCTCCAGCACCTCGTCTCCAGTGTCCACCCCCAGCCGGGCACCATTAGAGATGGAGAGTCAACTGGGCCCCATCCCAGGTGCAGGCAGTGCTCATTAGAAAGAGCATCCAAGCTGTGCGAAGATGAAGGAAAGAAGGAAACTGTTAAAAAATACATATATTTGGCTTCTCTTTATCCCTCTTGTCTCCAGGGATCACTGCCTTGTAGAGAAGGGCCTTTCTTGTGGACTCTGAATGCTGGTGATTGCCATCACTATGGGGGTTTTGCATTTCATTCTGACTCAACAAAAGCTGTGCGCTTCAGCCCCCTCTTCTCCCCCCAGCATCACTGGCAGAATCATTTCTCTAGGGATCAGGCTGTCATTTTTTGCTCAAATATATCCCATTAACATAACTCAAAAAAACCATAACGTTTTCGCATTGGCAAAAACGTATCCCTACCCTCAAGTTGCACAAGCACACAGGCACATATATCTGCATAAACCCATGATATTGTGCCTGCTATAGCGTAGCAATGCATGGCAGATGGATTACGCTTGTCCCACAGTTTGTTTTTGTGATTAGCGGGAGCGACGCACATCCAAGAGGTATTAGCGTGTCCAGGAAGTGCTCACAATAAATTGCAGTGCTACTAATAATTTAGATATTTTTATGACTGTTCAGTGGTGGCTAATTTCGCCTAATAAAATCCCATTAAGTTGCTGCTCAGTCCTTTTCCTTCCTCCAGGTCCCAGAACGGGACTTATATGCTAATTGCAACCAGTATATGCTAATTAGGCCTCATTTCCATTTCTTAAAGAGATAAGCGCTGTTTGGCACCGACCAGTCATTAAAATGTCCCGCCTTTGCAGCAACCTTCAGCGCGGTGCAGGCAGAGGCACGATAAGGCATCGCTCACCACTCCACACGTCACTGGGGTTTCGGAGGGGGTGATCTCTGAGGGAAAGATTGAGGGGGAGGCTTCATTCCCCTTGTTCGAGGCCAGAAAGGCAGGGTTGGAAAGAATGGAATCCCAAAGCGAATATACCCGGTGTGGTCCTTGTCACTCTCCGCCCCAGCAAGGAGAGCCCCTCGTCACCATTGGTGAGCCCGGCTGGGAGGCGACCGGCCTCTTGCTCACAGCAGCTCTCTGTCACGCTCAGGCTACACGGGCTCGTTAGAGCTTCACGGAAGCAATCACAAGTTTATCATGCTTGAAGGCGCTGCGAGCCTCCTCGCATTGCCTAATGTGACTTCGCTCGCTGCTATGTAACCGGAATTAGAGCTGTACTAAAGATCAGTTGGCGGAGGGGGAGAGAGAGCAAGAGCAAGAGAGGCAAACGCCAGGCAGGTTCTGCAAAGCACAAGGTGCCTTTTCAGCTGCTGGCTGCTCTATCATACGCTTTGCTCTAGGGAGGGTGACCTTCAAAACGCTGCCATGAGATTTGTCAAGATTTTCGGGCTGAATACATAAGAGTGAAGACACATTCTGTGCTGTGCGTCAAGCCAGCAGTCTTACTTGGCGCCCTCGGGACGGCAGTTCGAGCTTGTATGTACTGGGGCAAGAGCCCAGCGAGGAAGGAACTACACCACAGAAGTCAGGAGTTTGCCTCCCAAATTACATTGGTGTAAACTCGGACCACTGCCACGGGGATAGTGCAACTTGACAGAGAGTTTGTCAGCATACGCTCCTCCCTGTAAAAGACCTCAGGACTTCTCCTGAAATTGCTTACAAATAACATTTCCCCTTTGCCCTCCCCAGCAAGGCTAATTGTTACATTTTGCTGCTTGAAAAAGACAATTGCAAAGTCAAAGGAGTTGGGAACATTAGTGGTGTCATTGTTTGAAAAAGGAGCAGCCTTGAAACAGCATTTAAATCTATTCATTATTCTGAAATACTAAATGCAGTAAGAGTGGTTTAGCATCTGCCTGCTAACTCCCTTATTGCTATTACTCCGTGAAAGAGGAAAAACACAGACAGAGCATTACTTTGGAAAACCTGAATACTGCAGATGTGAAGGCTTTCCAGGACATGCAGACCCCTGCCCCAGAAAGGACTCTCCCAGCCTTTGCTTTGTGTTGCATTTGACAAACAAGGGGAGTCTGGCTCTTATTTTTCCGGGTAAAAATGGATCCCCGATGCCGTCTCTGTGAGCTCCACAATGTTACGCCGGGGATGAATTTGCCCACATGTGCCTCACGCTAATGCAATTCTCCCCATAACCAAAATCATTATCATCTGCCTGATTTCCCCTCCACATTCTTATCTCTCCCCTCTGCCCGCGCACACACACACATATAAGCACGCATACGGTCCTGTTCACTGGCACGTCAGTCACAGCTATCTGTGCAAAAGAACTGAACTTCATTCCTCAGCGGCTCCGAGGAGGTCACAAATTGCAGATGCAAATAGAGGGCAGGTTGCTGGCATCTTCTGTATGGGGCAAGGGGACGGCAGGGCAGCATCCCCTGTGGTGGTGGGGCCAAGGCAAGCAGCCACCTCAGGTAACATTTAATCCCGAGCCGGGGGAAGGCAGAGCGGAGCGCTGGCAGCTATCCAGCGTACGAGAGCCTGTAGCCGTATCAGCTGCACACGGGTGCCACGAGGGAGAGCCGGCAGCACGGAGATGCTTGTGTAAGACGGAAGGAGAAGGAAAGGGCATGCGAGGCAAAAATCCGTCGCTGTGTAAAAAAAATTATCGAAAATGCAAAGGCTACTTTCTTTCACTAAAATTCAATGGACCAAAGGGGGATTCCTGAAGCGCTGCTCTTTTCCTGGCTTGCACTTCTGCTGTTATACCTCTCCCTTCTGTATTGCAGATTATTTAACTCTGTAGCCACGCTTTAACTTTAGAAAGCACTCCAGGATACAGTCAGTTTGAAGAAGGCTATACAAAATAAAATTTTGTATTTTATTGCATTGCATTGTTCAGCATTTTAAGGAGGTAAATTAATCACTAAACTGCTGTTCTGTGCTTTAAACTACCAGCTGTTCTGTGCTCTGAATTACAAGATTTATCCTTCAGGATTTTTTCTAATCATTTTTTTTCCACCTTTCATATAAAGACTTTATAGGGAAATAAGAACATGCTGGGGAGTGGAGGAGGGGATTAAGAGACAAAGAATCACACTGCGCTTTGGTCTTCATCCCACATCAGATGACTCGGTGACAGCCCTTCCCCTGTGGGCTTTACAACTTAATTACCTGGATTGTGGGCTTCCCCATTTCCACTCCTTCCAATCACCCGCAGACCTTATTAGTATTTAGAGCATTTTAGTTAGTCTGCCGAGTTTTCTCTTTGCTCTGGCAGCTGTAGTGTTAAACCCATACAAAAGGCCTTCAGTGAGCCCTCATCAGTGTGAGCTGTGCTTAAATCAAACAACACAAAGTCCGACCATGGTGGGGACCTTTTTCATTACAGGTATAAGCGAGGCAATAAAAAGGAATAGCCGGGGGGTTGGGCAGAGGGCTGGTTTGCAAGTGCTCTCCAAGGTATGCACAAGTTCACCCCTTTTAAGCAAACGCACAGGATTGATGGATGGAGGAAAGGGGGGGTGGTGGGGCAGTGATTCTATGCATTAAAATTCTCATCTTTTCCTTTAGCTCCTCTGAGTCATTTGTCTGCACGTTTCCTTGAAGCGCTGTTTTGAGCCCTGGTTGAAGCGGTCTGTGCGATACGACACCTCCCTTTTCTGTACACGTGGCTGTCGAGAGCTTGTGCTAGAGCCCAAAGGGTGGCTGGACTCTCCCCTCTCCAGATAGCTCTTGACACTCACAGATGGGCTTGGGTCCACACTTAGCTGGTAGTATGCACAAATCCAGAATCCACTTGCAATTCCAGTGTCCCTTCACCAGTTTCTCTCTATTTTACTTGACTATTGCAGAGACTGAGGCACAAAAGAGAGGAGAGCAGGTCTCTGCCTCTGCTACGCTGCTGGACCCTTAGCAGTTTGGCCTGTAAAACTGAGTTTGGATGATCAATGTTGTAAAGTGCTTTGGGAAGTCTAGATGAAAAGCCCTTGTGTAACAGCCAGGCTCTAGGACTGAGCTGAATGTCCTGCCACATAGGAAAGACAGCACCATGTATTAACACAACCTGTTGGATGTCTGGGAAGAGTCTTAGGAGCAGGACTTTCTCCAGGGTCAGTTTGTGACTGAGCTAATGCCTCTTCTCATTCCTTTAAATATGAGAGGTGAGGACTGAAGGTGAACGCTTACAACGTGCCTGCTATCCAGAGCAGATAAGAGATGGGAGTCTCTTGGCAGAGTCAAGAGATATTACACAGGTAAAAACACCTCTCCTAGCATGAGTTTGGCAGGATATCGAGATTTTTCACCAAGATGTTGCCTTCAGACACCAGGGAAAAGCCCGGCTCTCAGATTCCGCCTTTTTGAGTCTACTTCTGCCTAGAGATCCAGTAATCAACCCCCAGCCAGAGAGGAGCCCAGGGCCTGGGTGACCATAGCTGAGCAAAATGAGAGCCTCCTGAAGGCAACACCACTTCCTCCCACTGTTCCTCAGAGAGTCCTGTAGCCAAAATCCTGTGCTGTTCTGTGCCTTTGTAGTATCGGCTCAAGCAGACTTTTCCATGCGCATTCTTAAAAAACCTCACATACTTGTTTCTTCATGCTTGCATAGTGCATGCTGCATGTCATCCATTCCCAGGATTAGATCAAAAGCTGCTATTTTGCCCTTTGGCAAAATCTGGAAACATTCAAAGGCTGAACTTTTGAACGGCACTTGGCCATGCAGCTATGTCAATGCTATTAATTTCACTAACACTTCCTAACTGAGAATGGGATACACTGTCATGCGGCAGGCTGGGTTGGCAGACAGGCTCACACACTGGATCCAACAGCAGAATGTGCCAACCAAGGCAGAGGAATGATGAACAGAATACACATCCCTCTGAGGTAACAGTTATTCCTGCTCTCACTATCACACACAACTAACCAACTGCAAGGAAACAAAAAAAAAGAGGAATAATTGAGTCATCATTTCACATCTACCTGAAACCAGCACAGAAAACATGGTTCTTCCATGTGCTAGACACTTAGATTAAACATAACCTCTTATGTATATTTAACATAATTAAACATAATCTCTTCAGGAGGATCATTATTTGCTTTATGCTAGATGACCACACAGCCCGAACCTGGCAGGATTTCAAGGAAAATCTTTGGGACATTCATTTGTGGGACATTCATTTGTTGTGGATATCCATTTTATTATGAGCTGAACTAAAAATGGAACTAAAAAAGGAACTAAAGAAGGAAGCAGTAGCATTCTATGATTCTAAGTTGCAGTAGCACTTTATAATCATAGAATCATTATTATGGTTGGAAAAGACCTTCGAGATGATCAAGTCCAACCATAAACTCTTCAACACTATGCCTGCTAAGTTGTGTCCCTAAGTGCCTCATCTACACATTTCCTGAGCACTGCCAGGGATGATGACTCCACCACTTCCCTGGGCAGCCTGTTCCAATGCTTCACCACTCTTTCCATGCAGAAATATTTCCTAATATCTAACCTGAACTTCCCCTTGGTGCAACTTGAGGACATTTCCTCTTGTCCTATTGGTAGTCATTTTCTCCAGTCCTCTGTCATGTAGGAATTTTGTGCAGCACCCCTCTCTACTACACCCCTTATAATACTGCTATACGTCTAGTCTATCATAAATACCACTCATCACAAATAGCACTAAGACCACAGCCCTGCTGTTGCTAGACTAAACTCAAAATAAGCACATAGAAATAGACTCAAAATAAACACATAGTAAGAATCTAAAAACTTACAATTTACAAAACATGAACAAATAAAGGCATGAAAAGGAAGGAAAAGACAGTGTTAGCATAGCAAACAATCATACCTTACCTCATTGTCAGGAGGCCCAAAGGGTGTATGTGAACTTACTTAAGCAAGAGAAACCACCTTTCCCCAAATGCTGGAAAGCATTCCTTAACTGCTGCCTTGTACTAATCAGGGTGATTAAAGTATCCCTCGGTGAGAGCAGCAGTGAGGGCAATGTGGGAGAAGAGCCTTGGACCTGCCTGGTAACACAGTTTCAGTGACCCATGAGGATAATATGTCATAAGCTGCATACTCTAGTGCAACTTGTTCAAGACTGTGCCACTTTCCAACAGTACCTGGTCCCCTTAGAAGCATTGCAGAAAACCTATGTTCATCATAGCATGCTCTAAATTTTAAGTAAGCAAGACCTCTGAAAAGACTGCTGCCTCTGACTTGTAATGTGGAGAACAAATTGCACACACACACATATGAGATATTTAGCATATCCATTCACAGATTCTTGTTTCCTACACAGATGGTGTTTATCACCTGAATTTGCTTCAGAATTTTTTCCTGGGGAATTGTTGAATAATCAACTTCTCTCTCACCTAATCCCTTCCTTATTATCCAAAGCAAACCCCACTGGATCTACTAGAGGGCCTGCGCGCAAAAGGCATATAACGTTCATCACAATTAAATGGAAGTAATTCTTTCTTCAAAACTCAAATGCCACACTCCATAAGGGCATCTTTTTTATCAAATGCCCCATCAAAATCTGATCAAAAAAAGAGATGCAGAATTGCATTATTCCTCATTTTGGATTTTAGAGAATTAACAAACCCCAACTCTCCTAGTCAATCAAATTTGACTAGAGAGAAACCCCACCAGCTTTACCCAACTCATATTCCAAAATGTAACCCTGAACATAATGCATGTTCATGATAGGGGAAGGAAATTTATAGTCTTAAAGTATACTTGGGGAACAGGCATAGAGGAAGGAAATAATAAAATAACAGGAAATCAGGATTATTTTATTTCAAAGTTAACGTGCATTTTAAGATCAGATTGGGTAGCCCAGTGAATTAGATGTGCTAACACATGATATGTTGCATGGGATATTTTTCCGAAGAGTTTTCTCAAGCCATGAGTAGTGAGGGAGTGAGAGGAAGCTCAGCACAGCTTATCCAGATCAACTTTTCTCTTCGAGACTGACAACGAGATTTTTAACAAAACCATTATTCATTTGATTGAAGGCTATTTGACCAAAATTGATTCCCCCTGATCCAAAGGAATTAATTTCAAACACTGCAGGGTGTTTTCATGTAACATGAAAGGACTCCTTTTGCGTTGCATGAGATTCAGACCCCACGGATCTGCTCTTCTACAGCTCCCATCTGTGCATGGAAAATCCTTGACAGTTAGTTGTCTGGATATTTAATGTTTCAGAGAAATAATTTATTGCAGGGCTCTGGCATCTTTTCTGCCATCATGCCGCAACAAACACATGCCCCCCATGTTATTAATTACTTTGTTTTCAGACGAGAAAATCAAGAAGGAAAAGAAAAGGGCTGCAGAGGGAAAGGAAAACATTAGGGGTCATGCATCTGTGTTTTTAATTCTGAAGATACATTGCTTTCCTGTTTGGCTTGTTCAGTAATCTGAAGCATCCTTGAGATATGTGGAGCAGAATTTCTTCTGATTTGTACTGTTTTGATGACATTACCCTGAACTGAAGTCAATATCAAGAAAGAACCAAACTCTAAGTCAGGGACCCAGGCTACAGAAAGTACAGCACTGCGGGTCTCCATGCCACTTTGGGGAGCTGCGTGAATTGGCACGAAGCAGGGAGCTGGTGAGTGTCCAGGAAAAATGACAACACAGACTGAAGTGGAAAATGCCACATGGTGAGCCCAGTGTGTGGGTGAAACGTGGGTATCCCTGCTCCAACCACTAAAATTTAGGATGCGGCACAAGTAAGCTAGTTTTCAGAAGTCGATAGCTGTGTTAAGGTGACAACATGGAAGGTAAGTGGCTCTGCCAAAGGCAAAGGCCAGTCAGTCAAAGACAAGGCCAGTCTGTCACTTAGGGAGAGATGGTCTGTGTTCCCCATTAAACACTAAGCTAACCTAGGCTAAAATTTAATAGCAGACACTGGAACCCAGAATGCCTGTCTCCTAGGTGAGTGCCCCAATCTCTGGTCTAGCAAGTTATATCCCACAGTAAGTGCATGTGTTTTTGTGGAGGATCAGTCCTATATATCTTCTTGGTTCTTTACATTCTGTTTTCACAGAGGATAAAGAGTTTCATGAACATTTCTTATATAATGTGTATTTCTTATATGCATGTTATATAACATGCATTGCATTCTGGAAATACGTTAATTCTTTCCTTCTGTCCTCAATAAAGATTTTTTAATTATGAAGAGAAATCTCACTAAGGAGAAATTTCCACTACTAACAGTTTACTACATGGCTATGATTTTCTTTTTTCTTCACTTTGTAGTATCTTTCCTGGTCGCTAATGTACATATGTTCCTAGACAAGGAGACCCTAGAAAAGGATTCTGATGTGATTTGGCAAGCCCCAGGTGAGCGCCAGGAACTGTCTTACTTTTGCAGACATAATGAATAAGGAGCAAATCTGCTGTTATCTGTTAGCAGACCATGCCTCCTCCAAATAAATAAACAAATTTTGAGGGTCAAACACTCCTTTCTGTTCAACTCTGAATCATTGCTAGCTGATCCTTCTTGTAGTCCCTTCAGTCACCAATGCTTCAGGAAGAAGATCTACTTCTACACAGAAAATGCAATGGATGTCGCATGAGCAGGAAGACACAGCTAGAGATGGGGACAGACACAGAAACAGATACAGCATTTAACACAGCTAGAGTTTAACCTCAACAGAAGGGCTGAGTATACACACATCGGATTGCTGTTACAAACAGACTGCTGTACATCTCATGTAAGCAGTAAAGTCTGGAAGTGCCCTGACAGAGCGTGAACACACTATATTGTGGAAAAACACAGCCATCACCTTGAGCCCATCTCAGGAACAGAGACAACTTTAGAAAGGAGGATACCTTTTGCCCCTCTTCCTACAGAAGATGGTTTACTAGAAAGCCTATAGCTAAGCAGGATAAGCAGAAAGTGGAGGGCAAAAATGCACAATGCCACCTCTGTTGTAACAATATGAGTGGTTTATATGGAAAGTTGCACATTTGGGAATTACAGTGGTTTTCCAGTAAGAAACTGGCATTCTAGGATATTACGTTATAAAGAGTAGTGTTAAAAGTTTCCTAAGCAAAGAGCATTTTACAGGAAGATTTAATATCAGCTGGAGAAGAACAAAAAGGTAAATTTCATTTGCAAACATCTCCCCAGATTGTGCATTTCCTTATAATATTTTGCAAAGCAAGAGTCTCAGGTTCTTCACATTGCTACTGCACTTCTCGGATCCCATCCTCACTGTCAAGGGAAATTCTCTTTTCCCTTTGAGGAAATTTTAAGAAGGAACAAGGCACTTTGGGATTTCTGGAGGAGAATTAATTCAGGTTGTACAAATCCAGCTGAGGGGAACCCTTTGCAAGCTTTAAGGCCCTTGTAGTCTTCATTGGCAATTTAGAAACAGATGAAAGTGATGCAGACAGACAGACTAGTGTCAGTACTGTGATCTTGTACAGCCCTGGAAAAAAATGTCAGTCTTTGATAATACACAGAAATGTGAGGTGTTTTGCAGGATTTGAAATCCCTTTTGAAGTGTGCTAGAACCACTGGGCCCTTATCAAGTGCAAAAGAGAAATTTAATGTGCAGTATCAACTCACACCCAAAAAGATCAATTTAGTATTGCAGCTACTTCAGGAAAATGACACAGAAGATGAGAAGAAACTCAAATATTAACCAGAGATCCCTCTTTTGGTATAAATTATGCTTGGGAAGGATTTGGGAGCTAAGCAGTTCAGTTTTCCTATGGAAACTTGCTAGTTTAGAACCTAAGACCTTAATGTAGGGAGTGTTGCCCTCATCATAGGATGACTCACTTTTTTACCCCACAGAAAAGTGGTACACTGCAACTCTAAAGCCTAAACTATGTAAAACTAGTACCAACTCAGATGGCTTATTTTGCTGATTATCAGAATAATCCATGGGAAGGTATGTTGGATTTCAAAGGAGAAAAGAAGAAAGAAGGATGTGACGAGCAAAGTCTATAAAGATGCTTTGACCCTTTATAGAAATGCCTTATAGACCATCATAGAAGATAAAAGCCAACAACCAGAGCTCTAGCACCATCCTATAGAGCTTAAGAAAATCATATCCCTGCTGTATAGAATTCTATGGAATGCAACAAGCTGGAGAAAATCACATAAGCCTTGACAGAGCAACAGCTCTGTGTCTGAGGAACTTCTATTAGCATAATATTTCACTGTCTCACATCTGCAATTATCCAAATTTCATGTCTGTGAGGCAGAACAATTCTGTCTTTTTACAGATGAAAGAACTGAAAGACAGCGCAGGGTTCGGCCTCAAGAGCGGAATAGGTCTACCTGGGTCAGCAGCCATGGTGTACCCCTACTTGCTGCTGCCACTTCTTCACTTCTGCACTTCATAATTTCTACATGAACAGCCTAGTTTTCTCTGAACCCCCATTCAGTGAGGAACAAAGCTGCTATGTCTGCCCTCAGAGGCTCACCTCAGGTCACGCAGAAGCCAAGATAGAGTAGAAAGATGTGTTTGGATTTTCTACTTTCCTCACTGCCATGCCATCCTGTCTCTCTCAGGACCTCAACTGAACAGTGTTCACTGTAAGTTTCTTCCACCTGTACTATCATCCTGAAGAGGTACTAGCTCAGTTGACTAGCTTTGATCATAGAACATAGCACTTGCCTTCTTAGAAAGGGGTGGTGCAAAATTACTTCCATTGCTTGCAAAACCAAGAAAATGACCAACAATAGAAGAATTAAATGATCTCTTCTATACAAATATTCCCAAAGTGAAAATACTGGACTTTTTAGTTTTGAATTTTCTGATGCATTGCTGAAAGATTGCTGGACTCCTTCTGTAAGAGCTTAGACTGAACTGCCATTTGATGTTCTTTAGATCAAGTTGCAATTGACACACTGTCCATCTAGCCCTTACCCACAGAAGGCATATACCGGTAGGAACAGATCCAAGGCACATTTAATCTCACCCTCCAGACAGGGGTAACTGCTTGGTCTACAGTCTTATGCTCCCAATTCAGCCTTTGAGCTCAGCATTCACAGACATGATGGCATAGAGCCTTGAAGACTGACAAAGCATACAAGAACACATTTACCTTTACTACCAACATGCTTTAGCCTCATTTAGATTAGAAAAGCATAGGCCTAGCCAATGTCTTCAACTCCCATTAGCTATAAGCTTTAGTATAGCAAAATAGGGTTGCTATACAGAATTCTGTTGCAAGGCACAACACTTGTATCTAGAGAAAGATAATATCCCATCTTTTCATGTGGGTAACTTCCAGGGGCTGTGGATAAGGTGGATATGTATCTAGTACCATACCTAAGGGTACACCACACTGTCAAAAATGAGATTAGCTAGAAAAGAATACATTACTATTGACTAGGTTTGTAATCTAGGAGGCATCATCCCCCTCTCCCCCTTTACTACCCCAATCACTGCAAAAGAGTATCTGCTTTGGTACCTAGCTCAGCCCTATCTATAATTCTGATGTGCAAATGCATGCTCATCCCCCTGTCTCTCATCTACCCCAAATCTCCCTGCTAGTTAGAGAAAAACAAATACTACTGCACATATCTATGATATAACTAAAAGATTTTTGGTCAGGATGCCAGAAGCATATAAACATTGGCAGCACTGCTGTTTTTGCAATCCACAGTGGCAAAGGATTTCTGATAGTTTATAAAACACAGTAGCTGATGCACTCCTCCTGGTTGTCCGCCAGCAGGCTGTCCTGAGATCCCCTCTCACTGGCTTTTTTTGACTTTGACACTATCAAGCTGTGGTATAGACCTTGTCCCTGACTCTTTTGTGATCTTTTCTCCTTCTCCAGATCCACAAAGTATGTCAGTGGGGGCAGACACAAGGCTGTGGGTGAAACGTGAAGGAAGTCAGTTAAACCCTGAATCATGAAGGTTGTTGACGGAGAGATAGGAGATAAGTCTGAGTATGTGACCTGGGAATGGTCAAGTACGAAAGACGTTGGGTACCATAAAAAAGGCTTGCAGTCCTCTTGGCTTACCTTCTATCTAAACATGATCTTAATTAAAAGATAGAGACCAAATCCTTCCCTTAGAAATGAATCTTGGAATAACTCCTATTAGCTCAGTGAGGGCAGAGTTCAACTAAAAGATAATTAAAAAAAAAAAACAATTTTTGCAGCATCTGACTAATAGGATTGAAGCCTTCCAGTAAGCCTCCAGGAACTGTGTACTTATCAAAAATGTCAATTTTAATATCATCATTAACTAATGACCAACTATTCATATCAACCTGGTGATGAAAGTGAAAATTTGTACATATATTGCTATTCTTATGTTTCAGGATATTCTTATATGCTTATTCTTATGTTTCTGTTTATTCTATAGTTTCAACTATAGAATATTCAGCAAGGCCTGAATCACATTCTGAGTAAATTCCTATGAATTCCAGAATGATTTTAGGGCACATAAAGAGTATAAGCCTGAGACACTAGTATATGAAAGTTTCATGCTTTATTTCTAATATAAGAAGGTGCATTAAAATATCATTGTATTCTAAGAGCAGATGGTTCTGAAGGCTCTTAAAAATACCAGACCACTCAATCTTCAATCCCATGGTAATCACCTTCTCAGATGATTGTATCTGTGCACGTGTACAACCTCTTAATACACAGCTTTCTATGTCATTTTTACCCTCTTCATCTGTTATATATGCTTAATCACGGTTTGTGACGCATGAAAGCCTCTGATCAGATAACCAAATGTAATTTGTTTTTGTGGAAATATATGTTATAAATATTGTATCAATAGCTGCACAGACAAGTTGACAAAAACATGCAACTAAAGATGTATATCACCTCCAGGACTGTGTGAAGGGCAGGTGTAAATCCCTGTTGCTTTAGTTCTGTTCAGGAAGCCAGTACAGCTTACACAAGCATTTATAAATGTGGACACAAGCTTGAAAACTTCTACAGAGCAATAATCAATAAGTAAGGGCAGCTCAATCTAGAACTATGCAAGAGTGTGTGATTTCTTTTACTGGAGGGCTTCAGCTGCCTGTCTTTCTGTGTGGGTGTATATAGCTACATAGCCAACTAATGAGATATTGTTGTTACTTTCCTTAGTCATTCTTGCAGCTTTACAGTAAAGGCATGGCCAGAAATATAAGCTTCATGTAGCCAGGAGAGCAAGGCAAGCTCAGGTAATTGTTAATGACCTTTGAGGAAGAGTTAACTTGTTCAGTGGCCCTTTGCTGTCAGATAGTTTAGTTAAATGAAAAAATGTGGTTTAACTGTGTGAGTTTTGATACAAGAGTAATGAATTAGACAGTTCTTTTGCAGTATTTGTGCATTAAAGGAGATTATTTGGAAAATAAGTGTTGATTTATTTAAGGGGGAATTTCTAAGGTAATTTCCTCCTATGGGAAGATTTTGTCCTGAACAGTTTATCTTCCTTTCACTTGCCAAGTATTGTATTTTAGCTGCTTCCCCATTTGAACTTTCCTAAATTCACTGGATGGCATATTTTATTTTTCCATGAAAAAAATGGAGGAAAAAAGTCATACAGACTTACTCATTTTTGAATCTGTCCTACTTTTCATCACTACTAAAAGTACTAAACATGAAATCATGCTCACTTATTTATTCACCAGCAAAAACAGTCTCCAGTGTCTGTCTCATGAGCTGCGAACCCTACAGAACAAGGATGGCTTTTGCTTGTATTATCCAGCACTGAACTCTTTGGCAGGGCACTGAGCAAAAGAATTAAATAGCACTAGCACCTCCAAATGGGTGGTCATGTGTTATATGTAAAAAGAAGACATTTCTTCTAAATTCTGTATTGTTATTGAATATTGGTTGCATTCAAATAAAGTGAGGATGAGAATTTTGGCTGGAATTAAATCCAAAGAAAGCCAGGTAATCTGCACCACCTGAGAATACCATCTGCATTAAGCTTTTCTGGGACCACCAGTGTTCTTTTTTTCCCCCTTAAATTTCAAAAGCGAAGCTAAAGAACACTCCAGAACAGCATGCAGCCCACATGCATGAGATTTGTGCCACCTCTGTTGGTTCCTCAGGAAGACCAGCCCCAGTGACCACAGCTCTCTCCAGGAACCAGGAGCAACAGTCAATTCAGAACACAGCCGGCTGGCTGGAGAGAGTCAGACATGCCTGGGGAGGTGGCAATAACCCCAGACCATGGAGGAGTGGGAATGAGAACTGGCAAACCCTGCTAGAGTTAGGGGTTCCAGCTCCATCACTGGACCAACCAGTGAGACTCAGGGAGAGACCTTCTTCATATTATTTTAGGAAACTTTTTGTTGAGAAATATTTCTGTGCTCTTTGACCTATTAACATGAGATAAGATCCAGAATAAGCCAAAACACTTTGAAATCTGGGAAAGTTTTGCCAGTCAAACAGATTGCCCACTGAGCTTTCAAAAAACACGCTGAGAAAGAAAAAACAGGTACATTCATCCCACTGTCCTCTTCAGTTCCACAAATTTAGAGACCGTAGCCGACTGTGTTCCCTCGGTGACACCTAACAAAACATTACCAAGGTGGTAGACGAGGTCTGACTGCTCTGCAATTCTGGTGAAATCTGCGTGAGGGCTATGACTTCCTTATTGCTTTGACATAGTCACAGATGGAAAAGGGTTGAGAAAAAAAAAAAAAAAAGGAAAAACAGTTTCAGAGGTACAACTGAGAGAAAAAGAATGAGCCTCGTGATGGCCTGTCAACTCCCCCTAGTAGCCAATCCTCTGCATTGTTTGCAGGCCCTTAAAAAAACAAAAGTGCCTGTGAGGGGAAGGATGAGGGAACAGAAGACTGAGGTCTGATCAGGATTCAGTGCTGTTAGGAGTGCCATTCTCCAGTTGTGACTGTAAAGAAGTAACTTAATAATGTTTACTTTATGCTGTGCCAGGGGTGGGAGCAGTCATTTCAGGGGAAGGCACAAAAGTCAAGCTTTTTCGAACTTTGGCCTGGTTCTTCTCACTGTTTGTTTGGTTTACACTCACATAACAAGGATGCAATGGAAGTCTCCTGATAAACCACGGACGTCAGGGAACGGAGCATCAGTCTCCTCGTGCTACATCTGCTTCTCCTGCCTGCCTTCACGTCTGCCCTTTCTGTCAGCGAAAGGCAGTCTCTGTACTACTCGGGTGAAGACATGCAGGCACGCTCATTTCTCCTCTGACTAACCTGGTAGGCAGCACAGGCGGCTCCCCATGTCACAGATTCAGTTGCACTGAAACACACAGGTAATAGAGGCAAAAAATTGGCTTCTAATTCCCAAGCTCAGCTTCTGCTCCCTATTGCCTTCTTAAAAGGCACCTTTCCCCTTTCATGGGGAACACTGACAGATGAGCCTCCAGCAGCTGCGGTTCAAAGCATGCTTATGTGCTGGCAGTGCTGTCTTGAGAGTGTGCAATCTCTTCTCCCTTCCCCACGGGTTCTCCCCACACACCACCTGGCCCTTCTGCTGTGACTAGTGCTTGCTCCACAGTGTGGGAAGTAGATCTGGAAACTGATCTGGCATAAAAATAACTGAGCCTTGCCCTGCTCTCCCACGGTAACTGCTGAGGGGCATCTGCTCCCCAAGCTGGTGACCACTGCCCAACCCCACAAAGGAGCACAGGACAGCCCAAGCTGCTCAAAGACCGCTGAGTACAGGGCCTGCACATAACCTGATGCAGACACTGCATGTGCCAACCTCCATCAGCTGGGGATGAGGGGCTGGAAGAGACCTACCTGGAACTGCTTTTTCAACTGTAACTGGCACTCTATGGGACTTCTTTTAGGCTGGGATCATATTCCTGCTTGCATGTTCACTACTACCACTTATTACCACTTTGCATTTTCAGGAGGAATGATCTTTGCTGCCTGGCCAGGTTTGTTGCTGGGAAGGGTCAGTCAAACAAAAGAGATTAAAACATAACAAAACAGTTCCTGTAAGGTGAAGGTTTCCTCAGAAAAGTTCTTTACGCTTCCTGTTAAATTACACATGCATCAGAATCACAGTTCTATCACCTCCTAAAAGCTCCTATCAGCTCCTGTCTCCATGCCAGAAACGCAAATTTTGAAAGGCCGAAGGAGGTCTCTATGCAACTAAAGGAGAAAGAAACCTTGTACCCCTAGCCACAGACCATCACTCATGTGAGGGATGACTCATGTGACGGTGCAAGCTCCTGCAGGGCTAGACAACCCCAGGCAGAGGACAGGAACTGTCGGCTTTGCCTTCTCACAGCCACCCTGCACATACAGCACCAGCCAGTGCCTCAGCGCAGCTCCTGGTGCCCTGCGCGAGGCAGAAAGGAGCACACCTTCCATAAACATGCACCTTGTCACTGCTATTTGTTTGCTCATGCAGCCAGCAGGAGAAGGGCAATTAGCCTGGCTTAACCAAGCTCAAGTTAAGCCAGGAGTATAAGTGATGCCCAGTACTTGCTGGGCTGAGGTGGGTAAGGGAGCCCTGAGGCTATGAGGGGAGAAGGCAGCTGTACATCTCCCATGTATCACCCTCATTCATGGCTAAGGGCACGGACAAATTAGTCAACCTTAAGGATTATTCCAATTTATAGCAGCAAAGAATTGGCCTCTGGGAGCCGTTATACCAGACGGGGATAATTGGAGAGCTAACATCCCTCTAGCTAGATGTCCTTCTCCGAATGCCTCCTATGTGGGAAGTGCCTGGAAGACGCCAAATGGCAGCAGTCTGAATAAACTCCCTGTCGGGCAGTTTATATTCTGCAGTAGTATTGCCATTTCTTGTGCTAAAAGGCTCTGGCATTGCCTCAAGTGTACACAGTGTGGGTCTGCTGTAAAACTGAGGATAACTTACTCCTGAAACTCAAAATACTTTCTTGCGAAGAACCAGGGCTGTGCAATCAGCCTGGCTCCTGCATTCTCTGCAGCCACTGCTGCTTCCAGAGCTTGCATTTGTTGCCTCACACTTTCATGTTGCATCTCAGGCACCTCTTCTAATGTTTTGCAATGGTCTTGCCAAGCTTAAGATACACCTCATCTACCCACTTTGCTCTCAGGGTAAATTTGGGGGAAAAGAGTGCGGAAGGGATGATACTAGACATGAAATGCCTTTTCCAAGGCATGAAGGTGGAAGCTGTTCACTGTTTGAGTGGTTGGCACTTGGTATCGTAAGCACAGGTGTGGTTACAGTACAATCACAACAACGGTAAACCTGAACAATTGCAATGGAGTAAACTTGAGGCTGACTCAGTGCCCGTAACTTTTTCCTAACTATACTTAGGTCACTTTCAGAAGGAAAACTACAACAGCCAGGTAGTTGAATGGCTAAAGATCAGAGGTGTGCAGTAGAATACAGTACAGTGTACAGAAATAAATGCTATGATATCGAATCAGCTAAACTATATACATTTTACTTCTGTAGATATTTCCATGTATCTGTTTTAGGAATCACAAAGACCACCTTATGCTACAAATATGGTATCTTAAATCTAAAGTAAATTCCACTGGAATTGATTTCCAGTGACACTAGACCAAAGGAGATCAGAATTAGGCCCTTATTACAAATTTACACCAGAAGAATTAATAGCAGAATGTACAATTTTCTCCCTGTAATATGTAATGATCAAACAAAGCAAAAATGAAACTTGACAAGCAGCTGGTTTGATAAAACTTCTAGGCACAAAATCTAATTCTCTGCCTCTTGCAATTTACATAGCCATTCAGACCAACACTTAGTGACTTTAAATCTCCACAATTCTAAGCCAAGGGTGTCTCATGCCCAATGTGGTGAAAGTAGAAATAATTGTACAGAATCAGCTTCAGTGAAACTACTTTGTCTCCTTCCTGGTGATAATTTACATCTGTGAAAGTTTTAATGTCACAGTCATGAAGACTGATCTTTCTGTGTAAAAAAGGAAGCTCTTTCGGTTATTCAGTAAAAATGAAGAGTTATTAGAAAAAGGGAATTTTGGAAAATCATTTTATCAATGATTTTCTATGCACAATGACAAATCTTCAGCTGCTGTAAGTTGATCTTAACTCAAATAATACTTGAGATTATTAATGAAAATGTGGCAGGAAACAGGACTTTCATGACTCACTACTTTGTCTATCTTAGTGCATTTCTTATACTACTGAAATAAAAAATAATTGGGCTTCAGATAATTTTACAATGAGAACAGAGAAGAGGCTGAGAAAGCATGGGCTTGTGTCACTGGAAATTCCAGCAGAAGAATGGAGATGGGCATGATTTCTGGGATCAGCAGAGCTATGTGGTCCCACTTCTAGAAAGAGTGCCAGAAAGACTAAAAGAAATGAGTGCAGTGGCCACTGCAGACTAAGGGATGCTTAAAAACGCAGCATGAAGCAGCTGGCTCAGGCACAGTATCCAAGTGTGTATCATCTGGCAAGCAAACATTAGTTGAACTGTGTAGTACAGAGGTTTTTAATCAGTGTTTATTCCATGTAGAATAAACATAATCAGGAAGGGGAAAGGGGAAAGCACCATAAAAGTTAGCAAGGGGCAGCAAATATACTTCTTACAAAGCCACACAATGTTACTTTCTCTGCCACAAAGCAGACACTTGCTTTATAACTCTGTAGCTATCCTAATTTATCCTACCTTCTGATAATAAACAAAAATACTAACTGAAAGTTTACTGCAAGAAAAGATGCAGCACGATATACAGGATATGAGCTAGTCTGTTGTCGATACTGTGTGTTGGGGATCCTTCAGCAACTGCGGGGTAGCTCACTCTGCTTTCATTGAGGTAAGCTAATTTGCGTTTACTGTGGAGTAAAAGTCCAAATGCAAGGAAGTGACACCTTGGAGAGTCAACTGAAGTGCAAACGTAGTTTTTACATTATTACTTCTTGGAACTTTTTCGCTTGTAATCAATGAAGATAATACTCTGATTATCATAATGTGAGAAATACACTATGTCACGTAGGTACGCCACTTAAGTCACACACTTAGAAAATAAAAGAGATAAATTAGCAGTAAAACAAACACAGAAATTAATTAAAAACAGGAAGGTAATAACAATCATGTGATCTTTAACCTGTGCCAAGTACTTGAGTTTGAAGCTCCACCTCTGCTTTCTCTTACTTTTTCAATTATCTGCCTGTTAGCCAACACCATTCACATTTTAGGTTACTGCAGGAGGAAATTTGAATGTTTGTAGATTCGATGTCAGCCTCAAAAATGGTAATTGTAGTGCTCATAGTGGTGGAAATACTGAAGTTCTAACATCCACACGGTTGTGCAACAAGAAAAAGTTGCATTACCCAGAAATGAAAAATTTATTTTCTTTAACTTGCTTCTTTAACATCATCCAGAGTAATGGAGCACAATGTCTTCTTGAGGGCCACATTCGGATGTGAAGAAAAAGAAAGGAATGCAGGGGAACTGATTACAGTGTTCAAAAAGATGGTGGGTGGAGTACATCTTTTTTTGTGTTATATTTTTCTGGATTCAATATACAGTATCCCCTTTTTGTTGATGTTAAGAGTAAATGGGTGCCAAAGAGTTACTCATCTAGTCATGGACTATTCACACTACAGGGAGCTGTTAGCTGGACAACATGAAGCAGTATCAGGGTCCTCTTTCCTTTCAGAATGGGCTGTGATATGGTACTTCCTTCTACAAGCAGCGTTTTAAGTTTGTTAAGAAAAAAAAAAAAAAAAAAAAAGGAAAACCCAATTAAGACACGCAGTTACCCCAGCTACTCCAGATAATGAGGAACTGTAGTTTGAGCAAGAAATACCCTTGAATGGTGGGTCTATGGTCCATGACACAATCATTATATGTACCCTTGAATTTAAGAGCACAGTTTGAACTGGTCATTGCTAGATTAGAGTTTACAGTACGAATAAACAAGCTTCACCTTACAGATAAGCAGGAGTGACTTCCACAGATATGCTCAATTGCAACTAATTTCCTTTCTATCACTACCAAAGGAAGGAAACTGAGCAGACTCAAACATGCATTTCCTTAGCTACATGGCAAACACAGAGCATTCTACTGCTGTCCCATGTTCAAAGGCATTATGAAGAAAAAATGTGCTAAGAAAAAAAAATCCTACTCTCTTGACAGTTAGATGAAATACCAAAAAGAACAGAAAACACAACAAAGCCAATACTCTGCCAACTCATTAAGTTTTGTCTCGCTTCTGTAATAGAAGGCCCGAATACACTAATGCACGCCGCTGCCTGCTGCTGAGCCTGGATTTAAGCCATAAATTCTAGCTTAAATACTATGACTAGTCCTACACTGGCAGAGCTGGGGCCTTTCTGTACTGCAAATACAGGCTTCCAAGTGCCTGCTCTGGCTGTGCGGCACAGCTTGACCAGCGCAGGGCTGGAAGGAGTACACAGCAAACCAGGGAATGGCAAACGTGCCCCTTGGGTTGAGGCCACAGCAAAGGAAGAGGCACAGAGGAGGCATCATGCCTTTTCCATGGTAGCGCAGGCAGCACTGCACACGCGGGTAAGGTGCATGCTGCCTGTTTAAACTTTTCTAGGCACTTCTTCCTCCATACTCCTCCATATACACTCATGTTGCGACTTACACTGCAATTCTGAGGCATTTGGATGTCACTGAGAATTGCCAGGCAACTACAGCTTTCAGTGACATAAAAGAAATTGGGGATCTTCTGCAGAAGATAATTAGTGTCTCGATGGATGCTCTGATTCAAAGAGCATGACTTTTCTCTGCTTATTCACCTGCATCCCTTACAAGGGTGATGCATAAGTGCTTACTTTTATGGGTAAGAGAATTAGCATTTTTCTTTGTGTGTGTCAGGCCCTTTCTGACACAAGGTACAAATCAAATAGAGAATTTCTAGACTGAAAGCAGAGCATACACACAGAGCTCTGCTTTTAGCCCGAAACAGGAATGAGTTCATGTGCTGATAAAAGGCTAAACACTGAGCGGAGCTAGCAGGATCAGAGGATTTCCTCACAACACAGTCTCAGCTAGCTTTGATATTTTGCTTTGTTTTACACCATAATAAAAACATGCGCTAGGCAGGAGCAGAACAGCTTGCTTCTGTGGTGGGCACCAGCCCACCCTCTCACCAGCCAATTGGGAATCCCAGGAAGCAGCCTGGGAACTGCCCGGCTTGTGTCTGAGGAAGGAGCCTAGCTGGGAGGGCAGGAGGTGAAGCCAAGCAGCGTGCTCACTCACGGGATGGCAGCTGCAGAGGCCAGAAAGTCCCTTTACCCACATGCATAGGAGTGGCTCATTTCATTGCCACCCTAAGGCAAGGCAGCCAGGAAGCTCGCAGACGGTTCCCATCTGGACTGCTGGCAAGACAGGGACATTTCACACACACGGCCTGATCTGCGTGCATTTTCTGGTGGAAAATCTCGACTTCACCAAGGTTATCTCGACTTCACCAAGGCTTTTGACACCGTCCCTCACAATATCCTCCTGGGCAAGCTCCAGAAGTGTGGGATAGATGAGTGCACAGTGAGGTGGATTAGGAACTGGCTGGATGGCAGGGCCCAGAGAGTGGTGATCAGCGGTGCAGAGTCTAGTTGGAGGCCTGTAGCTAGCGGGGTCCCCCAGGGGTCAGTCCTTGGTCCAGTCCTGTTCAATTTATTCATCAATGACCTGGATGAAGGCACAGAGTGCTCCCTCAGCAAGTTTGCTGATGACACGAAACTGGGAGGAGTAGCTGATACCCCAGAGGGCTGCGCTGCCATCCAGAGGGACCTGGACAGACTGGACAACTGGGCGGTGAAAAACCTCATGCAATTCAACAAGGCCACGTGCAAGGTTCTGCACCTGGGGAGGAATAACCCCAGACACCAGTACAGGCTGGGGACTGACCTTCTGGAGAGCAGCTCTGCGGAGAAAGACCTGGGTGTCATGGTGGACGACAAGTTGACCATGAGGCAGCAGTGTGCCCTCGTGGCCAAAAAGGCCAATGGGATCCTGGGCTGCATTAAGAAGAGCGTCTCCAGCAGGTCGAGGGAGGTGATCCTGCCCCTCTACTCAGCCCTGGTGAGGCCACATCTGGAGTATTGTGTCCAGTTCTGGGCTCCACAGTATAAGAGGGATGTGGAGCTGCTGGAGAGAGTCCAGCGCAGGGCTACGAGGACGATCAGGGGCCTGGAACATCTGCCCTACAAGGAGAGGCTGAGGGAGCTGGGCTTGTTCAGCCTGGAGAAGAGAAGGCTGAGAGGGGATCTAATCAGTGTATATAAATACCTCAAGGGAGGGAGTGCAGAGGATGGTGCTGGTCTCTTTTCAGTGGTGGCCACTGATAGGACTAGAGGAAATGGCCGGAAACTGAAGCACCAAAAGTTCCACAGGAACTTAAGGAAAAATTTTTTAACAGTGAGGGTGACAGAGCCCTGGAACAGGCTGCCCAGAGAGGTTGTGGAGTCTCCTTCTCTGGAGATCTTCAAACCCCGCTTGGACGCAGTCCTGTGCCACGTGCTATAGGTGACTCTGCGTGTGCAGGGGGGTTGGACTAGATGATCTCTAGAGGTCCCTTCCAACCCTAAGCATTCTATGATTCTATTCTATGATTCTATTCTATGATTCTATGAAAAGGGTTCTCTGGCAATGGTGTGAGGAGGCAGCACAGCAACCGTCCTACGGCATGAGGTAAGAGGAGAACAGGAGAGCGCAGTTCCTGAGAAGGGATTCCCTTCCTACTTGTAGCTAGTCAAGAGATCCTTTTCTTAAAGAATGTTTTTGCACCAAATATGAGCTCTTCTCTGCACACGAGCAAGCTGGGACAGGTCTCGCATGAGTGGGATGGAGGCTTTTGGGGCCACACCTTGCTCACAGAAACTTGAGATGAAGCCAGCTGTGGTGAATGCTGATAAAACTTGCAATCAGCAGCAGCTTTCACACTAAATGTGTTCAGGCTGACTTTCCTTCCAGTGCAATGGAGGATGAGAGTGCAAGGTATGTATAGAAGTTTATTTTTATAACATATTTTAGAGCACAAGGATGTCTTTGTTATGGTGGCTGAGATGTTATGGAGGTTCAGCACAGCATCATAGAGAAATGCCCCTTATAAACTTGCCGCACACATGACAGTTCAGGGGAAAAAGTGGGCTGGACGATCAAACTTTCCTTCTCTGCAAAAGAGCAGTATTTGGATGAAAATGGCTGGGGCAGAGGGGGGTGGCATGCCTACCTGGCTGTGCCTGAAAAAGTAGTATGTCTGCATGCCATGCGATGAGAGTCACTGCCTCTTTTCCTTGCTAATGACAGAAACTAATGGCAGACTCATATTCCTGATGTAATCTCAGGATTCTCTACTTTGCCCTGGAAATGGATATTGCAACAGATCTGGGTGAAATGTTATGGTCCTAATGCTTACTCACCAAATGCTACAAGCCTTTGTTTGGACACCAAGATGAGAAATCAATTATTCACACAGATCTTTGGCAAAATTAAACTAAAATCCATCCCAGCACTATGACCAGAGAATCTAAAACAAAATCCAAACCTGGATTGTGAAAATATGTGAAAGTAACATTAATGTTGTCACAGAGTTGTAATTGTATAGTCAACAGAATTTGGTCACATGTTCTGTGCTTCCATAGTCCCATCAATATTTATTTATTGTGACTTACAGTCTCGTGTCTGTAAGCTCAGTGAAAACTGTGCATTGAACTTGTCCATGATCAATTGACCTGGATTCCAATCTCAGGTAAGAATTAGGCAAACTGGATATTTTTAGCTTGCAGGTTTCATCATTATAAAACTGTATGCAAAAGAATCCAGGCATAACTAGGTAATATAGAAGTTTGTTTTCTATCTCTTTTTTTCCCCTCAAAAACTTGGTAAATATATTTCTGTCAAAACCAACAAAATTTTGTTTCTGAATGAAAGCCACGTATGCAAACCTTAATACAGACGAACATTTTTGGGGGTGAAATTGCAAGCACCAGAAAACAAACTATTGAAAGACAAGTTCAATTGTAGCCTTAACAAGAGGTTTTACTATCAGCAAAAGGCTTTAGGAAATATTGGGAGGGACAAATGGCTTTAATTCTTACTCCAGAGACCTTATGGTACATAGCTGCTCTACTTGAAAATAATCCCTCGAAAGCCCAGTTAATGGGGCACAGTTTTGAGCTTCTTTACTGGTTACATGCAGAGCAAAAGGCCTTCTTTGGGATATTTCTCCATACTTCCTCTTTTATTTGTTTATTCTCTTCTAATTTTCCAGCAGCCTCTGCTTCTGCTTCAACCAGAAAGCAAGATTTCTTCACTGCACTCAGTAAAGAGACTGTTGCTGTTAACAACCCAATTTGATGCTTATTGTGCATCCTTTGCTATGCCAGGGAGCCAGCACTGAGAGCTTGGAGAGGTCTGTGGCCAAAAGCTCTGGAAGCATTCACAAAAGCATTTCCTGAACCACATCTGACAGGACAAGTTAGCTTATCCAAACCCCCACAGGCTTATTCTGGTCTAATCACTGCTGCTCCTGCATTTCTAGGCTGCAGCACTGCACCGGGCAATTGTATTTTTTAAACGCAGCCTAAGAGCAAAGCAAAGGCCAGGATTTAGTGTTGTGGAGGAGCTGAGGCCTGTCACTGCCTGGGCTCTGGCAGAGGCAGAAGCGCTGGCCGCAGGCAGAGCACAGCGCAGCTGACCCAGCCTGTCTGCACGCTGAACCGCCGCGCCACGCAGAGAACTCTCATTTGTCCTAACAGGGTGGGCGGGCACGGGGCTGCGTCCCCAGCTGGCGTAAATCACAGCAGCCCTCCTGAAATCAATGCAATTATGCCAATTTCCATAGATTCGTAGATTTGAAAGTCAGAAGGGAGTATTGTGATTTACATGTTGCTTATAGCTGTGATCTATGTTGTAAATGAGGATTTATGGCAGTCATGAGGATCCAGCCCTTTGATGCATTTCAGGGAGTCTAATCTTTTAGTCAGGTAATTTTTACAGAGTGGCTGCTTTGCAGCAGACAATTTTTAGTCCTGCAGGGGAATAACAGAACCCTGAAGATTCACGTGGGATGGGAAGGGTTATTTACACCTTGAAATGAGGTTGTGCGAGGCAAAGAAGAAACAACAGAAGGCAGGGCTTGGAGTACAGGATTGAGACACAGGACAGCAGAGGTGGCAGAGCAAGGAGGGAAATGACAGCTAGATGGAAAGTGACAGCTCAGTGTGTTCTCTTCAACAAACCCCTTCAGCTCTGGAGCTTCCTCCTTCTCTCTTATCCAATGGCACAATATTCCTGGATAGTTCCATGCACCAGCTCTGCAGAATGATGCTAGTGCTTTCCTCAACCTCCTCTGGCTTCTTGGCTTGACAGCTCCTGTCTGTGGTCCTGTTCCAAATGTATGCTTCAAGCACATAAGCAGTGCAGCTCTGATCATTCAAAATATCTGCTCACCACATCCTCTCTTTCCCCTCACTACTCCTCAGCCCACTTCACTGTGAGCATACACTGTGCCAGGCTTATTGGAAGCTCTGAACTCATGAGCATGAGTCACCAGAATGATGGCACTGAGGAACAAGTTCCTATCCAGGGCTGTTTTTCTGGCTGTGCAACCCTCCAGCAGTGACCCTCTGGCAGCTAGAAGAGTATAGGAACAGGACAGTATCATGTTATCCATGGCTTTTTGATACCAGCTGTGTTGCCAGGAACCTGTAGGATGGGTTGGATTTCGAGACCTCTTCCTGACCCTTGCAATTCCTGGCTCTTCTGGCTGGCCAGCCTCCCTCAACCAAACAACCAACCTGAGGTAGCTGTTGCTGCTGGAGGAGAGTGTTATTCCTGTATCTACACTTGCAAGGAACTACAGATCAGTGGGTCCTTCAGCAAGCTGATTGTGCTACTCCAGCAATTGCAATGATCTCTTAGGGCTTTCACAGGTATCAATTAATAGGCTAGTTCCATTTTTCCCCATTCTATTGACTCCTTCCTAACAGTAGAGAAAATGAAGCATATGAAGATTCAGCAAATGGTCACTGCGAGAGCTCTACAAAGAGGTCTAAAGCAGTGTTTTCCAGGGCCTTCTCCTTTTATCATGACAGCTCGGGAGAACTTCCTTTTGTATTGCCATAGCATCCTCACATGTTGCTTTGTGAGATGAAAGGCACAGCACAACTGTGAGGGTGACGGGCTGGCATGCTGATAAGCCCTATGCAGCAGCCTGACAAGGCCTGAGGATTGAAGGCAAAACCCTGAAGGATAGAACAGGAAGCAAAATGAGAAAACTCTAAGGAACCTTATAGAGGCATAGAGAATTCCTTCTTCCTCAAAGACAGAAAAGAATCAAAACTGATGGGTCCTGCCCAGTGCTCCAGGCAACTGGCACAGGTTGGGTTTGACTCTGCCAGGAAAATATGCCAAAGCAATGAGTCTGGAGCTAGTCATACCAGGTGTGGTCATTTTGCTTCATCCTACAGCACAAAATAAGGCTGGCTTGAATGGACCAGTCCAGCTGTACTACTAGGAAGGTTTGCTGGAAAGTCTTGGTAGTGAAGGAGGATGAGTTCAGTCTACTCGCAGCAACTGTAAAGAATCAGAGTTGGTCAGTCCCTACAGTGTGACAGTCCTTCTGCTTAATTATTAGCTCTACCATTCCAAATCAACGTAAGAGGTAGCTGCTGTAGTCTTAAACAGAGCTTAGGAATTATGGAATCACAGAATCACTGAGGCTGGAAGGAACCTCAGGAGACCATCTACTCCAACCCCCCTGCACAAGCAGGATCCCCTACATCATGTTGCACAAGATGTTGTCCAAGTGAGTTTTGAATATCTGCAGAGAAGGAGACTCCACAGCCTCTCTGGGCAGCCTGTTCCAGTGCTCTGTCACCCTCACAGTTGAGAAGTTTTTCCTCAAATTCAGGCGGAACTTCCTATGTTTCAGTTTGTGGCTGTTGCCTCTTGTCCTGTTGCTCACCACCACTGAAGAGAGTCTAGCCCCATCATCTTAACATCCTCCCTTAACGTATTTGTACACACTGATAAGATCCTCCCCTCAGTCTTCTCTAGGGTAAACAGTTTCTGCTCTCTCAGCCTCTTCTCACATGAGAGATGCTCCCATCCCCTAATCATCTTCTCAGCCCTGTGCAGGACTCTCTCCAGTAGTTCCATGCCTCTCTAGTACTTGGACACAGCATCCCAGATGCAGTCTCACCAGGGCTGAGGAGGAGGATGACCTACCTCAATGTGCTGGCAACACTTGCTAATGCACCCCAGATACCATTGTCCTTCGTGGCCACTGGGACACATTGCTGGATCATGGCCAGTCTGTAGTCCACCAGGCCTCCCAGGTCCCTCTCCGCAGAGCTGCTCTCCAGGCCACCCCCAGCCTATACTGGTACTTGGGGTTAGTCCTCCCCAAGTGCAGGACCCGACACTTGCCTTTGTTGAACTTCATGAGGTTCCCCTCTGCCCATTTCTCCAGCCTCCCTGGCTCCCTCTGAATGGCAGCAGAGATCTCTGGGGTATTATCCACCCTCCTGTTTTCTATCATCAGCAATCTTGTCCCTTCATCTGGGTCACTGATGAATAAATTAAACAGGATTGGACCCAGTAGTGATCCCTGGGGGACACTGCTAGCTATAAGCCTCCAGATAGACTCTGCACCATTGACCATGACCCTCTGAGCTCTGCCATCCTGCCAGTTCTTAGTCTACCTCACTGTCAGCTAACCCACACTTCCTGAGCTTGCCTGTGAGGAGGTTACGGGAGACAGTGTCAAAAGCCTTGATGAAGTCGAGGTAGACAACATCCATGCCTCATCTACCCAGGCATGGAAGCTATCAGATTGGTTAAGCATGATTTCCCATCTGTGAATTCATGTCAATGACTCCTGATCACCTTCTTGTTCTCCACATGCTTAAGGGATGGCATCCAGGATGAGCTGTTCTGTAACATTTCCAGAGATAGAGCTGAGGTTGACTCACCTGTGTTTTCCTGGGTCTTCCTTTGTGAGATCTCAGTGAAAGAAGCATGTATTTCATGACCCAGATTTTGGGTGGATGTAAGTAAGCCTCTTCTGGTTACCCAAATACTGGCATATGTACTTAAGCATTCCTAGAAGTTCTCTCCTTCTCTAGCCAAAAAAACAAAAACAAAACCAAAAACAAAACCAGAATGCTAAAATTTCTTAGGCCATGCAGAAAAAAAATCCCTTTATGTTTCACCCACAAATACAGCAAGTTATGAGCAAAACCCAGTCTCTCGTGCATCCCTATACTCAGTCCTTATTTCAGTTTGGAATATACAAAATAAATCTTTAACTGCATCAGGAATATGAACATGGAAGTGCTTCTCCTCCTATGATTAATTCAATTCGCAATGCTTAGGGAAGAGTCTATAAACACAAACACACATACACACATGCAGGATTCTACCAAATTATGCAAAGTGCTTACCTCATTTTTGCAATCAACCCTCAATTTCATTAGCAGCAGACTGACACTCAATTGGGAATTTTTCTTAAATTGACTTTTGCTGTTTTGAATGCATGTTTCAGTCTTTCCAAGGCTCCAGGGGGGAGGAAAAACATAAGGTGGTAGCAGGAAAACACATTGCATCTCTTGCCTTTCTGGTTTACACTTGCAGTAAATCCACTTGTTTTCATTGCTGGCTTGGACGCAAGGAACAGAGGAGGAACAATTAACACTCACCCTCTTTGCATATACACATATATACATACACTCCTGTGAAAAAAATTCCATTCCATTTCTGGAATCACTTTTGTTCTCTCCCTAATTGCCGACTGATGCCTAAGGATTTGTAGTAAAGCACACAAACTTCTATTCACAACCAGTTACTCCTTAAAAACTGTTTAATCCTGTTTGGTGTTTAATTCCTCTCAGTGTTGATGCTAATAATTACATTTTAAATAACCATCCAAAATATGAGTTCGTGGTGACCAGAATCCAAGGATAGCCATTGCAGCTTTAGAAAGTAGGCATGCACACAACAGGTAGGCCTACCTCAGGACATGGAAACAGTACTGAAATGATAAGAAAGAAGTAATGTGTGCTTATCTAGACAGCTGCTCATTCTGTGGCATGTATTTACACAGTGATTTGGTGACTTGACTGTGTAGTGGAATTAACAGTGGTATCACTGGGCACGAATGGAAGGACTCCTGAAGAAACTAAGGGAAGTAGCTGGATGTAATATGAATTACCCTAAGCATAAAAAAAAAAAAAAAAAAAAAAAAAAAAGCAGCAGGAAGATATATATGATTCAGGGACTGGTTACTACTGCACTGACACTTTAAAACCTGAGAACCAGAACCTGAGCTTACAACAATAATGACCCAAAACTCAACTGCCCTATTGGCCTAAGAAGATTTTGCTGGGCAAGAAGATGTTGTTTTGCAAACATTTGCACAATTGAGGGCAAAATGCCTTCTCATTTAGAAGCTGCTATGCTACATAAATATGCATATCTATTTTGGTGAGAAGACCATCATTTTAAAAATAAATAGAACTAATGCTCCAAATTGGAAAAATTAAGTTAACAACATTCTTGTGGAACCGCAAATTCTGTACTTCTGCAATACTGAAGCTATATAAATATAAAATATGTATATAGAAATACGTAAATAAAATAGAAAATGCAAATGTTGCAATAGAAAAGTCCAGATCTAAATGAGGGAATCAAAATGAAGCATTTTTACTTTCTCAAAATGAAACTATTTGATATTACCACTGTGAAATGGGAAAGTCAAAAGATAATTGTTTCTCATTAGTCCCATTTTAAATGTTGACACATTTCCACAAAATAATTTCATTTTGACCAAGAGAAGGCCATTTGACTGATATTTTTTCCAACCTGTTCTAGTCAAAATTTCCCCATAGCAATGCTGCATAAAGCAAATCTTTTTCCTCTCCACCTGCAATACACATATCCAGGAACTCTTCCTTCCCTGGAATTTCTAGCCTGCTGCTTAGGCACCAACTGCATTCAAGCATCAGCTCTTCCCTGCTCATCTGTTTCACGTCAGAGAAAAATCTCATGCAATTAAAGTCATTGGTCTCTCTCTTAAAAGTGACACTCTGTCTTTCTTTGCTTTTCTTCCAGTAAGTAGCTATAAGGGCTTCTATGACATGGTTTACGCTAGACCATGTATACCAATAAAATTGAAAAGTCAAGGGAGATCATTTGCAAATAAACAACACAGAAAGCACAGAATCATAGAACCATTATTGTTGAAAAAGACCTTCAAGATCATCGAATCCAATAGTAAGCCCTTCAACACCAGGCCTGCTAAACCATGTCCCTAAGTGCCACATCTACACGTTTCTTGAGCACTGCCAGGGACGGTGACTCCACCACTTCTCTGGGCAGCCTGTTCCAATGCTTCACCACTCTTTCCATGTAGAATTTTTTCCTAATATCTAACGTAGATGCTTGATGCTTCAGGCCACAAGTAGACTTGGTACAGAACTGCAGAGGCCCACAGTCCCCTAGGGATCACCGCAGTTTGGCGGCTTTGTAAAGCCTAGATAGAAGACCAGTACTAAATGGCCTAGGACTGCAGAAGTCTTCAGACAACAGCATTCAGAGTACTGGTATGGATATTGTCTGAGGGAGATAGGGCTCTAACTGCTTCTGTTGATGGGAGACACAGCAGCATTTTTCATGAAGGGGATAGGTGCTCCAGCCAAGTCCCCAGCGCGTAAAAGCTTTTAGTCTGTATCTATCTAATTTATTTCTACAACTTCCACAGAACATGGCATTTTTCACTGCCTGTCCCAAATTGTTATGGAGCATCATTCTGTGCTTCTAAACATCTGACGTCATTACTGTGATGGTTCATAAGGTTCATATAGATTATGTAGGTGCCTTGGAAGCACCAGAGCTAAAGTCTGTCTAGCTTGGAAATTTTAAAGCATAGTCTAATTTCCTGGAAGTTTATGTAAAAATTAATGTGTACCACATTAAAAGCAAGTGGAGTTTGACTTCTCCAGGCAAATCTTTCACAACTACCAACAACATCTGCATCTGCATCTTCCACAAAACATTTTAAACTCGAAGTATTCAGGATCTGGAAGCTTACAGAAAACTTATGCTACCTTTGCATCTGGTGAAGAGAATGTCCCTACACTTCAAACATTGCCAGTCTTCAACATAGAAGTAGCATGGCACAGTTTTAACCTGGAAATAACCAGGTAACTTGAATAACCTGGAAAGCCCACTTTCAATGGTAAGAGAGAGCAGCTGGAAAGAAGGAGGAGTTGAAAATTCACAGAAAATACATAGGGACAACTCAGCACCATAAAAATTGCTTTCAGAGGAGAAATGTTTCCCTGGCTTCTCTATGCAACTGCTCAGCTATGAGCCTAGCTATGCCACAAAGCACAGGGCAGCAGGAGCTCTAAGCAGCCACCACTCTTACACGGCCTCTCTGAGCGCTGCCATTTAACAGGCTGTTGTCCTGGGTAGTCACCTACTTTTGTGATTCTCCTTTAAGCATTAGATTGACCCTTACATAACTTTGAAGCACAAGAGGCGAAAAGAAACATAAGAAAAAGTGAACTTGGCAACAACAATGAAATAAAGCAAGGATCACAAGATCAAAAACATACTGAGAGAGAACAGAAAGGAGAGTAAGCAGAGCACTCCCAGCAACCATCATGCTATGATAGCATCTGAAAGCTGAAACTCGTGGGTGCTCTGCCCAGTGATATGAGAGGACAATGGAACAAACACAGTGGACATGGGTGCCACCATGGGATCACCCATCTAACTTCCCACACTGGCTGGCATGGGTACCAACCTGGCTAGGGCCAGTAGGAAGCTGGCATGGAGGTCCTTTGACTTTTTGAGCTCTTTAGGATCTCTATAGCCGCATCTTCAAGCTTTTCCCAGGAACCATTTTTTTTTTTACCTTAAAGCTGAAGGAAACACATGAATCCAGAAGCTGGAGATTTAAGAAGCACAGCACATACTGTAAAACCTGTCATAAAAATATATCTGGCTACACTAGTGACTTTCCAGGCGCTAGTTAATCTTTGGGCCAGGTATGGAAGGGGAGAGGAGCCTACTGAACAGAGAAGGCTTGCAGGCTGAGAGAGGTCTTGAGATCAGAGTTGCTTTAATAGTACTTCCCTTGCTTTCTCAGGATGGCTTTAGAAAGAAATGCATGTTCTACACAATCTACAGTCTAACTCGACAGACTTCTCTGCCTCTCTTTTCATCTTTGTCTTTCATTCTGGGTGTACAATAAACGCAGCAACAAATTTTGCATTGATGTATACCCCATGAAATATCCCATGAAATTGTTTACTTGAATATACAGCATAAACAAGTGCAGGACTTGACCAGCTTATAGATTTGTAAAATCTATTTGAAGGTCTTTCAGGATCCATTTGCAATACATAATGTAAAATGTTGTAAAATCATCCTTGTACACAACATTGCATTTTGGCATACCACCCTCCATCCCTACGGAAAAAAAAAAAAAAAAAAAAAAAACTATGATAATAAGCAATGCAATGCTGCACAACACATACTTTTTCAAACTAAATTTCTGACATGCTTTTTCATTTTGCATAGCATATGGCTGTAGGCTGTATTACATGTTATATAGTAGCAGACAGTAATATTTCATTTTTTTCAAATGAATCCATTTTTTATTACACAAACCCATAAACATAGCTGGTATGTGTGTGTGTGTATTTCCCTCAAAAAAAGACCTAAATCAAACAAATAAAACCTGACAACAGTAAACTTCTATATTAAGCTTTAAGTTTTTGCCAAGGTCAAGAATAAAGAAACTGACTTCTTGCTTATACCACGCCTATGTTATTGTACTTTACTGGCTTCATTGAAGATACTGTCATTTGATAACAGAAAACATGAGACCAAAATCAAGCCCAAAGGCTGTGCCATTAACATACTGGCATAACCCAAATTACAAGAGAGAAACATGTTATGTCAAGGTGGCCAAAAATATGGGTATGTAGCAGAATCAGTAAAGCCTTGCCAGGTGGCTTTTAAGTTTCGACTACACAGCACTAAAATCAACTGCAGTAGTATGAACATTGATGCAGTGTTAACTCTGAATGAATGATGATCAGAAAGGTAACGTGTGCTTACATGAATGGTTTAACTGTTCAGATCAGCCTGTGGACATACAAATAGGAGACTACAACCCAGATAAGTAAATTTACTGTCAATAAATACAGGTCTTGGTAAGACCCCAAGTATGTGATGTTCTCCATACTCCTGAAGAAAATCCTACATTTCTTGGGGAGAAGCTGTCACAGTTGCCAGCACATTTGGAGTTCCAGAAGTGCAAATGCTCAGATGATGTTCAGATGATGTTCAGATGCAAAAGATCTCCATAAATCTGTAAAGAAAGCTGATGGACCTCTATGAAGTTATTCACTAGAACTTTGTGAAAGGTCTAAAGGTCCACAGCTTTGTTGTGGCCTCCAACTTTATTGTATTTCTCCTGTTTGTCCAGGACCCTCTCACATATTTTTTTTTCTTCTTTCAAACAAATCATGTCCTGCTTTAAATACTACAAAAGAAATAAAATAAGGGAAAAGATGCAAAGTTTTGCATAATGTGTTTCTGAGAAATGAATACTTAGCATTGTATGAATACCTAATTAGACCAGACATAAAGCTCAGCATCAAAACAGCAAAACTATGGGTTAAAGCACGCAGCAATCCATGGTTAGCACTGCAAATATGCAGACAAGAATGTGCAATGAAAACCCTGTGAAGTATCAGCCCTTAAGCAGTCAAGATGAAGGCATGTCTTAGCTGGACATCCACTCTAATCTCCTCATTGCAGCCCTCCTCCTATTCCACCCATTCCCAGGCATGCATTTATTCCTTACCCTCATAGCCAATGCAGGTCTCCAACCTGTAAAGACATCTACCTAATTGAACTGAGCGTTACACACATAAGGTCTACCCAAGGCACACCCTTCTGGGTTGCCTGGTCAGACATGCCACCACACTAATGTGCTTACGCCACTTGCAGCCTGGGCTGGCTTGTGTCGGTTACAGTGGAACTTGGGAATCATAGCATCATTATGGTTGGAAAATACCTTTAGGATCATCAAGTCCAACTGTAAATCCACCACCAAAACCTGTGACTGCCAGCATCCATCCAAGCATCTATGAGGCCCAAGCCCTAGGTTGCAGATTGCTCTGCGTAGCACCAAAATGTCTACATTTGATTTTGGGTCTAAAGCAGCATGTGGCAAAATCTGTTGTTCTCCCTGACCATGGGATAATATCTCATATATCCTGTGATTTTTTATTCCAAGGAATGAGAAAAAGAGGCATGATCCAAGACCAAAGACCAGGATTATGCCTTAAAAGCATTATCTTGAGAGAGTCTGTCAGTAATCAAGGAGTATAGTGGTGTAGTGAAGACTAATAATATATGTATATAACCTTAATATAGCACATTAGCTATACAGCATGCTATTTATGGGAATATTTCCACTTGCAAAAAGCATCCAAGATTTTCTGTCTCCAGGAAGGTTTGTTCCTGATGGTCCTATTCCTGCTGTAGTTCTCTATTACTTGTACCAGTCCAAATGATAAAAGCCAGTGTCCGATAAAAAAAAAAATCCTATTGACCCTGCCCTATCCTTTGCATTTCTCCAGAAAACCTTTTCCCCTTCTTACGTGGTACTGTTTTAAAGAGTCTCAGGTGCCTAGTTCTCCTCTCCTGCACAAGGAAAATGGTGGATTTCTCCTTCAGCATCTTCTTGTGATGGACTGCCTTCCATCTTGCAAAGACTTGCTCTTTCTTCCCCATCCTAATTTCTATTATTTACTGCCAGCCTCAGCTGACTCCTTTCTGAGCTTCTAGAATAACTCTCGTCTCAAATTCCACTGCAGTTTATTCCTCTTTGATACTGCCTGGGGATCTGACTATCATTTTCCAGATTGCTTATTTGCATTATAGCCTCACTGAATACTTGGCCTCTTCACACACAAACACACATTAAAAAAAGGCACTATTACAAGAGATATGACTACCCAATAAGGCCTGGACATGCCAAAATAGAAGGTGGGTTAAGGCCATGCATCCAATGCATCCGATGCATTTAGTTTTGGCAGTTGACTTGAGGTGTTCTATCCTGAGCAATGGCAGCAGTACCGATCAAAACCTGATTCACATTAAAAAGGGTTAGAGTCCACTCTAGCCTTTTGTGTTTAGTCGGGGCTTCTAATGCATCCTAGGCAATGACACCATCACGCACCTTTTATCCACATTATGCCACTTCACAGTTGGTCCCATTTCTCTCTGTGAATTTTGTGAATTTCCATCAATGGTGCTACTCAAACAAAGGAACAGGAGGAACTGGTGTGAGAAAGACTAGAAGGAGGCAAGCATGCTGGCCCAGATTCTCAATTCATAAACTGATTTTCTTGTCATTTTGCTGCATGCATGTCAGTAAGAGATTAGCTGCCTCATTCTGCTACCCATTTTTGTGCTTCTCGGAGAAGTGTATCCTCACACTTGGCTCTTCTCAAGAGCAAGGCGGGTGTATGCTGGATGTGAGTTTCCCCCCGCCCGCTCCCATGTTTAATTCCGCTTTCTGAACTGTGCATTTTGAATGCTTTTCCAGTGCACCGCATGCAATTAGAGACAGTCCCACAGGGCAGAGGTGCAGGCTGCATTCTGAGATATTCCTCTGCTGTAGAAAATAAACAACAGCCTTTGAGACTGTTTCTCCACCAAAATAATTTTAGCATTTCACTGTCACACAGTAGGCACTCCGAGTGGGGGGAGAATATATTGAGAGGTGCTGCTGTGGCAACCTCAGGAGGCTGGTTATTTTAAAATGCACCAGACAATTAATTAATTTTCCTTAAAAAAAAAAAGGAAGGAAAAAAACGTTGTAAAAATATAGTTCGAGGTATTACACTTTCATAACAAAGTCTCTATTATAAATGAGCCTCTCCTTTCCAGACAGGGCTGTAATTAGATTGCCTGCGGTGATGATGAATGGCCAAGGTGAATTCATTTCTGGGGAGGAAACGCGCAGCGGTGGTGAGGAGCCATGTGCGAAACGCGGGGGCTACCTACAGCGGCCACCCGAGACGCCCTGCGACCGTGGCCAGCGCGGCAGGGACAGGAGCTCGGCCTCCATTTCACAGCACGCCCTGCCCCAGCTGTCACCCCAACGGTCGTTAACGGCCATGGGCAGCAGCTCTCCGTGCCTCACACACAGCTTTCCTCATCCCAGCCATCCTCCTGCCGGTCCTTCCCACTCCGGAGCGGCACTCCTGCGGCCCGGAGCGCTGCGGCTCCCGAGAGGCGGCGGCAGAGCGTGGGACACGCCGTGGCGGAGCCACCAGGGACGTGGCGCTGCCTTCCCTGCCGCGGAGCGGCAGCCCGCGGCGTCCCTCATCCGCTGTGTTTATTATGATTAATTCCCCCTTCTCCGCCTCTCCTCGCTGCAGGAAATGCTGCTTCCCAGGCCAGGTAGTGGGAGAGCGCTGCGCTTCCCAGGCACCAGGAAATGCTCTTTTTAAGGCCTTTTTTTAAATACAGTCCTCTTGGTACTGAGCAATGGGCACGGCAGATGCCCCCAAAATACAGATTTTTGCTGACAGCGACAAGTAGCAGCAAGAGAAGTAGATGAAACTGGGCTCAGTCCTGGCCAGGGATGGCTTCGTGCTTGCTCTGGCATAAGAGGTATCAGCATTTGGCCCGCAGAGTCTAAGCACGTAATCACATAATCTTGGTGCTTTCTTAGATGTTTCTGCTTTCTCTAAATTGCATCTTTTTTTTTCTCTCTCACAACTTCACCATTGGTCATTTCACAACATATAATGCTTGGAAATGAAGAGCCCATCCTCAAGTAAAAAAGGAAACTGTCCCCTGGAAAGATCCCTCCATGGTGAGGGATACGCAAGATGAAAATTAGGCTCAAATTACTAGCTGTGCGAACACTGAAAGCACTGAAGTGGCACCAGCTGAGATACAGATGTTATAAACAACATTGTCATTTGCAGTTAGAAAAACCCTTCCATTGACAAGACCATTGGCAGAGCGAGGCAGATGATAGCAGCAGAAGCACACGTTTTCGCTCTGTGGACATTTTTCCCAGCATTGATAAAAACAGTCTATGTGGAGGATGAAGCAGCTGCTCGCCAAAGGGCTAAGGCCCCTGGTTCCCGATACAGAGCTATCTGGTGTGCTGTGAATGCTAAATCTTAGGAAGGTAACAGAGGATTTGGAAATTGCAGGCTTCGCTAATGCAGTTGGATCCATTTTAACCGCACATATTTATGGGCCTTGCATTTCTTCTTTTGCCCTGAACACTTCCTGAACAACCCTAAAACTCTCAGCATCAATTAATGTAAATGTGACAGGCTTCTCTGATACGTGGGATGCGTCTTTCAGCCTCATTAGAGAAGGGAAGGGCTTTCCATCCATCTCCCGATTTTGATGGAAATACTATACAACATGTTTTATCTTTGTGAAACAATAAGAGCGAGGGGGCTGAGAGCCAGGGCCGCCAGCTAAGAGTTGATGATGGAATTTAATTGGTTAGTAACAAAATTTTAGTGCTGAGACAGCTTGTTTACATCTATTTAATGTCATTGCTTCCTGAATTTGTCTATCAGGGAGTGCTGCCTGACTGCTTCAGCCAGATAACAGACTAGTTCATGCCGCTTCCAGATTTATCTTCTCTTCTGGCCACCAACAGACTCTTTCCAGTCTTTCAGTTGCTATCTAGCAGCTTCCTTTTTTTAATTATTATTTTTGCGCTCCACCAAGCTGTGCTCTATCCCTACTTATGCTGTGGCTTTTCACCTGGGGATATTGGTACTTCAATCCCATACTTCATCTCTATTCTAGCTCCACGTATTTTGCTTGCCATCCCATAGACTTGCAGCAGATTGCACTTCCATGCTTCGAAAGCCCAGCACTTTTCTCACTTCACGAAACCCGTAAAGGCCACTTTATTTAGGTGAGGCATTTCAGCTCTAAAGCCTCTAAAGTTGCTCAAGGATCTGGGAACTGGTGGAACAAAAGCCCATGGAATTACTGAGGGTGCTCTGTACTTTACAGGAGTGGGCCCATAATATGCTCCTATTATCCCACATTTGCTTTTCTTTGAGATGTTTCTACCTGCTCTCTGGCACATCTTTAGAAAGCAAAGGGGATACAAAACTGCATTTGTTTTCCAGTCTGTATTTGTTGCACAGTGCTTTGTCTGGCAGGGACAGTGCCCACATGCAACAGTCTCTGAGCGTTCTTTAACTGGCAAGCAGCACTATTTGCAAATCTGAGAGTTCAAACATGAGAGGAAGAAGGAATGCAAGTTTACAGACAAAATGGCAATACAACTGAGAGCATAATCCATATATCCACGTGCAGATGTGCCAGAAAGTACCAGTGAATTGCAAAGTAATGTAATTGCACACATTGACATTCAGGTGATGTGCCAAACAAAGAGCAACTTGCTGCATCCAAGGGGGCACGCAAAGATGGGCTCCAGAGTTCAAAGGGAAAAAAATGAGCCAATATCACTAAAGTGCTCCTGTAGGAAAGCTGAAGTCAATGGCCTGCTACTCTGCCTATGTCTGCTATCCGTTCCATGTGGGAGAAGATTTTGAAACCTTTCTAAGACTATGACAACATTATCCGCAAATAGCTCTCTGTTACTAATACGAAAACAGCCAGGTAGAACTATGATTTTTTTTTAAGTGGGAGGTAATTGTTTATGAAAAGATGATAGAGAAACAGTCAGATGAAAAAGAAAAAAAAAAGGCAAAGCCTGAATTTCAGTTTAAAAGCTCAATAAAAAACAGTTGGTGAGGTGGATAATTCACTATAGGGTGAATTATTTTTCATATATGGATGAATTACAAACTTCACCTTCCAGGTCATTTGGAAAGGATTATTTGGCCAATAGAAGCAATTGTGAGCATTTCCAAATTCTTCAGCTAAACATGGGGGAAACTGAATCAGAATTAATAAAAGGTCTTGTTACAGAAGTAGGCGCTGGCATGGAAAAAGGATTCCAGGCCTCTGACGACTGACATATGCATGTTCATCATGTTCGCAGCGTCTGTTTCACTTCGACTGAGTAAGAGTTATTACATAAGTTTTAACTATTGCTACATGAACTTCCCATGATAATCTACTGCCTCATTACAAAATAACCAGCCTTGCAGAGGCTCCACTACTGGTCGGAGATGTTCTCAGAACCAAAGCACATGAGAAGTCAAGTTTTGAACTGTATTGTATAACACAAATGATAGCAGAGACTAGCATGAAGAGATGGTTGGAATCCTTTAGTGGACCAACGGAAATTAAAAAAATGGTTCCTGGCAACAGTAAAGAAACAGGGTGTCATTAGGAAAAGATCCCATTAAAAGGGAGCTGTTGGAAAAAGAACGTGTCTGTTCAGATGTCATAAGAGTACTTGACAGAACCACCCCCCTTCCATATCTATTGATAGCTGGGATTGAAAACTTTACAGATGCACCCATCCGAGCCTTTCAGAAACTTGAAAGATAGCATCAGATGGGACCTCCTCTTGTGTAAGGGAGGCTAACAGCAGCAATGCCATCAGATCATCGCTTCTGGTGACATTTTCTTTCCAAAATCAAGTTTTTAGTGGAACTTTTTTATCTTCTGGAAAAGAAACAATTGGTTTTGGCAGCAGTGTGGTGAAGACTAACTTGTGCGCATCTCTATCACAGGAAGCATTTAATAACATTCCTTTAGCATCCCATTTCGTTAGGCAGGAGCATAAACCAAAATTGGGATGTGTCAGGTCCCTCGTTACTGTGGCATTAGGCAAAGAGACTACAGTTACCTGACTGTGACAGAGCTTTTTAAACTCGCTGATTGTTTTTGCTTTTAAGTGAATTACAGGATGTTCTTCATCCCCCTGGGGCTCACACGTATGTGCTACATTTATAAAATGAGGCCTTTTTTTTTATCTTTAGGAGAGAGGAAAGGAGGATACCCTTCATACAGCCCTACCTTGCCCATAAGGGCATCAACCAGGCATGACGTATTCATGGCAACTAACAAGGTTTGTAAATATACCATGTCTAGGAAGTCACTGGTGGCAGATGTTTTTTCTTCATCGCTGCACACAAGCCTTGTAAGCATGAGCACCCTTTCAGCACAGTTGCAAAGGAAAAATGCAGTCGTGTCTCGCTGTAGAGAGAGAAACGATGTACAGAGTAGAGCGCAGGGAGGTGGGCTCATTTAGAAAATTAAACATGACCTTTTAAGCGGAAAATAGATGGATGTAGCACAGACGTCCCATCCACAGTGTGAGACAAAAATGTTACAATCTGCCTAAAAGCACTCTGTGCTTTTTTTAAGCACTAGATATTATAAAAAGCTGTGGACAAGTGATTTTTTTCCCAGTTCCTGGACAAATTATGAGTATTAATGTATGCAAGCATTTGCAACAAGAAAAGCAGCAGTGTCTAATAATAATCCTGATACATTCTCAGCACTTAAAAGAGCAAATTTAGTCCTGATGCAATCAATAGCTGGGCAAGAGTCCGACTTTTCTGCCGCCTCTGTCCTGCAGTTCACTGCATGTCCTGATGTTTCGGTGGCTGCAGCTGAACCACAGAACAAACCATCTCTGAACTGCCTCCTTGGTGCCCTGTCAGACTGAAACCCCAGCTGAGGAACAAGGGACCCACTGCAGTGCATGCTGCTTCCCCAGTTCCTCACAGATCTCCTTTTCTTTTCAGTCTCAACCCAATATACTGCAAGAGCATGGCCATGGTTTGTGCCCTTCAACAGGAGCTGAGAAGCCCTCTCCAGCTTCACTGGTCCAATACAACCATTCAGCCATTATGGGTGAGGGAAGGATGTGTGCTTCTCAGGAGATTCAAAACAGGATGGACAAGCTTAGTGTCTACAAGTCCAAACTCTATAGAGTCCCTGACAGATGCACTGGAGCACTTGAGATGAAGACTGAACCACAGAGGTCTCCTTGTCCGTGGTACAACTTATGTCTGTCCTCCCCAGAGCTTCATACCACATCCTGACCTCTATCAGTCCCTCCCTGGGTGTGATATGACCTTCTCCCCTGATGGCAGGGGCAGCTGCAAGCTGTGGTAGGGGCATTTTGCAAGTCTGGCTTGTTCTGCTGCCCTTTAGACCTGTCACCACCTTCATTCATCTGGTTCATTCAGCTGCCGCGTCTTGTCACAGTTCTCTGCCACATGGTTCTCTGTGTCAGGGATTGCCTGGAAATGTCAAAAAAAATCCAAGCCTTCCTGACCTTCTGCCTCTGCTTCACATCCCAGGCAGCCCACGAAAGAACTTGTGCAGCTTGTGGCTATGCTAAGGCTGCGTGGGCAGAGATTGTTGCATGCTGCTGTGCCAGAAGGCCTAAGCAAACCTTTTATTTCAGGTTGCCAGTCTTTTTTAATTGTGGTTTTATTCATCTAAAGTTGCCTGACTGGAAAAGCCCATGCCACACCGACACTCCCTTGAAGATTTCATTTGTACATGGGGGGTTGTTTTATTGCCACTCAACATGCATTTCAAAATGGAGCCAGACCATTCAAGGAATGCACAGGCCTGGTGCCCTCCTCTGTACATCCTGTGTAACACTACTTTCCAGGAAGAGGGTATGGCTGGGAAGGAGAGGGGAAATGTCTAAGAAGTCAATGTTTTCATTTCTGTGTTTACATGTCCACAAACAATTTTAAAATAGCATTTAAAACTCTATTAAAAATAGCAACCGCAATCTTTATGCTGACCTTGCATAAAAACTCAATATCAAAGAGCCTTTCTGTTTACAGCTCCAATAGAAATGTAAGGAGAGAAAATACATGTTTGTCCTGTGAGTGACAGCGAACGTGTTACGAAAAGGCTTCCAATGATGCCATTCGGGGGACAGGAGGAGGGGAAGAACCGGTGAAAAGAGGTTGCAGTAACAGAAACAGGTCTTTTGTGTTAAAATGTTCACAAACATGGACATTTAGAGCTATATCACTGCTGGATATAAGCGTAATTCTGCTGCCATCAGTAACGCAATGCCAGTTCACACCAGCCGAAGAGCTTGCCATTTAACCATGTTTTGCTTCGACTTGATGAATTCCCAAATATAACTCCCACCCTCCAATGGCACCAAGTGCGTGGCAAGGAACCAAAGCGCTGGGGACATGGCCAGGAGCCCCTTGGTTAGAATTTTTCCTTGTGTGTGAGAAGTCACACATACTGCAGTAGGCCTCAAGAAAATAATAATAATACAGTGCATCAGCTATGAGGTGGGGGCACAAGTACAGTTCTTATTTGGCAAACAGGAAAGCTGCATTCCCGCAGTGTCAGGTCAGGAGTCTACTGCAGTCTTGGTTAGACCTTTAGTCTTCTCTTGCCAAGCCCCAGGCTTCTAACTGCAGCACACAGGGCCACGAGGAAGTGACTTTACCTTGAAACAGAGCAGGTCACACCAGACACAAGATAATAAAAAGGAAAAAAAAAAATCAAGCGACAGAATGCACTCAGTGCCCCTGAAAGGTCTCCACTTACACACAAACCATTTCATATCGGCCAAGTTAAACACCGGCCTGCACTATCCCCACACTCGGTACATTTCCCAAGGACACAGTATAAATGCTTCCATCAAGGCACAGCTTAATTTATTTGTTTGCTTCTCTTCTTACTCACGAGAAAGCATTTTTGTTTAAATGGGGAAAATAAATAGTCTCCTGACCCCTTCTCTCTGCCGCACATGCTCCGATGCTACCCTAGTTTTATGAAGCTAATGGGGGGAAAATGCTGTGGGAGGCCCTTGTTAAAACACTGGCAGCGCCTTCCATTTCATAATGCAATGATTCAGGACTGCATTGTGTTTGCAGAAGCAGGAGGAAGAGGAGGCTAATAAAAAGAAATCCATTATCAGAGCTTTCTGTGCATAAGGACAGCTGGTCAAAATGCAGGGAAGACAACAACTACCTTGAAATAAAGAGCCCATGATGGAGATAAATAATCATGGGGCTCATTCACCAAGGGCCTGCTGTTCAGAAATCCACTGGAACAGCTGCAGCTTACACGTCATTATACTTCTGATCAGTGAGCATTAGAAACCTTTTTGTGAGTCCCTTGTTTGTTATATTAATCATTGCAAAAGCAGACCCTGCAGACTTAAAATTAGGCAGGAAATGTGGGGGCTTCACCTCACCCCAACTTTGTCAGTCAGCCTCCATTTTAGTTATTTTTTTTTTTACTCTAACGGAGTAAAAAAACTCCGGACTTCATGGAGGCAACAAAGAAGAGCTGAGACCACAATTGCTCTCTGCCACACAGATCTTAAGAGCTTGGACCTAAAGCTGGTTGAGAATCAATTGGGTCCCTAAACAGTTCATGCCTTGGGCTGATCTGTAAGTAATGCTTTTTCCTACTTACCTCACGGTGCTAAGTAGCCCATGATCTACACAGAGTGATTAAAACAATATTTCCTGCAAATCACTTGGAAGAGGTTAAGGTAGAAAGAACATAGTCTTCTCCAGCTGATGTACGGGCTATTTTTGTTGGACAAAACAGAAGAATAAAAGCTATGCCCCCTCTTTCTTCCTGTCTAGCCTCCTAAGTTTATTTGTGAATTAGTGTGTCTGCCTTGGAGCCATGGATCTTGTATAGAATACTTCACTATGAGGGCTGCTGCCTCTCTGAGCTACTGCTTCAGGCTGTCTGTAGACATAGACAGCTGTTACAGAATGAGTTGTATTTAGTTCTTTCTGTGAGATTTTCTATGGATCTGCAAAGGCTAGCTCTTTCAAATATAAGCCAATGCTGATATAACTGCAGGAAATCTCTGTTTCTGTGGCTCTGTCTGTATTACCAAATCGGGCAGCAGTTCCCAGTTGCTAGATCCCGATTTGCTGCTCTCCTAAGTCCCTGAGCAGAAGGGAGACCTAGGCGTGCTGGTTGACTGTGAATCATGACCGTGAGCTGTTGGCTAGCATCCAGTTTGGGCCATTGCGAAAAGACCATGGGATGTTCTGCGGCATACGCTGGTGTGCGCATGGAGGTACAGTCTCCATGGGTTATTCTTAACACTGCACAACACACTCTTAATTGCATAATTCAATTCTCAGTATCTTTCTTAAGCTACATTACTTTCCCACAACCTTTCATAGCCCATAGCCTACTTTGCTAAGTCCACATCCTGAGCTAAGTCTTCATCCTGCCATATCAACTGCTATGTAAGCATATGCTTCCTATGGGAGAGAAGATTCCCTGAACCTACAGAGACTTTGCCGATGTGAACATGCTCATGTGAGGAGAATCCAAAGCAACACTGGATGGTACGTTGAAACTGAAAAAACAGCCCCAGTGAGGACTGTATCGTGTGGCACAACATGAAGAAGCCTCATGCAACACAGCAGGCAAGCTCCAACCCTGATGAGGACAGGAAAAGGGATTTCCCTCCTTGTATTCCCCTTTCTCGAGGCCATTGCTTCTGCAGAGATGCTCCAGTAGAGGATACTGAACATCCAGCTAACTGAGTTCTTCACAGCTTCCATGCTGAATCAGAGGATGTCTCTGCCTTCTGCATTTCCCATCTGCTCCACCTCCTCCAAGGTAAATGGAAAAAAAAATAGTTCTCAGCGCAGCCACTGTGGCTTTTGTGCACCTCTCCAGATCGCACCTAGCTGTTCTCCCCCTCTCCAACTCTCCTGCCATACAATGTGGTCCTCTCAGTTCCTCTGGCAGGGGACACCTCTGCAGTGACAGAGATTCCTTCTGCGGGACACAACACTTTGTGCTGATCTCTTCTGTGTGCATCCTGCTTTGCTCATCCTGAGAGGGATGGGATTTCCTGACAGCTCTAAGAGCAGGATCCTGTGGATGCTGAACTCTTTCCGGAAGCTTTACTCCTATTTCCCATCTCTCTAGAGTATTATCTTCTCAGCTGTGTATACGTGACAACCCAGCCTAGCTAACAACGAACCTAAACAGGAAGTCAGCAGTTAATCACAGGTGAACAGGCCATCAACATGTGAAAATGTAACGTGGTGCATTTCCAAAATGTTTATTTTACATCCTGTGAGGGATAAAATAATATTCTAGAAAAATGATGTGATATAATTACAAAGGCGTCCTCCGCCCCCTTTGCCTGCTATTGGCTGTTCCCTGCTCTCCTCAGAGCTCCCTGGCAACATGTGAGCAAATAAGCAGCATCAATCACTTACATTGTTTGGTTATCTTTTCTACCCTCATGGTTTAATTTAAAAATTCCCTTAAGTTGTTGGGTTCCCCCCACTCCTAATAAAGACTAACAATCATAATAAAGACTAAAAAATCGTAATAAAGATTAATGCAGACTAAAACAAAACAAAATTTAGTTCTGGCTTGGTTGTGACCTGGCTGACTAAATATTAAAAGCCACAATGTTCCAGCCATCATATCCTCAGCCCCTGAAACCAAAGCTTTTCTCTACAACACCACCTGGATAACTTCAGCAGGAAGGCAGCTTCCCCCAAAATCATTCATAAAATAGATTTATTATTTAGGAGGGCAGGTAAGGCCTCTGGGATTTGCCACTTAACCGTTTCAGCAAGACAAATCACCTTCCCTATGTTAACCCTCTACAGTATATTGGTATGTATGTATGTTACATACAATCCTTCCACTGCCATAGGATCTCCTGATGAAACTGGCACAGTGATTTTTCTAGGGCGTGGGATTTTTCCCATTGGGCTTTTGCCCTAGGCAAGTGGGAAAAAACACCCAAAAAGCAAACTTTCTGATGAAAAAGAGCTTTTCCCATGTTAAGATAATATGACTAGGAAAGCTGAAAATTTCTATGGAAAAGGAGTTATCCTCTGAGCAGTGCTGGAATAATAGCAAGCATTAATTCCACTGGGGAACAAAAAAAAAAAAAAAAAAAAAAAAAAAAAATGTTCTGTGCTGGAGAGCAAATACTCAGTATCATTTTCTAAGGAAACTGTAGTTCAGGATAAAAAAAGTTAGTCTAAAATTTCCACAAAACGTCCCCACATAACTACTTCTCTCAAGCTGCTTTATGCATAATAAATTTCTGGTCAGCAAGAGACAGGAATTGGAGAACCTGCTCCTTTGTCTTCCTGTAAATCTGTATGGTTTCTCCAGTACTAAAGGTAGAGGCTCCTGGGGCAAGTGGTTAAATACTGCTGTCTGTCCACACTGCTGAACTTGTAGGCATCTCAAGATGTGAGTGAAAGGGCCTGATCTAGTGGTGACTGAAGTCAAGACAGATCTATCCTTTGGCTCCAGAAAACTTGCACTGGGCCTAAAATGAAAACACCAAGAATCACAAGCTGTATTTAGGCCGAGCTGTATTTAGGCTTCCCAGACACCTCTCAGAGCTACTCTGATGTGCAAGTTCAAGACTATGTGGGGATTCGGTCCCCCGCTTTTCAGAGCTACCTGTCAAGACATAAGTACCCAAGACATGAACATGAAACACTGGTAGAGGGCAGCCTGGATGCAGTTGCTTTTTGGCGCTGAGGGGCAGAGGAATCTCCCCTCGCAAGAGGAGGCCTTTTTTGGCTCCTGTTGGTTTTCATTTTGCCGAAGTTTCTCCTCTCATCTCCCAACCCAAACAGCATGCTTTAAGAAGGATTCGTAAAGCCTTAGGGACTGTCACTGCTGCCCATCTGTGTTAGCTATATGCAGATAGACAACAACATCGATGAAGAACAAGGCTTCCTTCCAACACAGCACCAGTGCAGAAAGGGCTTTGCAAACAGTCAGTCCCTCCATACCCTGACCCAGCTTCCATTAGCTGTTAATTGCCCTGCAAAAAAGACTAGCTTGGGGCTTCTCAGCCTTTTGTTGATCCCTTGTTTGAACACAAAAGATGTTGCTTGACCTCTCCTCACATATCTCACTGGGGAAAAGAAAGAAGGCAGAGGGGGAGTGTTCAGCACCCTGCTGCAGGCTGCAGCCCAGAGGTTAAGGAACTCAGAGCTAGGACATCTGCATTAGTTTATAACAGCACTTTAACACTGCAGCACAAGGAGTGCTGAGTGGAAGAGCTCTGCTCTGTAAAAATGCTGCCATGGGGTGCAGTCAAGTAGGAGCCGTGGTCTCTCAGCCTGCTAGTAGTAGTAATCCAGTATTCCTGCAGGAATAGCTGTGAAGCTTAATGATCCCTGGGGCAGTGCCACTTGATCTAATCAATGCTTACATGGTGCCCTTGAGGGCCCAGGGCCCAGCAGCATAGCCAGGCATTTCCGGATGAATCCCAAGAACAGAGGGACTGCGCTCTGTGGCACCATGTAACACACCTCCTACCTCATGTAGCTGGGGGGTGGGCAAGGTACCAGAATGAGCCTCTGCCACTATCTCTTCTCTCCACAGGTCACAGTGACCGGCAAGCGTGCCCTGTCCCAAACACTGTAATCACCCGAGAGCAATGATCTCCTTGCTTTTTGGATAGAGGATGTGTCAACTACAGCCTTCTGGGCCAACTACAGCCCTCTGAGTGCCCACAACAAGGCAGTGATACCGCCAGCACTGCCTCTGTTACAAGTGGAAAGATGACAGAGAAAGCAGTCTCTGTTGCGCCCAAGCAGTCCAGCAGCGGAGCACTTGCTGAGATCTTTTATCTTTGTGCTAGGAGCTGAAATTAATCTAAGTATTTTGGAATTATTATTGTTTGTCATTAGGGAGAATGGAAGAAGTTTCACAGAGGAGGAATACATGTGAAGACAGTCACTCCCATAGCATCACTCACACACAGCCCTGCAAAGTGAAGTTTTCTCTGAATCTTTTCTTTTTACATGTAAATTTAGACCCAACCAGCTCCTTTGAGACTGTGTGGGTGTATGCAGCCAGAGCTCACACTAGAGTGGCTTGATGCTGCAACCCCCAGTTTGCTTGACTGCAACTTTGCCAAGTAGAGCAGAGTTACTGCCAGGATGCTGTATCACCATGAAAACCCTGCCGATTACTAAGGAATCACAGCCCTTCAGAGTCCCCTTTCTGAGGACCTGCTGGCAAGCCTGAGCTCAGATGTGTAGGCACCATGGTGGTGGCAAAGCCATGCAGTTACAAACCTCAGGCATCATTACCCCCATGGAGTAGCTTATGTGGGGAGTCCCAGCTGGAGACTGAGATCACTTTACACACCTCATAATTGGTGTTTCCCTCTAACAAACTGTGTCTCCTTCCTTTTCCTCTGAAGTGTCAGGAACATAATACTACTGTCTGGCTCACATAAGCAGGACAGTTCCCAGGAAGGAGATTCAAGGCCTTGCACTGCAGCAGGCCCAGCAGTGTGGTGCAGCTCAGACAGTGGCACCCTCACGCACCTACTCAGTTAAACTCTCCCCCAGTTTCTGTGTGCCAAGATGGGCTGACTAGCTACAGCAGTTAGTTAGTAATAGGGTTGAGGCAAGGCAGGTGTTTAGTTTCCCATGATGTGAGACTTTCCATTCTGAAAGGGAAGGAAGGAGATGGAGGGGAGAAAGATGAAGGGAAATGTCATATGTAGAGTATAAAAATGTTGGCATTACACCGTTACCCTAACCCTATGCAAGACAAGCTGCATGGTGCTAACAATTTCTGAGAAATAATTGAGAGCTATTTAAACTCTGCTGCTAGGACCAGTTCCAGATCACAGCAGCCCCAGTACAAGACAGCAGAAGGAGAGAGATGCTGTCAGTACTTCTTCAGAGCTTCTTTTCCTGGGTCAGCTTTCCCAAAGCTCACACTAGCTGCTCCACTGTGCATAACCTCAGAGCAGTTGGGTACCTCTGGTCTTTTTCCCAAAGCCAGAGAAATCACCAAACCCGTGAAGGCATCTTCTCCCATTGGAACAGATTAGCTGTCCCCAGTCACATCCTCCTATGCACATGAACACCTCCCAGGTGCACGTGGCTCAAACCGCATCACCACCTCGCAATGGCTGCAGAGGTGAGTGGCGAGGAGTGATCCTATCATCACTCCAAAGGAGGAGAGAGGCCATGCAGGGTGTTTTACCCACGCCTCCCATCTTGCTATCCTGTTCCTGTCCGATTAGTCACTGCCAAGCAGCCTTTTTGCTGACATAGCCCATACGGCTGCTAACTATGGTAGGCCACCAAGCTGCAAGGAGATTCCATATGCTGGAGCACCTCCCTTCTCCTGTGACAGGATATGTCTCCTTCACACGACTGACACATGGCAGTGTCTGTTGTAGGACTTCCTTGGCATCCCTTCACTTGACCAGAAGTGCACGTAGCACCTGGCCTGTGCGCATTCCTCGCCCTCAGCCATTTCCACCTCCTTTTGTATGACTGGATGTTCACATGGAGAGGGCGGCAGGGGATGGACTCTGGGCCATGCCTGACTTGCAGTCCAGCCACCCTCCAATAAGCTCTGTCCCTGACATGAGCAGTCAGTTGCCTGGCTCACATAAACTTTTATTTGCTGCAGACATTTCAAAACACAATCAGAAACGAGGCAGCTGTTTCGCTTTGCTTTTAGGAGAACTCAAGTCTCTCTTTCACATTATTCAGCTCTCACATTTCAAAGGCAGGGAGGAGGCTCCATGTGCAACAGCCTTGCTTTATTCACTCCCTGTAATTTGTGGTGTGCCTCCTGCTCTGGGTGTCAGGGAGGGACTTTTCAAACAGAATTAAAGAGCAGAAGCACTGAGTGCCTCTGGGTGAACGAGATGCTTTCTTTGCACCTGAAGACATTACAGCCAGCCTCTATTGACATAAATGCCTAGCTTTCATGGTGGCAGAGCTGGACTTTTGACTATGAACACTGACTGCTCAGAAAACAGAAGTCAAATGAGAAACACTGAGCATTTATCAGTCACAGAAAGCCCACAGAAAGCAAACATGGAGGGCTGCAAACATGATTGAATCCAGCAGCAGTGTGTTTGTAAATGTTTGTAAATACTGTTTCTTATCATTTGGGTATTGCGAATCCTCTAAATTTTTGCTTTCCCAGAATTCCTGCTCTCTTATGAAAACTCCCATTGGTTTCAAGCTGGCATCTCTCAAGGTCACATTGGTCTAGTATTCTCTATTAAATCCACCTCCCACAGAAGAAACCATTAAAAACATCAGGAATCAGATAGTAAGCCATTTACTGCAGAGGCTGCTGCTCCCACTGTGTTTGCTGTGCTCTTAGCTAGCACAAAGGGCGCCTGATTCCAAATGGGGCCTCTGGGTGCGACTTGAAATGTTAAATGCAAGGGGTTTTTTTTATTATTTTTGCTTTAAACAAAATGCATGAAAATCACAGACTCCAGAGTTCCCAAGACAAAATGCAGCTTCAGTTATCATAAACTGCCCCAGCCTGTGGCAATTCATTTGCATTGCCTCCCCTGGCTTTTTCTGGCTCTGAAGGAGGTCAAACTTGTCTTGATCTTCAGTTAGAAAAAAAGTGTTGCAATGCTTTGTACAACACTTGTGTTTAAAGCAATTCAAAAATAAATATGACTGTCTCTCAGAACAGTTTATTTTTATGAGTCTCAGAGAATTGTATTAATTGCTTAATTTATATTTCCGTCAGGGTCAATCAATTAAGAGGAATCAGTGGCATTATTATCCTTGTAAAACACCACATCAGTCAAAAATGAAGCAGAGTCAGAGGTCTAACTGTTAATCAGGTCACATTTCACTTCCTGTTGACATTTTTATTTCCCCTGCAGAAAATATTTGACATTAAGTCTCAGATTATGAGCACTGTTCACCTAATGCAAACCGCGCAGGGGAGAAGTAGTCCTGTTGGTGCAGCTAGGGAGCGCACAGAGTCACTTGAGAGGCGCTTCTCTAAGTAGTGCAGGGTGGATCAGCAGTGATTCATCTTGATGATGAACGGGGAAGCCACTCCAAGGTGAAGGTCAGATTGCCATCCGCAAGAAAGAGGACCAGCCGTCGCGGCGGAGGTTGCTCTGCTGTGGCTTTGCTGCAAACTGCACAATTTGAACAGTTGCTACTGTCATGGTTTGGCCAAGGAGGCAAAAATATCATATTGTGATATACGTAATCAAGTGTTAATTGGCAACAGGACAACAGTAGGCTTGGCTAATGACATGGCAGGCAAGAGCAGGGCTGGAGACATACAAAGAGCCAATTTAAACAAGACGTTAGTCAGGAAGGACAGTTTTGTAGCTAAGGAATTGTCTAAGAGATGTAAAGTCTTTCAGTATTCGGTCCTTGATATTCATAGATTTCTTGAGCAACCTTGAAGAGGTCATTTAGTCCTGGAAGGATAAACTGAGCCTTGGAGTAGGGTGAAACTTGCCAGTTTGAGCAATTTGCTGTCACGTGGCCATAGCACCCTGAGCAATACTAGAAATGCAAACCCCTCTATCTGCCTCACCAGTTTCTGTCTAATGTAATCATTAATTTACATCACCACTGTATCAGAGACATGCATCTTGATACCTCCTGGCTCAAATTTCACCGCTATCCAGAAATCCGCCATTTGTAATACGGATCTAATATTTGCTCTTTGTTCACCACACTGTCAGTAGCTTTCCAGAGAAAAAGTCCCCATTGCTGTCTGTGCAATTTTCACACTGCATTCTGCTACTGACATAGCACACTTATAGTACAGGAACAATATAGGATTTATCTCAACAACCACACACCATGCAGCAGGTTTATTCCCTTTTTCTTCTTAGTGCTACTTTATGAGACCTCCATTTCATTCCTTACAGGTTTTGTTTCACAGAGCATAGTAATAAATGCTCTCCTTGCTTTTGCTCCTGCCTGTCTGCCTGTTGTATAAACACATACACACTCTAATTAATCTTTTTTTTTCAAAAAGTGATACAGATTATTGATTTGACATGCTTATTAGAACAATGATAGCACATTGCTAAACCTAACTAAACTAACACCACTTTCTTCTTTAAAAAATATCACTTATACCAACATTTTTAAAGGAGACACAGCCATTAATAACCAGTGAGAGCTCAGCAAATACTGGTAACTTTTTAAAACAGTTTTCGCATTTTATCATTTTACTGATGTTTTGCAAGCCCAGGATAATCTAGTCACTTCCAGGACTGGCTGGACTCCTCAGATTAGAGAAGTGTAGAGGAACTATACATATGCTTCTTTTTTCCTTAAAGAAACTTTGAGAAAAAAAAAATGTCATTAAGAACTTGAGTTGTCCATCAAAAGGTCTGGAGCGGGTCAGCGAAATCATTCTCAGATCAGACCACAGAACTCCTTTGCTGTGAGCTAGTGGGGAATTTAGACCCACAGGTGGTGCAAAGTCCATTCCTACAGAGCACTACATACCTGCCTGAGGTACTCTCTTAGCAGCTGAATTTGCAAACCTTGCCCCTTTTCCTGCTCTCAAAAGGCATGTTTGAATAATACTAGTGCTCAGATAAGCAGGGTTTGCCTTCTAGACATATTTACTTTACGTGGGGTGTGTAGAACTGCATTTTCTTTACAGCAACAGTCTCAAACTCTCTCTTCTTTGGATCACTCTGTAAACTTGAGTTTGCCAGTGTTGCTCAGAGGCTACTTTGACTCAGAAAGATTTTTTTTCCCTTCAGATTACTCACTATATCCTATTACACTGAATGTTTTACGTATCTGAAGCATGTGTGTGAGCAGGGGAGGGGAGAGGCACGAGGAACAGAACTCTCACTTCCAGCTCAAGCGTGCACCTTAAAAAGTGTCACTTTGCTGATGCCCGGGAAAATGCTTGCTAACACTTTGCAGCCCTTTAACATAAAGAGGTTTCCTGAGGTTTCTGACTGATCCTCAGCCCCTCAGCAGACTGAGCAGGTAGGTACCTTTGCTGTTCATTTACAGTAGGATCTTAATGTGAGTGCTGCAATCGTCACTGCAGAGCTGACAAGTGAGCCAGGCCTCAAAGACTTGGCATACCCAGTTCACCTCCTCTATTTAAACATAAAGGTGGAGAGTTAAGGCCTCCCGTGTAAATAAAATTCTTACTCTTTCTCAGTGTTGAGCGACAGTTGAGCAACCAGTTCTCCACAGCTATTCGAGTTGCTTATCCTTGTGGGAAGCCATCAGGAGGGGAGTTACCCAGAGCCCCACTTTGTCCAATTTTGAATATGCCAAAGCCACCAGCTTGATATCTCAAAAGTTTCCCGCCTAAATTTTTATAGGAAAGAAAGGTTTAGCTCTGCAATCCTTTTCTCTCCTTAATAATGCATAACCAAAGCTGTGTATGAGCAGGAAGCAAGTGCATATGTCTGTATTTTCCTTTATGTTTTGCTTTCAGAGAAAGGACATGTTTTCTGTTATATCTCTGACTGCCACAGATGTAGGAAGATTTTTTTTTTCCTGAATATGACTAACTTCTTAAAAACTGCCTTCCCAGGTTGATCAAACAAGTCATGAAAAATGGCATGTTTAAGAAATGATGATTCTGATTGAGTTCAAGTGCTATAATGTAGGCAGCACTACACCTAAGAAGACACCTAAAGTTCCACAGGAACTTAAGGAAAAATTTCTTAACAGTGAGGGTGACAGAGCCCTGGAACAGGTTGCCCAGAGAGGTTGTGGAGTCTCCTTCTCTAGAGATCTTCAAAACCCACTTGGACGCAGTCCTGTGCCACGTGCTCTAGGTGACCCTGCGTGTACAGAGGGGTTGGACTAGATGATCTCTAGAGGTCCCTTCCAACCCTAAGCATTCTATGATTCTATGATTCTATGAAGAGGGAGTTTTAAAAAATGCTTTATGGAAAGATATCTTGTTTTCTTAATAGTTTGGTTTGGAAGCAAGTTTGTAAAGCACATTAAAATTCCCCAGTGTCTTTAGGACTGCAGTGTTTCCTAAACAGTCACAGTTACCTTGGCCTTATAATCGCTGGAGAAAATATTGCCTCCTTTTGCTCCAGGAATGCAAGACTTGGCATTTGTGTAACACTCCAATCTTAACAGCTCTAGAACCACGCACTGGGAACCCTTGCAGCCCAAGCAGAGCAGCAGATTCAGGCACCTGTAGTGTACTGTCTATTACTACCTTCTCTTCGGCCTGAGCAGAATCTGTTCTGGGGAGACCTTGCCTGCTAAGGTTGGAAATTGCAAGCAGTTGTCCAGGAGACTGCTGTGAGACACAGGCCAGCTGAACTAAAAACAGCTTGTTTCATATAGGTCACAATGAATAACTGTGATTTTGATCGCATACAAATTATTATTAAGGGCTGCTGAGCAGAAAGAATGGGTATTTTTTGAGAGATATGACAATATGACAATATAACAATTTTGTAATCCTGTTGTTTGCTTTTCCAGTTTAGAAGGATTTCAGTTCCCATCTTTCCACCTTTCACTAGCCTAACATGCAAAGCACTGAGAGGGAAAAAAAAAAAAAAAAGGCGAGACAAAATATAGTGACCGAAAAAGCCAAAAGGATCTAACAGACATCTAACCTGTCTAACCTATGCCAGGATCTAACAGCGAACAACTTCTGAATTTTGTGCTGTCCTCTGTCTCTTACAGCCCTCACTAATACCTAAGGTCTTTCACCTGAATACCTTGACTCAGGTAATTAATGGGAAAATCTCTAAATGTAAGGCTAATGAGAGAGAGTGCTTAACATAATCACTATAAAGGCACCATGCTTTATTTGCTTGCCCTCAGCGCTGTGGCAGAAATTTCCTTACTGGCTTCATGATCGCTAAAGACAAACTAGGTAAGTGAAGACGGTGTGTTTTGTTTATTAAAAGGTCGGTGAATGTCCATACAGTGGTTTCATGCCATGGACATGAGAAGGCCACCATATTCAAGGAGGAAAGTGCGCTGTCTGTCTAGAGGACTTCAGGACATTTTGTGGATTCTCTACTTCCTGTCCATGCATCATTTGGTAGGTAGAGACCAGCAGAGGGGAACAAAGTCCAAGGAAAATATTTTAAGGGAAGTCCACTCTGAGATGACAAAGTGGGAGTTAATGATAATAATGGTAACCATCCAACTTAGCCAGAAAGCGTATAGCTAAACAATATCAGTCCATAGTAATGTGCATATGGGATGCATGTGTCACTCCACAGTCCTAGTGACTAGATCTCAGGCATGTCTTTTTTTTCCAGTTGCAAACTTTTTATCATTATCTTAGAATTATAGCAGTTTTGGACACTAGTTCTCAAATCCTGACTGGAACCCTTCATGTGTTACCTCAATCCAGATATTAACTTTAAATTATAATACACTGTTTCACCGAGCTGAACCACGACACTGTATTTTTTACTATTGACAAAATCAGCTTGTTTCATACTAACACCATTCTCCAGATGTAAGACTCCATTTTCCGAAAGCAATGGGTATAAAAAGAAAAAAAATGCTGAGTCAGCTTATGCATTAGATAGCTAGTGCTTAACTTAGATGTTTAGGCATCAGCTGTAGACTCAGTGGATCCCTGAGAGCAGCTATGTGATCTTAGAAATGCAATTATCATTTGAAGTAAATTTTAAAATCAGTGTCTTTATGACTCATTATCAGCAACACATTCCTCAGAGCAGAAGGCAGAGGAGGAAGTTAACTGAGGGATGCTTCTCCTGTCACATCGCTTAGGGCAAAGAACCTTGCAGCACATTCCAGAGTGCTGAATTGCTTGGAAAGGAGGGACAAGGGTTTCTTTTAGCTTCATTTCCTGTGTTTGCAATTGATATGATGGCAAACCCATTTGTGGGAACCCATGAACTCAGAAAAATATGGAACTCACCAACGAAACATTTCTTTCACTGAATAAACTGTTTTCTTTTTTCTAGACTGTGTAACCACGAAAAAAGAATATTGCAGCAAAAAGAGCTGTGCCACAGATTTAAAACAGTGAGAGTTCACCATGGTGTTATCAGCAGGAAGAGAATTTGGGTATATTATGAAAATTTCTGGACTCCATCTATAAATCTAGCTGTGGGTAGTATCAAAGACTAATCCTTTGAGGGATTTCTTTAGAACTAGCAAGCTTGGAGACATTTCTATGGATGTACAGGAAAGTATGTCTGGATTTCTTCCATATAGCATGCAGTTGGTGGTCAACTTTTGGCTGACTATTTCCTTCTGCTGTTGTGTCCTTTAGACCGTAAATGGGTCTGCAAGCTTTGTAACTTGTAAACAGTTTTTCCATAAATGGTTTTGGGTTGCCCTTGTGTCTTTCTCAAAGGACTGGATGTCACCACTCTGTGGATGGGGAGGCAGATGGCAACAGAGTTTAAAACTATCTTGAGTCCTTAGCAGAGTTAAAATAAAGGATGATCATTTTCCTTACCTTTGGGCTGGATGGTCCCCACAATTATGGGTGTCTTCTGTTACTAAAATAATGGTGAGATAATCTCAGGGAACTGAGAGTTTTCAGTTTAATAACTCCTACCAGCCAGTGTCTATGGCATATAAAATAGCACAGCAGAGCACTAAGTCAGGGGGGACCTGAGGTGTCTTCTGTTACTAAAATAATGGTGAGATAATCTCAGGGAACTGAGAGTTTTCAGTTTAATAACTCCTACCAGCCAGTGTCTATGGCATATAAAATAGCACAGCAGAGCACTAAGTCAGGGGGGACCCGAGGCAGTGCTGGGCCTTGCAGGGCAGGACAGGGCAGAACAAAGTTCTCCCCCGGGAGCGGCCCTCCTGCTGAAGGATTGCAACGAGGGAGCTGGGAACAGCTGAGGTGCTCTTGGCACATGGCTTTCCCAAGGACTCTCAAGGACACTACAGGCTTCTTCAAGCATAGGGGAAGAAGAAGGTGAAGACCATGAGGAAAAGCACTTCAGAGCCCATGTGGACACCTCTGAGCACACGGTAGTGCTGTCAGGACTCCCAGCACTGGGCTAGGAGGTTTGGGGGTCTCCCTCCACCCACCTGGGGTGTTCCTAGTACGCTTGCTGACATACGGAAATAACACTTACACAAGAAACTGCTGAGGGACAAAGCAGAGGGAAACTGCTGGTCCCTGGTCTAGAGTATCCAAAGGCAAAAATTGTTAGTAACAGAGCACAGTTGCTTCATGCCAGCTACCCCTCCCTCTTGGACCCTGGGCACATTTGGCTGAAGCAAAGAGGGATTATATCTTTATATTTGGGATCCTACTTGGCTGCACGCATCCTCTGGAACCTCTCAAATTAGCATTTCAATGCGCGCAATCTCATCACAGCAGGAATCTGTGATAGGATGTCCAGCTCTTCTCCAGTGGGTCACTAACGAGCAAGCTCCCAGGATGGGCTACACAGGGTTTAATTGCGACTCGTCCTCATTGAAGCTGGCCCATGGGGAGGGCCAGCACACGGTGCTTCAGGGGAGACTTCAGTGACATCATCCTCAGTAGAGGCCAGAGGATCTGGCTGGGGAGGGCAGGGGCAGAGCAATGCTCAGGAGGAAACGCTCCTTGCTTTTGGGTTAGGCAACCACCATAATCAGAGATAGCTCCTCCCTCAGGATGGTCACACTGCTTGAGATAGGGAAGTGTGTAACCGTGGTTGAGGTTGGTTTTACCTACGCTAGCCCTCATTTCCCTGCGTTTCCTTCCTGGCCAACATGTGACGGCAGTATGCGTAAGCATGAGAAGCAAGCAGAGCCTCCGGAAGGAGAACTCAATGCGCACACAGAGGCAAGTGTTCTGCAATGGAGCAATCTCAGGAACACAGTGCAACATTTTTTATTCATTCACAGAATACCCGCTGCCGCGGCCTCACGCTGCTCGCTGCTTCTTGTTAGCTCCCCAGCAGCTCACCAGGCCCCAGCTGGCAGTGGCTAATTGCAATCAGCAGGTGAGAAATGCAGCGCCTTGGAAATTCATCTCTGGCTCTGGGATACACTCTGGGAAACAGAGAGCGCCGGGGAAGAGAAAGGGAGATGCCTTAAACCCAAACTTCTCTCAAAAGCATTAATTGAGAAAGACAGCAATGCAGAGGACAAATCATGCTTGATTTTACTGGCAGTTATAACGGAACGATTCAGCATTAAGGAACAAGAATCTTTCACCATGCACCTCTGGTGATTTCTGGTTGCAGTCTAATCTCTCAGTACCTCTGTAATATGACATTTTTTGCAAGGTTATAATCATCTTTCTGAAGCTCAAAGGTTAGCAGAGGAATAAAGTGCTTTGCACTTGTGCTAATATCACCCAGATTCTTCATGTCTGAAGGGTGGCCTATTAACATCTGAGATCAGCTGGTGGTTTCAAGCAGTGGACAGATTTCCACTTCACTCTGGGTATTATGTGGGAACCTGGGATGTCAAAGCCAATTTATGGCAAGTGTGTGGTCTGTGTCTTGTAGCAGTGACTACTTTTAGATGATTTTGCTTAGGCTAAAGAGATCTCTACCATCCTATGAATCAGGGCTCACAGCAGAGAAGACAGTGATTAAATCCTCAAGGAGAATTTGCTGCTTTCTCACCCTGAGAAGGAGATCCTTGGGGGTCAAGGTTGAGTCACAGAAGCTGAGAAACTCGCCAGGCAGCAAAGTAAGTTTCTCTGATGACAAATTTGAGAGAACTTCCATTTCCATGGCTGGCAATATAGTATCTTGACAGCTGCTCAACTCTCACAGCAGTAGGCATGTTACAGGACATAGAAAGCTATGGATGACAGATACACACTTTGCAAGCTCTGCATTTTAAAAGGGTACTGTGAACTCAGGATTCCTCTAGAGGTAGGTGAGTGGGCCATTTCTAGCTGTTTAATCAGTGAAAATGAAGAATTTTTTAAAAAAGAAAAAAAGATATTGCCCTCTTCCAAAATAAGTCACACATAGGAATGGCCAGTACAGTGGATATGTGATGTCAACTGTGTGCTAACCACACCGCGTACATCCGTGTCATGGCACACAGCTGTTGAAATGAATAAGCACTGAGCAGCCTGTGAATTGGGAGAGACCTGGCTTCTTCTGATGGCAATGACCTGTCCATGTTTATTTATGTGCAATTGTGCCTGTGCTATGTGATCGTGGAGGACAAATTCTACCAGATAAATATCAGGTGATGGGCAGAAAAGACAATTAGCACTCTATTATGATCCCATTTGTATGCATTTAAAAACGACTAGACTACCCTTCAGATAAAGACCCATAAATAAGTACAGACCATGATTAGGGTCCTAAGGCAGATAAAGATGCACTGAAATGGGTAAAACACTAAATACTATCTGTTAGTTTGGTCATCCCAACTGAGCTGTTGCAGAAAGATGTGATAGAGACAAGCACAAGTGAAGCTTTTGTTTTGTTTTCAACTCCCATCTTAACTGTTGTGGGTTTACAGATTAATGAAACAATATATTCCTCCCCCCCCTAACCCCCCCAAAAAGCGTGTTTTGTAAGTAATTGTAATCTCAGCCTGGTGAAAACCTCCTTTTGGGAGTTCATCTGAGTTGTCTAATAGCTTTGAAAACAGACCAAGGATGGCTCCTGGATGTGGAAACAGTAGAGAGAGAACCGAAAGTGTGGAAAAAAAAATGTGACAGTCTCCTCTGTGAATTCAAATGTAAGTCCTTGCATTTGATACCTTTAAGTAGAGGAAAGGCATCAGAAACCCAGGCCACTTTTTTGGGGAATACAGGTAGTACCAGCACAGGTGCAATTATTATTGCTGACCATCAACTGGTGCAAAATGACGCAGTGCATTTGATGCCGATTGATTGCACCTTGTGATCCAACCCCTTAAGCAGTTTGTTGAAGCAGTCAGTTTGGACATGCTGGTTTGAGGCAGCCTCCACTGTTGAATTTGCTGGCAAACAACTGGAATCAGATGCTACTTGGGTCAAGCTGGGTTGTGGTCACTTAGGCTGACAGGAATTGTCCCAGCAACCACGCACTGTAAAAAGAGACTTCTGCAGGTCTGGAGTAAACAGCACTAAGGACACTCCCTAAAAATCACACAACCTGCCTGGTGAAAGCTTTAACAGCCTTTGACAAGATGCAAAAGAGCATGCGGAAGTGACTAAAGGCCACAGGTGGATGTTTTATTGTTCTCATTAGAGCATCATCTGCCCAATCTATTTCAGCAAGAAACCTCCAAGTGCTAACTCTCTTCTCTAAAAAACAAACACTACTTTCACTGTGTTGCTTAAGCAACATCCAAGCTATTCATCAGTTGAGTGCTGAGATGCCGAGTACATGGCTATCACTGAAGGCCAGTGCTCCTAAGAGCAAAGAGAAGCAGAGGGGATAGCTCTGAGGCGGACTGTGAAAAAGAGCGCCTGCAGCAGTACAACAAATTGCATCAACAAGAACTCCTGGGAGCACCACAAACCCTCTCTGGCCAGGGATTCTCTGATAGTTTAAAGGACATGAGCATCATGGGAGTTCATTAAAATGAAAAAAAATGCTAGTTGCCTGCAAACTGCTAATTTTTGAACATAAAAGAAATACGTCACTATCTTAAACATTGCATTCCAACCATACTCTTAATTAAAAATTTATTTTCTAAGGTGAATTGATTCCTGCCCCTGTCCACTTAGGTATGGCCTATATCCTGTTGCCTTTGAAGCATATGGCTTCTGTAGTATAGGATCAAACATTGCTGAGGGAAGGAATGCTCCCTCAGCAAGTTGCTGATGATACCAAACTGGGAGGAGTAGCCGATACCCCAGAGGGCTGCGCTGCCATCCAGAGAGACCTGGACAGACTGGACAACTGGGCGGTGAGAAACCTCATGAAATTCAACAAGGCCAAGTGTAAGGTCCTGCACCTGGGGAGGAATAACCCCAGACACCAGCACAGGCTGGGGACCGACCTTCTGCAGAGCAGCTCTGCGGAGAAAGACCTGGGTGTCATGGTGGATGATAAGTTGACCATGAGGCAGCAGTGTGCCCTCGTGGCCAAGAAGGCCAATGGGATCCTGGGGTGCGTTAAGAAGAGCGTCTCCAGCAGGTCGAGGGAGGTGATCCTGCCCCTCTACTCAGCCCTGGTGAGGCCACATCTGGAGTATTGTGTCCAGTTCTGGGCTCCACAGTACATGAGGGATGTGGAACTACTGGAGAGAGTCCAGCACAGGGCTACAAGGATGATCAGGGGCCTGGAACATCTGTCCTATGAGGAAAGACTGAAAGAGATGGACCTGTTCAGTCTGGAGAAGAGAAGGCTGAGAGGGGACCTGATCAGTGTATATAAGTACCTCAAGGGAGGCAGTGAGGAGGATGGTGCTGGCCTCTTTTCAGTGGTGACCACTGACAGAACTAGAGGTAATGGCCACAAACTGAAACACCAAAAGTTCCACAGGAACTTAAGGAAAAATTTTTTAACAGTGAGGGTGACAGAGCACTGGAACAGGCTGCCCAGAGAGGTTGTGGAGTCTCCTTCTCTGGAGATCTTCAAAGCCCGCTTGGATGCCACCCTGTGCCACGTGCTCTAGGTGACCCTGCGTGTGCAGGGGGGTTGGACTAGATGACCTCTAGAGGTCCCTTCCAACCTTAACAATTCAGTGATTCTGTGATTCTATGATTCTATTATCTAAGCAGCTCTTTAATTAAGAAAAACCTGTATTACTTTTTTTAACAACTGTTCATCTAGCCATTTGCTGGATGCAGCCATTTGTATCTGATCCCTTTAATGGACAAGATAATAGTTTTGTGTAAGATACATAGGCAATAGAAATCCTAATGCAGAAAGAACTATTCTATTACAAGAGGGGCAGGTGGGTCCTGAGCCATTCATTTACAGCAACATTTATGGTATAATCAGCATTTCATCCCATGACTGCCAGAGCCCAGGATCCTGAGAGGCCCTGGGCAGTAATAACAGGCAACCCACATTCTTTCCCCTCAGTATACTGCAGCTGCAGCAGCATAAGCAGCTCTGCAGGCCCACTGCAATTCCCATTGGGAGTTAGCTGCCTGTGGGAGCAACCGGAATAGACGAAGTTTTCTCCAGCCCCTCTGGGAGTGGGCTCAACATCAGCACTGGCACAGAAAGGCCTGGGAAACTCGTCAAGAGCTGCGCACACTGCTAGAATAGAGATGCAAAAGCCTTAGCAAAGCCCTTGCTGGCTCTGAATAACTGTGTGCTACACCGAGTCCCTTTTCACTGGCAGGATTTATATTAGCTGGAAGTGCTATTCCACTTCCAAAACAAAAATAAACTTTGGTTATTCAGGGAAGTGAACTCCATTGAACTGAGCTGGTGAAACCTGCCAGTTTCTACTTGGTGGTGACATTGGAGCTTGTGCTTTGCAGAGGAATCCAGGGAAAGGAAAATCCTAGTATCTTCAAATCCTTCCCACTGCTACCCTTAGACACACTGAGCTCATAGCATCTCGTTTCACAGCAGTGTGCTGAGGGGACCCTTGCAGAGGGATTGTGCACATTCACCCATACCACTGTGATGCGCAAGCCTTCAGCGTGCAGCTTGCACCGGAAAGTGCCCTCGTGGTCAGTCCTAGAGTGAAGCTGCCCATCGGCTATCCCCAGTTAGTGCACACTGCATGGGTTGCAGAGGAAATAAACTGCTGGCTTTGGCTGCAGAAGAATCTCCTCCTGGAAGTGTATTGGTGACTCTTATTTAGCCCCCCACCAGCTTGCTAGAATCCAGAGGAGGCTGGATCCCAGACACCTTGGCAAAGCTGCGCTTAACTGTTTCTAGCTTTTTGAAGTTCTGCCTGCCACTCCTTTTCCTTTGCAGCTGCAGATCAGAGAGGGAGCACAGAGAGAGCAGATGGTTCCTCTAAGCACTGGTCAGATTTACTGCCCAGGAGGTAGCCGAACAGTGTTGTTCTGTAACGAGCAATGTAACACTGTCAAGCCACAGAGCTAGAGAGCCCTCTTGGGAAGATGAAAGCACTACTTGTCCCATGCAATCCCCAACTTCTACAAAAGCACGCAGAAACACACACAAATTGAGCAATTAGATAATGCTCAGATAGCTGACACCTTCTTTGTATTCAAGTGACTCAGATAAAACCAGCTGTAAGAGCGGGAGAGCCTCCTGCAAAGCCATCATGCCCCAAACAAGAAAGCCCAATTTTCAGAGTCTTGAACTGTTTGAGGAGTAGGAAGTCAGCAAATAACACAAGAGGAGGGTGAGTAAAACTCACTGTCTGCCCTGTGAGCCATACTCTCCAGGGCAAAGGACTGCACAGTGTTGCATCAAAAGCAAAGCTAAGCCACAACACAAGCAAGCTGCATAATCAGGTTGCCCAGAATTGCTTTTTATTACTCATTCTCTCAAAATCGGGAAACATTTTTCTTTTCTAACAATAATAGCTACTGCCAAACTGTAAAGCTTATGGGGGAACAAGTGAAATACTATATTATTTCAGCAGAGCAGACATCACTAATTACTTTCTTACTTTGTAGAATGTCAATTTAGTTGGAAAAAAATAGATCAAGCTACTCTTAAGTGCAGCAATTAAAGTGATCAAAGGCTTGCAACAGCACAGAGAGTGCAGCAAGGTTGGAGCTGTGCTCTGAAACTTACCTTTCATGAAGGAAGATAACAACAAGAGGCAAAGAGAAATGTAAATACAAGCATTTTGCAAATGCTCACACTGAATACCAAAAATCATCCCAAACATACACTTTTGAATTTAATCTTAGGCTTGAATCTCAGGCTGTGTTTCTTCAAAGCAAGGCAAGTCTTTTAGGAAGAGGTGATATTCTTTCTTCTGACCTTCAGCTATCTTGGCTACAAAGCACTGTTACGATATTACTCCAGAGCCTCATCGATATTCTAAAACATAAGGAAATTCTGTGCAGGTTTAAAAGATCCAGGTCAAGTTTTCTGTCAGTTTTCAAATCAGACTTAAGATTTTCCTTTAAAGTCTATGTAGTCATTTACCTATCTATCTAGAATAGATCTGGATCCCATTACTTCACTATGTTCAATATTCATCCTCACAGTCCTGCTATGTACATCAAATGCAAAGCATCTTCTTACATGTGAGGGACATACACACAGAAAGGTAAAAGCCTGGACTTGACATAGCTCACTTTAGGCACCTAGTTGAAGTGTCTAAGATAGCAGACTAAGTTTTCTAACTTTTTTGCATGTATGAACACACTTTTCTGCATGTATGAGAAACAAAACAAAAAAACGAAAACACGCGACATAGAAGGGCATTTTTTTCAGGTACCCAGCTCCCATCATGAGCTCTAAAGGAAACACAGCTTCCTAATTGAGACAGTGCTCTTATCATAGGAACTTCTGGTGAACTTCAGGTGCAATAAACTCAGACCTAAGTCAGTTATCTAGCATCATACTGGTAGCCGGTGGTAAATCAAAAATGGAATCCCTATTTCCCTGGATCCTGAGCTACTCTTATTATAATTGTCTTACTTTGTTGTTTCGACTCTTATATCCATAAACTGGCAGAACAATTTCTCTTGGAGATTTAGGCTTCTCCAGATTCTAAATCTGCAAGAAACAATTAGTTAAAGGCTGTAACTGACCATAGCGTCCACATGGGTCTTCCTCTACAGCCCACAGAAACAAAAGAACCTGCACTAAGTTCAACACATTTGGAGTTAAAACAGTGAAACTGGTAGGAAGGCGAATTGGCTGATTTCATAAAGAAGAATCCCAAATGAATATTCCTTTGCTTGATGCAATTAATCTAAGCAAACAGGGATGAAGAGATGTTTAAGCAAGAGCCCTCTGGATACTGTTACATTAGCTTACGGCAGGACTATATTTGGCCCAGTGTCTTTAACAGAATGTAGGATAATAGGATGTCTTGCAGGCTTCTGCAGTGATTGCATCTACTCTTAGCATTGTGTTTCTTTAGTAGATGCAGGGGGCAGTTCCACAATGTTTTTGCGGAGATGACTGTAAGTTCTGGAGAAGATAAGATTATGAAATACCTACACATATGGTCTTGGCATCCTTTTGGAAATATGTGGGCTGGAAACTCATTTTTACTTCAAAATTGAGTAAAATCAAACCCCAAGGTGCAGTAACATTAGTATTTAAAGGGAGATAGCAAATGCGCCATGAATGAGGAATTTTACAGTGAGTTTGTTAAAGAGAAGGCTGAAGATTTGCTCATTTGAATTCTGAGTCCTGTATAATCTAATTTAGGAAGAAACAATCCTTCTCTCCTTAATTTCTTACCTAGTCATTCTTTTAATAAGATATAAACAACATTCCTATCACATTTCTGTTTATCACTACATTTTTGGGAAGCACTTCTGTTACACATTTAGAATTGTGTTTATTATTCCTATACATCTTCATCTTTGTGAAGTATGTAGCAATGTAATTGGAACACTGACAAACTTACAGGACTCCACAACAGCTAATATTTTGGGTGCAAACGAGAGGATGGAGGGAGGGAGGTATATATTAACAACTTGCCCTATATCTAATCTATATCTTAGTAAATAATTCAGAATTAGAAGAATTCACCCTTTCCCTTGCACACTGATGCAGTCGTGGAGAGTTTTAGGCATACGACTGAGTACGTATATGTGTTCAGTGGTTATGACATATGTTTCAACTGATGATTGTTCTGCTATTGAAGGAGGGAGGATAATTTTATTTTTCCTATATGCATAGCTAACAATTGCAGGAATAATCCATTCTCCTCCTACTTCCTACTGTTTTTCTTTCCTGGTTCCTTTCCTCTGAGATTGACAAAACGAGACTGAGGTTCTCGGTTGCTCAAGGTTCTGGGTTGCTGGGTATCTCGGAAATGCCAGGGTATGGCAGTGACTGGGGATGGTGGATGCTATAAGACATTCCTTCCAAGAGAATTTTGGGCTAGCTTGGATGCTTTGCTCACATGGGAAGTTATGATGTTTAATTTCTTAAAACAGGGATTTTATAACAGGTTTTGGAGTTCTAGCAGAAACACTTTGTTGTGTTAACCTAAAAGTGCTGTGATGTTCTTGTTTTTCTGAAAAAGTTTGGAAGCTGGTAAAAACTAAAATTTTAAATTTTAGATGTGGTGACTTCTGTTTAATTCCATAACAGCACTGGCTAAAAAGGCCTAAGAAAGCTGCAAGGAAAGTTTTGGTGTGTGCTGTGATAACTCACTCTGCTGCCCCAGGTATGGACGTAGTTTGGTGCCCAGCAGGGAACTTTTTTACTGTATTTACATTTGTAAAGTACTGTCAACTGCACTTAGGGCTTTGGTCCAAAGGCAGCTGTCCCTGCGCTAGGTTTTAACTAATTCCCCCAGTCCTGCTTGCCATTGCATGAGCAATAGCCTTTTCTGCCCGTGTGGACCCTTGTCCACACACAGCAAGGGCAGCAGCCTGTGCACTGCTATGGCCCCAGAGATGCCACCCTGCCTTACCCCCAGCTGAGGATGTGGCCCAGGACCTTCAGGTTGCACCAAGAAATGGGCAAAAGAAGGCAGGACAGCCTCTTTTTTCAGCAATATTTGGCTGTGTTTCATTTTTTGTTCGGTTCAGCTTCCCTCTCGGACCGTGCGGGCCTGCTGCCCAGCTCTGGGGACGGAGGGCTGAGGCCTGCAGCGTGCGGCGCGGCGGCTCGTCGTGTGGGCCTCACTGCTGGGCGAGCCGCGCCGCAGCATCGCCAGCCTCACGCGGCCTTAACAATCTGCTTCACCTTCCTTTTCTTTAATTTAAAACTACATATTAGCAACCAGGCAAATGTCTCAGCCTTTGGCAGTCCTCAATTCCACAGCAAGGGGCAATAGAAAACTGAAAAACACAGAGAAAAATGCCAGAAAAAAAAAAGCATATAAAAATGAGTCTTCTGCTCCCATCCACTTTCTAAGACTTCCTAGCCGTCTATAGCTGCTTAGCCCTACAGATATGACAGTATATTGCTCCCAAATAACACACAGAATTTCTAGTTGATGATCAGGACTTCATGATATGCTCTGTGAGAAAGGAAGCACGGTTGTAATTTCAGGGATAGGTTATGGTAGCTCTAAGAAACATAGAGGTCAGGTCAAGTAACTAGTACCACCGAAAAAAGCTTCTATGAGTGTCACTGGGCGAAGTGGAGATAGAGAAGAAAAAAAATGCAGGATTGGTCAGGAGTACAAGGACTTATGAAAAGGTGTAGCATTATGGAAATTTCCACAAAAAGGTTTTATCAAAGCTAGTGTTTAATCCAGCTCTCCCACATACCGCTCCTGTGCTTAAACTGCAAGAATATACTTGTTCCCTAATTGCAAAAGAGCACCAAGTGTCTGTAAGCATTTCTGACAGCTGGATTGCTGGGAGTTGGCATAATCAGAGAAGCTCTTGACAGCAGAGATCCAAGCATCCAGATCAGTTCTGGAGTTTGAAGAGCAAGATTATATGAGGAGAAAGACTGGTGAGAAAGCAAGCACTGGAACAGAGTGCCTGCTGCCATGCTAAACTTTTTCCCTATAAATCAGAAAATTTAGGGTGTTCCGGATTCAACTTGCCCATTCCTAAAGGCCTTCCATCAATTTGTAATAAGGCAAAATTTCCATTGCCCTGTAGAAAGCCTATAGTTAAATAAACTCCAGGATATGTCTTGGAACATATCCTGCATCAGGTTATGCAACCGTTGCTCAAGTTAGTGCCCTCAGTTCAAGTAAACTCTTTGGAAAAAATATTTCTTTTATACCCTGAGCCAGCTTTGTGCATACTCGCCCTTTGGTGGTAATGTTCCTTTTGTAGCTATACAAATAGAGACCCATACTAATATTAGTTATTAAACTTTAAAGCAATCCTGGGTTTTGTGTCATACAAAGATGAGTAAAAAGAGATGCTAAGCAGGTAAGTGCTTTGCCCAAGATTATTTGCCCAAGATTATTGGTGGAACACAATTGGGAAAATACAGTATTGATGGAAACGTGACCAGAAGTCTTGCCTTCATCCCCCTGTTTTTTACTAGAAGACCTCCAGTTTTGACACTGTGCTGTCTGAAAAGACACCAGAGCTCATTTGGCTTTTTGTGAAGCTTCCCTGCCATTTTACCTACTTTTTTTGACTCAGTAACATGGCTTGCAAGACAGAGTGATCAAAGCAAAAGTGGATTGGTTCCCACGATGACCCTTCATCGCGATCATCCAGGGCCTACTGAGTGTCAGGAGGAGTGGACAGGGGCAGCATGTGGCAGGGAGGCACTGAGGGGCTGGCGCACACGCAGAAGCTGCGCAGCACGGGTGCTGGTGCGTGCTCTGCCACGGTGCCTTTGCTGCTACAGCTGTTGCGTATCTCAATTGCACTAGTTTCTCATACCCATGCCTCAGCGTGCAAATACAGCCAGGGAGGTACCTAAAAAAGTGAATGGATGAGTGGCTTTGGGCAGTGTAACCTGCGCACTCCGGTTATGTAATAGCGAATTAGCCCAGGTGGCTTTATCTCTTATCCGCCTCTGCCTGTCACCTCCACGACCAGGCTCCTGGGTGCACATGCGGGAAAGGAGGGCTGAAGGTGTCCTCCCGATGGGCAGGACCTGCCACGGGGATCGCACCGCATCGCCTCGCGTGGGAGAACAGCGCCGTTCTCTGCAACGCGCCGCCAGCTGCATAACGCATTCACCTGCTGTCTGCTCCCTTCCGCCGCCGCCCCGATAGCATCACCGCCGTGACCTTGAAATCCTTCTCGTGGGGGCCACCCTTTCTCTTAGCAGTGGGAAAACAGATCTTCCTTCCCCCAGCACCACTCCCTGCATTTTCATCTCTGGTGGAAGAGCCAAGGAGGGGATGAAGTTTTCTCCCTCTGCAGCCCTGATTCTTATTTTCAGCTGTAGCCTCACAGATTGCTTCGCTTTTCAGCCTTATCATCCGGTACCACCTTAATGCATGCAGCTACACAAGGTTACTATTAGTGACTGATAGCACTGCTACAGCTGGCTGGGGATATTAACTCTAAATGAACCAAAATCTCCTCTATGCCACATCCTTAGCATCCTCCAGATTTCAGAGTGTATCAATTATTATTATGTTTAGAGCAGCTTTTTGTAAAACAGAAAATGCATTAGGTTTGTTGTTTCACAGGAAGACAAAGAGAAAAAATTAATCTGTTTTCTAGGACCAAATCAGTCAGCGGTTTTCCTGTGCACTGACTGATTGACAGCTCAGGCCCTCTGGCATCGTAATTTATTCTCCAGTTGAATTTCTTTGCAAGCGTTACGTGTCATGCTTTTAAAAACATATATATAGAACCAATTAAACAGTTATATTTAGTACAACTGTAGGTATGGAACCATTTCTATTTTTTACCTACTCTCGGTATAAATATAGAGATAAGAGAGACTCAAAATTCCCCCTTGCACCTCTCTCCTGCTATCCTGTGAAAAAATCCCTTCCTTTTGGTACCGTGCTTGGAACAGCCCCACAGAGCTGCTAGCGAGGCAGGAGTCTGGAAAGAACTGGTTGAGAAAACTGTCAGCTTTATAGGACCCTTCCAAATCTCTGCAACAACAAAAAAATCTTATTCTGATGTGAAACACAGAGAAGTGCTGAAACGTGCTACAGGAGTTACATCAATTTTCCCTCTCAGAAGTCCAAGCAGTTTATTTTGACCCTTTTCAGACAATTTTGAGGCTGTGCAGCTTGCTGGGAGTGTTGCAGTTGTTAAGTGGTAAACGCAAAGGAGCAGCAGCTCCTGCACCCGCCCCGCTCAGAGCTTGTTCTTTCCACGGGTGCTACGGAGGAGCTTGCTTGGGGAGAGGCACCGGCACCAAGAAGTCTGCTGCGGTCCCAGCCATGTCCCCATGGAGGGTGACTAATAATGCATAAAGCTGTGTTTTCCATGGAAAAATTGTTCCAGCTGGAAGTGCCGCAGGCAGCACTGCGTTCACGCTGCTGCCAGGCTCCTGGCAAGTAGCTGCCGGCTGCGGGAGAGCAGAGTGGGAAGCACGGCGCCTTGGCAGCCCCGGATGGACCAGCACTGGTGCCAGGCTGGAAAGCATTGGCTGCTCCTGCTGCCGGCATCCCAGTGCCTCACAGGAGTCACAGCCCTGCGAGTGGTGAGAAACAGGCAAGTTTAGGGGGAACAGGGACTTTTGGTCAGCTCTGAAATAGGAACCTCTCTTCCAGCCTGAGGAAGGCTTTGTATGTCCAAAAACCTGTCTGTTTTTCCTGATTGCATCTTCTGGTCTGATACTTCACAGAACTCATTTCTCTTTTGCACGAGTCCACCCCACACACAGGCTTACAAATTGCCTATTATTAAAACACCATAAAAAGAATAGCCACTTGTATTTTTTAAATACTGTCGTCCTATTACATTTTACTTTTCCATTTGCCCTGCAGTTTTTTTATGAGGTTTCCCATTTTGTAACTGTTCGGTGTCTACTGGCTTGTCCACAAACAAATACATTCCTATGTGCATACCCAAATAAATGTGCATGCCCTCTTTCCTGTGCAAATGCATCTGGGCAGATGTGTATCACAACACGTGATGAGTCCACAGATTATTTCAGGAGCCAGGGGCAGCTTTTTCACATGCTGACTTCAAAACTACACAAAAAAAGCCTTTGCTCTTAAATTCTCGGACCTTGTTTCTCACCCTTCTCAGCTAGAGGGGCAAGGAGAAGGTTACCCTTCTAAAACTAAGAAGGATGAAGCACACACGGAGCTGAGAGTGTTTTATCGCCATCAAGAAAGTAATAAAACGTTATGTTTCAGAGTGGACGTACATAATCTATACGTACCGGAAAGAAATTCCAGCACAGAGCTGATTTAAGCGGAGAGCCCACAGGGCTGAGGGCAGGATCCCAGCAGGACGGATGCAGTGTCACAGGCGATTCAGAGACGCCCGCGTTCACATTCCATGTGTCTTTATGGGCTTGCTAGTTACTCCATTCCTTGCTCAACGGGTGAGATAAGGAGCACTTCCAGCAGGTTCCCAATACAGCAAGCAGTAATAAATGCAAAGTGCTCTAACCAATACAGCTAATGACTCTGGAGAAGTTTCTTCCCTACTGGAAGGGAGCACAGTGAGGCTGACCTTGTTCAGGAGGACTAGGACAAAAGAAATGAGCCTCTAGGAAGAGCAGAGAGAGGAACATTTGGGGATCCAAGAGGTGTGTGAAAAAGAGATGTGTCAAGTCTCTGGAGCTCCAGGCTTTGCCCAGTGCAAGCGCTGGGAACCTCATAGGGATGGACCAGCCGTCTTATGCAGGAAATCCTTAACAGAAAATAAGAAGCAGAGGGAGAAAAGCACTTGGGAAGTAATGATAGCTCAGGACCTGACAACCATAGGACCAGACCAGGTGTCTTCTTTGCACAGGTCTGAATACCTTTGGCAGATTGGTTAAATACATTTATCGTTTTCCTGCAATTTTTGACCTTGAGTCATGCATAATCGCCACTATCTGACTAAGCCAGTTATTAATTATGCTTATTGAAAGGTATTTCCTCCTGTTTTTTTTTTTTTCTGAAAGGCATTACACTGTCCTGCTACATGCAGAACAGCTCTAAGTTACACAGAAAATTAGAGCAAAAATCCTGCCTTGTCCAAGGTGTTAAATGGCTAGCATGGACTTGCATACTTTGTGTAGTATACTCTGCTCCCATCTCTCCACAATCAATATTGATCTGATTTCTTTATCATGGATGATGGGGGATGGAGATGAGCAATCCTGTTCATACCTCAGCTTTGGCATTTTGATTCCCAAGCAGCCCATTCAGTAGTAGCATAAAAATAATGTAAAAACAAATACATCAAATAAATGTAGCTTGAAGACATCTCTATTACAACTCTGCTCTGTATTCTATAAGCAAAATATGTACTGTGCATACAAACACCGGGGGAATGAAGGGATGCGGGTATTAACACTGACATATCAAGCAATCCCTTCATAAGATCTTATTATCTATGCAACCCATGAGAATTATTTACATTTCATGGTCTGTGTTCTCCAAAACCGGTACCTCCAGTCATAGCACCTCATGCAGTTTTTGGATGGAGTTTAGGCAAAGAATCAGGCCAAATCATTATTTGCAGAGGGAGCCTCTGTGAAAGCGCCAGCTGAAGCAGGGAACTGTGCTCATGACACAGCAGCTGTGCCTGAGAAAAGGACGAAAGACAGAGCATGAGCAAATCCTTAGTCAAATTTTACTTCATTTTCTAGCCATCAGGTTGGCTGATTTTTTTTCTTCCTTGTTTTGCTATTCCTTTCTTTGAACACACTGTGGCCTGTGCAGGCTGTGCAGACTATTCCCCGGGATTCCTGTTTGCAGTAGCTATTTCTAATTTGCCGTTCACAGGATGCAATCGGTGGCTGAAGCCACGTGGCATTTTCACATCCTCCATCAGATGAGAAAGGTGTAATGAGGAGGAAGGTTTAAATAAACCACCCACTCTGCAAATATCCCCATGGCCCTTAGTAATAACCTTCTTCTGTGGATATGCTGACCGATGGAAACAGCACTGCCAGTTCAGAAAGTTTGAAAAACACTATAATCCATTAATGGATTTTTCTTTCAATATTGACCCACTTCCTAAATCGTGACACTCCCCCCCAGTTTAGATGGGGCAGTTTGTGACATTAGTAAAGCAAATAGTAGAGTGAATTCTCCCAACACCAGTTCAGCCAGCAGTTTTTCAGTACCTGACAACTTTGGACCTCCATCCCACCCAGGTTCCCGCACAAGCAATTCATTTTACCTACCTAAATTTCCCTTACAGTTACAAAGAGACACAAGATACTGCTCTACCTCCTCTTCCACATCATTGTCATGATACTTACTCTTAAGTCTCTGTTTCATTTGGTACATTTTAAAGGGTTTAAAAAAAAATAGGAGATTGTCTTGTTTTAAAAAGTGAAGCGTTTGGGGATGAAAGGTGATAATCCTACAAAAATTATTAACCTATGACCTTGAGGAGTTCATACTCAGGGCAGGAATCCACATTTTGTTCAAGGACAGTTTACAGTCCACAGTTCGCAGTGTCTGAAAATGTGTCTTGCATTTTTATCAACCTGCCTTTTTTTCTCACATACAGGTAAGCAAAGCTGGGGATGTTTGGGACATTCACCCAGATGTGGGAGATGAGGGATAAATTCCTTTCCTACCAGCCGGAAAGTGATCCACTGCATCCCCCCGCTTTTCCAAGGAGGATGCTCTTGGTGTGGCAGTGCTCCCAGCCTGCTGCCAGTAGTTCCCACTTTTTGCAAAAAGCACTCACCTATTTCTTGGCAAAGGGACAAGAACAGGCCAGGTGAGTGCCAGCAGAGCAGGGCTATGGAGAGGCACCAGCCCTTTCCATAAAGAAATGCCTGCAGCCCCTCTGAAGCCCGTTTTCCAACCCTTCAGCTCCCGTGATAGGTACGCTTGGCTGTCACAAGAACACAGACACTGGCTGAGGTTCTCAGGAGGATTCAGGACATCCCCCCCGACCTTCCTCGTTCCTTTTCTGAGATGGCTACAGCAGAGTCATGCTTTACTGCTAGGACTTTAGCAGTGGCATGGCACACGATCCTGCACCTTTGCTGCTCACCTTCCTCACCACCAGTAGTCCTAGGGTGACCTGAATCGCAGCGCCTTTTCCAGTTACCAGCTCTCAGGGCATTATCCAAACCTCACTGTTTCACTCCACTACGCTTTGGTAGCTTTCATATTGCAACTTTCCATAATTTTATCTTCAGAGCACTGGTGTGAACTTTGCATTTGCAGCTGGGCCCTCAAAATGCCTGTAAACTAGGGCAAATAAAGCTGAGCTTAGAATGAAGTTGTCTGTATAGAAATGAGCCTATGAGTATGTACACCGGGCTGCCATGCAACTGGCTCATTTTCAGCTCCACCTCTTATTTTGTGGATTCTCTAAATATCACAGTTCCTACAAGAGAATGAGAATGCATGAGAGATGGAGACCATGTCATTCTAAAGAGAGAATAGTTAGGTTTACCTCAACTAGATAACTATTTCCTGTTAATTATTTCCTTTTTGCAGCTAAACTCCAGTTCATTATAGGGGATGATTCGTCTGGCAACAGCCATTGCTACTTCCACAACATGTGCCACTTAAACCTGCGCCCAGATGAACAGATATGGGTATGTCACATGGGACACTGTTACATTGGAAGAGTTAAATGGGATCATCTAATAGTAAGTTGGAAGTGCTTCCTGTTTATGAAGTAAGAGTTTTCACCAGCCCATGTAAACATCAAGGCTGAACCATGGGAGAGTTCATTAGCTGATAATACTTTCCATGGGCACAGAGGGAACTGAGAGGACCAGAATGAACATCGTATCAGTTGGTGCCAAAATTTCTCAGCAAAATCTTGCCTTGTCCAAACGCAATGCCATCAACATAGATAAGCAAACCAAAGAAAGTCAGTTAATTTAAAAGTCCTCTGGGATCTCCCTCTCTCCCTCCTCAGGTCCATGCTCCCTTCTGATCTGTCTCCTGGCCCATTATTTTCCATTTTGGTTTCCAGGCTAGCATGGAAAACCTTCTCATGGTACACCAGTATGACAACAATCCTATAGATTTGCCAGTATCCCATCATCCTCATGTCTAAATTGTATGATAACTTCTGCCAGAGTGAATTTCACCCACCACTTGCAGTCTGTGGAGAAACACTTCATGTAGCCTGAATTTCATGACTTCTTCACCCAGCCAGATTGTGAGATCTGCACAAGAATGGAAATCGCCCTCCTAAGAGGGCAAAGATACCAAACTCTGATGGGTACCACTGAGATGTAGGCACCTAAGTAAGAACTGGTTCCCTAAATCACTTAGTGGATCCTGTCCACAGTGTCCATGGAAAACTGGTGCCAAACAGCCTTTCTGGAAGAGCAGGAATGGGGGAAATTGTTTGAAGGGTGCCTGGCAGTGTAGATAGATAGTCACTATGTAGGATCAAGCAACCAGCCTCCCATGTATGACAACGGTATTTTGACGGTACTTCTCATGTCTCACCTTCATACAAGTTCATCCGCCACTTAGTGAAATGCAGAGTCAATTCCAGTTCCTGACAGCAAGCTCAGGACCCAAAAAGGAGCAGGAGGAGAGACTGCATATGGAAAAACAGCCCTCTGAAAGAAGGAATGAGAGGGAATTCATACCCTTTGCTCCCTCTGAAAGAGCTGGAAAACAGCAGCTCCTTAGCCCTGGGATGAGTGGACTAGGGAAGGGATGAGAGTCCTGAGAGCACTGGTTGCCCTGGGGTTAGCGACCATGAAGGGCTCCATTCTGACCTGTAGTATGCTAAAGAAAACACTACATGCTGTGGGATTGGTGCATGGAATACGAGACAAAACCAGGTTGCATCTTTACATCTGCCTGTTATCTGGGAGCTGGAAAGTCACACAGTTGCTTCCTGAAACAAAGATTTGCAATCAGGCTGCGTTGGTGTCTGCTGAAGGCGGATCACGGCCTCCCGAAGGACTTCAAAGATAAGATAACTGGTATGCACACCGAAAAATGTGGTCTGCCTCGAATTCCTCCCAAGGGTCACTAAGGCACTGCAAAGCCAGTTCTGGGTTGAACGTACCAGCTGGCTCTGAGCCATTCCAGTAAAATATGGTTTTATTATGGTTTTCAGGAGAAAACCCCACAGCTTAGGAAAGGACACACGTTTGGAACAATTTTCTCTTTGGAGCAGTGGAGCAAACAGCATCTCTGGATTTGATACCTTGAAAAACACTGCATTTGGGTCCTACACAGATAGACCCTGCACCATGTTACAATGCAGGAGAGTGGTGCACCAGGTCAGACCAGAGGGCTTGGATCAGCCTCCTAGTCTATCCCTGAAGGCAGGATATGGTGCATGAGAGGGAAAGGAGGAAGAGAAACAAGGCAAGCGGAAGATGTCCCATCTCTTTTCCGCCTTTGCAACTTCTACCACACAGGAAAGTTGAAGGATTCTTAGAGACAGAGCTTGCATCTTAACCACTGTGCCTTGCAGCATTGGCTCATTCCTCTGCCTGAACTTGTCTCAGTTCCCTTAAAACCTATTTATACTCTTAAAGGGGAACCCCGTGTTGGCTGGTGGCAGTGAGCTCCACAGTTTAATTATGCACAGCATGAAAAAGCATTTCTTTGTATTTGTTTCACAAGTGCTGCCTGATAATTTCAAAGTAGTTCCCATTCTGCTTTAGAGAATGTGTGCCCAGTGGCTAGACCATATGACTGGATCTCTGAATTAATTCTATTTTCATCTCTGTCATTCTTCCAAAAGAGCAGGTATTATTATTCATGGGAGAAAGTTTCACCTTTAGCTGGCTCAATTAAAATTACCTCAAGCAAATAGTGATCTGGAATATGGACTTAAATGGCATAGTTGAAACTAATGTTCCCTGTATACCTGCAGAGAACAGGTAGAAGTTAAACTAGGCAATAAAAGTAAAAGATCTATTTTATATTTCTAATGCCTGGATCAATTTGTGGAATTGAAACTGCTGCCAACATGTTATGAAATAACTTGTCATACAATAGTAGACCCTATTATACAGCCGAATCCCTGCAGTTAGAGGAAGATTAGATGAGACCACACATGAAAGGGAATAATGTATAATTTCTAAAAATGGCAATTTACATATTGACCTGAAAACCGTCTGTCTATCGAGCTGCTGCAGTTGTGCACTTTGCTATTTCCATTGACTTGTCTTCATGTAACTTATAGTTTGCCAGTAGAACAGCACAGTAATATTGAGTAATATTGAGGGAATTCAGCTAGACTGGTGAGCGCACAGCAGCCTGTGCTAGCGGGTGACGAGCCCACCAGCATAGGGTGGGAGGAAGCAAGGTTCATGGATGTGGAGGTGGTGAAATGTGGTATGAAAAGTGGTAATGTCTACGTTAATTACAGTCTCAGACACAGATTAGTGCTATTCTCATGACCCAGCATTAATGGGATTTCTTTTTTCTTTCCAGAGGCAAAAAACCTGGAAGGTTTTCCCTTCATTCCAGAGGGAAAGCCAGGCAGCCTGCCTGCCTTTGCACCCAGGATATCTGCAATGCTCTTTACATTAATTTAGAAACTAAGGCAATTAAAGCAGCCCAGGCCCCTCCTGTGAACTCAGGGACATCATTATAAAGATGCTTATGCCACAGCAGCTGACTTCGCTCAGTTTGCTGGAAAACTGAAAAGCTGCATTTTCATCAACATTTTTCTGAGTTTGCTAATGACTTGCAAAATTTGCCCAACAGCAGCAACCTCAGGGAGACCCAACTGTCTCCCCTCAGAACTGGTAATTGTTTGCAGAATAAATCCCTTAATTAGGCAAGGCTTTTGGTGGAAGAGTCCATTCCCAGTGCTCTCGATGGGACAAGTCCCAGGCAAGTCACGAAGGAAGCAGGATTGGGGAGGAGCAGGAGGCAAGGGCAGGACTGCAGCAGCTCATCAGTGCTGAGAATGAGGAATGTGGCCCTAGGAATGAGAGCTCCTCCTGGCCGGGCCGCATTCCCGCAGTGCGGGGGCGAGGGCCGGCCTGGACGTGTGCAAACAAGCCCATGGAGATGGGTGTTGAGATGAGGGACAACAGGGATGGCAGGTGCCACTGGGATTCCTCGTGGATTTCTCAGCTTCCACTGTCCTAAAAAAAAAAAACAAAAACACAAGATATGCTCGGGAATCCCCAAAGACTCTCCATTAAGCCATTGATTGCTGCTAATTATTTTGATGATGATTTATGAACACTGACAATGTGCTTGGCAATAAAGAGACTAGAGAGCAGCCCCAGCTTCCCCACGCAGGCATTCGCAATCGGAGGCGATAAGAATCGCCAAAAGCAGCTCTCAGCTGGCCACGTGCAACAGAGCCATCACAGGGGCCCAGAAACGAGAGTCAGGGCTCACGAGCCACCAGTAAGAGCACCTAGCAAGGGGTGAAATCACACCAGGGAACAGCGGGGAATGGATGTTCGGGTCACCCTGGCCTCCCCTCACCAGCACCTTCTCCTGCTCTAGTTGCTAAAGAAAATGGCCATCTTTACCACTGTGGGTTTTTTCTTGGCAGAAGCAGAGGAGGGGAATGTCTTGATTATCTGAATAATAGCCTCTCATCCACCTGTGATACCATCATAGCGGACCCAAGAGCGTAGGCTCTGTCTGACAAGTTTAAGATTTGTATGATGCATGTGCTGTGCATGCTTTTTTGCATTCATGTTTTCTTTTCCCCCTGCACATTTTCTGCTTCATTTTGCTCCCTGGCGAGAACAGCACATCTTCACCATGTTGGGTTGCTGCACTCTTTCTTCTTCCTGCTTTGCAGGATGTGGTTGCAGGCAAACTTCCCCAGGAGGAAGAAGATGAAGGGACATAGTGCCTTTTTCAGGGAGGGGAGAGTGAGCCACTGGAAATGTTTCCTTTAGTATAATAAGATCTTTCCTCTTCTGGTGGCAGACAGTCACACATAGCTCTCTGCCTTGGGAAGTGCAAAGGGAATGCACCGTTTTGGAGGTAAGTACCCCCAAACTTCAGGCATTCATCAGTCAACAACTGGCTACCAACCCATCCATTGCTCTCTGGAGAATGATTTATTTTAAAGGAAGTGTTCCTACTCTCCCTACTGGGTGAATAAAATAAGTTAGATCAGTGATGGCTTATTGTACAGAGCACTTACTTTCTATAGTGTCAAAATCATTCTATGTATTATTTTGGCACAACTTTAAAGGCCTGAAATTAACAGAGAGAGAAGAAGGTTTAAATATTCAGTAAAACCAGCATATTTTAAATGTAAATGAGCATTCTCCTTCAGCATTTGCAAGTCTGTAGTAGGGTCTTGTGCACCAGACTGCAAAGGAAAACTAACTAGGGCACTGACTGCAGAAGGAAGCCTGGCTTTTTCTTTTTCTTTACAATTCAAACTGAGGGAGAGAAAATACTAACACCATGCGGTGAAAGCTAACCAAGATATTTAAAAATCATTCTGGTAAGCTAGTCAAGGAATTACTTGTAATACTCATGAAAGAATATGCTTAAAACCTGTAGTTCTGAATCATCAAGGGGACTTTTCCCTGAATCGGGGCCTCAGCAAAGGAGCTTTTTGCAATACTAGATCTTATCTCCACCGCTTGTGTAAAAGGAGTGCAGAGCAGGAGATGAGCATTTCCCATCCAGCTCAGATAGCTATCAGTAACTAAATGATTTGCAAAAGGAAAACAACCTAAGGTATTTTTAGCCTAACAACACCCCTTTAAATTTTGTAACAGTGCAAAGTATCGATCTACAATGAATGCACTCCTACACCAAGCTTAATACAAAATTCGATTTAAAAATTGCATTGAAATGAATGCAAACACAGATTTAAGTTCAAAATTCAGCCTTTAGACTGCTGCTTGTGTGTCAGGATAGCCCTCTGTGCCATCAAGGCTGATTGGAAGCCATTCAGAAGGAAAGATCTACCTTGCTAGACAACCCTTAATTTTCATGTCAACAGGCCAGAGTGAGATTACATGGCTACACGGGTAGAAGATCGACATTGCCTTCTAATGACAAAAAGAGCACTGGACAGAATGTGTCACTTGCCCCAAGGGAGGACCTGAAGGGTGACATTTGCAGTAGGGAGAAGAAAAAGACGAACTGGTCCATGATGAGTAATTTAGCTGTTAGCTTCTGCTCGCCCACTTTGACATCGTAGTTAAGGAAACTTTCTTCTAAACATTAAAAAAAAAAGTCAAGTCTTCTGGATACCCGGTCAAAATATTGTGTTTATACACCAGGGTTTTGAAAGGGCTATCTTAATAATTGAAACGGATGCTGTAAAACAGCTTTTTGAGGTATCTCTAAAGCTCACTATAGAAATCCCATCAGATGCACTGTGGACACAAAGATTAGGGTTAGCAAATGGCCTGGTGCAGCTTTTTCCTTCTTCTGCCTGTGAGACTGCCTTTTCTGAGGTGCAATGACCTGCTCCCACAGAGGAAACAGAAAACCTTTGCCTTCCACCCTATAGACTGGTTTGAGGCCTGTAATGACTCACCATGAAATGGTGGATCATATGCTTATAAATGGACATATCCAGACAGGAGTCCTTTGAGAGAATAAAGCATCTGCTTGACTTCCTCACTGGATTAGTTGTGTGTAAATCATTTATTCCCTTTTCTGCCCCCCTCCTCCTCATCTCTCACTATTTGTATATTTGCTAAAATAGCATACTCTGCCTTTCCATTTGCATGTGGCTTGGACACGTTGCCTGAAGTCTGACCTCAAAGTATGACAGAATTTGAAATTGAAATCCACTCAGTTTGATGTAGCACGGACTACTGTGCTGCGCAGCTTGTACATCTTTAGTAAAAAGGAATGTCTTCAAATTCATCCTTTTCAGAGGGCTGTCTCAGTTGTCAGCTACTATCTTTTGAGAGAAAGATCTAAAATTAGAGAAAAGCTGCCCTCCACTGCTGGAGAATACTGCTGCTGTGACATAGGAAAGCAGAAAAAAAAGCTTCAAATAAAGGTCCTCTGCTTACGCTCATGTAACAAGCAAGAAATGCTTTGGGTCTCTCCTGTCCAGACCAATGTTTGTGGAGATCTGATTTAAATAGGCAGCTACAATACTGATACTTATCTATGTCTGTCTAAGCGTTTACACTTTGCCTGTCATCATAAGCACCATTATTTTGATGGAAACCTGCAGATCTGAGGGATTTTCCTTTTAAATATCTTTCTTAGAAATCCTAAGGGACACCAGGAGAGGCCTTTTTTTTTTTCCCAACAAATCAATGAAGAGAAAAGAAAACTTTCGAGTGGAAACAACAGCTCCAGACTCTTTTTGTGGCTGTTCTGGTGAAATACAGATGTTAACCTGACAATGGAAGGCCCAAGCTGTGGTGGTCCTTCAAGCCCTTGAGCCCTGGAGAGCTCAGGTTCAAGTCTGTAGCCTTCAGCTCAGCCCATTTTGTCCTCTGGAGCATTCAGATGCCTCACTCTTTTGGGAAGTGGGCAGCTAAGGAAGTGTTGGGGGCACTGGCACTGGAACCTTCCTCCCCTGAAACCTCTCACAGACCTTGTCATGTTTTGGGTGACCCCACAGGAACTACCCCTGTGGTTGCTGTACATTGTGTCCCACCACCACCTGAAAAGGACATGTGGGGTTAAACCATGATCTGATGTGTGTGACACAGATGACCTGTGCGGCTAGTGACAGTATGGCACCGCTGGGGCCTCGAGGTGCAAGAGGAGGAGGAAGAGGAGAAGGAGGAGAGCTGCTCTCATGCTGACAAGCACTCGCCTGGTGCAGAATGGAGCCGGCAGCATGCTAAAATAGACAAATTAAGATCAAAAACAAGCTGAAGCCTCCCATTATCCGGAGGCAATGAAGATCAGAAAGATGCTATGAGGGAGCAAGATTTGGCTGGGTGTGAGGTAGTGAAGGGTTAGCTCGTAATTTGTATTATTGCATTCTGGTGCCAGAGACCCAGCTCTAACCCAATCAGAGCAGCGTTGATGGTACATGACTGGGCATAACATCAAAGAACACAGAAAATTCACCTCCTTTCTCCTCCCTTCACCTTTCTTCCACCAACCATCAAGGAAAAAAGGGGATTTCTTAACTAACTAACTCCCATCCTCTTGGCCAAGGTGACATGCTGTGGGCAAAACATGGCTAGTTACCTGTACATTATAGAAAAAAAAACAGGATACGTCATTGCTTACACTGTCAGCGAGTCTGTGCTCACTACAAAATTACTACGGGGCATGACTCTGTGAAAGATTTGCTCCAGAGTCTTGCCTCGTCCCTCTCCTATTTCCTCTCTCCTATATTTTTGAAGGTCTCTGTCACAAGAAAAACCTGATTCGAAATGGGTTATTTATTTTAAGCCAAGCCATTTGGATCAAGGTTTAAGACATCCGCAGACTAAAATACTTGATCTCTAATCTCTGCTTAGCCTCGACTTTGCACTTGAATCAGGAAGGTGTGATCCTATGCTTCAGGGATCAAAGCAAGACTTTGGAAGTAGTGCCAAATCTGAGGCTGTGGGCTGAGACACACACGGTGCAGCTCAGGGCTGGCAAGAGTTAGCTGGGCAGAAATGAGGAGGAACATAGCACCTCTGCAAAACCCTCTCAACCCAAGGGCAGACAGGGAGCAGTAGCACAGAGCTGGTGCTTATTCGTGATAAGCAAAATGATGAAGCATGTCTCATACGAGGAGAGACCGAGAGAGCTGGGACACCTCAACCTGCACATGGGAAGGCTTGGGGTGATCTGACCCATGTTTATATCTGAATGGAGGGATAGGCTCAAACTCCTGTACAGTGGAGCATGGTGCTGGGACAAGGGGAAATAGCACAAACTGAAGAGACAGGAAATTCCATTTGAAAATAAGAAAACACTTCTTTACTGTGAAGTTGCTTGAAGGTGGGCACAAGTTGCCCAGAGATGTTGTAGAGTCTCCATCCTTGGAGATATTCACAAGCTGTCTGCTCAAACCCTGGCCAACCTACTACAGGTGACCCTGTTTGTCCATGAGGGTTGGACCAGATGTTCTCCAGAGGTGCCTTCCAACCCCAACCATTGTGCAATTCTGGGAGGTGAAAATTTCCATGTGGCTCCTTGAGCAGATTCTGGCCTCCAAGGTGAGGTTGTCACGGCTACTGCACAGAAAACCGCTCTTTTATTCCAGATATCAGACTGGGGCTCCCAAGAGAAAGGATTTTTTTTTCCTGCTTAACCACTTACCTGAGACCTCAGGGGAGAGTCTTTAATCGCGCTGCTTCTCACTTCGCTGTACGTCAAATCTGGGTAATGATGCCTCCCGCCTCACAGGAGTTTTGTCAGGGTTAATTAATTGCAGAATGTGCGCGCACAGGGGTGGGCAGCAACAGCAGCAATGTGAATCTGCAGGCACCTCTAAAGCCTGCACAGCCCATCGAGGGCACTTGGGGACACGGCAGCACAGATGAGAAACACAGAATGCACAGAGGAACCCTTGGCAGGGGAAAGGAGGGAAACCAGCACTCCAGAGAGGCACGTTCTTTAAGCTGATAAACTCACTTAAATGGGAGTAGATAGAGATGTAAAAGTCAAACATTTCTGCATCTGGCTGCACTGGAGCACTTTGTGCACTGGGGCCAGAAAAGATGAGTGCATTTGGCGCTGGATTCCTGCGCAGCACACAGTGATGCCATGGCAGTGCACAAAGCTCTGGGCATTTGAACAAAACTAAAGAAGTGGACATAGTTGAAAGGATTTTCGGGTATTTGTTTAGATTGGCTGCTACACTTTACTGGAGAAAAGGAAGGTTTTGCTAAACTTGAAACAAACAGTAGATCAGAACATTAAATAAAGGGTTAGCATACTTGCCAGTAGTGCTAAGGCAGCTATGCCAATGGGGTCAAATTTAATTCCACTGTGAAATCGGAAATTTCAAGTAAAGGTGTTCACAGCAAGCAAATTACATTACCTACCAAACCTCCAAGTCCTCTGAAGAGTCTCTTTCGTTGTCATTCATCCAGTCAGTATGTGCAATACTAAAATGCCCCACGGAAAGAGACACAGAAAGAGGGCAATCTTTTATTCCATATAGGGCAGACTGAGAGTGGAAGTGTGGGAACTGTCAGCCCAGCATACTGTGGGGGCCTCGCCTAGGCTGACAAGATATGCAATGCCCATCTCTTTGCCCCTCATCTTCCCCCAGCCCTGGTCCACTCCCACAGACCCTTCATTAGATTATATTAAGTAACATGAGAGTAATTTAAAGGTGCTAATTCAGTGAGATCAAGGGGATAAGAGGATCAGGAAGAAAAGAATTTACCTAGAAAGATTCTGGCTCATCAAATGATGTTCAGTGTTTAGTTTCAGGTGGCACAAACAGGGAGATGTCCAGTGGCTCTCTGCACCTGAGTCAAGCCTCTTGGGTGCAAAATATTAACCCAGGCCAGAGAAACAACTGGTGTAATGAAGCTGTGTGGCTTCTGCATCAATAGGGTATATCCATCTAAGGAACTCTTAGCATTTTGTGAAAACAGTGGCATTCATCATCCAATTACTTTTGTGGCAAAATCAGGAGCATAAGTAGCTCCTCATGGGGTGAGCAAGAGATTTGCAGTTCAGGTCACGTTTTCCTTGCTCAACATTACACAGCCCATCTGCAGTAAAGGCAGGGATGGCACAACATCCGAGTCTGTGACTTATCAGTAGTAATTATTGTAATTAAGCAGCGGTCCCCAAATGCTCCCTGGGTTATGAATGTTTCTTGAGTCAAGCAAACTCCTAGTACTTGAGCAAAGGTACAGCAATATCTCCCTAGAAGACTTTTGGGTAGGATATTAAATTTCTACTCTCAAATTACATATGTCTATTTAAAATGATGTTATAAGTCATTTTCCTAACAGTCTGCAATATAAACATGTTGCTAGGTTAAAATTAAATCAGTAATTAACACACATCCCCTATAATAGAATCAAAGAAGTTGACCGAATATAACACTAATGCTATGCAATGAAGCAAACAGGATAGGTGTGAAATTAAACAGGATATAAATGCATTGTGTGAGAGAGATTCAGTGGTGGAAATGAGTCACATCTTTGTCAATAGCTGCACAGCTACTAGCTACAGGGTGCTGCGTACGAGGGAAGCAAGACGCCAACAAAGGCTATACACATTTGTTGCTGAAGTTGCCACTGTCTGCATACAGGACACTTAAACGAAGTGCCACAAACAAAGCTCAGAGATGTGGATGGGGGGCCATCCCACTTGATCTTTTCAGTCCTTGACATGATTTGCTTCTCCCTCTCCTTGTGCTTCTCTTCACACCTTCAACAGCGCTAGTGGAGGGTTTATGAAGGCCAGCTGGGCCATTTTCCACCTTGACGTGCAACACTATGATGTGTGGTTTGTGCTGGCACCAGCAGACTGACAAAACACGTTGCACAAATACTCTGCAGCTCCTGAGCATTGCCAGCTATAAGTAGGAGCAATCTTGGGGTTGCTTTCACTTGGCTCCTATTAAAGTGGCATCACTAAACACTCACTCCATCCAGCAGCAGGATGCGCCCCATCTTCATGTCAGGAGGCCTTTTCAACCCATGTTGACCACCAGGATGGGTGTGCTTTGCAGCAGTGCCAACCCCCAGACCAGTTCCAGCAACTGGTAGGGTTCCCATCCACCAGGATAGGGACTGCTCCCACTGCCTGCAAACACCGCTGTTGTCTTGCATTGTGGTGGGACGGATGATTGAAAGCTTACACGTAATATTGACTACATCAACATCTCTGATAAATAAAGGCAGAGAACGGTACATTGGAATTAGCTCACTCAAGTGCTATTCTAAAGCTCAGCTGAATCAACCCCAGCTGTGAATAAATGAATTAATGTTTCCTTACCTGATTCCAGCATGCTCCAGAAAAGAGCAGCATGCTGGAGCCTCCAGGCAGTGTGTTATATGCAGCCAACCTCCCGTTCCCCGTCAAAGGCTACAGGGAGCTCCAGGCATCACCCTGACATATTAGCACAGTATCACGGGCATCAATCTGCTTTCAGGTGCACCAGTCTGGGCCACTCTCTCAAATTCATCCCCAGTTGCCCTGGTGTCAGAAAGACAAGGTTGAAAGGGGCTACCACGTGCTTCTGGCGGCCTTCTCAGGAGGGATCATGGCCCAGAGAAAGAGACCTTGTGGTCTTCTGACCAGGACCCCTGTCCTGACCTCATGGGCTTTGACTTTTTCCCTTGGGTCTCCACGGTTGCATGTTAGGCTGCCGTGGGGACATCCCATTGCCAAGGAGAAAGGAGCTGGTCTTGGATTTAAACAGTGGAAGAACTGCTGTTGCACTGTGCTGTTCTGCCCATTAATTGTCATATAAGTGTATTCAAATATTTGTAAGGTTGATTGAAAATGTTGCTAAATCAAACTGCTCAGACTTAACCATAAGAAATTAAATCAGATAATAAACAATCAGCATTTCATTCTGACAAAAGAATGGTAATTCTGTAGGACATTCAGTTTATACTGCCTGTGCACCTGCATTTGGGTTACTAGCAATAAAGTGAGATTTGATAGCAAATTGGACTGGCAGACAAATTTTGAACATAATTACTTAAAGGAAACCACCCGGAATCAATTTAATCACAGTGCAACTGATTTTTAATTTCCAATGGTATAGAAAAGTGCCACTCACATTAGGCTTTTACTTACTTTGGTTTGTAATCATGGAATGTCTCTATTGTAGCCAAGCTAATTAAATAAATGCTAAATATTTCTCACTTTGTAATACAGCATAAAAATATTAGAAGTACCTCCTAAACAACAAAATGAACAAAAGTTAATGGCTTGGCAGACCACTGAATCTACATTTAAACACGGTCCGTACTTGTTTAGCAGTTGTGAAATTATGTGCCTGTTATTAACCATTTCTATTGAGGCTCTCCAGGCAATTAACAGTTGAATTAACAGGCGGCTGAGACACAAAGCATAATTATGATGAAAGAAGCATTACTTTAAAGGACTCTTGCAAAATGCCATCTGAAATTCAGCCCACAAGCCTGATCCCGCAGGAAAAAAGGATAGCCCTGGCAAGGAAACAGGGCGAACAGGGACTCCGTTGTTTAGGACTGAAGCCCATTCTGCTCTTGGGCTTTAAGGCACAAAAAGTGCCGGGCAGCCATTAAAAAGAGTATGGTAGAAAAACTGCGCGGTCCCTTGCAGCTCCTCGGATCGCAGAGCTGCTCGGAGCAGGTGCTCGCATGGAAAGCAGCTGCTCACAGCTGCTTGTGCATCAGGAGCGTCAGTGGGGCATGGACACGCAGTGACTGCCAGAACGAGTCCGAAACCACATCATGTGTGCGGGAAAAAGCAAAATGCCCCGTAGCAACTTCGTCCTGAGAGGAACGGGCTGACACAATTACACTAATTTCATCTGGGACAGGCAGTCTTCCCTTAACTGCTTTTATTCTTTAAGTGATCCTTTTTAGTCAATTTTGTTGTTTGTTCTGGATGTCATTCTCTTAGCTGGAAGCGACTGCAGCACAATGATCTCAAAGCCTGGTATCCTCCTGAGGCAGAGATCTGAGAGGAGAAAAAAACGGATTCTCGCCTTCTTATCCTGCTTTTGATTTAGGGATGGACAAATCAGATGCTACATTCACACAGAGGGGTGGTGGAGGGGGGGAAACTTTAAAAATCACTTTGTCTTCTAAGCCTGTTGAGCTTCACGAACAGAAGGCCTCAGAGCCATAGCCAGCCATGGCTCCACACTGAAAGCAGCTTTAGAGTATCCCTGACCCCAGACCAACTTAGTAGCATCTGGCCACCCTGGAGGCATAGGGAAGCATCCCGCAGAGCCTCTGCCCAACTGAAGGGGCTGACATGTGGGTCACGCTATGGAGGTGGGCATTGCTGGGCTGGGGAACACGGGTCCATGGCTGCTCGTCAGGCAGCGCAGGGCGAACCGGCAGCCCAAGGGGGACAGTGAGAGACATGCACAGAGCTGGCAGGGTGGGCACGGGTGCCCCATGGCTCCGAGCACGAGTCAGGCGAGTGCGAGAGGATGCCCGTGATTGACAAAACAAGCTGCGACAGCTCCCAAGGCCACACGCTCCCATTAGCATCACTGCATATTTAGGGCCAGGCGACAGTTTTAATCTACAGGCGCAGCAGAAGGAGGAATGTTTGTGGTCAAGGGACGCTATTTGGGAAGCTGGTGTCTGCCCTCACAAGCACAGACACCAAAGGATGGACATCCGTGCAAGAGATGCAACGATGCAATGTCTTGCTCGGAGCTCGGGCCTTAGGCAAAACCAGCCTGTTCCACTATATATATTTAAGATTGATAATTCTTGTCACAGGAAGGCCTCGAGCAGTTGGCCTGGCTTTAATAAAATAGAAGTTGCTGGTGCCATCTCTCTTTCACTCAAGGGTGAAATAAAAGTTGTTTTCACCCTTCACTGAGCTGGGAAAGGACATGCATCAAAGCCTTTCAGCTGCAAAAAGCAAACAGCCAAGATCAGGCTAGCCCCAAATGAGGTTTTTCCCAGCTGACCCTGCAGGACTGAGCTCCACACTCAGAGCTGGCCAGGGCCTAGGCACCAGGCCCCAGTAGGATGCCTAGCACTGTGGTGGCCCCATGTCTCTGTGGGATTGCAGCTAAGGCAGCCCGCAGGCTCTTCTTTACTATCCTGTCCCATAAAAAAAAACAAACAGCCATTCCAATTCCACACAGAAATAAAAATGAACTGTTCTTACAGGTGACATCCAACAGGGCCTAGCAAGAAGAATTAACAAGAAGACAAAGACTTAAAAGGGTTTGTTAAAATTATTTCCTTTGGAGAACCCCTTTGCAAGGGACAAACCAGTCTATGGTACTTCCAAGCCATGATAAAACTCTGCAGGGCAGTTAAAAATAAACCTCATGGAAAGGCTTCCTTTGTCTCACACTCTCCACAGGAATTCCCCATGGCTGCTGCCTTCGGGGCACGCGTGGAGGCGGCAAGGATGGAAACCCAGTTCTCCCCACCCTGTCACCGTGGAGCTCGCCCTGCCCGGAAAGGCTCCTGCTGACTCACGGGGTGGGAGTGCCTGAATAGAGGTGCTTGGTGCCATCTGAGATGCCCCAGGGTATCCTGCCTGTTTTCCAGCTGCCGCTCCAGAGGGGCACGCGTTTCCTGTAGGTCCTGCCGATCACCTGCCGGCCGCAGGTGTCCAAAGGGGCACAAGCCCCTGTGTGCATAGGCCACTGATGTGTGTCGGACTGGCCTCCTGATTACATTTCCATCAGTGAGAGTGGGCGAAAAAATACTGTGCCCTAGTGTTTTTTTCCCTTCCTATGCTTTAGTGGATAGGGGGAAAAAATAAAAATGTGACATAAAACATGCTCTTCTTAAATTAAGTTACAAAATGTAATAGAATCATAGAATCATGGTTGGAAAAGGCCTTCAAAATCATGAAGTGTAATGGCAAACCCAACGCCATCATGCCTTCTAAACCATGTCCCTAAATTAAAGCGCAAAATTAAAATTAAAGTGCGAAGTAACAATGTCTTGGCAGAGTGTGCGAGTACATACTTTTCTTCATAGCTCATTCAGATTCGGGTTCTCTTTACATATGGTTTATTTTTCTTCTCCTAAGACTTGAGAACATGACAGAAAAACATCAGAATATCTCAAATGATCTCAAACCCGTTCCCAAATACGGATAGGGCAGTTCTACTACAGACTGCTTTTTATGCACACTATCACTGAGGTATAACTGCCTTATTGCTATTGCTGGTTTTCTTAATTTGTTCCTAGGTAAAGTAAATCAAACCATGGTTTTTTTTTTAAATCAAAAAATGGAAGCATCTACCAGCAGCTTGTATTATTAACATAGCTACACTGTGTTAACACTTTAGATGATACCCCACAAATACAAGGGAAAAGGTCAAACGTCTGCAATCATTAATTCTGGCATCGAGCATCGTGTATGTTAGCAAATCCACTGATTCCCATAGGAAAAAAAAAAAAAGAGGAAGAAAGAGGGTTGCTGAGTGACTCGGGGGAGCAGTAGCAGATTAGAAGTCACAAAATGAAAAAGAGAAAAAAAAAAGAAAAAGGAGGAGAAAAAAGCAAAAAGGAAGGACTGTTGGACAGTTTCCAAGGCTTCTCAGTGTCCTTTTCCCTCCCGGTCCTGAAATCAAGCATCTGAGGCCTGCGCAGCAGCACAGCACGTGGCTGGTCTGCAGTTCAGGCAGTGGAGAGTTAAGGTGATGGTTAAGACAAGGGCTTAACCCTACCTCAAGCAAGGTCGTTAGGTTCCCAGATGGGTAAGCAGAGACTTTAGCTTCCCGCTCACAGAGGAAAGGCCTCGTCCAAGTGCTTCTAAAGCCGAACCAGGACATCGCTAATCTTCAAGGCATGCCTTAAAAAGTGGCATATGGGTAAAGCGTATGAATCACAAGAAGCTCCCGGGGCAACAGACCTGCAGGGAGAAAACACACATTTACTTCAGGCCAGAGTTTGTCCAGGAACTGGAACCCAGAAAGGCTTAAACCCTACTGACCAGGGAGGCCAGAGGGAGAGTGCAGAGCTCAAAGGTACATCAGTTTAAGCACTGCAGGCAGCAGCGCAGCAATGCAGTCGGGCAGGCAGAGCGTCCCTCCACATCCAAATGAGGGCTGCTGCTTCCTCTGGTTGGGCACAGGCTATTTAACAGTTTCCTGCACATAAATCTTTTTTACAGGATCTTCCTTTAAAGAGTATAGGGACATAAAAGGGGAGGCTGAAAAAAGGTGCCCTGATACTGGCAGGCTGATAGTGCTGATCTGAGAGGAAGGTTAAGCGAACCTGATAAACCGGTTCATTGAATCAGCCACAAAATCCGTGTAGTATTGGATCACATCAATCCTTAAACTCGCGTGTAACAGGGTTATTGCCATTTCAGAGCAAGCCACACCAGCACGTGGCACTTGCATTTGTCTCCGCTCATCCTGAGCATCCCTCTGATGCCTGCCAGACTCCTCCTAAGTAACTCAGACAGCATCTTGCCTTCCTGGGTGCAGCAAAGCCTTTTTGTGGGCTCATGGGTTTTGCAAACTCCTGTTCCCCCTGCTAACACAGATACAGATCTTCGCACCAGTCCTCCAGCCTGCTGGGGCTGCATTTAGTCCATAACTGGGGTGGCAAGGCAGGCTAGGATTTTATTTAGGATAAGATCCAGTCCTGAGAACACCACAGACATTGATGAAGCTCTCTACTGCGGTATTAAATCAGAGTCTTTTAAATTCAGCTTCACTAGGTCTGCCAACAAAAATGTCTTATTTAGAAGCATGTCTCTTCTTCGCAAAATAGTCAAACTTTATAAATTTTAATTCAGCTCAAACTTTTTCAGCATGATTTTATCCTCTCATCTTTTCTGCAAGATGGTTTGTTTTGTTCTCCTGGAGGGAAATCTGCAATCAGGAAACTTCCTTAGTCTTTGGTCTCTGCTCAGCAATGCCATGTGGATGTGCACAGGCTGCCCCTTCTCACCCTCTCCATGCCTGCTCCCAATCACCTGCTCCTTTGGGACTTCTCGGACCTCTCACACCTCATGGAGTCCCTGAGTGTTGTCACTTTGCAGCATGCTGACAGTCAGACTGCTCTTTTCTTATTTTCTCTTGGTGTTCTTTTGTCCTCCTGCACTATAAATTTATGTCAGATGTGCCCCAGTCTCTTTCCTGATACCTTAATTTGGGAATATTAAGGAAAACAGTTAATTACTTTTTTTTTCTTTTACCAGCGGCCAACTCATATCAATAAATTATCCTTACCACGTCTTGTAAACTAAATTTGCTATCTTCTCCAGAGAGCTTTTCACTCGCATATCTGAAGAATTTCTTATTTACCTTAACCTCTTGCACAATATTTCCTTCATTCTTTGCTTTTGTATGTCTGTCTCTGCACACAAGCGTGTGTGTGTGTGTTATTTCTCATACTCCCTTTCCTCTGTTCTGCAATCCCTCCCTCCCTTTTCTGAGCCTGACATTTTACACTTTACATATGTCTCTCTCAGCCTTGATTACTTTCTGCACATCCATACTCATTCACAGTGCCCTGTTTTAACTCCTGCAGTATTTATTACTGTATGGCATATAAAACCCTTGGACAGACCATGATTTATGTGCCAGCGTTTTTCATCTCCTACCAGCCCATCTCATGTCCTTTCTCTCCTTTATGCCATTCAAATTCACCCAGTACTTCTTGTGTTTTCCTAAACAGTGGCATTGGGAATTCAACACTTCTCTTCCTGATTGCTCGGGAACCGTTCCCATCTTACATCACGATTTAGTCAAAACCACAAACTTGAAGAGATGAGGCAGCACAAAATGGGGATATGGTGAAGGTCTCACTAGGCTCAGACACAAGGGCCAGGGCTGCCTGCCCCACCACATGCTCCTGACCTGAGGTTCAATGCGTGACTTGGGCAGCACTCCCTGGGGACTCACAGGGAGACCATTGGGTGGCAAGGGCCAAAGGGGTGACCTACCTGGAGGTGACCTTACTGCTCAGGGCACTGTACCCCACAAATCAAGCTATTGCACATGGCTGTGAGCACAAACCATGTTGCACGTGGCCAGCTCAGCTGCCCCTGCTCTCCTTCACAAGCTGTTTGGGTTGAGAAATGTGCCAGCCTTTGGGAAGGCACCTGTATCAGGACAGAGCTACCGCTTTATTGAAGCAAAGATGGATTCCCGAAAGAAATGATGTCTCACAATGTGTCATCGGTGCCAAACATATGGAAGCGGACAGACTGTAATTTGAACTTTTTTGAAATGACTTCTCAATCCCATGAAACCCTACCCACCAGCCTCCTCTTGTCCACGTCTTACTGGATGCAGCACTGCATCGAAGCCAGTGGAATTAGACAGGCATCAAAACAAGAGCGATGCACAGCCTTGCAGTCTCGCTGCCATGCAGCACGTTCCCTCATACCACAGGAGACGTCACGGTTAAATCGCCGGGACTGCCAGAGGGACTATAAAATCAGAGAAACCTGGGAAGGGGCAAAGTGGTGATTTTGCTCTATCTCTCGGAGATCAGGCAGGGTCAGGTTTATCTCCACCATCCCAGGCAGAAGCTCGTTTAAGCCATTCTTTTAATCTATTACAAGACTCTCAGAGCTAGAGCCGGCCTCTGATTTGAATCATCATGATCCAATCCCATACACAATTCTCCTAATGTCTCTTATCTCTGTTATTTCTAATCATTGCTTCTCCTGATGTATTAAGCAGCAATTACACCTTTCCACTCCAATCTCTCCTGAAGTATCCTTTACTCTTTACCCACATTGATTTTTGCATCCTATTTTATTTATGTCTATTGTGCCTTGAATTATAAAGTGAAGACAAATTTTAAAACTCTAACGTGTTCTTGATTTCCTCTATCTCTCTATCCTTGCTAAGGCCTTTTCTTTATGCCATAGAATACTCTTATTAATAAAGCTCTTTACCAACTTCTGCAGGAAAGCCTGGAAGAGAAGGTGCACATCTCTTTTTTTTGTATGTTTAGTGCCTTCTTTTACTTGTACCAGTGGGCAGATGTGTCCTCTTGTGCTGCCTTGAGACAGCTCTGCTTACCTTTTCATGAGCTTCTTCAAGAAAAAATATACCTCATAAGACGGAAGTGAGCATATTATCCTCTATTTTATAATCCTTTTTTGATTAATACAATAGCTATATTTAAATACTGAAATGAATCCCAGGGAAGAGACAGCCTATCTGCTTGAACACTTATAAAGGCTTATGGGACAAACAGTTTACTCAACACAGGTAGATATTGTTTTAACACAAGAGATTCTGATGATATTAGAGTTTTCCTCAGAGACTCTATACAGAATATGCTTTATGTGTGGGGAATGTTCATCTGAAACTCACTTCATGGACAACGTTGCAGAGAAAATACCTGACGGGGCACTGAACAGAAATTACCGGTGAACCAAGAGACCTCAAGGTATTGCAAGCCTTTCAAATAACTCCTGAGGCTCCCAAAACTCATTTCAGCTAACCAGCCTAATCTCCCTTTAACTTACAAAACACTCATCTTTTCTTGCTACAGGGAAGGCCTAAGTTATGTTAGCTCTAGAGAAGTTTCAGCCCAAAATGAGCCAAGATCAAGCATATTCTGGTCTCGTGCACAGTCTAACAGGCAGATGCCTTATTCAATTCGGGCAGGAGTTTGGCGTGTAATCAATCTGTTGCAACCAGTAGCCAGTAACAGAAGCAGCAACGTGGTCTGCAGCGCTGCAGCCAGGGCTCACGGCAGAGGTTTTCACAGCCATGGAAGGCAGGGGGAAATCAAGTGCTTGTGTTAGCTTGTGCTGGCCAGTTCTTAAATTTAAGAGCAGGTGATGGGCTAAGAGCCACCAGCAGAGCGGTACGGGTGGATAAGAGCTAATGTGATTTGCCCAGTATGTGCATCCTTTTGGATGAACTCCTTCTGACCTGGGGTACACCAGGAAAGCTTGAAGGGGGAAATCAGGAGCGCAGTGGGGAATGCAGCCCTGAATGACAACACACTTAAAAACTTCAAATGTCAATATGCCCTTGGTTTGCTTGTTTAAACACTCTGGTTGAATTCTGTTTTCTTAGGCACACACACTTTTTCCCCCTGCATGGACACTGATCCTGCCTCTCCTTTCTCTCCCTCTCTGCCATTGCCAAATGTTGCTGCTAGCTGGCACTAGAAAAGCAAGAGCAGAGAGGAACAAAGAAACTACTGTCAAACAAAAGAAAGCACAAATAAATGGGGTTTTCCTGTGGTACTTCTAAAAACTAGACAAAAAACTCTTTCTCTTCCAAAAGAAACCTCTTTATAATGAATCATTCATCCCACAGAGCTTACTGTTCTGCTGATAATCATGCAACAGTCATTTACATTCGTGCAGGTGCTGTGAGAAGAGGGTATATCACAACATACTGCAAACGCGTCAGTTCCAGGTTGTTGCACAGTTTGTGACACCTACCCTGCTACAAAATTACTTGCAACTGTAGTTTCAATCTTCCGTCATCAGTCACAGATCTTATTTATCGGCCATTACGATGCAGAGCTTTGCATAACAACAAGCATCTTTCTGACAACTTCCATGCCTTGGAATCAACCCCTAAGCGTGCCCGGCATGGGTTAATAGTAACAAGAGGTCTCCTCCTTTACCCATACGAAAATATTCTTATGGAGGAGGGCAAATATGTTGCTCAATAGAGGTTTGTGAGTCTCTGATGGGGTCAAGTCTGGCCTTCATTGCAATCAAATGGCAGCTTGGCATTTGGACTGTAAGGCTTTAGGGACAAGCAAGTCCAGTCCTCTGGGCTTTTCCAGGAGGAATTTTGGAAGTCCCATTGGATAAAATCCTCTGGAGTGATTTTTCAGAAGGGAGCCAGCCAAGCCCAAGGCTTGCTGAGAGGCCCTGCAAGTGGGAAACAGCCAAGGGGCTACCCAAGAAGACAGGCCAATTGCTCATCCTCAGGGCAGCCCCAGCACCTGGCCAAGCTGGCTGCCTCTTCAGTGCCTTTTGCCCCATGGAAAGGATGGGGAGGCTTCACAGATGGGGCCAGCTTGCCAGGTTGTGCCACTGCAGCTTGCCCCTGCTTAAACTGGACCCAGGTAGTGCTTCAGCCTTGATAAATAAGCACCAGCAACACATCAGCAAGGAGCTCAGCCTCTGCTACCCCAGCTACCCAGAGGAAAGTGTTCTGCCCAGACCTTCAGGCAGTTTTGTAGGCCCGTTCTCTACCATCCCTACTTTTTCAGCATCCTTCTAAAAACTGAACAACTGAGCCAGGCACAGGATGCCTCTATCACGACTTTGATTCTTGCACTGCAGATGAAAAAAATCCACCCTTTTTCTCTCTTGCTCTGTACTGCATGGCATTCTATTAGCTGTTTTTGCAATGGCGCTCGGCTGAGACTTCATCTCCAGCCATTTGTTTTATAATCATTGGATTTAAAACAAGCTTGACCAAGCCCCAATCTAATTTGAAACTGTGCTAAAGCACTTTTATATTTACTTTTGTAATGAAATAAAATTTCAGTTCTGTTTTTAGAGTGATTTATTTCAGCATCATTCCTGCTACAATATCCCATTTGTGTTTCATAAATTGCCATGGGCAGGAACGAAATACTGAAGCTGTTTTCAGCAAATTACTTCTGGAAGAGGATGCTTTCCCCCATAAACCAAAACACACAGACAGACTTTTTCAAAATTGACTGAAGATTTTGATGCCAACTCTGGCATCTATCTGATCCATACAAAAGAAAGAACAGACTATCATGCATATTAGGGAACCCAAATATTGTGCTAAATTAAATCCCTTTTGAAGGTGCAACCACAAGTTCTTTAAAAATACAGTATTCATGTGATCCCAATGCCGTTTTTTAATTTTCATCTTGGCGGGACTGAGCAATGTCCCTAATAGCCCCCATTTCTGGTCCTAACTTGGCCAGCAGGGCCACGTCTCCCACTGAGGACCATAACAAGTGAAGAGTTCAAGGCAAGGTGTTCTCCAAAGGCGGGGGGAGAGGGGGAGCCTCAATTCTGAAACTCATTTTCACCTTTAGTCCATCAGAGTTCAGATTTATTAACCTTCCCAACAGCCTGTAAAGCCCATCTATTTCCCTGTTCGAAGCTAAGGCTATTGTTAAGGGTGTGAATTGAAGAAGGGTTATTTATGGATAGTCCTTTGTCTAAGTTTATGTTGTTATTTTTAATTTATGGGGTGGGTGCCCAGCATACTGCTAAGATGCCTAGAGATGCATTTTAAAAATTTGAATGCATAATAAATAAAATACTCTGTATTCAACCAGACCTAAATTATGTACTATGGACAGAGAAGCAATTCAATAGACTTTACAGAAAGGACCTAAGGAGCACAGCAGATCGATGCTATTTGCAGACCCCAAAATCCTTATCCCTGAGTGTGCGATATAGAGGTGCCCTGGGTGGTGGTTCAGACTTCAGGTGGTGTTGCAGCCACTCATTTGGCCTTTCATGTGAGGATTGAATTCACATCTACTGCAATCCTGAACCCATTAAACAACAGAGTTCTCCCTAAATAAGCTGATTCAGGTGTATAGCACTAGCCTTATGTGATGAAAAACTGGTCCCTGTGAAATGGCTGGATGCTCAGCCAGCAGCTCTTATGGAGCCAGAATTTCACCTATCGAATCAATCAGTTGTGTAAGTCAGGTCTAACTACTGGATGAATCTATTCTAAGGCACCCACCACTTAAAGCATCAATGCTTAAGGTATCAAAAGAAATTAGGTAAATGGACATGAGCTGGCCTTACAACAGGATGGCTGTTATTGATGATGCAAATACTGTAGTGTGCAGTAAATATGACATCTAAATATAAATGTACATAATTACAGGTGGCATATAATCTCTGAATATGATGCAACATGCACAATATCACAAATGTAACAAAGAACTAAACAGCTCGGTAATGGAGGTATCTATAAACATACATAATTATACATAATAGTACTACAGTGTGGTTACAATATACTGTACTTATTGGATATGTAATTCCAGATAGCATCTCATAAACAATGTTAGGATATGGTTGAGTAAACTATCTAAGAGATAAATTGGGGACAATACATATATCTACTTTATGTCCTTTTGTTTGCGTCTTGCTTAAACTAACATTACAGGAGGAGATGCAGGATCAAATACACAATGTATGACCACCTAGGCATGTATCTTGCCGTAGCCCAGGATCACCTGGAACAGATGCCACGGGGCAAGAGGGGACAATGCTAAACAATGTGCAAACCCCATGAAGTTGTCAGAAGTGCCTCAACAGAGGGATGTGGAGCTGCTAGAGAGAGTCCAGCGCAGGGCCACAAGGATGATCAGGGGCCTGGAACATCTGCCCTATGAGGAGAGGCTGAGGGAGCTGGGCCTGTTCAGCCCAGAGAAGAGAAGGCTGAGAGGGGATCTAATTAATGTCTAAAAGGACCTCAAGGGACGCAGTGAGGAGGATGGGGCCGGCCTCTTTTCAGTGGTGGCCACCGACAGAACTAGAGGAAACGGCCAGAACCTGAAACATCAAAAGTTCCACAGGAACTTAAGGAAAAATTTCTTGACAGTGAGGGTGACAGAGCCCTGGAATAGGCTGCCCAGAGAGGTTGTGGAGTCTCCTTCTCTGGAGATCTTCAAACCCTGCTTGGACGCAGTCCTGTGCCATGCGCTCTAGGTGACCCTGCATGTGCAGGGGGGTTGGACTAGATGATCTCTAGAGGTCACCTCCAACCTTAACCATTCTATGATTCTATGATTCTATGAACAGTGAAAGCCCCGATAAGAAAACTTCTGGCCTTGGTTTGCCGGGGGCAGGGTTTGCTTTGTGACCACAACCAATAAATCTAACTGTGCTATCATTTAAACTAGCTTGCTGAGGTAATTTTCCCAGATGAGGGAGTGTGGCTCACTGACCACAGGCTTTGGCTCCGGCTTGGCACTTCACTGCAGCACGGCTATATTTATTGCAGGCCCAGGTTTTAGGCCAGCACAGGGCACACTTCCTTCTGCGGGTCGGTCCTGACTGTAAGCGTTTCTGAGGAATCTCCCCAAAATGCATTAAGCCGGAGCAGAAGTCAACTACTCGCAAAGCAGAAACATCACACATGCTTCTGAGCCACTGCTTGGAGTTTTAAAGTATAAGCTGAGATAAAAAGAAAGATGTGAAAAAGATGTGTCTTGTTTTCAGTTTTGATTCTCTTCCCCCGACTTGAGCAAAAGGGAGGGGGTGTTCCCTATCGAATGCACAGTCAGAGATGGCTGAGAGTGGTGCATGAAAGCTTTAGCTGCTGCAGACACGGATCGCATTGGCTGATGTGAAGCAATGTGCATCTTCTGTCTAAGAGAGGATGTCAAAATGCATTGCACAATTCAGAAGTTTTACTCTCTTTGTTTTGAAATAAGTCATTAGGAACCAGATGGCTCAGAGATTTGGTAATAGAATCGGAAACCTCTCATCTCTATATCAACTATTCAAATATGACCTATCTTATTAGTCATGGAAAATCATCAAATTACTCGCTGGTATCTTATGCAAAATGAGACAGCCATCCTCTTCTGCAGCCCAGCTCCATCTGAACAGATTTTCCAACTGAGATGGTAGAATTTTGTTCCAGCAGTTTGGATTTATACTTTTAAAAACTACCCTTGGTCACTAAGCTCTGGTTAGCTCCTTGCTGTGATGGAGCTGAACTGGACTACCACCTCACCCTGATGGTATTCAACAACTGATTGAACAATACTGATGCCCTTCACTGAGGGTGAAGGGACAATTTGGAAATGTGCCTTCAGGTGTACACAATTCATGAGTGGAATGAAGCATCTACCTTATTCAAGTTGCATGGCTAATGCTCTTCTTTTAAAAGAAGAACACGTCAGAATGAGTATAGGGTTTTATCATGACAGCTTCTCAGGGAAAACCTACTGGAAACTGTAGAAGTGATGAATCTGCCACAGTTAGGTGTTTGGCCTCAAATCAAGAGACAGTTTAGAGACCTTGGATGAGCAAACTGTGAAAGAACTGAGAAATTTGCAGTGAGTTTTCCCCACAGATTTTACTACTATTTTACTATCTGTAGCTTACTTTAGGTAGTAGGAGCAAGTAGGAGGAATACTTGGATGCACAGTGAAGCAAGCGTGGGAGCTGCTGTTTCATTGCGACTACAGTACGTTGCCACATTTCAGCTGATCTGTAGTAACAGCCTTCAAGAGAATCCTGTATTGGGGTAAACGCAAGAAAACCAGAGGCAACCTCCAATGACGATGCATTTACATTACCCATTCCACATAGTGACGGTGTTTTGAGATTTTCCATCATAAACTGTCAAATGAAGCGCAGAAGGAAGGAAGTGTAAGAGAATATCCTTGATTGGGACCATGACTGGGCACATGACTATGTTCAGCAGTTGAGCAAAACATTAAGCCAAACAGGAGTGGACGAGTTCTCTTTTGGGGCAAAAGTGCTCCACTGTGAGCTTGGACATGAGACTAGCCATGCCCACTTCTTGCCCATCTTAACATCTCTTCAGGCAACTTTTGGCAAGTTAGAGTTAGCCCACAGCCCAATAACTCAAAAGAGATGAGCTGGTGAACAGCTGTTATTGACAGCTCCCATACATGCTGAGAATGAGTAGCTAAAGATTGCAGGACAAGAATAAAGAACTAGTCCGTGACTCATTAGGAAGAATGGAGGGGTTACACTGGCATCTTAATTTAGAGGAGAAGGTGCAAATGGAGACCACAGTGGCTTGGGCTTCGCATCTGTAATACTGGAGGTCCAGTTTACTCTCCCAGATGAATACTGAAACACATTACAAAGTAGAAAAAGCCTGACATATTTTTAATGGAGACAAAATTTGCTGTCCTTCTCTCCTTTCTGTAAGTCTCAATAACATAATGTAAAATAAGAGGAAAGAAAATAGGGTATGATCTCATGCTCGCTGCTTTATCTAAAGTGCATCCCTGGTCTCAGTCCAGCTCTAGCACTATAGGTTTGGTGAGCATCTGCAGACTTCTGACCCGTCACCAGTTTGGCTGGTAGTCTCAGCAAGAAAGCCTGAGCACTTAGGGCCAGGCCTTCTCCCCAGGGAAGTCAGGGTTTGCTGTTGCTTTCAGCAGCAGCAGAGCTGAAGGGATAGAAATTGAAGTGTTTTCTCATTTATAGAGGTTGTTCTTCCCAAGTGAGGGATTCGATTTATTGGAGGGGTAGACTTGCTGTGTGGCTAAATGCCAATGAGGGCTGGAAAGATCCATGTTCAAAGCGACAATGAATTTAACAAATCTAAATCCAAATTTCACTCTGGGAAAAAAAAAAAAGGCAGGGAAGCAATAAGAAATCAGAATGTAAGCCACAGCTGGTTCCATCAGCCTCAGGCTCCTGCCCTGCTCGCTTGCCTCCTCTCCCACCAGCTGTGGGCCGAGGCTGTGTGACATAAAGCAGCAAAGTCTCCAGCCCTGGGAAGGCAGCTGCTCCTCAGTGCTCCAGCTACGGCAAAGCGGCAAAGGACATTAATATTGCAAGCGTTTCTATCCCTCTGCCATCTTGACTACGTGCTGTATATTCATCATCTTTATATTTTCTTTACTTTAATCTCCCCCATTTGCATATACACAGGTCCAAATGATAACAATTACCATAAAAAAATCGTGCCGTTGCCCTACCAATAAAAATTGCTCTGTTAATCAGGCGGCTCTCACAGGCAACATGCCTGAAAGACCTCATTTTAAACTGGCAGGCTGAACAGGGCAGCAGATAAATTAGCCTATATATGATTGCGTGCTGAAATACATTGATTTAAGATTTTTCCCATTCAGCCTGACAACTTGTCTAAATAGGCTCATGTCTGAAGAAGACAGCTTGCAGACATGATGCCTGTGACAGGGCATTGCAAATATAATGCAGTACTGTGCAGAGCAAGGGAGTGCATATATTGTGGAAGGGATTAGCTGGGGCACACAAAATTAGAGACAGGGTTAAAAATAAACAAGAGCAGATCCTCTGAACACCACAGCACTCACATTTCATCCTGATTTCCTTCTTCCACTTCTAATTGCCAAGTCACTACAGGGAAAAAGCAATTACTGATCTGCTATCATTCACCATGTCATCTTTAGGCCCTCATTAGCAATTCCATTGACAATCTTAGCATTTAGATCCCATCCTGCAATTCTAAGTGTCCTAATCACACTGCAATGGCATGCAGTGCCTGAGGAGCAGAGAACAGAGCCCACATCTTCCTTGGTGTTTGGAAAAGCATGATACGTTTGATGTCATTAGAAGTGACTAATTATAAAAGAGCTCTTGAGATGGTGACACCAGCAGCTGGTTCTGTGGGCTCTGCCCATGCCAGTCCCCCATATGTTTTGACCCCAGTTGACCACAGAAATACTTGCAAAGGTCTAATTCCATTTTCTAGTAGCAGGTGGCCATGCATTCCATAAAGCAGCCTATAAATCAACCCTCTGCCGCAAAGATATTTAACTACGTACACTAAGCCCAGTGTATTTTCCTACCAGCATTGTACACTATCATGAGGGCTGAGGTGAGGCACTGGGACCACAGTGAAATAGCTAAAATCACTTGCAGCATTAGGGTGGAAGGAACATTAAAATTAATTTAAGACAATAGACAGGATTTCAGTGTATTGTGTAATATCGTCTAGGTCACTATGGATTCTAAATATTAAGTAACTGCTGGATTTTCAGCATAAGGCAAGACAATAGAGATGAAGATTTATGAAGGGACTTCGCCAATGGCCTTACCACCAGGAAGACTTAAAACAGCCGAACTTGGAGAAGTCCTACCAACCTGTGACTTGAGGGGTGGGAATCTGGGAGGATGGAAGCAGGGCCAAGGCAGCTGTGTTCCTGAGAGCTCCTTCGCCAGTGTGGGCCTGGTGTGCTGAACTGGGCTGTGTGAGTGAGTGCTAGAGAAACAGGCCACAGCAGAATGTCCTGCGACATAGATAGACTAGTTGGATCCCAGTTCAGTCTCTGGGAGCAGCTCCTCTGAAAATCTTCACAGAAGCCCTTTCCCTAACCTCTGAGCTATGTGTTTAGCACTTTTATTCCTATGTGAGGAGCTCAGGGCTCTTCATGGGGGTGGTCTCCACCACATCTCTGCCAGAGGAGCATCTCCTCTGATACCTGACATGAGCAACCTCTGCGTCCCGCCCAGCCCAAGGGCTGAGTTCGGTGAGGAGGTGTTTCTTTCTATGAAGATGAGAAGACATCCCTCAGACACAGATGTACTCTTCATCTCACCTGCCTGGAAGTAGAAACTCTGAGGGTGTTTTTCTGAGATTTGTAGAGTTCAGCATCAAATACTGCCAATCAGAAATGTGTAATGTTCTACGAAGAAGTCTACAACTAAAGCGAAGTGCAAAAGAGGCCTATAATGCTAACAAAGTCTTAACAACACATGCAATCCTATGAAGATTGTGACCTTGGGAACACAGGAACCAAAGTATTTTCTATGTGTACCGAAGCACCAATTGAAATCCCTTTCCCCTTACAAGAAATGCAAACAGACCCCAACAAGAAAGGCTTCTTCCCCACAATGTCAGAAAACCCAGCACTTCTAAAGGCATATCCTGCCAATGGCCAAGTGCACAATATGTTGCACAGGGGCAGGTATCTCTGACCTGAAGACTCAGCTATGCTTCCCCAGCTTGCATACTCAAATTTAGGTCTCTGTTGCTAATGTCAGCCTGACTCCTTGCTTTGCTGGCTACTGGCATAACCGAGACTCTGCTGTCCAAAGACCATGATTTTTTGCCCTACATTTTCCACCAAACTCCTACACACAGTGAGGAACAAGGGTAGCAAGGAGATGCCCATTAAAAAAAAAATGCCATTGAATCTACTGTCACTTTTATCTCACTGTTAGTCACCATTTATGTGACTTAGGAGCAGAGGTTATTCACAAGGAAAAGAATTTTTAAGCAAGAAATTGTGAGAAAGGTTGATAACACTATCTTGATAAGGAATGCTACTTGCATCCATCAAGCAGATAGATAGGGCACAGCTACTATGGGCGACTGGATATCAAGAACATTACATCTGCTTTCAACACCAGCTTCCTGCTTATGCTTGATTACTGCAGCATACTGACATCTCAAGAGGGTGGGGGAACTCAGAATGCCTCTGTGACACTGATTATCATTTACTTGATCATTCCTCTCCTTAGATCCTTACTAAAGCACCTCAGACATGATGGAGTTTTCTTTAGGGGACCAGTAAGTTAAAGAACCATATATTTTTAGATAAACATTTTAGTAAACAAACAGTCCTAAACATATTTATATCTATATCTATATCTATATCTCCCTGAGAAGCTGATGGCTTGAGCGGCTTCTATTCAGTTCCTCTTCCACTTTGTGGAGGCAGGGGAAAATTTTTCCCTCCAATATATTAAACACCACCTTTATTAGACCACCATTAGACTGGTACTAGTGAGTCCCTTGCATTTTGTTTGGAGGCATAATGCTGTTGTTGTTGTCGTCGTCATCATCATCATCATCATCGGCTTTTTGAAACCTGATCCTGAGCCTAAGGTTTGATATGCAGAAATAAAAATATATCTGTTCAGAAACTGCCCAGAGCCAAGGACTGTGTTTAAATTCCTGCACTCTTGTTGGCCATCACTATGTACTGTGAGCCTCTACAAAATACCACTGCATGAGCTTTTGCACCTCTTTGTTGTATTCAGAGCATCCGTGTTGTCTAGAAGATATTCCTCAAATTCCTCCTTAGTTGCTCTGGCCATACACAGACCACAGACTCCTCCATTGAGGAGATCAGAGGTATGGCAAACTTAGAACTCAGATAGTAAGTGTTTCTCTCCACAATTGCTACAAATTCGATCTTTTCACCCACATATTTAGTTTGCACAATTTTAGTGTATATCCAGCATGGGATCCATAGATACTCTTTTTCCTTCATATGGCTGATTCACTCTTCCCTTTGTTCACTGTTTTTATTTCTCTGCAGAACTTGTTTGCATTAGGAGCATTCTCCTCCTCTTCTTTGTCCAGGCTCTGCACTGATTCTTGCAAATTTCTGCACAGTGACGCAGCACATCATATTTTTGCACAGTCCTTACCTATGGGAGGGTTGGTTTATATTGGCTGTCACAGGACGTGCTAGAATCTGACTTTGAACTTTACATGACCTCCTTCCTCAAGCCTTTACCTGCAGCATCTTGATTTTTCACTCAGTCCCTTCTGTCAAGACATTGTCCTCCCCCTTCCATGATTTACTTCTCTTTCTTGACAAATCTCATTCCTTTGTCAAACATTAATTCTGCACCTTCTGTAATCTCTCCCAGAAGGTCTTGGTCCAAGCCCCAATCACAACATGATCTTATCAGAGATCTTGCACCTAAATTCATACAGGTATTTCCGCAGCTTGAGATCACTTGCTGGTTGTTTCTGCTCTGCCTGCACATGCTATAAGGGATACGTACATCTCCTTTGTTTCCTGTTGACATAGCATGCATCATGTTGAAGTTGCTGCCACGCATTTTCACAGTAAATCTGACCTAACTGCAAATGATTAGGAACAGCTTCAGAACTAGCTGCCTACAGCACAGGGTAAAGGCCTCTCCTGGCACCAAGGGCTTGTGCGCTGAAGCCTCCTCCAGCCATTCTCCACCCTTCTGGCTCTGCTGAGACGGTCTGTGCGTGCTTCCGCCCCTCTGTTTTGTCCAGCACGGACAAAAAATGCCCGAGGGAGAAAGGCAAGTTGTTACGGACTGTGTGGGACAGCAGGAGCCAAATGGCGCTCAGTGGTATCTTTGCCTGATAGGCAGGACTCTCCTGCATTCCCCTTCAACGAGATCCTTGGTTTAAGGCTACCCTTTATTTTGGGGTGAACACATGTCCTGACTCAGGGGCTGAATCTAGCGCCTGGGGAATCAGGCCAAGGACATTTCTGTTGCCGTGTGCTGGTGGTTACAGCAGTGCAAGGAGCTCTCTGCAAGGATTGCTTATATGGCTGTTCCTTAGCTAGCACGGTGTGCTGTGTAGCTCACTTAGAGAACTGGTACATCTCCTCTGCATATTCACAGCAACACAAAGAACAGATGGCACCTATTCCCTTTAGTGCACCTATTCCCTTTAATGCACAAGTTTGCTATTATTCTCTGCTCTTTTTTACAAGCAGAATTAAATTGCTTTAGAGGCTTCAAGATCTGCAGCACACGTCATCCCTTATCACGGCAGGGCAGGGAAAATAAACACTGCCAAGTTCATTGCCCAGTGACTCATTCACAGGAGAAAGCTTATGGAGCCGGAGGATCAGCTCTTGGCTGGTGCATATGCAAAGTCCAGAACAGTCCTTACCTTGGAGAGACAAACCAGGGAGTTTCAACCCTAGCAGGGCTAGCAGGGAATCCCTGAAATTTGCTTTGGGCAAACATCCTTAAAATGCGGGGCAAAAGAAAGCCAGCATTCAAGGTTATATTTAGTGAATCAGATACACGCTTTTTTGTGTTCAGTCACACAGACAAGGGAATCAAATGCATATTTGTCACAGAAAAGTTTCAAGATAAATATTTAGTTTACATGAAAATTACATTCCAAGGGAAAATACTCAAAATGATATTAAGAAACAGTAGTAGGATTAGTTGTCGAAAAATGAAAAAAAGCTAAAGACCAATTTTATAATAGGATCTGTGCTGTTAGCCACTTAATTCCTGTGAATATTTACAGCCTGACCTAAATAGTACTTAGCTTTCTGTTCTCCTTTCTGCACAGGAGCACATTTCATCCTAGCTGTATAAGGATGCTCTCTTCATATTCAGCACAGGTAGGGAGACTTATTTTTGTTTTCCCCTGGAAATGTTGCTTCACTGTAAAAACATTTGCTTTCAACAAGAATCTCTGGAAACACACACACATGCTCCTCCTACCCAGGAACATCAGATCCTGCGCTCCCAATGGTCATAAGAGGGCGTTGCTCTGATTTTTTCGCTCCATGTGGTCATCACTAACTTTGTCCTTATTTCTCAGTGTTCCAGGGATCCAGGACAGCCCAGCTGCTTTGAATATCTCAGAGACAAAAAAAAGGCAAACAAAGCAAAAAAACACTTTATCTTTAGATAACATGTTTCAAGCACTATGTCCAGCTACACTAAGAGCCACAACACTCTGCAGAGTTATACCCATTGCTTGAAAATGAAGAAAGAAGTTTGTTGAAGTGGTCCAGGAGTAAGAGGCATGTTAAAAAAAGAAGTGGGAATAAAAGCCACTTGTTCCAAGTTCTAGTCCTCCTGCCTAGAGAAGGTGAGACACTTCCTGCCTTTACCTGGCTGGTGGTTGCAGCAGGAGCTTGTAAAATGTCAAACTCCTGTAATTCACTATATTACAGATTTGTACAAAAGCGCACACAGCTGACTACCAACTTCACTTAATTTTAGATGAGCAACAAAGCTTTCTGTTTTACCAAAATGCAGTAAAGGATGGTTTCCTTCATGCCCCTTAGTGTAATCCTTGCCCACTGGATTTGAAGTTCCCATCAATCTGGTTAAACACAAGTTAATTGAAAAGGAAGCTGCTGAATAAAACTCAGGAACCCATCAGCATCACAAATAGCCTTTCTGGAAAATTGGTTTCCCTCCAAGGTCCATCCTCCCTTCACACATTGCTGGAAATTCACCTTAGATGTCATTACTCCTCCAACGAGCTGGGGATATTTACCCCGCAACAGGCACTGGCTTAAATGCGTCCTAGCTGCAGTCCCCTAAGGTTTGACAGCCCTATGCAGAGGACTCGGCATGGAACTGCCCATGTGAAACACCTCTGCCCCACCACGCTGGCCAAGTCTACCTCACCTCCAGAGCCAAGCGGAACCACGGGTGTGAGAGGGAGCTTGGCACAAGACCGTCTTCTATGAAATGACTATCCTCCCTCTTTCCAAGCCAGAGCAGTCTTCAAAGACACTTATCTCCCACTGCCACCCTTTGAGAATTGAAGCATTTCCCAAGCAGAAGTTGCAAGTCCACCCGGCTGGATGCAGGGTGGCTTCAGCCCCGACCCAGGCAGCTGCAGGGGACTGCACGATGCCAATGACAGCATTACGCCCAGCCTGCAGAGTCCGCTCCCCAGCTCACCAAAGCTCATCCCATTCCCTCTGGCCACCCTTGCATCTCCTCCTCCCCAGCCCACCAAGTGGGGTACCCTTGGCCCTACCACAGGTCAAATGTGTGGCTTCCTAAAGCACCTCCTGCAGCCCAGGAGCAGGGCAGGCTTCACCAAGGAACTTCTCAGGGCACAAGGACCTGGTCTCCCTCTGAGATGTCCTCTGGAAGGACTTCACCCTCTTCCCATTCACAGAAAGGAGAAAGGAGACCAGCTGACTTTGGTAAATTCTCCAAACAGTCTGATTATGCTGTTCGCAAGATCTGCACTGTCTGGCTCACAGTTTTCCTCCTTCACTCTTTTCAATTAAAGGTGGAACTATCTGTATTTGAAAAAAAAAACTTGTTTTGGCACTTTTTGATTCGTTAGCACCCACCTACAGCCAAATCGTATGCTTTTATCAAAAGCTCTGTGACACTTTGTTTACCAGTTGAAGCACTCACTTATGAAGATCTATGAGGGAATGAACATTTCAGTTTTCTTTTGACCACTTTGGTGATATTTCTTCTTCACTTTTAAATGAGTATGCCTAAACTGTTATCGTTCAGATTTTACAGAATTGTAAAGCATTTCTGTAAAGAAAACACATATTTTTGTAAAAAAAAAAAAAAAAAAGTAAGACTTTTCTGACTTTGGCAGGCTTACAAATAGCAGAATAACTGCATCTTGGTTCTGTGAAATAAGCTTTTCTTCTAACTGAAAGAGGAACTATCATGCCTACATATTAGAGAAGTTAAAAAAAGAAAGTATAGTGGCTGAAAGGATGTACAGACACAGACCGAATCCATCAGAATGACAGATAATACCCAAACTGAAGAGGCAGATGTCAAGATAATATCTTTTCTGTAATAGTTTATTATATGCACTGTTGAATCTATTTGGTCCATCATAGTGCAGCTATATGTATGTGTCAAAATTCACTAACACATTAAAAAAAAAACTTTTAAAAGAGGTAAAGCAAGATAACTTGCAGGTGTTATATTCAGTTCTTAAGCTATGGTTCATGCTTGCATATCAGCAACACCATTTTTAGCAAGGAGAAAAGCTTGGAATTGGCCAAACTTCTGAGTACCCAAATGTTTACCTATACTAAACTTACTCCTTAAAATACGACAACCACTCTTCAGAAATCCTTCCTAGGTAACAGCTTTGAAACATTTTAAAGGTCTTTATAGTTTAGTAAGCTTGAAAATACAATCTAGCTGAACCCCAAAGTCATTCAGAACCAGCAACAGTGCAAACAAAAGCCCTCCTTTTAGGTTACAATTAAGTTGTGATTATCAAAGCAGGCTCAAGCCTGGGGGTCTCAGCCACCATTTGAGAATTCATGGGACTAATGCTCTATTATCAATTACCAGATATTGATTTCTCCTGTGACTCCCACATGTATTTTTTGTCTTTTTTTCCCATGATCAAACCATAGTTCATCTTAACATTTTAAATCTTTTCTTCATACAATTCTTTGGAGTTTTTCTCCTCCTTATTCTTGGCTTACGCATTTTTTTTCTCTTTTGCTCTTAAATTAGATGTATTCTGGAACTGAGCATGGTCCATTGCAAGAGCTTCAAGCAGCAGCTCAAAATCCCCGCAGGAGCCCATCTGCCAGACAACCGTACAGACCCCTCTGCCTCCAGGATGTCTCAAAGAAAGAGTAGCCTCAGGTTCCCTGCACAAAAACGGGCAGTTGCGTATTTTCCTCAGCTGTGCATGTCACATGGAGCAGCTGCTGTGTTAGGAAGCAAGGGATGGAGCTCAGAGCACTCAAGTTCGCTCACTCCTTGGAAGAGGATGGCCTGCTTCGCAGAAGGGATTTGGGAAATCACAGCCTGAGGCGCAGTGCCAGGCACCAGCAGCTGCTGTGCAGAGCAGAGCCCTCTCAAGGTACATGAGCCGAGTGGAAGTGACCCTAAGTGAAGCAGAGCTGAACCTCACCCACTCGAGCCAGCGGGGCCAGGTCTTGCTCCGGGAGGGCTTCCCCGCCTCTCTGAGCGTTCAGAGGACAGCTGCCCCAAAGCGCAGCACGAGCAGAGCTGCCGACATGCAGGCGAACGTCCGTGCACGAGCACGCTGCGCCAGCACCAGCCCCCAGGCCATCCCTCGTGTGGCACCGACGAGGGACGGGGGCAGCGCAGACAGCTCGGCCACAGGCCGCGCTTGGGGCCTGGCCTTCCACACGCTGCGAAAGCTGCAAGAGCATCACAGCCAGCGTTAAAAGGAACAGCCTTCATTTCACAGCATAATTGCACACATACGCACATTTAGTCTAAAGTGCTTTCTCTTCCATTTCACATAAGTGTTTTAAAACTGCGCAGTATGAGGGAAGACCAGACTGAAATTGCTTGCACCCAAAATTATGCAATGCATCAGCAAGTATTGTGTGTTCTTCGGTGAATGGTATTTATTTTATAATTGCAGCCCAGTCTAGAATGTTAAAATATTTTATAGAAACAACTAAAAGAACACGGTGCCAGATAGAAGAAACAGAGGCAGCCAAACGTACACTGAGGGGAAAGTACTAGTGGGCGCTAAGCAGGGCCAGTTTCCCTTCTCTTCTCATCATCCTGCTGGACCAGGACCATGACACACTGTACCCTTCCTGCTCACCAAACGTAGCCTTGCAAAAAGCAATAGAGAAAAGAAATGCCAGTCAGCAGGAGGAAACGCCGCAGCAATTAGGGCACGGACCTTTGTACAGCCAAGGAGACTTTCTGGAAATGACTTTTGCAGCTCAGTGCACAAGTAGGAAAATGGAGGGAGCTGGATCTTGTTTTTCTCCTAAAAGTAGCAGCAGTCCCACGTTTGGCACTGGATACATAGGATCTCTGGGAATATCTGGACAAGTTGCCCACTGTTAAAGGAGGCCATAGGCCCATCAAAAGTTGTCAAGTTCCTTCTGTCAAGCTGTTCAGGATTTTTTTTCCTTTTTCTGCTCCCAAAGTATCATTTTGTTGTTTTGTTTTGTTTTGCTTTGCTTTTTACAGTATAATGCTAGAATAAACTTTGAAGGAAATAATTGAATCCCAAGAAGAAGAAAAAAAAATAGAATAAGAAACAGAAAATAAAGCTTGAAACCTACCACAAATGTGAACTAAACTCACTGCTACCCATCCTTCCAGTTTGCTTATTCTGCAAATCCATGGGGATGCTAAAAGATGTAAACACCTACCGACTCATCAGTACAGACACTTTGGGGGAGAAATATAACCCAAGACCATCAATCTTATTTTTATCCACCCAGCTGTGAGAGGAGACAGAGGAGGGCTGGGGTGAGGAACCCATCAAGGGCTGCTTGCTTGACATCCAGAGCACATGGGGCTCTGCGGGAGCACAGTGAACAGCCTTTCTTTGCTCTCTCAGTGCTGAAATCTTCCTTTTCAGCAACACAGAGCTCTCACAAGCCTCCTCGGGGCCTCATGGAGCTCGGCTAGGCTGTCCCGAGGGCTTTGGAGCTGCAGATCCTGCTGGCCACCAGGAATCCACAGGGATGAGGCTGCTCAGGTCCTCTCGCTTCAGTGCTGTAGATGCATCGGACCTGGCTTATCATGGACCATTTGCATTTAGTTGTGTAAGAAGGGATCTTGGAGCCTACTTTTAGGGGCTCAAATTTGGGAGTTTATGCCTAAGTAGATATTTTGAGAGGGGTGAATTAGTGTAGAGGGCTACACTTCAATTTCCTCGGTGTTATCAGAGCTAGGATAGCGGGCATGTCACACAAGTCAGTTTACTTCTCATTCAACTTTTTCCCTAACTCACACACATTTCCCATTTGGAGCGGGGGAACTAACCAGTCATCAGGGATGACACAAGCCATTCGGAGGCAAACACTCCGAGTCTGGCACAACTTTATTCCAATTCACATGGAGGGAAAGAGATGTCCATGTGCAGTGTCCGGCTTACGCAAGCCACAGCTTTTCCCTGCTGAGCCGCAGCTCCCGCAGTGGATGTCAGGGATGCACGGGCAACCGTGGCGGGGGCACTTTGCAGCAGGTGCAATGTCTAAATATTTTTTTTTCTTTTTTTCCAAAACAGTTTCCTAATTCAAAGATAGCAATGTTTTGTGAAATGGCTGTTTGTTGACAAATTAAGTACAAATACAAAGAGCAAGTGCTGACCTGGGATAGGCGTTTCTTTTATCTAGCAGCGCGCACGGCCCATCTGTTTCCATGACCGTCTCCTGAAGGACAGAAATCTGTTGTAATTGCTATGGAGCAGTGCTGGCTCAAAAGCACGGACACTAATTAGTTCACTTTTTGAGATCCCCAGCCTAGCCTTTGGGGTGCTGGCTGCCACTTAGGCATCTTCCACAGTGCCAAGTCCCTAAGCCTCTCAGGACATGCAGATGGTGTTGGCGTTTGGTCCTCTTCCCCCAAGGGAAATCAGGGCGTTTGGAAATTATGCAGTTACTTTGCATAGCAGAATCCACCCAAAGTTTCTCTTCCCTGACAAACGCTGGGGATATTTAAACAGTTTGCATAATTCCAAGAGGAATAGGGAAGGGAGAAATAAATGCACACTGTAATTGTGTAATATGCCAGAATTTAAAAATAAATAAATAAATCCTACATTCACCCAGGTATCCAGATCTGCTGGCAACTCTTTGAGCCAGATGGGACTGGATCCACAGAAAACCTTTGCAGAATAAGTGTCTGTCATGGGAACAGTACAGTTACGCCACATTGGTCCAGCTTCGATAGCAACAGAAGTGGTAATTGCTGCTTTTCAGGTGCTGGTTACCTGAAAAAGGAGAAGTCTAGTGGGTTACCTGGAACGAAAGCCCCCTGCCCTCCCCAGACTTGGAGAGGATGGAGTGTGGCCGCCAGCCTGCGAGAGGGCCCAGCCAGGGCAGGGAAGCAGCCATCCCCTGGAGCCACCAGACAGGGGACACAGGTGGCACGTGAACTGTTGCCATACGACCACTCGCATGCAGGAGGGTGAATCTGTCCGTGGTTTCCCCTCCCCGTTGAACGTGCCTACATCCAAAGGAGAGCTGTTATTAATATGAATTGTCAAACAGGAAATTTGTCAAACAGGCAAACAGGAATTGTCAGGGAAGCAGTGAGAGCTATGAACAAAACATGGCAGTCTTGGATTCACACATTTTGAGACGAATGTGGTATCATTAAATATGCTTTATACTTCTATTTCTCATTAAGCTGCAGCATGGGAAATTGCAACACGTCTTTGTAATGTGTAAAAATCTTAGTTAAAGTTAAAAATTAACTTTGTTCTTTATCTAAACCTAAGCTAAGCTTTGACTATCACAGTAGGCACCTTTCCAAATTCTGTTTATGATTTTAAATCACCTCTCACTCTCGCAGACATAACTTTTGCTCTAGTGGCAAATGCCAGCTTTGAACTTTGTGTCCTATCAGGCTTTCCTCACAAGGAGCTACTTCCCTTTAATAAAATCATCACAACTAAAGCCATTTTATTTTTGATGCATTTAAGCTGTAGACCCCTCAACCTGGTGACCGCATCCTTGTACTCCAATTTGGGTCCAGTTCAAAGCCCACTGAAGGAAAACGGGATTCTTGACATTCATTTCTATGGTCTTTATGTTAAGTCGTTGCTGTGAATGCAACTGAAGGCTTTGGAAGTGCCAGTTTATTGCAGCTCCTAGATAAGCTGGAGCAGATAAAGAGTACTGAAAAATTTTTCACATTTCCTGTATTTGTTAGGGTATCCATCTATATCTCCTTAAAGCTACACAGTTAGACTCTCCGAGGGTTTCCTGCTTCCTCTGTAACTTTATCAGACTTGGCGGGAAGAATATGCTACAAAGAATATTCTCACTTTTTAGCTTTCTTTTTGGAGTGTCTTTAAAGAAGTCTCTTTTAGAGCAGAATATGAAACACATTCACAGCCATAGCACCCGGAGGCTCCACTCAGATACTTAAAGCTAAATTAGATGATAGATGACATCAGATAAATTAGATATTATATGCATAGTTAGGAAGACACTATTGCTCTCCCATAGAACACATAGCTAGGACACCTTCTCACTAAACCACTGACACATACACATATATAGAAATAATTAAGTCAATCTAAACACTAAACCTATGCTTGGGTCAGCAGAGAAATGGTCAGAGATGTTTGCCAGTTCTCACTACTCTGTTTTAAAACAAAAACCTGTGGAAATGGGGCCTAATTGCAGGGGAGATGAAGCACTAGAGAAGGTTGTGGGATGGCCAGAAACCTGCCCAGAGCTCTGTGGTGAGTGGATGTCCAGGCAGTCTCCATTAATGTGCATGGAAGACCTTATACCTTAAACTCCAAGAATTCACAGGCTCAGACCCACTCAGCAGCCACACAAAATTTTCTGTCTCCTTGCCCCTGGCAATGAAACTACAGAAAACTATTTTGATCCCTTTCTTCCCCCATTCGCCTCCGCTCACTTCTTCGGAACCTCCTACAGCCAAAGCCAGGTGTTTGGTCCTGACAAGCTCAGCATGAAATGCGATTGAAATGGTGTAATAGCAGTGACACTTAAGAAAGGCCTGGACACAACTGTTATCCTGGGCAACACTTCTTTTTTGAGGTAGTACCTCAAATGTAAGTACTACCTAAAATGCTAAGGTTAAATTGGGAACAAAACCTGCTCTCTTCCATTCCTGTAAGTAATTAGCTTTGTATTGTGAACAATGAAAAAGAGGAGAGGAGAGGAGAGGAGAGGAGAGGAGAGGAGAGGAGAGGAGAGGAGAGGAGAGGAGAGGAGAGGAGAGGAGAGGAGAGGAGAGGAGAGGAGAGGAGAGGAGAGGAGAGGAGAGGAGAGGAGAGGAGAGGAGAGGAGAGGAGAGGAGAGGAGAGGAGAGGAGAGGAGAGGAGAGGAGAGGAGAGGAGAGGAGAGGAGAGGAGAGGAGAGGAGAGGAGAGGAGAGGAGAGGAGAGGAGAAAAACTTAGCACCTATGTTGCAGCTTCAAAACGCTTTTAAAATTCATTAAGTCTCATCAACTCGTATGAGGTAGGAAACCATTATTAGCCTAGTTTTTACACTTTGAGGCAGAGCTCTTTTCTTGAAAGTATAAACTCCTTGTACAACACAATCAACTAACTCTCAAAAAAAGCACCTTTAACTCCTAGGGCTCCGATTGCTCTGCAAAGGAAAATAGTCTCCTTGCCTTGAGATGGGAAAAGCAGAGGGTCACAGTGACTTGTCATTTTGGAGAGCTGGGCTTGTTTCACTTGAACTTCTGGGCTCCAGGGGTGTCCACCAGCTTCCTGGCTGCTCCTGAGTCCAGCAGGAGAAAGTCTCTCAACCTCTGAAGCTGTGGGACAAGTTGGGCACCTGGAGAGATGCTCCAAGCCCTGCCTGGCATCTCCTGGGCCCCTTTGGAGGCAACCTCATAATTATGCAGGATCCTGAGCTGTCATGTACCTACAACTGTAGGACAACCGGTGACACCAGCCCTTCTAGAGTTATTATCTGGCTTCCATAGGCCAAAATCCTGAGTGCTCTGACCCTGGACAAGGCTTTGGTCTCAGGTCCTGCAGAGATCTGAGCTATGGCTCAAGGCTCCAGGACAGCTGATAGGACAGAAACCATGTAGCTCCTCCCCAGGAGGCTGCATTTTGGATGCTAGAGACTGTTTCCAGGCTCCTCTAAACTGCCATGCAGCAGCAGGCTGGGATAAGAGCTCCAACCCTGTTCCTATTGCCATAACTCTCCCCTGCACAGCCCAGCAGCAGGCAAGCTGCCATGCACGGGCACCCTGCTTGGCTAATGATACTAACAAACTAATGGCTTCTCTGGGGATAGAATTTAAGATTAAAATTGCATTTAAGATTAAAATATCCACAACCTTCCTGAGGGCTTCATAAAGAGCTCAGTCCACCAAAATTTACATTTATGCACAGAGAAAGAAACCATCTTCTTGGAAATAGCCCTTCACTGCTTATTAGAGACTTGAGAATTCCCCAAGCCAGAATCAGGGGGGTAAAAGAGCATGATCATTTTGGTTCAATTCTGTTTGTTTAAAGTAATTCGATGGAAAAAAAATCAAAATAAAAAGAGGCACTTAACATTGCTGCTGCCAGCTGACAAAGGCCTTTGGAAGCAAGGCCACGGCTTTGCCTGGCCTCACCTCGCCTGGCTGCCAGATAGTCCTCCCATATCTAAACCTCTCATGTGCGCCGTGTCCCCAGCCCTCCCTCCTGTTTTCTGACACGCTGCTTCCCTCCCTGACCTCGGTCCAATTTCTGCGCCTGTGCACAATATCCGTGGCAGCCAGACTCCACTATCTGCACCTGACAAGCCCCAGATAAGCAGGTAACTAATTGATCCCCTCGCACGCTCGCAATGGGTGGAAGGAAACGAGCCATTCTCTGCAGCAGTATCGCAGCTCGATTCAATGCTCAGTACAGGGGATTCTCTGCATGATTTTTGATCTAATTTCTGAGTCAGCCTCGTGGGGAAGGAAAAGGCATCGAGACTGTAAATATATATTTTTGGAAGTGTGCTATTATTTCACCAGGACGCAAGCACAGTTGTTGCCACCATGTTTTCTATGGGCGGCAATTGAATGTCTGGAGCTTCAATATGTTAGCTACATATGACCAGAATGAAATACACAAAAAAAAAAAAAAGAAAAAAAAAGAAAGAAAGAAAAAAAGCTGGGCAAGTTATTCATCCTCATGCCTCAGGAGCTGAAAATCAAGGGGCTTAGGAGCCTTCAGAGCCGCAGGTTGGCTCTACCCACTTCTGCAGGTGGGATAATTCGACAACTCTGTCCACTCGTGTCCCTGACCCTGGCACCTTGCTACCTAACTGGCTTTTCTGCACCTACCGCAGAGAGCCGCAGAGGGACTGAGCCTCTGTGCCAGCCATGGCTGAGCTTGCTGCCGCCACCGGAGAATGAAACCTGGGCTGCTCCTGGTTTCCTCCTGCTCTCCATTCGCAGCAGCACCAGTAGATTTTCCTGACGCAGGGACATGAGAAGACCCTTGCCTACTTCCCAGATCAGGTGGAGAAAGGCAGCAGCCCAGGGTGGTTTCCTGGTGCCTTTTGCCCTATCTGTCTCTTCAGGCCGTTTTTCAATTAGAGAGCAGGCTTGTTGAGGTTTAATAGCAACAGTTGCTAAAAGAAAAAGTAGCTGCTCCCTTTTCCAAAGGATCATTTAAGGTTATCCAGCCATTCACTTAATGCTTATTAACCTTTGGAGTATTGTTTCATCCAGACTGCCAGACAAATTAATGTTTAAGAGGGGCCTATACGGATGTCTAGAAACTCCCTTAGTCACAAAGCAACTCTTAAGGCATATTTAATGAAATATATAACAATCAGGTTATCTATAAACTAATATCATTCTGGACAACAGCTCATTGAAGTGCTGTGAGTAATTCTTAGGAAAAAAAAATAAAAAGAATCATCTAAAGCAGCAAATAGGTCTGAGCCCTGAGAAGCAGACACAGAAAACACGGTATGGCTTCAGGAGCTCCTCCCAAAAGTGTGATTTTGTATGCACTTGACACACATCTTTTCAAACAGGCTCTAAAAACCCATGCCAGATCCCTGCGTAGCTCCCCAATACCCAAGCACCAGACTGCAGCAAGTTGCAGCGAGGAGCTGGCAGCCTCACAGGGCTCGGATGACTTGGGAGGACCTAAATCATTTGGGAGGACCACTGTGGAAATCAAGTTCCCTGGAAATTGCCTGCGGCCACAGATTCTCTCTCATGCCATTTTTGCACACAGACTGGGTGCCCTTCTTAGCATACTTTGCCTTTTGTCTTGTTTTTTTGGCTTCAAACAACACCCCAGATGAAATGTTGGAAACAATGAAAGCATTAAAGGAAAATGTCATGCCTATCAATGTACTCCTTTGTGGCTGTGGGAGAGGAGAACGCCGTGATGTCACTGGTGGGAATAACTTAAAATTTTCCATTGAGAAAAGGAATCTGATGTTAATAGAACGAATGTGCCTCAAAAGATGTGCCCAGCAGAAGAGACCCCAGTGGCAACGCTCCATAGGTTAGAGAGCTGATTTACAGATCTCTCAGAAGTTACAGAAACAAGCAGCATTCATTTACCACGTGGACACATAATATGAATCGTGATGAGTGCTGAATTGCATTCTGTGAACTGACATACTGAGGACTGCATTTGCCACACACTGAGCAATAAAAGCAGCCAACCCAGTAAGTTGCACGTGGAATACCAAGACCAGGTCCTGACTAAGTAGTTCTGCAACTGAGCCTTTCTCCGGGCTGTTAAGTCTCACTGCAGGACTTTGCATTGAACCTGATAACGAGTAATCACAGAATTAGGGGCAAGTTGGCTACTTCTCGTGTGGGAACATGTAACTGGCAGTCTGATGGACCACAGTTCATTTTAAGGTTATGTCAAACAGATGAGTTTACTCTCCCAGTGTAGCAGATTTGGTTTAGCGGGTTTGACTTTGTCTGAAATAATAGGCTGGAAAAGGTGGTCCAGTCTTTTACAGCTGAGAGAGAGTTTGGGGAGCCACTCCTTCTCAGCTCCTAGCTGGCAGGTACCCAGCTATTTTAAGTGCATGGTTCACACAGTCTCTGCGTGGTATCTCCTTATTGTGTGGATAAGTATATTGGAGCTGGAGCAGATGAACAGTTTTTGAATTTGAGAGAAGCCAATGCTATGGTGCTTGTTCCGGGATCCAGATGTCATGCTCCTTAAAGCACTGGGCTCCTGGGACCTGGCATCGTGGTTTCATCCTCCACAGAGAGCCAGAGCTGCCAAATTCTTTTGAGGGCAGGGAGTCATTTCTGGACTGGAGGGAAAGTTGCTGCAAAACACTTCAGCACCTCTGCTGCTCCCCAGAAACCTGAGACTTGCCCACTGTGGGACAAGATTATGAAAGCAAAGCCTCCGACAGCGAAGTCCTGCCAAGCTTCCTGTTTTGCCTCTTTAGAGACACTGTTTCTGATCTGCCAGCAACAATCTGGTAAAAAAATTAGAGTATTTACAAAATCACCACAAACTTTACGAAAAAATACAGACTCCTGGCAGGCTATGCTGGAACATATAGAAATAGATGGACTTTCATGCAAACCCACCATCTACTGGCTTCTGCTGTTGTTGTCAACGAGAAATACTGCCAGGTATGAAACAAGACAAGGGGCAAGGCTTCCTCCCTTTGAAGTTACCCACTTTTATTGCAACATTACAATTGCTTGCAGCCCCACACACAACCGTCGTGTCACAGAGGAAGAGACAGCTTCAGCTGCAGCACAAGCAATTTCTATGGATGGTGTGGTGGTGTTCTGGAAGAAGCGACCCTCTGGAAATGGCAGCGTGGGGTTCAGAGCATCTGTCTGCCCTGCAGAAAACAGCATTGCCCCAAAGCAGCTGTGCTGCATCTGAATCACAGAATGGTTGAGGTTGGAAAGGACCTCTACAGATCATCTAGTCCAACCCCCCTGCTCCAGCAGGGACACCCAGAGCATGGGGCACAGGGTGGTGTCCAGGTGGGTTTGGAAGATCTCCAGAGAAGGAGACTCCACAACCTCTCTGGACAGCCTGTTCCAGGGCTCATGAACAAGCTGCCCAACACCAGAAGGACGAGACCCTTGCTGGCACAGCTCTCTGGCCCAGGTTAAATCCACCCACGGAGACCCTGAGCTTGTCAGGAGACTTGTGCAGACAGATCTGCATCCTGCTATGCCTAGACTGTAGGGCAGGTCTGCTCTGTATTTACCCTGTGGCCTTGGTCCTTGGACCTGACTGGAAAATACGGCAGCTCCTTGCTCTCCTGCACAGCCAGATTTCCTTGTAACTCAACCTAGGCTGCAGGAGGGACTGCTGTGCCCTGCACTTCCTCGTAGCACGCAGCTGGAGCACACTCAGCTCCCACTGTTTCGATGCAGCAAATCCTACCAGCTCTGTGAGCTGACCCTTTCATCAGGATGGATGATTTCTGGCTCACCTGCTCCCCAAATCAAGTTCCTACAGCTAGAATTCACCTAAGGCTCCTGCTTATACAGGAAAGGCCGGTGCAGCTCACATTCTGCAAGCATAGCTGGGTCTGCTTTACTGAAAGAGCGATGAATAACAAGGGCTTATTTTTGTCGCTGCATTCAGCTGGCCCAATTTGGGCATGCTCAAGAAGCAAAACAAGCGAGGCTGAAGTTAACCAGACACTCACAGGGTAGATTTGTACTGTAAACTGCAAAGAGTCTGGCTCGTTTGCGTCCCTGCACAAGGCTACTGTGCAATAGCTGACAACTGAAGGGTCACACTGCATGTGGACCGTATGCTGAACCGGTACCAAGATAGAAATCACTCCTGAAAAGATATATTCCCCTATCAGAGGTTTGCATTGGTTTATATTCTGATCTGTTTTCTTTAAGATTTAACTACCTAGTCTATTGCTGGAAGTAGATGAAGTTGTACCAAGAGATGCAATTTCATCTGTTCAAAACAAGCTTGAGGAATCCAGCCCTAACTGGCTGTGTTATAACAAACATTCCAGCCCTTGTCCCCCCAGGATACGGCAGTCATGTTTTTCATATCCTCATGCATACCCAAAGTATGTCTGGCTTTGCTACACTGGACTGCAGTAACACCAGAAACGTGCTTGCTTAACAAAAGCTTGTAAATTAATGTCACCACCACCTCTAATGTCATGCAAAAGTCAACACAGAAAGATCATATTCCACCAGAAATCTTGGTCCGCGGGTCACCGTCCCCCCTTCAGCCTCCCTCAGCTATTCCAGGAAGGTCAGCAGATCCCAAGAGGTCAGCTCTTCCAGGTGGGTCAGCAGATTTCATACAGACTTTTTTTAGGAGGATTATTTTTTTAATGGGAAACTATATACTAAATAATTTTCATTCTACCTATCTCATGATTAGTCAAATTACAGTACAAAAGTTTCTCTGTTCTTTATGTTTCCTCATAGAAACACACACACACAAAAAAAAGACTAAATCAAACTGGTAACTTTCTTAATGGCAAAGTATATCATCCAGTTTCTCATTTTGAATTTCTAAACATGCTGAACAAAACTTAGCTGTCACAATTTCTGGAATATTACCTTTTGTGTAAAAATTACCTTTTAAGCACTTTCTCATTCAGCTCCTCAGCAGCACTGGGCTGAGTTGCAACTTTCAAGAAAACTTGGTTAAAAAAAAAAAAAAAAGGTCCTACAGTGATGTATTCTGTTTCCTAACTAAATCTGTTCTTAGGTCAACAGATGAGAAAGTGTTACGAACTCTTGCTTGATAGACCACACCTTTGTGTGGTCTAACCCTTAGCTAACAGTTATTCACTGCTGCTTACTGCTGTGGTGACTTTGCCTAGTTGTTTTAAGATATTTCTGCAGCCATTAGAAAATGGAAATTTTAATATTTCACCTGGGTAAAATCAGAACATGAATACCAGTTCTTGAAGCAGAACTCATCATTCAAATCATGGGTAGAAGCAACAGCTTCCTCAAATCTAACATTTTGATCAAGAGTAAATACACTATCACTTCAGCGTTCACACATTCTGGAAAAGAAGGGTGACAGAAAGGATGAGACTTTAGATTCCCCAAGTCTTTCCATGTTATGGGACATGCAGTACAGAGCTTGAGAAATATGGCTTCAAACAGACACTTTGGTGTTCACATCCAGTTATCATTCTGACAGCATTCACTGGCTTGCGATGATGAAGAAACCATTGAGGACATCGTGTGGTAAGCGTGTAGGCATTCCCCAGCCAATCATTACATACTTACTGTTTTTAAGACTGCTGATCACACTCCAAGTAACTCTAAAATAGTGGATAGATTGCTTCGGGACTTCCCTCGGCCCTTAAGCTGTTCAGTCTTTCTTTTTCCATCATGGCCAATTATAAGATGTGAATCAAGGCAAAAGACTGGATCTTTTGCAGCCATCATATCCTTATCCAGCCTTGTTTATTTAATGGTGTCTTCATCGAAGATAATCAAGTCCCTAGCAGCAAATTATGTTCTAAATGACCATGAATTATATTCACGGAAGGAAATCAGAAGACAGCACCCATCCAATCACTTCTATTTGTTTCAACATACCTTCATCAAATGCGGCAATGAAGAAGACACATTGTGTAGTATTGTATGAGAGGAATAAATAATATTGAACAAATCTTGACCTATAAAAGTGAGTGTGAAGCCACAGCTGATTGCCATCGGAGTCAGCACACAAAAATCAGCCAGGCATCCAGTTTTGCACTGACTTCAGGTCTTTGCCTGTAAGAAAAGGGTTTCCTGTAGGAAACTGTGGGGAGAAGAAGGGAGGAGGAAGGGGGGATAGATGCTGGCTCAAAAGTGGTTTTAAAAAGCACATGTAGATATGAGAAGAAATGATCAATGTTCAGCATGGCAAAAAGTTCTTTATGGATCAGTACGTACCCTGATGCATATCGCTGGGACTATAGAGTGTTTCTTTTGCCATGCTAATGAGTGGAAAGATGAGGGTGCAGGGGAAGAACAAGATCGGTATGTTAAAACCTGCAGTGAGTCCTACATGCAAGAGAAGAAAGGCAAAGCGTGTTACATGTCTGCGTAGCCCCCCTGTCCTCCACATTATTTATCTGCCAGGGAGGCACAGTATTCTGGATACCGCATATTTCTTAGTTGCTTTTTAGAATACCCCAACAGACTGACCATATGTCAAACCCGCTACTTGCCAGGAAGCGCGCTTATCGATTTTTTTTGATAAGCAAGTAAAACATTGGCAAAGTTTTATCTTATTCTTTATCACCGGCATCAACACAGAGGAAATTTCATGCATCCTCTCAGCAGTCATGTAGAAAGTTTACATAAATTCATTCATCTCACAGAAATGTTGTTATAACTGTTTATAGCAGTTATTCAAGTGCTGCAAGGGGATAGATGGCCCATTGCAAAGAGCAGCCCGTCCTGGCCCTCAGGAGCATGTGAGGCTAGTGACCACTTTGTACACAAACCAGCACTAGTAACAACGAGCTAAGCTGATATGCACCATCCCAGAAGCCAAAGCATCCAGACAGGAGGTTTGTGCTGGGATCCTTCCTGCATTTGCTTGCATGTGGCTTCAGCATGAACAAATTGAAGCTGTACTAATGCAGAAAGCACACAGTGTTTTCAATGGTTACACACCTGCCATTAACTCCACAAGAAGAAATGGGCAAATCCTTCCTAGAGGTGGCGGGAAAAAAATCCTTTAGCACTATAGCTACACCTCCAGGCTCAGGTGTCCTCTCTGGTTCCATAGTGGGAGATACTACAAAAGGAGGCCTAGGAATTTACTTTGGGAAATGGGTAACCATAAGGAGGAGAGAGATTTGTACTCACCAGATGCTTTCAACACTACACCAAGTTTTTAAAAGCATGTGTAATGGAATGTATTTATCTGCTTGCATTTCTTTCTTCAAAGTGTGTTGTTGTAAGCCTACTAGGCTTGTTAAAGCTTTGGATCCTGTTTTTGTAAGATCATCTTTTCCTGGTGGGGATATGCTTTAAGCTCTGGGATGAGCATAGGGAGCTCAGACAGTGAAGCTATATAAACCCATTCCCTTAGAGGCCTGCTATGGCACTGGGGGAAAAATAATATAATCTTACCAGTCCCTGTTCATGTAACAAAAATACATAGACTTGAACACAAAGCACATGGAAAAGCACCTGATTTCAGCATAAGCATCCCTCTTGTTATGGCAGGATTTCTTCCACGGGGACACGAGCTGCGCTGCTGATCCGAAAGATGAGCACCCCATGCGGCGTTCCAACATGGAGCAATACTTGTTGTGCTAACGGCCCCGCTGTGGCCGTTTCCATAGGCCTGGCCTAGTGTTGCAGAAGTTTCCCCTGCGACTCAGTGCATGACTGCAGTGAGTCGGAGCTAAATATCTTCAAAGTAACATATTATTGATCCAGTCCATGAGGGACAGGTAAACAAAGCCCGTAAGCTGCCCCCAGGCTTATGCCTTGCTTAGGTTTCAGAGTAAGTTTTCCCTCAGCCCACATCATCCCACCTCAGGGAGCTCAGCTGACTCACAGCAGCCACCTCTCAAGGGCTATCCTTGGTGTTTGAGCTGCTGCCGGGACACTCTTCTGGCAACCTCTCAGAGCTCGGGGGTCTGCTTGCTCCCAGCTGTGGGCATGGCACAAGCACCCCCACGAGCCATTCAGCCCGCTAGTTTTTGCTTGGGCGGCCCATTGCTGTACCTGTTCTTTGGAAAAACGTGCATGATCAAGAGCCTTGCTTTAAGTCTGGCTTTCTGGAGGATCTATCTGATGTTGTTCTGACAACTTTGAATATCTTCTAGTCCAGCCCCCATCCCTGCTCAACAGGGTTGCCTAGAACAGGCTTCCCAGGGCCTTGCCCAGATGTCTTTCGAGTATCTCCAAGGAAGGAAACTCCACAACCGCTCTGGATAAACTTGCCCAGTGCTCATTTACCTTCACAGTAAAAAAAAGGTTTTCCTCATGCTCACATGGAGCTTCCTGTGTTTCCGTTTCTGCCTGATGCCTCTTGTCCTGTCACAGGGCAACACTGAAAAGAGTCTGGCCCCATCCTCTCTGCACACTCCCACCGGATATTTGTACACATTGCAAATATCCCCTCTCAGTCTTCTCTTCTCCAGGTTGAACAGTCCCAGCTCTCTCAGCCTTTCCTTGTAAGAGAAATGCTCCACTCTGATTAGCCCTTCACTGGACGCTCTCCAGTAGCTCCATATCTCTCTTAAACAGAGGAGCCCATATCTGCATGTGGCCTCACCGGGACTGAGTAGAGGGGAGAATAGCCTTCCTTGACCTACTGGTAACACTCAGTCTAACGCACCCCAGGTGCCCCTGGCCTTCAGGGTGACAAGGGCAACTTGTCCATCGAGTCCTTCCAGGTCCTTCTCTGTGGACCCGCTCTCCAGCAGGTCGTCCCCAGCCTGTACTGGTGCCTGGAGTTACTCCTCCCCAGGTGCAGGACCTTGCACTTGTCCTTGTTGAACTTAATGACATTCCTCCCTGCCCATCTCTCCAGCCTGCCCAGGGCTCTCTGAATGGTAGCACAGTCCTCTGGGGTATCAGCCACTCCTCCTCATTTTGTATCATCACAAACTTGCTGAGGGTGTGCTCTGTCCTTTCATCTGGGTCACTGAAGAAGTTGAAAAGGATTGAACCTGGTATTGTCCCCTGGGGGACACTGCTAACTACAGGCTTCCAGCTAGACTCTGCACCACTGAGCTCTGCCATTCAGTCAAGTAAAGTCTTCCTCACTGATTTTTGAATCCATCAGCCAGCAGTTCAAAGAGCTTTGAGAGAGAATTTGTTATTTCCAGCACTGTGTCTGCACTTGTCTCCTGGGCTAACTGTAATTGAGTGTGGCATGTGCTTGGGCCTAGCCCTGGACTGCCCAGCTGGGGTGCCTGGTGGAGCACATGTTCCGTGTGCAAGTTTCCTTCCTCTGGAAAACAGAGCCCAGGTCTGGAGAGGACAGGGACCGTGACATGTGGCCATATTTTACCTCTGTATGGTGTGAGGGTAATGCCCTCAGACCCAAGGACGCAGCGGCTGGCAGGCTTTCATAGTCCAGACACAGCCAAAGTAATTGGGCTCTACAATTTTTGCAAAAATTGGCAGCTAGGTATTAGTGCTTTGCCTGAGGCAAAGAGCAGAGCATGAGGTCATGCTTTACTGGCAGAGCATCCACATGCCAGAGGATTCACGCTGGAGACAGACCTTATAGAGCCCTGAATTCAGGAAAAGCCTCAGCCAGAGCTTGCATTTCCGCAGACATTAAAGTCATTCAACACCAAGAGGCAGAACCCTAGAAAACCATGCAGTCATTAGCTCTTTTACTGGATATTTCACACCTTTCCGGACAAGTCTCCCAACAAGCTCTACCAGTCTGCCTTACTTTGAGAACACAAAACCTAAGAGGCAAGCAAAGTCACGTCATGTGAGTAAAACCATACATTTAATAGCTTGTCAGGATTTTCTCCCCTGTACATCCTCGCATGTGCCACAGGCTTTTCCAAAGTCTCAGCTCGACAAAATTTCGCTTAGCGATTCGACATCACAGTGTGATCTCATGCATTTTTCTCTACTCTGGTTTTAATCTCCCTTCTCCTTTTCAGAATATTCCTTGTATATGAAACAGACTTCCCTGTCTCTTTTCAACACTTTTCTCTATTTTCATTTTAGTACATTTCTTCTCCTTTCTTTTCTCCTATATTTCCTCTTCCTGTCCTATTTCAAAATCTCCTTATTCCCAACTCTCCACAAGCCAAACCTACTGACTCTAGAGAGTAATATTATGAGTTTTAATAGGCACTAGGTTAATCCCATGACTCTCATGTTCCCAATCTTTTTTTGCTGCCTCCTTTTTATTTTCCTCATCCCAGTTCCTGTTTCAACCTCTTTCTTCTCTGTACCTTGCATTACCCTTTTTACAGTGAACCTCCCACTGTTCTCCTCAGCCTCTCCTTGCTTCTTTCTTTCTCCTTTTCTTCTATCAAAAAACTGTCTCAAAAACGGTCTGTCTAATCTATCATCTAGCTAGTTACTAAATTTTCAAGTCCACACACACGGCTGTTGTATCTGAGTGCTTAACGTATACTAAGATTAGGATCTATCTCATTCACTCTCCTTTCCTTTCCAAACTATGTTAAAAAGGCTGATGCATGGTCTTTTTTTTTTCAATAGTCCTGCCTCTTCCATGCCCTTATATGTCCTGAAGAAAGAGCCTGAAGAAGAGGGCTGTGAGCTAGGAATGCAGAGTTAGCACTCACTGTTTCAAACACATGGGAGCTTTACAGTCTCTTCTCTGTCATAAGAGGTCTGATGCAATGACATCCAAATCAATGGAAAGATTGAGATTAAACTCAGCACGACGATAAACCTGTGGGAGATGAGACATTGAAAGGGGATGTGTGAGTCAACAAATAGATTATGGGAGAGGTTTGCAGAAGGTATGGGAAAAAAACCCAGGACCTTTAGAAGCTGCCCATGTTACCTGCAACATTATCTGCCCCTTGTAACCAGGATCTATTTTTTACTGAAACAAATCAGCATTCCCCAGAATGTTTATTGAGAGGCTGACCTAGAGAGCAGGGTAAAGGAGGACCCACCCATCATGATCTCAGCTATTTCTTTCCCACTATTCACAAGAAAGTCATTTTCCCACAGCAACGGCTTCTGCAGAACTTCTGTACTATTCTGGGAAATAAAGGAAAAACATGGAACTTGTGCTTCACCCAAGCCAAATCACAGAGAAATAGATAGAAATGGATTTGGAAAATTTTCAGTAGCTCTAACAATGGTAAAAGCAATGAATCTCGCTCATCTCTGTTCCCACATCTTCCATGAAACGAGGAAGAGAAGACAAAAAGACCTCTCAGTTGGAGTGCCCTACCTCTCTATGGGGAAATGAACAGAAACCAGCGAGAAGGTTGGAGAGATACCAACATCCCCTATCCTCTTCCTAGATCTGAGAGAAAGGAGGAGAAGAGAGGATGAAGGCCTGCTCTATATCGCTCCATAGGATGTTAAATGCCCGTGGTTGGGCCTCTTCTGTATCGCTGCATGGGTTGTAAAATGCAGAAGAAGTAGTAAAACTTGGTGCTGGGGGAGGAGAGAATTTCTGAACTTTGTGGTCCAGAAATTTCTTCACCTCCACTGGGGAAGAGAGGCAGGGATGCAGTAAGCCTGCTTTCCTTTAGAAGGCCTGCTGCTGGCTCAGACTGCCTGGGCTGCTGCAGGCAAGCAGGAAAGTCTCCCGAAAACAGGAACCAAGGGCAGAAAATGCAGATGGGAGAAACACCTCAATTTGCCAACTGCCTTTCGTAGAAAGCAAAAGTGAAAGGAGAAAGATGGAAACAAGGTCACAGAAAAATGTAGTCAGAATCTATTAATTCACCAAAATTCCAATCAGCAATGCTCTATTAAATAATGTTAGTAAGTTAAAACTGTTTTAGCTTGTCTTATCTGGTTGTCACAGTTTTTAAGTGTGTCAGCAATAAATTATGTGTATTTGCCACAATGTTGTTAGAATTAGAATTAGGTTTCTGTAGGCTTCAGTTCTCTTCCTACAGCATGAGTTTAGATGGAAATAAGGTACCTTTGCAAAACTATATGACATATGCTACTCACCATTTCCCCGTCTTGATTACTCAGACTTTCTAGTACAGGCTGCATAGATTGCAACTCATTCTGTGATGTTGAGGCTTTGAAGCACATGCAGCATAACCACAATATTGTGTCCTAATCTCAGATCCTGAAAGAAGCAATATTAGGGAAAAAGACACATTCAAAGCCCACATTGCATCCACATCTTAGTTTCTCCTCTGCTAGCTGGTCTATAAGGCCGCATGCTACCAGAAAGGGAGTGAAGAAATCACAGAAAGGGTATTTAGTGTGCATGGGTAGTGGCTTAATTTTAGGCACCAGGCCTTGCTTAGTAACATTTGTGGCATGACCATCATTTAACAACACCTGCAGATCTCTGTGATCTGACCATTAGTCCTGCTAATTAAGCTCACAGTGAATCTCACGGGCCTATTATATCCATGCTCCTACAAAAGGAGGTCTACCTAATTGCTAGTGCCTGAAATCAATACATTTTACTGCAAAGTCCCAAGCTTACTTCTTTGCATACACGCAAAGGTAGCAGTTCATGATTACCGTGTACAATTTGGCCTTGAATTTCTTGAATGTGGTGCAATTACATGTCACCTAAAATGCTAAATTAATATAGTGTGTTTTCCCATCGACTGTTCAATGAATTCAGAGGAATATCTGCAGAAAGGAAAATAAAAAAATCCTGTGTATATTCAGATGAATTACTACCCAAAAATAATTGCTGGAAACTTGTTTGCAAAAAAATGCTGGACTTCAAAAACAGCAGTGTGAAGTTTGGGGAAAGATAATCATGTCAATGTACAAGAGAAGAGAGAGAAGGGAAGAGAAGGGAAGGGAAGGGAAGGGAAGGGAAGGGAAGGGAAGGGAAGGGAAGGGAAGGGAAGGGAAGGGAAGGGAAGGGAAGGGAGGAGAGGAGAGGAGAGGAGAGGAGAGGAGAGGAGAGGAGAGGAGAGGAGAGGAGAGGAGAGGAGAGGAGAGGAGAGGAGAGGAGAGGAGAGGAGAGGAGAGGAGAGGAGAGGAGAGGAGAGGAGGGGAGAGGAGGGGAGAGGAGAGGAGAGGAGAGAGGAGAGAATGCTTAGGGTTGGAAGGGACCTCTAGAGATCATCTAGTCCAACCCCCCTGCACACACAGGGTCACCTAGAGCACGTGGCACAGGACTGCGTCCAAGCGGGTTTTGAAGATCTCCAGAGAAGGAAACTCCACAACCTCTCTGGGCAGCCTGTTCCAGTGCTCTATCACCCTCACTGTTAAGAATTTTTCCTTAAGTCCCTGTGGAACTTTTGGTGCTTCAGGTTCTGGCCGTTCCCTCTAGTTCTGTTAGTGGTCACCACTGAAAAGAGACCAGCACCATCCTCCTCACTCCCTCCCTTGAGGTACTTATAGACACTGATCAGATCCCCTCTCAGCCTTCTCTTCTCCAGGCTGGACAGGCCCAGTTCCCTCAGCCTCTCCTCATAGGGCAGATGTTCCAGGCCCCTGATCATCCTTGTAGCCCTGCGCTGGACTCTCTCCAGCAGCTCCACATCTCTCTTGTACTGTGGGGCCCAGAACTGGACACAGTACTCCAGATGTGGCCTCACCAGGGCTGAGTAGAGGGGCAGGATCACCTCCCTCGACCTGCTGGAGACGCTCTTCTTAATGCACCCCAGGATCCCATTGGCCTTCTTGGCCACGCGGGCACACTGCTGCCTCATGGTCATATCATCCACCATGACACCCAGGTCCTTCTCTGCAGAGCTGCTCTCCAGAAGGTCGGTCCCCAGCCTGTACTGCTGTCTGGGGTTATTCCTCCCCACGTGCAGGACCTTGCACTTGGCCTTGTTGAATTGCATGAGGTTTTTCACTGCCCAGTTGTCCAGTCTGTCCAGGTCCCTCTGGATGGCAGCGCAGCCCTCTGTGGCATCGGATAGTCCTCCCAGTTTGGTATCATCAGCAAACTTGCTGAGGGAGCACTCTGTGCCTTCATCCAGGTCATTGATGAATAAATTGAACAGGACCGGACCAAGGACTGACCCCTGGGGACCCCGCTAGCTACAGGCCTCCAACTAGACTCAGCACCGCTGATCACCACCCTCTGGGCCCTGCCATCCAGCCAGTTCCTAATCCACCTCACTGTGCACTCATCTATCCCACACTTCCGGAGCTTGCCCAGGAGCATGTTGTGAGGGACGGTGTCAGAAGCCTTGGTGAGGTCGAGATAGACGACATCATCTAGGACTGCAGTATAAATAATGCAGGACTGAAGGAAGAAGGGACAAACAAAAGGAATATATTATTGGTAGAAATCAATAACAATCATCATACAGTTTTTATGAGAACCTAATTTCCTTGAATATGTGAATGCATGGGAGTGCATCAGTAGCCTAAAAATCAAAATGTTAAAGAGAAGTAAAGCAGATCATGTTTTTGCCACTTGCCAAATAAAAATGCATTTCTGAGCAGGTAAGGCAGTATGTCTGCTGGTGAAGTAGCAGTTTATAATACTGTCATTTGTGTATTAAGGAAATTCAGACTTGCCAGTTCAGACAAAGTTTATGGCTTCCTAGAAATTAAAAAGTACATTCGATTAGGCATTAAGGGGCTATCTTTTTTTTTCTCCCTGAAAGAATGTCTCCTTTTTGGGGGGATCAATATCTTGTGGGTCTCCGCACTGCTAACTTAAACCAGGAGAATTTATGCCTAACAAAGTTCTGGAGATCCCCTTGCATCATAGACTACAGCTTGGGAAATGTCTCAGAAAAGCCCTTATCTGAAAAATTGTGAGTGTAAAAGAAAATAGCTTTGCCACAGTGCCCAAGCTTGCCTTTCCTGCTGGCAATGCGCTCAGGGGACCCCAGCAGAAGTGACAGGGCACACGCTGTGCCCTTGCTGCAGATAGAGGTGCTTTTCCTTCCCTCTATAAGACCCTCTTGATTTCCTAGTGGAAACTGAAGGATGCTTATGTATCTTCATATGTCCTTGCCACTCACAAAAAATTGAAAAGAGTTTAAAAATGCATTTGTGATTCTACTGCAGAGAAAACTGAGAAGATGGGGGTCAAAGACTGCTCACCATCTTTCTGACATCAGTCAACACATGACATCCATTCTTAACTTTGTCCACATGCTTCTGTATCAACAGTTATATTTGTTGCCTTGAGGCTGGAGTAAATGTTGACCACTCTTGTTCCTTTAAAATCTATTTTTAAAAAAGGGAAGGGCAGGGAAGAAGAGCCAAGACGTTGATCTGGAACAGAAAGGATGACTTTGGAGTTGCTGCTTAGAAAGCATGAGTCATGTTGCAGTGCCCCAGCACATCTTACTCAGGATAACTGAATGCAAAGGAGATGGCGTAAAATTCAGCCAACAGAGACTAAACTATCAAGCTTCAAAGGTATCCAGAGTGTGTTCCCCACAATATGCTCTGACAGTCCACAGACATCTGGCTGGTCATATGGTGTTAGTTTCTCTTCTCCATTTCTAGCTGCTAAGCTGTATTAAAAGGAGCAGGAAGTAAGAGAAACTCCTTCTTAAAACTTTTTATATACAAACAATAGTCACATCAATGCAAATGGAAAGGGATCCTATCCAAAATATACAGTCAAAAGCAGCAAGCGCTTCAGAGTGTGACAGACTGTCTCCGTCAAATCCAGCTTTTGTGATTAAAGCCATCGTGCCTGAAGAGCTCTGCCCCGTTCACCATCCTGCAGCTGAGACCACAGTGTGCCAGGCAAGATCCCCCAGCCACACTGGCCAGCTGGCATGGCCAAAGCCACCACACTGCCTGTGGGGCTGGGGACAGGGACCTCAGACATATTCACGCTGCCTGACTGGTTTAAACACAGATCAGAGCCCTTAACTACTGGGGTGAAAGGGACTTTTCCCCATGATTTTATGGGTAATTCTTACATATATGCAGAAAAAAAAAGGGGACACTGCAGCATTCAGGGCTGCTTCTTACCCTCTGTGCTGACTCCACATCAGAAGAGGGCCTGGTGAAGAGTGTCCTCCCTTGTCTCCTCTTTTCTGCACAGAGAAACCCAGACAGGGAGGCCAGCCCGGGAACCCAGACAGGGAGGCCAGCCCAGGCCCACCCTAGCAGCTCCGTGCTCTGTGCAACAGCTACTCAGGACTGCAGGCCACACCAGGATTCACTCCTCTTCCTCCTGCTCCAGGAGAGGCACCTACTGAAGGACATGAAGGGTGGGTCAGAAATAGGTAACTTCAAAATCCAAAGCTCTTTGTGCCATAGTCGTCAGCCACCAAGCTGTGTTAGTGCAAAAGAAGTTGTGTATCGACGTTTCACAACAAAGTTCTCAGATGGCTAAAATGGTGCTTACGGCTCTGATGAAAACACTTTATTCTTGTAAACTGAGCTGCAAGAATCTCAGTTGCTCGGCATCTGTCTAGGCAGAGTTCACCTATTAGGCCGGGCTGATGTCAGGACCTAGGGAAGATAAATTGAGTTGGAAGACTGCTGTGGATCAGTGCTCCTGTTCCCCCTGCAAAAGGCTCTTTCTGGTCCTCCCTTCCTACGCAGGTAGCATCGACATGCAAGAGTGACAGCAATCCCTCCTCCCCTGCACCCACTCTGCAAGTTCCTGCCTGTCTCCTGCATTTTCCAGGTTCCAAGAGAAGGGACAAAAAAAGAGCAGATGTGGAGCCGGGCATGCCAAGACACCAGTGCCAAAGGGATGGGAAGAGGGATAGACCAGCTGGAGAGGCAGTGCCATGTGGTGCTGACTACCCTGCAGAGACAAGTTTTGCTGGGAGATGCTGGCTCCCTCGGCTCTCCATTGCTCTGGTTGCAGCTTAGCCTTTTGAGGAAGCTCCCATCTCCTCCTGAGCCAGAGAAGAGAGGTAAGGCAGGGCTAGCACCAAGCCCGTTCCTCAGATTATGCCAAAATCAACACCCATCTACGTCTGCACCCCAGAGAGAACTGTTTTCAGCCTAGTCAATGGCCCCAGAGCCTGCCTGCTGAGTAGGGCTTTCCACATGCTGCCTTGCTGCCCAGTAGCAGCTCTGAGGGCCAGCAGAAACCTCGTTTCCATCCTCCGCCTGAGTGGCCTCCAGTTCACGTCTTGGCGCCCCTTGCAGAGCGGTCCCAGCTCCTTCAAGAGCGACCTGCTCACCTGGCTCCCCCACCTCCGGCTGGAGCTTTATCTTGCATGGGATCCTTTAATTAGAGGGCAAGGGAGAGCTGGTGCTGAGGGCGCTCTCGGGGAGGGCAGGCCCTGGGCTCCAGTCGCTGCATCAAGGCCTGAGACGCGGCGTGCGCGTTAGTTGAACCTCATCTTCCTGCTGCTCTTTCTTCTTCCCTCCCACGCATGCAGTAAGTATTAACGCCTTCCATACCAAGCCAAATTGCCACCACGGCGCACCCAGGCTTGCTCTGCCCCAGAATACCTTCTAGCCTGACGGTTTGGCTGCTCTCCCAGGAGTTGAGACTCAGCCCTTCGCGCAGCCCCGGGCAGAGGAAGGGGACGGGCCCTCCCCTTGCTGGGTATGCATCCAAAAACCACAGCAGGGTGGCAGCACCAATGTGATGGGGAGAAGTGTCTCCCTCTGAGAGGACACGTGGAAGTGTCTCCTCGTGGACAGGGCCATTTGAAGGAGACAGAGGCATCCGAGCACCAAAGAGGGTGCAGAGGCACCTTCTCCTTAGCTACTTGCATGAAGAGTGCAGGCAGCACGGCAGGTTCCCATGCTGTCCCTTGCGAGCCTGCAGTGCTTAACTGTGGGTAGGGACCACGACGCAAGGCGCGGTGTTAGCACATGCCGAGGCGCCCCAGTCTCTCTCGCTGGCTCTGGGCTGCAGGAGCCCTAGTTAGCCTAGATAGAAGCCCTATCACTAGTTTCAGTGATAGCTTCAGCGGTGCACCAATATCCCTTGAAAATGGGACTTCAGCGGCCGTTTCACAACCGCCTTAATGTGATCAGCCTGGAAGTGGCTGCCAAGGGGGCAGGTCGTTCTCTGCCTTCTCCCTGCATGCGCCCATCCCTTCCCTCCCACTGGCACCCGCGCTGAGGCTGCCACATGTTCTGCCGAATGAGGAAATTAGTGCTGCTGAAAGCCTTTTTTTCTATGTGTTAATTTTCAGCTGGATCATTTCCCTGATCTATTTACTACATCTCTGCACAAGTGCTAATGCCAGCATAGGCGGGACATGAAGCTCTCAGGGTCAGGAGCAGAGGAGGGGGAACAGGGCACCACTGTTTCCTAAAACATAGTCCTTGACTGGGTTTTAAAAATTAGATTTATGTGCCTATATTTACCCAGGTGAGGAATTGCTCTCGTCTTTGTTAAATGCGAACAAAAGCTGAGAGAAATTCACCTTCTGTTTCACTAAAACCAGATTTCTCAACGTTTTAAATTAGGGTTTTTTTTTTTTTTGCATGATATTGAATACTAAGGCCAGCATCATAAATGCATGTGACATGATCTGCCAGCTGCTCTGCTTTGCCTTTGCTCTGTTTAGTCTCACTACAAGGTGCATTTTCCTCTCAGTGTGAGTGTGACGCTGCAATTAATACTAATGGCAATTATTAGGGCACACGAAGAGATGAGCACAGGATACATTAGCCACAGAAAGCAGCTTTCTGCACTGTCGGCTCTGCCTTCAGCACACCTATTTGTGCACTCCGGTGTTTCTTGAAGTATCGACTGATGTTCAGCCACCGTTTTAAAAACATTTTCAAAAGAGCAATGTCTCCATACACACGCACACAAATTGCAGGTTAACAAAATAAGCCATGTTTAATTACATGCTTCCGACAAGGAAATATCATGAAACCTAACATGCTGTTATTACCAGTTATAGTCCAGTTCAAAATCCAAGAGACCTGTCAGGGCGATAGGATCCGTTTACTTGGAGTTTCAGGAACGACCTCAGAGAGATGGGAAAGGGAATCAGGAAGGACACAGGGACAAGTCCCTCAGAGAAACAGTTGAAGGTGAGTGAAGAAGTGAAGGACAGCACAAGTGGGAAAGCAACAGCCAAGGCACATGGGTTGAGCCGTCCGGTGGATAGCCAGGTTAAAAAGAAGAAATAATTTTGCGCAAAGTCAATAGATGCTTGGCTCCAAGAAGGGCTGTGGTTTAGTTTCCTCCCGTGTCCTCTGTTCACAATTGCAGGAACAGGCTCCTTTGTGGTTAGCAGGCTTGATTATTGTTTTGAGGGGTGGCTTTGGCTGCTTTTAAGTCCCGCACTCCTAATGGGCAGTTTTGTAACTTGCACTGCACAAACGCCAAATGCCACTGCGTACGTCAACACCCTCTAACTAGCGTTGTATTTGCAAAACTCCTAGCTCAGTTGCATCCCCTCCCAGTGTGGCCTTAGTGAAAGCAGCTGACCAGCCAGGCTTCCCACAGATCGCTCAGGAAAAGCTGACAGGGTGTAGTCTATATAACATATCTAATCTCAGTCTCTATACAGGCTCCACCGGCGCAACATCTGCTTGCTGGCAGACAAGCGCTGTCTTTGCCAGCCTTTAATCCGTCAGCCTCCGGGTGTTTTGGTAAACCACGGGTGTCGGCGTCTTGGGCCTCCAACAACCTTGTCTGCCTTGCGTGCGGTGGAAAGTCCCTGCGGACAGACGCCAGCCCTGCTGCTCGAGGGGCTGCCTGCCCCATCGCTGCCGCTTCAGGATGGCCCGGGGGCTGGACGGAGCGGAGCGGCCGGAGGGGTGCGCAGGAATGACCGGCATCCGCAGGGAGCTCCGGTGGGAAGCAGCTGAGAGAGCAGGCCGGCCAGCAGGCAAACAGGGCAGCTTTAACTGATACGATGACAACTCTTACCACCATCACGAGGCGAGCTGAGCTCCCTTGCTGCTTTGTGATTTAACGCAGAGGCACCTGTTATCCCCCTAATCTCAACAGGCTTTTTTTTTTTTTTGGTGCCATCTATTAGTAACTAAGCGTGGAAAAAATTAAAAGCACAAACACTCGACGGTGCTTTCGTCACCCCATCACAATGGGTCAAATAAGTATGAGTTTGTTTGGTGAGGATTATTACTTTTTATGAAGAGTGTTGACTCTGGCGGTTGGCTACTAACAAAAAGGTGGCTGATCCCTGTGCACCCATTTGTAAATTTCCTTTTGTAAAGGAGGCTGTAACTTCAATTCTTAAAAGTAACTTTGACCCAAATGTGCCATGCGAGCCTGTGGCCCGGATGAAAAAGGATTTTGCAATTTTAAAACTAATACATTTAGGTATTTGTATTTGTTTAGAGACAATAGCAACAAATAACAGAAAAATACACACAAGGCTGGAACTCCTTTTGAATGCTCACCTGACTTGCCTTCTGCTCAGATTGCTCAGATTTTATCGTTTGTTTTATTCCAATGTCTTTTTTTTTTCTTACTATGCTTACTATCATCCTAGATCTTTGCGTTCTTCAGAATACTGGAATATAATACCAAACCTGCTGTTAGCACGGTATAAATAACAAAAAAGCAGTGCTCCCAGACAGTGCCCTCCCATGCTCAGTGTTTCAGGGAAGCGAGTCTTTGGGAACAAATCTCTGCAGACATTTTCACGGAGACATAAGCTCTGTACCAAACCCATAGGCATGAAGGGGAGAAGCTTTCTATGCACTCCCCCATCCTTTTTTTCTTGGTTTATTTTTTGCTGTGAGAACAGGGCGCAGAGTTTAATTTCGTGAGATCCCAATCTAACCTTGTATCCGGCCTCTAATGGCAGGGCAGCCTACAGTGAAGCTGAGCTGCTAATGACTCATCAGTCTTGGTTTAATTGCCCCTGATGAGCTCGGAGGAGCAGAGGGGGGCACACACCGCAGAACGCGGCTATCCGGCGCTTCTGAAACCTTTGCGAGGAAAAACTTTCAGAAAGGAAGTAGGAAGATGGCAGCCCAGCTCAGAAAAAATACCAGATAATTCAAACTGTAATGACTTGTAGTGAGCACTTTTATATATTAAGAAGTGATGCATTCAATGAGCAGTGTCCTTGAGGCTTCTAGCCAGTAACATACTTACATTTGCAATCAATTTCTAAGTGCAAAATGTTCTGAATTTCATTATTACGCGACTAATGTCTGCTTACAGTTTATTGAGTTTATTTACTTTGAAGGGAGCTAAAAATTACACATGCTTCCCATGGTACCTATGCATACTCCACTGGTTTGTATATGGCTCCTGTAGTTCTACAAGTTGCCTTTTTATGCACATTTGGCTTGGAGAGAGAGACACGTACTAAAATGTTTGAAGTCACCTTTGCTGAAGAGTTTTTTAAAGTAGATTGATGTTATTTTTCATTATCACTTACAGGTATCAGAACTGCTTTACTGGAGCAGGCTACAGGTTTACTGAACTTGACATCCAATCTGCAGCATTTAAAATTATCCAGACCTGCAAAAGAAAATGTCATTCCTAATAATAAACCTGATTGTATTATAAAGCACAACTCATGGATTTTTTTTTCCAATTCAGCATCTAGCCCATAAAACTTTGCAGTTTCATCTTTGCTTGCTGCAATATCAGATGCCAGTATTTGCATAACTGTTTGATCATGTTTTAGACTAAGTTGTTTTCCACAGCCGTCTCTGCCAGCAGAAAGTTCGATACTTTGTTCTTTGTGTAGAAATACATGCATGTTTTAATCTCTTCTTGTATTTCCCCCTGCACCAGATCACCCACCATCCTGATCCAGAGAGCCTTTCTCCGACGCACGACCTTGGAGAAGGGGGAGCCTAAAGCAGCTGCAGGAGGGAGATGAGGGATGCTGCTCCGAGCCCAGCAGCGTCTCGCTGAGGCTGCGTGAGGATCGCCCGGGCGCCGGCGCCCACGTGGGAGCCATGCGCAGCTCCAGGACTGCGCCTTAAGTCACTCACGCGGGACAAGCCCGGCAACTGCTTTATCACCCCTTTCCGTAACTACGCACTCCGCTGTCACCCACGGATTTACTCGCATGGAAATTCCACTTTTACTGCCCAAGAGCCCTGGTCTTTCAATTGTTCTTCCATCAGAACTTTTATGTTGCCGTTTCAGGCTGCAAACAAAAAGCATGCAGTACTCAAACTGCTCCTTCAGTTCGAATCAGGACGATATTCCTGTGGTGCAACATTTAAACAGCACTGCCCAAATCGGCACTAAGTTACCCGGGCTTCCAAATCACAGCTGCTGAAGCAGAGGTAGCTGGTTTCGCTTGAGGTTTTATAAGCACTCTGAACATGGTTTGTAACTGGTTCTTTAGCTGGCTGAACTTGAGGCAGAAGCGAGCAACACAGCAGAACAGGTTCTTCCTCTCACCCTGCTTTCAGAATAAAACTTCACCATGCTGCATAAAGTCCTGCATCTCCCGCATTGTAAAATATCTCCCGCATTGTAAAACACAATGCTATGTTGGCTGCAGGGACCCTGGCACGCCGACATGTTAGGAAACCACTGTAATCCCTCTTATTGTTCCTGGCTTTTTCCTGGCATCTCCCCAGGAAGGAGGGGGAGGGGGAAAAACATTATGAAACCAACAGTCATTGTTAAGGTTAAAAAAGATCACCCAGTCTTACAAAAATTCCTCTTCCCTTAGAAGGAAAAAACCTTCTAAAATATATATTCAAACACACATGTAGGCTGGTTATTTGTTTCAACACAACTACGCACAAATTCACTAACTAGTACAATGTCTGGGGTGTTTGTGCTCTACTACAATGTTCTAGTATTTGGCCTGAAAAAACAGGGAACATTAAATTTAAGCATAAAATCTTTCAAGCTGACAGAACAAAAAAATACTTCTTTTGCATTTATAAAGGAAAAATCCCCCAATTTCCTACACACACAAAGTGAAATTTCAGTATACAGTGACTACCAGCTTAGAAACTCAGTGCCTAAGAAAAGACTATTTTACACGAGGATTAAGCATGTATTTATTAGGTGGTTATGCTGTTGTGATATGCACACTTTTCATCATCATCAAGTACACTTTTAGAACTTACTCAAGATCAAGCCTTTATGATAAGGTAAATGCCAGAGATGATAAACAGAACACTAATTTGGAGGCACAGCACTTCAACAAATGGAAAAGAATACATTTAAAAAAAAAAAAAAAAAAAAAAAAAACACTATTATCTGAGTAAGGTAAAAATTAATTCCTGGTAACCAGAGTATTACAGAGAAGGCAATGTAAGCAATGGGGGAAGGCAAGTGTCCTAAATTTTTTTTTGAGGGCTCCCCCAATACATGAAGGTATCTCATGAAGAGCAGAGTCATGCCTAGGCTGTTCTCCAAACCCCTGAGTCACATCTACAAAGCAACCATGACTCTAGTCTTCTCCGACTTCGTTAAGAAGCACTGACCTTTATGCTAATATATATGTGTATGTGTGCACAGAGCAGCAGGACTACTCATTATGAAATAGCTTACAAAAAAAAGAGGGCAGTGTATGGTATATTAGATATGTTAACTTATCAGTTTCAGATATGCTCATTTATCTTCACTACCTAATTGCTCCCTCTGAATAAAGAAAAAAATTTACAACTCTGGTACGTATAAAGAGTTAACAACTATCTAGTAAGGCAGCACTGGAAATAATTTAGAACAGATGGATTTCAGATGTTAAAAATATTATTTAATCAAAGAAACATAAATCATACCAAAAAGGTTAAGTCACTTTTAGTCAATACATTCGCATTTATTTTTAGAATATACTCTACATCTGAGTATTAAAAAAGAAAGAAAGAAAAAAGAAAAAATAAAGAGGACACGTTTATTTAAAACTCCCATACGTGTACGTCCGGGAAACCCTTCATCCTCCCAGTGACACGGGCGTGTTCGCTGGGCTCCGTCCCGGGTAATGTGAGTACTTTTACACCAGTTTTATTTTCATTGGCTCCTTCGCAGCCTCATACTGGCCAGCCACACAACCGGCTCATACACGCACAAGCTCCAGCCTCGCCCCGCTTGGAGGGCAGGCGCAGTAACCGCTCACCCCAAACCAATACAAAAAAAAGGGGGGGGGGGAGAAAAAAAAATTAATAAAGTAGTATTGATTAATTTACACCTCCGTTTGTTGTGCGTTGGTAAAAAAAATAATAATAATAGCAACAGCTGCAGTTCCAGGGGCGTGCGAGGGACACCTCACGCTTCATGTACACGCAGCGCGTGCATCGCCGTTACAATAGTGCAAACACCGGGGAAGCGCCGCCGCGGAGGCCCAGCCGCCGCCGGCCCCGCGGCCGCCTCGCGCGCCGCCCAACGCTCCCAACGGCCGCTCGCGCCTCAGCCGCGCCCCTCCCCCGCGCTCGCCCCCCCGCCATCTTCTCGCCCTGCCCGCGCCCCGGCGCGGAGCGGGCGGTGCTCACTGGCCCAGCTGCTGAAGCCGATCTCCTGCTTGTAGCGGTTGGTGAGCACGTTGGCCTTGCGCGTGAGCTTGGAGAGCACCGCGTGCAGTCCGCTGAGGTGGTAGTGGAACTGCTCCTCCAGGTCCTCCTCGGCCTCGGCGTCGGCCGCCATCCCGCGGCTAATGTCCGCGGCGGGGCCGCCGCCGCCGCCCAGCTTGTCCTTCTTGCGGGCGGCGTCGTCGCCCGCCGGCGGCTGCAGCACGCCCCACTCGATGTCGTTGCGGATGGACTTGAGCAGCATGTAGTGGCTGTACATGTCCCTGCGCGAGAAGTAGGCGCCGGCGTTGGGCGGCGGCGGCAGCGCCGTGTCGCGCTCGGCGCACACGCCGCCCGCCGCGTCCAGCTCCTCGAGCAGCAGCGGCACGTCGCGCAGCAGGCTGGGCACCATCACCGTCTGGTCCATGTTGTTGACGGCGCCGATGAAGCGGTTCATGGCGTTGAAGAGGGAGTACTTCTGGCTGTAGGAGTCGCAGATCTGCATCATGCCGGCGGACGCGGCGGGCAGCGACGGCGCGAGCCGCCTCTACCCAGGGCCTCCTGCTGCTCCTCGCTAGAGCCGCCGGCCGCCACCAGCCGCACTGGGCCGCCCGCGAGGAGCCCTGCGGAGAAGCGAGGCGCTCAGCGCTGCGGCACCTCCGCTCGTGTGGCCGCCGAGCCGCGCGCTCCGCCGGCGGCGCCTCCTCCCCGCCTCCCCCGCCGCCGCCTTTATCCTCAGCCCCTTCTCCTTTTTAGGCTTCCCTCCCCGCCGCTCCTCTTCGCCCTTCCGCCTCCCCCCGCCTCCTCCTCCTTCTCCTCCTCCCCCTCCTCCCTTCCCCCGCTCCAAAGCGAGGCGAAGCGGTTCCTCACCTCCCTCCCGATGCTCGCAGGGAGAGGGCAGCGCCGCTGCCGCGCTGCGATCCCGGCGGCCGCGGGAGGAGCGGGGCCGGGGTACCCACCGAGCCGCTCAGCGCTGCCGCCGCTGCCCGTGCGCGCCTCGCCGGGAGCCCGCGCCTGGCCGCGCTCCCATCCGCGCCGCCCTATTTATACAGCGCCTATCTCAAACGCCGTGTTCCCCCAGCGCCGGCCCCCGCGCCGCGGGTCACGGCGGAGGCGGCCGCGCTGACCGCGAGTAGCTCCGCGCCGGGCGGCGGCCCCCGCCTCCCGCGGGGGCAGGGCGGCAGCCCCGGCGCGAGCCCCGCGGCGGCGGCCGCAGGAGCGGGGAACCCACCCCCCGAGAGAGGAGCATCTCCCCTTGTCCCGTGTGTGTGACCGGCACCCGGAGGCGCCCCCCGCTTCGCGGCGCGGAGATGCCCGGACCCCCCTCCCCAGCAGCCCCGCTCGCCGGGGCCGCCCGGCCCGCAGCCGGGAGCGCTCCGTGCGCCGCGGGGTAACGGGGGACGCGGCGGAGTGACAGGGCGGGCGGCGCGGGCACACGCGGGCTCCGCGTGCTGGCCCCGCTTCCCCGCGGCCGCCCATGGCCGCCGCCGCCCGCCCGCGTGGCGCGGGGCTCCGCTCCGCGCGGCGCCGCCCGCGGCGATCGAGGGGGGCGCGCGCGGGGCGGGCGCTGGCGCCGGGGCCCCCCCCTCCCCGCATCACCCCACGGCCTCACCGCCGCCGCCGGCCAATGGGCGCGCGCCCCCCGGCCGGGGCTGCCGCCGCCTGCCAATCAGCGGCGGCCAATGGGAAGCACCGCCCCCCCCTTTCCCCCTTGCCGGCCGCGATCTCTCCCCGCCGGTTCGGGCGTCACGTGGGGCAAAGCGGTGGGCGGGAGGGGGGAGCGCGTTGCCGCGGCAACGGGTCAACCGCCCCGGCGCCGCCCTGAGGGAGCCGCGCGCGCCGCCCAACCGCCACCGCCCCGCGGGGCGGGCGCGCCCGCGGCTTCCCCCGGCGCCGCAGCCATCGGCGCGCCGTGCGGCAAGGAAATACGTCCCGGGAGAAAAAGAGTAAAAAAACACCCGCGTGTGCAGCTGCAGGCCGCCCACACGCGCAGTTGTGCACAGCACGCCTTATGGGTTGCGCTGCTCTCGTGCTTCGGCCGCTATCGGCCTGTAAGAGGAAATCCTTTGCAGCAGCGCACAGAAAAACAGGGCTGCTGGCCAGGGCGCTTGGTTCCTGCTGTAACGCAGATGTTCACAACATAGTGATAGCGACCTAGCGCCTCCATTTTCCCAACAGCCTCTCCCATTCTCCAGTTGCATCAGCCATCAACTACTTCTCCCAGTCCCTAAAGGGAGAAGATAAATTCCATGTGGATCAAGGGGCAAATCAACTTGATAAAAAAAAAGCTACGGATAGTAACCATACTGATCGCATCCAAGGGCCATTTGCAAGCAATATGAGAACTGCAAAAGCGTTGGGTTAAACAATTGCAAGTAATGCAGACTTGTGTAAAATCATGAAAGTCATGACGTGCCCACAGTTAATTCATTATGAAAAAAAAAAACACCTTGAAAACTACCCAAAATGTATTCTTGCGTCTTTGTATAGACACAATATGTCATTAATACACTGTTAACCATTTTGCTGCCTTTAACCGAAATTCAGTGTGTCCTGCATGTTCAATAAATTGTAAAGGCGGGTAAATAGGATTGAGAAAGTGGTTAATTGCAAAGCTTTCCTGCCCAGAGTAAAGAACCAATTAAGCAAACCAAACAAAACCAAAGAATTTGAGTTTATTGATGTCTCTGATTAGGACACGCTGACTGGGGAGGAGGAAAAAGTTGACAGAAATGAAACGTACTGCTTGGAATTGTTGGTGAGTGTTGAGGCTCTTTCAAATCCAGGGACGTGTTTGGCGGTGCCAGAAGCGCCAGCCGGAGGAGGGCTGTGCTGTGCTCAGTCGCGCTGTGGAAGGTGCAGCCCGAGTGCCCAGCCTTTTTCACCTCCCCACTCCCCTGTTTCCCAGATGTACAACCGCAGTCAGCCTGCTTCCTCCCTCGATGGTGAATGTCACCCCATGTCACAGCGCTCGAGCCTCGGCAGGCACGTGTCTAATCCATTAGCTGAGATGGCTCATACTGAAGTCAAACTTCACAGCATAAGGCAATCAACTCTCTCTCTCTCTCTTTTTTTTTTCCCCAAACTTCCTTATGTTCTGATCAGTTTTGATATGCAGTGTAAATGTCACTTGTGCGTATAATGTATATCATTAACACGAGCCTGAATAGGTTTGATTGCTCCTTGGTTAGAATGAAGGATCTCGTATTTTCCCTTCTGTGTTACGTAATTATGAGGGCTGTGTACAATGGAGAAAAGAAACGTCGTGTCCCTTTTTCCTCCCTTGTTAAGAAAAGAGGATCTCATTTGAGGCAGGATTTTTATAAGTAACATTTGTTTAAGATATTTCTTTTCCAGGAGCGATCGGATTATCGTGGCCATGCAGTGCGTGGCATGGGAGCAGTCTGGAAGCACCTTATCTTGCAGCGTGCTGGGCCACAAGGAAGCTCGCACAGGCAGTAGCTGCCTGCCAGGGAACACGTGAGCCCCACGCAGGATCCTGGTTTGGAGGGACACCAAAGTGACCACGGGCAAAGGCACAAGTGCCTCAGCTGCGAGGAAAGCGCCTAACGTGTGCCCAGCAATGCGCCTTCGACTTGTGTAGGTTGATACCCAGCTCTAAAGCTAGCGGGAGGAGCGATGCCGCTGGTGATTGCACAGCGTTTTTTTTTTTCCGGAAGAGACTGACAATCCTGGCAAGCTGCTTCAATTTCAGCACGACACGCAAGGGTTAAATTCTCTCTTGGGTGGCAACTGAGTAGCAACCCGCCTTTGCTAGCAGCTTTCCCAGTGCCGTGCTGGCGCGGGAGAGGTGTTACTGGCACGTTGCAGACCACGATGGCTGCACTCGGGCTGCTCGGAAGTTGTTCCGCTGCGCCGTGTTTGCAAAATAAGACGAGATCTTGCGTGGGTGAAAAGTGATAAATATGTGCAAATATTTAGTGTTACATTTTGAGGCCTGGGAACGCCATTTGAGTCGGCCTTGTGAGAGCACTATCTCTGGAGGGTTTCACTTCCTTTTGTGATTAGTTGTAAATGTTACATGGTAGGTTACGGTTCAGTGCAGAAAACTGCAAGAGGTTTCATTCTGTTCCTGTCTATCTGGCATACCTTTTTTTGTCCCAACTCGTGAAACACTTTCCTCGTTTTGGGTGGCAGTACAGACGCATGCATTTAGCACTTCTCTCTCCTCCTTTCTCTTTCCGAGACTCACTCTGTTGTACTAAGGTCCGAACCACTAATTCAAAAGGCAAATATGGAAAATTATCTTTATAAGTTACATCTTTTAATGAATTTCTTATAATCAGCACTTGTAGCTTAACATGCTAAAGAAGAGGGAAAGTACAAACCTTGTTTGTTAAAGGAACGCAGACAGATTTGCCTTGATCCTGCTACAAGCCATGGTATAACTTTTGCAAAGATTTCCTTATGTCTTGCCTGTTTTTCACTTAGCCATTGTCCATTCCCACCTCTGCTTCCTCCTCCGTGAAGGGGATGATGCTCCAAAGCTTAGTGAGAACTTTCCCCCTCGCACTGCGTGTCCTGCCCACGTGCACGGGGCGCTCGCGCAGGCAGGCGCGGCGCTGAGCGCGCCCAGGATGGGGCCGCTCCTGCTCAGATGGCTCCTCAGCGCTGCCATAAATAAGCCTCTTAATTAAAATGCGCACGGATTTCCTGGAGAGGGCCACAGAGGCCGTAGCTCCCTCATTAATACCTCCTCGTGCTCCTCGTTACGTGCTGCCGCAGCCCTGCTCAGCCGCTGAGGGGCTGCTCCAGGGATCCGAGGGCCATTTCCACCCCCCTCCTGTGTTCGCAGTAGGAATTTACAAGAAAATAAAACTTCGAGTGTGGAGAGGAGGAAGCTGCAGTAGGGAGCGTGCTCTCCTCTCCTTTGCCTCACTGCAAATCGGCAGATGAAGAGACATCCACACAGCCGGGCTTGCATCAAGTTGGGTCAAGCCCTTCAGACTACACACGTTTATTTTGGGGAACTTTGTTTCTCTTCAGTCTAAAACGCCGTTTCTGAGCTCTTGGCTGAAATGTCAACTTTAACGGCATCTTTTGCCTCTCATTTTTTCTTTCCTGTTTAAGAGAGAGTGAATTTGGCTGCTTTCAAGCCCCTCAAAGCTGGAGACTTGGGAATTTGGGTTAATTTGAGCAGGGTCTGCAGAGGTTTGATCCAGCTTTTCTTTCTGGCCATCGCCTACACCCCTCCTACCTCCCTCATGCGAGCTGCGACTGCATCATTGAAGTAACCCTGTGACCAAGAGACAAGAGATGCCCCTCCGAGGCTCTGATCTCCCTCTGAACAGTTTGTACACAGCGACACACCACACACTTGTTTCCCTGAGCGGCTCACGGTGCCATCTCCACTGTGATCCCTGCCCCGCTCAGCCACACCGCTGAGCGAGAGCCCACAGTTGGCCCCGGAGCAGCCTTCCCGACACGAACACGGAGCGGCAGCCGGCAGGATGTATCACTGCTCAAAGGCTATCAGGCCTCCCCAGTAGCACATCCCACAGCGTCCTTTCAATATCCGAGCTGGAACGTAGCCTTTGGGTGATGGCTGGAGACGGAGGTGCAAGGAAACACATACAGGGTCAGGAATGACACTAGCCACATCAGCCCATACCGTGCTCTGACGGAGAAGATTCCTGCTTAGGATGGCAGGGGACTTTTGGCATGACAAAATAATCCTCTGTAAACCCGTGGATGTCGATAGTGGTATTTAATATGCACACATCCAAACGAATGCCACAGTGATGTATTTTTATGGACAAATATTATATATTAAGCCCTGATTTATGCATCCGAGTGTAACACCTGGGGCTCCAAGGAGAGCCTTTAATCTGTGTCGAGGAAGCAGCATGCATGCTGAAATGCCAAGGAGCTGTACGCTGCGGCACCACGGCGAACACGGCGCACACCAGCGTTCCTCAGCCCGACAAAATTAAATCCTCCGTGCCGGCTTCCTGCGGTGATAGCACACTCTGCCAGCGAGGAGAGCCCTCGTCCCGCCAGGCCCGGCGCGCGGGAGGACAAGCGGCTCGAGCGCTGGGGCCCGTCCTCTGCGCGCCCCGTCCCCACGCGTGGCCTCTGCACGGGCGCCCCGGGCATGGCCCTGGCCCTGGGAGGTTGCGCGGCACAGTGTGGGCAGCGCTCCGCGCACCGAGCCGCCCCAGCGGCTCTCCCGCTCCTGCGCTGATTTCCCAAAGCGCCCGACTTGGGGGTAATTCCTGCCGGTATCCTCCGAGGGCGAGGGAGTGCCTTTTGCACCCGGCTAGCACCACCTACCGTAGCTCTGTTACACTTTCGTTCTGTGTCCGCAGGGTTTGCGGCTCCGGCAGGAGCTGCCTTCATCCCAAGGAGTCTGCAGGAGAATGTGGGATCGGTTTCATCTGAATGACCCAGCCCTGGGACGATGGGGAAACAAATGCAACACACACCCATCCTACAGCTTATCTTTCCTCATTTTAAACTGGTGATCCATTTTTTTTTCTTTTTTCTTTTTCTTTTTTTTTTTTTTTTCAGTGCTCAGCTTGCTGTTCATAAATTCTACGCTCTCCAGAGCGCTAAAGAGAGGAAGATGCAGAAGAATAAGGTGACCCAGGTTCACCGAAGCTTTCCGTGCTGGCTGGTGAAGCAGGAACTGGGGACGGGGCAAGACAAGGGGTTGGAGCAGTGCTTTGCTGTGGGAGGAGTAGGTCTGCTCGGCAGCAAATCTTCTAGCTACTGCCAGAAGATGCCAATGGGGCGACATCAGCCTGGGATTTTAGCACCTAACGGGGAAGTATGGGATGTGTCTAGAAGCAGCAGTATTTTCCAGGAAAAGTCCTGTTTCTTCTTGTTCCATTCAGTATGAAAAGGTCCCTCCTCCTAAGGAATCTCGTTCTCCCAGATCTGCAGTAGAGAGCTGACATGGGGGAGTGATGTGTCCTCATAATATGTATTCTTATTACAATGTGGTTTTGGTTGGAGGATGTCGTGTGGTTAAGGGAGACTTTTACAACCAAAAATAGACCCAGAACTTTCTGGCTTCTATGGCTTTTATGGATTTGTATGATTAATATGTAGTTGCTTTACAAAAAGTGTCTGAAGTTGGAAGTCAGAATCCAAGCTAAGTTCTGCTAAGCCTTGCATATGGCATATTTTCTTTAACAAATCTGTTGACGTGGGTATTTCTGTGGATGATGGATTGACATGAAAATACCGCTAGTCTATTCCAAGGATATAAAACAAAAAACAAGACATCGTGTGATTTATTTTATTTTATTTTTTGATGTTATTAATCCCCAGATTAACTCTTTGAAACTACTTGCCAGGAGAAGTAACTTGTTTCAATGGCAAGTAACATATTTTTTCAAGACCCCTGTGAAAACTGGAAATGGAGTGGATTTGGCGGTTTAGCCTGTAAAGTTCTGTGGCAAATCTGCAATCCTAAAGACCACATGCCTTTGTCCTGGGCTTGTTTCTCGATGAAGTTCGGAAAAGAGCTAAACCAAAACCATGCTCCAGCCATATGGTTAATTTTGCTCTACTGCAATAGCTCATAGCTGCCAGTGAATTTCTCTGACACTCTCAGCACTCTGCGAGGGATGCTGCAAGAGCCTGACGACTACTCTTCTCAGTCTACCATGCATTTGTTAGCTTAAAATTATTACAACAGCTTTTTTTCATTTGCATGCTTGGAGAGAATCTGTTTTTGCAGTAAATTTGTATTTCAACGCCGATTTCTTTGTCCGTCATTATTGGTGGTTTACAAGATTTCTCCTTCTTCCTCCATTTGGGGATGTGGGAGCAAATGAAATAAACCCATCATAAAAAATAATTTTGTCCAGGTGGAACACAAATCAGCCAAAAAAATATTATTCTACACAGCAAATAAAAAGCATATGCTGTATTATTTAAAGCACGGCCTCCATATTCACATACAAAATTAATGCTGCAGTGGGAGGTAAAACCGATGGAGGCAGACAATGAAAATATTAGGAGTAAAACATGGTGCCAGGAAGGATTCACGCAGAGCCCCTCGCAGGGTCATGGTCATATTCCAGTTCCAATGGGCATGGAAATACACTGCGGGTTATTCTTCTCCAGAGATGTGCAGATAATAAGCACCTGCTCCCCACGTCTACTCGTCCCTTTTAACTGTTGATTTATTGAATGTTTCTGAAAGCTGCGGTCGGGCTAGCGAGGGATATATAGCATGGTGCCTACGGGAAGAAATGGGAGCCGAAGGAAATGTTCTGTCAGGCTCCTGCCGCTGCCACGGGATGAGACAAAACTGGCTCCTTTTAGGAGTCCAAGCAGTACGCTTACGGAAAGGTAAAACCAGGCGTCTTCCTGCTCTCGTTGTGAGCGGGTTATTGCTCTGCGGCTGGGAAAGTCAGCAAAAAAAAAAAATTAAATCTAACCTATGTTTCTTGTCTCAAACTGTAGTAAATTCTGGCTTCAAAGGAGGCACATATGGTGTTCAGCAATCCGAGGCACAAAAAGGGACCTTTTCCATAATTAGCTATTTATTTGACTTCCCACAGTATGTGCAAAACTGCTGAGATATGTACTGGGATATATATGAATAAATAGATATACCCACCCATCTATATGCATACATTTTTAAAGCATACAATTGCGTGCGATTTAAAGTGATTTTCAGAAAAGCATCAGAAATCCAACCTCCCTACGTGCACGTTTACACTACACTGCAGGCTCTCCTGCCTTGGATTTCTTACACTGATCCTTGTTCTCCCAGAGTCAGTGGCTTTTCACTCCATTCCCACCCCTAAACCGTGGAACAGCCTCACTGAAGTGAGGGTGAACGTCATCTGCAGACAGTGCGGAATCTGGGTCACTACAAAGAGACTCCAGATTGATGACTTTTCTCCCCCCTGTAATTTAAAACAAGGTAATTGCACAGAGGACTTGGTTGGTGTCAGTTTTGCTCTTCCACTGCTCTCTGCTACTTTCGTGTCTGCAACTCTTTGCACCCCAGAAGCCTTGAGATGTTCCAGTCACAGAGGAGTCACGGGTCAGTGAGATTTAAGCGTCACTGCTTGGAAGACACATGCGCCTATTTAGAAGCAGAAGAAAGAAAATGTTGTTGTTTAATTAAAAACGCGAATCTGGAAATGCAGGGCTGATGAGAATGGCTCTGAATTGCATATTTTACATACACGGTTAAGAAAAAGTGTTCACCGTAGCAACGAGAGCAATTCATGGTTCAGTTCCTCTATGACACTAAGCAGTTTATTAACCTAGAACTACAAAATCACTCAAAATGACATTTAGCAATGCTGAACTTCTGACACAAACCCACCAATGCAAGGAAACCGAGAGGGCAGCCACAGAGCCTTTCCCTGAGCCCTGCTGTGCCTTTAAACAGCAGCAGGAGAAGCGCACAAGGGGAGCCAGGATCAGAAGGATAAAAGAGCAGCGTGGTAGCAAGGAGCGTGGGCGTTTTAACCCTGCCTCTGACTCGAGCAGGTCACTTTGGACCAGAGATTCAGGAGTTGAGCGCTGACAGCGAAGACCAGGCTGTAAGCAGAGCACGCTCAGCCGTGAGCCCTTTGGACCTCGCTGACACAGCCCAAAGGGCACTGAGTTTACTTAAAAATCAAGCCCAAATGGGGGATGCTGGGATCTTTTGAAACACGATCCTTAAGATCGACTTTGCCAGTTTGCGATGGAGTTGGGAGCGTGGCAGGCTTGGGGCTCCGGCCATGCTACCCCCTGGGCAAGGCAGGGGCTCCTCGGTCCCTTATCCGTGACTGCCAGGGGATACTATCTTGGCAGCCTCATTTGTTTCAATGGTCTGTTGGGGCCTTCTTGCAGGAGCAGGATCTGTCAGGCTCCGAGGCTCTCCAAAGTTGGACTTGGCACGTCTTTTCGGGATCCTAGAGCTTCCCCTGAGGTTAAAGGATGGTGTGGAAAGTTTTGGGGCCAGCACAGCTTGACCGCTTCCAAGATGCGAGCTAATACCCCTGCATGGTGCTTTACTCCATTGCATGGAGGTGCCAGTGTATCTAGAAGCAGATCAGGAGTCCTGGCACTACTCTCCAACACCCTCTCTCCATGGGATATCTAATTGTTTTTCAAAAGGAAGCTATGGAGTGTTACAGGCAGTAAGTCTGACTGTGAGGCCTCCTGGTCAATTGTACAGTCTAACAGTCATATTTCCTGCATTTCCTACAGCCCCATGAAATCTATCCATGATCATCACGAACCAAAGATCAGTTCCTTCCCTGCCGTGTGATCAAGCTTTCATCATAGCAGCAGTCTGAATGACCTAAAATTACTCAGGTGCAGAGCGAGGGAGGGAAAGATCCCTCTTCCCATACAGAATTCCCCTTCTAGGTCTGGATTTGCCAGCACCACCTGCGCTGCAACTCCCATAGCAAGGCACGTGCTCCACGTTATGTGGCGGGAGGCCGCTCTAACTCCAGGCCTTGCTGCAAGTCACCCCAGGGCTGGCAGCCAAAACCGCTCTGCAGTTTTCCAGCTGGGCTGCTGTGCGGGAGGATGTATGAGCAGACAGGAAAAGCAGGTAGGCTTTAACACTTGCCTGGCAGGTGGGCTTCTGTCGGAACATTTCTTAATTATCAGAGGATTTTTGACACCACGTAATTTTTTTTTCTTTGACAGACCCATCTCAAAGAAAACCCTTTTCCCTACTGGACCTGCATGTGTGCTTCATACGTGCTCCGGGGTGCAAATGGAAAGGAGAAGCTGGGGTACACGTCCGGCAGAATATGTTGCCAACCATGCAGAGTAAACACACCTCCCAAAATGGGGTGGGAGAAGAGATAAATCTACTTTTTAATGTCTTTCAGCTCCAGTAATCTCAACCAATCTACTAATCTTAATTGGTATAAATAACACTCGAAATGTTTTCCGACAGCAGCGTGATCTTTTAGCTGACAGTGTCCCTTTAAGCACTAGAGCACCGTTGTGTGGAGCTTTCGCTGTAGCCAAACGGAGCTAGATTGAAATCAATAGCCCCATTTCGCTTGTCACTTATTTAAGCTTGATTTGAACCCGTGTTTGTAAAGCTGAGAGAGTTTTGTGTGCCATCCTTCTGTGCCTCCCACGGCCAGCCCACCGGTGCGCTTCACGTTTTAAACAGAAGTATGATGGACAGCGAAAAAAATAATGTTTGTTTCGTTTTAAAATGTTCAACTCCCCATTTCTTATGTTATTTGGCGGGCCTGACATGAGGCGGCCTGAAAAGGTGATTAGACACACTGACACATCTGCTCAGACCACAGAGAGACCTCCATAACTCATCCAGAGTTATTGGTCTTACCCACAATATTAGTGATAAAAATTGATTATCCATTCCCACTTGTTTCATGATCCATGGCTATTCTTTCATTTGTGTTATCAGTTGTTTTATACGGAGTGAAGCAGTGTTATTCAAATAGCCGAGCGTAGGTGTAATACATCTTACTTTTGAAAAGCCCACACGAGCAGCAAGCAGATTTTTTTCCATGTTAGCCCCCTCCTGTCCTAAAGGCAAAAATAATCTGGACTCAGCAACTGTCAAGGCTGAGGAGAAAACAGCCTTAGGTTGCTTTGTGTGCATTGCCCTGTCAGGCTTCCCGCTTCAGCCTTTTTTATCCCAAAGCGCAAAGTCTGGGAATTGATCTGGCCCCATCATTTGATGACCAGTTACACTCAGCTTCCCAGGGGAAGGTCATTCGGGGACCATCTGACCAATGCTTATAGAAGGAAGGGCAGGATAAGAGTGATTTCATATCCCAAGGTTGGAGAGAAAAACAAATATGCAGGGGCACATCTCAAAGCCTCTGCAGTACTTTTGGAGTGAAATCTGCATTTCTGGAAGTTGCACTCTCAGCAGGAAGGGAAGGGGCTCACCTGCTCCCAAGGAAGGGAATGTCCCAGGAAGCCACATCATGGCCAAGAGTCCAGAGCTTTATAAACCTTGTGTTAATTTCAGCAGAGAGGAAGAACCACTGCTGCCACCAGCTCACTGAGTTCCCACTAGCAAAAGGACAGAGCAGTTTGGATATTGACTTCAGAAGATGTGAAAGTTTCAGTCTTCAGTTAAAACTGATTCCTAAGTTGGACAGTTGGATGTGGTGTGAGGTCAGGGACAGTCCCTGAAATAGGATAAACTACAGTATTCCAGCTGTGAGGAAGAGGAGTTTATTGGCATGTCCACAACTGTAACACGTTGGCCTGTCCAGAGACCAATATTTTCTTTGACTTAGACCCAGAAGATCGTGGTTATTTGATTCAGGGGAGAATGCTGGGGATTGCACCTCCTCCTCTAAAACTCCGTTTAGCATAAACAGGTATTATCTGCATGCAATAAAGAGGAGAACAGGCTCCTAATAAAAATACCCAGCAGCTTAACTGCATAGCTGGTAGCTTCTCTCACGCAGTAAAACAGTCAATGCATAGACTGACATAAAATTGAAAGGAGAGGTGTTTCCCCGCGGGACTATTAAATGTAAATCTTTTTCCGTTCAATAAGGAGACGAGACAAGTTTTTACACACGCGCGCGGGGTAATCTCTGTGGAGCGCCCGCCGCTTGCCTTGTGCAGGGACGCCAACTGCAGAGCCAGGAATTGATGCCGCGGCAGGAGGAAATCCCCATCCCCATCCACGCACCCATGTGGGCCTTGCTGGCCTCCTCCCCTACGCTATTTCAGGGCCACAACCGGCCCGTGTTGCGATCCCTGCTCCCGACCCTTGCTGCTATGGGCGAGCGCTGAGGCGAGCGCTGAGGTGAGCGCGGAGCAGCGGGATCCCCAGAGCAGGACCACCAGCCCCATCGCCCGCAGGGGCAGCCGGAGAGTGTCCCAAGGCCCGTGACACCCGGCCCTGGGGAGCTGCGGGAGCCGCCGGAGCCGAGGAGCCCGTGTGCGGCTGCGATAACTAGCGCTGTTTTGCCATCTAGTGCCGCGGGCCCGGATTGCAAGGCCCCACCGCTGCCACCTTGGCCGTGGCCGAGCTGCCCGCCGCAACGCTGCCCCTCAACGCCAGGCATCACGAGAAGGGCCAGTTTTAATGCTCAGCCAGAATACAGAAACTTCAGCTTTCTTTTTATTTCTTTTTTTTTTTAACATTAATTTGCATCAATATTTTATGTGCTGCAATGGCTGGATAAGCCCAGCTCAGAGATGCTCTATTTCATATTGCCGATAGCGATGGAAAGGGGATAAATTACCGGTGGCTGCATGAGCTATCTGTGCCTCATTGGGAAACTGTTCTTCAGCTGATTAGATATCGCCCAAAAGGAGATATTTAGTGTCACTCAGCAACAGTAGATGTCCTGATTTAGCGCTAAAACTGTGATGGGACTGAAGCCATTAGCCGAGCACCGCTGCCACCACTCCACTTGTTTGGCAAATGAGTCTCCTTCTATTTGTGACTGACGTGATTTACATATTGAGGCTCGGGAGCGGAGCCAGGTGAATAATTTCCAGTGACAGTGAATAATGAATCTGATCAATTCCCTGGCTCCTTCCCCCTCCTTTGGTAATTGTCCATGAGTAGGTCATGATTTTCTCACATTTCTTCATTCTTCTAAATTATTTGGTGAATAATTTCTGTGAATGTAGTTGGTGTCTAAATTATGTGTGAGCAGCTTATGTGGAGAGGCTTTGAATCAAAAGGATTTTAGCTGGTTGCCTGGAAGTACGGAAACACTGTATGGAGACTTGAGCTCACGAAACACAGGTGTTACAGTCACATGTATGAATTTGTGATTTATTTTCCATGTTCCGCCCTGTTCACTTAGAATGTGTTGTGCCTACAACTTCTGTGGCCACAACATTTTAAAGATTATATATGGATACCAAAAACAAAACAACCTCAGATGCAGTCATAAAATATGAGTGGATATTTGCCAAACCTCTTGGTTCAAGTTCTCAGTTCAGCCCATTCTAGTCACTTCAGAAGTGGAAAGGTGAGATAAATGAATTGGGCTGCCTTGCAGTTAGTTCCCAGAATGCAGAATTAAACTGAAATCAACAGCAGGGGAAAAAAGAAAAAGACGACAGAATTGAACTTTGAATTTCATTCTCTCAGAGAAGGCAAATCTCTGTGTTGGTAACCAGTTTCCAGAGGAGCTTTATAGATAATTTCTGGTTTGTTTGGGTAAAACCTTCTTCTGCAGTTTGATCCAGACATCTTTCTTCATTGGCAGAGATGAGAGTCAACATTGCTTACGTAAATGCCAAGAACATAAATCACTTGCCAAGAGTGGTAAAAAGCAGATGATGAAGAGGCAAAGCAAAAAGCTCTGAGTCGGGGCCTGTGAAGTAGTTAAGAAAGAGCGGAGAAGACGACATTCAAATAATGAGCTGTATTCTCTACCGCAGCACAGGAGAAGTGCAGCACAGGTATATCGCCAAGAGGAAATCTTGGCAACTTTCAAGAAAAGCACCACCACACCCCTTAGGCTTGGTAAGCTGCAAATAATAGCACAGTTTAATTTGACACACCAGCACAGGCTATATTGACATCTACAATTAAAATCTTTGCTTAGGAGGTTATTAGTTTTGTTACCAAGAGAGAATAACAGCGAATTCAAGAGAGAATAACAGCGTCATCAAGAGAGAATAACAGCAGGAAGACAAGATACAGGAAGGTCTGGTTTCCTACAGATCAATGGCTTGAGGCTGAGCACCCAAAGGACTTTGTAGCATCCAATAGCACCTATGCTCGCTCCATATTCTTTCCTTCCTCTGGGGACATTAATAGGATGGCTTCTCTTCTATCCAGCTCCCTGCTTTCGTGAAACCCATAGTAAATTTGTGCCTTTGACATCTTTGGCCTCCTGTCACATTTGGTTAAATTAGCCATCGAATTTAAAAACTATTGAGGTTACCTGGACTGAAAATCAAGCGGTGTGATTGAATTCGCCTTGCTTCCTTAGCAAACTCAAAGTTAATCATTGCGGAGCTAAAGGGGTGAAGACTTGAACCTCCCAGATGGGGCTGGGCAGCAGTAGAATGAGCTTTTTGAATCCAGGCACACATTGGCACAATATCAACAATAATGACCAAAAATAACAATAACAGGCGACCTTTTACGTAACAGCACGTATCTCACAGGGCCTTGCAAGCTTCTTTTTTTCACTTTCCAGCTAATTTGCTCAAAATGCATTATGGCCTAGATTTTTTGCAGCATTGTTGAAGTCTAGTCCCGCCTTGGGTAGGGCAATGGCAATCACATGGCTTGCAACACACTGCACATCAGTGGAAGGAGAGGAAATTTTAGACAAAGACAAGCATGCAGATTCCCACTCTAACATAAACTGCTAGTGTTTCTTTAATATTAAAGCAGGTAAGCCAGGGCTTTAATTTTAGGGATCTTGTTCACTGTTTTCTTGTCTTGAGTAGGCAGCTTGTGAACACCATTGTAGATAACAAACCCCAAAGCCAATTCCTTGTCGATACCTTGAGCTGAATCAAGATCGGGGTTGGGCTGTGAATGCATAAATGTGGCGTCCGACTTCTCGAGCTGCGCAGTGCTGTGTGATCACACAGGTTCCAGAAGATACAGAGCACGCACCAGGTGCAGGCCTGGCCTCAAAGCCAAACTGGTAAATGTCCCTATTCCACGGACTCGAATGCCAAAGAGGTGTTCAAAGACAGAGAAGCAGCCATCAAAAAGCCTTTGAGGGTATTGCTGCGGTGCTGCAATTTTGTGTAACTTTGGGGACATCTTGGGTTATATTTTTAATGTATTCTTAGAGGAATATTAGATATGGTGTTTCTGTGTGCATGAATAAATATATGAAAAGAGACACAGAGAAAATGTTTACCCATTGCTTTATGTTTTGTCCTTACTGATTCTAAAATTGGTAGGGGTCATATGTGGCAACGAGGCTGAACTCTCATTGCTCACCTGCCATCAACACGTTGACCTCAGTGTTCCCTCTGCAGTTTAGCAGACATGCAGAAAGAGCACTGTAACACTTATTAATTAGTTCCCCTGTAACAGTATTTCATTAAGATATTATTATTATTATTATTCTCCCATTTAGTGTGCACAGAGAATGACTAAATAATTTGGATAGACACGGCATGAGATTAGGAAAGAAGAGGGTTTCTAAGCACTTCATTTTCCCCCATCCTTTTTCCTGCAGCAACAAGAATCAAATCTGCTGGTTTTCATGCACAACCCTGTGCAGGAGCTGGGCTGCAAATAATTAAGCCTGCCTTTCCTACAGCTCAGCTTAGGCCTTGTCTGCAAACACGCAGATAATAGCATCGCCCAAATGAAGAGGCAGCAGCTGGGCTCTGCTCACTGGTGTGCCAGGAGTGTAGGGAGGGACCATGCACAGCCAGCGCTTGCTCCCTAAACTGCTCCTTTGTAAGTGGGTCAATGCCAAGCACGATTAGAGCCTCAAGGAGAGGTGTAAACAGCAGTGTGGTGGGCTCGTATAGGGGCCAACCTTAGATGGGCTCCATACAGGCATTACAGGGAGAAGAGTGGCGCATCTTTAGCCATCCTTGGATTCCCGTAAAATAGAGTCAGTGACTGACGTGTGCCCATGTGAGTGACACGGAAGGACTGCTAGAAATGGTTGGAGCAAGCCCCAGGTGCACTAAGCCTGCGCCAGGTGCTCCTCAAGGTTACGCCGGCAGCAGCGCGCCGAGCACAAGGCTGATGGGGCAACGCGTGTTCTCCGCACAGGGGAACCGGCCCAGCTGGCTCTCCGGGCAGATGCCCCTCTTCCATAGAGCAACCTCAAAATGCCTTCTTTATGTTTTGCATTGCTGGCACTTGGTTATTTCTTTGGAAAGATTCAGAATAAAGTAACAGATACAGCCAAAGGTGGAATGGAGGTAACAGGAAGGCAAATGAGACTGAGGTTTCCTTGTGTACTGCAATGATGCAAGCACCACGGATAATGAAAATGATGCATAAGACTTCAGAAAGATAAAGGCAAACACAGAAAACCTAAGGGGATGAAACACTTCTCCACATCAATAACATTGTATCAGGAAACTCCATCCCAAGCTATTCTTTTCTTCTCCCAAAGTAAGAAAATGTAAAGTTGTATGAAGAATATTTGTTATGAAAAATGTTTGTATGAAGAATGTTTGCCAGGAAATACTAACTGTGGCTAAAATTACTGGTGGAAACTCTGGAACTGAGCTTTTGAAAGCAATTTAAAGAGGTCAGAGGCCAATTTTCACTGAATTTCAATGGGATTTGGTCATCTGTTCTTTCACACTCCTGAACCAAATTCTAAAACTGTTGGATTTCATAGCAGCAATGCTTACCACTTTCACGGTGCTATAGTAAAACATCGAAGTCCTTTAACTACAAATCAATATAATGGACAAAAATTACCATTTGAAAATTGTAGGCTGCTATATTCGTTTAAGGAAAACATTCTTAATCTTGCTAATCCCTATTGAAATAAATCCAGCAGCTACTTTGGAAAACATTTAATGACCTGGTATACTCAGCCAGCTCTGTGTTTCCATGAATAGCTCAAGGAGAGAAAGCAAAACAAAACGAAACTCCAGCCAGTTGCAAAATGGGGATATGGTACAAGGTCCTAGATGAAAGATGGAGGACAGACTGAGAGTCTTTCAGAAGTCAGATTTCCCTAGCTAAAAACCAGGCCCTGATAAAATCCCAGTTATCAATCACCCAGAACAGATTTGGACCCCCAAAAGCTATGAGTAGCCAGGAGTCTTACATTAGAAGTCCATAAATACTGTATTTAGCTCCATGACTGTCCTACGCTTGAGTTATGAGCTGTTTCCTGGAGTCCTTGGGAGCATTACGGGAGCCCTCGGCGTTCTCGAAGAGCAGCAGGAATTTAACAGGGATGCCCCAAAGCCTGTTGGTCAACCACGACTGAGTGGCGAGTCGCCTCCGCGCCAGCCGCCCACACTGGTCGTCCTTCAGGGAGCAATGAGCTTTTCTGGTGGAACCAGAGGCTCTTCCCAGTGTCCGTCTCTGGACCCCGGGCTGTTTCCTCACCAGTGGATGTCAGTGACTGCAGTCACACCAAAGAGCTTTCCCACATGCCTCCTGCCGCGCTTTCCTTTTCGGCAGTGTGGGAAATACTGCATTCATACTGTTCCTGAGGGCAAGTTCATGTCAGGAATATGAAAGGGAGGGCTGACCCCACCATCCTTTACTTAGAGGTTTTGTTGTGATTTCCTCTTGGACTGTCTTTTCTTCCCCTATAGCCCTTTTGCCAGAGCACATTAGACATTACTGTGTTCACACAGGAGGCTTCTGCTTGCTCCAAATCATTCGAGTGTGTCTCCTCAAGTCGAACAAACTCCTGACAATTACTGGGTTAAACCCTCGCTGCTATTTTGAATCTGCATCATTATTAGGCACTTTGAAAGGCAGCAGCTCTTATCTGTCAGGGTGCTATTCCCTGTCTTTCTTTTCCTTTATGACAACAGCAGTTTTGGAGGAATTTCTGCTAGGACGCTGCCAAGCAGAAGGATGGGCATCAGGGAACTCTGCTGAGGGACGCGCATGGCCTGCCATGGCTTTCCAGACTCGGTTCCCTGTCTTTGTTGCTCCTCCCACGATGCACGCTCCAGGCTACCACAACGCAAGCCCTTTTTTCTGCAGTGACAATCTCCTCTCCTTTCTTTTGCCCCTGCTGTGGACAATATGCTCTCTTTCAATGAAAGTTCGCCACTTCAGTAGCTTTCCAAACAAGAGTCGCTTGATGATCATCTCGGCTTCACCAGGCATGTTAAATTCATGCTGCCCATCAGCAAAGTGCCATGCAGTTTGAGGGACTACAGTTTGAGAACAGAAAAATGGGGCCATCCTAGCAAGACAGACACTGGTGATGATGGGACCCAAAGACCATGGAACACTTTATGATCACTGCTGTAGCTTGGCAAAGACCTACTGTCTCTTTTGGGGCTGTAACTAAGTCTGACTGTAGTGCCTGAAGTGGAAAAAGGAAGAAATACAGATTGGTGATGTTGCTAATTGCTTCAAATCTTTGCTCTCAGCCTTTTTTGATGTCCGCTGCTCTAGTTACCATATTTATTCTATATCTGAGCAAAGACACTTTCTTTAGTAAATGGTTCGAGTTGCATTGCTGGGTGTGAACACATTGACCTACTTCAACCTCCTTTGCAATTTCTAAATTTCCTTGTTTATCCCTTTAATGCTCAGCTTGTTCAGCGTTGCTTATAATCATCAGGCTTTACTCTCTTTGTGGTGCTTTCTCCAGGCATAATTAAATTCATGTTTGGCTCTGTTGAGGTTGGGTTGGTATCTTCTCATCTGTCTCAATGTCCTCACTAATTTGGGATTCTGAGCATTGCTCTGCTCACCATGGCACAGGGTGAAGGGATGCTTTCATTCCTGCAAGACTTTACTGTTCTTGGAATAAAGCTGTGAAGTGTTTCTGGTGCACAAAGTACTCCAGAAGGGTATTTCCAGACTCATTTCAGCTCTAGAGTTTAATGTGCATTTTGGAGTCTCTGGGAGGCCTGGGGACAGTTTAGGAGCCCCGGCCGCCTTGGCAGGGCCGTGATCCCCCAGGGCTGCTATGCTCCCCTGCCCAGCCTGCTGCAGCTGTGGTTTATAGCATTGCTTGGCACTTCAGGCACTGAACAAAAATGTGCCAAAGCAGATGACTTGTTGAAGAACCTGGTTTCTACTTACTGAGTCCCTTTTAATGCTTGTGGCTTCTTGGTACCTCTCCTACCCCCGCTTCATAATTATGATGCTGTCTTTCACTTAATATGTTACAAGCTATGAGCTATCTGCTCCCTTCTTTTGCAATGCTTCCCTTAATCCTTCAATTTCAGGCCTGTGAAACACTCTAGGCGGTTACAAGAACAGGCCCCAACATTTCTGCCTTGTGCCATGGGGCAACAGCCCTGTGCCTTTCAAAAGGGTATACAAATCCCCTCGCTCCTGGGAAGGATTTTGCCCGTTACTGACGTAGCTTTAGCTGCTGCACACCCTCTTGCTCAGGCTCACCAGCACAGGTACATGCAATCTACTGCTTTGCTTTGTCCGATTCAGGGACTTTGGTGGATTTAGAGGTAAGTAACCAGCTTAGAGACGTCCTCAATGGAGATTGACCCTGAACATTTTAATCTTGGTATTAGATTTCCAGAGTTTTCTGGTCCTGCAGTTGCTTGTGTGGCTGCAGCTGGCTTTGTGGTGACTGTGTTTTCATTAGTCAGACTCTAGTGGCAGAATGGCTTCTCATCAGACTAGGAACTTGCTCTTCTCTTTCCCACTAAGATCACTCAGATGCTACCTTTGCCTCCCACCTTTTCCACTCTGTGAAGGTTTTGTGATTGTTTTGAGTTGGAAGTACTTCTATATATGAATTTAATTCACCTCAACATAATTCCCTGTACAAAACGTTTTCCATTTTCCCCCTGTCTTATTCTGACTTTTTTTAAGCCACATGCTTTTTGACTCTTATTAGACATCACTTTACATGTGTGTTAGTTCTATTTCTTGGCATTGGTACATTGCTTTGTCCAGTATGATCTTTGTGTCCATACACAGACTATTGTTGCCTTAATTTTCTATAGCACAATAAGGAGACATTCTGCAGCCACAGAGAGTTGATGAATTTTGAGTACAGAGTTTTTAATATGCCAGATTAATAAAAGTAATTCTTCACTTTGTCTGATACATATATATGAAGAACATACACAGACCTTTGATAGATCATGTCCCTAAAGAGGCAAAGCCAGACTTTTTCATCTGCAAAGTCACATTTTTTCCCTTCTGTTTCTCTGTCATTTCTCTCTACTTTGTACCTCCAACCATGATTAAAAACTGTTAAAAGTACCATTCACTGTGTTGTTTCTCATTTTCCTACTTAGCTAAGGTGCAAAGTTTTATTTGAACTTTGCTACAATCCCTTCCACATTCTGTACATTCCTTTTTTAGCCTAGTAGTTGAGTTGTAGGACACATTTCTACATGTTCTTCTACAACTTACATTGCAATTGCAATGCAAAGCAAAAAGTAATAAGCTCACTTTTTTTTTCCTGAAATTCTTGAACAACATGGGACTCCCATTCCTCATATCATGTTTTATTTTGATGAGAGCAATACCTATTTTCTTGACTAATACTAAAAACTTGAAAAACAAGCAGCCCTCCAAGGCTACTGTGACTTTTTCTAGCTGTGCTTCCTGGAACCATTGCCCAGTTTTGTATTCAAAGCTCTGCCAAAAGGTGAGATGGAAATCTGTTGCCGCATGATAATCCCATAGGAAATACAGTAACTTTAGATTTACCACTGTGCTTAATACTTCATTGGAGACTACCTCTGTGCGCAGAGATTGAGTCTTGCACTACCCAGGCTCTTCCAGCTTGAACTAAATGAGACATCCTTTATCTGTGACAGAGTAGGAAATTGTATTATTAACAAGATTAGTTGCTCTGATCTGAAGCACAAGGGCAATATATTAATTTTACCTCTCCTTGATTAGGCAGTCCTCTCCCAAGCACCTGAGATGCATGGAAGTGCAGATCCTACAACAGGAGCCATTTAACAAGCCAGGGTTGTGCAGTGCTACAGGCACCTTCTCCCTGGGAGAGACTGGAGCCGCCGTGGGCTGCAGGCACTGGCGAACAAGCTTGTTTAACAGGAGGAATATGTAAAACCCCGGTGTCATGCCTGTGGTCATGACTGTATAATGAGAATCCCTTTTGAAGCCTGCAGTTTTGGCGCTGAAATCTCCAGGCGGAGTCCCGCCTAATGATCACAGTGCCTAGCTGTGCACTTCAGCCGTGCCTCGTTCGCACCTCGCCTCATTAGCGGGAGGACGAGCGGCGGGAAGAGCCCCTGCTGGCGACGGGGTCTCCTCATTCATCAGCGCTGCTCCTCACCAGACTGATCCCAAGCAGAAGGAGCCACCGCGCACGTATTTGGCGCCTGGCGTGACTCGCTGTCCCTCAGCGACTTGGCAGCTCAGTTGGCAGAAACCAGATTGTGGCAGCAGCACCTGCACCTGGAGAAGCAGGGGCTCTGTCAGCTGTGCTTGCAACACCGCTGCGAGTGCCACCTTACGCTAATGGGGACTGAGGAGGTGGCCTAAGAGGGGTGATTACAGAGGTGTTGAAAGGGACACTGCAAAAGCTTGCAGACCTGAATTGGCTCTCCCCGTCTTGTGCCCGAGTGCGTAGGAGATGCAATGCCATATTGCTCCGAGGCTCGACCTCATGGCTCTGCTGTGGCATCGAAGGACGCAACAAACATGCTCTTAAGCCCCGGGCTTGCACCACTCAGTTTCCCCTTTGCTCATGGTCTAGAAGAAGCAGAGGACTGCTGCAATGGGGAATACCCCCAGGAATGTGCCCGGGACCGCTCTTGGTGCCTGCCAAATACACCTCCACTACCCTGGAAAATTACCTCTCAGAAACAGTTTGAAAGTACCTTGTTCACTTTTAACTTTTTTTCTTCACCTGCCACATACTTTCTCTTCCCATAAAGCAAAAAACATACTCAAGTTTGGTTGGAGTGTAAGAAAGACGTATGAGGACATATACAGTATTATTATTATTATTGTGAAACATGATACAACTATCTTTTATACACACACACAGATTTGGGTACTCCCACACACAATTTCCTTATGCAAAATACTCCGTATGTGTATGAAATGCCACCTAAGCATAGCTTATCTGATCATATTTCACTTCAGGATGAGTGGCAAAAATAAAAAACACTGATAAATTGATAAGGCCATATAGGGTTTTTCATGATTAGGGGTTCTTCTATTCACTCACCTGCACAAGCAGAGAAGGTATGGTTCACACGAGCAGCTGGTGTGTCATATGCACCTGCTACTTTAGAGATTTTATAGGCCAGTTCATTAGGCTTCTACTAATATACTCAGTTTAGTCAATCAGCTGTTGGCTGTTGGACTGTCTGGAGGCTGTGCCATGTGCAGAGATGTGCGCAGGCATCGCAGATGCTCATCTTCCTTAAGGAATGAGAATGGTGAGAGTGTTAGTTGTGGGGGAAAAAAACCAACAAATTAGTGAGGTTGAATGCAATGTTGAAAACTGCATGGTCTGTATCAACATGGGTCTAGATAGGACTTGTAGGATTGAGAAATAAGGGTTTTTTGAGATCCTTGAAGATATGTGCATGGGTCTCATACTCCCTTTCCTTCACTGTTCTCATAGCATAACTCTGGTTTAATAAAATAGAGAGGGATTGGCATGATTCCACCATGCCAGAAAGCCAGACCCTTTGCCATCTTGTCATTAGTCCTACAAAAACTGAATTTGCCAAAGTCCTTTGGGTGCTCTCTGGGGACTCCGTAACACCGCAAGATGAAGTGCTGCAAGCCCGTTTGTCTACCTGGGGAGGGAGGGAGAATCCTGGCAGGGAGACGGCTGCTCCGTGCTAACTCACCTGCACTTCCCAGAGGTAACGGTGCCAAGGCGAGCGGCACGAACAGGGCGTAGGTGGGGATACTGCACCCTATGCTCTTCCTCCGACGGTAACCTTAGCAGTGGGGCGAGCAGCGTCAGCTAGGCACGATCGGCACCACGTCGGGGGCCGTGGCACTGCTGCTGGGACAGCACAGTGGGGAGGGCGACGCTGCCTTCCTCCTCCTCAGCAATGATGAAGAGCCTGGAATTGCAGGGTGTACGTGGCAATACATGTCAAAGCTTGGCACGACGCTGCGCCTGCGTGGGACAAGTCCATTATGTGCCATGGGAAATGGGAGTCTCGCAGGGCAGGTGCTTTATAGGCAGTATTTATGGCTATAACCCACTTCAGTAAGTATACTTGCGTACACTTGTGTTCACAGCTTCTACAAAATTAAAATATACTTATCCTGTAACTCCATTGTAAGGTCACTGGCACAGCCTGTTTTGAGCTTGTAGCTGCCTCAACACCTCAGAGCTCTCAAGCTGCCCTAGATATATGTACCAGCGGCCAGTGTTTCTTGGCCCTGTGGCTGTGATACTTTCCTTTCCTTTCCAAAGCCAGTTTCAAGCTATAACCTTTCCTGCAAGAATTACCATTCCTATTGTCACAAGAAAAATGGATAATGGAAAACAGTCTTCAGAGCATGGTGTCAGTCTCTGTGGGAATCTAGCCCTGATCTTCCTCAGTTCTGTGTAGTGATACCACATCATGTTTTCAACATTTAACTTATTTTTAAAAAAAAAAGGGAGCTCAAACATTAACCAAAGAAAAGGGTCAGGTCTCTAAATTTAAAGCAAAAATTTCAAATGTGAATACATTAATGATAGTACCAAAAAATGCAGTCCTCACGCCCAGATCCATTAAAGAGTGGCAGCTAAGTGATTGCTACTTCAAGTTTCAAAATGGATTATACGTAGTGAAAATTTCCAAGATTTTTATGTGGAAAGACTCGTTTTTCTTTTCCTTGTAAGACTTGTCCCAGAATCCTAGGTCCACTTGAGACAGAAGAGGGTGATGAGAGCTCTGGCCAGTGTTAAGCCGAGGAACTCTTTCCTTCCTCTTGCGCTAAAATCATGGAGCAGCACAGGGATCGGCATCCTCAGCTCGCCACGTGCTCAGGAAAAGGACCACCTTCATCCCTGCTTCTCTCCAGCCTGAACAGCACTGCCTAATTCCCTTGTTTTCCATCCTTGCGTGTTCGTATCCACACTCTTACAGCCATTGTTGGATCTGCTCAAGGGTTTCCCCCCGGCAGGGCACGTCGGCTCACCCCACACCTCGCCAACGCCAGGCCGGGGGAAGGAGATGCCGTCGCGTGGCGGTTCCCTGAGTTATATGGGGAGGAGGGGACACACAACCCTCTGCCAGCTGGCTGCCAAACAACTCTCGGATGATCAAACTGCCCTGGCTAGACAAGTCACCGTCTACCCTGCCGTCTCCTGTGGGCATAGTTAGGCCGAAGGCAGCGACCAGCACACCTCCACTGGCTTCATCAAGTTTGCACCCCGAGACAAATTAGGCACTGGTCCTTTCGTGTGATTTACTTCGTCTCCTTAGCGGATAAGAAGCTCCTTTTATTGCACTAAACGGAGCAAGTTATTAATGGCCTCTCATTTCGGAGGCAGCCCGCTCCCGTGTTCATCGCAGCGCGGCTGCCTCCTGTTTGCGATCGCCTTGCTGCTTGTGCTTTCAAACGATGCAGTTTTAGAATAACATTAATCTGAAATGGATTATTATTGGCCTGACTGCCCCTTGGGGTGTAATGAAAAGCGCCCATTAAATCTCAGGGCAGGAGGGGTAATTACTTAAAAAAAAAAAACTGTGCTAATTGCCAATAATGTTTTTTATTGAATTGGTCTTGTAAAGCCATTTCTGAATTCCCTGTCCCATTCTACCATCTAAAATACTTCGTCAAAACAAATTGGCAACATCTAGGTTATCCAGATAAGCATGAGCAGGAAATCCTACTATCATAAATACAGGTGGACTAAGCTAGTCTTGTACTCTCAACGTGGCATTAGAACTAGTATTGACGGGGATTTCCGGAATTTCTTACCTTCACCCTGCCTCATGTTTTCATGCAACCGGCTAAGACTTGCTTTCCATTTTCTCCTGAGCAAGTCCATTGATCTTGACAGGTCTCTGTGCAGCCGAGACATCAGGAGCACACAGGGCTTGTGCTGATTCCCTGCGTGGGCCGCATTTCACCTTGTGTGAAGAGAAAAGCAGTCCTCAGCCCAGTAATTACTAGGAATTGTATAAAGGTAAATGGAGCGGCATGCAGCAATAACCTGGGGTTCAATATGCCGGTTTCTGTATGTGGAGGAAGGCCTTGCACATTTCACATCTGGTGAATTCCAGGATGAAGATAATTATTGGCAATTTTTTTTTTTGATCGGTTTGTTTCTACTTGCAAATAACTCCAGGCATGGTGATAACTAGCAAACAACATAAGTACCAACCAGTTTTTTGACCACGCAGTAACTTTAAAATTATTTTCAAATGCAAAAAAATAATAAGGAAGGCCCATCCCACAAAAGGGAGCCAGGGTAAGAAACTTTCAGGGTCAAGCGCTCAAGCAGGGCCACGGATTTATGCTGGTCGTGCAGCTGACCACGTGTGGACCACAGTAGGTCTTAGCAGAGCTTACACTTACAGCTGACCAAACAGCCACAGGCAGATTCTGCTGAGAGAGAGGTTTTTGTGACAGAGAGAGCAAGGGATAATTTTTTTTTTCTCTTTTCCCCTCCCTCTCCCTCTCTGGCTTCTCCCACTGAGCATCAGCCTTCTCTCCCATTGTGTTTTCTGGTTCTCCAGAAGATAAAACACACCATGGTTTCCTGCCCCATGAGCCCGAAAGCTGTTCTTGCTTTCCTCTAGAAACAGTTTAAAAATATTATGGCTTTTACTTAGATGAATAGTCTCCTTTTCAAGAACATATAGGGCTTTCAAAAGTGACTTTTCAGTTCTGAGTGCTTTAAGAGGTTTTGAAAGAGCTTGATTTTCAGATGGCATGGCGCTCAGCATTTCTTGAAAGCGAGAACATTTTGAAAATACCTCAGGAGGGTTACCCAAAATCTAGTGCTTCTGAAAGTCTTGGCCAAGATACTCTGTTATTTGAGTATGATGAATAAAAAGTGGTATTTGGTGGTTCAGTAGCTGCACTGGGAATATATATCACATTAAAAGTTATTGCTTAGCACAGAAGGGATATTATCTGTGTGTTTGTACACTCCCTAATTATCAATAATAATAATGTGGAAGGACTGCAAGCTAAGAGCACTCAGTATCCCCTCCAAACTGCTTCAGGAGAGACCAAAAGTCTCTCCTTTTGGCAATAGGGCCCATTGGATGTCTTGCCATTACTGCAGAGCAGAACAGACTTCAGATGCCAAAGGGTTTCTGCTCCAGCATGATTTGCTTTTAGGGAATTCCCACCAACCAAATACGTGCCATTATGCTGGACCAAAATGAAACCCACCTTTCCAGTTTGCCACAGAAACTGGTGCAAAGAACGTGCAAAAGGCATGTTCATGAAAGGCAACTCCACACCATCAATCCAGACTTTCCAGTGGGATGCCATGTGTTTTATGCGGCATTAACTAAATATTACTTGGAGCTTGGCTGACAGTAAATTAATTTGCTAATCTCAAAATTACCTTGAACAGTAATAAACTATTAAAGTTAATGGGGAAAAAAAATTACACAGGATAAAATCATTGTGGCCATTGAACTAGGTTCTCTGAGGAGCAACAAGCTGAAATCCAGATGTCTTAGAAAGCAAATGTCCCCCAGAGCTACATTCCCCCATAGAAAGTTTTTGTTAGCAGTGGCAACTTACAGGTTGATTGACTCACCACTTTCTGTGCCGTGTTGCACTCACCGTAGAGCTGGGGGGGCTCTGAGAGCTGGCTGGGGTCATTTTCAAAGAAAATGTGATTCTCAGACTCGTTGCTTCCACTCACCAAGGATTGGTCATGGAGCCAGGGGAACTTGTCACTGGAGGTTCCTCCTGCTTCTCATGCTGCAGGAGCTGTTGTCCTCAGAGGGAACCTAAGCCCTTGTGTGGCAGGTGCTCCCTGTGTGCAGGGATGCGAGCCCAGACCTCACCGCCATGGGCAAGACAGGGAAGGGCTCCCAAGGAGGGAGAAGCAGAGGGGACGAGCCAAGGTCTCTCAGGAGGCTGAGGACAAAGCAGAGCCTAACGCGGCTTTGCCAGCCCCGCAGCAGAGGGCTGAAGACAGACAGAGCCCAGGGAAAGGCAGGTGCTTTTCCGCTCCCAGAGCTCCCTCCTGGCTCCTGCAGGAGGAGGCGGGCGTCTTGCCTCCCTCTCCCCGCTACGTGTGACAGGAAAAAGCTCCTAGGAGGTGAATAGGGAAGGAAAACCAGGACAGCCTGCAGGCCAGTTCTTTCTGGTGCATGGAAAAATGCTCCTCTACAAACTTCCTGTGTCTGTAGAGAGGGCATTGCAGCTGAATAAGCAACTACTACTTCTTTGAGGCCTCAGAAGGAACTGCAAATGAGATGTGTGGTGATCAGCACCGAGTGGCTCTTCTTTCTACCTCAAAATCTTTGCACCTGATTCAGTTCTTGCGGTTTCATTTGGCTTGGGAAGGAAAGGACGGTGGTTCAGCAGGAAGAGAGAGAATACACAGCAGTGGCTCCAAAACTCGCACACCAGCTGCCCAGTGGCCTTCCCCACGCTTAGGTAAGCACAAACCCTGCTGCACAGCTGAGCACCAAAGCACGGTCTGCGCGGGCGCAACGCAGGGCGCTCCGTCCGGCCAAACGCAAAGCTGTCAAAGGCAAGGAGATGCTCGAAGCACGGGCACTTCTGTTCGTCATAGGGAAATGCAGCTCCCTCCACGCTGAGCCAAAAAGAATGACCTGGGCCCTCAAGGCAGCTGGTTATTTGCTGTCCTAAGCAGTGCAGAACTGCACAGATGAAAGAGATTAAAAATAAAAATAAATAAAATTAAGACCTCAAAGGCACAAACCGCAGACCAAACTACAAAGCTTGAGCCCGCAGGCCATATAAGTAACCTCAGTCTGAACCCAGAGCATTTGCAATTGGTAAGAAGAAAGAAATGAATGCAAGGCAAATAAATCAAGCAGTGGCATCCTTGGGCCACTGGTCCTGCGCAAAAGCAAGGCCCCTGGTCTGCTGCCGCTGAGCACGGAGCGCACGAGGCAGCCGGACGACTGTGGGGCAGGGAGATGTGGATCTAAAAGAACCAAAAAGAGCCCCCCAGGTTTTAACTGATCCCTTCAGCCGGCACAAACGAATGGTCTGATGTTTGCAGTGTTTGCTCCCCTGTGGTTATGGGCAGATCCACCTCCCTGGCATGCAGCAGAATCCACCGAAGGCTCCTTCTGAGAACAGCCGCGTGGTGCGCGGAGCCCTGCTCTGCGCTCAGCACAGGCTGCAAGGAAGCAGAGCTGCAGAAGGCAGCTGCATTCAGGGTGAATTTAAATTCATGAAGCAGCTGCCTCCGCTCTTATTTACAGATCTCTATGTCAAATTACCACAGTTCTGAACTTCAAGGAGAGACTATGGCAGTGAAGGAGAAGAGAGACATAAAAATTGCCTTCGTGAGCACTTTGTTTACTCTGAGGTAATGTAATTTACTTGGTAGGAAAAAATCAGTAAAATGACTTATGTGAGATAAGCAGGATTTGTTGAGCCCTGCTGTACTTTCCATTACAGCTTCTAACGTTAGTAAAAATTATGAGTAACATTTTCACATGTGCAAATGCATAGGAGAGGAACTCTTAGCTTGCACGTAACAGAAGCTTTCTGCTCTTCTGACTTAACCTGCACTGTTCAGGTATTGAAAGTTCAGCCATTTTTCAGCTACGTGGGAGTCTTTGCATTTCATACAGAGACAGTCGTGGGGTGTGTATGCGTGCATACATGTGCATTTGGGTGTTGCACAAGCACGCACTTTTACAGGACAAGTGCTGCAAAATTATCTACGTGCTTGTCCTTGGTATGGGAATGTCTCAGGTACGAGAATGAAATAGCTCTTCAGCTTAAAGTCTTAATATATCACCAGTCCGAACAGACTCCTGTAATATGTTACGGATGCCCCACATCCTAGCATGTCTCTCACACATGTACTGAGCCCTTTTGTCCCCTTCACAAGGAACTTATAAAAGGCAATGTGGACTGAGGCAGAAGCCAAATGCAAGCTCGGAGCTGAATCACATACAGAAGCAGAGACCCAGCAGCAAATCAGAGCTTCTTGCCTCGGCAGCAAATCGAATCCGTACAAGATGGATCACTTGCATTTTGAGATCAAGAGACAGCACCGACTTCCCACCCTCCTGGCAAAGCAGAGCCCCATGCCTGCCCGTTTTGCAGATACTCCCAGTGAGGCTGGAGCTGCCGCTGAGGAGAGCCCCGGTACCGCTCGGGCTGGCTTTGGCAGCGGGAAGCCGTGCGTGCCCACGGGCCGTGCTCCTCAGGCTCCCGTTTCCCCACACGCTCGGATCCCAGCCCCAGCCATGTGGGAGGCGGGATCCCCCCGGAGACATCCTGCTAGCGGGCAAAATGACCCCCAGCCCCCCAGAGCCCCAGCCCAGCGCGGATGAGGGACTCCCAGGCAGGGGAAGGGCAGGCGGGTGGCGTGGACAAGGGGAGGCCCCGTGCAGCAAGGAGGCAGATGGAGGGTCGGTGCTTGGCAGAGAGATGCGGGGGCCGCGTTTGGAGCAGCGCCGGGCCTTTTGTGAGAGTGCAGTCAGGAGCGCAGCTTTTGCACAGACATCTATTTGATCCAAGACATGCCCAGATGTTCCTCTGTCCTTTCTGGCCATCCGAAACCAAAAATAACTGCCTGGGCCACAACTACGGTTGGTATCATTTTGCAGCCCCTGTTAACAAAGATCCACATGCTGTGACCTTTTAAAATGATCTCTTAGGCCTCAGCACGGAAGCTGTCCCCCCGGCACGGGGTGTTTCTGCACCCCAAAGCCAGGCGGTCGCTCTCTTGCAGGGTGCAATATCCAGGAACGCAGGCAGGAACCGCAGCAGCCCGAGGGCCTGCGAGGGCCCCACGCGACAGCCCCTGAAGAGATGGAGAGAGGGCTGAGAGGCCTCTGCTCGTCCCAGCAAGGGCCCGGCTGTCTCCTGCGTTTGCCTCACTGCATTTAGAAACACTCCAAGAAAGCTACGGAGTTTTCCTCACATCTTATTTTCTGCCCAAGATGTTAGTTTGAGGGCTTGGTGCAAAACCTCCAGAGTGACTTTGGATCAGACCCTCAGCTCCCCACGAGTCCAGAAGAGAGAGATCTGGGCCTGCCTTTCCACGAAGGCAGGAAAGGCGGCTCTGAGTCCTCCCCATCCCTCCTCTCACCACCCACACACTCATTGAAGCCACATAGAGAGAAATGCCTAATGCCAAATCACACACAGCACCAGGGACAGGATAATTAAATACTGCAGATACCATCAGTCACAAGAAGAAAAATTGCAAAGCAGAGGGTGCGTATTTGTCACGTGGCAAAAGCAGCTGTGGAAGGTTTTTTTTGGAGCTTTGAAACAATTCCAGCTTTCTCTTTTTTCCAGGGTAATAACATTTTTCCCCTCGACTGTGAGTGGCAAGTTAAAATACGCACAGGGAAACATGTCACTCCAAGCTTTGCGCTTGGGTTTCCTTTCCACCCCTTCCCCCAGAGAAGAGTTTTGTGAAGACTAAAGAACAAAAAGGAAGCAGCTAGAAATCCGTAATGGTTCCATTTATTAATACGTATATCACAAGTACTCACAATAATCAACGCATTCTCGTTGGCATGCTAGACAGAGGCATTATTAAAAAAGTCCTATTCTTTAAAAAGGTTTTAAACTTTTACTTTCCCCAAAAAATATTCCCTATGCCTGGCTTTTTGTGTTTTTTATTTTTTGTTTGTTTTTATTTTGATTCAACAATGTATTCGGTGGCTGCAACTTCAATGCAAAAAGAAAGAAAAAGAAAGAACAGGAAAAGGTATGAAGGCCGCAGTACAGCACAGTTCAATTAGTTTGTAACTATCTAACAAAAATAAAGGAAGCAAAATTACTGCCTTCACAGTAAGCAACAACACAGCTTAGTAACAGTATTACACAGGTTCAGGTTCAGAGGCAAAATGCACTAGACAAGCCTACCGGGATACGCACTAGGCATACAACACTGAGTAAGAATCAAAGATGTAGAAGAACACCAGGAGTAATGGTTCCCTTCAAGCACAACATTTTAACATCATTTTCAAGTATCTTTATGTTTTGTTACTGATTTTGTTGTTTGTGGGGCAAGGGGGGCGCACAGATGCAGGGCAGGGGGAAAGGATGAAAACCTTAGTAAAGCAATAAACAAAAAGAAATTAAGATAAACCCAAAAGAATATATATTTCATATACCGGCTTATATGAATGTGTGCAACACTTATTAACCATGGTGAAAGGCTAGTTACGCCCTCCAGTCACTACATGCACAGCCTGCTCGGCGCTGCTGTTAATGGATGAGTTACCTTTGTTAACTTACGATGCAACTACTGCATGACCACGAACACGCGCGCGGCGCCGGGACACGCGGAGCCCTGCGACGGAGGCCGGGCCGGGCCGCCCTCGTGCCGCGGCGCCGCGCGGGTGGGACACTACGCACGGGAGAGGCTTCGGGAGGCGTCGGGGGGTGAGCGCGCGCGCACGTGCTGGCGAGTGTGGGTGTGCGGGCGGAGACAGTGTGTGCTATAACATTCGTTTCAGTCTTTCTCCAATTCTGCGGTTCCTCATCTTGAGACGGGCTCTGGATTTCTCACTTCTGAAAGACGAGAGAGCGAGGAGAGAGGTGAGAGTTGCTCACAGCATTCGCAACGACTATTTTGCCCTCTCTTTCTAAGAAAAAATCTGAAATAATATTCAGAAGTGTTTTCCCCTTTTGTCACCGGACAACACTGGAACACAAAATCCAAACCAAGGATCATTTAGGAAGATGTAGTTCTTGATCATCTAACACTTGCTAACTATCTTCAAGGGGAGAGCACATCAGAGTGTAGCATGCAGAAGGTGGCAGACACTCACCTCGTTACACCATCTCATACTGATTAGCAGTAATAAACCGGGACAGACAGCACGCCAGCAGCATTCCGATCAACTGTTACAGACAAAAAACAGAAAAGAAGAAATGAAGTTGAAGGCACATGAAGTAGATTTGCCAGGAGAAGCCATGGTTCCATGTTCAGGAGTTATAGCGCACAACAGAGTTCACACATCAGTTTCACTCTAGCTCTTTGCCTGAGAGACAGCACTCATTTTTACCACGTTATGAGACTTTTTTCCAACGCCTGGCCAACTCAGGCACGGATGGGCAAACTGGTACGTGCAGCAGTGCAGTGCTGGTGGTGGCTGTCTCGCAAGATCCACCTCGGTACCAAGAATTACGACTGCCCCAACAGTCACCTGCACCCCGGCGGGATAGCAGAGCCCACCGTCACGGAGCCAGCGTCGTGCTGAGCAGCAGCGTGCAGGAAGGAAAGGGGCTCAGCTGCCAAAACCAGCTTCAAGCTGCAAGCCAGGAAAGCTTAAACTTCTTACCGACTGCACCGACAACCTGCGTTAACAGCAAAATTTGGTGGTCCTCTGCAGAACAATACTGCAACAGCAGCCAGGGCAGTCACACCGAGAGCCTTGAATCAACTGGAAACCAAAGCTGCATTGAGTTGATCCCCTACGTACTCTGACCGCGAGCTGACTCCCACCACCCAGGCACAAGATCCTCGGTTTACCACGGATTGTTTCAAGGATGCATCTGCTCAGCAATAGCCAAAAAATCCAAAGTGAATGCTAGTGTTATTTGTAAAGAAACAGAAAACATGGGTGCACTACAACATGAATTCCTAGAGCCCCTGCATCACAAAGGAATAAGGAATAGCCTTTCATTTGCATCAAAGCAAAACTCATGGGCACCTGAATTTCTTTCTCTCACTTTTATATTTGATGGTTTTTGGCAGCACATTTAACCCTCGCTCCAAAACAACCTGGCCAGGCTAGCAAATCCCATGCAAATTCCATGGAAAAGGCAGGATAATGAGGACAGCAATACCTTGAAAAACACAAGCAGTCAGTTAGCACCCATATTGCTGACATCATTATCCCCCACCAGAGTCTGCTGCTCATTTCGGATTTTGGGGTGAATGATTTTATAGAGCAAAGATACTGCAACCCTTACAAATGGCAAGTCCTTCCTTCTCCTCCCCAAAACACTGCAGTAGACTTTCCCAACTATCTTTAACTAGGGATTCTTACATTTTATGCAAGCTATAACTCTCTAGTAATTGAAGTGTGCAAGTTTTGTAGCATCTGCAGTTATTGTCAATGCTTTGATTTAATTTAAACTCAATCATAAGGTGAATGTCAGGTTACACATAAATGCATCTTTCTGATCTTTGGTGTATTCATTAATTGTTGGTACCATTTATATGCTGGTTTATGGTCTTAGGTGGTTATAGTACCATATTATTAAACTTATTTCCCAAGTGACGGTACGTCCATCAAGCCACTACACACGCTGATTTTACACCACACTGCTAGCTATTACGAGGAGTTGGCAGAGCTATAAGAAGTATCTTGCAAGTACTCTTAACACATATAAAAATGTGTATTTTACAAGACGTGTTACCCACATATGAGCACTGTCCTTTCTGCAGCCAAGAGGAGGGTGTTTTGTAGCAAGCTGCAGGACTCTCCTCGCAGTGCCCGTTCATGGCAGCCCCAGCCCTGTGTACCTGAACGAGGCCGGAGGCGCCCGGCCTGCGAGCAGCGAGCGCGCTGGCTCTGCCCGCCTTGCTCACGGCCTCTGCTCGACCGCGGCACCCTCTGCCCCCGGGGCCAGGACGCGCCTGCTCCGCCGGTCCCTGCAGCTCCCTGAAACACCCGGGGAATCCGCATGAAGGGATCCCAGCACAGGCGCTGGCTGCTAGCCGGGCATTCCCTTCTCTTCAATCTCACGGCTCCCATCGGCTCTCAAGTGCCTCCTTCTCAACTTTTATCCACTTATTCCTTTATTTTCTTCATTTTACAGTCCCAGGTTTTTGAGAACTAAAAATGACAATGTTCAAATATCACTCCATCATGAGAAGTGTCAAGCTTGGTTCTGTTGGTATTCTCTCTCATTTTTATCTTATTCCTAAGATTATCTTGGTCTCCTGAACTATTCTGTGCAAAACAGGTTTGCCTTGGTACCTCTGGTATTGCTGCAGAAAACTTTTTAAGCATTGCAAAGTTCTGCTTGGCAAACCAGCATCCCTTAGGTGCGTCCTCTTTATTACCATGCTCTCGATCTAAGTTGGTTCTCATGAGCACGACCCAGGGCAGGCACTGTTTATCTTACACTGGAGATCTCTCCTGGAAACCACTGCACCTCAGATCTGACCACTGAAATCCATCCACAGCAACTTCCCAGCAATCCTGCCTTCCACCACATGCATGAGATCTAGCTTTTTACGTAGTTATTTCACATCGATTGGAAGATGTCTTGTGATATACTGTATCCCATTATACTGAACTGGAATGCAAATCCAAAATCCATTTCTTTGTTGGTCTTGGTATCTTTACCCTTCCTCATTCTTTGGAACTCTGTAAAGTCTAAAAACGTGAGTGCTGCTGAGTTGAATTAACTGGAAGTTCATCAGTGGATCAGGTAAACTAAGTTGTTTTTTTCTCTATCACGAATAACAGATTGGGGCAATATTTTTTCTTCTTGCCATATGCTCCATACGCAGAGTTCAAGCATCCTGTTTTTCTGACTATTTTAGGAGAGAGAATCTTTTTTATGTCACATATCACTTACCCAAGAGCCTCATGTGCTGGGGCATGCTTCTGGCAAAGCATGTTCCTTCAACACTGAATGAACAGTGGTAAGTGTTTAGGAGCAAGCTTAGCCATATATTAGATTTCAAGTCATATGTACTGGATCCCAGTTTCTCTCTTCCATGCAATGCCAAAGCTTGTCTCCAACTCCTTAACCCTTGTGCAAGGGATCAGAGAGAAGCCTACCTACCTTCCCCAGGTCAGGAAAGCACGAGTGAAAAGAACTGTGTGCATCACTGCTAGCCTGTGTGTCACAGGCGTAAGGAGAGAAAAGAGCACTTAGAGATAAAGAACAGCACTGCCCTGTCATCAGTTTGTCCTCCGAGTTCACCAGCATCTGCAAGGAAGAACATCTGCCAAAAAGTCCCTTCCTCATCTTCAGCATGTCCACACACAGCTACTCTGAGTCAGCTACTTGTTCTTCTAAGACAGTAGTGCAGACGCTGGTCAGAATTGCAGTAAAAACCTTGAAAAATATTTCTTACACGATGGAGTATCCAAGAGAGGCCAGGTCTCGGCCTGGCCCTTATCCAGCCAGGAGCTGCGCCAGGCAAGGTGGGTGACGACTTTACCAGAGCTGTGTCCACAAGCAGGCAGAGCTACTCGTTTCTGTTAACAATCAGGGTGCCCACTGAACACTGCACTGTAGCGAAGGATTCTGTCCCACAAGACCACAACTTCATTTTGCAGTATATGGAGGGCACCTGCCTTCCCGTCTCTCAATACAAAATGGAGAATTTGGCCCTATCACTTCACTGAGAGTCCCTTACTTGGCAATTAACCTTACCTAACACAACCAAAATCTATTAGCCTCCCAAACCTTGTCTCTTGTGATCCCTAAGACAACGCTTGCACTGTAGCTTTTTCCAGGCAAAACTCTTTGTCAGCTCCACTGCTTGCATAATTTTACTCTCTGCTGGGCAGAAAGCAGATAGCATTTTGCTGTTCTGAAGAGCACCTGCTAAACTGAAATTATTCCACCTGGAAGTCTGCATTGGCATCAGATTCCAGAAAACAATCAAAATGTATTTTATTATTTCAGACCTGAGAAGCAATGTCTGTTTCTCAACACACGTACACGTCAGCAACACGACAGCTTTTCAAACTCTGACCGAGATGTCTATGACAGAGCTAAAATATGTGTAATGCCATTACATCACTTTTCTCATTTTAGAGAATCAGCACACTCCACTCGCTAGTCAAAACCTAACAAATCGTGCGAAGAAAGGCCCTTGAGCTTACTTTTCTGTAGAAGAGCAAAATGATCTAATTTGTCTTTTATTTAGATTAGAACTATTCTCAGTAGGAACAGCGAAACGTCGCCTACAGCTGGAACACTGCCTGGCAGTACTGCCAGCCACAGTCAACCGAAAATCAGTTTGTAAACACCATTCTTAACTGGATCCAGCAAAACAGATCTGTCAGGAACTAGTGCCTTCGACTCTCTGCACATCAGGAGAGGTGCGTGTTTCTCCTCTGCACCCTTCTCTCTTTTGTGAACATTCGCACACGTCCAGGAGGCTTTTCCTGCCCTGCTGCATCTGCTCAGCGTGCAAAGCCCTGCACTTCCAGCAGGCAGCGAGACCCATCTGGCAGGAGAGCCAGGTGCCACTGGGCAGAGCGAGCCGCCAACGCCACATCCGAACACGCTCTGATTTTGCTCGGAGCTGGCGCAGCCGCATCCTGCCTCGCGCCAAACGGCTCCTGTGGCAGGGACCGCATCCTGCAGGCTTTGCTCTCCTTCGCTGCTGCATCTCCTGCCTTCCCCTACCACGCTTAGGAGCGACTGGTGACCTCAGGCCAACATCCAGGCACACACCAAAAGTCTAACGATTCCAGCTCTTCCTGTTCTCTCCATCCCGGGTGCATGTAACAAGCTGTAATCAAGTCTGGAAAAGTACCAGGACAATTGTGACAAGTCAACAAGAACTAGAAGAGCCTATTAAAAAAAAAAAAGGAGAGAGAAAAAGGAAACAACAAAATCCGCCCTTTCCTCACAACTCAAAACGGGTGATTTCACCACCCTATGTGGTATCAGCTCTTTGGGAGCTCTGTGTGGCTGGAGGTAAGATGAACCAAGGTGGTTCACAGGAAATAGGATAAAAGCTCTCAACACTGGGGTTCTGGCATCTAAACAGAGACAAGAAGATGCTACTTTTCCAAATATGCCCAAAGCAGAGAAGACAGCTGATGTGAGCCCACCCATATTTAGGGCTGCTTTGGGTTGTGTGAGACTGAAAGGACACAGGGACCACTGTCCACAGAGCTTCGGGCACTTACACTGAAGAGCCTGAAGGCCAAGGTTTTAAGAGAAAGTCACATACATTGTCCTGGTACCTAATTTTTCCAAATGTGGAAAAAACCCCATAAATCATTCAATAGAAATATTTATTCTGAAGTGGTGCCTCAGGCCCCAGGTTTTCAATATCATGCGAGTGAAGCAAATGGAAGTGTCACAGAGAGGTTTTGAGCACAGCATTCACAGTCACGCCAACGCTCTCCACAGAGGCAAGGCAGATGGCTCTCAAACAGAAGTGGTTCAGGCACCCTGCACACTGTAATGCATTTTGCTGCTACATCCCGCCATCAGTCCTGTGTTGCCTGCACTCCCCTCTCTCGAATTTGTGCATATTTCCTGGAGAGTTTGTTTGTTTCCTTGTAGAAAAAGTAAATGGTGTGAGAGAGTCAGATTTGTTGCACGATGGAAGTCTTTTCCTGCCAATTCTTGATTAAAAGATTCTCCGCAGACCTTTTAGTTCCCCTAACTTCCATCTAGGTAGAGACAGGCTGAATGTCAGTGAGCTGCAACCAATTCTTAGCTCTCCTCTTTTCCTTTCCATACCAAACTCATTTTGGTGCAGGAAAGAATTTGAGCTAATATTCTGTTTTTGACAGACCTCTGTTCAGTGTTCCATGCTAAAAGGGGAAAAAAAAAAGCCACCAAAAATCAGCTACCAAAACCAATTGCCCCTTCCAGGCTCTCCTTTTCCATTCTCCAGAATGGAGAAGCCTTAGCTTAACATTGCTTGAATTCTAGGCGCCTTTAAAGAAAAATAACAGTGTTTAGAAGAGGGAAGCCTATCCAAACAATAGATCAGCTATTTGTCTTCTTAGCTGTTTATGCTCCATTTAAGCCAATGTTTTATTGGGTTAACCTCTATTTGACCCAGGAGAGGGACAAGTTGTTTTCCTAGAGCTAGTCATTAGCTCAACCGTAACTGATATTCCCAAGGAGAAACTTCATTTAAGTTGAAAAAAAGAAAATCAATGAACAGATGACCTCAAGACTAATGAGCACGCTGTGCTCGGTCCCTCACTGCAATCCTTCCTTCCTTGAGGTTAGGTAAACAGAAGGGGACGGGGGAGTGACAACCCCTGCCCCCCGCCCCCCACAATAAAAGTGTACTTATGCATTTACCTGTGAGAATGCAATCCCAAAAGCCACTCCAGCTATGATTCCCATATTTGTCTCCATAAAACTGGTCACCAAATCATAACAGCCCTAGAAAATAGAGACAAACATAATCATTCACTGCATATCCGTCCCTCATACACATAGATACAAACCTCTCACTTAAACAACATCACTTTTTTATTTAATACCAATTCTAATTGTATGAGGAAATGAGGTAACAAAAACAGTTCTTTTTAGATGCAAATATATTATGATATTTTTAAAAGATAAATATGATGTTGCACTAATTTTCCCAAGATTACATATTAAAGAAAATCAGCCATCATTGATTTAAAAGAAACCATTAATACAGCTTTGGTCTGAAACCAAACTATAAAGTAATAATAAAACACAATATAGGCTGTTAAAAAAGAGTAATTCATGTGGATCTCCTAGGACTGCAGATGCTTAATACCCACATGCTTCAGGTGTGTGGTGAGAGCTCTGCTTGCCTTTGTCAAAGGTAACCAGGTAAGTATGGAATACTTTAGAACTTTCAAATATTTAACTAAGTTGTCAAGGGTCTTGTGCATTTTCTTTTTTTTTTTTCTTTTTTTCTTTTTCCTCTAGGCCATGAAAATCCCCTTCCTGTTCCCAAAAATCATATTTCTGTCTCTAGACACCAATTCCACCAGCTGAATTACTTCTTTGTACCTCAATTCACAGTAGCCACGAGGGCGAGCAAATCCATATACATCCTTTCTTCTGGACAGGCTTTTTTGACGTGTGCCCCCTCAGTATGTTTATTTTCTCCAAACCTCTCCACACCTACCCCATTCCCCCAAAAAACATTTGTAATTAGCTTTCCTAGCTTGTGGTACCTAAATGCATCTAAACATGTGAAACAAAACTTGGATAAAAGATAAATATCTATTTTTTTTTCTTTACAAACCCGTCTGCCTACAAAATACAAGCACATTTCTCAGTCTGTTTGGCCACACCAAATAACCGAAAACACTCTCAGCCTGAAGTCAGTCCCAAGGCATTTTAGTTCACGGAATAACTTTATCCACTTTATCTGAAGTTGGAAAAAACATAAATAACAGCGAGTTCCCTTTCCCAGTTTGGACTCCAGTCCTACCAGTCAGAAGTGCATTCACATGCCCCCACCGTACACAATCTGCAAACACTTTATCAAATCTTTGCAAGAATTAAGGACAGTATGTTGCACATAAAATAACTGAAACAATGTCTTTTGTTAAAGATAGGCCATTCCAATTTAGGTAGTATCATTTCTTTGATCTCTTATGTAATATCAGAATACATCTTATATAATCCTGAAAGTACCAAAGTGGTCAAGTTACTCATAACTCAAGACCAGTACAGCCTATTTATTAAACCTTAATTATGCCTTACAACAGTCTACTGTATGTTAGACTTAAGCTTACTTATTTAGCACATCAAACAGCTATAGATGTGCCTTACACATTATGAAATGAAATTAGATTTCTCAATCAGTTCTTTACATGGCTTAAAGTTCTCCCAACTCTTTTGAAATCTGCTCTGTTCGACAGTCTTCAAAAGATGCAACATCTAACAGTAATGGCAATTTGAGGGGGACTGATCTTGTTAAAAGCATATGTGAGTGAGATAGATAGTTTTGATCACTTTCCTCATGTGAAGACTATATTCTCCCAAATAGCAGTAGTCTGTTTTTTGAAGTGTATTGCATAAATATGGCTTAATTGCTCAGTCCTCACTGTGCACACGGATCAGAGTGCAAGAAACGCCCGAGAGCTGCACAAATAACACAAAAGTAGGCTGAGCACTGTGCATACAACTGGGTGCTGATTCAGAAGGTAGAAATGACATTTTAGAAAATATCACTGAAACGCCACACATTTGTTCCTTTATTAAGATTTTAGAGAAAATGAGTTTTTGAGATTTGTTGGTAATGACCACTTAAGATTTAAACCACTAGATGAATCAGCTAATCCTAACAACAGTTCTTAGAATTAGGTATTAGCCTAATCTCAGATCAAAAAAAGAGACACAGAGATTAAATGATTTAGGACAGTTGCTAAGAAATTAGTGGCAGAGTTATCAAAAAGATTTAATAATATTTGTCTTTCAGTGCTGCAATTAGACCATTAGTTTAAGCTTCTTTGGATAAGTTATCATTAGACCTCATAAACTGCTGGTAAATTGATCACTTGTTGAGAACTTGTCTGATAGTTCTGCTAGATCCACCAAAAAGATTTTTCAAATATGCTTTTCTATAGAAACAATAATAAGGGTTTTCCACAACAGACACATACACATTTTCTGCTTTCTCCAAAACATAACAGAACGAGATACCTATTCCCATGAGAACATGGGGCTTTGATCAGAGGCGATGATGTTTGCTCCTTATTTGAAATTAAAGCACAAGGTCCAACAACATTTCTTGCAACTTCATTTTTATTCTCATGCCTCTTTCAGAAACACCCTACCTTGTTCATATTTGGCTAACTCCAAGATCTGACAACTGTTGAACACAATTCTTTCCAATCTTTGTTTAGAGATGGCTATCACAGGACATGGGGGAATTGGACAGAGTTTCTCAGATGTTACAGAATGTTTGACTACCTCTGGGTAATTAAATGCAATAATTAATTCAACTGTTTCCTGAGGAATTAGCAGTCCTCTTCTGTCTGCTGACTTGTGCCTTTGATGTGACAGGGGCTCACAACTTCTTAGGAATCAACACAGCTAGAAGTGAGTTACAACCACTGGATAAAGGTCACTCCTCCTGCAGCTGCTCTGCTCAGGCCTTCACAGGAGGAACTTGCCTGTGGACGGGGATGTACTGGGCACACATGCTATGCAGAGCATGCAAAGGAAGTCTGACGCCTGGGGGAAACGCCAGAGCCACGATGGCAACGCAGGCAGCATCTGCAGGGCCGTGGAGCTGGGCAAGGTTCAAAACACACAGCTCTCCCAAACGGGTACGGTGGGACTCGCTAGTGCAGTACAAGAGCGATCATCACGGATGCACACGCAACACAGAGCTTTTTCCCCTTTCTGGAGGGGAAATTTCCTCTTCTCCAAAAAATGGAAAATCACGACAACTTTACAAAGTGCAAACCACTGGAACTGTTTATCCTTTATATTCCTGCAACATAGCAAGATTACCTGTCTCTGGAGAGTTTTTTAAAAGACTGAGTCACTATGGTTCCAAATATATTCGTAACAAATGGCTCTTGTTAGACTATTGTGGTTGAAGAAAAGATTAGTGGAAGATAATGCTCTGTTATCCTTTTTTTGGTATAGAATCTAGAAAACACCATCCACTTGAGTGCTTCACACAGAAAGATCTTTAAGACTGTTTTCAGTCAGCAGTCCAACTTCCTGACTGGAGTGTCTGAGGTACAAAAGACTAAAACAGAAGACAAGCAGGTATTTCTATATTTTCCCCTTTATCTACTCAGGCTTTTTCTTTTTTTCTTTTTTTCTTTGTATTCAGCAGATACCACGGCAATAGAAAAGGCAAATGAAATCACCCATAAGTCTGACTCATCTATGCTGCAATTCAACTTGTCTATTTGTCTGCAAAACCTTTCCTGTTATCTACAAACTGTCTTGTTGCATCTTTTGCAAATCTTAAGTGAGAAGGAAAGAACAGACGGTGCACCAGAAGTTAAAGGAATAACTTGAGCTGCATTTCTACAGTGCAATATTTGCTCTATGTGCTGCATTATTTTCCCTCTACCCTCCTGCTTTTTGTGTTTATTATTATTATTATTTCCCAATTTTTCAATTTCTTCCTCTACCTCGATTCTGTTCTTCCAACACGCTTTTTTAGGTGACCTCAGGAGAGGGGTCAGTTTGGCTGTGTGATGCTTGCCACAGCATGCATCTATGTTTCTTAACAGACTCTGTAAACATACCCATCCCACTGCAATGCTTTCTTTTAATCACCCCTCTTTCCTCTTTTTGGGACGACAGGCTCCAGCACTGACAAACAAACCAAAAAACCCACAGTTTTCAGCAGAAACAAGCAGAGATGTGCTAGCTGCAGTCAAGTGCACACGCTCTATATATTCCTTTGCCTATTCAGCAGTGCATCTTTGTGCAATGCTGTACCTGAACCAGTGTGATGAGAAAGGGGAGCAAACTCCCCTTGCACCTGGTCATTTCAAAAATTCTGCGCATAAAGAATTTGAATGTAAAGTCAATTCTTATAATCACTTCATCCCAATAAACAACACAATTCTTATCAATCAAGCATTTGAATCAAAACACAATTGTTAGCAGCCATTTGCTCAACTGATTTGCTAGATGGTTTCATAACCATTGCCTCTGGCACAAAGTTACTGTTACCTTCTGGTTTACTTTAGTGGCAGCCACAGTCATATTGCGCAGATCCTGAGTATTGCAGTCACTGGAGTTCATGCAACAGCTTGTAGGGATGCCATGTTTGAAGAAATAAGGGCTGGTGCTCCAGTTAGTGTAGCTCTGAATGCCACAGCAGCTCAGCTAGGAGGAAGAAGAGGTAGATAACCAAAAGGAATCAGAATGAAAAAAAGTACAGCAACAACAAGATTTTCCCTTTCAGCAAAATAATTTAAACCATCATCAATGCCCACTTAAAACTCAAACCAAATAAAGGCAGCCCTGCTGTGGCATTTGCTCTGCCCTGTGCTCCACTGCAAGGCTGGAAAACGTCCCGTTTCACTGTCCCAGCACCCCTCAGGTCAGAAAGGGTTTCTCATGGGATATCTAATCCATCTCTCCAACGCTGCAAGAAGACAGCTCTCACTACTGTGGGACCACCAAGCCTGACCTCTGTTACCTCAGGTTATGGATAAAACCCAGTGCTTTTGGCAACCTTATATCATGGAAGTGAACACTGTATTCTTCCTTCAAAAGTTCCTCAAAACATTCTCCTACTTTCTTCATGTCTTTATTTATTTGTCTTCCACTACTGAACAGGAAAAACATTTATTTTATACATATCTCTCTGGAGCACTGGCATGCAGCCACGCTGGTCCTCCCGTCCTTGCTTCAGGCAGAATGCATTCCATTTTTCCCCTTGAATTTAACTCATTAGGTCTCCAGGCCAAGTCTTTCACTGTATTTGTGAACAGAACTGCTGCCACTGCTTATTGTTGTCGAAAGATGCTAGATTATTAACTTCTCTTTAATCCTAGTCAAATCGTAACTCTACTTACAATCTACCAGTAGACTCCTTTAAGAATAATGCTGCCCACCTTCCACAATCCTTAAAGATGGAACCAGCTTTAAATCTAATTCAAGATCTGGTACCAACAACTAGCAACTACCACAGGCTCTTTCTTTGTTAGACAGATTGCACTGAGTTCATTAAAAATTAAACCCCCTTATAGAAGTATATCCATTGAAATGCTTTTTCTTAAGACCAGTTTTACCAGTCTCTATTGTGAGTTTATCTCACGAGTTGTTAAGACATTTCCATCCAAATGGTACAAGTTTCCTAACACAGGCCAGGCCCAAGATTAGAGGGCCTAATTTGACTAATTTGACAAAGCAGCAGCATAACAAGATGCTGCTGCAGTAGTGTTTCTGAAATATTGTCATTTGGTATCCACTGATGCCTTAGGCATGGTATCCAGTGAACATGCCAAACAAAACAGGACTCCTTAGGGAGACTAGCACAAAACCCATTTTCACTGATCTGTATGGAAAAGCTCCCACTGATTTGCCAGGGCAGTGTATCAAGTCAAGCATTCAGAAACCTGATTTGCTATTGCATGAAACAGCCAAGCAACCAGAAGAGCAAGTAATCAGAATGGGGCAGCAATATCAAACTTAAATGCTGCATTTTGCTTAAAAAATACAGCACTTCATGTTCTACTTTTTGACTTTTTATTGATTTATAATTTTATTTATTTTTAATATCTTATTTCAAACTTACACTTTCCTGGACGTTATCCACTGCATGGCTCCGCTCATCATTCTTGTTGTAATTCTGGATTGCTTCAGTATATGTCCTAAGGAAAGTATCCTTGATCTAAGAGGAGAGGGAAGAATACACAGCTGATGTGAACAATGAAAAGCAAATTTGAGATAGTCTTTGGGGGAAACAAATGTGTTTTAAACCCTAACAAGGCACGTTTCCACTGGCATGGCTTGGGTGCTGATGTAAGAGCACTACACAAAAAGTTGGTTACTGGGATGCTCAGTGTACTCCTTCAGTTCAACAGAAGTTGTCTGGAAGGAAAGGCAGATGGCAAAAAAATGCCATGTCCCATCTCAAAGCAAAAGCTTCAGGGTCCTGATCCTTGGCATACATAACAGAGTAAAGAAGATCCTGTGCAAGGGACTTACAAACTGATAGCTTCAGATTATGCAGCTAAGGCTTGAACTTTTTTGGAGGCAGGAGGAAGGTGAAAGGTAAGAGAAATAAAAAGAAAAATCATGGCACTCTGGGAAGCTAGGAGAGAACACATCACTTGAGTTTCTGTGCAAAGCCTGGGTTGGTGGAGGGCAGGAGGAATATGCCAGAGAGCTGGGAGTGCTGATCTGAGCAATGCTAGAGAAAGGGAGCAGCCTGTGCTTCTCTGCCACACGGTCCCAGCCAGGAGACAGAGGACATCAAGAGAAGAAGTGACTCTGGAGCAGGGAGCAATGTGGCTCACAGCACCAGAGGTGCCTGTGTAAGGAGCAAGGGCTTTCAGCTGGAGAGGGTCAGGCACGTCACCACAAAAGGACTCAAACCAGGCAGTAGGAGGGATGAGTGGCAGATGACTTGGGCAACTTGATTGCTGTGATCTTCACAGAAGACTGCCTTTCCTGAAAGGGAACGGCAGCATGACACCCAGGAGGCCACCAGCGAGGCCGGACGAAATGGAGGCCCTCAATAAATGGACAGGTATTTCAGGATCAAATTAAAAACTGTCCACCACTTGTAAAGGTAGACCCCAGAAAAGCCTATACAAAGGGAAAACCCCAAAGAAGAAACCACAAAATGAATACAAAGAGACTTGACACAAAGAGAAGAGACAGAAGGTCTCTGGGCTTGTCCTTCTTCAGTACTAATGGCATACAGGTCCATGGACTTAAAATCACAGATAGTCATGATTATAGGGCGTAGAGTGCTAGTACAAATCTAGATCATCATCCTCTTTTAAAGCTTCCTTTTGTCCCTGTTTCCTACCACATGCTATTTCTAACCTCTCCCTATTCTCAGAATAGAAGAACAATCTCACACAGCACATACGGGATTTACAACAGCGCAAGAAAACTAGCCAGCTTGGATGAAACATTCTCAGAAAACATTCTCTGCCTTATATAAACTGCTTGCCTAGCTGAAGAAGCTGCATTGAAAAAAGCACTTAATCTATTTTGCAGCTCTCAGCATACGCAAACAGGTAAAGAAGACCTTGAATGATGGACACACAAAAAATGATAGGTCCAGGGTAAGTATCAGCCAGCCGAGGCCAAAAGCTTTGACTAAACCCATTCATTTGGAACATATCAGTTTTTAAGAGCAGTATGTGTTATAGCTGGAAATCAGCTGCAACCTTGGAGATGAATATGAAACTGCTGAACCCAGCCACCTACAAATTCTTTGCGTTCCACAGGACGTTTCAGTAACTCCAGCACAGAGAAGTGCTGCCGTATGTAACCTCAGCACATTTCCACTCACCTCATGGCGAAACACGAACCCTGAAATGCCAGCCACTAGCTCAGCCAGGAACACCAGGGATAAGAACATGGCATACTGAAAAGAAAAGAAGCAAGGACAAGCTGAACAGGACATGTTTTTTTTTTCCCTCAGCACAGTTTGCTTAGTTATCACATGAAATCACATTGATTTTAACTAGATGTTCTACATCGTCTTTAAGATATTATAAAAAAGCAATGTTCTTTAGGCAGAATTACATAAGTTATTGCATGAATATAAGTTTGTATATAGCACAAATAATATGTATTCTCTATTTACTAGCTTTTCTGACATTTCTATCAGCACGTTTCTTAGCATTCTCATATAAATTTACATTTTCTTATAGCAGAGATGGATCACAAGCCACTAAGGTTTTGATCGTGTCATAAGGAATACAAATGACCTTTTAAATTTGTATGGCACTCAAGTAAAATAAACAGGCTTATCCAGGTTTATTGGTGGTTCATGTATATCTACCTCACTGTAAGATTGGAACTTGAAGCCTAACTCTACAAAGTTTCTTGAATGTGTGTACTGAACTATTAACATCACTGGAAATATTATCATAGTAATACTATGTGTACTAATACATAGATGGATGTCCCAAACACTTTGCTGGATCAAGGTCCATGTTTAGATTTCAAGAACCATATGGATTCACAACTAATCAAGCCTTGGAGACAAAGAGTTGGCAGTGTAGTTGCTCACAGGCTACCTGAAATGCATACAATCAAAACAAAAAAGAAAGAAAAAAAATGGCAAGTAGGTTGGTCACATCTGAAGTTGAGGCTTAATCTCCTGGTAGGAAAAAAAATTCTTTATGTGCTAAATAACTCAATGGTTAATTAAAAAGGAAAAATTTAAATTAAATTCAGTGCTTATAGGAGTTCATGGAAAGAAGGAAATTTATTTTCAATGAAAAGTTGTTGGGAGAGGGAAAGGAAGGACAGCAGTGAAGGCAGAATCAGAAAAGGTATTCTCTATAATCAGTGCAGCTGTCAAATCACTGTCAGTACTCCTTTCGAGACAGAAGCACAGTTTTCAAGTGTTTCTTATGTGTAAAATGAAAATAAAACCAGTGTTCAGAACAGCTTGTGCTACAGTAAGTCGGAGGATTTACCTCTAAAGAAGCCACGCGACTTATGGGGCAACTAGCAGGGCCTGTTTCCATATGGCTTTATATCCTCTTTCACCCTTTATCTTGCCCTCACCTGGGCTGTGGTAACTCTGACAAGCCACTACACGCACCCTGACAGCTAGGGACAGCCTGAGACCCACTGGCCAGCCACTACACGACTGGTGACCCATCTACATCTACCACCCTCCCCTACTGAGCCACCAGTTTAGGAAACTAACTCCTTCAGGATGTCCCCTTTCAGATCTGGTGGGAACTGGACAAGAATCATCTCATCACCTCAAGAAAGCGGCCACAAAATATCCTAGCAGGAAATGCCTTGTACTGTCAAGCCCTTTTCCTACCAGTGCTTCACAAGTGCTTCCACCCTTTAAATTATTACATATGCAAAATTTTACTCCTGACTACTACAAACACCGTTTTATAATTCTCTAATTCACCACCTATAGCTACTCTGCATCTTAAGGCAGACTGGAAAACTCAGAATAGAGAAAATTATACATAGGGAGATGGCTGCTGGGTCTGTGCTTAATGTGCCTCAATTCCATTCTGCTTTTGAGATGTGGACAAACATACAGTGCAGAGCTTAGTTTTCTGGGGTTGGCCTATTTTATTCTAGTGAATGCTAGGGAGAATAGGGAGGAAAAAAAAAATGTTCATTTAGAAGGTAACAACTATTTTGTTCATAGATTTCATATCAGAATCATAGGATTACTCGCAGAGTAACTCAGCAACAGCATTTTACCCCTGCTCACACATGGGCCTGTATGCTGTGCAGTAGCAAAATTCATTCATATTCAATCACCAAATGGTTTTGGCAAGAATATTTTTTTTCCTTCTTTGTCCAAAAAAACACACATGTTGAACATTAAGGTCAATAAAGCCTGGTTTCCATGTCTAAAAAAACATGTTAACATCTGGTGAAACTTAAGGGGGGGAAAAAAATCCCACTACATCCACAAAACCTCTCCCTCGCTAACATACGGTGCTCTGGCTTACTTACCAGCTTCAGCATCCATGGGCTGCCACGGCAAGTGGCAAAGCAGCCAAAAAGCCCAAAGACGATGATCGTGGTTCCCGTTCCAATGAGCACGTAGGGGGCATTGGTGGAGTTTTCAGCAATGAGAGAGATGTATGTGCCTAGAGTGAGCTTGCCCCAGACGCCAACCGCAAGAAGGATAACACCTGTGATCTGTAAAGCAAGAGGAGAAAACAGTCAGGAGCTACCGGCAAAGACATCCAAACCCAGTGCACATGGGTTTGACCCAGCGTCACTGTGGTGAAAGGAAGCCACAAGGCTCCGACTAATTGCAGTGGGATTGACTGCAAAAATTAATTCCCATTATCTGGAGATGTTTCATTAAAGGTGACATGGGAGCACAGACCTCTAGGACTAATCACTGCAACGCTGACCATGGCCAAGGGCCAACACAGAGTTCTGCCTGCAGAGAGCACCACTGGGGCTTGAAACGTGCTCTCTGCTCTTACAGCACGCCAACTAAACCACTCCTACAAAAGCCAAAGATAAGCACTGCTTCTTTCATGTCCTGCGTTTTGCCATGAAAACTACCTGCGCAACCAAAACCTTCTACCTGTTGTCCCGTCCTTCCTAACATGGAAGTACCCAGTTTCAGGGACATGAGCACCCTCTGTAGCGTGTTACTTTGGAAGAAGAGTCTTTCCCTGCGTCCCCAGTTTATTCACTGAGTTACCCTGGTCATGGGGTCACAGGGCGGGTCTATGGGGCGCCCTACGCCAGGACCGAGGAGCAGCTGGAGCAGGGGTGATGCCCACACCCGCCTTGCTCTAGTGCTCAGAGCAGGCTCCAACGGGTCTCAGCACTGGGAATCCAATGGCTCTATCTTGCTAATGAGTGAGTTAAAATCCGAATTTAAGAAATTATTAAGGTAGTCTTCAGAGAAGAGGTGATGCAGGTAAGGGAGGACTGTGATGGAGGGGAAGCAGCGCAGGTGAAAGCACTCCCGATTTCCTTGCAGATGTGCAGCAGTTTAATCCCCACCAATACTGGTTCACCACACATGTTTACCATGCCTCAGAGCTGACACATCTGCTTCAAGACTGATTTTGTTCCCATGGAGTGACCCAAGGACAAAACACCAAGTGCCGTCCGTGAGCGCCAGCTCTGCAAAAGCTTCCAGTTTGCCATGGGTGTTATGAATTAATCCTGGAAAAGCCCTCTCAAAGGAAAAAGAAAGCAACTGCTTAACTTTCTTTTTCCCCCAGGCTGCCTCAAAAAGCACTGACGAGACGGTGTGCACCTTGGTTGCTCCATCCCCAGTCACGTCCCTGTCCAGTTATTCTGTACGAGCAGGCCAAGGAGCCCTTCCTCCATCCCTCCTGCACACACACAGCGACAGCAACGCTGCTAGGACCCAGCGCTCTTCACAGGTCCCTTCTTCTCCTTTCTCTAGCCCTCCCCTTCTCACTTCTCATCCTATCAACCTAGGGGTTGATATTTAGGTCACACCTTCGGAGCGGGATTCACAGAGGTTTCTGCTCTCCTGCCCAGGGAAGCAGGAGGGAAGAGTAGATCCAACTTCTCTTCATCTTTCTATGCAACTCTGTGGAAAGTGCTGATTCCTTTACTCTTATAATCCATCAACCAACAGCTTGATGTCAAAAATATTACCCAGTAGCACGCATAACCACAGCCATCAAGCATCCTGCCTGCACTTTGCCTTGTTTGAGGCTAGTAATTGTTTTAAACAACTGAATGAAAATAAGTCCCTGAAAGGATGAATACCCTAACTTCTGTCTCTCTTGTCCCTAACAAAAAATCTTTCAGAAGGTCCAGATTAATAGGCTAAAAACAAAGACAGAAAGAGACCTTATGGGGAACTCAAAAACCCAGAGAACAAATTTTGGTCTCCAGCCTCCAGTTACACAAAGCTGGTTTCTGTGCCTGAGCTGTTGAAAGTTTTACCATCATCCTCGGAGAGAAGTAAAATCACCCTTTACTGCCAAAAGAAACAAGCTGCTTCACATCTGAAAGAGAACTCCAGCCTTACAATAAAAAAGTGTTTTTATTCAGCTATTTAAAACAATTACCAGGCCTGAACTGGGCATTTGAAAAGTTTGGTTTCCTTATATCTCAGGGGGGCCTTTCCAATCTGTGATGCATAAAGTCTTCAGAAGAAAGGAGCCAGGACTACTGATGGCTTATCCCGCTTCTGTTTCTTAATCAAACACCGATTTCCATGGGTTTAGAAAGTCTTGCACTCATGCTGAGGCACAAAATCCCAGCAAATCTCTATTAGTGGTACTGTGCAGACAGGGAATGGGAGAAAGAAGTTTCTGCAAGGAAATGCCTTAGATATAGCAAGAGTCTGGGCAATGCAGTTTGGGGTTTTTTTTTAAACAGGGAAACCTACCTTTCTTATTTTCAAGATGTGCATTTTACCTCTCTCTGTTCCACCATGGAACAGGTAACGCACAGCTGCTTTTTCTGGCTGTTCCCTCCTGGGCTGTGTCCTCGGAGGGCGGGAAGCGCAGGCTGGCGCCGCCGCCACAGCTCCCGCGGCCCTGCCGCTGCATGGGCCCCGTCTGACGTGCCCCCCACCACATCCTTTGCCATCCCGACCTCCCCACTCAACATGACCAAAGCAAACAACAAAACAACTTCGAAATCAGCCAGGGATGATATATATCCATACGTATGAGCGTGGTGGTGACGCTGGGGCTGGGCTGGAGGAGGTGGCAAGGCAGAAAGCGGAGCGGATGCAGCCTGAGAGGCGGATCTGCCGGGCGGGCGCATCCTGCAGGCGGTCAGGATGGCACCGTCACCTAAAGGAAGATTAGCTGATCCCAAAGAAACCCCAGTTTGTAGTAAGTCTTAATTCCTTTTGAGGAGAAGAGCTTATTTCAGCACATTTTATCCTGCACAAGAAAACTTGACTTTTCCATCCAGATTGTGCTGGCATGGGAGGGTGACACGAGTTACCACTAACAGCGTTCTCAGACTGCAGACTCCCCAGCGAAGGGACTGTGTGTGAGCGGGGTCCGACTGCAGCGCTCAGCCCTGGCCAGCGCCACGCTGCTGTAATAAATGCTAAAGAACACATATCGACACAGAGACCAGGAAGGGCTAAGCTTTACCTTCTTCTCTCTCGGTATGAAGCGCCCTGTTTTACAGCGTCACCGCAGGTAATTTGAAGACGCTGTCAGAGACAGGGGGCACGAGCCACGTCCACGACACGAGGATGTGTTCCCATGCTGTGATGGGCACACGCGGCGCTCGCCCGGTGCTCCCCGTACGTCCTGTGGGGAGGCAAGCAGCATCCCCGCACGCCGTCACCCCACGGAGCAGGGTCACAGCTCCGTGGTCAGCAAGGGAAGTCGCCCATCCCTGTGCGGCTCACACGAGAGGTACCAGAGCACCTGGAAGCGATTTCAAGCAGGAAACGCTGCAGAGGTGCGTGCCGGGAAAGCCCCGGCACACCAAACATTTCAACCTCACCATTTGCATTCTCCTGAACTCACAGCAACACTGTGGAAATCTGGGGATCCCACTAAAAATAAATAAGGCAAACCAAAGATACGTTCAAGAAAAGGAGTGTCTGTTGCACTCTAGCTCACATCCCAGAGTAGAGATCTACACAAAGACAAACCGCACCACTAGACCATCTTTAAAAAAAGATATCAAGGCTAACCTAGTCCATGTTTGACTACATAAAACCCTCACTAGGTTCATCTAAACAGTTCTTGCAAGTGCCCAGGCAGGATGCTTAACTGCTCTGAAGCCTCCATAAAACAAGAATCATGCCATCTACTTCACCGAGGTCTGGGAAAGTTTTAATAGCTGCAAAGGGCTTAAAATTTTGGTTTGTACAGTGCATGCAAGGCAAATGCCACATAAGGGCATCTACAGGGCACTGGGAGGAGTGGGGGAGGGTTTGATGGATTGGACCTGTGGGAGAAAAGACATGGATAGAGCGAGGGAAACAAGGGCTGGAGGGAGAGCTGGAGGTGGGGCATGGCAACTTTGACACAAGAAGCTTCCAAAAACTAAGACTCATGGCAAAAGGGTTAAAAAAAATTCTGTTATCAGTTATTATCAGTTATGACTAGAAGCCAAAATTAACAGCTCAGATTTCATGCGGAGGCGTAACAAATGGTCAAACCACATACACACACCCAAACAGATGACATCATTAGAGAGATATATTTGCAGCCAGTGTCAGTGAAGCCCTTTTTTATGCATGTTCAGGGCAAGTCCAGGGTACATAATAAGCCTTGCGGAAACTCAGGCAAGCTTCATGTCCATGAACGGGCTTGCAAGCTGTTTGTCGGGGCTTATTTTGACAGCTCTTTCTAATGCTTGCAAATTAGGGCTGTTTAATCTATTTTGATGGATACTCACTCTCTGCTTATACTTCCAGGATGAAGCACTTTGCTTCGTCTCCTGATGTACGGCTCTCTTCTTCCAGCCTCACACAAAGCTGCCGCCAAAAAACCATTAGGCCTCAGAGGCCAACTAGCAATAAAGCATCCCGGGCTTGAAACCTTCGTGCCCACCTGGAGGAATTTGCTCATCCCTAAAACCACCCACAGATTTTCCACCCAGAAGCTGCAGCCAACGCAGCAGCCCTGAAGCGCTGCATGGTAGAGAAAAGCAGTCTTCACCTTCCCAGCAGTTTGAAAGATTTTTTTTTAAGCTGCAGTAAAATTCACCTGAGAAACTACTAAGCAAGAAAGGCATTGGTGTATTTGACAGAATACAGGAGGAAAAAAAAGATCTCTGTCTGTACAAGATTGTATTTTAAAGATAAGTATCACTACAGCAAGGGTATATCACTGTCACTGAAGTAAAAATAAGCAAGTACAGTCACTTTTTTTTTCCCCCTGTACAGCCACTGTAATGTTGCTTTAGCACAAGAGCAACCTGTCATAAGTCCTTTTGGATATGTGGGACATGGACTGCAACCTGGGCTGGAGCTGCCCTTCTCAAGCTCACCCATCTTTCTAGGAAGTAGTTTTTTTAGTAGTTAGGCTTTTTATTATTATTAAATATAACTTTCTTTCCTCATAAGTCTCATCTTCCCATGTTGATTGTAATTCTCACCCCCGCATCCAGTTGGTATAAAGGGAAGGAGGGAAAAGGAGAGTGACACTTCACATGCAACTCAGAAAATGTAAGGTAGAAGGCTAAAGTAACCTAGGGTAGATAGTGCGAGTATCTCTGTATGTGTTTAATATGCCACAGACCTCACCTTTGGAACTGAGAAGCTGAATAAACTGTTTCACACAAAACAAAAGGGAAGAGTCAAACAGAATAGTGGGAATGCATCTTTTCTCCACTCCATTTCCCCATCCACACTTGCTCAAAAAGCAGGATATATCTTGGACCCCTAATACCACAGAGGATTGCAAGCTACTGCTTACATGTTCCAGATAAAAGTTAAGAAAATTAAGAAAACCTTTGACACAGTAATTCCTGCATTGACCTTTCAAAACAGGCAACCTTCTATCACTAGTCATTCCTTTTTAGGGTGCAAAAAGGCAAGGAAAAAAAAATTCTGGTATTCCTTTGTGCTCTCTCTCCAGCCATTATCATTATTAGAAAGCTATTTTATCCTGGATTTCATCAAGGTAGGTCATGTCCCAAGGCCTTACAAAAATGTATTCACTGCTATGGAAGGCCCTAGACTCATGTTTCCTCAGTCTTGAAACCTGAGATGTAGTACTTAATAAAATATTATTAGGCCTGCCCTTTCTTTTAGGTCAAACATCTCAAAGGAAAAAAATATATACAGCAGATATCCAAGCAGGGCAAGGATTTTCAAGATTATATGCAACTACGAATTGTATTGGTTAGTGCTAAAAGGTCTCACATTTCATTGCTTCTGAGCTAAGACTTGGCAAAGGCAGCCCAGAAGCTCTTGACAGGCTAGATGGCAGGAAATGAAGCAGGTAGGTAAGCTGGTCTTCTTCCAAGGAAAACTCCACCGAAACCAAGTTCCTCTGCGGTGTTTCAAGCCAGATGAATCAGCATTTTCTGGCTTAGCAAATGCTATCTGGGAAAAAAATTTCAAGCAGCTCTACCCCTTGCTCTGGCCACACGCTCATATTGGAACCCCACTGTCATCCCATGCACCGCTCTCTTTACCAACTGCTTCCAGGTTAACATCTTTGTGGGCAGCTCACAGAGTCTCATTCAGCATCTGACAGTGTCAGTAGGACTGCAAAAATCAGAGACCACCAAAGCACCTCTCCTTGCCTGGCCCTGCTTCTCCCTAAGCATGGTATCAGAGACACATCCACCAGCCAACCAAATCTCGTCAAACTCCTCTAGTTCTGCGGCTGGCCCAAGTCAAGGCTAATGCTCTTCATGCCCCCTACTACAATATTGCTCCCACGTCTGGAACTGATTTGATGTGTTTAAAAAGTTAACATGTTACAGACAGGTAGAAACGCGGCAGGAGTGAATGTTAGCTCTCATTTCACTTGTTCAGTAAACCATATGCTTTTAAAAGACACATAGGCAAAGAGGTGGCCCATAGCTTTAACACAGGGGTACGTGTTGCAGCTTTATAGAGCCAGACACAACCATTCTGATAAGGTGATGCATTTCTGAAATTAAAACTAACTTTTAACAAATTCCTTTTCTAAAGAAAGATACAAAGATGCGTAAGAATTACTTACTTTAGCAATGCCTGCAGAGAAACTGAACTATCTACCCCCTCTTTCTGGGCTAACAGAGATGAAACACATAAATAAGAGAAAAGGATTCCCAAAATAATTTTTGAAAGCGCAGAAGTATAAATTCTGACAGAATTGCCCTGGAAAACACTATGTACTCCTTAAAACAAAATGCATATTAAATCTTAATTGAATCTTCTCTTCACAACCTAAAATTCACAGAACATTTGTAGCACAGTATAAAGGGAACTACCTTAAACTAAGATAGGAAAAATAAAAGCCAGTACATCTCACATCCACAGAGATTTCACAAGGCCCAAATGCAGAGGAACTAATTTATACGCAGGGCTTCCATATGGAACATTTAAAGTTTATCATTTACAGAGGTGAAGATAAATGTGCAGCAGTAATTGCTGGTTTATTTGTCTACGTAAATCATGTCCTCCTGTTCATTACAGATGCCGGCTATTTTGCCCCCTAAACTCTGGCAAAATAAGATTCAGGACCCAAACCTGACTGGTGCTGGGCATACAGCAATTCCTGTTGCTTTCCTGCAGCTGGAAGAGCTCAGCATTTCTCTGGAGCAGCTTTTCATCCACAGAACTTACTTAGAAGTAAGAGGTCAGCTTCATTAAACAAAATCTCATTGTAGGGATTATTTTTCTGTTTCATTTCATATTCATAGACCTTGTTAAATGAATGTGAAATCTGTGAAACTTCAAATAAGATCCAGAATTGTGCAAAAGAGTCAAATGCAAAGCAAATATCCATGTTTCTGATATTTTCATCTCATATTCCAGTATTTCCTTTTCCAAACGCCAGACTCCATGTTTGGGTATCCTGCGGGTTTTGAGGCATGCTGTCTCAGCACTGCAATCTCCTCCTCAAAATAAGTTAGAGAAAGTCTGTAATAAAATGGATGAAGTCAGGGGAAGGCAGACAAGATCTAACGCCATCCATCTTGGCTGAAACTGAAAGGCTTCGTGATGTCCCATGGGTTTAGTGGGCTGTGAGGAACTAAGAGAGGACTAAGGTACACAGCTAATTAGATCTACGTTTCCCCAAAGGAGGGAAACTTTTTCCCAGAGAACATGTTCGACCTTGACAGCATCCAGAATGCACCCTGCATTAAAAGCATGTCCAGAGAGGTTTAAAAATAACTGGCCTACCTCTGAAAATTTTATGTTTCCCAAAATAAGCAAGGGATCACATTCAGAATGTTCTTGCTTTGCAACCTGCCAAGCAGGGAGAGCGGCTGCCTGTGAATCTTTTCCTGTCTCAGCCTCCGAGTTCTAATCAGGCAGACAGAGGACTAAAATCTAAAGCTTCTTCCTCGGAGCTTCAACGTCAGGTCTTCGTGTGCAGGAACCCAGCAGTAAGGAGAGGCATGACGCAGTATGGACATGCATGTACGCCAACATTACAGCTCAAGTTTCTATTCTCACATCTGGTGAACCTGATCAGACCTAGAAAAACAACCTCGGTCGTATTTTGCAAAGTATTGACCTCTGCTGGAACTAATGAGAAAGCAAGATGTCATTCACTGTATCTTTGGAAGAGGACAACACATTTATGCCTTTCATGGCGCACTACAGAACAATTCCATTTAATTATTGAAAAAAAAAAAGAGAAAAACAAAAAAAAACCAACAACAAAACCACGTTGTGACGATGCTCATATCACTCATAGGTGTCAAAGGACAGGAAAGTAGATTTTTTTGAAACTCTCATTTCAAATTGATAATAGCAACACCTGTGGCTCCCTGCCCTCATCACCTTTGAAACAGATCGTGTTCAAACCGTTTTGAAGAAACTACATGTGTAGAACAAAACATATAAAAATAAAAAAGGGGGCACACTGAAAAATTAATAAAAGCAATTCAAGCTGTGTTACTGCCCAGTATTACCAGTAAAATGAGTTTACATGAAACCCATCCCCCCCACCAAAAAAGAGACTCTTGAATAATTACAGAAACAAATATTTCAGGCTCAACTTCCTTTTTTTTTTTTTTAATCAAGTATAATTATATTGTACGCAGTGAAACTCAAGGAAAAGATGAAAGCCAATTAATATCTACTTCTGCATCACTTGCAAACTCTGTATTGGGAGCAACCATCTTCAGTAGCCATTTGGCAACATAACTGTTCCAGCTCCCTCCAATCCCTGCCTTCAGCAATTCCTAGCACAGCTTACAGTACCCAGCATGCCAATTTCTCATCCTCCTTGTCTTCTCACTTAAGCCTGTTCTCCTCTTCTCCTTTCCTACAAGGACTTCCCCTCTAAGTAATCCTGCCCTCAAGATTTAAAGAACAGCATCATGATATGAATTTGTTACATTAGGTTCCCCTCTGCTATCCATTGCTGGTCTTGCCTAGAGAGGCAGAAACTCTCTGGGCTTAGGGTTGTCTCTTGGATTTAGACATGCCCAGCAGGATGACTCTTGGTTTGCCCCTTTGCCCTCACAACAGGTTTGAGTTATGCTGCATCCATCTAGCACCAGACACTGCCAGAAAACAGATGATGTGCCACAGTTCTTGTTGTTTTCATTCAAAACTGCAATTCCTGTGTACTAAAACCATTGGTCCATACTCTCTCTGCTGAAATTTTCATCAAGAATGCCAGTGTGTGCAAACAGTGGCAAGAGGGATGCTGCCATGGTTCCCATAACTCAGCGGACGACATATAGAATATTGCATGTGTCTGGATCACGGCACAGCCATCAGATACGACGGCCCTGGGATACAGAAACCAATTTTGATTAAACACACTCATGCAGAGCTTAACAAACTATTTTTTTCCCAGCCACTTTTCTGTAAGTAAGTGGAGTGGTATCCCACCTCTTCTTCAAAAATATTTTAAAGGTTCACTGTTCTTTCTTGCTATAACACTTGTTACGAATACTTGTTCCAGCTGTTGTAAGCACACGAATACTTGTCATAAGTGAGCTGCTATCAGATTAATATCCTCAGAGATTAAATTGTAGGCTGTTCAAAAATGTATGAAAAGGAAATAAAAATCCCATTCTCAGATATATGCTGGAAGTGAATGCTAATCACAGATAGCACAGATAATTTAGTTGATCAGGCTATTCAACACTAACAGTACTTTTTTTCTATTAATAGTAGAAAAAACCCACTTCCTTGAAGAGTCCTACTTCAACAAGAAGAAGGTTGTTCTCATTAAAAATCCCAATGCTACACACTGCTCAGGCACTTCCCAGGATCCCTACACATCCGTACACTAACCATGCACCAAGGTTTGATGATGCTTTCCAGACCCGAATGATGGGGTGGAAACAAGCATCAAGGCAGGTTAAAAATCACACAGAAGATTAAAGCCGTCCCACAGCTCTCCTGGCAACCGAGAGGACAGGCTCATGTTCCTGTAATTAATGATAGGGAGAAAGAGTCATTTATTTTGCTTTGGAATAAAGAATCAGATGTGATACCAGAAATCCCAAAAGCATTAACAAAAGTGCAATGCTGGGGGGATGCAACACAGCAGCCTGAAAACACCTTTGCAGTGTGGCTCAAAATCGGTCATTTCTTGCTAATACAGTAGTAAAACATATTTTTGCTATAAGAAAATCATTAACTACATGCCATCTGCAGAAAGACTCTGGATCTTCATGCTACCATAGATAATGAACGGTGATAATAAACAGTCACAGTCTCCTGGTAAAAACTCTGCCTTGTTCTACCTTGCACTTACTGAAGTGCAAGGAAATCTTCATAACATGAGTTCTTCATTCTGAGGTTTATGTTTTTTATATAACATGCTTCATTAAGTGAGAAAACATTCTGTTTTATGATTTAGCCACCAGTGGCTGTATTAATTGATGCATCTTTTAAGTCATCTAAGACAAAAAAAAAATGTGGTCATCTTTGGGTAAAAACAAAAAGCAAAAACACATACCTACTGGGAATTTCCAGTGCTGGTTTCTCAAAACGTAGCTTTAAACATGCATAAATGAATGTCTAACGAAGAAGAACTTAAAGCTTGGAGAATAAAAAAGAAAAAAATAAGCAGCATCCAGCTCTGTAAACTAAACCACGTAATGAGGGGGAGACGGAGCCATCGGCAGCCATCACGAGTTCGCAGTGCGCGGTTCGGAGCCCTGCAGTCACCCGCACTTTCTGAACACGGCTCCGCCACACGCGGCACCGCGGCACCTGTAAACGGGGGTTATTTGCGAGGCAGCAGCGCAGAGGCTCGCAGCCCCCCCAGCAGCAACGGGGACGGTGAGCGACGAGCCTGCTCCCGACGGCGCTCGCGGGGGGTGCGCGCTGGCTCCGCGAGAGCCGTTAGGCCGTTCGAGCTGGATCCTGCGCCGCGGAGCGGGTGTCCGCGGAGCCGCCCTCTGCGTCAGGCGGGAGCGCAGCCCCCATGGCCACGGGCCACGCGTGAGCCGCCCACGCGCGGCAGCAGGAGGGCCTGGGCCTCACTGCCCCCGCAGCCCTGTCACACTCGCCTGACTGTATTCAGAGACAGCAGGCAGCCGTATTCTGCCCTATAATGCATCAGGTTCACAAAAATCCTTTTTTTGGGCCCCTTTTGGCTGCTCTGCCCTCCTCAAACACCCCCAGGGCATGAGGCACAGGCAGCCCTTGCGCTAGTGCAAATCTCACCAGATCTTTACAGATTAAAGCCTCTCCTCAGCCAGGCATTTCCAGGCTTATCCCAAGGCACATGTTCAGACACCTGAGGTGAGTGAAGGAGTAGGAGCCGGGTTCCCACCGTGGCCAGAGAGCAGCAAAGTGATGGACGCCCCACAGCTACTCAGCACCATCAAACTCACCACAAGGCGTAGGGCCCCAGAAGTCCTGCACAGCAACAGGCTAACGAATGGGAAAGTGGAAATAGTTTTCCATAAGAGACGAAAAGTATTTTCTGGCACTTACATTAAACCTAATTAAAATGAGGCTTAATGGTCCAGGTACTATTGGGGATGGGAGAGGTCAATGAGAGGAAATGGAGTCACCATCTATGCTTGACTGAGGGACTGTGGTGTGTAAATGGCAGAATGTGTATAAGGAAAACTAAAAGGTCTCCAGGCCTGGCCTTTTACATACAGGCATAAACACAGTAGGCCAAGTGCCCCAAGCATCCAGTCACTCTGAGTTTCCTTCACGAGTGAAGATTTCATCTTCAATCTGTTGCTTTCCAAAATCAAAGCCCACATCTCTCTTCTCACTCTTCTTTGGCAATGCAGGAGCAGAGCCAAGACCGAGGGCCAGCAAACTACCATCCTGGACTACAAGAGGGCTTTTACCACAGCAGCCACATCCCAGGAGAGTTATGGCCCTCTTCAAGCTCTTCCCTTCTGCTCTTCATTGGTGAACTCCAACAGATGGAGTGATTTCCCATGCTAGGGTCCCAGCCTCAGCACTGACTTTCTACTCTCTCGCTCCTTTCACATCTCTGGCAAAGAATGGGAACTTCTCCCTTTAAAGATTTTCATATTCAGGCAACAAGCCTTGTTACAATCCCTCTCTCCACGTGTAACAGTTTTCAGACATGTAGCAACAAACCACAGCATCACACCAGGCCACTTTATCCCAAGTGAATCATCTAAACTTATTCAGCTCTCAACAGGAACAGAAATAAATTAAAAAGAAGATGCAATGAACATATAGTGACCATGTGGTACAGTTCACGCAGTTCTAGAGAGGAAGAAAATATGTGTATTCTGAGTCAAATGTACAGAAAGAATTATATTATTCTGCACTAGCACAAGTGTTGGATGACAACAAACACCATAAAAGTTATCAGAAAAAATACAGCCAGCAAAGATTCTGCAAAACAGCCTCTCTGAATGGGAGCTGTTTTCCAGTTTAGGAGAAAAACCTCCTCCAGGGAACTACTGCATCCATCTAAGACATGCACATAGTTTGCATATGGAGAAAAGACTCTCAATTGCACCATTACAAGGAACCTGTCCCAAGGGAGAGGGTAGCAACCAGGTCTACTGGGCACAGAAAACATCTTGGGCAGATGTAGAGTAATATCAACCCAATCCCATCCTTCAGTAGGCACTAGTCTGCACTGTCCATATGGCTATGAAATTTCTGTAATTATAGTTATCTATAACTATAGAAATTTCACCAGTCTTACACAGTTTCCTCCTTAATATAAAAAGAGGTGATAATGAGGTCTGTACCAGCACAAGACTCAATGATTTCTCATTTTGCTGACTGTGGGAACTGGAGGAAAACCAGAACTATCAGGTTTTGATCTACTGCTTTTACAAAGTTAAGATTTAACAGTAAGAAAACCTGAAAAGAATTAAAAAGTGATTAACAAGCTCATTAATACGAGCACACAACAGCACTGGTGTGAATTTCTCTTGGAGCCATTATGTATTCAAGAATCTCTGTTCCTTATTTCCTACAGAAATAGCTGAATATGGCATTGAAAAACGCAATAATAGATACATGATGAAATTCAGTAATACCAAATCCAAGGTCATGCTACTGTGACCAATGCCAGAAAATTCAAGCTCCTAATTTACAACTAATAGAGGAAGATGAGGACTTGGCAATGACAGCTGACTCCAGGTTTATCATCCAGAACGACTCCTGTTCACACAAATATGAGAAATAGGCACCCACAAGCCCAAAAAGCATTTCCAAAGGCAAGATATTTCCCTTAGAGACTTCAAAAACTGCCACTGAAAAGGCAGCCCTGAGCCCCACCTGCAGCGGTAAGTTTAAGTCCAGTTACCTCAGCTCAGGAAAGACTAGGTGAAACTCCACCTGGGACATGGGAACACTCCTAGGACGATCTCTCCTACAATGATCACTCATCATCATCCTAGGAAAGTGATGATGAGTGGAAAGTCTCGCTAGCAGAAGATGAGGAGGCTCAAGAGGGGGTTGGGGATATGAGTCTGCCCATAAGGAGATTACACACTGAGGACAAGGGAGGGCTACTTACGCCAAGGGACAAGCGCCCCAGGACAAAATGAGCGCGCTCTGGCCATGGATACACTTGGGCTGCAAACACGAGCATTGAGCGTCTGTCGCTCTGAAGGGGAGGGCGGGCGGGTAATGGGATGGCTGCCCACGGCGGGTGACAGATGGGCGGCCTTTATCCCTCCGCTGCCGGAGGGGGCTGTCGCGCGATGACAGGGCCCCCACAAGCCCCTCACTGGCCGGGAGCTGTGCGAGGGAGCCGGGGGGTTTCGCGCATCCAACCATTCCCTGCCTGGCCTCTCCGGCCAGGAAGGTTGCAGTGAGGGCCCTGCCTGCTTCAGCTCTAGCCATCCGTGCAAAGATGGGCTCAGGAGCACGTGCAGCCATCTGATAAGGGCTCTGTTTAACATTTAAAAAGCATGTGATTATTGCAGCTAAACCCCTAATGCACTGATCCCATTTTATCTAAAAATCACAAGCTATTTTACATTCTCCCAATTATGCTTACTAGCAGAAAGCTGTGTTTCTTACCACGGGGCTGTTTTACCAAAGTCCTTCCATAACCACATATATTTGCTCATGCTACTGCCTCTCCTTCCAGACAAAGGCAGCACATATCCAAGGAAGCAAAACAATTTGCAGGACAGAGATAAGAAGGAGAACGGCGTCATTTGCTCGACCTCCAGACAACCTCGCTCTGTCCCAGAGAAGGATGCAGCACTCTACCTCTGTGTCTACACACTGCTGTTTTTCATTTGCTTACAGCTCTGTTTTTCATGGGCCACTCCTACTAAAGAAGTCAAAGTCAAAGCCAGAAGCCGCTCTTTTTAATACTCGAATGCTTTTTCAGGGAGAGGAAGGAAACATCTGCCCCGAATCCCAACAGGAAGGCGTTCCCGAGAACAGTGGTGTACAGATGCTCTTTTGACTTCTCTGCACTGCTGGGTGGTGGATTTAATAACCAAGGTGCTTCTCCCAAGTCACATCTTCCTAACAGCAAAAAGGAGAAGGAAGGAAACAGATGAAATTCAAATTTGCAAGTTCCTCCAGAGTCCACATAGCAAACAGATAAAAAAACACCCTTTTTTCTCAAGTTAAAAGAATAGTTGTTTGCGCGGCATGCAAGTAGGACTTACTGATTTTTAGAATACACATTCCTTAAAAATCTGTAACTGTCTCCAAATAAATTGGATATGGAGATCCTCACAGATCTCCATATGTTAGATTTGGAGCTAACCCAATCAGTCAAGAATGGTTTTTGGAGAAGTATGGTACAACCTGCACAAAAATAGCCCCACATGCACACGCACAAAATCATATGCAAATAAGACCCCATATATCACATACATAAAAAAACACCAGAATTGTGGATATGAGGGTAAGAGTGATCTTGAGCACTGCTGCTATAACTATTCTTCAAAATTTTTAAACATACTAGATAACGCAGTCCATCTATGCAAGAACAGTTGGCAGCTAGGGGTAACACCCTGCTTTCCCTGCAGGTTTAACAGGGAAGCAGTGTCTTCATCTGCAAGCAAAAAAGTCATTCAATTAAGCGATGCTCAGCTGGCACAACCTCAGCAGAAAAAATAGTTGACTATTCCACAAGTCATAGTGCTAGAAAGGGAGAAGTGACAACAAGGAAGGACTCCGAGAGAAAAGCTACAACTTTCTAGCATGCTTCCAGCTAAACAGCATTTGGCAGGTGACTGCGGTGAACTGGCCTTATAGCAAGTACACCACCTTACTGAAAAAAAATAAAATAAAATTCAAAACAATCATCCCAACATCTGACAGTCTTTTCTTTATAAATAGCATTTTGCAACAGTTTATGAGCAGCAGCCAGAACAGGAATAAAAAATCCTTGGATTAGAGATTAATATCAAATATTATAGATCAAATAATATAGATTAATAACAAAAATATTATTTTGTATTTCTATTCTATATTTTGCATTTGTAGTTTAGATTTCTATGTATGCAAACTGTCACTTAACTGGTTTAGATACATGAGTACCTGTGTTTGTGGTTATCGCACATATGTATGTGTATGAAAATGAAGGCATATTTTTCACACAAAAGCTGTTTCTTTGTAGTTTCATTAAAAAAAGAAAAAAGCTCATAATAGGAAACAGTAGGTAATCATAATAGCATTACCAGATTGCTGATAACACAAAAGTGACTTTATTGCTTGTACTTTAACACTCTTTTTAGACAGAAATACTTAGTCACCTCCAGCCATGTAGGTAGAGATTCCACTGTAAATTTAAACAATTTTTGTGTTTATATTTTTCTTTTTGGTTTATAACAGCTACTGATTCACATCTTACAGCCCACTCTAAACGGACAAACTGATCTGCAACTGTATTTCCTGTGTCAGGACTGTCAGGCCACCAGAAGAGCTTTTTGATTGTAGCGCGGTCCCTCCAAACCCATTTGATACTATAGTTTGGCCTCAGAAGCTGTGAGGCACATGCAGGATTTCCTAATTCCCCCTGAAGTTTTGCCACAGCTCCTCTGGGAGTCCCAAGCGCTAATGCTCTCCCTAATCTTAACTGACCTGCTCTGCAAATCTTCAGAAGGGCCTCAGACATCTGCAGATGCCGTGGCTGCTGTCTTCAGCTGCGCGACATTTGCATGCTCTGAAGCGACTCCATGTAACCTGTAAAACTTCCCTCATCACCAACAGTGAAATACCTACAACTTCTATGCAGCAATCCTCCTGCTTTTTGAGATGTAGCACAAGATTTGCAGAAGGATTTTTTTTAAAAAAAAAAAAACCTAGCAACAGATTTCTACATACATTACGCACAGCTAACTTGCTCGTCTCTCCTTCATATTTTCTTTATTTTTCTTGAAATGAGTGTAGTTCTCTCCCTCTGCCCTCTCCTCCCAAAGCTGGTGAGTTTAATAAGCACCTTCCAAGTTCATTCTCACCCTGCGCCTCTTTAACACTGTCCCTTTTTGTAAGCAAGCAACAAACGTAACATCTTGCAAGCAGCGGGAGGAAAAAGAAGAGCAAGTCAGATCCAAAAAAAGCTGTTCCACATTATGAAAGGTTTTCAAATGATGTTATTAAATTATACCAGACCTGGCATCTCTTATTGCTATTAAGGATGATTCATTTTTAAATATTTTAAGACTTCTTTCTTCCTATTCATCTCACCAGCTCAGACCAGGCTTTAGCATAAAACCAACACGCTTCTTAACCAAGCCCGCTTGCAACCAAAGCAAACAGCTGAGGCAGATGAATCGTGTGAACGATGGGGGAGCCGGGGGCTTCAGCAGGAGCCCCCGATCCGCAGGGAACACAGAGCTGCAGGCTCTGACTTGCAGACATGGGGGCCTGCTGCGCTCCCCTCGCAGCCCCGGCAAGGCAGAGCTGCCTGCCCCTCACTCCGCTTCGCGCTTCACCCTCACGCGGCCTCTTACAAGGACGGCAGGAGAAGCTTGACGCAATTACAGCCCAAATCCTTCCAGCCCGGACACCACCCGATAAAAGTGAAAGCGAGTTCCACCAAAGCTTTTGCAGATCAGTCACCCAAACATGAGATAAACTCCCCGCAACAAGAACAAGAGATCAGGTTGTCCCACACGGCAGATCTTCCGAGGCTCCTTTAAGATGCCTGTGCCAAGACAACTGGCGAAAGCCTCCCAGCGCATTCAGCGCTAGGGCACTCGCAGCTTCACTGCAAACAGGGCTAATCAAAAAGCTCATGTTTACATATAGCAGAAGAGAAATACGTTGAGGAAGCAATTTCATTTTCAAGCTTGAATGGAAGTACTGCAACTAATGGAAAGTAAAAAGATAAATATAAAAAGTAGGCATTAAAAAACCTGTTATATATTTTAGAACAGCAATTAAAGGAAATGATTCAGTGCAGAGCTCCCATTGAACAGATTAAAGAGAACCATCACCTCTTTCTCAAGAAGAATTACACTTCGAAGGGAGGTTTCATGCTAGTATAATGGTTTATTTACTGACATCCAGTATTATTTTGTTAGTATTCATATTAACAGTAAGGCATGGTAATATTACCATCATTATACAGATCGTTCTGTTTTACTTCATCTGACTGGCTGTAGTAAAATTAATGTTTGCATTGTTGTCAGTCATTTTTGTTCAAGCTCCATCTACGATCTCAAATTGTTCCAATTTAGGGAGCCATCTACTAATGAGAGAAAGTGGAAGGCGTTAAAAAGCTGTGCAGGAGCTATACAAATTCCTAGTTTCTCTACCTTTTACGCACACTGACCAAGCTTTCCTGCTTTATTTCTCCAGCTCTCACGGCATGCTGCCAGCAGCTGTCACCTAAGCGTGTGCTGTGACTGGCTCCAGAAGGGGATGTAGTCCCCGAAATTTGCCCTGGTATCTGGCTCTAGCCGATGCTCGCTGTTAATCCAGGGGACCCACCGAGGCCACGGACCCTGCAGAATGAGACACAGAATGGTGCAAGGGCCTGGCTGCCCAGGGACAAAACAGCAGCAGGATCAGCAAGATAACAGCAAATGAAGTTGCTACACAGAACTGAAAAGTTACCTACATATAATAATAATCATAATTTTGAATGAAAAATGAAGTTTTTAAAGCATCTTCTTCCATCTTTCTCTCATCTGCTTGCATCTTTGGCTGCTGCTTTCCTCCATCTCCACAGTTCCTACTCTTCACAGGTACTGGGCATCATCTCCTGGCCTTGCCTGCCAGGCACTCGGGCTCTCCAGCACAAGGGCTGTAGCTCCCTTGTCAATGCCAGCACCCTCCCCCACCCCAAAAAAAGGAGGTTGGCAAATAACTGTGGAGATGCCGCCAAGCCCTGCAGCGGCCCTGGGGCTCCTCCTCCAGGGAGCTCCCTTAGAAAGCCAGCCAGGTCCAGTGAGAAGGGCTCCAGCCACCACGCAGCACCACCACCAACGCACCCCGTGAGGCAAGGTGTTCCCCGCTCAGGGGCAATGCTGGAGCTCACGCTCTCCCTCTGCCTGTTACTGTGGAACCGCTATGGTTGGAAAAGGCCTTGAAGATCACCAAGTCCAACTGTAAACTCGTCCCCACCAGGCCTGCTAAACCATGTCCCTAAGAGCCTCTAATGCTGCTTCCATTAAACGAGCTAAATAAGCCATTTAAACATTTTCCACTGGAAAAAAGATAATCTTTGCCCTCCCCTACTTTCCCAAAAGGGTTGGCTAATGTGAACAGAGTAATCTTCTCCACGGGGGTTAAAAATTATGTGGTATTCAGAGTGCTGATTACACCTCAAAGTTTCACCCTTGGGTGACTGGTTCCTTTTGTGGCAGGCAGGGTGGCAGGGGGAGAAGGGGTGTTGCGATAAAACATTTCTCATTCATTACTCCTCCTGCCCTTCTCCTCTGCTCCTCTACCACAGAATACATTATTTTTCAGTCATTTTTGACGAGCCTTTACAGTCTGGCAGTCATGTGCATGACTTTCTTCATTTTCTTAAACAAACGATTTTTTGCTCATTAACTACTTGATCGACTTCAAAGTCCTTGTTGAGTCGATCTTCCGGCAACACTTGCTACATTGAAGCTAGCCCAGTGCTGTTATCTTAGAAAATACTCAAAATGTATACCTAGGTCATTGTGGTTAAAAGGAGCTAATGGTTTTGGAAAAGAAAAATGTAAAAAGCTATTTGTAAACATGGAAACACTGACTGAACTCCATTATGAAAGACTCTAGCCTTACGTGAAGTGTCAAAGGTCTAGCTAGAATGATCTTTAGTTTGTTTATGCCGTATGTTGACTTTGAATCCAGCCATTGGGCACACGCTTAGGAAAGATGGGACAATCCACACCCAGGTACTGTTTTTCACTACACTCCATTACTTACTTTCTCAGATCATATAAACAATACTCAGTGTATCTTTAAAAGTAAAGACATGCTTAAGCTACAATAAAAAAATGTCCTTTCCACTTACTTCCCCCTCCCCCTCCTTATAGGACTGCCCAACCATGGCTGAATTCTCCTCTGTGCCAGCTTGCTATAGGAAGATGATCTCCCAAGAACACAAAACAAGGCCCAAAGTAGCTGGGGGATCGAAAGGTACCACCTGGCCAGACTTGCCAACAAAACTCAGGCCTGAAAGGGCTTCCGAAGCGCATTTACAGACGTTAAAGGGATATTTCAAAGACAACGGAAGGAAGTACATCCCTGTAGCATCATTCCATGATTCACACTCTTTAAAAAAGCAAAGATAAGGGAAAGTAATGGAACCTCCCTCCAAGGATGGAGAGAGATGCCATAACCCTTCCCAATTAAAAAAAAATAAAAAAAGAAAAAACAGGAAAAAAATTCCCCTTGCATTTACAGGCAGGCACACCACACTAATCATGTGCTGTTGTCTGCCCCATTTGGAACAGCTGGCACCTGGCAGCAAGCTATCCGCAAGATATCTTCTTCATTATTACTTTTTAAACTGATAATGTCTCATTAGAATGTGTCAGTATTATGAAGTTCCTTTCAAAATTTAAAGCCAGCATTAATTTTCAGAGAGGTCACCGGTGTAAGTCTTTAGCAATATTGCCCACTATTGCTAAATGAAGCAAATGATTGTTTTGCTCATTGAAATAGACATTAAAAAAAAAAAAGAATCCTTTTCCATTTTGCTTCACTTGCTGTAGTAAATTAAGTAGGAAGTGCTATGAAATGCATATTGACCTACTTATTGCAGATTAACCCCCGGAAATCTTTCTGGAAAGCTAACTCATTTTTCAGACAAGAAATACGTGACCGGAGCCATCCAAGTTCCTCTCAGTAAATCAACTGACAGAGCACCACATGGAGAAGAGAATGGAAAGCTGTATAGACACAGGCTGATGATAAAGAAGGGGGAAGGTGCAGTAGGCTTTGCTGACCGGGAAATTATTTGGAGTTGGAGAAACTTTGCAAGCATTGGAGTGGACTTCCTTGTATGAAGGAACATTGCCAAAACCCTTGGAGTATCCTCAGGAAAGTTTATGGGTGATGCCACAGGCCAACACTGTCACACAGAAACACTGTCTGGCACCGGAGGAAATGGACGAATTTTCAAACCAAGCAGAAGCAACAAGACTCACTCTTTTAACACAAAGTCCTCTGCAATACGGTAGACTCACGAATCAGGAGCTGCACATGAAAGAAGACTTATCAGGTGCTCCGGGGGCAAATGGGTGAATAGCTACTGACGCGATGCAGGTGCAAAAAAAGCTTCTGCAAAGCAGGTATTTCCAGCAGGCCTAGTGAAAAATGAGCGCTACACAATGAAGCACCAACGTAAATTCCTATGGAATAGATGATGAATCTGGTTGCCATGTTCGAAGATGACAAAATGAGAGTGAAGCTGAGGGAAGAGACACAGAGGAGAGATGCTAAGCTCTGCCGTCTCTGATGAGCCTGCTGTATGAAACAGGATCCAAAGAGCGTGGCTCACTCAGCTGTCTGCAACAGCACCTGAGAGTGGGACTGACTGTCCGTTAGTTTAGCTGGCTTCCCTTTTTCTTAATCTGGGAATAAAACGAGGTGTCTAACTCGCAGTGTCTGAGTAGCCTTTCAACAAGATTGATGAGGGCAATGCCCGGTTAGCTTTGAGATAGATTTTCATCAATACATTAAGGCATTAGACAATATAGTTTCCTGTGGTCATAGTGAGTCAGACTCTTTCCATGAGGAGGTGCCTTCTAATTCTATCTTTCTACAGCTCTAGAAATATCTACACACCACAAAATCTGTATTCATGGCAGATCCTTTTCAATGTTTTAAAACATATGGATAAGTCAGTTTTTAATGTGACTGGCCCAGATCCAGGCCTTCTGCAGCAGAATTCTGTTCTCCCTGACCTGCAGGCAGCACTGAGAAGAACGGAAGCCCTCAGACATGTCCAAGTTTGCAGAGGTCCATGCTGCCAAGAAGCTTGGACAATCCTGTGTTCCTGCTGCACAGCTCCAAATGCCCACCACACTGTTTGGACATCACTTCCCAGGAGCAGAGCCTGGACAAGTAGCAAAGGCAGCACAGGAAAGAGTGTGGTATATTTATTACTAAGATTTTTTTTGCCCCTTCAAATCCACATCCCTGGACTGAGACATCTGAAAGTCAAGTTGATGACCACAGATGGGGACCTGCAGGGAGCCACTATCGGCCCCTCCGTCGAGGGTGCTGCACAACCGCAGATTCTCCAAGTGCTTCGTGGGGTCCTCTTCCTCCTCCGGCAGTGGAACGAATCCCACTCACAGTGAGGCGCAAGGCCTGGGGTTATTCCCCAGTCACGCTCTGACTCCTTCTTTGCAAGCATGCATGACCCACGCTCCTCTGAGGAACAGCCAGTCTAAATTAGATCTGGCTGCAGTAACGGATGTGGGAATTCTTGTGGGGAAGATCTCATTGCGATGTACGGGGTTTGTATTCCAGACTGACGGTGCCTGCTACGCCTTCCAACCCTATCTCGGGAGCATCAAGCCAACGGCTCACTCAATAAACCTATTCAGCACTGTTTGAACTGAGTCTTCAGATCTCATTTCCCCTTTTTTAATATATAAGTAAACATTCAGCCCTTCCAAGTACAATGAGCACCCACACGCACGTAGCAAATGACTGCCTGACTGCAGATACACTGAAATACTGTCCCCAAAGACTGAACACCCTGGCACACTTGCTAGACTACAACACATTTCTTTCAACTGGTTTTAGGTGCTTAAATGCTCAGCCAGACCTGTCAACTCCCATGTCCTTTTTTTCCTCCGTTAATTCCTCAGTCCACAAACGCAGTTGACACAAGACCATCAGCACTAGCTACAAAGCCACGAACCCTTTATGCAACCGTGGGGAGACAACAAAATGGGGGAGGCAGCAGCTTTCATGACTACCACAAACCAGGCTATCCCCAGCTCTATTTACACGCAGCCCCAGTATGTAAACAGAGAAGTTTTCCAACGCGCCACAGTACTTCACTAAGAGGGGAGAGCACAAGAGAAAAGAGGCACCCCGTTTCCAAGCACTGTCTTTTATCGCACTGAGGTCCAAGCAGAGCATCTGGAAACACCAGGACCCACCTGTAGCTTTAGGTATCTAAATGTCTGTAGAAAATCTGGCTCTACACAAACATCATCATTGCTCTCAATGTCACTCCTCTGTCCCTTTTCCCACATCCCTTGGCATGTGCTTTTTTTTTTTAATTTAATCTATTTTAGAATAACATGCCAAACTATTAATCCTCAAAAGCCCTACCCTCAGTCTTTCAATACAGAAACATTACATTTACAACGGGGTTTTAACACAGATGCATAACTAGAAACACCCGACGAGAGCGTTCCTGCAAGGAAAAGGTCACGTTCAATGTGCTCTGCAAAGAGTACAGAATCGGTGACATTTTGACCACCAGGCCTTCAGGAATGATCTGCACTTCCTGCTCACACAGCCTCGGCTGCTGCGGTGCTGATTCGGACCAGATGGCCGCAGAGCTTTCCTGCACTGGGGGTTTCTTTGGCCTTGTCGAGGTTGGTTTCCTCATCTATTATGTGGTCTTGGAGACCTGCAATCAGAGCAGGATGGAAATGCAAAGACGAAAACAATCAAACAAGGGTGCAGTTGCGAGGCCTTCCCCCTTATCAGCCAATTTTCCATTTATCATCTCTAGACTAACACCGTCTTCCTTGTTGTTTCTGCAGCTTACGAAATGCCTCAGTGTTTCTATGGAAGCTGATATTAATGTGCTTTCCCGAGTTGTTTTCTTTCTTTACAAATAGTCATGAGGCTGTCAGCATTGCTCCTGCAACCAGTTTTGCTAAGCACGAAGGTTAAGATCTCAAAATAATTGGGGTAAAGACCAAAAAAAAAGGGCAAAAATCAAAAAAACAAGCAAACAAAACCTCTTAAATTAAAAATCAGTTATAGTGAATGGAATTTCAGATACAGTATTGCTAAATGACAGTTTTTGTTTTCATACAATTGTTCCGAGGAGGCATTTTAGCCTAATTTTCCTACTGAAAAGTTCCTCTAAGATGCTCTTTGCTTGTTACTTTAAACTCTTTCCTATCACCCACTAAGCTTCTCATGAATACTCCTATTTTGATACTACTTTCAGAAGAAGAGCAAATCGAGAACGAAATACATGAGAATTAAAGCAGAAATAAAAACTATTCAACTCCAAACTAAGACCCACACAAATTATGCTGCATGGAATGGATAACTATTTGCTTTTTTGCATGCATATTTAAACAAACCTAATCCTGCATGTAAGGACAGCAGGTCTAACAATTACGAGCTAATGGTCATGCAAACATTTGATCATCCAGATGCCCAGAAATATATGGTTAATCTCAACTAGAGTTTTACCTCCAAAATTACACTGTATTCTATCTTCCACCCCCCCATGCCTCATTTCTAAATCCTTCCATTATTCACCCCATAGCTTTTTATTATCCTCCCCTTAACTCAGTGCGATCAGTTAAGTTCCAGTAGATGAACACATTCGCCCTGTGAATAGAAAATCCAACATAGCCACATCACCAGCTGGTATTTACATGTAAAGTGGTAAATCTTATAAGAAAATTAAAACGACATCAATTTATACTTTGCATTAAGTGGATCAGACGTCTCCCTTCTGCCCCCTACTCTCCCAGCTTAACTGACGGCAGTAGCATTTAATCGTTTTTGCTGAAGGCAGTTAAAAGCACTGGGCTATGTGCACTGTTCCTGTAAGTTTCTCTATTATTAAATACTTTTTCTGCTTGGTTGCTTCCAGGCTTAGAGTCAAGTTAAAAATAAATGAACGCAATGCAATTTTTAATACTTAGGTCTGAACTAAGCTTAAGCATTTAAGACATACCAAGAAAATGCAGTAAATATTTGACCAGAAGTTGTTTTTGATTAAATGTATTTTCTTTACTGCAATTTACAGGTAAAATACAACCAAAAAAATCTCAGAGCAGGATGATGAAAACCAAGAAAAGCTATATATCAATTACTCTAATTTTAAAATATTTTAATCAAACCTAAACACTTACCCTATGCAAACTCTCAGCTAAACCTTATATATTTTACACAGTAGTTCTATCTTGGGAGACCCTGGACAGAAATTCAGCGTATTAGAACAGTTTAAGTCCTTTCCTCAGCTCTGCTCCCTGCTTTGAAAAACGTCTATGTGCTTCTCATCCTTCATCCCCAGGTTAGCTCCCAAGTAGATTGCATTTGTTCTACAAGCACCTCAGGGGCAGCACGTGGGAAACAGGAGCGTAACGCTCTCAGCAGAAAATTGCACATCCTGCCAGTGGATTAGTAGGGAGCCAATGAACCTGTTTTCTCTGGTCCCAGCTCCTTCTTTCTCCTCTCCTGGGAAAAATAAAGCAGGACAAAACGCGAGCATTTTGCTGCGTACATGCCTGGCTTCTTGGTGATCTGCTTTTCTCCTGATGGAGAGGATGGAGCAGGCAGGAGGAGAGCAGGAGAGACACCGGAGCGGCCTCTGCAATGGAGTCTGCCCGTCACTGCAGCGAAGCTCATCATCTCCAGCACCAGTGGCTACTAAGAAGACAACAAAAGCAGACTCCAAAAACACAACCGGTGAAGGAGGCGGTGGCTGAAAGCACCTCCAGAGCGTAGAGATGCCTGGGGCAGCGGCACCTGAGACCAGGGTGAGGGACCAAATGACCGGCACTGCCAAGGTGCACTGCGTAGGGCCGAAGTCACTGCTTGGTTGGGCCATTCCCAAGGATGAACCGCAAATGGAAATCATCTGTGTGGCCTGGAATATGATCGTTTCCCAGATATCACGCAATGCTCCTCCTTCCACCAACTGCTGGTACCTGCCGGCTCTGTGGAAAAGAGAGCAGCAAGAGCAGCATGACTTGTACTCTGCTGCATAAATTCCTCATTTCCTTTCCCAGCTATCTCAAGTGACAGTCATTCCTCTTATCACGGCAAAGCACATTAGCAGAATGAACATTACCCAAGGCTACTCTGCTATTTTCATTTTTTTCCCTTTGAAGGAGCTTGCATCAGTGCAGCTAGCACTGGGGACACCATCGAAAAGTTACAGAAAAGCTGCAGGGATGGCCGAGAGCAACCTGATTACTAAGACAGAGCCCTCAAGAGGGCTCCAGGTTGCTCTGTGAAATGTAACCTCGGGCAGGGGCACAGCAAAGGGCCGTAGCTCGTATAGAAGAGAGAGGGTCACTACATGCTACAGTGACACATATGCAGGCTGTCAGCTGTGCTGCTAATCAATCATTACTCCTGAACCCCTTACAGATGGTGCTTTATATCAAATGGCACTTATAAGGCTTTTGCATTGTGGCAAAGCATATGGAGAAGGATGGCAGTGACACTAATCCTGACACGCTCATCTCACTGTGGCGCGAGATCCTCGTTGAGCTCGTCAGCTCCAAGTTCTGCCTCCCCAGGACACGCACAGGCCCTAACACCACAGCTCTCGCGGCTCCTCCGTTACAAACAAACCCTCTGCTTAAACGGGCAGGCTCCAGGCAGTGTAGGCTTGGTAAAACAAAGCTGGACTGATTTAAATTCTAAGAGGACCAAAACGGATCTTTTAGGCAATGTGTAGTAAGCATGTTCATGGCCACACTAGCATTCACAGAATCACAGAATGGCTGAGCTTGGAAGGGACCTCCAGAGATCCTCTAGTCCAACCCCCCTCCTCCAGCAGGGACACCCAGAGAACGTGGCACAGGGTGGCATCCAGGCAGGTTTGGAAGATCTCCAGGGAAGGAGACTCCACAGCCTCTCTGGGCAGCCTGTTCCAGGGCTCTGTCACCCTCACAGGAAAGAAGTTCTTCCTCACATGGAGGTGGAACTTCCCGTGTTTCAACTTACACCCATTACCCCGTGTCCTGTCACTGGTCACCACTGAGAAGAATTCGGCCCCATTCTCTCTACATTCTCCCCTTGGGTATTTGTACATGTCAATAAGAACCCCTCTCAATTTTCTCTTCTCCAGCTTAAACAGGCCCAGCTCGCTTAGTCTTTCCTCATACGATAGATGCTTCAGTCCCTGAAGATGCTTCAGTCACGTGCAGGAGACCTGCTTCATGCAGCAGGACACCACAGGCTGACCAGAGCCACCCCTTTACACGCAGCACTGAATATGGTTTTAAATTTTTTTGTCTTGGCACATGAATACTAACTCAGATGTCTCTCCTGGAGGTCTTTTCCACCATGTTCTTCCCGTCATCATCCAAATGTCCTCAATGTATTAGTGGAAAATGATCCACCATCACGACAAGAGCAAGATGAATTTTGTCTTCTGGTTGCCAACCCTCATCCCTTAGCAGACTGCAATTCCTGCAAATCCCATATAGCCACTGTATTGCAGTTGCAGGAAATTTGTAAGCAAGACAAAACTACACGCCACATGCATATGGGTTTACTGCTGCATGAGCCTCACCAAGCCTGCTGCCAGTTCCCTTTGGAATTAGCTGTGATTGCAATAAACTGGGAAAACAGATATGATGATTGCCATGACAAGGAAATGAAGAGCAGTGAAGTAAGGCAAGAAATGAAGAGACAGAAGGAAAGTGGACAGACGTCACCACAATTTTTCTACTGATACTTCACAGTCGATCTGTACAGCCCTTAAATGCTTTAGTAATATATATATATATTTAAGAGATGAAAAGAAAAACAGTGATTGGTAAGCCAGTGCTTACTGCTGTAACTACAATTGGCTAATATCCTTGTTATCCCTCTAAGATACCCCTATTTTAACGTAAAATGAAATGCCCAAAACAATATAGTTAGCTATTTAGCAAGCAAAATTCAAGGTGGTGAGAAAATAAGCATGTAAGGTAGCCTTGCTTTAGAAAAATATACAAACCCTGCTGCCCTCTAAAGACAACACTAGGGATCTAGTTTATGGGCTTAAATGCCTTAAAGATTAGAGATAAACTTGATAATCCATCTTTAACATAGCTTGGTCACCATTTTGTCTTCAGACATTTGCACGTAATATAGGACATGCATCAGCCTATGGTTTGACATCTTCTAAGCAATGGCCAACTCCTCTCTTGTGCTCCTAACAGCAACAGCTGGGTTATGGAGCATTAAATGCAGGTATATATTTCCAGCAGCCTGTGCTAGGTTGCTCCAGCTAGCCAAGTATGATGGTCTGGGTCTCAATCTTCACCTATTTTACAACCAGACAGGAGAAATCTCTCTCAAATTTTAAATGAAGCTTTTAAATTAAAATCTTTTACTTCAGTGCTGAGATGTTTTATATACAAAAGGAAAAATCTGCATTTGCCAACACTTCCTAACTCTGCAGTGGCAGGTTCCCAAGCCCTTTTCCCCCTGAGCTATGCTAAAAGCAGTAAGTGCTGGGACAGCTCCTAAAATTATGCAGCATTATTGGCTCTCAAGTCATGTGCCATGTACAGTAACAGCAAGCAGAGAGCTCTCCTGACACATGAGGCTTGTTTCACTACTTAAACCCAATTGCTATATTGCCGTAAATGGAGCCAAAATACACTAACTCAGTATTTTCATATAGAAGGGAGAGCTGTAACTACTATGGGGGCATTACCTAATATTAAAGTTCTGTGAAATAATGCCTCTGTTTAGGTGTGGTCTATAGTTTGGAAGAATTTGGAACCATTGCAGTGTACAAAACCCAACACTTCATCGTAATAAGCTTAGTTGCCATCCATACAGAAGGCAGCAGATAGGATGGAGAACGGAAAATACTCTTTGTCACATGGAAAAGATGATAGTTGATATTGAGGACACCCCTCTTTCTCCAAGACAAAAGGGTTGACCAGGACTCCCCAGAGTTCAGCAAAAAACTCCAATCTATTAAATTACAAACTTCTCACAAAACAACTGAGTAGTGTTTTTTTTGTGATGGCCACCTGTTTCTCTAGTGAACAGTATTTTTTTTGTTGTTATTTAAGTTAAAGCCATGTTGAGCATGAAAGATTAAACAGGACAGTTTTATCACTTGGGATACTTTGTGGGATTTCCATAAGCTCATTCGCCCTCACACAGCGTCTGCCAAAAACTAAGAGCTTCCTTTGAACTCCTCATTCTGAAGGCTCCTTTAAAAAAAAAATCTAATCAAAACTGACCGTTTTTCACAGTGGGAAAGCACATATGGGAAATATTTTACACAGTTAGTTAGCTATAATAGACTTGGATAAAATTTGGTCTACTAAACTTGCTTGGAAAATTCCATTTTTCATTTTTAGGGGCTTCTGCTCTGTGACATGGAAATACTGACACTATGAACAAGGATGAGGTTAAAAGAGGGGCAATTTCTCTGCAACAGTCTAGCTGGGGAAAGGCGCTGCAGATGCTATCTGCAAAGTCTCTGCGTATTCCAGATATTGCATTAAACTCCTTGTTTTACTGGGCAAGATGGAGCCACTGAAATTAAGGGAAGATTAACGTTTTTTCTGTCATGAGAATGGTGTTAGGTAGTAAAGGCGACAGGCCCTGGAAGAGAGGGTGGTGAGAGAGACAGGTTTCCTGAGGTACCACAAGATAAACTGCTAATAGGAAGCAGTCATGCTAGAAAGACAGGGCCCAACTTCCTCCTAAAATACACATACGCAAACGCACTTCTAAAGCTGCCACGTGTCAGCAGACAGTTAGAATGGGGACATCGATTTCTTCTTTTAGAAGGACAACACCTCCTCTGAGGGCACTCAGGGGAGCCAGATGGCTGAAATATCCAACATCATGGGTTGATAAGCACAAGGTATGTTATTTTCTCTTTCTGTCTTGATATCTTTTCCGGGGCTTTCAGATCTTTTGGCCAGTGGTTGGCTCTATCAGCAAGAGCAAAAGAGACACAACGTGCAGCTGTCCTCCAGGAGAAAACAGCTGGCCCAGGAGGACTGTGTCTTCTGCTGTCCTGGAGAGTGGCGTTCTCCCCAGCCATGTGAATGCAAACCTCTAGTATTGTGTATAATAGCTGAACGAAAGTTCTGGTATTTTGGGGCTGTGAATCTTACCAAAGCTCATCCTGTCTGTTCTATCCAGACACCCTCCACGACCCAGTTTGCCCTGCATGCCACGGTATAGGTCGTTCTCCTATTTTTTTCCCCTGTTTGGGAGAAGGTAGAGGCTGTGGCAAGAGTGTGACAGTGGCAGCATCACCTAGAGCAGAGGCCACGATTTCAGCAGTGACCGACCCTGTGGGGAGCACAGCGGCCCCGTGTCGCGTCAGCACCGTCCTGCCTGTATGCACGGCCACTTCCCAGAGCACCACGGCAAAACCCTCTTCCACCTGGTCAGCAGCTTCCCAACAGCTTTTTTCTGTCACACATGAGACAGCTGGCCCTTCCCTATGCCCTAGGCCTCAAGGAGGCTCGAGCATCTTCAGCCATTCCCCAAGCAGCAGCAGCTCTGTTCTGCTCCTTGTTTCCTATGAGCTGGCAGTCGGTAGCTCGCCAGTGGGAAGTAATAAGCAGTGAGGCTGTGGTGGGGACTTTCGGACCAACGGAACCATCCCATCTGCTCAGCCTTGTTAATCTTTAAAGCCTATTCAAAGTTCAGTGCTGATGGACATAAATCTTGGCTCTCACTGCAGGTTTTCTTCGGGCACAGCTAGCAGGACTGTTCAAAGAGCCATCCTTGTTTCTGCTCTGCTCTGCTTCCACGCCGTTTGGTAACGAACACCAAAAAATTAGAAAATGCTGTAATCTACCATGCTGTAAAAGTCATAGTGATGAATAAATGGCAACTGTACCTCAGAAGTAAGAACTGTGCAGTCTCCTAGACAATTCTGGCAAGAAAAGGGATTTGGAAATAAACCACCAATCAAAAAAAACCTCAGAAAACAAAACAAAAAATGGAGATACTTACAGCCATCAGCTCATTTTGTTGCTACAAAAATAGGGGACAAACTGCTTACAGTACCATGCGGTCCACGTATACAAAGAGGCAAGATGTGACAGTGTGTAAGCACAGGAGCTAGGGCAGAAAAGCCCATCGCGAACACAGCACTTCTCATGGCACAGCGTAGTGGCTATAGGGAATACGCTCCCAGGTACAAGCTGGCTAGTTTCATATTCTGTTTCTGGAGATTAGGGAGGAAAAGAATAGATTTTTTCAAGCACTCAACTCAAAAGTGGCACAAGAGTGGCAATATGCAAAATTAATTTGAAAAAATGATCACTGTCACTTTACATTGCCAGTGACACCTTTGCCACTTTTACCTGCTGATCAGATAGAAACAATTACTACAAACTAAAGCGGAGAACAGAAGAGAAACCATTACAAAGCAAACTGCCCATCCTGCAAAACTCAAGCCCCTGAGCTGGAAGTGCTGTAAATTCATTTACCACTGCCCTTGCAACACACATGTGCATCTGCCATCCATTTTGCACGTTCCCTCCTCAATTCTGCTTCTGTTCAGCCAGTACTTATTAGAAAAGGAGCAAAGGAAAAGGAATAGAGAAAAGACCCTATACTTTCTAGCAAAAAGCACATATAATTCACTTTGTAGCTGAGGATGACAGAGTAATTTTGTTTCCAGACCTAGCCATTTTCTTCAGAGTAGACTGGCAAACTGTAGCTTGAATTAATTGTTAGAGCCAGAAAATGAGACAGCCAAAAGCCCTTACCTCTTCTGCAGCGCTGCTATTATCAGGCATATGCTCTATACATTACAGCAGTTCTTAACCAAATTTCACAGACAGTATTTTTAATCAAGAAGTCGTGATTCACCATGTAACTCTAGCTTACCATTTAATTTCTAGTTTTGCATATGCTAACACAATTTACCAATTTACTGAAAGATCTGGCCTGCTCAAAACTCATCCCTCTAAAAGTCTTTGTACCCAGGAAGAAAAAACAACAAACAAACAGAAAAAAAAAAATCAAAACTGCAGTATCGAGAGCCAAGTCAGTTTTGGTCCCACAAGGCTCCTGAAGATTCACGATCTACTGTCTGAGGATGGCCCTTGGGCAAAATTTTACACAAATTAACTGCATTACCTGATGCTGCCACCAGATGTCAGGGAGCAATAGAGAAAATTTAATTGCAGTTGTCCTAAGTGAAAAGCTGGTATTACGAAGGGGAGGGTGCACGTTAAAGCCATATCAGCCTTGCCATCTCTGTGACAGTCGACTCAAATTGATTTAACTAGTAATTGCCTCAACAGGGCTTATCACCCCCTATCTACAATCTATCAGGTTTTGAGAGTGACATCAGGCAAAGGGAACAAAAAAGGAATTCAAAAAGAAAAGGCTTGTTTTTTTTTCTGAAGCTGGAAATTCAAAAGAAAAACCCCAAGGTAATGCAGCAGCATAATGTAGGTCTTGAAGGCAAATAGCTCAGAAATATCCAAATTGCAACATTAAGATCAGCTCTGCTTTGTGCATATGTAACTATATTATTACATGTACTGTCATCTTCTCTCCTTTAATTATCATGCTGTTGGCAGCAAACTGTACACACTTCGCTCTGCTTCTCAGCCTTCTCCAAATCCCCTGTCAATGATGAATAAAATATAGGAGGATGCACTAGAAATTCCTCAGCAGACACATTCTTCCTGCCAAACGCAGAGAGTGCCTTTAAATCACTCCATAGCAGGGTTTGGGAGGACGGCCTGGAACACATGATGGAGAAGCAGGGCATATGAGGCGACTTCAGCATGAGTTTGAAATCGTGTGTCACACGCAGGTGGCAACGCCACAGTTGGGTTTGGCTTGCAAGATGAAACTATCTTTATACGACTACACACTACACCAGCCTGTCTTCTCCATATGCCACCTTTGCAGAAATGTATCAGAGAGCTTTTTAAACATTATTACAACTATTTTTTTTGCATTCCTTCAACATGAGGAGGATGTCAAAGTGGTCTCTCTGAAGATGTAATATACATTTTCTTGTAGGAAAAAAAAAAAACAAGTATTTTCAAAAAGAGTATCTTGAGTCCCTTCCAAGGCAAGATGCAAGTGCTACAAGCATGGCTAGAAGGGGTAAATTCCCACTTCCATTATGGCACAAATCAGTCCAAAAGCATGACTGAAGTCATGGCTGTTTAAATCACACCTTCAGCTGGCTTTGGGAAGAGAAATTTGGAGGTCCAGAGGTGAAAAATATTTCTCTGGAAGGTTAGCTAACCAAAAAACCTGTCCCAACACTCGAAACCATTTAAGGACTGAAACGAGTCAGCACACCGGCTGGGGAGAAGAGACAAGCTTCAAAAGGCAGTCAACAGAGTCTGGTAGATTACTTAGTTTTCTATAGATTAGATCTACAGATTAGACACAGATCTATAAAACTGTGATTTTAGACATGTGTCCTGTATCACAACATTAAATCATTGGGCAGCTTCTTGCGCACCCTGAGCACGACGCAAGAGGGGCAGCAGCGGCAAAAACAGCTGGCATCCCAAAAACCCGTGAGTGAGATGGAAATGGGAAGGAGGGATGTCAGCAGTGGAACAGAATGGGCAGCACTTTGTTTCGGATGCTTAGTGCCAAACACTGACTGCTCAGGAGATTAACAAGCGGACGGGCCACACCGGCAGCTAGAGCGGGTGCTCCGGCGCTGCCCTCGTAGCTGCTGGTCGCTATCCACAATACAGAGCAGTAGGGAGTATAATGGAGTATACGGAGCATAAGGCAAACTTCTGTAAAGTGGTGTGCACCAGCCTTAGCACAAACAAGGCACATGGCAGAATCTGATAAAAACTGTGGACGGCTTGAGCACCAAATGCCCCAGCGATGAGACGGCCCCATCCTTCTGTTAAGGCATAACACTAGGGAATTCCCACTATAATGAAGTGCAGTTCTGCCTGCTGGGCTGTGTCCAGTTTTGCATGCTATAAATACAACCATTAAGGGTGCGTATTGGTTCCACAATATGTCAGGCAGCAGACACTTCCAGCACGAAACATTACAGACAGTGTTTCATCCTAAAACGTCCTGATCCATCCATTGATCCTTTGGGATACGGCAACCCAGGTGGGAAGGAGTTTAGGATTACAGTTTTGTTACCTGATGCCCAATACCTTTTGCAGCCACCTTTTGCACTGTTCAAATTTATGCTATAAACAGCATTTGTAAAATCTCCAAAAAGGTACTCAGGTCCTTACTTATTCATGACATTTTGAATAATTCATAAAACGGGATTGACAAAAGAAAGAGACAGGGACAAACAAGGTGCTCCAGATTAGAAGGTATGTACAGACCTGAAGAAAAAAAACATTTGACTTTGCAAGATAACACTGCGAAGTTATCTGCCAGGCTAGGCTTTAAAGCCATACGATGTCCCTTCATGCTTCCAAAGGCACATCAGCAACCGCAGGAGAGATTAATGGCTCAAAGCAGCACCAGGCTCAGACCTGCTGAGCTCGTGGCGTCCCTTTCCTACGCATGGCCTTCCCCCCGCACACGGGAGCAGGAGGCTGCGCAGAGTGCTGAGATGTCAGCTGAGACTACACACAAGCCACTCGAGGCAATGCACTGCCAAAGTTGCGCTCTACCTCTCACATTGGACTGCAAACAACTGCAAAATGGGGCTACGGAGCACAACCCAAATTCCGTAGTAAGCAAAGCAGAAAACTTTGATTAAAAACAATAATAATAATAAAGGTCTTCAGCATCCAGTATACTTAAAATTTGCTCAGCCAGTTCCCTAACCAAATGCAAGGCAGGCCAATCATACCCTGCAACTGCAGGCACCAAAAGGAGTTCATGTTTGAAGCTCTTATCATCAGTATTTGAGTTGGACAGAACAAGGTCAAACTCAGTTTTGCTCAGTCTGATATAATGCAGACTGCTGGATCCGATCCTGCTCACCAGGATGTAAGGCTTCATACTTCTTTCCTATACTTATGTTGCTATGTACTGCCAGCAAAGTGCTAGTGCTAGAGCATGACATGCCAACAAAAAGATAAAAATTGAAGTATGGTGAACGTTTTCTGAGGAGGGAGAGTTGGTTAGGCCAGTTCTTGGCTTCTGCATTACAAAAAGAAACCTCCTAGCTTCCACCCAGAAGACAAACAGAACAGCTGATGTTATGAAAGAAGATGGCAAGACTGAGAGGGTGAAATTTAAGACATCTTATTCAACCCTCAGAAGGAATCTAAAGCTTCCAGTTCCAAAGAAAAGCTGTTCTGTTGTTCTTAAAACAAGCAATATATATATGAATATATAAAAATAATAAAGAAAAATAAATTTAGTGTTGCATCTTTGGCTTATAGATGAATACTTCCTCAAAAGCTGTATTAAAAATTAAAGAAATACTTCAAAAATATAGAAACACTCTGTACACAGAGGATGCATTAATTAACCTGTGTAAAGAAATCTTCCCAAGCACATTATAATTTTAAAACTAATTCAACGCTTTCCCAATTGATGGGCTTTGCCATGGCTTTCATTCGCTTTTAAGGGTTAATGGATTTGAACGCAAAGACGGAAGAGAAGAAGGATTTAATACTAAGAACCTTCAGTGGAACTATCACCTCTCAGGGGCCTGAACATCCTCTTGGAGCAAGTTCTCTGCTATCACAGAAAAAAATAATAGGAATGGATAACTTGTACTACAAGGCAGATGTCAAACCATTTAACTACATCTCTTCCCCTTAAAAAAGCTATTAGAAATCAGTAAAAATCCTGAAAAAGAATCCAGAAAAAAAGGAAAAAAAAAAGAAGTACATTGCATCCTTGGCTGAGTGCACTGAGACAAATCTCTTCTCCGTGAGACAGACACAGGTAAACGGCCCAAGTCAGAGAGGATGGTTAGATAACTTAATCCATTTACCTGTGGGAAAACAGCTGTAGATAAAAACGTAGCCATGAACTTGCCACACAAAGTAAAGCGAAAGTAATCAGCATAAGGAAACTTCCACCCTCATATGAGTTCCTGCATTCCCAAGAGGTTCAATCAAAGCACAGGGTAAGGAGAAAGCCTGACGGGATGCCGTGAGATCATCTCTGGAAAAAGATCTCCGCATATGCTCACCAGTGGGGGCTTTCTGATTAGACCAAAGCTTACTGTAAATTCAAGGGCTTGCAAAGAATTATCAATACGGCTTCTTAATGTTTCACCATATCTTCTGCAATTACCAGGGAACACAAAGATCAATCTGCGACTGAATTACAAAAATAGTTTAAAAAGAATCTGATATCCATCTTAAAAAATTCCGTTCATTTTTACAGAAAGAACTGGGAAGATAGAGTCATTAAAGATTTATTTTTTGTATTCACCACCTCAGATGTTCCCAGCCCTGAGACAGCAGTGCGCGGCGCCCGCTGCCGCCTGGCTAATTATAGCACGGGTTTCGTTCTCAAGACCCCGCTGATACGGCTGTGTGAAGAGACGCAGCTCCACGACACATTCACCAACGGGAGTCTAAAAATGACCGGCTCTCGTCTGCCCAAATTTCACAACCACCATTTAACTGCTGACTGCCAGGCGGGAAACACATCAGAGCAACAATCTGCCTCCCTCCCCGCGCGCTTCCAAAACTGGCAGCCGGTTTCTGCTTCCTTCGCCTCACGTCTTAGCAGCCGCACTTTGCTGGCGGTGCAGAGACGCTACAGAGGCTGCAGAGCTCTACCCAAGGCAGAGCCACGACGTTTCCATGCAGCCCTTACCCTCCCTGCAGCTCAAAGAGACTCCACGTGAGGAAACATGGGCAATGGGAAGCAGACTGACCACAAATGCGTGTGGATGAAGTGATCAAAGCCTGGAGGCGTAGGGAGACCACTGTCTCCTGACGCACAGAAAAGGCCCATCTGAAAACCACGAGGTGGTCCCACTTAGACCTGGTGCCTGGCCCCCTTGGCGCTCCATGCCGCAGGCCCAGCGGTCGCGGTGAGGCCACCTGAGCACTTGCACCGGAGTGCGAATGAGGGAGCGTCGGTGGCACCAGGGCACCTCAACAAGGGGCCTCAAGGCAACTGGCCTTGGGGAGGAGGGGAGGGGGATGGAATTTTAACTCCCTACAGAGCTGGGACTTTCAAAGAAGAGCCACAGCTGTGCGGGGTAGCGGGACACCTGCTACATACAAGTTTCTGCACGTAATTTTCATGGGGAGGTCAGTGACGGCTTATCAAGAGAGTACCTCTGTTGTTAAGAGAGTACCTCTCTGGTTACCTCTCAGGCTGCAGGTCCCCCTCCCTGGGGCGTTGCCTATGAAATAATAACTGCTGACCAGTTACTCTTCAATTCTAAATATTTGACAAGAACCTAAAGGAAAATAAAGTGGAGGGAGATCACTTCTAAAATGTTTTCCTTAATCTGGAGAAAGCAAGGACCTCCTGAAGACCACACGCTGCTTGACCCTGGGTCAAAACAACTGGAGGGACTGCAGCACATATTTCCACCTCAAAGTTGTTTACCGAATTTTGCCCTTCCCTCAGGCCCTGGCCTTCCCATGATTAGCAGCGATGTGTGAAGATATTCTGCTATCAGTACCCTTTTCATTGGAAATACTCCAGCCCACTAGCCTGAAATGACTGCTATGAAGTGCAGTGTTAGGAGAAGCCACCAAAATTTCTCATTCCATAGAAGTCCTCCCAGTTTCTTCAAACGCAGTCAGAAGCAGGCAGTGAAGCTCACCTGGTTCGCAGCAGCAAAGGGCAAGATCCTTAAGATTAAGGAGATATTTAAAATAAAAAGAAAAGTAGTGCTAAGTAGACAGCAAAAATACGTAATGAAGGGAGAGAATAAGATGAAACAAGAAAAAAGAGTAACAAGATAGTGCACCCAGCCTTATCACATCTTAGTTACTTTTCAGTCTATGCAAGCTCCATCTCTTGCAATCAGTTCCAGTTGCACCTAAACTAAATGTGATCAAAGTTGCTGTAATTACTTGTACTCTTTAAGTATCAACTCATCAGGAAGAATGAAACAGAGTCATCTCATCAAATGCTTCTAATTATTACAGTCTTTCACAGTAGGAGTCTGCCTCTTCCATCACTGCAGACATCTGCTATCAGGAACCTGAAGACAAATTTGTGTGAAGACTCTTTTTCCAGATTATTTCAGTTTGAACATTTGTCAGTGCCACACATGCTATCTGCATTCTCCCCAGCTGTCACATCTAAAACACATAAAGAAGATTAAAAAAAAGCAATTTGTGCAGAAGTAATATATATTTAAAATACCTACTGTGAAATCTGCACACCGACAAGATATTTAGGAATATATACAGTACTTGAACCTACATTTACCTCAGCCTGAGAACCATGCTAACTTTCCATTCCATGGGGCTACTTAACATGAGGGCTTTCCAGCTTCAGCATTCTTGAATTCCAGTTCTAGATGCATCTGGAAGCATGTTCTTGAACATTTAAAAATAAAGAAATATAGCCATACCTACATTTCCCTCCTATCAATTACCAAAATCCTTACACTTATGACCGACCTACATTACCCTGTGTAGTTTTTAATGCAGCATTAAGAAGATTCTCAGGCAAAGAAGTGCCAGCAGTGCTCTGGACAGTCACTCAGTGTTGCAACTCCATATAGCTAAACTAGCAAGAACGAATGCTAAAGAATTAGCACCCTATGAGTTTTCACTTCTGGGCTTTCTAACCATGAAGGACTTCATGGCAGAATGTGCGAGAAAGCTCCAGGTCCCTGCACCTAAAAGTACTGTATTTTTCTACCCACATAAGCACACCTCTAGGTGCTGTCACCACAGACGTTCCCTTAAGCAGTCAAGGAAACTGAATCTTGAAAAAAGAGCTTCGAGAGCTCAAAGGTGGAGGCTGCTCTTGGTCAGATAAACTCCACGCAATATGCGCAGCAAACAGAACCCCACATTAGAGCAACTGCTATGAGGGTGTTATTTCAGGGGATGTAGTTATGTTTATGATATAACTTTCCATCTTAGGCAAGCAAGTTCCAGAGTCGCAAACACTGCAAAAACAGGCTATTCCAATCGGACCTCTATGAAGGGCACAATTTTTGCTGGTTTGTTTGTTTAATACAGATTTTAAAGCAAAGTATGACATTCTTGATTGCCAAGTCTCTTCTTAGGTCTATTTTTGCAACAGAAAACACTTCTCACAGGTCTGGAACGCAGAACATGGGCCATGACTGCAGGGCCAGGACTTTTAAGTCTTTCACAGAATCACAGACTGGCTGAGGTTGGAAGGGACCTCTAGAGATCATCTAGTCCAATCCCTCTGCTCAAGCAGGGACACCCAGAGCACATGGCACAGGACGGCATCCAGGAAGGTTTGGAAGATCTCCAGAGAAGGAGACTCCTCAGCCTTTCTGAAATATTAACTGTAAAAACTGCAACTCCTCCAGAAACCTATACATAGAATGTGTCCCCTAACCTGATAGCTACAGAAAATTAGAAGAATTCATATTCAGCTGTGTCTTTCAGCTGCCAACACAAAATATCCCTTGCAGGGGTTGAAACAACGCTTCATTATGCCCAACTATACAGGTTTGTCTGGCTGTAGATAGCTGCTCTCAAGGACGTTGCCATAATACTGCACAACACAATGACATCTGCACCAGAGGCTCAATCTAACCAGGCATTAAAAAGACAAGATGACCCTTAAGGACCTTGAAAACTTGCAATCAGAAGACTGTTTTAGGGAAGGTGGCCTATTTAATTGTCAGGATTTCTTCCTAAGATGAAGTACAGAAAGTTGATCTTTTACTCAAAACACCTGAATACACTGCCCAGCTTTAAGAGAAACCCAAAGCTAAATTTTACACGCTTAAAATGCAGTTAAGCTACAGATTTTGCTTAACTAGTAGCATAAACTACAGCTGTTGGCTTTATGCTAGGTCTCATAAGCAGGATGATTGCTTTATCTATTCATAAGTTTTGGACATGCCTGGTTGTAGCTGAAAGATTAGCTCTGAAATAGTAAAATCCTCTTAAGAGTGAAAAACAGAAGGCTTGGCAGGAATAATTTGAGTTATGCTCTCTTCTTGCCATCAATTTGTATGGTCTTGGGAGCCAAAAAGGAAGATATCTAATAGAGATAATGCAAAGATTGTTGATAAATTGCTCATCAGCTCAAAGCCAGATACGGAGAGGGGCCAAAGGACATATCTCATTTCAGATGAAAAATGGTCAGTAGCCAACATTAAAGCAAGGGACATTGCCAGCTACAGGTCAGTCACAAAAAAAATCCACAGCATTAATTTTCTTGACAATACGCAGTGCACAAACAAGCAGGAATTGTTCCCGAAGAAGCTAGTTTGTTCTCAAGATGATCCAGTTCCTCCTAGTCACCGTGAAAATCCCACTGACGCAGCGATTGTCACGACAGGAGCACATCTGCAATACACGGAAACAGCAGCACCTTGGGACCTCAACAGAGCATGGCATTCTGTTCAGAGGATGCTGCTCTCTCTGCTAATCATTCCCAAACGAATGAAGAACTAAAGAGTTATATCTATCCAGCATCAGTCAAAGAACTGCTCATTGGCTTTGCTGTGACACAGCATAGCTTCCTTTAAAAAGTCTGCTTCCTTGCTTTCATTCTTGATGGAGAAAAAAGGGTGATAGGACTTTGCTTTCTATCAGCCTATGATGATGCCAAAGAATAGAGAAAATTATGGCACAGGGCTCCGTGTGAATATTCCATCACTGTTCTCACTCTGTAAACAGAACCTATACTCCTGTTAGGATCCTATAAACAAACACAGCTTTCTAATTGAAACAACCCTAACTTCTCTCTTTGCAGCCTCCTTTGCTTCGATATTGTGCACCACTTCTATTCTCTGCTACCATCTGTGCTTGTTTATCATGGATCCAGGATACATTATTCCCTGTATTCGCTTAAACTTCCATTTTGATTACTGAGCTTTCATCGAAAATGCTCTTCAAGAGGAATACATCACGAATTTCCCTCTTCCTAATATCAGCAGTAATATAATCCTGAAGCACCCACCATATCAATAGGTGCTGTAGCTCAGGAAGAACGCAAGCTCTGCTGCCAAAACACAGCAGAAGGGTTTGGGAAGCAGCATGAAAAGAATGTTTCCTTACGGCATTTATCCGGAAGTTTCTCACTGACCTTGACTCCACCTGCGATTCCTTAAAGCTAGAACTAGACCTCTGTCCTTGGGGACAGGCGGACAGACAGAGGGAGAGACAGGAAAGGTGAGCAGTACAGCACAGGCATTAGGCACCTTCATTCATTCCCTGGCCCTTGCGGGGCTATTGGAGATAGGAACAGCTTTGTCCTGCTCCTAACAAGGCTTGTGCAAAGGGTCAGGCATTTGCCTTGGCTCATGTCCAGTAACCTCATTCTGATCCTCATCCTCCTCCTCTGAAAGAGGCCAGCACCGCACACAAATCTAATTGCTTTGTGGGTAGCCCTGTCGATGACTCTGAAGCAAATAACAACCATGGGCCCTGTCTCAGCAAACTGCATTTGTTCTCATTACTGCCTGCAACATTGCATGTTCTTTGCTGTTTCCACCAGAGGTTGATTTGACCTGACATATGACCTGCAATCCTCACCGACATGGCCTTTTCTCTGCTCTGTGGTTTCCCCCCAGGCAAATGTTTGAACTGGCCTTTACACGAGGGCCCTCAAGGGCAGGGGGCAAAAGGGAACTGCAGAAAAGATGGAGAAGAGAAAAGTCACACCAGCATGTGGGCAGCAGCACAGACCAGGCGTTTTACCAGAAGAGACAGACCTTCCTCTCACTGGTGGGGATGAAACACATGGCAGAAGATGAAAGTTGGTGCTGTTGAGCTTTCCATTAATCATGGCATGATGAGAGAGGCTGGCGTGCTGGCCCTGTCAGGACAGGGCACAGGGGCGTCATTCCAGCATGTCCGGTCCCTCCCATGACGGCAGTGCAGCTGAGCAGGGATCTCACACAGCGGAGCTGGAAACAGCCGCTCTTAGAGCAAGAAGGCATGAAAGCATCTGAAACAACCAGCCACATCTCGAAAGAAAAAGGCCAGCAGTTCCCAGAGGTAACAAGTCCCAGAAAAATGAAGGAGGCCAAAGGATCTTGCGAGGGAAGCCTGGCAGGCCCAGCCCCCTGAGCAGCATACAGATGAGGAGCATCCCTGTGAGCAGCCTATCCCGTGGCAGCCGCCCGCGCGGCCGCCCGCTCGGCTCCCGGCACCGGGACAGTGCCGGCTTTGTTAGCAAGAAACGCGCCGGCCGCAAGCGCAAGGAGAGAGGGGCCCTCACACGGGCATCACGCTACTGAGGCTGGACACGGCCCTAAAAATACACTGGCAGATACGGCCATTGCGTGCACGCACCGAGTTGGTTAGGGCTGGGGCACTCCGAAGTGTTTCTTCCGTTTCACCGTTCACCGTTTCAAGCTATAACGTCATCCTATAATTACCTGAAATTATCCCTATTCTGTTCAACTTCTGTACTGATGAGAAGCTCACAAGCAGCGTGCATTGTCAGGAGAGGCTTAAACATACACCGAATGTTACTAGATAAATGAAGCATGCACTTTCCCTGTGTGCTTTTTTAATCTTGCAAGTATTGATTCGCAAGGCTATCACGAGTTGGTACTGTTCATGCAAGCTACTCCACAGAAATTAAGTGGGAATGGACTTTCCTTCTGCTTCTGTTCTAAGACAAAAGTGTTATGGCACTGTTTGGCACAATTTGTGCATTTTATTCCGAAGCAAAGGTACGTTTTAAACTGCAGAGACAACTAGCATTAAAACAGACAGAGGAGAGAAAGTCTACCATTAACAAAACAGAAGAACAGAATTTCCACAAAAACGTAACGTTGAGGAAGCAGTGTACTTTTTTTACTGAGCTTCCTTGCAGAAAGACATAGGGTAAATTAAGAAAGTCTAAACTTCAAATAATATATTATTCACAAAATTTTCTTCCCCACCTCTATTACTGTGTGAACATCTGACCAATTGAGCCCCTCCTTTTTTTTTAATTGATCATTTCAAACCATTCACTGTATCTGACTAGTGAACCTTGCATGTTTGATTTTCGTACTGTGTGCAGATGGGCTATACACACAAGTATGAGCATTGTGGCCTACCAAGCATAAAACAATAAATTTAGATTAAAAATAAGAAAAAAAAAATCCACTCTAATGCAATTTTAGAAGCTCGAGAGAAAAATACAGTCTGTGTGCTGGAGATGGTCAGACTGTCAGAATGCCAGGAAAATCTTTAACGGTCACATATAAAGTTGCAAAACATAAATATATTGGAATAACCAAATAATTATATGCAAGAATTGCTTTTGTAAAGAAAATGATGGGCTACATAGGAATAGTAAACTAGTCTTAAGCCCAATTCATATTCTTTAGGCTCCACATTTATACCGACTGTAACGAGAAAGATATGCTTAATTAAGCTTTTTATTTAAATGAAAGGCTGCTGGAGCATGAAGGCAAACAAACAAACAAAAAATCCACCCACATCTCTGGTATGTACTCCCCCTTCCCTTTGCTTCACTTAAAAGAAAACACAGAGGAGATTAATTTATTGTTCTCTAGGTAAAATCAATTAAATAAATAAACAGCTTGTCACTCTGGCTTTAGAAGAAGTCTAGTGGAAAATTTCTTTTCCCAGGAAACCTATTTTGGGAAAGTAATAAACCACTGGCAAGAGGCGAAGGCTATAGCAAAGCCTAGAAGGAGGCATTAAAGGAGAGCGCGCGCGCAGAGCCCCACACGCGGGCCCGCCGCGCTGCGGCTGAGGCGCTCGCGCTTCTCTCGCTCTGCTCCCTTTGCGTCGCGCGTGTCCGTTGAACGCTGATCCCAGGCGCAGCGCTTGGCGCGCAGCAGCCACAGCCACGGGCTCTCCTCCCTCTGACGGGCAGAGGAACCGAAACGGAGGTGAGAGGGATTGCACTGATCACTCCCATCTGTGGCAAAACTGGGAGTAAACCCAGATGTGCTGCGACCCCACAGAGCGCTTGGTTTGGCTTGGCCATGCAGAGTGCCCCTGGGCACAGGCCTGTAACCAGGCCTTCTAGCCTGGTAGCACAGCCACAAAGAGCCCGAAGGGGCCTAAGAGGTCCTTAGGTGTCATCCTGACTCCTTCAGGACATCCATGGAATCTGAGGACTCCCTCTCTGCTCTGCTCCTGCCGCTCGCTGCAGCAGAAGGGATACCCCTTCCACCAGGGACAGCACCGAACAGCAATAAAACACGGCCCAGCACACCCGGGAGCTGCCCCGTCACCCAAGCGCGGCGGGGAAGCCAAGAGGCTCGGGGAAAGCGCCTGCAGAAGGAGCTGTGAGCCACAACCGCCACGCACAGCGCGAGCGCACGGTGCCCAGGGCACAGCGTCTCGCTCCACCTTCGGCCGAGCATTCGCACTGGAAAATCCCGATCTATCAAACTAGGAAAACCACTGCAATTCCACTGGAAGACACTGATGCAGGGAATTATTGGGCTTGCATGAAGAAATACACACACGGAGGGTCTCTGTGCCCCTCCATGGTTGTCAAGCTGCACCATCACAAATCGTCCGTGAAGAAAGACGTAAAGCCGCTCTCTTCCACTGCGTGGTGAGACACCAAAGTGGAGAAGATGATTACGCACAGTGGAGGAAATGTTTCCTTTGGCAGCAGTTAAGAAAATACTATTCATTCTGTATATAGCCTGCATGCTTCTGCATAATAAAGAGAGCAATTGAACAGTCTTTTAAGAAGTTTACTGGGTCACATTTCTCCTGGACTAAGGCCAGCACTCCCATTATTTGCCAGGGCCGGGTGCACGTTACACAAATCTTTTACTGCTCTCAATCCTTTTTTTTTTTTTTCCACTTATGCTGACATTGCCTGAAAACAGAAACATGAACCCTGAAATTACTTTTCATGCAAAATGTACTTCCAGAGGTTATTTAGGGCAAAAAGAATAAAAGTGCCCTCCTTGCTCCTTAGGTGGCCAGAAGAGCATGAGCAGGGGAGCCTGTGCACTTGAGCGTTGGACAAGATTGAGAAGCACAGTGAGATACAAGGAAGGGCAGAATAATGCAAGTCGTTCAAGTTAACGGCACGAGTCATAGCAGGAAAATTATGCCGGCCAGGATGGTCTGCAGGAAAGTGCACTGCGGATAAATCGCATTTTGCATCTGATCATTTGTGCAGCTTTCTAAGGCAGTCAGTCCCCCCCTGCCACCCCAGTGAAGGCAGCACGCCTTCCGAAAGGCATGTGAGGCAAGATGCTGCGGGCAGGGGCCTGGGCAGCAGCACTGCCTTCCTCTCAACGCCTTCGCACCATCCGCAGCCTTTCACGGCTCTTTGGGGAACCACTAAAACAAGGAGACACCAGCAGTTGCACAGAGAGTGTCCAGGGCTCTCTAGGTCAACAAAATGGGAAGCAACACATCTTTTAAAAGAGAAGCAACTTCTTACACAAGCTGACGGAAAATCTTCCCAAGAAAGCCCTGAAAAGAGAAGAGGGGGAGAAGGAGAAGGAGACAGATATCCAGGGCTTGGAGTGCCTGTCCCAGTCCTCTATTCACTGCCCTATGTGTAATAAACACCTCTCTGTGAGGTAGCAACAGCCCCGCTGCCGGCACAGCCACCAGGCTGAACTCTACCCCGTGGCAGTGCCATCAGTCGTCCCTCTTGGTGTCACTCCTCATACCTTCCCCAGCTCCAAGGGGGACAGGGCTCCACACCATGAATGCTATAAACCCAAACAGACTGCAAGAGAGATACAAAACACTCTTTCTTGCCTTCCTTTTTCTAGTAGCATTTTAATATTTCAGGTATTCATATCTAACCAAAGCTCATCACAAGCTACATTTCAATAAATGAACAGCTGTGCAGGATGGCTTGCAGGAAGAAGGAAGCCAGGAGCTCTACACACACAGTGACACAGCTGTGACAGGAACAGAAAGGGGAGCAGAAGGGCAGAAAGCCCAGGCTCTGCCATGGAAAAAAATTAGCCTTCTCCTGCAGAATATTTAGTGCTCTCTGGATATCTTGGACAGGGCGGTGCTGCCGAGCAGGGCACAGCGCGGCGCGCTGAGGAGCTCCAGAGTGCTCTGCTCGGGGGCTGTGCAAGGCCAACCCGCTTTCCTGTCTGCAACAGAGGCACACGAGGCCTCAGCTCAGCGGAGTCAGCGAGCTGGCCTGTCGGAAGCAGGAGGCACATGTGAAGGTAAAGCCTCTAAATAAACAGGCACTGAGTTACATTTGCAAGGCCCAGCCAAGAGTTTCACTGCTTGCTCTCATTACACTCACTAATGGACAGCATGTGGCCATGCCACAAGCACAAGAAAATATTCTTTATGCTGTCTGGGTTTAGCTGATGTTGGATAATTCTGAATTCCTTTCCAGAAGGCTCATCTGTGGCAATCTGAAATCATTTCAGAGCTATAAGCAAGAAGGGGAAAGGTGTGGAAGGAGAGTAGGTAGATGGAGGGGATAATGCCTTTCAACCTCTCCTACTAACAGATCTAAGAGCCCCAATAGCTTAATTTCAAGCCCAAGACCTAATTTAATATGCAGCAGTAACACTGCCAATGCACTTAGAAAGAGCCACTTCTTTTTGTACTGATGAAATTTGTTCTTTAAGGAGTTTGCTTAGGAACTCACTTTCTTGTTTAGAGGACCAACAGTTTAGAGCTCCAACAGTTGACCCTTTTATTGAGGTAGCTACCTAGAAAGCTTAGTAAAATTATGTGCAGACTTTTACGGATACCCTTACGAAGAGCAAAAATCAGCAGTGCAGATACTTGCCTTGCACCTCAGCTATCACCTAAGAGGTAGGTGACAGGGGTGACAGGCTCCATCTCTGCAGAGCACCACAAGCAGCAGGAGAGCCAGGTCCTGCCTAGGAGCACGGCCCCTCTTGGATGGAATCACCAGCAGAATGAGGGGCTCTCCTTAACATCCTTCCGCAAAAGCTTCTGAGTCTGACTGACCTCCGCAAAAAAGGCCTTTGCTCTTCTCCTCTGCAAGATCAACAAGTGACAGCAGCTCTTGGACCCCAAGCTCCTTCCTGAGAGCACAGGGTCTCGATGGAGTTTAACAGGAGCAGCTCAGCAGTGGCATCACCCCTAGAGATTAAAACCAGATGCCTGTCTAGACAGAAGATGGCCCATCAGGTGCTTAATGGGATATCTTACTGTTCTGAGCTACGTTTCCGAGTCTGCCACAAGCACCCCCAGCTGGGACCCGCACCAAGGGCCTGGTACGAAGAGGCTGCAGCTGTGCAACTGTGCCCTAATGCCTGGCAAAGCCGCCAAACCAGGGGCAAGTACGCAGAAAAACAACAGCAAGAGGAAATCTAGACTGCACTGCGACACAAGGTGCCACCTCGCTGCGCTGTGCTGCGCAGCAGCGGTTCCGTTCCCTGGCGCCCACACGGCCCTTCACGCTGCGCCGGTGCTCTCCTCCACTGCTCTCCAACGTCACCTCTTGGCACTTCGGAGAGAAGGTTTCGCTGATAGGTGGTGACTCAGACCAGCTGGCACTGAGGAACAAGCTGACAGCACATTTAATTAACAAATTAACTTTCCACTCTTAAGTAAGCGCTGCAAATACTACACATATTCAAGAATACAACATAGAATTTCTACCTGACATTTTTCCAAGCTTATTTTCTCAGTTTCCATTAAAAAGCAGTTTACCTAGCACATCACAAAATGTTCTGCTGACCACGTTTTGCTCTGTATACTGCTTGGTGGCTGCAGGGTGAGTTAGCCAATTCCTCTGAGTCACTTCTAGCAGTGTCTCACTCCATCAGTGGCACTGATTTGTGCAAGGGCCCAATTGCCTGGCCCTTCTCCAAGCAAACCAGCTCTTTCATCTGAATCTACTAGTGCCTCTTCTGAGTAAAATAAATAAAGTAAAATAAAATAAAAATAAATAAGTAATAAAATCACGGTCTTGCAGAACACCTGCATCCCATCAGGAAAGGACAATTCAATCTTGGAGGAGTTCTTTGGATTGACTTGGAAGAAGGATAGGAAAGTTGAGAGAAATAAACAATCTGTTTATCTCCTGGAAAGATCCTTAACATTTTTCCCTTTACTTCTTAATCTAAAGCTTTCAAACTTTGGGAAAAAAAAAAAAAAGTTGGCCAGTGCCAGTACTGATGAGTACAATGTATTTCTGGCAAATGTGCGACCTTGAAAAGTAGTGGTAAAGCGACACAAAGGTAACTTAATGTGCAAACTCACACTGTTAAAACCCTGAATCAAATGTTTGCCCTAAAGATACACACTCTCATTCCTCTGTTTTTTTGCGTGTTTTTTTTGTTGTTTTTGTTTGGTTTTTTGGGGGGGAGGGAGTCATTGCCTTTTTCTCCCTCCTGCATGTAGCCTTCATTTGCTGTGTCAGAAGAGGAGATCTATCCTTAGCTCATTCTAAAAGCCTTTCAGCAATGGTGTTTGCATTTCCCAAGCTAAGCCATTCCCCAGCTGAGGACTGAAGCCCTCTTCCTCCCGAGCACCTGTGCTCGCAGCAGCCATTCCCCAGCACAAAGGGCTCGGGGCCTCCAGCAGCCGCGGGTCAGACAACATCATGAGCGCAAACTGCTTCACAAGCAGCTGGGCTCAACTGCTCCAAAGCGTTTCCAGAGAGGGGCCTTGTGACAGGACCCTCACGCAGTCCCTTTGATAGCAAGACACGAATTCCACACTTAGAGAAGTAACTGCTTAGCAGACATTTAGTTTTAATTAAGAGCCTGCTGAAGGAAAGCAGGGAAGGGAGACAGAATGACAACAGGAACCTAGAGGACAGCTTCCTCTCTCTTCGGGATAGGGACACTGCAGATATCTGCAGTGATCTGCAAGAGCAAATGGAGGTGAGTCAAATCACCCCTGGGACTCACAGCATCACATGGAAAAAATCTCTGGCCAGGAAAAACAATTTAAGAAGAATGAAATTCCCATTCTTCCCTCTAGAGAAGGATAATTCTGATGGGTCCACTGCAAGTAAAGCAAGAAGAAATTCTGTATTTTATTCCTTCCCTTCTATACGTTACAGAGCCCTAAGAGCATTTCCGCCCCGGCTTTGCTACTGCACTATCATCAGCAGGCGAATCTGGGTTGTTTGCTGTCCCTCTCGCGGGCCGTGATCCCATATTCCGAGGATTAAGGCCAGCTAGCGAGCACGTGACGCGCTAATCTCCCGCAGACGCCCAAGGGGCTGTCACGAAAGCACCGCGCGTCCCTCCAGAGCCCTGCGCCCGCCTGCAGCCAGGCCAGCGGGCACCGCGCTGCCCTCGGCATCCCATTTGCTCCCGGGTGCTGCTGCACAGTGTGCGCCACTGCCTCCCATCTGACACGGGGAACACGGCCGTGCCAGCCTCGCCGTCCAAGGGACTCCCTCAGCTCGACCACACGGCTCCCGCCACGGGCTCCACACAACCTCCGCAGCCTTCTGCATTTGTTGGCTGCCTGACCGCACCACCCTCCGCACCAGTAAATGCTGGAGACACGCGCACTTCTGTCGAAATACCCAGATATAGCAGCATTGCTTCGGTAGCCCTTCTATCTTGCCAGCACCATGCGATATGCTCTTCAGTACCTGTTCAACAGATTGTAAGCCAAACTCATTTTTTCATGTTAAACACATTACACTGGGAAAGTCGTGAATTATTTCAGTGAAGTGAGGAAAAAAATGTATTTATTTATTTTTCTGAGAGCAACAGCTTTTTTTGCCTATTCTGAGGGAATAAATAACCCCTCTGTACATTTAGAGAATATAGGATCAGGCTTTTTAAAAACTACTATTTATTTCACAAAACCAGAGAGGCATTTGAATTTCACAACGAATGACAAAACTAAAATGCACTATAGCTTAAAGCACAGCAACGTCAAGTGAAAAAAAAAATGTCCCACCTTACTCCTGCCTTATGACAGAAATATTAAACTATTCTTAGTAAGTCTGGGCAGAAACATTCTTGCAACAGCAAATCAGAAGAACACAGGTCAAGTTTTTGGAAGGTTCAACCATCTGTGTTCAAAACACCATATTTCTAGTATTTCATAAGCGACAAACTTCCACTTGCATGTCAAAGTGCTGTCCTTCTAACACAGATGCTGTCCAACACGCAGACCAGGCCTGTGCCAGGCATGCAGCAGAGGACCTGCTCCCCGTCAGTGCAGAAGTGCAGAAGGCTGGACAGACTCCAAGAGACTCCTCTGAATGCTGGTAGTTACTTCCTCTCTTTGCTGCCTATCCTCATCCTACTTGCATCAAAGTATTCAAGGTCTGTTCTTCCACTGCTTCCGATCCCAGGCATGAGCTCTCACTTACCACCATGGACTGCAACACTGTTTTTTAGCAGGCATTATCTCCCTTCCTCTCATTTCATGGGTGAGCAACAGCTTTCAACATTTGTCTTATCTTCAAACACTTAATTGCTTGAGGTATTGAGAAACTACCTTTTAAAATTATGACACAGCTCTGTATCACTAGGATTTCACCTCCCATCCAAGACTGTCATGCACAATCAAGCCAAAGGAATCTTTTATCTTGGCATCAGAATGAAAGAAGAAAGATTGCATGGATTAAGAAAACTGCTCTTATATAGCCAGTTCAGAACGATTAGTCCCTCTTGTCTACTTAAACGCAGCATTTCTTTTTCTAGATCTCCTTGGTACTTCTTTGCTACCCAAATTTCAGGTGATGAAATCACTATGCTCACTCTCAAAAATCTATCCTCTCCACAGATTCTGTACATCATACTGAGAAGCAGGAAAAATAACTCTCAATATGGTTTTGAAATCAGTGCAAGCAGTTAATGTTTAAATAAGAAAACATTACTAAGTAAATCTTTAAGTAAAGACAACCAACTTGCTTCAATTTTCATTTTCAAATTCCTTTTCTAACATCCCCTCTCTGCTAGCAAAGCCAACTAGGAAAACCAGTTTTGTGAGAGCACAACCGTTCACGTTAGTTATAAAAAATAAAAATTAAAAAAAAATCAACCTCTCCACCCCACCACCTAGGAAACCACTACTGTTTCCTAGGGTGCAATAAGAATTTGGATAAACTAGGCATTTGCTTAGAACCAATCTCCAAGTTTCTTTAAACATCCACTTAATTTGGAAAACGATGAGTTTGTTCTATCAAAGGTAATCCACAGTCTGAGCACCTTTGCCACCCACAGAAATATAGGGCTGTCAAGTGAGAAAAGAAAACGAGCCCCCTTGGAGAGAATCACAGCAATTGCTGAAACATTGATGAAGCTCTTTAAGCGAGAGAGTCTAAAAAGGATGTTGAATAATGCATCGCAAGCAGCGGCACATCAGCAGCGGGTTCTTTATGTGAGAGGCAGCTGGCGTTTTAAAAATAGACAACTTTAAACTTGATGGGGGGAGCTTACCAGCGAGGGAAGTGATCCACAAATCACCCACCATCGTTTGAGGGGACGAGGCAGAGAGACAAGCAGAGCACCAAGGAGGTTTGTTGGCAGGGATGCTCCAAAAGGCTGTTCTGCTGCCAGCAGGGCCTTGCTGACGGCGAGCAAGGCGCAGCTCCACGGCCCTCGCACCGCAGCGGCCCCTCAGAGCACTGGAGAGGTCTCTCTGAGCTGCTCTGCAGGGCCACGTTCTGGCAAAAGCTGAATGACTTACTCCTGTAGGCAAAAGAGATGCTCCGTCCCCCACAGGCAGCTCTTGGATTTCTGAAGCTTTTTTTTTTTTTTTTCTAACAAAACAGAACCATTGGCGATCTTGGATTTATAAATCAAGGCCAGAAAAGGAAGGGCAAGGAAGTAGGGTGATGACAGGGATCAGGTGAGAAGTAAAAGCTCTGGCACCTACTCAGCCTCACAGCTCGTTGGAGAGCAGGGGTGCTTTGGCCTTCCCATTCCATGCAGGCCCCGCTCCTGCAGCACATGAGCGTCTAGAGCCGCGACAAGCAGCCGCATAGGACCCAGGCACCAAACTGCCCGGCACACTTGGGGTTTCAGCATTCGTACTTCCTAGCGGCAACATGACCCGCTTTCCCAGTGACTGACAGACAAAGATGTTGCTATAAGTGGCTTTGCAGCAAGCCACCCAGAAGGTGACACAGGTAATTCCAGCCAGAGATGTTTTCCCCATGTCCTCGATAGGCTCTCCTTTCCCCTACGCAGCCGGAATAACAAATGCAGTTTTAAGATGCTGTAGCACTGACACATCCAAAGGCAGAGGCTGTACAGGGGGCTCATGATGGATGTCACGTGAACCTTCCTCTTTGGGTGGAAGTGCTGTGAATCAGCGCACCCCAAGAGCCACGGCATTATGAAGCGTTTTGGAAAAGGGGCATTTCAGAGCTCTCTCCTCTCTCCCTCCCGTCAGCCACTCTGGTTTTGCTGCAGAGATCACCTGCAGACGGGGAGGGGGTTACAGCAGGACCAGGCACAAGGTCTTCTTGACTCCCCTGTTTCCAAGGGGTCTCCTGCCTGGACACAGTGTCCCCTGCGACCTGCAGGTCCCATGGAGGAAGATCTGTCCCACCCCATGCAAGGCAACGCTGGCAGCAGCTCCCACCAGGAGACAGGAGACCGGAGATGGCGGAGACGGGTATGAAACGGCCCAGCAGCACCGACTGCGCATCAGCTACCACGGCATTTTGGCGCTACCACGTCGCACACACATTTACAGAGACAATATCGCTGGAGTGCCGACCTACTTGCCATCGTGTGTGCGTACACACGTTCGAGGGTCACTGAGGCTGACAACCTTCGGAAAAGTGGTATGTCCCAGGAAGCAACTGAGCAAGGCAGAATGACCTGCAAGCCCCATTGCATCCTCCAGTTACATACCCACTTCTTTCCATCTGCCCATTTAGTTATTTTACTCACCAGCCAACAAATGATCAGTTGCTTCAGGCATCAGTTTCGCTCTGCCCTTCTCTTCTCTGCCTTTTCCTTCCTCTCCTACTGTCCCCCCACCCCGCCTTTTCATTAAATCCACCCTTTCTGCTCTTACATTCCATTTCTGCCAGCACAACAAAAAATAATCAATGGAGTGATCATTGGTCAGCAGATCTGACACAGTTATAAACAGGCCGCTGACAAACAGCTCCAGCACCCACGGACCCTCATGGCAGAGAAGCCATTTGAAGGAGGAGGGGAAAAAGGAAGCACAATCCCTGCTCCAAAGTGATCACAGCACTTAAGACAGCCTCAGAGAAACTTTTAATAACGGCACGGCAGGCAGGGCAGAGGCAACACTCATTTTTCATGTTTTCACCCCTCCTCACTCTTTCCCTGTCTTGTTTCTTTTGATGCAATGCAGCTTTATTGGTAGTAGCAGCAGTATTCCAGCAAAATGCTGCATGTGAAGAAGCCGAGCGCGCTGCGTGGTCGCTGAAGGGCTAGGAGCCGCGCGGGCCACGGCGGCCTGCCGGAGCGCCCCGCTCCACACCGAGCAGGTTCCTCGCAGGGCCGGCTGCGCACCGCGCACGCACGGCAAACGCCCGCGGCCTCGTCAGGAAAGCTGTGCAAATCCCAGGTGCAGCTGGCACAGGACGGATTTAGCAGCGTGGGCCTATTCGGCGCTCGCCTCGCTCTGCCCTCCCCGGCGGTTCAATGCGCTCCCAGCGCAGGGCGCGCGCTGCTGCCGCGCGTGCCAGCCGCCGCGTATCCACCACGGGCAAGGCGCCCATCTCCCCTCCGCGCACGGGAACACCTCGCCACAGACACAACGGGGACAAAGATCACCCGGAAAATTGCCAGAAATCAAGTTCCCTAAGGAAGGAAAATGCTTCCCTTTAGAGGAGCCATCTTTCACACTGCTGTTTGCAGCAATACAAACACAGCAGATTTTTTGGTTTTATAGGCATCCTCACTTTCCTTGCCCAAAGCTATTCCTTATTTGAAATATGCATTAGTAATGTGAAAATCCATAGCCTCTTTCCACAACAGGAAGTGTAAATCTTAACACATTTACAGTTACCCTCTGGTTTTCTTGCCGGTTTCAAAGTCAAGTAAAAAGCTCATAGTTCATTGCAAAAAGCCTCCCTCGTGAGTTAGAGAAAAGATCAGCAGTGGACAGTGTTATGACACTGATATTCTCTCTCCCCTAGCACTGCCTGTTAACCAAACTAAGTCCACACAAAAATGGACCTGCCAATTTTATCTACCTGGAAAGCTGACTTCTGAGGTCAGGGTATTATTAAAAAGATCTTTTCACCTAGCAGCTTGTAATATACATGTAGATCTCTGAAAATAAAAGACGCTACATTTGAATTCCAGGGTTTAAGCTTTGGGAGGAAGATAAACTCATCTTTATTTCCCTTGAAATACCAATGATGCAACTCCAGTCCCATCTCCACAAATGAGGCCATCAGTGAAAAAGCAGGGCATGGCACTGGGGCAATCGTTTCAGTCCACTGCTCTGAAAATATCTTGCAGCCTATCTGTGTTGTAGTGTTCTCATGAGAGACAAACTCATCTCAAATCGTAACCTGGTCAATTCATAAGGGAAAATCAATTCCAAGCGAGAAGAGCACAGCAGTTCTTCTGTGTTAAGCATTAATTGAGGGATTCTTAATACATAGTAAAAAATGAAAACCCAAATATATTCTATAATTTATCAAATCAACTGGAAGATTTCTGCCCATGGGCAGAAATTATATATACCTAAAATACATAAAAAGATACATATGAATAAACCATCTCCTCAGATGATTCAATATTACTTCCCCACACCACAGAGGCACTCCACACTGTCTGTAAGTTGCATACACAGAAACTTTAAGTCCAGACATTGAGGATCATTTAGATTGGGGACCTCTAGGCAATACAGAGCTGTGAGGCAATCATACAACTGAAAACCATATGGCCAAATCTGTGCACCCCTGGTCTTCAGCTAACAAATTCCCCTGAGATGCAGGGAAGGGCCTATGTTTAATCACAACCATGTTACTTCCATGACCCAACGCCTCTGAACACTACGACACTGGGCTAGAAGACAGATCCAGCTCAGACACAATCCCACTGGTCTTTACAAAGAATTGGGCTGTGCAATCCTGCTACTTTCCAGGTTTGGCTCTTCCTTTTATTAGAGTTGCCAGACAGAAAGAGCCTGGCCTAGAATTTCTCTCTAAAGGCTCTACCCAGCAATAGTGGCTTGCAAATGTATGGCACAAAGACCACGTAGTTGTCTTGCATATGCCCAAGATGGGAAGATGGCCAGTTCCCTTCAGACAGAACGAATCTTCATGTGACCCTTCAGACCAGCTAGGAGAAGGGAAAAGATATGAGAGAGTTAAACATGGCCAATTTTGTGACAAGACTGCCCAGAAAACTAAAGCCTTATTGAGGAAGGGCTTGTTGTCTAGCATGAGCAGAGCTGCTCTGACTTTCCAATGCCAACCACATGGAGAAGAGTTTTGCCAGGGCAAGCAAGCGGGTTTGGGAAGAAAGCTGACAGAATAAGTGCTCTTTGTGATGGAAACCTTAAATCACCCGGTAGAGAAATCTCTGAAGTATCTCAGCCTTTTCTTCATCCTGAAAACTCAGTTGAAGGTAGCAAGGCCACGTGACTCCTAAAAGCTAATCGTTTGTATGCACTGAAGTGACTGCCCCAAGGCAAAGGGCCTTCTGTGGCAGAAAACAAGTTCAGAAACACACAGTAGCCCAAAGAAGGTTTTAATTGCCTTTGAGACAACTCTAGCACCAAATGAGGCAAAAGATGTTTTAAATGGAGGAAAGGCGGTTTCCGAAACACGAAGTCTCACATTAATTTGGCAAGATTACCGAGATGCATTACTTCAGATGCACCATTTGTATTTCTCTATTTGAATGACTACACGATTCTCTAAGAATGATCACAACAGCTTCCAGTGAGGCCATGCAGAATTGGGCTTTATACCCAATTCAAACAGGTACCAGCGTGAGAGGGGAAGGAAGAGGGAAAGAGAGAAAAAAAAAATAAGTGGCTGAAGTGGTTCACGGGCTGAATTTGTCTCCTCTCCCATGACAATTACGAGACAGCCTTCATAGATCTTTTCACATAGCCATTTTTTTCCTACTTACTGTTTAAAAGGCAGAGATCATGGCAGCAGGGTTTGCTTACTTACTCCCCCAGTGATATAGCACTATGAAAGCCCAATTTTCCAAAGCAAAGTGGTAAGACAGAAATTCTTCCAGGCCAGGTTCAGGCTAAGAATCTTCACCTTGCTCAGCTGCCCAAGGATCAGATGTCAGCCTGACAGGATCATCTTTGGACCCCTGCAACAGCACTCTCTGGGTAGTTTTAGCTTATTTAATCTACTCTGAGTTATCAACATACTGCAGAGAAAAGAAGCCATAATCTCACATTATCATGGAGGAAAGGCTGAAGATTTACATCCCACACTGGGGCTGAGGGAGAACTGCACAGACTTTTATTTTCTAAATTGGATACGCCCACGGGGGGAGAAGAAACAGGACCTGAGCAGTGCTTTTTCCCCATGTCTGCCTTTTTCAGTAAAAAGTTGCTACCATTTTCACTTATGTGAAAAAGGACGGTCTTTTCCTTTCCAACAACATGGATTCATAGAGTCAAGAGAAGACAGTCACCAATTAAGATACAGACTGAGAAAGCCATGACGAAGACCTGATCTTTCTTCATCTACACTTTCCGCACTCCAATTACTGATGTTGCACAGGAAGAAAAGCCCCTGGAGTCTGGACAGTGCTGCCTGCCCAGCACTAAGAAGACATGGTCCCAGAATAAGAATTCTGCAGGACATCTTGTAAAAAATGCCACTATTTGATACCTCACCCTCTCCCATGTGGCCTTCTGCTCACTCTGGCTATCTAAGCAATTTAGTATAGAACCAAGACTAGCACAGGTAAGAACTGGACTGAAATTTCTAAGGTTTTTAAACCTTTTTTTCTCTTTCAGCTCTGCATTACTTTTAAAACATTTTAAGGGTATCATGTGGTATAGCACAAATGGAAGTGAGATTACATATTGGAGTTGGCTGTTCTGTTCCATACTTACTTTGTTACACAGTACTTTAACCACAGAATAAACCAAAAAGAGGAAAAACAGCAAACACAGCAATTTTATCCAAGATATAATTTCAACATTATTGATATAACCCAGCATAAACCGCATGCTTTAATTTCCAAGTGCGTCGAGACTTGGAATAAAGAATACCAAACGCACGATCCTAAATGGATTTCCACAGTTCCGCTGCCAGCAGCGCTTCCTGCCGGTGCCAGCAGCGTTCCCTCCTGTGAAACACTCGTATCGAGATCCAAAGCACGTATGCAGATAACACTGGCTCCAAGCCTTAGCATCTTCCCAGTCCTAGCCAGCATTGGACCATCTGTTACTACTTAGCATGAAGCCCCTACTAGATGCTAGATTGGTATTAGTTACTTACATGAAGAGGAAGAAATAAACTGCCAGCAGAAATGTCATTAAGAGGTTTGGTCTAAACTACAGGAACAGCAACTAGTAATTCATCCACCGGAAGAGTATAATTTAAACCATACCAAAAAAAGGTGATAAAGATACCAAGACACGAACTAAACCACCAGCCACTTTGCATTTCTACCTCCACGAAATTGCTCATGGAAGAAGAGTTGGAAATAGAAAGTATGCTGCAGCTTACCTAAAATTATCTTCCTTAGGTTACAAGATCCAGGATGACAGAGAAAGTAAGGATCTTTTGCAAACTGAGCAGAGTCTCTGCTGGACTCTTTCCTCTCTGGTTCACCAAGGGTGTACAAGAAGGTAAGAACAAAACAGTGACCACTCTAAACTATTCTTTGCTCAGTCCAACCAACATCACAGTAAACCAATAATAAGCTACACTAGAGTTAAAGATAAAGCTGCATCATTAGTGGAAGGGGATATTAGGACATTAGGGAAAGAAAAAAAAAGCCAACATTCCTCCAAATCTTCTCAGCCTAAAAATGAATACTAGGATGGACTGATCATCATTTTCTTGAACTATTCTTCCCCACAACCACCCCCAGTCAAAAAACAAAACCCAACTTAAAGCTTTTCACAGCCACAGATTAACTCTGACGTAAAGCTAACGAAACAGCATTAGTTTCTTCCAGAAAGGCTTCACTGCAGGTGTGATAAAAAAAAAAAAAATCAAGCTCTCACCATGAACAAACTACCTTCTTTTTGAAGAAATTCCAGAATTAAATTCTCCCTCTGACCAGTAACCTCCTGGAAACCCTTATCCATACAACCTATTCTCATTCCAAATAGCAGTTTTGGAACCTCGTTCTGCCCCTTCCAGCACCACAGAGCCTGAGCCCCAGCGGGTACTACCACGCTGCTCCTGCCTTACAGCCGGCTCCTGAGAACAGCCCTGCCAGGACAGCTTGTGCTCTGTGCTTGTATGCACCCAGATTTATCACCAACGCCTACCAAGAAGTCTTCCTAATTGCCACAGCACCCCCTTCAAAAGTAAATTAGACTTAAATTCTTCTTTGGCTGAAAAGAAAATCCAATTCTTAGGAACACGTGACAACCTCATACATAAAATCTGCGACAGAATCACAAATCATCAAACGTTTCATGTTGGTCTCTAACCAGAGCGCCATGTTAGTAAATGTTCTCCACGGCTTAATGCCCAAAGGAAGGTAGAACTAAGCAACCTAGCTTGCTCTGGAGGCGAGCATTTAAATTTGACCTTGCTTGTCACATTTGGGCCAGATTGCCCTGAAGAAAACAGATCACTGGTACTTACTTAGCACAAAGAGGATGAGGACTTTTTTAAGCAGGCACAAGGAGCTTCCTTCCTTGGAGGTGAGGCTGTCAACAAACACTTCTTGCACCGCAGACAAACTGTCTTTCAAAAGAGAAGTGACACCCATCTGCAGAAATGGTTCCTTGAAGGAAACCATTCCTATGCTCTGTACAAGAAGAAACTAATTTTTCCCCAGCACAAACCTTGCCCAATCTGTGAGGCCAGGAAAATTGACCGGCAGGTTTCCAGCTATGGAAGCCCTCTCAGCTGGGGCACTTCGGGGCAGAACAGCCCCTGTCACCACATACTGACAGCCCTGCTCCCCACTCCCAAGACAGCAAACAGCAGGAAGCACCTTCTGCAGCAGATCTGTGTATACAATTCACACGTAAAGAAGAACCACAGGGGACCAACTCATAGCTCAGGTACAGACAAACGCTTCACCCAGTAAACCCTCTCCACAAACAGTATTTACTAGATTCCTCAAAAACATTCCCCTGCTCTACAAACTGTCGTAGCAGCATGTAAAATACAAATTTTATTTCAATTTTCCAGATTGCAATAGACATAAACACAAAGTGAGCACTTTAATAATGATTACAATCAGAGACTTAAAAAAAAAGAAAACACAGATTCAAAATTGTTCCCATTTTGACCACTGAAACATCTCCTTCTATAAAATAAGCATAACGGTTATGATTTTTTTGAGGACCAACACTGGTAAATAAATCTGAAGATTTAGTTTCCCCATAAGTAACTACACAATGCTTCTCAAGAATAGCAAAATCAAAGGGCTACCCAAAGAAGCAAGTCTGGAGACTGGAGACAAAACTTAGCCAGTCTTCTGTCTTCACAGAGAAAGGTGGGCACAGGTCTATCCTGCTGAGATATCCAGTGCACAATAGACAGAGAAACATTTCCATTCCCAGCTCTAGTCCTGTCATTAGTTCTTGAGCCACCATGTAGCAAGTCATAGGCCTCTGCTGCAATTTACCAAGGAAAACAGTATTTGGTGCACAAACCTTTGCATCACAAGCCCCAGCAAACTGAGGAATGAAACCCAATAATATTAGGAATAAATAAGTAAATGTTTCCGTATTTGCTCCACTATTAATTAAACCATAACACCCATGCTCCTTTATCTTAAATGAAATATGCTTATGATTTTCAGATCTTACCCAGATAGGAGGTCAGAAATCCCTACATTGCTTAGAAACCATTTAGATAACACAAAATAGTCCAAGTCTGAGTAAGATCAGGTACCAACAGGCACTGCAGGTTTAAGATTACATTTACCAGTCGTAGGTTGAGTAATGAGAAGAAAAGTGAAAAGAATAGTAGCAGGCTATGGTAATTCTGTGCTATACAAGCCAGAGAAGCCTTGTTTTCACCAAATCTGAGTATTACAGGAAAAAAATCTAAAAACTCCACCTGATTAAGGTTTTAAAAACATCATTGGTTCTTGCACTTGATTGCAAGACAGTAAGACAGTCATATATGGTTTCTACTGATTTAAATGAGGATAAGATTATCCTGCAAGATACTTCATACAATTCAGATGGACAAAGCTCAGCCCCAACCATGCGCAATCATCAACCTCAGCAGATTTCACCCTCCTTATAATGGCATTTTTCTTCATGTTCTTTTACTTACCAGTACCGTACTTGCATACAATACAGAAAAACTGCTTTCAGAGGGGAAATGTTATTGCCGCATAGACTCAGGCTTGGGTATATGATTGATCTGACAGGGCAATGGGTCTAGAAAAAAAATCAGTTAAGTAATTCTCATTGATGAGGTAAATTTTATTTTTACGCCATGAATAGCTTGAAAATATGTCCAAGAGTAAAGATTTAGCATGAAAATTAAAAAATAAATAAATAAAAATCTTCTCAATGCCCTTTAGATTCAGAGATCTTCCATCTTACGTATTTTATATATTCAGCGTGGGTGGAAAACACAGAAAGTCATTTGAGTCTGACACCTGGCACAAAACTGCCAAGCTGAGCACCTTATGAAATTAAAAGAATAAATCATCTGAGTGGTTGCGGCAGTGCTATATTTTTGATCATCTGGGGATATTCTGTTCTAGGAAACGGCCCAGCTCCTTACTTTAATACTGGATATTCTTCAGGGTACAGGGATTAATCCTTTCTGGTCCCTTGGCAATTTGTGGTCAGCGAGTAAGGGGGAAGGGAATACTTTAAATCTGACACTTCTATTAAAAAATAGCTATGGCGCAGCATGATCAGGTTTCAATAAGATCAGGTTTGCTTTAGGTGAAAAAACACCATGCTTTAATATTACGGGTATACAGTACAAGCTCAAAGAAAATTGAGGCAACTTCTCCACATTGTTTTGCACAATTTCACTATTTGAAAACTCGCTCTCCCACAGATACACCTATTTTAAGCACGATGACAATCTTTCACATAAGAAAGCAGCTGGCTGTTGCTTACAAAACACAGCAGTGTGGAAGTGGGAGGTTTTATTTTTGCAGGTGGTTTCAGCCTTAAGGAAAAAAAAAAAGAAAGCAAAGCAGAGGAGGGCCGCGCGGCGCCCCAGGCCAAGCGTGGCCCCGCGTCGCGCTCAACGCGCTGGGCACGGCGCGCGCAGCCGCCCCCGCCGCAAACACGGCGCTTCGCCATGCGCCGGCCCAAGTGGAGCGAGGCCCGGCTGCCACCCAGGAGGGCTGCACGCTGCCCTGATCCTACTGACCCTGCTAAAAATAAACCAGTAGTCCTGCCCCTGTGAAATACACTTTTGAGAGGTGTGACCTTCCGGGAGTAAATCCTGATCCCATCACGTTGTGTCATTCCGTGTTTTATGAAAACAGGCGGCAAGGCATAAACTTGGGCTTGGCTTGAATGTTTCCGGAAGCAAAACTGAAATGCTCTTGATAGTCCATTCCCTGGCACTGAGAGATTCTGGCTTTCTTCATTAGTTTTTAAATCACAGTTGCATACTAATAAAGCTACAGTCTGCAGGTAACACATCAACAGCCTGTAAAAAGTTCTGGGGCAAGACAGCTCAATTTAAGCCTCTAAGATATTCTACTCGCATAATTTAACTCAGCATTTTTTTTCCTAAAATATACCAGGAGAAAGTCAGTCACGGACAATATGCAAGGTAATGCTGCTATTAACTAACTACTGCAAATTGTGTCTGCTTCATCCAGCTTACACAGCTATACCAAAAGCAGCTCTGATAAAATGTAAAAACGGCATCAGTGATCCATAAAAGGAGCAAAAGTTAAAAAAAATGTTGGAAGACTTATAAAATAATGTTAGTTGCTGGGTTCCTGTAAGACTTACATTTTGCAGGCAGATTGAACTGGGCCCTGTCTGCAGTCAGTGCTCGCAGGCAGCAGGAAGCTCTACGCCCAGCCCAGCGCAGCTCAAACAGTAAAACAGGTCACCTCGGTGGGATGCAGAAATTAAAATGAACTTGAAGATACTGAGGGTGGCTTATGTGTATTTCAGTTTCCTGTTCGTTTTCAAAGGGGGAAAAGAGTGACACACATTTAATTACATTATCCTTCCAAGCCTAATTAGAGATGTTTAAATGTCAAGTGCAATTGAAGTGAACAGCATATAGGTGGACTGAGTTCCCATCTTTTATTCCCTTATTGGAAAGAGAGACTCTGGAAAGAGTCCTATCTTATATGCTACCTTACTCATGCAAGAATAAAAGCCACAACCTTCTTAATAGTCTTGGGTTGTTTTGTTGCTTTTTTGACAGTAGCCAGCGAGGCTGTTACGGAATATGATGGAAACCATGGGATTCCCAGTAAAAATATGAATGGTAAGATCTATCACTTCTGTCTCCATTCACTGTACTGGAAAATTGCAATAATCCTCACTGTCAAACAGCTTTTGAAATTCCTCTCAATGCACTTCTGTAACAGAAGGGTCATATTTAGACCTCTAAAGGACCCTCTAAATAATGACCTTTTGAAAGAGATCAGAGCAGGCCATTTGAACAGGTCCAGGCAAGCTAAACATAATCATACAACTTCACCTGTTACCTTCTTTAAGAGCCAAAAAAATTCCCCAGGAGGCATACACGGATGCATGCAGCAGGCTCCCCATCCCTGCTACCAATTTCCACCCCTAAAACAAACACATCCCCGTTACAACCTAGAAGCCAGCACGCTTCATGCACCAAATGGCAAGCCGTGGCTGAGCAAACCCCAAAGTCTAGCCACAAGATGTGGACACTATCATGCGGCAAATGGAGAAAATTCTTATTTCCTTGAAAAATTTGCTTTTTAGGACCTCCCATGCCACAGAGAGGTTCCATCCCTGAGAGATCTACTTCCCTCATAAATTTGAGCATTTGATATAGCTCCATTTCCAACAGGATATCTGAAAACTTTTTCAGCTCATCAATTATTTTTAGAAACAAAGGTGACTTTTTTTTTTTATTTTCTCCTGCTAGAAATGCTATAAGAAATTTCATAAAAACTTCAAAACTGCTGCCAGACAACAAGCAACACATTGTAAACTCTGCCCAAAAAGAAGAACGTTTTTAAAACCTACAGAAGTACTAAATCAGCAATCTAAACTAAATCAGTTTAGCTGAAACTTTAGTTGCAGGAGTGTGCTCAGGTCCTTGCAGTAGGATTGATTTCTAGCATGCTAGGGGACAGTTTCAAACACACTTTGCCAGAGATGTTCAGAACAATTTTCTTTTCGCACTTAATACATTTTCTAATGCTGTACCTATAAATCTCACCAGGATCAAGTTGCTGAAGAACCTGTTAGCTTCATTGACAGCTTCACTCCTGTGGCATCCACAGAGCTGAGCTGCTTATATATGCTGAAAGGAATTAAAGCATTGAGGAGCTGTATGGGGCTTACAGCAGGGGCTTCCTTCACTTCCCACTTTTAGGGAAAGGGTAAGTGCTCTTCTCCATGGGCTGCTTATGAGAGTCCACCCTTTCCTATCCTCTCATCTTTTTCTTTTGCACCATATGCACACACCATCTTTTTCTTTTCCTTCAGATCTGCTCCTGAGATTCAAAGACATTTGCCAACTAAGTCCAACATCTCACATTCTCCTAGCAAATAGATTTGTGAAAAAAAAAAGCTTGGATTTCTAATAATATTCAAATTGATCCATCCAAAGCCATCAAACCGACACTTCTGGGCCCCCCTGCTTGCGGTGCCCTCAGCTCAGCACGGGCAGTGACGCCACTTGGCATCAACGCAGCAGATCCCAGGCAGCTTCCCTGGTCACTGAACAGGAACCAAACCCAGGGACAGCCGATACCTGAACTCTGCATGGGGCAATTTAGGGAGCTGCAGGAAGGGTTGCTCAGGCTACAGATTTCAGCATGGCCCCCAAGCCAAGCTACTGGTGGGGGGAATCACTTTTGGAAATATCTTGCGGAGCACCATAGAGTTTACGGCAAAATTAAACAGTAGCACTTGAAGTATTTTATTACAGCTCTTAAAAGCCTTGTGGCCTGCTCCCAGAGCCCAGAGAACGAGTTCAGCTATGAAAAAATGGTAATGCAGTTAGACATGAGCACGCCCGGCTTCTTCCTTTGCCTCAGAGTCCCTTTAGGAGCAGAGAAATTTAAATGCTTCCCTCTTACAACCCCCAAAGTGTTAAAGGCGCTCCCTGCAGAAAGTACAAGCCATCTGCCCATCAGTGAAAGAAAGCTAAAGGGGAAAGGAGGGCTGCTCTATAGATGCAGAAGGTCTATTTGCTGAGAGGTGATTATGTACTATTTAATAGTGCTGAGCCTAAAGAAATGGCAGTATTCAAATAAAAACAGCTTTACAGTAATGGTCATCCCCTTCTTCACCAGATGACTCACAGTCTTCCCTGTATATTCCCTTCTCAAGATTGAACCATCTGTGTTTGCAACACACTGAGTTCAACAATATTTTCACCCTCCAATTCAGTGGATGCAGAAGAGACTCATTACTGTAAGAGAACAAACACCTCCACAAAAAACATCACTTTAGTCAAAAAGCATGAGCAAGATTGAAGGAGAAGTTCCTACAGGCTTACATGCACAATCACCTTACCTGCACATAAATTTATAGGAGAGTTAAGACAACAAAAGATGATAAAATTCCAGAGATGGAGATGACTAGCAGAACCAGGTAATCTAATTTACCTTCCTGACAGCACAGGGAATTGATAAATACTCACATAATCAGAGATCTAATCAGGCTCGTGGATCCATTTGAAATTTCATCCTGCGTTACCTATGGTATTTCCCTCCATTTTCTTGACAGGCAAGGTCCATGATATCGTACTAGCATTCAAGAAAAAGGGCTATCCTGTGCTCTTGACTGAGTAGAGCTAGGAACAAAGCCTGCTGAACACTCCTCCCTACCACTTTTACTTGTACTATTTATACTATATATGCTTGTTTACATGTATGTCCCATGTCTTCCCAAATACAAATACTTCATGTCACCCACTTCTCCCTCTTCACCAGTCCAAACCAACTTGTTACTATGCCCAAACTAGAGAGCAGTCAAGGTCCCCTCTCTGAGAGGAAGTTGTGGAGGGTATCTCCTGAAGACGGAATTGCAGGTACTGAGACAACAAGACAAAAATGGAGCATTTAGTCAACCCCAAGGTCCATTAGTCCCGTGAATGAGCTACTCCTATCTATGATTCTAATTTGTACCATACACACAAAATGTTTAGGAGTCGGAGGAGGCATCAGCAATGCAAAACCCACACAGGTTTGTCAACGTGTCCGCTACAGAACATGCAGGTTGACTAATCTTATAAAACCAATTTGCTGCCAAGAAAGGGCATCTTTTCATCTCCAACCTTCCCATCCACATTTCATTCCATGGTGGGAGGTGGAGAACTTCCTTAGGATTTAATTCTGAGGAAATCTCTATTAAAACGTTGCAACACTGATTACAGGGCCTTGGGCTGAATTACAACATTATATTTTCTGTTTAGTCTCGCTTATTCGAGTTGTAATGTTGACATGGCCCTTCTTGGTTAGGAGTATAATTAAGGATTTGTTAAACCCAGCTTTAATAAAAGCAAAAAGGATAAAACCCACTCTAAAAACAACTTAAAATGAGGTCAAGTTGGGTAAGTATGCCAACAGTGAATTTAAAAAGCTGACTCTGGAGCTATGCTTTTTAACACTACCTTTTTTTTTTAAAATCCCGTTATTTATTTAGTTAACAGATTTCACCCTGGGCTGGGCTCACAAGAAGACAGCACTACCTTTAATTTTTCATGTACGTCACTGAGTGAACAGAATTGGACTTATAGAGGCAACTGCATGAAGTTTTTCTCTTAACGGCGGTGCACTTTAAATCCAGCCTGACTGTGAATTTCAAAACCAAAATACTGTAGTTCTGAAAGTACAGTTTTGCTGGATTTCAGGTAACTAAGTACCTACAGCAGCATTTCTTTCCAGAAGTACAGCAATCGTGATTTTGCAGCAAGAGAACCACCAAAAGGTACACGAAGCCAAGCCACATGGGAAAGCACGAATGTTTCCTGAAGCATCTCCTTTAAAAGTGTCTGCTAGCAGTTATTAAAAAAATGGGGGGGGAGGTGGGGGGAGGAAGGGAGTAGAGGGGGAAACGACCTGAGCCTGGTAGCAGATATTAGGAAGAGCAGACATGCAGAGAGCAATGCAGAAGCCCAGGAAATAAGTTCTGAGGAGAAAACAGTAATTTCAATAATCTGTCCAGACACTCATAGCAAAGATGATTAATGCCACTAGTAACTCTAAGGAATACACAAAGTTGATCCCGTGTTATAATGCACAGCTTGAATTGCTGTGTTTGAAGATGGGTCAGCAATTCAGCCATAAATTTGCGCCACAGAGCAAGCCCCCATGCTTGTCCTTTGCCTCAGTTTCCCAGAAAATATCTTTATGAGGTCCTGAAATTGTAACTAGGTGTCACAGAGCTCATCCATACAGCTACAGCATTTGGACTTTCAGTCCCAGGCCTGGGAATGTTCCAGAAGCATCATCAGGACAAAAGGGCTCCAAATCATCTACTCTAAAAACTGCTCTTCTGCCCGTGGCTGGGTGCAGGCGGCCCCTCGACCGCCGAACGTGGAGCAGGGGAGACGGGTGCTGGCAGCCCTGGCGTCAGCGGGAGCGAACGCTGGGCCCCCCCGCTCATCCCCCGCCGCTGACCTCGTTTGCTGGGAGCCCGGGAGGTGGTGGAGATGCCGGGTGTGCTTTCCTGAGGCGGAAGCCCACCTTCCCACTGCCCTCGCTCCGTGCGGGCCCGGGCAGATGGCAGCGCGCCGCACTGGCTCCTACCCACCTCACCCCTCGATTAGCATCTCCCAGCACGGCAATCAGAGAAAACTGCCAAGAGGAAGGCAAACAGCACGAAAACATGGATTTTCAGCTGTCTTTTCAGATGGTGTCTCTGGGTATACTAATCCAGCAGCCTGCGCGTGGGGACCAACCACCCATGGGAGTCCCAGGGCCCCAGCTCTGCCCCATGGTCAGGCGGCACCTACCTGTCCTGCTGCGGTCAGGCCACGGTCCTCCTGCTAACACGCGAGGGGACCCATGAGGGTGGGCAGATCCGTTTTCCCAGGAAGGAGAGCGTGGAAATCTAAACTATTATTATTGCAAAGCAGTGTCTTATTCTTAATTTTATCACATGCCAAGTTTAATATCTGAAAAAGCGATCTTTGGCAGAAGATGCTCCTCAGCTCTGGTCGGAAGATACTCTTCAATTCAATGATCTGCCCTGCACCCAAATGGAAAATCTGCTTATAAGGTTTTATTACATGAATTAGAAGCAAGAAATCCCCACACCAGGCACAACGATACAAAGCACTCATTCCAGTGTGAGGTATTTCATAGCATGGAACAGAGAAAAAAATAATCAGAAAATAATCGCTTTGCTGTAGTCTCTTTTGGGGACAATACTAAGCTTTGAGTATAAGACCGCATCCGTTTTATGCAGCACTATAACTTGAACAACCAATGCACACACTCTCAAAATCCCCTCTCAGAACAGACTGAGACAGGCCGTTAATTTGCTCTTGAAATAACGTAAGTTCATCGCAAAAGCTCTGAGATACAAAAATACATATATTTTAAGACAGAAGACAACTTAGGAACTAGATAAATAAAAGGTACTGTTAGGTGCTTAAAGGTTTCACTCCTCTATAGAAAATCCAAAATGCACATTCCTTTAAATAAAAGGCAGGTTATATCTCAGGTTTTTATGCAGGTAGTAGTTTATGATACGCAAAAGGAGACAAATAAAAATAGTTAACAGTCAAGCAGTGCTTTTATTGCCTTTTTCAATTTACTACTTCCAAATCAGATGTGTTCAGTTCAGAATTCTGATTAGGAAAGAAATGGCTGCTGAATTTTTATTACTATGTCCCTTAAGGACTAAAAGAGGTAACCCTAGGCATTTAATATGCACTATGAATAACAATACATATGAGCACATAAAAAGCTTGTTATCTCTGTTCATGGATTTTTTTCTACCATGTTCACACATTTATGGAAAGAAGTTGGGAGGTATGGTGAAGGTGAGGGAGTGGAGCAGAAGCTACCAAAATAACAAATATTGCTAACTAAAACCAAATTGGAAAGGAACAAGCTACTCTGCACAAAATCGAATAAAACCATGTCTCTTCATTATCAGTCTGCAGCTCCTGCATTAGAGCCTCATTTAGTGTTTATTCAGAAAGCCTCCATCCACAGCCCTCTCACCCACTGATAAAAAAGCAGTTCAGATTTCGGTCTGACAAATTATCACTCACCATGGGAATGTTCTGCATGCATAGATTTTCTGCTTTCATAAACCATATAAACACAGACAGCTCCTTCTGGATTTTTCAAAACATCTCACCAGATTCAACCCAGCGTTTTCTCCCCTTGTCTCCTCATATCACAAGCCATAAGCTCCTGGCCAGATATCCGAAGGGCTTCCACCACATACTTCTCAGCCACAGGCATACTCTCATCTTTGTGTTACATTGCCACCTCCATCTCCTCGGCTATAAAGAACAGACAACTCCTCAAAGCAGCTGAGCAATGCAGGATTTTCTCCTTTGCAAACCAGCTTGCAACCTCCTAAACACCCAGGCAAACCAATCTGCAAACCAATAGTTTGTGGCACTGGCATGATTTGGATGAGCTATTTAGAAAAATTAATTTTCTTCTTTAATCCGTCTCAAGGACCAAAAACATAAGTCCTTTTCTTCTTTTGTTCCTTCTAGGCTAAATGTGGGAACAAACAACTTCAGGTCTACTCTCCAATACTCCGGACCTTTACCAGATCCTCTGCTGACTCTTCCCTTCGGGATCTGCCTAGGTTTCTCTAGGTTGGTGCCACATGATGTTGAGCAAACACAGCTCCAGTCATGGTGGGAAAGGAATCAATCCTCTTTTGCTAATGGTTGTGGTAGTCTGTTCTGCTTCTTTTTCCAGGCACAAGGAAGAGGACAAATGGGCAAATGCACCCTGATGGCCTTAAGTGCCTGGAAGAGCCGTGCTAATGGACCGTGTTCTCCTGGAAGACCAGAACTCCACCAACACAGACACGTTGTTATGGCTCAAACCAGAGCGCAGCTCTGTCATTTACCCTAAGACATCACAGCTGTCAACCTGGCCTGGCACCAGTACAACCCAGAGTGCCAATTCCCTTAGCCAGATGCTTGGCTCAGTGTACAATTCTCTTTTTTTTTTTTTTTTTTTTTTAATGAGATTAGCATTCATGAACGCCTAGAGCCCCCGCACGCTGGGAAAGAAGAAAACCGTGGTCAGTGCACAAACTTAGCCGCTTACCTACCTGAGACTAGCAAGAGGCAGCTACTTGTCAACAGCAAAAAAAAAGAGATGATTCAGGCTTCCTGACCATTTTAATCATGAGACCCGTTTGCTCAAGCTACCACCAAAATTGCCAAAGTGAGGGGAGAGCAGGTTTAGCAGTGTAGGGCGGCAATGAAGACAACATGCGGGTACTGCCATGGATTAGCAGCACGGCTTTTGGCTGTGCTTCTGATTTTTTTTTTCCCAAAAAAATGGCATATGAAGTTAAGAGAGCCAGAGAAGAGTCACGGGCTCACTATAAAGATGTAAAGCACCATTGCTATGAAGAGGCAGCTCTTAGTTTAGAAGGCATTTTTAATCAGAATGATATAAAAAAAAATAGAAAGAGTGATTATATTTCTTCTATGTCATAAAGCTATTAAAATGATAATACGGAAGGAGCGATGCCAGGCAGGGAGCGACAAACCCGCCGGTACCGGCGATGGGCAGATTACAGCTCTCAACGGCGCGCGGCGGGGCCGTTATCGCGGGCTGTCACCGCGAACCATTTCAAAAAGGTCTTTAAATCCGTCGGCTCCTGCTCCAGCACAACGCCGCTTGCGCCTGCCGTCTGCTGAGTAACAGCGTCTGGGCACCACGAAAAACATGCGTATATACATACTATATATAAAATAGATACATATATATGTATAATATATAATACATAGATGTATATATAAATTAGGTATCTCCAGGCTCCGGGGGAAGCGGGGTGCCTGGAAAACCAGGACCCCCGCCGGTCGCTGCGAACAACTCAATTAATGCATCTGGGTCACCAAAAACCGGCTCCCCGGGGCCGGCGCTGGGTTATACAACGCGCCCCGGGCGCGGGGACCGCAGCGAACGGCTCCCGCCGCCCCCACCCCGCCTGGGAGGCTGGCGGGGGGCATATTTAAGGTTAATCAATGCGATAAACGACGAGTCCGAGCGGCGGGAGCCCTCGGCGGGGCTGGAGGGGGCCCTTGCCGCGACCCCCCCGCTCCAAGCGGGAGGCGGCCGGTAACGGGGCGCCGCTGCGGGCAGCGGGGTCACCCCGGCCGCAAGCGTAGCGCCCCCGCAGCGGCTCGCAAGAACACCCCCAAATACTAAAATAAAATAAAACTGTGTATCTCTATCTATATGTATAAAATGCAGCCGCCGGCGCGGACGTGCCCCGGCGGGGGCGAGTCAGCGAGAAGGCGGCGCGGAGCCGCGGGCAGGTGCGGGGGGGTCCCCGCGGGGCGCACTCACCCAGAAGACGAAGGAGTAGATGATGAGCAGGGTTTTCAGACACGTTATCACGGGTTTGGTCTCCATTCTCCTCGATGCCATAATACTGAGATCCCTCCCGGCTGCCGGCTGCGCGCGGGGAGGGACGGAGGGAGGAGGGGAGGGATGGCGGGGGAGGAGGCGGAGGAGGAGGGAGGTGAGCTCAGCGCTCAGCGCTCAGCCCGCTCCGCCGCGCCGCTCCCGCTCCCGCCCCGCTCCGCCGCCCCCCGGCCCCGCGGCGCAGCGAGGGCAGCGGCGGCAGCGGCACCTGCCGCGGCGCGGAGGGAGCCGCGCTCGGCACGGGAAATGGCCGCCGCGCCGAGCGGCCGCGGGGCCAGGCCGCGGCGCGCGCTGCGCGGCGGGGATGGGGGCCTCCCGCACGGGGAGGCTGATGTCGTCCCACGGGGGCCGCCCTGAGCCGAGGCGGCCCCGGGGAGACAGAGGGACCCGGCCTCGGGTCGGGCGCGACCGCGGCCCTGCGGGCCCTTCCCCGCTGGAGCTGGTGTCAGAGCTCGTAAAAACAGCGTCGTACCGCGGCGCAGCGCTGCCCGGGGGGTGAGCCTTTCCGGAATACATCGCAGGGAGAAAGAGCCTTTCATTTAATGAGTTATTTTTAATTCAAAGATACTCTCTCCCCCTCTTCCCCAGCCTGCTTTTCCCACTGAAGATACGAGGTGGCCCTGGGCGGTTGGAGTTGGACCATGCGTCCAGGGAGTTGCCCATGCGGAGGGGAATTTGTCTTGCAGCATCACAGTGAAAATCTGCTTTCAGGGAGCCGAGGTGCAGGCGAGCAAAGCACTGCAGGTCCGGCAGCGCTGCCGGCTGCGGAACAGCGCTGTTCGGAAAGACAGCAGCGGGCAGGAGATAACACGGGTATGATCAGGGCATATATAGGCACGGGATCGCTGCTTTGGGGCTGTCAGGGGGCCACGACTCCTCCCTCTGTGACATTTCTACCTTTGCCAGCTCCGGTGGCAGAGGTGGGACCACAGTTTGTGAATGCCACCGCGCAAGGTCTTGATGCTAGGGGGCTACTGGAGCCAAATCCTGCCCTCTGCTCTGCCCCAGCCTCATGCCCAGTATCTACTCAAGGACTGACCCCAGCCCAAACTCACCTGGAGGCCTGCACTGATGCAGACCTGGCTCATCTCTGCTGGGCCAGAAAAGGCCCTGAGTGACCAAACATGCCCGCAAGGCACCACAGCCCCTCTGGAGCCGGTCTGCTTCTCATCATTGTCACTGCAGCTATCCGCTTGCTGCAGTATCCAGCAAATGATGAACGAATGGCAGAGAAATAGCCAGATTAGTCTAGAAGAGTGAAGAGTGCAGTGTTTAAAGGGAGCTGATCCAGCAGAGCCCTAGCAGCAGAAGGGTAGTGTAGATCTTGGCAATGTTCCCTGGTGGGGATGTGAGGGCTTGAGGCAGGGTTCCCATCAAGGAAAGCATGGCCAGAAGGAGTGTCCAAGCTCGCCGTGTGCACAAACACACCTCGGTAGCCCCAGCTGCTGAGTGAGGAGCACAGACAGGGGTGGCAGGGGCGTTGCAAGGCTTTCCTGTCCGATTACCATGCTTTGGAAGAGACTGTGTGTGTGTGGGAGGGAGCACGGGGGCTCCCACACGCCTGCATGCCCCCAGAGCGGTGCTCTGGAGCGTGTCTCCCCAGGCTGTGAAAACAGTGTGGTTCGTGCAGCTGAGACCATATCAAGGGGATATTGCAGACATAACCATTCAAGGAACAATGTTTAAAAACAGAGAGCAAAAGTAGTCCCTGAATATGCAAAAGTTTTGCAGCAAGAGCTTGCTGGTTTTGACTTACAGCTTCAGGAGAGTATTTTAATATATGGCTTACTGTTTCCAGAAGCAATGAAAGCATTTAAAGGATGCTTGGGGGAGGAGTATTCTGCAGGAGTTACGTGGTTGGGATGCATTTACCATTTTTGTGGAAAATTCAGATGGCAGGTGCAATAAATCTTTATTGACTTGAGCCATTAAAATGTAAATAAGTTCAGTAACTGCAAAAAAATCATACAGACACCAACAACAGTTGTAAATACTCAGTACACAAAAGTTACAGTTAGATATTTGACAGAAAACAGCTAAGCAAGAAAAGGAGAAACTTATCTTCCTGCCCCCGACACATAGGTGTTAGAAAAAGATAAATTCTTCTGCCACAGGCCAGGGAGCAGTAACCACTTATTTCAATAGCCATGGTTATATCATATCTTCCCTGTCCTTTAGGTGTTTTAATAAAATATGAACAAAACATAATATCAACCAGGATTAAAAATTCCATCCAACAGAAGGCACATATGACTGAACTGCTGAAATTTGTTTTTTAACAAGGTGGTGACTAACATTTTTGCAAATAACCAGTGATCTTGCAACTCTATTTTGTAGTGCCAAACTTGAGATACTGAAGGTGTCTAAGCTTAACTTCTGATATTCTCCAACTGCCCGATTACAATGATGTTAAAATTTACAGAAGGATTCAAATAGTTGCAATGGACCATAAGGAAAACAGAAATACAAGAAGAGTCCATGTTAGGAAATACAGTTCCTTCCTCCATTAATGTCAGTCCCTGTCACCAGAGAACATGATGTCCTGCAAACTGGGAAACAAAGATTCCGTGTTATCCCCATCCTAATGTACAGTACTGAGATTGTATCTGGAGGAGCACTGGATTCATTTCTGACATGTAGTGAAACATCCTGTGTTTTACTGGATGTACATGCAAATTTTAGATTAAAAATGAGACTATCTGAATGGAGTTGGATATAGATCTATGTGGTTATAGCAAATACCCTTAAAATACGACAGACTCACCAAGCCATCAAACGTTTTAGACTTAAATAGAATTATTGCACTGAAAACACATTTAGCTTTTTTAATTAGTTTATCATATTTTTGCAGATTTGGAAGTGCTAAGTTTCTTGAACAAAATCAAAGTAAGTCTTTCTAAAGCAAGATACATTTTTCTGTGCCATAATTGAACTGTGAAAAGTCAGAAACATAATTGTTCCTTACATCTCCCTGCAGAGAGCATGTTCTTGTTCAAAAAGGGAAAGTTACTGTTTCATTTGAAAAGTATTTATTTAAAATGCTATCGGTTTTTGGAGGATTTTTCTCAAGACCCGTGCCCATGAACTCACTTTTCTTAATAGCACGCAGGGAGTGTCTTTCTTAGTGAATCCTTCTGGAACACATCAGTCTAGAAGGAACACAACAGAGAAACATCAGATTTTAGAAAATGAAGATGAGGACCTTCATCCTTACCTGCAGTTAATATTGTTATTCAGCGGATAAAGAAGAAGTTCCCAGAGAAAGGGGTGGGAAGATACAAACAGTAATTATATCAAGTGTAATAAAGCCTAGCACACTTCAGCAGTTACAGTGGATATAATGAAATCTGGCATTTGGTTGTCTTCGCGGCCGCTCTAGCCTTCCCCAGGTTCCCAGCGGGGCTCTTCAAGGTAGAAGATTGCAAACTCTGCTGTCTTTCACTTGGCTTTCAGTCTTAAAATCTGCGATTCAGCCTCCTCTGAGATCAGCTCTGGTTTCTTTTTCTTTCTCTGTCTGTGTTGCCTGTCCACGGTTTTCCTCCACTAAATAGCTACTACCTAGTTCAGTCCACTGAAGGTTAAAGATATGCAGAAATCAATTAAAAAAAAAAAAGCCTGACAATTTTACCACTCTCGTGTATTTCTATAGAGTTCTGGGTCCATGAGCACCCCTCTTTTGTCACTTGCTCTTGAAGAGAGCTGAGGTCTTGCACAGCAGCCATCTACATGGCTCACAGTTGTATCACTTTTAGCATCAAAGTGGGCTCAATCATCAACCTCAAGCCCCAAAGCATTTTTTGTACCAAAGTCTCAGATCTGTATGTTCCCACAAAAGCCATAAGGGGCACACAGTCAATCAAGGAGTGTGATTTCACAAAAGAAACCCTGTCAAGAGGCAAATGTAGCATTGATGAAGTGGGCCAAGGTACCCCCATTTACAAAAATGCGTGGACAAGATCCAGTCTCCTGCAGCACAGAGATAAGGGAGCAAACACAGACACCAGCAACACATACGAGTTAGGATGAAATGCATATTCAGCATCAACACAGGAAACAGAGCTTCTAGGATGGCATTGGATTACTGAGAGACACAATACAATAACACAATAATACAGGGCCACCTAAACGTGATGAGCAAGCAGTCGGGATTTACAGAGAAAGAATGAGAAATACTTAGAAACTTTTGTAGGCCTCTTGAGAAAATCTTAGGATGTTCTATAGGAATATAAATTTATGTTTTATGCTTAGTAAATTAAGGTTTTCAGCTTATTTGGGGTCAAAAAAAGGGTTCAAGTGAAATAAAAATAAGTAGCTGTAGGAGAGAAGACGAATAATAAAAACAAACTTCTCACTTCCATCAGTTCAAATTAGTTGCAAGATTAGAACTTTTTTTTTGGTTTTATGTAACCAGAGATTGTCAAAATGCAGTCCAAGGTTACCCCTAGTCTTACCAGAAGCAAGGTGGCAGCTAGCTATCTCCTCTGTCCATGTTTGCTCTAGTGCAGTTTTGTAGTGAGTATTAGATGATAAAGGAAAGGCTCTGCCATGGTATGATGTTCCTCAGCCCTGAATTGCTCCTTACTGCAGATCTAATGAACTTGCATCTTCAGAAGCTACAGCAAGTTTGTCCCTAACAGCTGGTCCATCCTTTCTGTTTTCTAACGTCTTAGGACTTGCACATCTTAAGTATTAAGATCCACGTCTTTCTATTAAGCATAGAATCATTCAATTGTCTCTTATGCAATGTTCTAATTGTGTTATTTTCAACTGCTTACTGTGTCACATAGGGATGAAGTTCGGGGATTTTTTTGATCCTTCGGAATGAGTGGTTTCTCTAGAGCAAGTTTCTCAAAATCTCCCACTCAAAATGAGTGTAAGGACACTCATTCTGCCCGGTTCTTGTGCACTGCTTGTGAGCGTTGTGCACGCGTGCGTGTGTGTGGAGGCAAGAGGAATATCCTGTGCCCCTTCTCCCCTCAGAGCAGGAAGGTAAAATCTGACTTCTAACCATAACGCCACACCAAGAGGCATTTCATAATTTTTCATACTCCCAGCAAATAGCTTGATTTAAAGGGAAGTTCTTCACGGTTTTGGATGGCTTGGAATGGCTTTGCAGATTATTTCAAAGCTCTGCAAAGTGTCCTCTTTGAAGGGAGAAGGACAGAAATATATCTGTGACTAAGCTTAACTACCATAATAATGTCAAATAACATCATCCGTGTACACAGAAAGAGGATGTATAGCTTTGGATCCTCGGAAATTATAAGAGGTCAGAAAGCAGAAAAATACCTCTCCAAAGAAAGAATCTGTGTTTTTTCCCGAGATGTATTATAATGTCTCTAGAAGATACCAGTTTTGACACATAGCAAGAAAATTTTCTAATCCTCATGTTTAGCAGTAGACAATTACCTGTGCACTTCTGCCAAATCACCCAGATTGGTTCATCAAAACTATTTGTTTTTAATTATTTTCCTTCTCTGTGGTTCTGAATTCCAACACCAGGAACCCTGGGTGTACCTGGCAATTTCCTTAAAGTCAGTAGGAGTTATTTACAATTAACTTGGAAGAAATTTCATTATTTTTCCCTATAAAGATCAATGGGAGAGGTTAAGAGCTGTCTGTGAGTTCCCACTTTTCAACCTTTTTTTGTTCTTTAGCTTCTCTGAATTAGGGTAAACTGGGCTGCACCTGAAAATTTGGGCTCCACCGTATTCAAAATTGTTTTCATTTTCTTTTTCCCTTCTTAACTCTGCCATAATTTGTTTTTACTGTATTTCTTCTAAATCTGCCCTGGAGCAAATGCAGACAGGACTCACGAGGCCTGGTATATTCTGCAATACCAACAGAAGCTACTACTTGTCATCACAAGTTCATCAATGTTCACATGGAAAAGTGGAGTAAACAAGCAAATTTCTGCTTTTCTGAATGCTAATGCATATTTACATTTCCCTATATGTGACAGGTACAGACACTTCACTGATATGCAGCTGTCTGCATAGCGTGCAGTAAAACATTGGGATTCCTAAAGGAGATGCTGGATGTCCTCAGCCTGTGATAGAGGTATTGGGAAGACTCAGCTGTGAGGCAATCCTTGGGCCATGGACTACATGGATGCTGCAGAAGGAGGTCAAGACGTGGAGCTTCCACTGAACTGGGAAGTGAGGTTAGGTTAATGTGACAAAAAAAGAGTGCAGGGGGAGGAGAAGCAAGGTGGGAACAGCACCACTTCAGCAAGCTGCTAATTCCCGTGTCACCTGCAGGAAACAACTGGCAGGACCACACTCCTCATGGGACTACAGAAGAATTTGCTTTGGGAGACCCAGAGGAATCCTTAACTTTGAACAGCAAAGGGAAGGACGAGAGACAACAGGGAAAGAATCGCAGAGGCCACGGCCAGCCCAGGAGGCTTTCAATAAATAAATAGCTGCGTTTGGGGTGCTCAAAAGAGATGATGTACACAATGAAAGAACCTCGGGCGTACACTACCTGATTTTTGAGCCAGCGTGTTTTCTCGTGACATCATGGCTAGATTTCCTCCCCTTATTCAAAACAATGACTCCTCTTCATGCATTCAGAAAACTAAAGGATTGATCTTTAAAACAGCTGTTCATTTTAAAACAGCATACAAATAGTAAAGGGAGAAAATATTAGAACCTCTTAAAAATCAGTATGTTTGGGCACATAGAATTAGGCTGGATGAAGCAATACCAGATAAAAATCAATTTACAACAAGCAAATTAAAATATGCTGACACCAAATCTTGCAACAGAAGAAATGTGGGATGCTTAGTGTGTACCTTGTGCCAGCGCTGGCAGGGAATGGGCTCTCGCTGGGGGCAGGAACACCCTTCAGCTGTATCACAGGCCGTGCATTCAGCTGGCTGAGGAGCCTTGTTGAGACTCCCTCCCTCAGTCCCTGTGCACCCTCCAGGCTTTAGAAAGTCTCTGTCTCTTCCCTTTTCCATTTCAGGGAAGTAATTTGCTTGTTTGATTTCTCTTTTTTTTTTTTTTTCCCCAGGGCTTGCATTTTACAGACACAGTCCTCTCCGAGTGCCAGCCCAACCCCAGCCCAGCCTTCAGTCGTATATTTTATCACACCTTTTATCCTTTTACAGAGGGATATTTTATCACACAGGCCACCTCTGGGGTGCTTGTCATGTGACAGTTAACACACCATACACAACTGAAGGGCTGCATGCATATGGCACAAATTACACAAGGCCCAGCTGCATTTTCATGCTGGTTGCTGGTGTTTTTTTTTTTTTTTTTTTTTTTAACTAGATTCTTACAGAAGCAGAGCAAGGTCTCTGTAATACTTTTGTATTAAGTGAATTAAGTGAAAGATCATCACTCCTATGCAGGACTAGGACAAAAAAAAAGGCACAGTTGGTACACCACAGAGGTGGTACCCTTAGAAACAGCTTCATCATTTTCTTGCAAAAATGAGAGAACCAGATACAGCTCTCAGGCACATGTTTCGATGCAGAGTTTGAGCCTCTGTATAGCATCACCTCCAGAGCATTGCTGCACTACTAAAGTAGTATTAAATAAAATATAGAGTTCTACATTTGCTTTCTCGTAGAGATTTCTTTTCCTACCAAATTGGGTCAGCGTAGAAGTAAAAAGGAGATCATTTTAATCCATTAGCAAACTTAGCCTGAGATATGAAAATTACTTTTGTGCTTAGAAATATTGTGGACCCTGAATTTGGCAAGCAGTACTGTTGGTGCATGAGATATAGTCCTATATAATCCAAGAGCTGATCCTCTCTGCTTTACTGAATCTACCATGATTTTATCAAATATTTGCTTGGGCAGGTGAGGAGAGGCAGGGTTGGATAATGTGAGCAAATAAGAGCTTCATAAAGATATTTTTTTGCTAGTATTCGAAATCAAAATGAAACCTAAACACACAAGTTACTGGGCAGTAGCATTTGCTACCTTTGTAAAATCATCAACTATTGTGTACCTGAGTGCAGAGCATAAAACTGCTCTGCCCGGATCTGGGGGGGGGGATCAAACAGATGGCAGAGGCCACTGCAGTTTGGATGAAGATTTCCTAGCTGGATAGGAATGAGAACAACAGTAAAGCCGTTCCAAGGTCACAGAGGAGGTGAGAGCCATGGCCAGATTTTCCCCAGCGAGGTGCATGTGCAGTCTTTACTCCAGAATTAAAAGGAATGAAGAATTTTGGATGCAACAACTGCTGTGGTGTTTAGAAGCTTCTAGGGGCTTCTAGGCACAGAGATGCACCAAGCCTAGAAAAATCCTTCAGTAAATGCCCTCTGCGGAAGATGGTTTTGCAACAAGGGGAGGCTGTGCTGGCTTAACTGGCATATTTAAATGCGTATTCTACACTCGTTTTTTCACATAATTACTCATGAGTATTTTTATGTATCTGTTTTTTAATTCAGTCAGATCTGCAGGTGGTCATATAGCAGTTTGTAAATAACATTAGTTGTGAGTTTGGTAACAAAAATGATTCTCAAATAATGTTTTTTGTTATTCAATTAGTTCTGGGCCCAACACATCATCTAGAGCTTTTGGCAGCTTATTTTTTCCTGTGCTTGTCTTTCATTCCCCCACAAATCTTTGAATTGAGTAGTTATGACTTTAAATGGAAAATTTCCTCCCTTATTTGTTGTATTCTTTAAAAAATTAAATTTCTTAGTAAACTATTTTGTGACATCCATCAGGCTCAGCTACACTGACTGGAGGCTGTATTTCTCTCTTGTTTATACTGTTAACCTGGTTTTAGTTAATTTTCACTTCCCAATGTCTCTTGTGTCTGTGTTTTTTTCTGGTTAACAGGATATAAATTACCTTGGTATGCTGGAGGAGTTTGCTCAGCTTGAATTTTAATTCTTTAATTTCTGGATACTGTTTTATAGAGCTTGATCCCTCACATCATAAAATAGGTGTTAGTGGTTTACTGATTTCACTACAGTTGCTTATTGGTTTGAAATAAAACACAACTGCGTGAAGAATCAAGCTTATAGTGTGAGTGTATGTTTATTCTTTCTTTAAAGGGTCCTGAAGGCCTTCTCTGAGAAACATTAGATTCAACCCTTAGACTGTGAGAAATATGAAGAAGGTTCAAGTGGCTAAAAGAATATGGGTTAATGTTATGCAAAATGACTACTACGTGCTAGATTAGGATGTTTTCCTCAGAAAACAAGGCTAAACTGAAGGAGGTTATCTCCTTCCCATGAAAAGCAAGGGGTTTTGCTTTTGCTCATCAGAAGTGAAGGAGGTATTTCACAACGGAGATAACAGGTCTGCAATGGGGTGACTGCCAGGCAGATCTGCTCAGCGCTGCAGTGTCCTTTGCTGAGTCACCTCCGCTCCTCTGCCAAGTGAAAGGTAGTGGCAGGGAGCGGGCAGCTCTTCCTACTTGTTTCCTGCAGGGCTTTCTGAACAAAGGTGGGTGGAGTAAAGTGGTGTCACTTATGCCATACTATGAGTTTCGAGTGGACTATGTGCCTTTTCATATGGGTATTTAGTTGCTGGATTATGTAAAGCCGTGCAGCAACAGAATACTTCCTGCTGCTTGCCCCAAAACTGCCTGCTGGGGCACTCACGTATTTCAATACAAGGGTATCGGGATGTCTTGTGCTTTTCTCTAGAAGGTCTGAGAATGAAGAGAGATGAGACCCAGTGATCTGAAAATAAAAATAAAAATAACACAGGCAACTGGTCTTCATGTGCTAACCTTGAGTGACAGGGAGAGTCCAATGTCCCCGGACTGTTCTGTGCTGCCATTTCCCCATTGGTAATTGGGAGCTAACATTTAACTAGAGGCAGTTAAAAAGAATAAAAATCCTTGTAAATTTTTTCCGAAGCTTAAAAAAGTATGCAGAGACAGTACTGCTTCCTCTTTAACCAAGAAGGCCCAGATGCAGGCTCCTTGCACTAATTTTCTTTAGACAGCTCTCTGGAGAACTCAGCAGAACTCAACGTACTTCCTCCCAACCAGCTCAGCTGCACAAAGGTTGGGAAAAGCTAGTGCACATAACCGAGCTGCTACTGCCACTGAGGTTGCCTATTAATAGTTATTCGGACTTGCATTGTCAAGGGCACTATTTTAGTTTTATGCTAGCCAGCCAAGGTCTTGAGCCGATGCTGATTAAGCATCATGAAGGAGGCTATGCAGCAAGTCAGTGAGATCTGCATGCTGAAAGTCGTTTGTACTCTGAGAGCTTGCCAAAAATAATGTTTCAGAGGGCATGTATTAACACTGCCAAAATCTAGCTGATGAATAGCTGTATCATTGAGTTTTGGATGCAGAATGAGGGTCAAGTTCAGAACAGCCTAGCAATAGGCTATTCACACAATCTAGGCAGAATGGAACCATGGCATTTTGTAATCCACCCTTATTAAGAACTTATTTGGACCTGTTTTATCCTAAAGTGAAGTACAGGGAGAACAGAGAGGAATTACATCTGGAAAGTAGATGACTGGGGAAATTTAAAGCCATACAGTGCCTGGGCTTATCTCAGGCTGCGGGAGTTTCCACTAGTTAGGCACAACAAAACAAGGAGGGGAAATGTTTATAGTTTCTTCTGGACTCTGTACACATTCCGGGGCTGGTTCTGCAACACTACCATTCATTCTTCCAGAGTTATAGTTGTTCATATTTATTATGAATTCAAAATTAGAGAATTTAAAGAATGTAAGTCAAATATTCCATTCTATTTCTCCCCAAGGGGAGAAGAATTTGAATTTAAACAAGGAGGCTTCGTTGTGAAAATGTACAGCCTTGCATTTCATTTTCACAGGAGAATTTTATCTCCCTTGGTAACAGGCAACAAGAAACTTATTACTTTTTCCTATCTGGAGAGAGACAGTGAAGAGAAACATAGATGAGGTGCAGAAAGCTGTCAGATCTTGGCTCAGTGTCCTTCACATAGCTGCAGTGGGCATGTCCTGCCTAGCTTCTCTTTTTCCATCCCATTTATTTATATTCCTCTCTTTAACCAGTGGGTGCCTTTCCACTGCTTCTGAAGTTAAGACTTCTTTTTTTTTTTATGGTAAAATCCTTTGGGCTCAAGCCTGTTTTAGCCAGTTTTATAGTCAAGGGCCATGTGATAAGGAGAGATTTCACAGTCGGTCAAGTCCACCAATTGCTGAAAAGAAAACTAAGAGATTACCAAAGAGACAACACTGCCTAAAGTCACTGCCAACCATAATACTGCTCATTACTCTAGCTTCTGAAAAATGTGGTATTTCTAACACACACACACCCCCATAAAAGACACTACATGGAGGTATGTTGATAATAGCATGAATAATTTATTGAAAATAACTGAATAGACGGTGACTACAGCTTTCTATGATTTTTGTGACCTCTTTGGTGTCCTTTCTTATAAATTAGTCACAAACTCAAGGAGTAATGACTGATCCATGCAACTCCACAAACAAAAGGGTCGGTCCTCAGTCTGACACTATGTCCAGATAATAACAGCTAAGAAAAACACTTAATGGAAGCTATTTGTTCATAACTAGAAAATTGATATGAAAGCTGATTATATTCATGGCTCAGTGGAAAACAAGCAAGAGAATACAGACATGTAATTAATTGGAGTTTTTATTGCTGAGGCATGCTGTCCAAAATCATCTGTAGAATATTGCTGTAGTGTCTCCTTATGGGCAAAGCCACCCTATTGGACATGAACATACTGGCTTAATAGGTATTAGCTCTTTCTGCATTTGTGGTTAGATCACTAAATGGCTTGTTAGTGCAAAGTTAAATGCAAAGTAAGTCTCAGGGCTAAACATTATGTTAGAAACGTTAGCTAAACTTTTCAGACTCAAATGACTGCAGAACTATGGCAAATGGTGAGTGATGATTTTTATCAATCTTTTTTATAATTTTAATTAATCACTGTCCCTAAAACAGAGCTGGTCTTGGCGTAAAATGGATCAGTTAAAATAAGAAAAACTGAGCTCCAGAAAGACTCAGGAGCTTGATTCAATGCAGCATACAAACTAATAAGGATTTCTGTGTTTCTGAACGATGAATTTTGAATCCTGCTCAAACAGAAAGCTTGCGAAGCTGCCCTATTCCCAAGCTTACCTGGGAGTTGATAGCTGTCCGTTTCATTCAGGGAACAGTCATATATTGGACTATGTACTAAATATTTATCGATTTCTCACTCTTTCCCTGGACAAGCCCACGCCAGTCAGCGGTAGAACAGGGCTGTGCATAAAAGACATTTGTCTTTAAGCTGCAGCCCATCATACAACTCCCTTCAGTGCAGTTCCCGGTGTGACCTCTCATTTGTGTTCAAGGGTGACAAACGTATCAGGATGACAAGCAGTCATCTCTGGGTACAGACCTCCCCGCTTTTCAAGGATTCCTCCTCTTCCCTGCTGCCATCAGTGATCAGTCATTTGAGTCTGGGACCAAAGTGGTGGCTGCCTTGCTGCTCCCTGGTCGCCCCATGCTTCTCCCAAACATCCCATCAGCATAGTGAGGGTTAAACCTGGATCATGCTCCTTCTTGCTGCATTTATTTATCTGTATGCAAGCGCTGATGAACTTCCATTCGCCCCCCAAATTCTTCTGCAAGCAAACAGTGGCAATTCAAATGCTTGTTGGAAAAACACAGGAAAGGGATGCAAACCTGGTTGAGCAGGATTATCTCTCAGCTTAGAAACAAATATTTGAGAGAACCTTTCCTCATCATTATCTCAGTTATATTCTAGGTAGATACCTACCTGGTTAACCACTGTCAGTGTCCATGATCAAAGAATACCTACGGACTCCAGAGGGACATGTGTTTCATTCTCTTAGGCTAATTTAAAGATGACTCTGTTGCAAAGCCTTCAGGACAGGCCTTAACAGAAGGGCGGAAGAAGAAGAGGCTGTACATTCAGTACACAAAGAGGAAATATTTTTAAAGGTCAGATCTTTTATCTTTCATTTCCCAAGTGCATACAAACCAACCCATGCTTTGAAATTAATTGCTACTCCTGTCGTAAATAAAGAAACGTAAATAAAGGCTGATTTATGAAGCAGAACTCAATACTATAGTTTACATAGCATTCCCCCCTTGGACACTCTTAAAAAGCAAATTTTCCCAAGATGTGATGCCTTACAACAGATGTCAGATTCTTTTAGAAGAAGAGGGGAGAAAGGAGCATCTCGGCAATGGTGAAAACAGCTTTGTATTCAGAGAGCAGGAAGTCAAACGGCCAGTGTGCAGCAATTCTTCCCGCTTCAGCTGTGCAGCACTGCTGAAAACAGGCAAAACAGCTTGCCTGCTTTTATGAATCCAGGTTGCCCTAGTTTATATGGATCTATATGCATGTGCCTGTATACGTGCATTGCTCAGGGTGAATGGAAAGAAAAGCTCCATCTAGAAAAACTGTAGGGTGTACTGAGGCTATTAAGGGCTTAGTGAGACACTGGCAAAAGTCAGTAGTTAATGAAGTTGCAAAATCTGCAAATCAGGAAAATAAAATAAAATAAAAACAAAAATAAAAAATAACAAAAATAAAGGACCATGATGGATTTGGAGTGGTCTATTGTGCTTTATGAATGTTCTATCTTCAGCGAGAGATGCTGCTGGCCGCTGATTACAAATGTATACCATGTATATGGACAGTGTAGAAGTGCCAGATGGCTAGCTTGCCTCTGCCATTAGGCAGGTGGCCCTTGATCTAGAAGAGTAAACTAACATAATGGCCTTTTTACAGAATTTATCCAAATAGATAATGGAGCAAACATAATACAAAACAAGCATGCTGCTTAGTTTATTCCTTAACAATGTGAAAAAGTATAATAATCAGATTATGTTCTGGTGAGGACAAAGCAATAAATCAATAGCTTCAAAGTGCTTCCATACCAAATTAGCACACCAGGCAATCATATCCAAATGACGAGGCTATCACTTTCAGTCCTTGTCACTAATAATAACAGTGTGCTGAGATTGTTGAAGGAAGAGTTTATTTCGGACCCAAACTGTCCAGCATTCTTGACTTGCCCGGGCTAGAGCACACATAGCATCACACGCCCATTTTGTATTTAGACCTTTACCAAGAAAGAATGACAGAGGCAAGCAATATTCCTCTTTCAAGATAAGCAAGTATAGCTATCTAGGTGCCCGCCATAACTACTGCCTTACACTTCTTTCTTACGGTTTTTGAGGATACTGTGTACCATTACTAATTCCTCTGCCCACAAACACATTTTTTATGAAAGCAGATTTACGCTTTTAATGCAGGGAGGGGGGAAATTGCTAAATAGTGCATGATAGCAGATTTTTCTACCTCAGAAGAATTCCCTCACTAATTCCACGAGGAATTGCCATTTGCTTTTATGAATCTGTGAAAGGTGTTTTGTCTTGTCTGTGCACAAATACATATTTGTGCTGGTGGGAGGAGGAGGAAGAGGGAAATAATTGGACTGAAGTTAACCTGGCAAAAGAGGTATTCAATGACGTGCCAGCAGCCATGGCCAGGAGCCTGGCGAGGGCCTCCTGTCCCAGGATGGATCATGCCCAGCAGCCTGGCGAGTGTCTGCCTGGCTGGGCTGGATTGCGACAATTCCCTGGAACAGAGGTTTTCTGCTTCCACTTTGCTCTCTGCTGGTTACACACAAGGTGATGTAAGGCAGATTGCAAAAAAAAGAAAAAGCTATATATATATATTTATACACGTATATATATGTCTGCTCTGCTGTATTTTCCTTAGGGAAGGAAGGAGAATGTACCCCATAAAAACCCTGTAAAAATATGCAATAGTAGAGAATGTACTTTCTGATGACTACTGAATATCATTCCTCTAGTGAAGCTGAACTTCGATGTGCACCAGGCATAAGAGCGCCTGGATTTATCCTGCATAGAAATATGCTGAGAGAAAAAAAAAAGTCTCTGGATATTAGTTTCACTTAAATACCTTACCAGGAGATCAAAGGCAGATATTAGTGGCCTTTATTAAAAGAAATATCTCTCATCCCACCAGAGAACAACTATGTGCCACCTAAGGAATATGAAGATAAGATACTATAATTTCACATTGTGTTATTTTATTCTCTAAGACAAACTATTGCTTGCTTGCTTAAATGTATAATGTTGACCACAGAAATTAGTTGGCTGAGATGTTACTTATTGCTTCTCCTTGACAGGGTGTTGGTCAAGGATGATCTGAAGAGGGCATTCATCAACTTGGCTGCCATCACTGGGGAAATACTGGGAGTGTTGTGCAATACCTGGATATGCGAGTAAACAGACTGTACAAGAAAACAGCTCAATCACTCTTCTGAGTAGATTACTATAAACAACAACCAAATAAATCTACTGGGTGGTCAGGAGGAAAGTCCCTATGACAAGTATGGATGAGTAGTAGGAGCACAATGGTCTCCTTTTCTGATGCCGTTCAAGAAACTTTTGAGGGCAATGAAGGCAATCGCTCTAGGACGATGACATTGACTTTAATAATTTCTTTAAATTAGGATGATCCAAGAGAAAATGAGCTGTGGGACAGAATAAAATGCTCTAGGGCATTCTGAATATTGCAGTAGGTGCTTGTTTAAAGTAGGTAGGTGCTTGCTGGAAGTACTTTTACTGAAATAAGTATTTGTTGCTATGATACACTGTTAGTTCAGTATCTTTGACATCTAGTTCATGTCATTAGGCTGAGGATACAGATATGCCATAAGTATGTCCCTGCAGCCATTGCAGGCTGACCTAGAAGGGAGGGAGGGAACTCCTCAAACACTTACCAGAAATAAAGCAGATGATTACTAGCAACAGCTCTATCTGGAGGGCAGAGCCATCCCTAGAAGTGACAGCAAAAGCGAACAGGGAGCAGGAAGCAGAAGACAGACAAAAGCGGCAGATGAGTGGGAATGGAAGGGAGCACCCACCAGCCTGATTAACATGAGCCCACATGGCTACCTGCACAGCACAGATTATGCTTAGGCTGCGGTCCTCCGAGGTGGCCCTCTGATGCTAAGGCCCATCATCCTTACTACATACATTTCAGGAATTTTATTTAGACTGGATCTAGTCTTGTACCACGAGCTGAAGTCCAATCCATAGCCAGAGCAACATTGATGTGTTGCTACAGTGTGGCTTGTGATCTATTGTTGTTCAGACAGAAACAAGTACCCGAAGGTATCTAATTTAGATCAGCCTACATACTCTCTACAATCAAGAGAGAGAATGAGGTGCCTCTAGAAACTTCCCCCATCTTAAATTGAGCATATCTCTCTCTCGCTCTCCATTGATAATTTAAGGAATGAATAGGAAATGTTGGATGACTCACTCCATGAAGATACTGCCTTTTGGAGGAGGATCAGCAGCATTTATGAGAACATGTAGTGGTAGTGGCATGTCTTTTTCTTCTGCCTCTCCTTGCCATCTCCCCATATAAAAAGACTGGTGGGTGGAAAATGTGCCTGGAATGTGAGCAGCCCTGGCTCCGTGCCCTCCGCTGCCTAAGAAAATCTCTTTTCCTGCAACATGAGGGTAGGCTAAGCCTCAGATTCAGTTTGCAGGGGAGTCAGGGAGGAAGTGTGAGGCCTCCTCTATCTGTCCTCTTGATAAAGGACCCCTGTGCTGTCAGTAATGGGGCTCTGATTGGGTCTTACTCCCAAGCTTCATGGGCTAAGCAGGAAAGCAAGCAAGAGGAGTCTGAGCTCCACCTGAGAAGTGGCAGGAGCTTCTGCTCGTGCCACATGTCAGTAACAACATAAATCGTCACAGAGCAGGACCCAGGATATTCTAGCAGAGCACACCGACTGCCCTTCTTAAGCACTAGCGGGAGCCATCTTCCTCTTGCCTCTTCTGTTTTAGTGCAAGCAAGTAGGTTCCTGACGTGCTAGGTGTCTGCCAGATCAGGGGAGTGCTGTACACTACCCACACACCTTGGGGCAAGAAATGGCCCAGTTTTCTACCTTCCTTATCAGGAAGCATAAGGAGCGGTGAGGGAATTTCATCTTTCACAGGAGGTATCCAGAAGGAAAGCGTAGGATTGGATCCTGACTTTAGACACACAAATCCTGGGGCAATGCTGGCATACAAAGGAGGCATCTCACACATTCACCTTATTTGTGGGTTTTTAGCAGCAGATGCATTATTAAAATCTGTATTTCTAAAAACACTTTATACTGTCTCAGAACAAAGGGCTTTCTGGATGGGAGGCCTTACTGTTACTGCCTCCAGCTGCCTACTCTGTCCCTCCCTTCAAAGCTATGACCTTGTAAGAGACCCTAGAGGGGGTATGCACCCAGTTGCATCTGCTCCCGCTCACAATCCAGCACATTTAGGTCTCTAACTAACACTGTGGACCTTAACTTGGAGCAACCAAGGAACAGGACACATTTCCTTCCCCTGACATTGCTAAGGGGCCAATAACCTTGGCCACTGGAGGTGAGTGACAGCTAAAGCTGTCACATATTAAAGCAGGTGCTATTTCTCAGAGTTCATGTGTGACAGTCCGTATCCATATGCCAGGCCAGTCCCAGAAGAACTTCACCCATACAGAAATACAGGTACACTGATTTGAATGAAATCTTTTGTGCATGGATAAAGTTCTGCCAACAAGTCTGCTCTTTTTGCTGGAAAAAAAAAAGCCATATTTTATGAGCAGACCAAGCTGTCCCAGCAAACATGAATCTTGCTAGTGCAGCTGGCTCTGCACCAGAGGTTTCTGCTGACATGGCTGAGCCAGTCAAGAGTTATTCTTCTCACTCTTATCAACATCCTAGATGGGAAGATATCTGTAGCAGAGACTAGAGTAAAAGAAATCATCATTTATCTTTCCTGCACTGCTCCATTTTAAACAGGGTCATACAAACAAAATCCATGTTTGTAGTTTTACTGCTGAGAGCAATTTCAGCGCCCTGCAGATTTCCACTAGCAGTGATTTAGTGTGGCTGTAAAATTAGAGAGCCCAATTATCACCCTGCTCTGCATGCACAGCTCTCCGTTCTGGCCACTGAAGCCGCCAGCAAGTGCATGGAAGAGACAACTCTGCCCACAACGCTTTCAGCTTCTGAAAACAAAATATGAGGGTAGCACGTGCAGAAAAGTATCTCACAGTTGCATCTTGCCACTATGTGCTCTGCTTGCATTACCATTTTTTATTTTGAAGGAAGCAATTCTGGCAAATATTAATATTGCCTTAACAATTATAAGAACGGTGTTAAAAGAAATGTGTGGATTAGCAGGGGTGGCTGGGGAATCACTCACGTCACTGGAAATATTTTACTATTATTGATGTACCCTTGGAGATGGAAGTCCTCCATCCTTTTCTTTCTCCCCGTTGCCTAATAATGAGAGAGGTGAATCGTATGGTGTCCTTTACAGTCTTCAGACCAGGAACCTGCAGACAGATTGTTGAGTTCAGTTAAACCATACAGGTAACTGATCCTACTGACTTCACTGAGGTCTGGATTTTTCCTTTATGTGCACGAAGTTGCCCATGTGTATAAAATCTCTTTGTAATGTATTCTGCTGTTGTGCAATAGTTAATTTATCTCCAAATATTAATGTTTAACGTAGGTTTTCTCCTCTTTTACCTTAAGTTTGATTACTTCTAGTTATGCCCTTAGTTTCTCTAACTGAATCAAACTTCCTGCTGGGAAGGATGATGTGATTTTCTGAACCTGGCCCTCAGACACAAAAACCCTGATGTCTTGTTGCCAGCACATTGGGCAGCCATTTAAAGCACCAGTGGTAGGTGAAGCACAACCTGGTGATATTTTGTGTTCCCTTTTTGATGGTGTAAGTAACAGCAACAGCACATTTTGCTGACCAGCAGAGGAGCAGCTCTATAGGTTGAGCTCTATAGCCAAGGTTCAGAAACAGTTTCTGTGACACAAGAGGAAGTTCTGAAACAAGTCAATCATGGTCCAGCTGAATGGATGTTCCTCAGTCACTGGCTGTCTTCCGTGACTCATGCTACAACTACCTGAAAGGAGGCTGTAGTGAGGCGGGTGTTGTTCTCTCCTCCAGAATAACTACAGATGGAACAAGAGGAAATGGCCCCAGGTTGCACCAGGGGAGGTTCAGGTTGGATATTAGGAAGAATTTCTGCATGGAAAAAGTGGTGAAGCATTGGAACAGGCCTGGGGGAAGTGGTGGAGTCACCGTCCCTGGCAGCATTCAAGAAACGTGTGGATGAGGCATTTAGGGACATGGCTCAGCAGGCCTGGTGTTGAAGGATTTATGGTTGGACTCAATGATCTTGGAGATTTTTTCCAACCGTCATGATTCCATGATTCTGTGATATGGTGGATGGTGGATTTGCCTGCATGCATGTGTGTGTGTGCTGATGGAAACTAGCAGAGGGCCACTCTACCCTTTTTGTGTTGACCAAAAGCAGTACCTGTGTCATGGGAACCGTGGGGACCACCAGCAGGGAAACTGTATTTGGTCAGTTAGTAGATTGTTGTTGAAATAATGTCTGTTCTCTCTGACTATGCAAAGTAGCTTCCATACCCTTGAGAAGAGTGACTCTTGTTTTGGCAAGAATAAGAATAGGGAATGACTCCTTCCCCATGATTACTGTGGCCAGGGTGAACAGTGTCCTAGTATTTGTGGCCTGCTTAAAGAAAAAAAGCCTAAAAACATATTTCGGATTTAAGGAAATGGATGTGAGTTGTGTACTAAGGAGTTCATCCTTTTAACCAGATAGGATGAATGTTCAGAGGATAGAAGTTTATGAACAGTTTCTCCACTCAATATTTCTATTCTTCAGACATTTTGGGTCTATAGAGATTGCTCAAAAATGCCCATTATTTCTCAATTTCTCAAATCTGTGCACTGCTGATAACTCTGCTCACTTCGTATAGAATAAACTCTAAAAATCTCAGTGACCTGCTGTGGAAATGGAACATGCAGCTACAAATTAAGTTAGGAAAAAGAGCTTCTTCCTGAGGATCAGTATGTTTATATTGGAGAAGGAAGAGGGTAGGAAACTTTTTAGACTCTCTCCTAACCTGGTTGTTGTCCTTGAGAATATTCTGTGTCATGTGAGGCATGATTCAAGGTGCTATAAAGTCTTTCTTGCCTCTGGCAGAAGCTTTTCCAGATGAGCAGTAGGAAGAAAACAAAGTTGTAGCTTGTTCTGAAGCAGTACAGAATCATCAACCAGCTCTTTTGGCCTAGTCCCTTGAGAGGAGGCCAGAGTGGTAGACTGACATAAAAGAGCATCTGTCTAACCTTGAGATAGTTCATTCACAAAGTCAAAAATCTGTTTTATTTTTCTGGGAAAAAATAGGATCAGAACAAGAATTTTTGCCCAGAAAAAAAACACACACAAAAATGGGAAAGGATTCTTCTGTCTGGCTTGGAGTAACTGAACATGCTGTGAATGGTTAGGATCACAAGAGGAAAAGCCTGAAGCAGACAGGTTACTGATACTGGCTTGAATTACTCTGTATCTGGCTCTTGCTGGGAAAGGTGGTTGGGTTCACTGAGAGCCTCCTCGATACAAAGAGATGTCCAAATGGAGTCTCTGAGGAGAGAGGTGAGCTTTATCCTGTGTTAAAGGAAATTGAGACCTAAGGCGAATTTGGCTAGGTGGGAGGTAATTTCTATTTTGATGCCAAGAGTGGCCTTGTGTATGGGCAAACTAGTGTTGAAGCAGCTTGGATTCAGTGCAGAGGACAGCATTGACTGTGTTCATGGGTGTGGATATCTGTGCGCATATATTTGCCTTGTGAAAGACAACAGCAAGGACAAGGCACAGCAGTCAGTCTGAAGCAATCCCTGCATGGCATCCCCAGGTTTGACCTGCCCTTCTCGGCATTAACACCAAAAGAACCAGACATTCAGGGAGTCACTGCACATTGCCATATTGATAAACGGTGGTGGGCCTGTGTCCCTTGAAGCTCTGATTCGCCCGAGTGTATTTTGCCTGCAGCTGTAGCCCATCTTGAGAGGGGGCAGGACAGACATATGGACACCAAGGCAGGGGAAGAGAGCAGTCACTGCTGGTATTTGATGCTGGGGAGGAGTGTGGGAGAATCACAGCATGAAAGCTGTCTCTGTTTACTTTGGGGGAAAATGCTGAGCTTTTTTTGAGCTGCAGATCTACAGTTTTCCTCCCCTTGCTGCTAATTGGCTTCAGCAAGACCCTTTCTCCCGGGCTTCATGAGAGTCAACAGAGCTGTGCCTGCATGGGAAAGCGGTATGGAGCTTAGGGGAGGACAGCAGGCAGACCCAAGAAAGCCAACAGTTTCCTGGGAGAGGCCACGATGGAGGATGTGAGGTGTTTTTGAGTTATAAAGCAAGTTGTTACACTGGAAAGTCAGCTGCAGGAAGGGGTAACCTTAAAAACAGGGAGAGATGAAGACCTGGGGTGCTGGCCTAAGGTAACTCTTTATAAGGCTTAGAGTCCTCTGTGCCTTCAGGGTGTGGAAATGCTACATTTGCAACTCTTTGCAAGGTTGAGAGGGCCATGTACACACAGGGTGAATTGTTGGATTATTTTACTGTCTCCTTTAATGAGCTAAGGGCACCTGGGCACCTCCTCTTCCATGTGAGAAGAAAAGGAGACTGTAAAATCCAAGGGAACGTCCCTCTGAATTGTTTTACTATCTCCTTTAATGAGCCAGTAGGAGAGATGGGAGAGGTGAGCCTGATACTGTTCAATTGTGACAGCTTAGCAGTAAAAACATGAAAAAGTGATTGCAGACAGAGTGGTTCTGTGTGTGTAAAGAGAAAAGCCCAGGAAAGAGAAGAACCTAGTGGGGAAAGCTCCAGGAAGGAAATGTTACTTTGATAAAGCAATATGCTTGCTGGAGAATAAAACTGAGCAAAAGGCACAGGTAACCCATTCGGAAGAGAGTGCCTTTAATGACATCTTGCTTTTTTGTTGATATGATAGTCACCATGTTGATTCCTGGGACATGAATTGCGCTTCTAAGTGCTACAACAATAGAAATAATTAAACATATCTGAATAATTAATCACATCCGAAGGGAGCGAAAGGAGTGCTGGAGAGTGAAAATTGGGAAATCGCCATTTCACAGAGGAAAGAGATTAAGTAACAGTAAGAATGGCTCCTCGTAGGTTCCCAGCACATCTATGCTGCAGCTACAACCATAATTTAGCAATCGGTTAGAGTCAGAGCACATTTAAGCTCTTATGAAATATATGGTTTGATTTGGTTCCATACCACCAGTCTTCTGCTATCACTGTTATGGTTTTCCATTAGCATATAATAGTCTGCCTGTCTGTATTTTAATAGCACGTTATGGGCAGCTCTCTGCACTGTCTAAACACAGTATGTAAATAAAGAATTGTGGATTTTTAACCCACACATATTTCATGAGTAGGATTATTGAATTTTTTATAGCACTCCAATAATCTTTCTTCAGGGGTCACAGTGCCCTTTTCTAATAGGCAGGCTAAAAGTTTCTCCATTATAATGTGGCCTCCACTTCTAGAGCTTGCAACTTGGCAGCTGAAAAGGAGAAAAGGAGAGAATATCAGGACTATTCCTGGGGGATTTCTGAGGAATCTACCATGAAGGAGTTACAAGACAGGCAGAAATGTGTAATGAATATTGCTTCAGGACATAAACTGGAAAAAATGCCCGTCAGGAAAGCTGACATGATCTCAAATGTGTCAATTTAAAAATCTAAACTAGGACATTTGGACATTGGCTGAGTGTGGAAAATTACTCGCAAGAGTAGTTAATGCAGAGGTGTCCTGACCCAGTGCCTTAATGGGCTCATTCACTAATTATGCTCAGCCACAGCTTGGATTCAGCATCCTGGACAGACAGATCAATGGCACGCTTCTGCTGGGGGCACAGTTTAGCTTCTCCCAGACATCCAAATTGCTGTCTGAATCTGGCTCTACACAGGCTGTGGATGTAGAAAAATAAGCTATGTGTACCCCATGTAATGAAAGATCGTGTAGAAGATGCCGTCTAATTCAGCCTGCTTTGCTATGAGTCTGTTCTAGCTCTCAGACCCCATTCCTCCACAGCGTAGCCTGCTTATGCAAATGCCAAGTAAAAAAAAATACGGAAACTATCATTAGTAGCTCTTAAATACAATGGTTTGGAAGCAGTTAGGAGGTTCCAAATCTGATTGCAGGAATCAGCCCCAGGAATCAGCCCCTTAAAAAGCTCCAGCCCCAGTAGGAATCCAAACTTATGTACCAACAGCTCTGATCTACACAAGTAACAAATGAATTCAGCTTCCATGGTCATGTGTGGCAGAATATACCAATAATGAAAAAGTAATTATGTCTCACTCAAGTCACCTCTCTGGAATGCACGTAACTAGGTGAGTGTGCCACAATCAGTAAAACAGAAATGACTATATAGCAGGTGATGTTTCTGGATGACATAGTCATGGAAATGACCACCTGTCAGTTGTGCACATTTTGGGAAGACAAAATAATGTCTTAATTGGATGGGAAGACACAATGGAATATCAGAAATCTTGCCTGTAACATGTCTGTGAAGGCCAATCAATATGCAAAGCTGGCCTGCATCTAATTTAGTACTGAACCAGAGCTATATCCAATCAGGTGGAGCACATTAAAATTAAAATTTATCTTTTTTGTTGTTGTATTTTTTTGGTAAAGCTGAACTTCTGTTTTGTGTAGATGTGCTTGCATTGTTGCTAGAGAGCATTTGTCACTTCTTTCCTTGGGTCTTCCAGTTTGAATAGATAATCCCCAAACAAAATCTCATTAATGCTTTCTGAAAATAGCTCTTAGAGTTGCAGCTTCAGTCAGGGCAGCTGATTTTGCATTCCAGACTCAGTGAGCATCACACAAGACAACACACAGGCTTGGCACAACAGAAGAAACAAGTTCCAGGATGATTTGCCTGTCAGACACACAGTTAAAAACCATTGCATCTGTGATAAGCAACTATATCCTCATTATTCTTTCTTAAATGCCTGTGTCACTTCTTGATTATTTCAGGCGGAGTGGAAAAGGGCCCTGTCACTTTACATTGCTTAATGCTTTCTAATATAAAAGATCAGGGTGACATTTTATGTGAAACTTTCATATATTTGCTCTTTGTGGTGGGCTGGATATTCAGCAAGAGCAAAGCCTTTTGGCTACAGAAGTGGAATCCTTTACAAGCTCTAGAGCATTAATTGTTAAAAATATTGTTAAAAATATCATTAAAAAAATCACCCTTATTTCTCCTCTCTGGAAAAAACACTTTCTCCCTTGTCAGCATCTGCACTCTAATGACAGGTTATGGCAGCAGCTAAACTGCCCCAGAGTTTAGGGGATTGATTCAAACCCCTGTATTCCTCTCAACTAGACGATTCGATGTAGTTGTCTACGATACTGGCATCTGCAGGTAGAGTGTTTCAGCTGCTATTGCAGTCTATAGGGCTAATTAGCTCAATTTAGTAGAAAGTGGAGAGCGATGAGGAAACTAAACCTCCATTTGAAGGCAGCTCTTTAGATCCCATTGACTGTAAAGGTAGGTGGCTCACATGTAGCCCCAGATTCAGTTGTCTAGATCTGAGGCTGAGTTTTACTCTATATGTCCATTCCTGGGATTCAGATCCTTCTCAAAATAGCAGTGGTTTGCTATAGTTAGATATAATTTGTTCTTTATCATTTTTCACTATGTAGAAAAAATATGAAAAAAATTAAACTAAATCACATAAATCACCTTACTTTAAGAGGATTCAAAATGGAAAGTCAAGCACTTGAAAGTTAAAAAAGGCTAGATTTAAAGTTACTGCTGCAACACCTAATTCAGCCAGCTTATGAATATAGTGTAATTTTCTAGGTTTTCTAGTATTAGAATTTTTCTATCCTCCTCTCTCTTCATTTTGAGCTTCAAATTACTTTTTTTTTAGTATTAATGTATTAATGGAACATTATTAACAAAGTGATGTAAACCTATTGCGAATACTAATATACAAAAGCTGTATTTATTTAGGTTGTGAAGTCGAGCACTTGAAAGTCAGGAAATCCCAGATGTACTCACTGCAAGCCCAGCAAGACACCTTATCCACCCCAGAAATCTTATGAATTAAATTAACACAAGATGAACCATCTGGTACAGGGTTAGAATAAGAGACAAAGCGACTGGGCAAGTTATGTAAGCTAGGTGTGAGAAAATGAGTGATTACCTTTTTTCTTCTCTGGAAAGGAAATCACTTGACCCTAGTGCTGTTGACATTTCTGGGATGCTATTCTGTCTATAGTCCCCTGGATCTTCTGAAATAACATCAGCAGAAACAGTGTGCCGCACGGGGACTTGGTAGTGCCTTCCACAAATACCTGTCAACAGACACATTTCTGGTGTTGTTCGTGTGATTTACAGGATGAAGTAGGAGATTCTCTGGCAAACATGCAGCAAGAGAGGACATTTGGTGCTAGAGAGCGTCACGTGGGATCTTGTGTAAGGGTAGCCCCTGCGGAGTTCAAGGCCGGTGCCTTGGAGTGCAGGTCGTGCCGTGCTCATTGAAACTGTGCAGCCCTCGCGTTGTGTCACTGCCCAGGCTGCCATGTGCTCACGTCACCCTTCGTCATGATGATTTCATCTGGAGCGTTATTTTCATGGAGGAATCTCTGAGCTTTGGTGTGTGCACGCAATAATGAATCCTGTATGTGAAGCTGTGGTGCAGATCTTGGAATATTTGTGCATAAGTACTTCCTGATGGCTTTGGCGACAAAGAACTGATGCTGCATGGGAAGCTACACTGGATATTTTACACACTGAGAATAGAGGAAAGGGGGTGCAAAATAGGGTTAAGTCAGTCTTCCTTCTTACCAAATGTTCCTGCAGAACATTAACAAATCTCCTCCTGACCTCTTTGATTTCTACATTTTTATCCTCACACGCAAACATCTTGATCACAGGGATGTAAAAACGAACCGATTTCCTCTCCCTCTTGCTGCACAGGGCAAATGCTGCTCTCTTGCCCCACATGCCGCTTACTCTGATGGGCTCAGGACAGCATGCCAAGCTGCTCCATGCTACAGGTTTCTGATGGAGGTCCCAGTGGGAAACTTGCCTACTCGAAATGCTTGTGAACCCTTTCAGAAAAGTGTTTGAATTACTGATTCTCCTATTCATCTACTAATTTAAGCATTAGACTCATGTCTGTACTGTGAGACATAGATTATTTCCGAGTTTCTGGATCTTCATGTGTCTTCCATCCACTTTCAGGCCCAGGGTTGAGTCAAGACTTAAGCATGGACCAGCCTCCTGCCCCTCACCCCAAGTTCTCCTGGAGAAAACCCTGCATGTATAGGCCAGAAGGCAGCAGCATCACGCTTTGTCTGCTCTTCTTTTTGGAAGAGGAGGGGAGCAGGGCTGCTGGGCTCACTGCAGTGCCCAGTTATCTCACAGTTCAGGCATGGTGTGTGTATCTTTAACAGTAACCGGTCCCAGCCAAGTGCTTCATACTCCACTGTAATCTGCTCTCGGTTTCTTTCATGCCAGATGACTCATAACACATGGGGGAAGAGTAACTTGATATAAATGGCAAGTCTTGCCATGGTCGTATTAGTCATCTTAGAGTATTATTGTCCCACCATGTTCCTCCCACTAACTGATATCCTTCCAGAGTGTTCATGTCCCAGATGCTCGTGCAGCAAAGGGTGGCTAAAAAATGCATGAGTCTGTGCCCATGCATGTTTGTAGCTCTCCTAATAACCAGTGATTCTCCTTTTTATTCCTCTTGGAATCTCAGCAATCCACTCCCCACCCACACGCCTGCCATCTGCTTTAGGCTTGTTGGTGCATTAGCTGTACCCATATGAGAACAACTGCACACAGCTCATCATCAGAAGTATGTCCAGTGTTGCTGTCTTTCCAGTCTAGGAGGAGGAACTGTGCAAGGATATGGAGTTCTCCCTTTTCTTGGTTTCTCTGAATTTTGAAAAATAGTTTTTCTGTAATGATCACACCACCGTAATGAACCAGCGTACAAAGTTTTGTTCTTCCCACCTACATGTGTTTCAAAATACACCCCTGCCCTGATCTTTCTTTAAAGAATACAGCCTACTGTTAGTACTCTTTCCTATTGTTAGTAGATATTGTTAGACTGTTTCTTAAGTTTCCTTGTTGTAATAGCTGGAATAAAAATACCAGTACTCTGACCTTTAGAACTGCTTGCTTTCCTTAGCTATCAAAACAAGTCAGTGTGCAGTATGCAAAAACCATAGAAGAATATGTATGTATGTTGGTTTATGAATGTGGGGCCCAGTGGGTGAGAGAAAGAAATGGTACAATATAGGCACATGGATTATCTTTATAAGGCTGTTTTCAGTATAAGGAACAGGCTATTTGTCGGCCTCTTCAAGAACAGGCAGCTGCTCTACATGGTACCATTAGCTCTAGTAGCTTTTCCAGAGATGTTACAACTTCAACCAAAGTTACCACCTCTGTAACTGGGTGATTTTCTTTGACTTAATCCATGCTACCTTTAAACTCATCTCTGATGTAAATATTGATTGGTCTAAACAACACTTTTTAATATAAATATTATTCATTAAACATAAGAAGTTTTTATGTTTTTTTTTCCACAGAAATGGAGAAAAATCCGTTCCCACTGCAAATGCTTCATAGCTCACCTGTGACACTTTTCATTATATCAGTCACTGAGCAATTGCATATTTCCATATGAAAAAAAAGGGGGGGGGGCTATTTAGTAGTCACTACTGAAACAAAAAGGAACAAAAGGTAGAAATAGCTTTCTAAAATAAAAATTATAATAATTCATCTGGCTAAAATGGCTTTTCTAAGAGCTTTTCAGAAAAAAAATCCCCTCCTTCCGAGCCTGTTTATGACCAGAAATAGCCTGAAAACTGGGAATCGAAATAGTGAATTGAATGAAATATCTCCTGCAGACATTATGAAGGAAATACTGTGCACATGAGCGTTAATGACATATTTACCATTACTTGCTGTCCAAGGCAGAAGAAAAGGTAAAAAGCAGAGAGTGGGAATTGTAGGCTAGAGCTTTTTGTATAATGTTATGTTGTGATTCTCCTCCTGGATGCCAGCAAAAGCAACACTTTGAATTTTGGCTGATAATTCAACTGGGAGAACTTCACAGCAGTTTACAGATTATCAAAGGAACTACTGCAAGAACAACAGAGGGTAAGCAAAGCAACAGAAGGAGAAGATGGAAAATATTCCCAAGAAACCAGTGGGTACCTCACTGGTAATTAGTTCAGCCCCTGAAGTGCAGCAGACCTTGCCTTTGCAGCCACCATACCCTGAGAAACCAGGCAGTTCAGGGATGTAAAACAATAAAACAGTCTGAACTGGGTAGATCATTCACATCACCTATTCTCCAGTGATACTCAGAAGTGAAGCTTTCCGCGAGCTCTGAACTTACATTGCAAAAGGCAAAACCAAAAGAGCAAAGCATCGCTTTTACGCTTTTGTGGTGCCTCGTTTGTATTTTGAGACCTGCCTTCTGTAGTTACTAATATGTTTATTTATATATATTATACTAACATATTATACTAATGTATCTATTGTTTACGTAAGCCTCATCCTTCTGTATCTCCATTTGGCTATTGCATGCTACTCCTCATGGGAGCCTTTGGGCGCAAATGTGTCTTTAGTGCAAGAAAATGTCTTCAGTGTGATTGGATGTAGATGCTCTGTGCTGGAGCAGGGGAAGAAGAGAGAAAACCATACAGTACAGTGCCTCTTTTGCTGTTTTTGCAGCCTGCTGTTCATCCCTACAATAAGTGATTTTTTTTTCTTTTTGATAAGATATTGTTGTTCAGAAGGGAAGATGCACACATCATGAGATGCTAGAGACATGAAGGGCTTAATGGGTATCTGAAACTATTCCTAAAACCCCATTATTCTTTTCAAGTCTTCATGATCTGCCTTAAAAAAGCTAATCAATATTTCTTTTTATATCTTTCTCCTTAGAAAAAACAATTTTGCACATTATAATTCCCACTTGATTTTAGTCAGTTTTTCCCAGAACTATGTGGGAGCTTGTGGGGAAGCCAAATGCAAGGGAAGCCAAACAGAAGAGGTAGAGGAGACCGTAGGAAAAACAGGCTGTTTCTAGCTCATGCCTTAAAATGGGTAATGTCAGAGGGCTCAAGAGTGCTCCCCAGCACTGTCTTCTCTCAGCTCTAAACAGTAAGATTGAAAAAGAAGACATGGCTTTGCCATTGCATGCAGAGCTCATTGTCTTTCTTTGTTAGCAGACTACAATATCTGAGTTCATAGCACAAGAATGCCGCCAACAGATCCTAGACATACCATATATTTCATGGGTTTAGCAACCCATAAAAGTTGAGAGTAGCATCTGATTTATCTCAGCAAATGGCTCCAGCTGTTTTTAGGAACATATTTTTTTAATCAAAGGAAGTGTTCACTAAATTACATCTTAATTTGAATTTCCTTGTCAAGGGATGTATTTACAAATCTCTTTGTAAAATATTACCTACTTGGTAAAAGCATTTTGAATACTTTGTTAATTCAGTGTGGTGTGACTTTATTCTAATGCCTGTTTCTTCCCAAAGGAAACTAAAATGATGATAAGTAATTGCTGGATTATCAAGCAGCGCATAAGCTCATTTTCTGGCCTGATCAGGCTATTAGAGTTTCATAAATGCTCAGCCACATGCATTATTTTCCCATGTTAACCCATTACTAAAGGGACCACTGAGGAGGGGACCAATGGCCCAGAGAGACATGGAGGAATATTGACTTTCCTGGATGATCTGGAGTTTCACTTGCTTGTGCTAAATGGTGTTGCCTCTTTCAAACATGAATGCAACAGATACATGACCCCCCACATCCCCCAGTGTATTGAAAAGGGGATAATGAGAATGTTTGATATAATAAGAATGCATGAAATTCAGCTTCACCTGTTTTTAAATAGTGAGCTTAGCCTGTACTCGACTGGAAGCATCCAATTTTGCCGTTTTACCTGCTCACTTTGCTAGCCACTCTACTTTTTTCCCCTGAAGCCCAAATCCTGAAATAAGATAGAGATGAAAAATCTTTAGATTGACCATCACTGGAAAAAAAGCCTATTGGTCTTCAGAGGCCTGCATAAATCCCTAGATGACAATCTTTCTTCCAGAAGGGAAATCAAAGGAGGAGCATGACCAAATACATATTTTTGATGGGCTAATACCTAATTTTAAATAGTAGGGGAACACATTGAAAACATGAGGCAGAGGATCCTTTAGAGGATTTTTTTTTTCTCATTTGAGAATGTTGGTTTGACAAAACTGAAGCTTATTTGCTGATACATATGACTTTCATTAAAATATAAGGAAGAGAGGTTGAAATACTCTGCTCTTACCTTTTTACTACAGCTTTTATAATATAGTGCTTTTTCTACATAACGAACCCTGATTGATTTAAGTCCAAAGAAAAGATTTTGTCCATATTTTCCTCCATATAAAATTCCATAATATTCTATTTTGCTTGCATAGAATGAAACATTTTGAAGTCATGCTGTTTTTCCACAGGATGGGATGTGTAGTTTCTCACTTCCCCTGGTTTTAGGGCAGTCAAAAGCTAGGGATATCAATGCTGAGCATGTCCTGAGATCAGGAGTGGAGTACAACACATGGCATGGCCTGAGATCTCTGCACCGTACTGCAGCACCAAAATATCTCAAAAGCTCCATTCAGCAGTGGCACTGGAAAACTTTCTTTTTCCGATGTTGTACAGGAAACATTTGTTTTTCTTTTTTAATTTAATTTATTTTATTTTTCCCAGGGATGTTTTTCAGAGCGCATCTTCTCTACTTTTCAGATGCTTTGATGAGTGTAATGCGCTCTGTCGGTGGTGCACATGTAGGTCAGAGAACAAGAAGGAATGCTAAGCCCTAGTCTAGGGGTGGTAAACCTCCTGAAATGTCTTCACAAGGGACATATTTAAACCTCTGCTGGATGGCTGAAATATGAATGCTATAACACTTGGCTATTTCATGGTTTATAACTTTTATCAGTATGTACATTAAATACGGTGAATTACTCTTTCAAATGTTCAGAGTAAAAATGTTCATTTGGCCACATTATTAAAAAATAAGCAATGGGAGAGATGGATACATGATGTAAAAAGTCAGAGGCAGAGGATGTGATCGGTGTACAAACAAACTAAACCTTTATCCTGAGCTGTGTTGCACACTTACTTTTTAACCCAAGGAACATCACTCCCTCACACTAATTCATACGTGACTAATCTGCAGTGTCAATGTCTGAAATTAGGTCAGGGGGATGTGGGCTGCAGCCTCCGTGTTTGACACAGCTGCTGAGTACTTGCAAGCCCTGCGGATTCAGATGGCAGCAGCATGGGAGATATTTTTTTTGAATCAAAACCTCAAAACCTTTCTTTTTCTTTCTTTCTTTCTTTCTTTTTTTTTTTAATCTTGTTCATGGGTCTTCTAAAAACTTCAAATCTGACAGGTTGGTAATTTTCTCCAGAGCGAAAATGTGCTCTGAGGATCACACTGCTCCTGCTTTGTGAGAGCTCAGAGCCAGGCAAAAAGACAAGGAGAGAAGATACTATTACCAAGTCACAGATACTCTTAAGGCCCTGAATTATTGTATTGTTCTTTTCAGAACACAATTGCTTGCAAGAAAAATTTTCTTGTTTTTTTTAGTATTACAGCAAGGGTCAGGTAAGACTGGTGTCTTACACATTTTATTAATGAGGATTTTCAGTCTGACAGTTTCAATGCCTGCTCAGTTGCTGCTTCTTGTATTCATGCATAGCAATAAAATCTATACAGGATTCTAGTAATGAACACCAATCCCTAAAAATTATAGGGTGTTAGAATAGAAAAATAGAGAATAGTGAAAACTCAGATAACAGTCCCTATGCATTATAGCCATCCTTCTTGTGGATTGTTTAGAGAAGGGCAAAAACTATGAAAAAAAAACCAATTAAATAGAAATTTTGAGCTTTTAAATAGTAATCCAATGTACTAATGTGCATCCTAAGCCAAATTCAGCCCTCAGTTAAGTGACTGGAACACTCGTGTAGTCAGAGGAAATTCATGAAGTCAGATGTATGCCTAAATTTGGCTTGACGTGTTATATGAGGTAGCTTACATTTTTTTTTCCCATAGAGTGAAAATACAGCTTTCAACCAAGATCTATTACACCCCTTCAAATATAATACACTAATTCCTTTGATAGAAGCTCAGCTGCACCAAACAGAGCTTTATGCAGTGCACAAAGAATAAAGAACAGCTACAGTCCTAGCATGGGCTGGGATGAGCAGGATGTGTATCTGCTGCCTTGTTTGAATTCAGCAGCCTTCTCCCTCCTAAAAGAACAAATGGATCCTGCTTCCCCCAGCATATGGCAGCAACACATGCAATTTACTTCCCATATGGGTTCCCTTTCAGGCAACCGTCAGGCTATAAAACGTCAGAAGAAATTGCTTTGGCCCCACGTTATATTGTGCAGACTCCTAGCGCTCCCTTTGTGGCACTGTCCATATCCAAGTGTGTGCTTTTAATACAAGTGCTGTTGGTGCTGAAAAGTCTGAAAGTTAGGGCTACAGGGATGCATCTACTGGCACACCGTAGGAATCCCTCAGATGCCTCTGATCTAATTTAGCAGCAGATGAAAGCAGTTGGTGCAACAAATAATGGGAACAAATGGGACGAGAAAAACAACACTGCATGCTTATCGCATAGTGTATTTTATCACCAACTTTCAAAGCACCTTGTTAACAGGGTAAGCAAAATTATTGCTGTTTCAAAGGTGGAGAAACCAAGGCACAAGCAGATGGGTTTTCCAAGGTCTCAGGGCACACCAGAGCAGTAGCAGAGCTCGTATCAATGTTAAGTTCCTAAATCACAGTCAAGTTCTTCAGGCACCTGATCACACTGCTTTTACTTACATATTTTGGTAACATATAAATAGACCAGGCAATATCGTGAATAGTTTAGTCACATAGGTGTAAATGTGTGGGCAAAAACACACACAGAACAGGCCTTTTTATTTCTTTGGCTGCCTGCACAATCATGCTTAATTTTCACTGTTGTGTAGGCAGCACAATAAAAACAAAAATGTTTAGAAAATGATCAGATGCAGGTTTTAAAGACTGTTATCAAAAGAGCTTTCCTTCCCTAGTGAAGAGAGCATGCATATACTCAGTGGGAAATTAGATGCTCAGGCAGATGAGGCTGGAATTTCTGGCATTATAAAACACACAAATCAACAAAACATTAATGTAAGTAAGCAGATAGTGGCCTGGAAAGTGAACAGAGAACATTTGTGCTTGATGTAATTGTAGTGAAGACATCAGCAGAGAGAGAAAAAGAGGATTAAACAGGAAAGAAAATCACTTTATCAATGCACATGCCTTGCGTGTAAATGGTTTTGATACTAGGAAGCCAAGAGAAGGAAGCATAGATTTCCACTACCATAGACTTTCATGAGCACAGTGTTGGGCACAGTGTATAAAATAGGCTGACACCTTACACTGGACCCAGAAGATAAGAGAATGGTCAGTAGATGGTAGATAGTAAGGTAAATGGAGAAAGATTCAAAGGATATTGAAGTTTTAGCCACATGTTGGGACTTCTAGGTTGATGGGGCACTCTTGTTAGTACATAAGTTTACTTAACAGTCACGGTGTGGGGAAGATGAGACAAGTGCTGTGATATTCTCCTTTCAAAGGAAGAAAGGAGAAGCAGGAGCTGTTGAAAAAAAATATTAAAGGAATGGGCAGATTAAAAAAAAAAAAAAAGACGCCTTGAGAAGGGCAGAATTGGCAAAGTCAAAGAAAGAAAAGATTTTGGGAAGGAATGTAATAACTGATGGCACCAAGGTCGGTTAAGGAGTTTATGACCTGAAGAAGACATAGACCAGTGGTTGAAGAAGAAGTGATAGCATCTAGCCTATGTAACAGCTACCAGAAAGTACATGAGTGATAGGCCAGTGTTTGTTCCCATTTCACTTGCCATGGCACAGAAGCAGATAAGAGATTTTTAGCTGCTTAGTGAGAGCCCTTTATTGGAGGATATTATTTTTCTTACAAATTTAGCTTGCATCATATCCCTTGACCATCCTAACAATGACAAAAGCATTAGTATGCCTGTCCTTAAATGTCTTTACCACAAAACCCAAATAAATGTGCTGTGAAAATGCAAGCATTTCACTGCAGCACGTCACACACCAGCTCTGAATCAGTAATTTGGTCTTGTAGAACATAAGATTCACCAAGGATACTCTAGGCCCAACACTGCACACAGAGACTGTTGTGTTTGAAAGGAAAGGCAGAGAGGGAAAAGGGTCTGCACTATCAGCCCTTGAGCAAGAATTTGCAAAAGTATGTGGAGGCTGAAAAGGAACATTACATCACTCTGCTGAATTCCTATCTGGAACTCCTATCCTGATTAATCTGATGCTTTACTTTTACCTCTATCAGCTGTCATGGCTTTTTTTATTGAGACTGTATATTAAGTTACTCTTCATTTGACCTTTAAATTTGCAACTAGTAAGTTTTTGATGTATGTTTTTAATAAATTTTCCTTAGTTCACTCAGAAAATAATTTCCCCAGTGCCAAACACCCCACACCCAAATTGCAGTTCACAGGAGATTTTCCATTTATTCCAGCCAGGTCAAGCCACAGCTGAAGTCCCATTCCTTGGATGCTTGCAATGGGCTATAAAACTGACAATGACACACAAAAAAAGAAAGCCTAGTACTCAAACACAGTGATTGCTCAGCAGTCCACAAGAAAAATATTCATAGTAATAATAATAGTAATCAGACAGCACAGAGAGAACGTAATCTACAAAGAGCAACATACTGTTTTCCTAGGTAGACCTCTAGATGACATCTCTCTGCCCAGTCTAGACTGGAATTAACCTTACGAATTCGGGTAATCATTCTTCATGCTGACTTGTGTGTGGATGGCTTTAGAGATCCTTCTCCCTTCTGTCTCCAAAGGAAAAAAAAAAAACAAACTGTCTACAAAGGTGTCTCAGATCGTAATTGAAAGGGAAATGTTTGCCAAAGGTCAGCTCGAGTGGAAGAAGAGCAGAGCTCATACATAGCTCCAGGGAGCCAGGGAGCACCTATGTGGTTTGTTTGCTCAGAGGAAGGTGGGAACCGCTCTTTGCATGGATTAACGCACTAGGTATTTTTTCATGCTTGGAGAATCTCGTGTCACTTGTTAGTGTCCTCTGCCTTGAATGCAAAATGGCACTCAGAGACCAGAAGGGCACCTCTTTGATTCGAATGACAACCCTGGGTCATGTGAGTTTAAAAAAAGAACAGAAGGATGAGACTTACCAGGAAATGCTGAATGCATCCTTACAGTTTGGCACAGATACAGGAAATAAAACATGAATGTTCTCAGTAATGTCTCTTGTGGAACTGGACATCTACCTGTTTGCCATGCAGACATTTCTCAATAGATACAGGCACCTCCTTTGGCACTATTTGCATTCCTTTTTTTTTTTTTTTTTCTGTTATGAATAAGGGTAAGGTCACTTCTCTCTTTTTGTTGCAGATTGCAGACAATATATGACATGAATGGAGCAATACATCCTTTTCATTCTTAACATGTTATTTTTCCCCCCTTAAAAAGCTCTTATTCAAGATCTTTGTTCCATTCTCTAAGCCACTCCTGGGCCCTAGAAAGCCGAGGGATGTATTGGGTTGCTGCAGCTAAGAGATGGGAAAGAGCAGAGGAATGTGGTCCATCTCACTGAGGATAATTCTTGCCATGCCGAGAGTCTCTGAAAAATGGAAAGAGGATCTTCGCACCTCTGTGCCGAACACTGCACGTGGCTCCAGGGTTGTCAGGCTAGCGGCCCAGGCTGCAGACAACCACAGACTTGGGTGACTGGTGAAGAGGCTTGCAAGGTTTGTCTGCTCTCAGCTCTCTGAGGTTTACCTAAACTCACCAGGTTTAAGCTATATTAAGAGAGGCCTATTCCCTTCAGCATGCTGAAAAAAAAACAAAAGCAAAAGCAAAGAACCAAAAACCCAGGAGAGAATTAAGAAGTTTCCTAACCAAAGACTGACCTCTATAATGAAAAACTGACTTGGCAATTTCAACTAAAGCTGCCAAAACTGTCACTAGTTTACCCAGAGGTGTCCTCCTGCTCCCAGGCCTGCTTCTGCAGAGACAGCCCTCGAGCTACACGCTCTCTGCCTATGGCAGCAACCAGACAGCTCTGTGAATACTCACTCTCCATCAGCTGGTTACAAAAGCAGACTGCTTCAAGGAAAGGCACCAGCTCTTTTACGGACAGTTCAGATTCCTGGTGCGTTTAGGATGTGAAGGTTACCCAGACAAGCCAGGTAAGCCTCATACTCTGCAGTCTACCTTCTTTAGACACCCTTGGCCTAACAACCCTGACATGCTGACACCTTTAAAGAGTCTACTATACTTTTCATAACAGCCTTTGACACCTGTTTTTGCACAGGTACCAGGAACTTGGGAACCAGGTATTATGTGCTAGTGTTGAGAGATGCAGAGTGCTTGAGGCCCATGCAATTTCTCTGAGTTTGTCTCTCCTGAAGACCAGGTCCCATGTTGATAAATCACCCTGGCGACTCAGCAGGGCTCCAGTTAGTCACTTGCAACACGCTATGCTCAGGATGAATGGGCTTGTTCTCCTTCTTCTATCCATCTCCACAGTAGGAAAGAGCAAGAAAATCCATCGTGGTCCTGAGTACTAACAATCAGCACAGCCCAAGGTAATAGTTTTATCCCATTTCCAAGTGGGTAAGTTCTGCAAGTTACAAACAAAATGACTGCTCTGGCTAACTGGCAGTGATCAGGACCACTTCTGTGGAAAGTTTCTACAGTCATTTACATTAAAATAGAGTTGTTATGTCTAGTTGCAGAAAAGGAAATGAGGAACAGGTGACTTTTCTGGTGTAGTCAGAGCGAAAAACTGCAAATTGAAAAAAGCTAACTGCCCCCCAAATTTAAAACCCTTTCTATCTTTACATACCTCCGAATCAGATTCAACTCACTATTCCCTTGGAGCATCAGAAAAGCTTTTCCTCAGCAGAACTGGTTATTACCTTGCTATATGGATACTTAAAAGCAACATGCACGTGCTCCCTGCAATACATTCTTTCAGTGGAATTTATCATGTTTTCCTGAGCGGTTGATTGCAGTCTTGTGGATCCTGGCTACTACCCTGACCAAATGAGCAGTGCTGCTGGAAGAATAACTATAATCATCTCATGCTCTCCTTTTCCCAGGAAGGCAACTAGCGAAATAGATAGTTATGCTGTATTGCAGCTTCCTATAGCTGTTTTTGATTGCATTTTCCTCCCTAGCGCTACAATAAGAATTAAAGTCCCGACTGTGGTGCAGTTTTCAGATGCTCTCCTGCTGTGCAGTGATGCTCTGAATTGCCTAGTGATTCAGAGCTCTGATATTTCATGTCTAATGGAATTATTTTTGGATGGAATGGCTAGCTTTTCTGAAAGTGAGGGACTCAATAAACTTGGTAGGAGACAAATTACATGTGTCTACCCTGGCTTCCTTCGGAGCTTGCCTCAAAATCAAATTATCAGGCTGCAGTTTTAAAAATTGGTCTTATTGCCTGAACATATAAGCACCTTACACTAAAACATGGGAGCACTGTGATTATGCAAAACACTGGGAAGTCAGGGTTACAAATAGACTTAAAAGAAACCCAGTTATGTCATAGAACAGAAGGAGGAGAGGGGGGGAATCTAAAAGCTCTCTCTTCCCACTTTGTAGATGATACTATCAGTAACTCTGTGTATTATAGGATTATATGCCTGGGAGGTGTGTGCAATGTGCTGCCACATGAGGTGCGTTACATAATTGCTGGATTAGAATTAAAGCACTTTCCTGCTTGAAAGCTGAGTTTAAAGTGCTTCAGAAAAACCCAGTGGCTCCTGCCCTGACTCCGCTCAGATGTGGCTGTGATCCAAGTGCGTGTGTCACTTCCCATCCAATGGTTGGTGCTCTCAAACGCCCCTGAAACTACGCTAGGATTCAGGGTGAAAATCTGAGCTAGAAAGTGGGGCTTGAACGCCTGCCGATGACTCATGTGGGGGTTTTGTGGCCTAGGGAAAAATACCTTTCCAATTAGTTAAATTCCCAAAGTAAGCAAGTCTCCTCTGAACACTATCCATTGCAAAAGAGTGCAGCCTGAGCAGGAAAGTGCAATGCACGCTCCATAAGAGGTGTCCTGGCTGCTCCTGTCCCATGATGGCTGGTCCCATGTGGACGCAACCATGGAGGGAGCTCAGCCCCGGCACTGGCACCAGCACCAGCACCAGCACCAGCACGACTGGGTTCCTGGGCCTTCTTGAGCCCTGTGGGGATGAGCCTACCTGACATTTGGGTGGACGGGTCTCAGCTGAAAGCGCTGGCTGGCAGAAGTCAGTCAGATGATACATAGATGCCAATCCCTTTAGAGCAGGCCCATTAGAGAGCAGTGGACTTAAGCCATCCTCTAACATGTCCTGAAGACTGACGTGCCCTTTCCAAGCCTTTTGGCACCTTCAGCTTTGCCTGGGATTGCAAAAGACCTGTTTTCTGAATGGAGTCACTTCAGATCGCATTCCCCCAGAGAAAACCCTTTCCACCAATGCTCATGGGAGGCACCAGCAACATGTGCAGAGGCCACAAAGGTCCTTTCTTTTTCAAAGGGTTTGTTAATAAAAAGATTGCATAAGAACCAAATAGGCTTGCAAATAACTGTGTCCCATTAATCATGACAGCAAATGTTTGGCTGAAAAAAATGTTTATTGTGGCTTATGAAGTGTTCTGCACACATAACCTTGGCAAGACCCAGAAATTCTGGGCTCCACACTTAAAAGGCATCTGGTTAAGCAGTCGTGGTAAAATGATCAAAAATCACTGTTTATTTGCTCAAAACATTAACCAAGTGATTAGCTGAGTAATGGGAAACAGAAAAGAAAGAGTGAACCTTTCTTTTTGTGTGGAGAGCAGTATTTTCCAGAGTTTCCTAAGTTGTTTTGCATTTCTGGAAAACAAAACTAAGCCAAATTTGAAATAATTAACTCTGGTGACATTCCCATCTAAACTAGCTCCAGTCTGTCTTATGCAGGATAATCAGGATAAATCTAAAAGGAGAACTTTACACAACTAAACCTGGGTGGCTTCTTGCTATTTAATACATCTAATTACTCCTGTATTTTCCTTTTAGCAGCAGAGCCTCTCGCAGAAGTCTGCCTTTGCTACCTGAAAATGAATGATTTTACTGCAGATATTTTCCCAATGTCATTTGTGATTGAAACTGATACAAAGAAAATATTTAACTCTGCCTCAGGATTCTTAGTCTTCTTTGTTCTTCCCTGATTGTCCAGGCGCCCCAGAATCCCTTCTAAGCTTACAGTTTCTCACACCCTTAGAGATTTTAATCATTTGTAAGTTCTTTTTCCAGCTCACTAAATTGTGTCTTATGTTTTACCAGCTATAGTTGCTGTACTTTCTGTCAGCTTTCCACATGTGAAGAACTGCACAAGAAAGAGCTGTAGTCCTTGTTCTTTGAACAAAATGTGTGGCCAAAGGACCATGAAGATACTGACAGAGTAGATCAGGTGCCAAAGGACAGGGCTCCAAAGCCATGTGAGATGCCCAAGGCTGTGCTGGCTAGTCACCAGTTTCTGCTGTAGGTGTCCCATCTGTGTGCAGACAACACACAGGACTTCGGGAGCTTGTGATGGCATTAAAGAACAACCTCGAGGCCCCAGAGCCTCTCCTCAGACCCTCAGGGTTCATCAGACATAAGTGCTTCTACTGGCTAAAGCATAATAAATGTAATGAAAGACACTGTAAGCTGTTAGTGACTGCTGCCTGCTGTGCATTTGCTTAAGCCTTTGAATGCTAATAACTTGAATGCTAATAACTAACTCTTTTTTTTTTCCCTGAGAAGTCTTTCCGCATTTTTGCCATTTCCTTTGCTCACCTCATTTGCAGTCATCTCTTGTAAATTCAAGTAATGAATTCCTGAGACGTCTAGAAGGCCCAATACTAGCACTCGGTGCATGGCCGCAGCCACCACGCGGTGATGCCGGAGCACGTAACCCACAGCGATGGAGCAGGTCTCCCAATGCTGGTCTGACTCGTACAGCGGGAAGAAGCAGGAAAAGTCCCTTTGGGGCAGAATAGGAATCCTTAAGGGCTCCATGTCGCTGGGGCCCACAGGGCAGAACTGTACATGGCTACTTGGTACCAACCCAGCGCTTCTGGCAAGTGTCAGATTGGCTCTGCATGCGCTGTGCAGAGTCGGCATGTGGTTAGTAAATCTGACCAGTGGGATTTAACTGGCTCCCAGCGCATGCCACGCGACTGTACCTTGTGTGTGCACGAGTGTAGAGTAGGTTCGGTGCTTCTGCACCAAGAGCAGTTGCTCTGTGTGGGTGTGTTAAATCCTCACATGCTAAAAAGTTAGAATAGCTGCATATGCACAATGTGAGCAATGTGTGCAGTGGCAGAGCAAGGACTATCATCCTTTCATGTTTATGTAGGCAACAGAATAAAATCATATGAAATGAACCCTCAGAAAATGTTGGGCTCTACTGCTCACGTGCTACATAGCAGATCCACGCATGTGTTTTAAAAATGTTAGGGGGCATTCACATGTCTGGCATCCTGCTTGGAATCCTGAGAATAAAATGAGCTTGTGGTAACCTACATCTAAATTAATCAGAGCAAGGAGAGACAAAAGACTAGCAGATAATTTGTGATTGTTCACTGTGAAATACTTAAGAGAATCACTCCCTGTTATTATAAATTTACGGGATTTCACTGACAGTACATTAATCAGCACAGTAAAATTGATATACATGTTTGATTGCCATGAAAGGACTAGCAAAATGAGTTGTCCTGCTCGTAGCTGGCATTAAAATCAGGTTAGCAAGAGCATATGCAATGCTAGGCACTTAAACAGTTCATTAGTTCCAATGGGACCAAGCATACATTTAAGTATCTTGCTGAACTGGAACCTAAGGCAATCAGAAATATATTGTATTGCGTGCATTTTTTTTCTCCACATACTGAACATCACAGAATCACAGAATGGTTAAGATTAGAAGGGGCCTCTAGAGATCATCTAGTCCAACCCCCCTGCTCAAGCAGGGACACCCAGAGCACGTGGCACAACGTGGTGTCCCGGCAGGTTTGGAAGATCTCCAGAGAAGGAGACTCCACAACCCCTCTGGGCAGCCTGTTCCAGGGCTCTGTCACCCTCACAGGAAAGAAGTTCTTCCTCACATGGAGGTGGAACTTCCTGTGTTTCAACTTGTACCCATTACCCCTTGTCCGGTCACTGGCCACCACTGAGAAGAGTTTGGCCCCATCATCCCTACATTCACCCCTCAAGTACTTGTACATGCTGATCAGATCTCTTCTCAGTCTTCTCTTCTCCACATTAAACAGTCCCAGCTCACTTAGTCTTTCCTCATATGATAGATGCTCCAGTCCCTTAATCATCTTTGTCGCTCTACACTGGACCCTCTTCTAGAAGCTCCATGTCCCTCGTACTGGGGAGCCCAGAACTGCACCCAATACTCCAGGTGCGGCCTCTCCAGAGCTGAGCAGAGGGGCAGGATCCCCTCCCTCGACCTGCTGGCAACGCTCCCCCTGATGCAGGCCGGGATCCCATTGGCCTTCTTGGCCACGAGGGCACATTGCTGCCTCATGGGTAACCTGTTGTCAACCAGGACTCCCAACTCCCTCTCCGCAGAGCTGCGTTCCAGCAGGTCAACCCCTAATCTGTGCTGGTGCCTGGGGTTATTCCTCCCAAGGTGCAGGACCCTGCACTTGTCCTTGTTGAACCCCATGAGGTTCCTCTTGGCCCAACTCTCCATCCTGTCTAGATCTCTCTGAATGGCAACACAGCCCTCGGGAGTGTCGGCCACTCCTCCCAGTTTGGTGTCATCTGCAAACCTGCTCAAGGTGCACTCTGTGCCCTCGTCCAAGTCACTGATGAACAAGTTGAAGAGCACTGAGCCCAGTGCTGACCCTGTGGGGCACCACTGGCCACAGGCCTCCAACTAGACTTCAGCCTACTGCATGGTAGTAAGGCACTGATTTCTAGCAAATGCCCTACTCCTCCGTCGTTACTGCAGCTAGATTTCTGCTGCAGTGTACATAACCATAAGATTATCGAAGCCTTCGTAATGCTGTATCGTTAATTTTAACAAGAGACACACAAATGCCTGTGAAAACTATGAATCAGTCTTACGTGGGTTGATAAGCAAATGCTTTTCTATTTTTGTTTGAGTGACGTGTGGCCCAGCAGTGAACCCCAATTTTGAAATGAATTAAAAAATATTTTGCGACTGGCCAGAAAAGAGAAACCAATTTACAGTATTAAAAAAAATCACAAATACTGTTCAAGTATTACAGTGGAAAAGAATCAATGCATTCTTGAAACTAATTAACAGCAACAAGGAAGTGTTTATTAACAGCAATGCAAAGCTTTACCAAAAATATTACACACACACATCCAATCATCATAAGCAGTGCAGTCATCCTGGACCTGTTTGCTAGTGAGAGGGATTAGCTGAAACGTGCAAACGCTATAGTGGTGGATGAAACACAGCAAACTACAGAGGAGCTGTATCTCATCCTCTTATATTATGTCCCTCATACTTGCTGAGAGAAATAGAAAACGTGCATTTTTAGACAGAATTCTACGTAGGGAGTGGAAGTCAGAGGGAGATGGCTAAAGAAGGAACTGATGCCTCCATACCGTCCCTACTCCGCACAGCAGCAACATCCCCCGGAACCAGCACACAGGAAGAGTGCTGAGGAGGATGGTGCTGACAAGGGCCCCACATTTTCGGTGTCAAACAGAAACAGGGTTTTGCAACGGCTCGGAGGACAGCCACGGGAACCCAGGCCAGACAGGGATGCATTGGTGCCCTGTGCATGCTGCCTAGGACCAGCAGCTAAGGGTTATGATACGTCTATGACACTGGAAGAGAGAATCATTAAAATACAGCCTGGAAAAGCTTTCAGAGATGCTGATCGCTTAAAAAGATATATAACTTAGAGCATCAGGCAGCTTTTGCAGTGGTGTTTATTGTCTCAAAAATTTTCACAAATGTAATGCAATTTTGTGCAGTTTCACAGAGGCATCTATACAGTTTTATTAAAGAAGCATTCATTGCTTTGATCTCTTCCGAAGAAGAGCTACGCATTTGCAGACCAGAATATTCTGCCGACGAGGAGTGTTTTCTCTTGGCAGGATTCCAAACATCAAAATGTAGGCTTTTGTAGCTGCGGTGAGTAATCTGTCAGCAGGGAAACCATGACAGCCTAGAAGAGGGAAAAAAGAAAAAAAAATCCAATCACATTGGAAACAGATTCTCTCTAAAAATAAATAAGGGAAAAATATTTTCTATATCGCAGAAGCCTTGTGTTGAAAATTATTGTCCTGACAAAAACTTCACACTTAGATTTATTTGCTAGAGTTTCTGATGATGAATCAGGAAAGACCTGAAAAATCTTTTAGGGTATTCTGTTTAGTAACTGATAAGTTTTCCCAGTCCAGCCAAAATATGTTAATGGTCCATACAGGGGAAATTCAGACAAAGCATATTTAGACCAAACACTAAGGTCCTTTTTGTGGGTCACACTGTGTCCTCAGCTACTCCTAGTAGTTGTTGCAGGTACCCAAACCTCCAGCTCTTCATACCTCTGGCTTTTGGAGGTTTCCGCAGAAGCTCCATTAGCATCACAGACAGTCATATCCGAGTAAGGACTTTGTTATCCTAGTTTAGTTGCCCTTTTTTGAGTGGAGTAAAACCTGGAAAATCCTAGCAGAGGTTCATGGTTTGTCATGTTCCTCTTCTGCCCCCTTCCAATACTTCATATACACTTCCATAAGCCTTGGGTATGGCAGAGAGCAATGGAAATGCCAGCTAAGTAAAATACAGGGTTGAAGTAGCTGCTTTGGTCTCCTCCCCACGTTTGTGTACACAACAGACCCCTGCGCTTTGCTTTGTTTTGCTGGGGCACTCCTTGATTCACATTGTTGTTACTTGGAGCAAGGTCGGGCTGCAAATTGGCATTTTGGCCCAGAACTGCATTTACAAAGGGCCTTGCAGGGGGTTGTGGTCCTGCTGCCTCCCTTCGCTCTCCTTTGAGCGCTGTTTGGGGTGACAGGCGGCCGTGGGCACGTGGTGGGGCCCCGACACACGGCCGTCAGCCCCACTGCTCCCCGTGCCCCGCTCGGAGCTACAGCGCAGCAAACGATCCATGTTTCACTTGGCTGGCTGGGCTGAAAACATTCAAAACTAACATGGAAACAAGACCCATACGGTCTTCTTTTTAGCTTGATAAAATCAAACTCTAACACCATATTTCCCCCCCCCCCCAAAAAAATGTACAGCTTGAATCCAAAATAAAGGTTTTGTGTCCTCTAAAAAAACATCGAGGCATTTAGTAACATTTCAGAAAGAAATTCAGTAATGTGAGCACTTTTCAGAAATTTAAGGCCAAAAATATGTAATGAATTTAACACAAATGTGTTAAAAAACTCTGATTAAGTCCAAAAGATGAATTTCTGGCAAATATAATAGCCACAAAATCAAATGCAGAGTTCTTCTGAGAACTCTTTCTTTTTTTTTTCATTGCTTTGAAAGTTTTCATTAGCTTTTGTCAACATGATGGTTCTAAAGCCAACAACAAATAACAGGTTACTGAGATCTGAGAGTAATTTTCTGAAATCCTAGAAATATTGAGAGGGGAGTTATGGTTTATATTAAATGCCAAATGTGCTCTTGTGGTTCCCATGGAACACACAGGGTTACCCAGGCCATAACTGAGGGTCCTTATGTTTCAGAGGCCTTGAAAGATTTCCTCTGGCAGTCCTTTCTCAGAGAAAGTTCCCACTCAGGAGCTTTTTCTCAGCGGCAGCATTTCTTGAGAGAAAAGTACAGTATCTCTAGCACTGTCTGCTTTAAGGGAAACTGTAGTCGACAAGCCTACTCTTGCATTTAGCAAGCTTTAAAATGGAGGAACCAAGTCAATCATTACAATGAAAGTTACTATTTATAGATTTCATTAGGTGATAAAAACTGGGTCAAGCAGCAGCAGATTATCATCAAAATAGGTTACATTTGTGGCCAAAAACATCTGTGCTACACATATAGTCAAAACTATATATGCTGCTGGATTGGATGCACTTGAAATATATGTATTAATACTTAGGGTTTATTGAGGAAGCAGGTTCATACCAAGCCTGTTGTGAAAGGCTGAACAAAGCCTGACCCTAACCTCTAGGTTTTATTTTCATTTCTTACCATAACTGTCCATTTTCTGTTTTCGGCCTCCTGGAAAACCAGTGACTGTGGAGAATAAAATACTTCATCATCAACTTCTTCTGGTTTTCTGGGTAAACAGTGTAAAAATGCCCAGTTGGAAGCAGCAAATTTTGCAGTCTGTATATCAAAAAGCATATAAAAATATAGGAACACGCTAGGGCATTAATGAAAACTGTAAGTGGTAAAAATGCTAACAAATGTTATATTAGTTCCTGCTCTAGTGACTTTGATGATGAATTCAGAGAAATTCCAGTGACATCAAAAGAACTGTCCATGTGTGAGTAAGATGGGAATAGCCCCACTCAAGTCAGTAAGAGTTCAGTGCTGACTTCCCAAAAACCTAATTTCATTCCAACTTATTTGGCTTTAGTAGGGCAGTTAAACACTAGTAGCTTAGTGGATCAATATATTGGAATGCCATACAGTAATGTAACACTATGGATAACTGCAACAAGAGCTTATTAAAATATGATTTAAAAGGCTATAATCAGAGTTTTTTGATATTGTCACTCATCATATATCGATCTCATATCTGAACAATGATTTAAAGCACTTTAAGCCAGTTCAGATACATACCTGTTAACAGTACTTTGTGAACTTATATTAAAATTCTGTCAATTAAAACAGTAAATCTATTAGCAAAGAAGATGTCCTTTTTATGTTCAACAACAAATATTTTATGACTTACTATTTTCTCTGTTTTTTTTTTTCAGGTAAGTATTTTAGCTATATGATTTTTAAAGACACATCTATTTAATGCTTCATCCATTGATAGATGTACACAAAACTGCCCCAAATTCTGTCCAGGCTGTGGACTTTTAAACTTAACCTGTGAGCTGCTCATTAAAAATAAAACATAAGCCATCTTCTCTGGTGACAAAGAGAGGTTAGAACTTTTTAGGTCGCATTTAAAGTTTTTTATGTCATCAAGAAGTAAAGGGTTGGTTCCCTTGCACTGCTCATGTTTTGGAGTTAGGTGTCATTGGGAAGCTCTGAGAGGTGCCAAACCATGGGAAGAGCAGGAGCACAACTCAGCCTCAGTGTCTTTGTGAGTTTTTCAAGCTGAGGTTTGCACATGAGGTTTGCATGCGGTTAGTCAGTGGCCTCACTGCAGGAAGTACCAAACCCTTGGTTTGCTGGTGTTGATTTTCACAAATATGATTTACAAAAACATCAACAAAAGAATAAATCTGAGCGTTTACCTGCATTGTAATCTGATAACCTTGAAATGCCTTTAGTCTTTCTTTCTTTTCCTCTTCTTGTCCCATGCTTATCCATGTATCTGTAGCTAACACATTGGCACCACTTGCAGCTTCCAAAGGATCTCTTGTGAGAAGTAACTTGGTACCATACTAATGTGAATAAGATAAGGAAGATCAGGAAAGTAAGGAAATTTAACTTCATTTATAGCATAAAATAAACTCTATTCTAGCGGTTGTATTAGGTTATAACTTAGGTTCATACCTCTTGGGAGTACTGTTCAGCTATTTTAGTTATTCTGAAGTCTGGTTCAAAGCCCTGCCAAAAGAGAAGATATGTAACATTACAGAACATATTTGCTTGTTTTGTTTTAAACTGATTCTTTGTTTTACATTTCATATATTATATTACAATGCAGCATTCTAAAAAGATTAATATAAAACACTTCCACCAGTGCAGTGATTTTTACATTTTTCTTTGGTGACAAGTTTGGGGATGTTTCAGTGCTTTCTCAAATGGACTTTTCTTCCCCCACAGAGCCAGCAGTCATGAGGGCCCCTTAGCCCTTCTGAAGCTGGATCATTATAGTTACTCCTGTTTTGCATCAAAATAACTGATCAAGATTCTGAACCTCTGTTCTTAAATAACGCTAACTCTCAGTATGCATGCAGCACCCTAGCCAAGGCCCTTGGGAAGGATCCAAGTGGCTGACACGGGAATTGGCAAAGGTTGATCTCCCTTCTCCATGCACCAGCTTTCTTACTTTCGGAGTTGCAATACGGAGATGCATTCCCAGCTTTGCAGCACTCATCATGATGGAGTTGAGGACGTTGTTGCCATCCCCGATCCAGGTCACTGTGAGCCCGTTTAGGCCACCGTAGTGCTCCTGCCAACCAAATCACACAGAGCCGGGTTGCAGTGGAGGGAAGCAGAGCAGGCTGAGGTCAAAGGCAGAACACAAGATGGATCAGGCCGGTGTGACCCAGGGAAGGCTGCCTCCCTCCAGAGTCCCATGGCACTAGCTGAACTTGCGGCAGCTACAAGACAGTCAGCAAGGCAATGGCCCTGTGTCTTGCCTTGTATGCAGACCTGAGTGTTGGAGCTTTCTCTGGTGAGGAACATGTTGACCCATACACGAGACAGGGAGGTCCAGGGTGCCCAATGCACTAGTGGTTTCAACACTGGAGCTGCAGCTGTCTACTGGTGCTCTTAGATGTCAGTGAATGGCAGGAATTGTTAACTCAATTCTAGTGACCAAGGTCCTCCCAGCCTTGCCCAAAACTATCTAACGATCCCTATTCAGTTTTTCTCTAATTTCTTGCCTCCACATTATGTTCTTTTCTACAAAATGGCCATGCCCTTAAACTACATTTTAACCAGTACTTCAAAAGCAGCTATGCCACTCATGGCTAGTTCCACTGACTCACAGAACTGAGTTTGGAAGCAACCTCTGGAGAGGATCTAGTCTACCCACTCTGCACAAGCAGGGTCACCTATAGTGAGGTGCGTGTTCAATATCTCCAGAGAAGGAGACTCCACAACCTCTCTGGGCAGCCTGTTCCAGGACTCTGTCACCCTCACGGTAAAGAAACTTTTCCTGACGTTCAGGCAGAACTTCCTGTGTTTCAGTTTGTGGCCCTTGCCCCTGGTCCTATCGCTCACCACCACTGAAAAAGTCTGGCCCCATCCTCTTGACACTCTCCCTTAAGGTATTTCTACACACTGATAAGATCCCCTCTTAGTCTTCTGTAGGCTGCATAATCCCAGCTCTCTGAACCTTTCCTCATATGAGAGATGTTTGAGTCCCCTAATCATCTTCATAGCCCCATTCTGGACTCTCTCCGGTTTTTCCATATCCCTCTTGTACTGGGGTGCCCAGAACTGCACACAATACTCCAGATGTGGCCTCACCAGGGCTGAGTAGAGGGGGATCACCATGGAGCATCATCTCCCTCGACCTGCTGGGTGACACTCCTCCTAATGCTCCCCCAGGTACCATTGGCTTTCTTGGCCATGAGGGCACATTGCTGCCTCATGGTCAGTTTGTCCACCAGGATTCCCAGGTCCTTCTCTGCAGAGCTGCACTCCAGCAGGTCACCCCCAGCCTGTCCTGGTGCCTGGGTTTCGCCTCAGGAGCAGGACCCTATGCTTGCCCCTGTTGAACCTCATGAGGTTCCTCTCTGCCCATATTTCCAGCCTGTCCAGCACCCTCTGAATGGCAGCCCAGCCCTCTAGGGTTATTGGCCACCCTCCCTGTTTTGTATCAGCAGCAAATTTGCTGAGGGTGGCTCTGTCCCCTCATCCAGGTCACTGATGAATAAATCGAACAGGATTGGACCCAAAACTGATCCCTGGGGGACAGGCCTCCAGCTAGACTCTGCACCACTGATGATAACCCTTTGAGCTCCCACTGTCCACTGTCCATTCATCTATCCATCATTTCCTGAGCTTGCCTATGAGGATATTATGGGAGACAGCATTGAAAACCTTGCTCCATGATCTCCACTGTCTCCATCATCTGCCTTCAGTTACATAACCAAGGAAGGAAGTGATTGTTAAGATTACTAAGATTATTAAGCAGATATTACCCTCACTTGAAGCAGTGTTACAGTACCAACTGTATCTTTACCTGATTGCACATTGCACATGTGCAGTTACCCTGGCTTTCAGCCAGTGGCAGGCAAGGCCTAAGGAGGAGCAAGAGCATCATGAGGTGTGCATTTCCAGACTAGAACAATTTGAGGCCCTTCAAAGAGGCTTGTTTTAAATATGCATATTTGCATGCACTTAAGTTGATACCAGAAAATATGTAAAGACATAACCAAATACTTCTACATGCCTGCTCTCCATCTTATGACTTTAAAGACATGATGGAGAGCCTTCTGTTCTCGGGGCACCACTTCAAAGCTGGGCCACACTGCCATGGCACTGTAGGAACGGGAAGCCAGACAGTGCCCCGGCACAGTGTGTGACATGATTCAGAGCTTGTCAGAGAGCATCAGCCTCCCTGCTGTAGAGCTGTACTACCTGGCAGCCTTGTAGTCAGTCTCAGTGAAGATGCCAAAAGACTGAGCAGGAAAGGGGCTACAATGACCCCCTCCCCTCCTGGCAGCTGCTTCTCCTGAGCAAATATTTGTGGAGCTGCTTCAGAAGAAACCTAGTGTCATTTCTGCCAGTGACCACAATTTTGAGTCAAAAATAGTAGCATTTGGAACATTTGATGACATTAAAATGCAGTTGCAATCTAAACCTCATAGACTCTTAGGCTGCCTATAGTTTAAGTGCAGTCATGCTTGTGCCTGATTTCAGACTAACTAGCTTCCCAGGCTTTGGTAGCAAGCCACCCCTTGTCACTTCTTGTAGGTTCCTTGGTATTCTCTCCCTGGTAAACTATCGATCATTTTAGCAACGACACTCATAGGAGAAGGTCAAAATTAAGGCATTGAAGAGGTCATTTCCTGCGAGGGGCTAGTGATAGCTCAGGCAGGATCCCACAACCAGGAGCAAATCAGACGATCCTGTCTTCATTTGATCTCACTGTTTAAAAATAGGCAGCCCAGCATGTGGTGTTCAAAGCTGGCTGGCTGACTGACTAGTGAGTCACAGATACACAGCTATGTTAAATAACTTCCACCTTATTACCAGCTGCTACTCTGCATTAAAAGAAGCACAACATCTTAACTATTTTTGTGTCTTTCCTCAAGCTGGTCCAGATCAGGTTTGAAGAAGTGGAGATGGCCACACAGTAACCCACATAATCTGGACTGTAACTTGCAAAGCCAGGTCTGCCATGACTGCTGCATAGAGGGTACATAGTTGAGCAGATCTTAACGAAGATATTTCACTGATAGAAGAAGCCCTAGCTCAGTGTGTGCCAGATAACTCCAACGTCTTCATTTAAAGCCAGTGCACTGTGACTATGACTGTAGTACATATTATCAGACCTAGAATCATGGAATCACAGAATCATTTTGGTTGGAAAGGACCTTCAAGAGACTCTCAGCCTCCAAGAATGACTGTGAGAACGATGAGCTGATTGTGTTGCTCAGAACCAGGTTGCTCTGGGACGACATAAAAACCACAGTGAGAGAGACATATATTTTCTTTCTCTGCTTTATGGTGTATGCTTATACAACTACACAGAGAAAATCCTGTGAAAAGTGGTTTGCCACAATGGTAGCAACCTAGCCTCAGCCAGAATCTTTACAATACGCCCAGATTGTCCCTTGCATCCCTGCCCATTTTTTCCAAATCCTATCATAGTGAGGCAGACATTTTAATTGCTTAGGTCTTCCGCAGGTTAATATACCTTTGTATTTGGGATGTGACTTCAATATATTTTTTCTACTTCCAGTAAAACCTCACACACACACAAATAATGTAGAAAATTAAAAGCCCTTCTACCTCCCCAACGCCTCTTTGGCAAACTGGTGACTGCTTCTATAGTGCTTTTGCTATTCACATGAAAAAATCCTGCAAAATGATTAATGCTGATTTAACAATCTACTTAATCATGCTCATGCTTATTTTACTGTGTCATTCTATTCTTACCCATGATTTAGCATTGTTGTATGCTTGGAGAAGATCAGTTTCATTAATTAAGAAGTTTCCTGTCTGACTCTGTGTTTGGATTTATTTCTAGCTAGCCTGAAACCCTGACAGTAGTGTAGGTTGCTTCAGAAATGTTTGAGAGCATCACTCATAACAGCCTCAATTACAAAAAGCTTTTGAATAATGAATTGATAATTTATCAAACCTAAAATTGGAGAGCAAGGGACCAGCCAAAGCTGTAGCACTTTAGGAGGCAGCGCAACCCAGCAGATAAGAAATTGGGCAACCTGGCATCTACAGGCTCTCAACCTGAGCTGAGGAGAGATGCTGTGCCAGTCATCTTACCTATTCCTAGCTCTGTGTTTGTCATGGTTATTGAGGCAGGATATTCCAGAGGATTGGTGTGGATCTTTCTTGGGATTTCTAATTGTTAGAATAATGACAATGATAATGGTGGTGAATTTGGGAATGACAAAATTTGAACTCTTTGGCTTATAGAATGAAGACATAGAAGATGAGAAAGAACACACGGCAGCTCTCTTTAAACTGTGTAACACTGTAATTCGTTATGTTATTTAAAAAGAAGCCACCTATTTACCTTAAAAAGCAGCAAAGAATACTGACAAGCTAGAAGAATCTATGTAACTTTCTATATAATGTTTGGAAATGAGACAACCCAAATCAGAAAAATAATAGTGCAAAATAAAAACAAAACTTACAAGGGGGGGTACTTGAATTACAAAATATTTATTATGATTAATGCTGACACGAAGCTGTTCAGTAAGGATAGAGATGGACAAGCAGATTAAAAAATCTCTTAGTTGTACTTTCGAGAGCCCAAAATAGCCAATTTCATGTTGGTGATGCTAGGTAGGCAAAGAAAGCACAACAGTTATAACCTACCAGCAGAATTATATTATATAATTATAACCTAACAGCAGAATCCAGAATCTCCCTGACAAAATCTTTGCTATTACACCAACCACTTTTGCAAAAAGCAAGTCCACTTCAGAGCAGCGACCCATGGAGCTGGCAGCATACGGATCGGCTCTGAAGACCAGTCAGGCCATCTTGCAGTCAGCCATGGTCAGCTGCGAGATAGCTGATTTGGCCGGGACACTAATACCCATGGAATCGGCGTCAGCACAGGCTTTGTGCAACGCTGCCCCTCGGCCCAGCCTTGGGGAGCAGCACCAACGAGCAGCAGCCTCCCCTCAGCCATGGAGAGGCGCCCTCGGCGTGAGGAAGGGGCTGCCACCGGCCTCCAGCACAGGCAGCAAAGCAGAATGGCACAGCAACATGCACGGACACGTAGTCTCGGAAAGCCAAATCCTCAGACTCTCAAACTGAGGTGGCAAAGGGCTTGCCATCATTTCTAGTGGGTTGTAACTCATCTCAAGAGCAAACTCAGCTCACAAAAGCTTTTAAGAAAGAAGGTCTCAGGTATGCCAAGAAGAACGTACCTCTTGGCACTACATGTGTCACTGCAGAGGACATCATTGAGACCGAGCACAGGCAAGGGGGAAACCAGCTTAGCTAGCTGGTGTGCGCGGGCTCCAGGCTGCTCAGGAAGAAGCCACAGCGCAAGAGGATGTTAAATCTGAAGAATCTCATCCTCATTTTCATGACACGAGCACAGTTTATGATCTGACAGGAATATCCTGAATACAAAATGAGAAAAAGGCAGCCCTTAAAAATATACTAGCTGCATTGTTTGGGAATGCTCCTGTAACAGAATTTACTAAAGCAACAACAACAAAACCCACTAAAATATGCCTGTCAAAGGGTAATGAGAAGCCATGGTGCATCAATCCAAAAATATTCCCACAAAATGAATGGAAACTAGGCAGTTACAGATGAAAGACGAAGTGCGTGGAGAGGATTCAAAAAGGCAAATGACAAAATTAACAGGATTTAGAAAATGGAAGAGCAAAAACATGCTAAAGAGGGTCAAAGAGCACTTAGAGATCCACTGGCAAACACAGAAATCTTAGAAATAGAAGAGAAAATAAAAGTACATTTTGTGTATGCACTGAAAGCAAGGAGGGACAGATTCAAGCAGAAAAATATTTACAGAGATATGGAAGAAATATTTGCTCAAGTCAAATAAAACAGCTGCATAAATTCTCTAGTTTATATGCAATACAAGGCAACGTGTGTCATTATCGTATTTTATATGTATGTCATGTATATCAAGTACATTTCCTTTGCACTGCAGGAAAGCAGCCCAAATCCTATACATAAACTTTTACCTTATTTGAAGAATCAGTGGTACTATCCAACATCCCTGTATTAACCTTCTTACAGGCAGTGATCAGATAAGATATGTTTTCACCCTAGAAAATCCCATCCCATTTTTTTTTAAGTCTGTTGCAAAGCTTTCACTGGCTCTGGTTGAGCCAGCATCTCATATTTATCTTTCCACATTTATCTTACCACCATGCATTGCTTGAATTGTGGCCTAATTCTGAGGAAGCACTTAATTTTATGCTTAACTTCAGTCCCACTACAGCAGATAGGACTAGCTAATTGTTTTAAATTAAGCAGGTCCTTAATGATGTTGCTTGATGAAGATCTCTCTAAATAATATATCATGTAATTACCAATTTAAAAAAAATAGGAATAAATGCTTTTGAACTTGACTTTCCAAATAGTTACTGAGATCAAGATTTAGCAAAACAAACAAACAAACAAACAAACAAAAAAACAGAAAAATACCTTAAACAAGGGGTTTAATAGTTACCTGAAGAGTAAGGTAATCAGCCAGAATCTGGAGAGGATGGTGTGAGTCAGACAAGCCATTGATTATGGGGACTGTGGCTTCTTTCGTCATTAGGTCCAGATCAGCATGCTTATAAACTCGAGCCAGGATTGCATTTGCCATGCTGGACAGCACCCTAGAGGATGGCCGAAAATACTGGAGTTGAAAATCATAAACATATGTCCGTTGCAGTCTTCAATGTGCAACACATAAATATTAACAAGAAGTGATAATGAATTGATTTTTCCAGCTAACTGAATAATTCATGCTGCCTACATAACACACTTAAATGCAGACATTTAACAACTGCTAATAGGTAAGTAGCTTTAGTTATTAGCAAACCATACTAAATAAATGAACACAACTCGTATTCAATGCTTTTTCTCTTTAGTTTTTGATTGTAGCATTTTGTAGTTTTGTTTTGATTTAGCATTTATAAATGTTAACTGAAACAAAATAAAGAAGTAGCTTGACAATGTAATATTTGAATATTAGATATTTAAATATTTGGTGGAAGCGGTTAGATGAAACATTTCTTCAGTCTTACAGCAAAGAACAAATGTAGCATTGACAGAACATTTTAGTTTGCATGTTACCTGACCCATGTAAGGATTAGGACTAAAAAATCTGTATCAAATTAGCACAATTCTTTAGTGATCTCAATGGAAACGAAAACAGAAGGCCAACAACACCAGCCCTTTCTTTCTCCTATCTACATAAATTGTATCACCATTCAAACATCAAAGTTTGAAACTTGGTACATAGGTAAGGGCATGTAGGAATCATTTAGTCTTACTTTGTTTGCCAAAGGGTGAAAGATTCAGAGATTAGCATAGTGCATTAGCATAACATACTCAGTATGTTTTGAATTTTTGATAAATTAAACATAAATTGTGGCTTAGCTCAGCATTTCTGTTACAATCAGGTTCTGAAGCATGACTTTATAGTAGTATTTTGTATGTTTTAATATTATCTCTTATTGGACCTTAAAACAAAACAAGGGGACTGAAGAGTGAAAAACTCCTGCAATATCCATCTTTCTGAATAGCCACAAGATTTTCTGATATCTCCTCATGTGGAAATATGGGTGCAATTGGTCTTTGGTCTTTACCAGACTATGGTCTTTACCCAGAGAAACCTCCTGATGAAATCAGTAAAAAATTTTTTTTTCTGTTGGTGTCAAACATTCTGCACATGTGCAAAACTCCTATAAAACATTAGAAAATTCCCTGTGCAACGCTCTCCGAAGAAAAAGATATATGGAAGTGAAAAGGAAGAGCTGAACAGGGTATTACCTGGTAAATAAGGTATTGGAATAGTTGTTACTTGTGCCATTAATTCTTCCTACCTCACAAGTTTATGTTTGCTTGTTTGTTTGATCTGCCTTGAATCATGTGACTATGGACAACCTGCTTTGATTTGAACAAGTCATCAACGATGGGACTCATGATCCCTCTCGCTGGCCACTTAGTAGGACATCAAATTGGACGTAACTATTCCCTCTATTGCCAAGAAAGAGAAGAAGCTACATTGGGAAATTGCCCATTAGGCAGCTTTTTAGGACATTAGGTCTGTCGATCCCTACCCCATACAGCTGGTAAAGAATTTAGAAAGTTGTTTCCTTTCTAGTATATCCCAGAGCAAGTAGTGATCATTGATGTACTTCCTTCCTTATTCTGTTGATAGTAGACACTAGAATTTCTGCACACTTAGTGCAAGACATCAGGCAGCCCTTCTGTCAGCATTTCTAGATGTCATATTACAGGGGAAACCCAGTCTGAACCTGGGCTTACCCTTCATGAAATCAAAACCAAGCTGAGCTCGGCCAAAAAGCTAGACCTCACCTGATGGTCTGCTGTAACCAAATGAGCTTGAAGAAAATGGTGTAAGGCTGGGATTGCTTAAAGAAAAAAAAAAAAAAAGACCTAGCTAAAGAAGAGTCTTTAATGAAAATGAAGTTTTCAGAAGTGAGGGACAGTAAGCACAGGCTCATCAGGTGACTGATATTACCAGTTTCCTTATGTTTGAGGGAGTGAGCAAGGCTTTTGTGTTATCGCTGACCACGAGTTTTGTTTGTTTTGTTTGTTTTGTTTTGTTTCTTTCTCCATAATTAAGCACAAATAAAAGCATTCTCTTTTTGTTGTAGATCTCTGTATGTTAAAAATAGTATTGTAATTTTTGGGACACTTACATATGTTTAGGGTAAATTGTTACTATCCAAGATTTGGATGCCTTATTTTCTGTCTTGAAAGTATATATTACTCAAAGATTTAATTTTCTAACTAGACTTCTTATTTCATTGTTATTGATACTACTACGGGGACTTAGTGCAGACTTGTTCTCAGTAAATGGTGAAAAGGCTTAAAAAGATAAACCTCATTCCCCATAGATGAGAAGATTTGTCCCACAGCAATCTCAGTGAACTGTTAAAAGTCACTGAGCTACAGTGGTGCACAAATGAACTGCTTTACTCATTTTTCATGTCACATAATATATCAGACATGCTGAACAGCACTGAAGGGCTTAAAGCTCCTTAATGGGTGGTAAGTTTTGCTCTTGTGTCAGTGCAAATATAAATGTTTTGTGAAGCACGAAGAACTGTATTATGGCCAAGCAATAAGTCACTCAAAATACTTTCACAACAGAAATGTTTTCAACACTTACCTGCATTAATAAAAATCTGGGACCTTTACAGCCCTGTGTCCCCTTTGCTGTAAGTCTCAATCTTAAATGCTTCAAAAGCCTTTAGAGCCCCAGACACAAAGCTGCAAATAATTGAAATACCCTGTGGGTCTATACAGGCATTCTTTTATTTTTTTTTTTATTCTCATATTAACTGAATGAAGTTGGCATGTCATCCTTTATTCACAGGAAATGCCAAGGAATGAATTCTTAGCTTGTTCTTTTGGATAAACAGTTCAGTCTTAATTATGCAAAGTCAATAGTAATTCTGCTAATGAGAGCAGGACTAAAGCAGATGTGGGGGGCTCTGTAAGAACTTGGGAAAGCCAACAGTGCTCCCACCACTGTAGCAGCTGAGTGCCATGACTCAGCAGAGATGTAAAACCCCCCAGGTTTCGGTCATAAATAGGGGCAGGGTCTGGAAGAACAAGAGGAGAGGGAAACTGAAAAGGGAGGCTGGTGTTGTGAGATTTTTCTCCAGAGAATGGAGGACTCCTCTGAGGATTTGCTTGCTTCTGCCTTTTGCTACAGGTCCTACTGCATTGCACCAGCTCCTGTGCCTATCTCAATCCCAACCCATGAGTAGCCTCAGCTCCTTTGGCAGCGCCCAGTGCCAGTGGCTGGGGCTGCCCACGCTGCCCTGCTCCCTCGCAGGGCTGTGAGATGGGGCAGGCCCTCCCCTGCCAGGATTCACTGGCCCCATGGTGCCCCATCACACTGCCCTGCAGTCTCTCACCATGTGTCCTTCCCTTCACATGCACAGATGCCACAGTGAAATTTCATGCTGCTTCTGGTAAATCCCACCTTCCCTTGGCTTCACAACTTACCTTCGACCACTCTGCAATTCTTCTACATCATTTCATTTTGGAACTTGAAGTAACTCCTTCCCAATGGGGACACTGCATTTCTTCTTCATTTCCTACTGCCCTGATGTGTCCAGTCCCTTCTCAAGGTACAAATACCTGATTCACACCTTTCCACCCTGGCACACGAGCATTCCTGCCCATCATGCAGGTCCCATCTCCTAGCATGGTCTCCCATCTCCTCACTGTGGCTACCCACAGGAAGACACCTGGAGATTAATACCTATTTTCATCAATGTTTGGCATTTACCTCTAAGATGACACAGTAAGCTACATGTTTGACTTGGAAAAATCCTTCATCACTTGTGTCAATAGAGCTATAGCAAGTAAGCTATGGCACTGGGAACAGGCTGCTAGCTACCCATCCCTGCATGCACAAGGGGGTAGCCATGAACAAGGTTTTCCAGAGGTGCTGGTAAGAGAAGGAAAAGTTAACCTAGCAGTACTGACAGAGGGTATTGCAGTGTAGAAGGACACAAGGAATTGGGAACCTGCTGCAAATTTTTGGCCCAGTTTTGTATTGGTGAGAGAAAGACACCACAATGGCTTTCAGTGCCACCCTACACAGGCTAAGGCTCCCCCAGCAGCGGGCATGTCTGGGATGAATAAAGCCTCTGGTTTTGATTTCCAGTCAGTTGTACTTTTAGCTCCGTCAGAAGTCAGAAGGCAGAACAATATTAGAATGTTCTAATCTTGTTTATGTGATATCACTACTGGAGCTATATAACTGAAATTTGTAAAACACTTCTGTTTGTGCGAGTTTTCATCCTCATTGGATCTCCATAAACCCAGATTTGACAAATATATATCCTATTGTGAGATGTTTTGAAGAGCTAGAATGGATGGAATGACAGAGTTTTGAACTACAGATTCTGTGAGCTGACCTGCAAATATTTAAGAAATGTGGAGGGTGTCCTGAAATTTTGTGGAAAGAAAGGATTAACTTATAAAATTATACGATAACCATTTCAGCCTGATAGAATACTTCCTTATACATCTACCAATCAAGCAAACAACATCTTACCAACCTTGCTGTATCTGTGAGACTCTCATTAGTGCCCAGATGTATATCTTGTGATGTAAGGAAGCACGGATGTCCTCCAAGAAGAGAAAATCCTGCAATGAAGACAAATAAAAGAGAGGTTAACACCAGAACAACATACAACCAAGCTTCAATAACTCTCTCCCATAAAAGATATTTCCAGCAATAAACGTAAGGCTCAGCAGGGCATGCAAATGTTTCAGACTCTTGAAGTCAGACTTCACAAAACACAAAGGCATGCTAGAACAAAAACACCCAAATGATACCTTGCTAGAATCCCTGGGCATCAGTTCTGATCTCTTTTCAGAGGAACACTCATTCAGGCTGCAAGCCCACATTTTGTCAAAGGCATTACCATGGCTCCAGTTACGAACTAGATAATCCATTCATCATGCTGAATGAATCATGCATCATTTCTGCTGTATCAACTTAAAGATACTCAGCATCACAGAACTAGGAAGATCCTTCTCAGTTGATAGGTCTAGTTCCACATCATCAGAAGAAGCTACGGAAAAGGCCTGCAAGAATATTCATTCACCTCAAAAACCTTAGGGCTCCTCATGCCCTATAACAAAATTAAGAGCTTCAATGAAGTGCCTTAAAAATTACAGTGTGATAGAGAAGGACAGACCTCAGGTGCTGCGAGCATTCCCCTGTCCTACAACATGAGGGAATTTACAAACTAAGCCAAGGAACCGGATTAGGCTCAAAGAATGGAATCCATTCCTCCACAAGGAATCAAGACTTAAGCACTCTTTAAGAATATAAAACATTTCTGGGAACTTAGAAGAAGCTGGGATATTCATTTGGCAAAAGTAAAGATCTCCCTAAGGGCCAATCTCAGATTCTGTCCTGCCTCGGTTCCATGATACCACCACCAAAAAGTTGCTATAAGCAACCAACTGACCTAAACAGGGAGAAAAACAGCTTTGAGTCACTGTCATACAAGTCTCTGTGCTTTTGCCTCCCTGCCTTGAGTCTCCAGTATGATGGCCCCAGGGGTTTTGACTTAGGAACTGACACAAAGAGTTTAGCAGAGGTGTTGCACAGAACAAAAAGTCTTGTAATTGGGGAAGTACAAAGCAGAGGATTTGAACAGGGCTTTAGATAGCCCCCAGGGCACTTCCTGTGCATTGGTGAAGATTTTCCACATGAAAATAATTTCCTTCTAGTAGATAAATGGTCAGGAAAGTCTCTCCTTGTCTCTAATTTCCATGATGGAGGAAATCTGTGGAGAATCCTGATGTGGACAGATCAATCTTGTCAAAACAAGAAAATGAGGAGGAGTCAGTATCTACAGCAGCAATGATAAAAATCTGAAAGGTAACCCACATTATTTTTATTGCCATGAAGAGAAAAGCTGCATATAGCACTGAAGAGCTGAGGTCCCCCTTCTTTAGCAAAGCGTGGTCTCTTGGTGGTGCTAAGAAATTCTGGGCCCTTACACACACACACACACACACACAAAGTAAAACAAATAAAAAAGCTAAAGGCTGCTTGAGCTGGTGCTAGCCATTAGATGGCACTGCAAACATCGCTAGGACTGCAGTTTCAACAGGGTGTGAAGTTGATACCACAGCCACCACTCTTCAAAGATGACCGAACCAGGAATGAACAGTGAAACTCCTCAGAGAAGAAACCACGGAGCACAGGTGAGGCTCCAGGCTGGGCCAGATCCCGTCCTTCCTAATGCTCTTCCCGCTGCAGCGCAGCCACACGGGGCAGCCCTCGGGAGAGGCCCTCCCGTGCAGTGGTAGGGCTGCCGTGAGGCCTGCCACTACGGACTGAGGCAGATCCTAGACTGTAAAACCAAATGGGTAAAAATAACATCAGCAGGTCACTGCCTTTTGAATGCTCCAGTGACACTGTGCCAGACCCCTTCTAAAGGGCCAATTGCTCCCCTGTGGAGCTGGAGTATATTCATGTTATTCAGTGGGCCAGATTTTACTTTGCCATCATTAAGGGTTTCCCCAATTGACAATGATTAGAATGAAATGTTACTAAATCTGTTATTATTATTTATCCTTATAAAAACATACACTATAAATTTGCTGGTTGCACTGCCTTCTTGTCATGGTTTTGCAGAAGCCTTTTTGCATTAAGGCAGGAGGGTTTTTTTTTAAGTTTCCCCATACACTTTCACCTTCTCTCTGCAGCACAGACCCAAACACTGTGTTTGTGAGAATGTGCTTGTGAACCGTTGCCTGGACATTACAGCCCATCTATTCAAGACAGGTTTTTAAGTCAAGACCTCAAGGGTGAAAAGTCACTCATAGTAATCTCCCAGTTTTCTGCAGTTATTTTTCAAAGTCACATATATGGTTATATTAGTGATTTATATCTGCATGTTCTACACAAAACAACAGTTCTGCACTTCAGGCTTCTGAATGAATACACTTCAGTCAATTCTTGATATCCCAGGCTCCATGGACATGTCCTGCTTTCCTGTGAATGATGCCCAGGTAGGAAAACAGGAATCAGACTGTTTACCTAGAATTGACAGACATCAGGTAACCCAGTCAGAGCTACCACCTGGAGCCCATGTACACAGCAGAGCCCTATGGTGCTGGACTTTGTGCTCTTGAACCAGCCATCTGTGCAGGGTTTGAGAACATGTTTCCATCCAGAATTTTCCATCTGGAGACACAGGAGCTCTGTACTGTAGTTTTGGATATAGTTGCAGAAAAAGAGCCTGTGTTTTAATTAGCATGAAGAATACTAGTAGAAGCACTTCCTGAAGATACGCAAGCACGAACAAGTAACAAACAGGCTTCAGTGCTGTGATGAAGTGGAAGATCCGATCCTCCTCATTGCTGCAAAATGGTCATATTTAAAGCCAAATGATAACTAATTACCTATTTTTTTTGTTGCATCATCTGACTTACGTCTCAGGCTGTGGCACAGTCCCGAGCTGACTTATGGAACACTTCTACTAAGGACATAAGTTGTGGTAGTTATATGGTCATGTGGTGAGATGTTCATGCCAATCTTTCCCTGTAATGTTGGGTAAAGAGCCAAAGTGAATCCTCTAGTTCATAAAGCCATTACAAAGAGACAGAGGAGACATAAACACCCTTCTTCTCAAGCCCAGAGAAGGAGCCTTTTTTTTTTTTTTTTGAACATTGCAAGACATCTAGATTTGGATTTGCTAGTTTAGTTTTACTCAGTGCCAACAAAAACCTATAATCTACAAGTGGCTATCTCCCTAGACTGATAAATATGAACCCTCTAAACAGCAATTACAGGAACAGTTCTCAAGCAGAAGACCAAACCCTAACAATATTTTTTCAAAGTATCAGTCTAAGCAGCTAGTGAGATAACAGAGACCTCTTGCCCTCTTTGTGATGTAGCCAAGCTACATAATACTCCCCATTCTAACTAAATAACACATTCTTCCTTTCCTGCCAAGTACATTAGAATATGTGAAGTGATGCAGCTGTTATTGTGACTGTATGTAGCATACTTAGGACGTACATTTAATTTTCCCCTCGTGCCATTGTGACCTGGGAGTAATACCACTAAAGCCAGTGGCAGAACATCTCTATAAAGGCTGGGTGTCCAGCACACAATGCAAGAAGGTATACAGAGCTATTCTGCCTGTATTATTTCCTCTCCATTTCTACCTTGTGACATATTGCCTTTATTCAGCATCTGTGAAATGGATGGATTTATTTCTAATTTCCTCACCGAAAAGCAACTGCAGCTATGCATTTTAAGAGCAGAAGTGACAACCAGCGTATTTTACACAAAACCTATAACACAAACAGGGTATTCACCTTTATACCATGCCTGAGGATATTTATTTTATAAGTAATATATATGACTATGTGGAATATCTTTGTTTTAAAAAGTTACACAAGATGTTATATAGAATGGGTTTGAGATTCTGACCGCAAACAGATGACATATTTTCCAGTTTAATAGCACAGGTGACGCATTTTCTAATATAATAGTCGGTGATAGTAATAAATTTATCAGGCTCAGTGAAAATGGATTTATTTTGCCAATATGCTATGGAAGCTATTTGTAGTTTTGCCTTGAACTTGCAAAACAATTACTAGTCTTAAAAAAAATGTGAAGATAATATGAGTTTTAGAAATATTAATTGGGACAAAATTATATTTGTCAGAAGAGTAAGGCATTGAGAAATTGCACCACAGGAGTCAGAACATTATTTAGTACAGTTCCAACGCCATTAGAGTAACATAATTTAGAGACACAAAATGCTAACTGTTCTTTTTACGCTGCACTGCAAATTAATGTTTATTTAATTCAAATGTGTAGTTTAGAGGTGTAGGGACAACAAAACTCACAATGTTAATATATAGCAATCATCTACTAGACAATACACCGAGCAGACTGTGTAACTAATGCCTTCCAAAACTCTACTTATTTTTAATGAAATACATTGGTTTTCATCTAATAGTTCCTGAGCATTGCAAAGTTTATTCATATCAATCTGATCACCAGAGCTTTGTCCCACAAATGACCTTTTCCAAGATCTTGTAAGTACAGCTCTTGGGAAATGCTATTTGAGACTATTTGTGTATTTTATAAATAAACATTTCAATCTTCACTGGACATTAGAAAATTGGTGTGAAAATACCTCATTTAGCTAAAAGGAAGATGTATGACCCCACGTTTGCTTTAAATTAGAAATTCCAAGGGAGAACTTACGTAACTCAAAAAGCAGCTGAAATGTATAGAATTTCACTGGCCTGAAAAAAAGAATGAGTCTGCCTTCAAATAAAAGTTTTAGGCTTAAGGGACTTAAGACCAATTAACTGAAGGTGTGAAGTTAATGCACATATGTTAAACTGTATTAAAGTCCCTTGTGGGAAGCTCTTACTCAAAAATAAGTGGTGTTTTTTTCACTGGAACTTAATCTTTGGATGAATTTAGGTGCATTAATTCCCAGCCTTAAGATAATTCATTTGAACTTTCTTTAGCTGCTCCTTTCCATAAGCCTTCAAAAGTCAGGGCCTAAATAATGCTTCTGTCAAAATACACAAGCAAGAGGGATAAACATGTTCAGAGAATTCATGACTCCCTGCCCATGTACTAGGATGGCAGGCAATTATAAAGTGGCCTAAGAACTCCAGAGTTCAAAGGTGGGCTGGTTTCACAGGGAGAGAAGTCCAGATAAAAACCCACACGTAAGTCCTGCTTATCTGAAGAGAACAAATGCAGCATCAGCAAACTGCTGTGCCAGAGGACATGTCCACTGTGCCAGAGGACATGAAGGCAAAATCTGAATTTGTTGCAGATGATCTATTTCCATCTTCCTCCCATTATTTTTACATTCTGGCATTCTGTTTTATAGAAAAATGTGAATACTCAATGTATTTCCTGTTCCTTCCCTAAGGGATATTGGGTCAATTTAAACATGAGAAGGGCAAGGCTCTCCTTCCCCCAGTGACTAAAAAGGTGCCCCAAAAACAGACACCAACCCCTATTCACTCCTGGGGCATGAAGTTAGAATGGATAGTGACAAAATACAGGGACAATATTGCTAACACAAACACATGAATGATTTATTTCAGTGGTCCCCACTGACTTCAGAGCAACTACCTTGTCAATAAAGACGTGCTAGTGTTTCAGTGCTTGCAGGACTGTATCCTGAATAATGTTTTAGGGCCTGATCTTATTAGGCTAATACCCAGGAGTCTCCATCAAGTTATCTTCTCCTGTAGGTAATCATGTTAAGTTTCTTTTTTTCCCTAATCTACATCAAGGCATTACTGTGATTCCCAGTCTAAACACATACTCCGGAATGTGACAACGGTAATGCATAATACATTAGAAAGATATTTATTAGAGCTTGCTTAGGATTAAATTTGAGATGCTTACTAAAATGTGTGTTAGGAAAGTGTGTATCTTGCCAGTATGACTGGGAGCTTACATCAGAAACACTTCTGCCTTTTATTTTATTTCTAATCTATCTCATTTCGGAATGAACTTGGGGAATTTCAGTGATCAAAGGGATGTGCCTGTAATATTAATAGGCAGGGCAAAACACAATTAGCTACCATTCTTTTCCTATTTATGCTTTCCAACTTCAGACTTCTCCTGAGTAGAAGCTCCTAAATACAAAATCATGTAGTCTTTCTCAGTACATACCTGTTCACAGTACAGAGTTTCAAATAAATCTGACTGTTCATTTGACCTACCTGTTTCTGCAGATAATCTTGTTCTTGTGCTTCTCTTCTCAAAAATCATGGCCAAAGATTTTCCTTGCATCAAAGGCAAATACTGGAAAACAGAAATAGAAGGCAGTTCAGTTTTATAACCATTACATACTTTCCTGTGTGAAATGCTTCTTTCACTTTTTAATCCACCATCAGTATAATGATAAATTTCTTTACCATATTGTTTTTTCTTGTCCTTCAAATAAGTTATTAGCAATGGGGAAGGTTAGATAGAAAGAACTAATTTGGGACAAAAAGCAATTGCACTTGGGGGCTTGATTTGAACTGGCATTAAGGAGAATCCTTACACTAATTCTGTCTCCATACAGCACAGGGAACCATCTTTCTGTTCCTACCCCACTCGGTGCTGCATGCACACCACCTGTAGATGAATGGGGTTAGCCAGTAACAATTAGCTGTACAAAGCCAAGGAACCTTTTCATTAGCAAAATCCACTGAAGTATGTGAAGAAAACTCTGAACATTTTGCAGGAAGCTTCTTTGATTTGTGGTACATCATTTACAGTATTTAAGGTGTTAAGTGATGATGTTATGAACAAGCCAGACGAATTCTTGATTCCCAGTCTTTCATAACAGCTGTCATTTTCACCTTCGCAGTGACCTAAACGACAACTAAAGCATTTTACCTCTCCTTTATGCTTAATTCTTTGTTTCAAATCTGAGGCCATCCATAGCAAATACTTGAGTTCATCTGCTGTGTAATTCTGTAGAGTGAGGAGGTCACGGCCTTTCAGATGAACATTCATTTGTGCTGGTTGCCCACACCTGCATCAGAAGAGCAACAAAAGCATGCTTTTTGTCATTTGGCAAAAAATCCTACTCTTGCAAAAGCCAAAGAGCAAGTAGTCAAAATCTGTCTTGCTGCGACCCCCTCATTGGATCCAGATGGATAGACCTGATGGCCTGTGTTATTTAATTTGAATAACTTTTACTGTCACATGGAGACAACTTGCCACAATTTACTCTGATGATCACCACAGTAATAGCTTTTCAAACTGTATCAGAATCTGTGCATCAGATGTAGTTTCTTATGCCCTCTGATATGTGTATGACTTGACTGTCCTCTCTAATCAAATAAACCTAAATGCATAAAGCCATTCAGGGCTTTGTGAAATGACTTACAACTAGACTGTCAGGGCACATGGGGAACTGATCTTGGTGCTCTTTCTTCCCTTTGCACACTCTGGGGGTAGATAGGACACTTGCTGCATTCCACCCTCATGCTTATAAAAGATTGCATTTCTATAAATATGTGTGAAATCTCCTGGTTGTACATTATACTGGAGAATGAGGTAATCAAATTTAAAAATAGCAAAATAGCCACACGCTCTGGCCCTTTTCCTGTCACACAGAAGGCAGTCGGAGTGTGAGCAGTGTGTTTACTCGTGTGCGCGCAGTGCAGCCAGCCGGATCTCTGAATGTGAGAAGCTAGTTTTAGAATCAAGTGAAACTGCATGTTGATAATCCCAGAGATTCAGTGAGCTTAGATGACCTGTCTTGATGAAGCAGTGGAGAAGAGCCAGTATTTCCGCAGGCTTAAGTCTGGTGATGGCCAAGTGACAGTTCAGTCCCTTCTCTGTCAGTGTTTCTACAGCCCTTTTTAACCTAACACAGCTTGCAGGGTACTCTTGCTAAAGTTTGCATGGGTGCAAGGCAAACATACCTCTTTGATTAAAGGCGGCAATTTTGAACTAATGTGGTGAGTGAAAATCAAAGAAACACTGGGTGCAACTTTTTTTTATTTCCAAGCATCTCCTCCTCAGCTCATCTTTGAAGTCAGGCTCAGTTATAACACCTGCCAATTGTCAGTTCCATTGCCAGGAAAGCTCAAGAAAAAAAATAATATATATATATAAAAGATAATTTCCATTCATGCTTCAAGTCAGTTATGATGGAACAAAGCCTGGGTGGCAAGTACATAGGCCTGTAGTGGCTTCTAGAGATTTTAGCATTTCATTAGTTAAACCTGGGGGAGTAGACTCTTTTTTCCCACTGAATTTTGTTGATTAGGCTCAGACTGAAACTGAATGTAGAAGACTGCAGATCTAAAAGTTATGGTGCACATTAGCACTGTCCATTTGACATCCCAGCACAATTTGCATGACGTTTCAAAACAAGTGGGAGAATCTTTCCTTTACTTGGAAACATTTAAATGTATTTTCCATCTAGACACCTTAAAAGTGCTGTAGCTACACATTTTAGCACCACTGTTATGAAAGCTTTTTCCATAGTGAAAATGATGATGTTTAACTGAAGAAATATGGAGAAGGTTTGAAGAAGCAGCACATGCAACACAGATGCCCTGGAGATTAATATGCTTGGGAGTGAGTACATGTTGTCAATGAGAGAGCAATGAGCTCCAGAGGTTTTATGGAATACCACAGGATTCACCGTTAAGCTAAGCACAGAGCACTACAAAGATTCCCATCAAAGTGCATGATCAGAATCCAGCCTCTGCACACCCCCAAACCGCTGGAGGGCTGGAGCTGTCTGAAGCACTAAGCAGGCAAAGGAATGGATTTCTTGCTGTCAAAGTTCAGAGTAGTGTTGTGTATGTATTTTCTTACATGCCATCTCTGAAATTTGATTCCTAATTAAAGTACAGTCTAAATTGTATATATGACTTCAGTAATGAATATTGGTCAGTAACACTTAAAGTAATAATGTACATTTCCAAGCCATAAAGACTGACACCCTCATGACCTTTAATGAGATAATGTTACATATTTTGCTATAATTGTTAAATTTCTGTCTTCAAACAAAAGTAAACAACCTAGAAAAGTTAGAAAGCACCCATATGCCCCATTCCAAAAACCAAAGTGACAACAAAATACAGGGCTACGAAAATGATTCCCTGCACTTCTATGCCCACAAAGTGGCATATACCTGGCATTTGAAGAAAGGTTGGTCATTCATATGTGTGAGGCAGCTTCCACTCTAGAATGAAAAATAGCCTACCAAGACAAACCACTGAAATCAAGCCCTGAAAACTAAGGATTACAAGAGATTTGCTCTATTTTTAGTGTTCTGAATTCTGAAGAAAATTAATTTCATAATTGTGTGTTCTCATTTTTCATGCCCAGAACATTGGCTGCTCAGTCCAGTTTTGGGGAACGAAAAATGCTTACCTGTTCTGTTCTTGTCTATGCAATTGCTTGCTGCGTGGTCACTGTGCTGTCCTTTGGTGAACTGTTTCTAGTCTTCAGCTGTTCTTTGAATTTCTAATTACAGCCTATGATTACTTGAAGACAGATGAAAAGATTGTTTACGCTGAATCTCCCAAAGGGAAACTCCTGTTCATGACCTCTTGTTTTACTATTTAGCCTTACTGAGAGGTGTATTGAGAATCATCCATCTCTAACTTCTACTCTGGTATATAAAATAGCACTAAAATCAGTTACCGAGAGATGATTTGGAATCACTATTCCTAGATATTTTCAAGATTTGGTAAGCAAATCCATAGCTGACCTGATCTGCTGCTGTCCTGCTACAACCAGAAAGTTGTACTAGAAATCCTATTCATCATCACTAGAAATCCTATTCATCATCATTCATCATCATTCAACATTTCTGTGTTCCCATGATGATGATTCTGTTTTATTGCTATGACCTACAGAAATATGTTCCTCTCCCTATTGTCCACATCTTCTGAAACAGAGGCAGAAGTGGTCAAATAAATTCCAGAGAAGGGGCAGGAGATAACATACCAAAGTTAAAATGTAACAGGCAAAAGAGCAAGGTCAAACAGTTGGCTTATTTCCTTCTGAGCAGGGATAGCAACTACTCAGGATCGTTAGCACAGACTGCTAGATCTTGGGTTATCATGTGGTATCAACCTTCATGTGCTTAACTTGTTCACAGACAGTGATACTAGCTTATGCTAGCAATACGATATAAAATATAAAACCAGAACTCTAAAAATAACATCCAATTATTATATGGAGAGTCTAATAAATTAGCAGTTGTTTTCCACAATTGTTTTTCTGTCATCTCCACTAATCAGAGAAAGTTCCCACCAATTGTCAGCAGTGAGAACCCAAAATCTATAAAGAAAATATCACCCAGGCTTCAGGACTACTTTAAAATCATAGCAACTGAATCAGATAACTTGGAAAATATTTTTTTTCCAGTTGATGTAAATGTACAATTAAGCTTCAAGTCTTTAGTACTAACTTGACTCTTGAGATGTGACAAACATTAGAAATGGCTCACAGAAATGTTGTGATAGATACTTTCCTGAAGTCACAGGGAATGCCACTGAAGAAAGAATCCAAAGTCAGGTTTTCAGGTCTAAAAGTTTAGTTTTGAACTTCATATCACATACTGCTCTTCCTAGCTGCATCATGCACATATACAAATAAATGAATGCTGAAGTTGAGATTCACCTTTCAGCTTCAAGAAGGGCATCTTCTCCTCCATACTTGAATATTTGTCCAAGCACTTTAGAATTCCCTATCCCTTATTCAGATAGTTATTTATTATTTACAAGTACCTGCTGCAGTGTACACTGAACTCAAGAAGAAAACAGCACTTTTTCCCATGTGCTGCTAAACCCCATGGAAAGAATTAACAAGATTTTCACAGACATCAAAAGAAAAATCCTTCGATCTCACAGGGACTCAGAGCTTGCTGCCTCAGAAGGCAAACACCCTAGCAGAAGCCTTTATCTGAAATATTTACCTGTTCACAGAATTCAATTGCTTTCATCTCCAAGTTTCTGATTAAATGTCAGTGATTGCCAGAGAAATCTACGGGATAAGCTTACCAAAAATGTCGCCCCAGATGCCTGCTGCTCTTTGATAAAACTGCAATACTGAAGAAGTTCCTCAAATTAAAAAGCATTTTCCTTTTGTATTAGATTTCTCTTAGTCCTGCAAATAAAGTCAAGAGAAATGAAGTCCTAAGAGGGAGAGAATGAGCTGTGCTGCTGTGCAAGCAAGGTTAGTAGGAAGAACAGACAACCTTATCTTTTGGTTGAAAAATCCTACCTCGGATTTTTCCAGTCCAAGCTGGGCTTGGTGAGGGCTGAAACTGAATCTTTTACTTGGTCAAATTCTATAGATAAAGATTCTTCACAGGGTCCATTGCACAACTCACAGTTTGCATTTCTACGTGGGACCATAATACTTCATCTGTGTCAGTATCATTTCTTAGCAATTTCATGCTTCTTAAATACTTTACAGGAGCATAGCCAAGCAGAAAAAGGACAAGAGAAGACTGCAGAATGACTAAAATAAAAACAAGCAATGTTGCTGAGGTTTTGGGTTTTTTTTTTTTTGAATAAGCTTTAAATAGTGTTTTGGTTGCATTAAACCACAGTGAGGCCCAGTAAATTCAAGTATTATGACCTACAAAACCATTTGCTTTAAAATTCTCTTTACATTTAGCTATTTGCAGTTCCTAAATAATGATATGATTTTATTTAAAATTTTTATCTTCAGATATTTCTGTCAAGTAAAACTTTATGTTGCAGGTGCTATAGGTGCTTTTGAAATATGGCCTTGAGTACTTGAAAGTATTTAAAGTACTTATTTAATTCAGGGCAATGGCATGAGGCCAAAAAAATATATTTTCTCAGAGGCAGTGATGTGTTCATATTCTACGGAGAGGAAGCTAGCTAACTGTCAGATAGCTAACATCAGATAGCTAAACAATATATTAAAAAATTTAAGATTGGCTGCCCAAGAAGGAGAACCTGCATTGCAGAAGTCCCGCAGGATGGTGGTTGCATTTGTTCAGGCAACCCGAGGGCAAACTGAGGAGCTTAGGGAAAAAAAAAAAAAAAAAGGAGAGAAGATTGGAAAACACAGCAGCTGCAAGAGGATGTTGCACTGGGTTAAATAAATAAATAACAGAAAAGAGCATAAAGTGAGTGAAAGAGCCTGGCAACCAGGCACACGGGGGAAAGCCCGGGCATGAATTTCTTTCCCGGCTGCACCTTCCTCCCACATGCAGTTCCTGGCGCTCACTCCCCTCCGCCGAGGACTGCGCCCGAGCAGCGAGGGATGCCCAGGCGGGCAGGGGGGAGGCGCGGGCGGCGGCAGCCCTCAGCATCCTCCCTCCCGGAACCGAGACTCGCGAGGGCCACTAAAGGCCGCACAGGGGGCTTCAATGGCGGATGCCGCCCGCGGCCCCAACGGGCGCCGCCCGCCCCGTCCCGTCCCGTCCCGACCCGCCGGCCGGCAGGGGGCGCCGCCGCCGCCTGCGTGCGCGGCGCTGCGGCCGGGGCCGCGGCGGGGGCCGGGCGCGCTCCATGGCGGTTGCCAGCGGCGCGGGCTTTGTTTACTTCCGCCCGTAGCCGCCATGGCGGCGGAGAGGGAGGACGAGGAGGACGGGGAGCTGCCGGTGCCCGGTGAGTGCCCCCCGCGCGGCGCGGGGAGGCGGCGGCGGCCGCGGGGTCCCGCTCCGGGCGTGCGTGGGGCCGCGCGCCTGTTGGGGGGCGTCCGGGGAGACATCGCTCGGCGTGGGGCTGCCCGCCGGGGCCGTCCTGCCGTTAGGGAGGAATCCCAGGGAAAGGGGGGATTTGCTCTGTGCTTTGACCCGGGACAGCCTGGGAGCAGCCGCTTCATTCTGAGACTTCAAGCGACTCCTTGGTGCTTGGCGGACCTCACTTTTAAAAGTTACTTGGGTTTGGTTTCCCGATCGGCAACTTGGATTTCGGGTGTGCGATTCATGAGCTGTAAAGGACACTTAGCTGAGGCAGTATGAACTACTACTTTTTGGTTTGTTTGTTTGTTTTGTTTTTGTGTGTATGCCCTAAACTAAAAATTATATGGTTCTTCTGCTTGTTAATGTTTCTGTCTCATGTTTTTGATCTGTCCTGTAGCACTAGTGCCAGAAAGATCTCTGTAAGAAGGTTCAAATGATATTCAGTGTGGGTGTCTTTCCAGGCTGGGATTAAAAACCAAAATGAAAATAATGTTTTTAGATAACTCCTGCCAGTATACCCACGATTGCAAGCTTATATGCTTATAAAGTTTGAATTCTTCTACGCAAAGTCTTGTTTTTTATAAAACAAAATCAAATGCACCCATAGGCAGCAAATACAAACTTGCTTGAAAGGAGTATATAAAATAATGAGCCATTTGTAAATATGGAAAAACTGTTATGTTAAAGAACTATACAAATGAATATCAAATTTACAGGTAAGAGAGAACTTTGGGTATTGGATGTGGGGTGCAGATCACTGAATGTAATTCAACATTTTGTTGTATTTTCTGCGTAAACAATGTTACTTTTGTAACAGAAGCAGCTGTTATTCTGTATATTCATTTACTATAGCATATTAGTTATTCTTCAAAACATTGTAAATTCTATTTTTTTTTCATTTGCTGAAGAATGACTTGGTAGTTAAAGCACAAGATTTGAAATTTTAAAATAGGCGCCAATTTTGCTTTGGCACAATGTCGTTCTATTACTTTCCTGTAGAAGGAGTATTTTCTAAGACAAATGATTCAAATGGTTACAGTCCTGGTTCAATCTTTAAATTTTGAGGAAGTATTTTGAAGTGTTTTGATGAAAAGTATTCTCAAAACACTCAAGTTCCTTTACAAGCTGAGCAAATAGTTAATTTAGATCATTTAAAACAGCAGTACTGACACTTGCTTTTGAAAGTGTGAAGAAGTGAGAAAACTAGATAGCACTTCCACCCTTGTAATCTATCTGGGTTATGTTCTGGGGTGGTTTTGTGCCATTGTTTTAGTTCACAGTCATATGATCGAAGGCAGTTGTGGCAACCCGTGGTTTTGGAGGCTAAGAGTTTTGATTCTAGGGGCCATTTTTGAGCACGCGTATCTTTGCAGATGAGTGAGGAAGAGTGGTCAGTTTGGAGCCTGTCACCTCTTTACAGTGTGTATGTGTGTATCTCTCTAATGCAGTTTGGAAAATCTGTTTGAATTCAAGCATAAACGTAAGTGAGAACTCTTGGTTTCAACCTGCTTTCAGGATCAGTCTTTTATTTGCTGTATGCGGACAGTTTCTCAGAGTTTTTTTCTGTCTCTTGTATCTACTAGTTTTTCTTAGATGGCACTGATAAAGTACATTATTGTGCTTTCAAGTAAATTATTGTATCCTTGGAAAACAGTACCTTGAAACAATACCTAGTCTCATAGGAGATTCTTGGACACTAGGAAGAAACTGGAGGACCAAAATATGAGCCTGAAAATGAAGGCATCTTGGTGAAATGGGAGAAAACTCTTCAATCATTTTTAAATAGGGAAAAAAAGTAACTAAAATATGTAATCAGATAGGAAGTTACTGTATTAATGTGTGAGGCAAGATTTCCTTGCACTAAAATTGACCTTGTCTTTTTATGTTTTAGAATCAGGTGCTGTTTTCACATTCGGAAAAAGCAGTTTTGCAGAAAACATTCCTAGCAAGTTCTGGTTCAAAAATGACAAACCTGTACACATATCATGTGGAGATGAGCACACTGCTATTGTTACAGGTCAGTATTGGAAATGAAGTATATGATAAGAGGTTGTATGTTTGGACAACTTGGAAGTTATGACTTCATATGAAATCATGTGAATTTTTAGGTAGAAATAATATAAAAATGAGTTTAGAGGAGAGGGAACTCCTTTTTAAATGTCAGATGACTGAAGTTAGTGAAAGGTGACCTAAGGATTTCCCAAGATATGCTCAGGAATGCACGAGTGAATTATATTAAGGACTGGTATGTATTATGTAAGCTATAAACTAATCATGATGTTGCTCAGTTTGAATACTTTATGCAAAACTGATGTTGTCCAGCTAACAGTCTTAAACAGAGAGATTTGTGTCATGGGAGTAAATGGGATTTGCTGACAACAGTTAAAAAGTTCACTGGGAACCTGCTTGAAACAGTATATAGAATTCTCAGGAAATAAATTTTGAAATACTGATTGAATGTGAACTGAAAGTAACCATTGAAGGAGCGGATAAAAACCTTCAAAAATCCTACTAAAATCACAAATTACAAAAACATTCCAAGAAGCTCTGAGGCAATGTACCGTCTTTATTAATGTTCCCTCTCATTTCTTTGAAGCAATGCTCATTGAAGAATTTGTTCTATTTAAAATCACACGAGAGAGACCAATTTGTTGAACATGTGTCAGTTATATTGAAAACTGGCTTCTGACAGATAATAGAAACTTTGTAGTAAGAAAATCTTAAGTGTGTTTTCAGAATTTTCTTACAGAAATATCTTAATTCACCAGCAATGTCCTATGGTTTATTTGGGGCATTGGTAATTAAATAATTCTTGTTGATGGTTTCCTGCCATGTCCCCCAGAAAAGTTGAGGATGCTGATGTTTTTTTAGAAAGGACAGTTTCAAGCATGATAAAAGAGGAATATAGATTGCATGGACTCCAGAATATCTTCAGATAAAATTATACAACCAATTGTTCAAGCCTCATTTCATAGAAGGTGATTTAACCATGAATAGATTATGTTTTGTACAAAACGTTATGCATCTTGGATTTAATGTATTTTATTAGATTGTCTGTTGCATAAAATTTGTCAGAATATAACCCTGAGTACTGCGGAAATTTTCTTTTGATTTTTTTCATTTTAATACATCTTTCCAAATGGTAGTACCCAAATTGGAAAAGCACTAGAATTATTCTAAGTTTAGACTGGTCAATTTAAATTTCCTCTTCGAATTCCCCTGGTGTGTGCCTGTGCCAACACTGTTACCTAACCAGCAACAATCTGCTCAGCTTTTTAAGCTTACCTAAGAGATCACAGTTGCATTCAGTATCCTTTATCTTCTATCTTTGCCTATTGGCCCTCTGTGTTTCCAAAACGTATCTGCAGCTGGCATTTGCTGTTGCAGTGTGAAAACGTGTCACCAAGGGAACTTCTAAATAAAAATATCTTATTTTTCTCAAAACTTTGGAAGAGAAGGGTAGAAGTGAGGGTACAAAATTGATTTTATACCAAGAGGTTTTTTTAGGGCATTTTAAAGTAGAAACAAAAACAAGAGCAAAGTACTGATCCTCATGGATCAACGGGAGAGAACCTGCAGCTGTGATACAAAAAGACAAAGGCCTACAGAAAATGTCTGTCCCTCATCTGTCTTTGGCACCTGTGCATGTACATGTGCACCATGCACCACACGCTGCTGGCAGAGTGGGATGATGCACTGGAATTGCAGCCCTCAGCGGATGCCATTTAACGTTGGCAACACCTGGAGTAGAGGAACCCAGAAGTGTGCAAGAGGAGCGCAGGTCTCGTGGGGAACCAGGAGCTCCCTGAGAAACAGCTGAGCCTGGCCTGGCCTGGAAGAGCTCAACAAACTTGTTGAGGAAGGGGAAGCGTCTCGAGCAGGTGGGTGTTAACATGTGCTTCATTTTTTCTGGCACAAAATTGCCCTATCCTTTTTTTTTTTCATGCTGGGAGAGGTATTAGGACCTCTGTATATAGGGAAAAGTAGGAATACTACTAGATTTAAATCTGATCGAAATATATCAGATTTATACTAAGGTAATCATTAACAAAATAATCACTCAAACTGATTTCACGTTCCAAAAAACTTGTTTTGGGCAAGAGAGACAGCTACATGTAGCACTGAAAATTGACTGAATGCAAGTGACGAAAATGCACAGGAACTAATATTCTGTTTTCAAACAAAAATATTCAGAAAATTTCAAATACTACTTTCGTCTAATCCAACATCAATATTTCTATATCACTTTTAGGATGAAAAGCATAAAGTAAATATAAAGCGGTCTGTTCTTTGACTTCTTAGGAGTTACAGTCCAAAATAAATTTTATCTACATACTGTGGTTGTGTGTTCAAATAGATGGAAGCAGTGACGGTTTCTTTCTGACTTTGAGTTGTCTTGCTTGCCTAGTCAGGGGAACATTTTTCTCCTCTGCTTTTGGAGTTTTGGGTTAATTTTTTTACTTCTTTATTCACATTTCTCTTCCTCTGGCATGGTCTTGATTAAAATGTTCAAGGAAGTATTTTACAAGCTAGTTCCTTAGACCTTTAACACTATCATGAGCAATCTGTCTTCCAGCATCACTTGTGATATGTTTAACAACATTTATTACCTTACTCTTACATTTTGGCCCAAGAATACTGACCGTCCGCTCACTACATCTTTTTACAGCTGCAGGCTTCAGAAAGCAACCATGTATATTCCTCCAGTTGGGAGCTGTTCTGAAGTAAGTGTTCTTGAGCATATTTTTAAGAATTTATTTTCAATTCCTTACTCTTAATATATTTTCTGCACATTTGCTAAAACTAATGGTTATCCATCTTATTCTTTATTGGCCTTGATTAGGGTGTCCTAGGCAGCTTGCCCACACTTGATCAGAGAGACTGACCCTTTGTGAAGGGGAAGATGGTGATGACAGAAGATTCATTTTTTAGATTCAGAGCTCTGGAGGGAATGAAGTCCCCGGTGCGAGGGAGTAGAACGAAGAAAGAAGTCTCGAGTGAAAAAATGGAATTGAGAAGAGGCGTATGGCGAAGCACAACGTGATATTATGCATGTAATTTCAAGTATTGTAAGGCATTAAACATTCAACAGTTTACACCAGAGACACCGCAGTCTCTCCAGGTCTTTGGACACAAATCCCTTCTTTCTGCCTAGCAACAGGCCATCAGAACATGTCATAGTATCTTTTGCAATCACCTTCAAGGGAAAAATAAGGAAGATGGCTCCGACACGTACCAAAGATCAGCAAAAGTATGAAGTAAGCAACATGCTGAGCTCTTTTCGTTTGTATGGTGTTGTGTCCTAAATACTGCTGTTTTTATTGTGCCATAAAGCTTGTATTTGGGGAATATCATAACTTGTCATGAGATTTGTCATGTCGTTCTCCTGAGATGCATTTGATTTGAATACGGCTTTTAAATGGACTGTTAAAGTGGTTTATTCACAAAATAGCACAAATAAATACAAAGGAACTGTGGTGCCTGGCATTTTATTCTCTGTCCTGAAGTTTTGCGCAGGCGTAGCTTCCTGAAAGAATCTTACAATCAGCAATATATATATAAATACTCAAAATCTGTACATAGTCTGCCTATATTATGTCTCCCCCTACCAGTATCATTTAAAACTCAACAGAGAAAATAACGTAAAACGTATCTTTAAACATTAGTCATAGGAGTTCTTGTCTACTGGCTATTTTCTTATCAGGGCATCTTACCATGAGGCAACTTTTGCTCAGCTGATATTCCCTGCTGCTGTATGAATGCCTCTATTCTAGCTTCATGAACCAGAGGTGCTCATGATGGGTGGATTTGCCAGGAATCACGTTTCTGAGGGCAGCCACCCATATGGGAAAGGTGCTGGTCAGGAAGCACCTCTTCTTTGTCTCTCACAAAGTTCTCTGTCCCTTAAGATCTAAGCATCCCGTGACTTCCCTAATAGTTCCAAATAGTGGTGGGACATCCACTAGTGTTGTGCCAATATATAGATACTTTGGAGGAGTTGCCCAGTCTTGCCTCAGGAGGAACCTGAAGCCTAGAGTTGGGAGTATGCATTTCTGTCACCAAAACAATCCCGGTGGTGTGTTTCTTGATATTCTCATTTCCCTTCTGTTACCCGGAGTAATTAATCTTGCTCTGCTGGACTTGTCTTCTGCCAGCCATTCCAGATGGCAGCCAGCCACGCTCTGCATTTATCAGCACCAAAAAGGAAGCGACAAGCAATTCAAGTTTGCAAGGTTTTGAACTCTGATCCTTGCCTATTCATCTGCTGTTGAAGTAATTTTCACTTCAATGCAACTGTGGTGATGACTAGAGATAGCTCAGGATGCAATTACAGAAGTAGGGCTTTTTGCATGCAAAATTTTGTCACATTTCCTGGCCAGCTCAGATTGCATCGTGTCCCTGTTCCAGAACCCAGATGTGTTCTTTCTTTACAGGCATTTGATTTGGTTGCTCTGCAGTGCCTGTTGGTCTGAATTCACTGTCTGAATTATCTACTTTGCAGTTTTCTGTTATGCTGATAAGTGCTGAAAGCCTGAAATTATAAAAGGCTGTCACCCAGTTGTTACATAATAATAATAAAAAATCCTCTCATCTCTTAAACTTCTTGACTTCAGAAGCAACATCTGAATTAACAGACTGCTACATGAAGTAGCAGATTATAGGATGAAAAGAATCACAGAATAGTTGAATTAAGAAGGGACCAGGAGATCATCTGGTCCTACCCTCCTGTTCAAGTAAAGTTAAAAAAGGAGGTTTCTTATGCCTAAGAAGTGGGCCCATCATGCCAAGTGTGGCTTCGCTAGTGCTGGGTGGAAGGATCACCTCTCTGGGCCTGCTGGCCGGCGGGCAGCTGGCCGCCTTTGCCACAAGGATGTGTTGCTGGCCCATGGTCAGCATGGTGGCCACCAAAACTCCCAGGCACGTTCTCTGCAGAGCTGCTCTCCAGCTGGCGGCCCCCAGCCGGTACTGGAATTCTGAATGGATGAACTACAGTGTGATCAAATCGAATGATGGCAGCCAGGTATCTTGCTTCCACGTGAGTGCTGCTCTCTCAAAAAGGCCTTTATTAGGTGTAGAAGAGGGTGTAGAGATACCTACAGCAGCCTAGGATGCTACATTTCAAAGGTGTGCTTTGCTCTCAGGCAATTGCGTATGCATTTTAACCTGACTGCATAATCAACAGCTTGAATGATGGTATAAATACTATTAATTAAATTGTTAATGTAATTTCACCTCAGATTTCTCCCTGCTTCATTGGTAAGAGCTACTACTGACACATTGCTATTATTTCAAAAGTCATTCAATCCAAGAATTTGGTTTTGTCTTTAGAGAACCCAACTTATTGTTGGGTTTCTGTTTGTTTTTTGGGGGGAGGGGCGTTGCTTTGTTTTTTCTTTTTAACTATATGGTTATATTTTAGAGGGGAAAATGGATTTTTTTTTATAACAGAGTAGGCATTTAAAAAAACAAAAGAAGTATAACATCAAACTCTGTAAATTGCATTCAGAAACCTCCTCCAGCAACCCAGGTTACTTAAGTACAGAACAGCCATAATATTTTGGTACGACTGTGTGGAATTGCAGTTACGTGTTGTGCTCATGTGATAGTTATTGGTAGCTGGGTGACTGAAAGTTCATTTATGTGAGAGCTCTGTGTTGGAATCCCTAACTCGCAAAGGGCTGCAAAGTTCCAGCAAAAGTAAACAGTGACTTTGTAGTTGTTCTAAAAGATTTTTTTAACACCTTGATTTTGGAAACATCTGATGCTTTGGAAGGACTTCTGTTGGAACATGGATTCTGTCTTTGTATGTGGACTTTACAGCTTTATAAACGGTAATATTTAAAAATAATGTAAAAAAAATTTTTGAAGGTGTTATCAGGAGTCACAGTTCAGTATCTGATCTGCATGTCTCAAGCTCATCAATCCATCCTCTAAAAAACTCTGATTTTTCTGAGTTAAAAGAGGAATTTGGAATGGTCAAACTTGTAAATCGAAAGCTGTGTCATATCAATTTCTGACATGATTCCATGACTATTCCTGCATAGTTTTGTGACATAACATTTGCATTTAGGTGTACAAAACTGCCAGTCTGATTGTTATATATTCTATTCTTATATGAGAATACCAAAATAGTCCGTGGTGAAAGATACAGAGAACCAAAAAGGCTTATATGTCTGTGGATATATGTATCCAAAGAAGAACACACATACCTTGCAAACACATTTGAAAATTTATCATAAAGCATGTTCTGTAGAAGCACATATTTGTAAATCCTTTCAAGATCAAGAAGAAGATATTTGGCGGTAATAAAATAGACTTTCCTGCTTTCAACAATAAAGTAAGGTGAATTCTGGAGTAATAGGTGTGGATCCTCAGTTAAATGAACTGCTGTTTTATTAGTGGTTCTGTTGATACTTTGGTTCCTGAACCTCAGGAAGTGGGTCTGCCATTTTGTGGATTCTTCTGACTGAGAATTTCTCACTAAGTAGGTTTATGTAAAATTTGTTTGAGAGTAATAGATTCATGCTATCTACTGAGATCATTTCAATGTGTTTTTCTTTTTTTTGTCCTGATTGTGTGCATTCCCCTAAAATCCAAGGATCTTTTGATCATGATAAAGCTACTAGCTATACCATCCATTAAACAAATCTCTTTTTTTTTTTTAACTTGGTCAATGTCACTAACAAAGGGAGCCAAATGCAGAACAAAAGTACTGCATTAAAGTACTGAAAAAAACACAGTTCTTGATATATGTAGTGTAATTATTGCTTTTCTCCTGTAAAAGCACAAGGACAGTAGTTACTATTTATATTACAGTATGGATTTGAATAATTTTAGAGGTTGCATTAAAAAGGAAGTAGTAAATAGTGTGATGTGTGATTGACCATCTTTTGACTGTCCTTTTGTTGCCCACATTTATAAAGCTTTTGAATAATCACACTCTCCTATGGGTTCTTGTGCCCTTTTTTTTTCAGGAAATGGTAAACTCTACATGTTTGGCAGTAACAACTGGGGCCAATTAGGACTAGGATCAAAGAATACTGTCAGCAAACCAACATGTGTTAAAGGTTTGTTTGATTTTTTTTTTGTCTTTTTGAAAAGTGACCTGCATTAAAAAGTGCTTTGTAATATGCAGTTCCAAAATAACTGATTCTGCTTTCTTTACTCATCACATACTCGGCATATTATTGTACAAGCACACAGAGATAGTTTAAAAGGATCCCTGGTGGATTTTTTGTCATTGTCAGATTCTAAGTACAGCATGAAGTTTTCTTCAAACAGTTACAATCCTACCTTTTCAGATAGTTACAATCTTATCTTTTTGAGGGTTCTCATTTTGTGTAATATTTTTCTTTTCTGCATGTCTTCACATTGCAGGGAAATCCCAGATTGCAGAGAAATTGATCCAGTGCTTGATCTCTGCCATATTGTGCATTGTTAGAGATTAAGGGTTGCAATAGCACTGTATGTAATGTTTGTATCATATTTATCTTTGTTCCTTTATAAACTAAAAAAATCTATAAACTAGAAATGGAGTTTTTCTACAAGCGTTACTATATTTTAGCAAGGGTAATAAGTGCCTGAGGGGGACATAAATGTTAATATATTTGTATGAAGTCTGAAAAAAGCAGTAAAATAAATGCCCATATGTTGTTATATTTTGTGCAATACGTTTCCATCCCATTTACTTATCTGTTTAATCTTTCCCAGGCATATTGTGTGGTCAAACAAAACTAACAAGTCAGTATTTTCTCCTGTCCTCTTACTTATGTCAGATCAGATCCGTGCCATTAACGTGTTCCTCTACACCATTAAATCTATTTACTCTCATCCTTTCTGTCAGCAGGTCAGTCTGTTAGTTTTTCATTAAAACCAAATTAATGAGTTTGCTCAAACTAACTCCTTCCTGTTTTAGTGTATTTTGCTGTCTTTATCTGCTCCTCTCTCTGCATTTTACTTTAGAGGGAGAATAGCCGCTCCCAGGTTCACATCTTTTGTCAAACATGTGAAAGGCTGATTCTTACCTTGGCTTAAATGAATGGAGTATCTATCTTTGTTTGAACTATCAAATCGCAAAGGACAATAAAAGTCAAAGAGAATATGTCAGGAATTCAAAACCAGCCTGGCTTTCATTGAAAAATGTGACAAGGCAGGGGTGTTTGTCTTCTCTTGGCAGTAGATGCCTGGAGAAGGCCCTGGAGTTTTTTTTCATGAGCTTTCAGGCATTGCCTGGCTTTGGCAATGGGATTGCAAAGACAGGCTTTTCAACTTCTGCTTGGACCGAATTTTCATGGCCACGTGTTTTCTAAAAAACAAGTCTTACATTTGACTAGAAGCTAATGATATATATATATATATTTTTTTTGGACAAAAAAATACCCAAAATGTTGTAAATATTGCATATCTGTTACAATTTGTTAGTGTAAGTAGGAGGAAGAATAGGGAGCACAGACCAATGGAGGAGTCATTAAGATCATCTCTGAGGCAGGAGGCAGAGCACAGGGATAAAAAGCAACGAATTAAGGATGTAAGAAGAGGCCAACATTGAAAATGCCATAGTTTCCAGTCTGGGGTAGGTGTCAGGTAGAATAGGCAGGGCTCAGAGTTTGGAGGATTTATGTTTGTGCCTGCAGGACACACCAGAGACAATTCACACTTAGTGATTTGGTAGAAAGTAAAAGGGAGCATAATCTCAGTGCTACAAAGCTGATAAAGGTTGGGTTGGAAGGACTGAGTAAGACTTTGTGAAAGAAATGATGGCTACCAGCTTTGTCATAGACCAGTGTAGTGGGAAAGTGACTTCAAAATCATATTATGTAAAAGTAATTCTGTTTTAAAAGCATCAAAATTATTGTATAGGGTAAATAAACACGGTAGAGGAAAGATAGAAGTTAAGGCAAAGATCAGTAATGGGAGAGAGGAGGGAAAGGCCAGTAAATTTGGTTCTCCTCTGCTTCTGAAGTGGGGTGCGCTTAGCCTGGGAGAAAAGGCACCCCTGTAATCAGTGTTTCTCACTGAAATAACTCTGTATAACTCCTCTTACACACATTACCAGCCTTTCACCGTGACCAAGCTGCTGAGAAGTACCTGCCTGGGTGGGTGGTGTTTGAGATAAAGACAGTGTCGTGGCTGCTACAAGATTTTTAGACCAATGTGTTTCCCTTTCTTGCACGGAATGAAAGTGATGTGCTAAGCTCAGATAGCCAACTAAAGTTGTAGCTTTACATTCCATGGGTAAAAATATGAAAAAAAAAATCAACCCACTGTAGAGCATAGCATTTTGTTGTTGAACCATCTATCTATCAACCTGTTGGTAAATTTTCTTCTTCAATTTATAGCTTTAAAACCAGAAAAAACGAAACTTGCTGCTTGTGGAAGAAACCACACTTTAGTTTACACAGGTATGTAATCTATATTGTATATGTCTTGAAGGTAGATTTCTTCCTTTAGTTTCATGCAAAACTTCATCAGGAAATCCAGAACTGTTTAGGAAAGAAAAAAAAACCTCAAAAGGAGGCTATTAAGATGCATTTTCTATACAGTTCTTTGAATGCTTGTATTATTCCACACCAAGAAATGTATTAATTAGTATTATATAGGAAATTGCTAGCAATGGAAGGAAGAAAAAATTTGTTGCCTACATTTGAAGTGCAATTAACAATTACCAATTTTCCTTTAAAGGACTGTAAAAGTATACTAGTGTTTTTATGTATCTGTACTCAAATTTATGTTTGACAAGTAATGTATCTTCAGCAGTGTGCAATTGTATATTTAGGTAAAGATACATAAAGGATACTGTTTTGAAGCCTTCCAAAGTTTGTTGCATTTTAGTTAAGACAAGGCATTTTGCTGTTTCTTTTAACAATGTGACTTATTTAGTTTTAAATAAAAAAATCATAAATTTAAACTAAAAAATATTTTTTTTAGAGAGACAGTATACAGAGATTTGATGCAGATGTTTGTCAGGCTTCTAAAATTTATGGAAAAGAATAGCCCACTTTGTGTTTGCAATCCTTATGTTTACAGTGATGTTGTAAGGAGTGTTATTTATTAGAGGATTTATACATGTAGATACCTTGAGCTCTGTAAGTAAGATTATTAAAATAAAACAGCACATTTTAATAACAGTTGAGTATGCCAGACTGCACAGGGTAAGTATTAGTCACTTTTAGTGTATGCTTTACCTAAATAATTTGTGGCTATTTATACAGCAAGGACCATTTATCAATTCTGTGACAGTTGCTTATCACATTTGTGTCCGGGTTTGTGTTGTTAGTGGGCCTTATCTTTTTCATAGATGAGCACTTAAAATGTGAAACATACTAAAATATATAAATTTCCTTTTAAGGTAAAGATAACAATCATCAGCTATAACTTCAATATTAAGATTGTAAAACAGGATAAAGAGCTACTTAGATAAATAGAAAATGATTTAAATGTTGAAATGAGTAAAATAATTATAATAACCTATGCAAAAGTATGTTTCATTCGCAGGGTTCAAAACTATGAAATTATGCATCTCTTATGTACTAACATGACTTTAATTTTCTTGCCTCTGATATCATTCTCCATTTTCCTACCATTTTATCTTAAATTCAATTGTGCAGTCTTTGGGAAAGCAGATTCTTCTGGCTACCGGGGCCCCTGGAAGTCACTTTGTTAGAACTCTTGAAGCACTTCAGATTATGTTTACTTTTTAGATCCATGTCCAGGATGGTGGAGAGGCTCCCTTGGTCTAAGTACATGGAAAAGCTTTAGCATGTTCCCAATGAAGTGTAAGCAGGACTGCCTCCTTGCTAGTTACAACACAAAATCTGCCTTCACCTTTAGAATATCTCAGGGCAGTAGACACCAACTTTTCTGTTATATTTTTTTCCATAGAAAAATTAAATGACTTGCCTCAGTATTTCTGCTGTCTTGCTGTCACTGACGAGAATGTGCTCATTCTGTGTATTACATGTGCTTTTCTGTGTGCAGAAAAAGGAAATGTATATGCTGCTGGAGGTAACAGTGAAGGTCAGCTGGGATTAGGTGACACAGAGGAAAGGACCACATTTCATTTAATTAGCTTTTTTAGCAACCAGCACAAGATCAAACAGCTAGCAGCTGGATCATACACCTCAGCAGCAATAACTGGTAAGAGAAACAGCTAATAAAATCTGTGAATGTGTTTTCAGCTTGGTGTTCCAGGGGTACTTGTTTATTAGCATTGTCTGCATGTGTGTGTGTTTTCTGTCTCCCTGTCCCCTTTCCTAGTCACCCCAGAAATTGTTTTTAGCCACTTCCTATTTCAACAAAATCTGACAAGGGTGGCAGTCTCCATAATTTCCCACAATATTTGTGAAAATACTTTCAGATCAAGAGAGAATATTTTGTGCTGGCAGCCATATATAGTGGGATCCAAGCGTGTAAGTACCAAGAATTTACACAAATAAGAGATAGTAATAAATGCCCCAAAGTGGGAAGAGCTTCAGTTAGTTACCACAAAAGGCAGCTACAAAACATGAATCACAAGAAAACTCGGTTTCTTTAATTCCACTTTCTATTACAACTGTTTTGCTCTACAGCTGCAGGCTCTACAACTGTGTAATTGCTGATTCTCAGGGAGACCTAACCTAGGCCGGCTTTCTCCAGTGGCAAAGCTGTACAATGGAGACTTGATGAAATCCAAGCGGCTATATTACTTTCAACCACTGCTTGGGTGCTCTTTTATTCCCCTGTAATCTAATTTTTATATTTCTCAAGCCTGGCTATAGGGCAGCTGTTTCTGTACGTGCTTAGAATAAATTATTCAAGCTGTAATTTCAGAATGTAACAGAGCATGAGAAAGTACAAGGGAGATGCCAGGCTGTCCTTTGGTTTGTTGTTTTTTTGTAACATTGCCTAAGATCTCATTAACCCTGTGGGTGCTGGGTTTTGCTCATTTCAGCTTATTTTTCACCAATAAATACACAGAGAGAAAACCACGTTTTCTAGAGATTTTTTATCCTTTTTTGATGCTCATTTTTACCTTTTTCTACCTTGTTTTTTGCTTCTTGTTGCTGCTATTGATACCTTTGTCAACAGAAGGTGGTCTTAGTAAAGTGGGAACACCTATTGTGATAGCTTGAGGAAAGGAGAGCACAGCTGGGTAGGGTAATCACCTGTGAAGAGAAAGACGAGGAAAGAATTAGTAGGATATGTTACACTGTCCATATTACTTCTTTCAGAAGAAATGTATTTACATAGTATTTTAACTGTTGCCATTATGGTCCAACAGTAGTTATCACTATGTTTGCTCTGTCGCTTTTGAAAAGAAGATATCCTTTTACTTCAGACAGTTCTGTAGCATTGTACTAAGTATCACTTCATGTCTCTCTGATGATGACATTTAGCAGTCATACATACATTTTATGGAAGTCTTTTAAATGGTTAGATTAACTTTTTATTAGCGTACTTTTGGTTTTAAGGCCATTCACTTTCTCTATCTTTATTTTAGAGGATGGACAGCTTTTTATGTGGGGTGACAATTCAGAAGGTCAGATTGGCTTGGCTAATGAAGCCAGTGTCTGTGTCCCTTGTCAAGTGGTTGTTGGAAAACCTGTTTCCTCAGTATCCTGTGGATATTATCACTCTGCCTTGATAACAGGTAAGAAAATGAGAACAGTAGTTACTACACTTAAGTTGGTGGTTCTCGTTGTTGTCTTGGCAAAAGTAGCTCATGAGACATTAATTACTTCCAAAAATAGGTATGTTACTTGTTATAAATGCTCTCGCGGAAGAGAAAATTACCTACCTAGCTGTCTATGACCCTGGGAAATGTTACCAGAGACAGCTTCTCTGAAACGTAATCCCTAATTTACTTGGGAAACTCTGATGTAATCTGTTATATAATTGTATATTTATGATTGAATTAGTAATATGGTGATTAGTAATGAGTAATACGAGAAAAAAATGCTAAGAATATTTTGCATTGGCACTATGTTTTACAAAAAGTTGTTAGAAAGAATGTCTTACCACTCTAATTTTGTTTTCGTGAAAGCTATGACAAATGTAGATTAATACTATTTTTTCAATAATCCAACTTTTGATATATTTGTTGTTTGTCTGGTGATCAATTAATCTTCCTCTTCCCTAGAAATGCAAATATTGAATAGACTATTGAATAGATTGAGGAAAAATTCATTTCATTTGCCAGCACTGCAACATGATTGTCAAGGTTTAATGTTATATGTTAAATTTTAAGTTTTGAAGTAAATTAAATAGGTAATATATAAAAATCTGAAATTTTTGAGGAGAAGTGAATGTTGCCATGAGCTGGCCTCTGATTTCCAAACCAAACCTCTTGTTTTCCAAAATGATGATGCCTCTCTTTTCTTTTTTAATAATACCAATGTGGTTCAATTTATCAATCAATAATGATAGTATTAAACATAAATGGGAATGAATTCCTCCAAGGTGTATAGATTTAAATGATCAAGCTTTACGGTTTAGTCCCATTGGAATAATTAAAGATTTCAAAGAATTAATAGTTTCAATTGACAAGATTTTAATGGGTACCCAGGAACTAACCCTTTAAATAATTTTCTCAGTTTACTTGATAAATGGTACTTTTTCACATACAGTGTCTATATACCAATCCAAGAATATGCCATTAACAGAAGTATTAATTGGGTGAAGTATTAATTAGATGTTACACCAGAAAAAGTTGTATGCCCCTTTTATTATATATATTTTATTAGAGTAAATGAATGAAATGCCAAATGACAGGTCAGGATCTGAATATCCATTAGGAAATGTACAACTCTCTGAACTTGAAAGGAAGGATATCCTCACTTCTAGGATGCAGTGAGAAGGTGTGTGTTTCACCTCACAGACAAGAGCTGAAGTTGTGACAAGGCTACACTGGGGTGTGACAAAAGTTCTCTTTCTGATAAGGAGGTGAGGGCAGGCACCTAAATGCATGGAGGGAACAGCGTGTGCCGAATGCTCTAATGAAGGGGAACCTTTTAGTGGAGGGAGATGAGAAGGAGGGATTAGGGTAGCAGCTGAATGAGAAAATTGGGATGATATATGTTGCAGGGCTCAGCTGATGAGCATGGCACCATATGGTTTCCTTTTGTAATGTGTTTACATTTGACATCAGCAGTATACTGACGAAGCAAACTGTTAGGAGCACGAGCACATCTAGGTTAAAATATAAAAGGTGGTTAGTGAGTACATAGTCTGGTCACAGAGTGCCCTCTCCAGGGCAGGATGTTCATTAATAAGAGCAAACACGAACTTTTTAGTAACAAAAAGAGCACATCTATAAAAAAATTACGGCATTTGGTCATCTTAATTTGTGCTACAGTTTCACCAAATAAATCCAGTAGTATCTAGCAAGGAAATCACTTGTCAATGAAACTTCTAGTTGTCAAGAAACTTCTAGTTTCCTTTTCAGTCCTTTAGGACATTTTTTTTTTGCAATATCACTTTCCTTTTTCTTCCATTGCCATTTAGGATATTAGACTGTTAGATTTGAAGCATGTCTTGCACAAAATGACAGAAAAATAAATGAAAGAGCTGAGAGTATGTAGCAACACTGTTGGAGGCCACATACAGATCTTTGTTTGACTAATCTTTGGTCACACTCATCCAAAGGGAGAGTGCTAAGGCTGGCAAGCACACACACAGAATCAGAGAATCACAGAGTGGTTGAGGTTAGTTGGAAGGGGCCTCTAGAGATCGTCTAGTCCAACCCCCCTGCTCCAGCAGGGACACCTAGAGCACGTGGCACAGGGTGGCGTCCAGGCAAGTTTGAAGTTCTCCAGAGAAGGAGACTCCACAACCTCTCTGGGCAGCCTGTGCCAGGGCTCTGCTACTGTCACAGGAAAGAAGTTCTTCCTCATACATAGCTCATTTGTCTACTGGCACCTTTCTCCGTGCCAGAAAAGAGCTGGATACAGTGGATCTCTTCGGGTGTTTTCCCCTGCGAGAACTGTTACTTATATAAGCAAGGTTAGGCAAAATTCTTACTGTGAAAAAGTCTTCAGAGAGAGCTTCATGGGTACCCAGAATTCCTTCCGTTTATTTTCTTTGTGACTATTTTTAAGTGGCAGTTGAAAAGCTCATCCATTCTGCTTCCATATACGTTTCGCATCCATACACAGAATTCCTGTGTTTGAGGTGGTTTCAACAAACTTGACCTTGAATAAATACTTCGTTTTTTTTTCTTGATTTATACAAGGACTCCTGGGGTGATTAAATTCTTTTGCCTACTTCACTTATATGCCACCAGCCACTTTTCATATCCTCCCTCTTCTGCAGTGTTTGTGCTTGTCCTTGACAGCCAAAGGTAGTTTTCCATTTGCTTGTCCATCCCTGACATGCTCCTGTGACCTAAGGTTAGTGACACAGTATGGTCCACATTAGGGGCAGCTTAAACTCTGAGATTGTGAGAAGATTCACATGAGAGAGGAAAGCAATGACCCAGGTCTGGTGGGAATATTGTGACCTGAATGTTCTTAAAATGCAGGTGTGCTGCACACTTATAATTATACTCAAAAATGATCTCTGTTTGGCTGCATCCTTTTTATGCTTGATAGCTATTTTTTCATGATTTTAGACTACTTTTGCCCAAGAGGGATGTACAGTGTATTAAGAAATTGTTTTAGTGAATGGATTTATCTTTGTTAGCTGGATTATTAAGTCAAAAAATGTAATAAATTTGATTTTTTGGGGGAGTCAATGAATGCTTGACCATTGGAATCTTTAATCCTATTAATTAGATGGTGATTGGATTAATGCTTGCTGTACAGTAGTGTTTAGAAAGAAATGCTGTGGCCCCTTCAAAAGGAATTGCATGACTAGTTAACTCCCAAGTGTCTTTCGGGGGCTTATGAACTTTTTTACATGGCAGATGGAATAATATTAAAACACTGATATTTGCCTTCCAAAAATTTCAGACGTGTTTTTTCTTCTTTCACTCAACAAAAGTGAGAGAATCCCTAAAAAGATATCAAAATCGGAGTGTGAACTCCTTTTGTTGTCAGTGGAATGGTTTCATTACAGAAACTGTCATTCTACAGCTATTTTTTTCGTTAATTGGGCTAGAATAAAAAGTGAGACAGCAAAAAACTGTGAAGTATCAGTTGCCTAAGCATATTCAGAGCACTTGTGTATGCAAGAAATAAAGCAGAAAACCAAACTGAACAGAGAAGCCTAAACACAGTCCAACTAATTTAGTTTAGAACTAAAATGAAATAATTTTTTCTGCAGCTGGGGTTTTCTGCTGCTTCTTAAAAACACAAGTTGAAATGACTAAAGAACATCTCTTGGGGAAAAAAAAAGTATAGAAGAATGCATTGTAAGCTATTTCTGCACAGATGCGTACATATACATGAACTAGGGTAATTTCAGAGGTTTTGTTCAAAATATTTTTTGTAAGCATGAAAGAGAAAATGTCAGGAATCATTAAAACATAAGGATGATGTTGGATTTCAAGCTTTATATTGAGGGAAGATTCAATGAAATTACGTATTTCTTAAACCATTTTTGACTTTATCTTTTGAGATTTTAATTCTGAGAATGAGAAGGTTCCCTCCTTGAGTGCTTCTTTTGCCTGAGTTTTGATAAGCTTCACTTTTGATAAGATTCACTTTTAAATCATGTCCTTTAATTTTTTAGTTGGTTTAATAATTTGACTAATCTCTTTTGCTTTTGAGAACATACATGCAACCTCAGTCTGAGCTTTAGTAGTAGAATATAAGTATATGGTGTGCTACTAAATCTAGTAGGTAAAATTATCCTATAATATTCATAGTTTTCTGTTGCACCGATTTGTGTTTGCAGAAGCCTTCACGCCTCAGACTTTCTTCTGAGTGCGTCCTGGGAATCCTGCTCTGTTCTGTATTTTGACAGGAGATGGTGAACTCTATACTTTCGGAGAACCTGAAAATGGGAAACTGGGGTTGTTGCCTGAACAGCTGAAGAACAGCAGAGTCCCACAGCCGGTACCAGGAATTATGGAAAAAGTTAATAAAGTTGCTTGTGGTGGAGGACACACCGTGGTGCTTACAGGTGTGCAAATTACCTGACTTTTATATTGCCCTGTAACTTAGTAATCTCAGTTTACCTGAAAGAACATACTTCAGTGCCACTGAAATGTAAGATGATCAGTGTTTCTTTTTTTCTGAGTAGCTTGAAAGTGATCCTGAGAGATGAGGGGAGGGGAGTTTTATGGCACTCCTTCAGTAATAAATTTTAAATGACCTTGAATATGTGATGTTTAGGAAGTCACTTTCCAACTAGCTGCCTGTTAATACTGATAAAGAGATGCAAGTTCTACTAGATGCCTAAATGGTTTAAGTATTCCTGTTGTAGTACTGAGTTTGCATGAGACTTTGAGCAGAATCTTTAACATATCAAACTATTATAGTGCATTAAATATGTCATACAACTATACAAAACTCAGTGTATAAAACTCATATATTAGTTCACAGGATTGCAGGTAAAGTACTTCAAGATGAAATATGAAATATATGAAATACATTACTAGACTAATAAATAGTTGTGTGCCAATGGTACATAAACTTTTTAAAGATATAATTGTGAGGTATAGCTAGCTCTTAATTTCTACAGATTCTAACCTAAATTGTTTTGTTTCTGTTTTTTTTTTTTTTTCCTTTTTACTATATTTGTCTAGTCTCTCAAGTGCATTTGGGCTACAAACCTTCTTTCTGGCACATTTTGAAATATCTTCATCAACTCATATGAATAGAAAGTTCTTTGTGTGATTAGAGCTGTTTCCATCAGTTTGCAGAGGATACCAGACTACTGGAGTAAAAAGGCATCTGTTAGGCCTTTGAGAAGGTGCCTTTCTGATTCTTAGGAATAGGGAAGATAAAACAAACCTCTGATTCGTCCGTGCGTGCTGGGGCAGTGACTCCACTAAGCAAGTATTCAGTCTTTGCTAGCGATGGAGGGGGAAAAAGAGTATGAGATACTCCTTAGCTGTGAAATCTGAAGAGTCCTGCAGCACTGGGAGGCTTCTGTTAACTAACATTCTGCTAATTTTGTTCAGCATGTGATTTTGGATAATCCTTGATATGTCATATATGAATTATTTTGTTTTCACAGTAAGTATCAGAGAAAGTGCTAGTGAATTATTTTTATAAGAAGAATATTTTGTAAATTTGGAGGGTGAATAAAGGCATTATCTTAATAACTTCCGATGCAAATTCACAAAAAAAAAATGCTAGTGTATTCCTAGAAATTTGAAAGTGAGAAAATACCAACAAAATATATTTTAGGAGATACAGTAATTTGTTATCTTTGCTGAAACATAGTAATTGGCTGACTTTCTTAAATGTGTTCACAGTGTTTGTGCAAAGTAATAATATGGTTTTGAATGAAATTTCAAAGTTGATAACCATTGTCAAAACTGAAGCTACTGCAATTTGACATCAGAATGCCTAAGTGTTTAATTCCTTTTTGGCTTCACCTGGCAGTATAACAATTTAGATGGCTAAAAAATTTAGCAGTAAGAAGAGGGAAGACCCAAGACTTTAATAATTGACTGTAATATAGAATTCATGGTAGAACAGAAAAAGAACTCTAGAAAGTGGGGAAATAAGCTAGAACCATATCAGATATGTTTGACTTTTTTCAAGAGTCTAGGCCTCATGAAAATTCACCCTGAACTGGTTCAAGAATTGAGACCATCTTATAATTGTTCATTGTTACCCTTCATAGTTCAGCAATAGGGATGGGGGAATTTGAAGAGCCTGCAAATTATCGATAAATCACTGTAATTTCACTGGCTGAAAAAATGTTGAGAAAATTAAATAAGCTGTTGATAAGCAACTGAAAGCAGACAAAAGCAAGTAGTTTAGGACCAACATAATTTTTCATGAGGTTTTTGAATAGTGTTGACAGGATTTCTGTGGAAACTAATATGGCACAAAAGACAAGTACAAATAAGATAGCCATATAATGCTGTTCTTATAGCACCATAGATATGTAAGAGAAGTTTTGTATGTAAGAACACCGAGAGAGCTTTCCAAAGCCAAAAGTTATCCTGGAGTGTCAGACCAGAAGAAGAAGAAAATGTAATTGTGAGGAAACATTTAAAAAGGGGGTCAAGTTGGTTAGTGTGAAAAGGGGAAAACAACGGAAAGACATGGCACCAGTCTTCAAGTGCGTAGCAGGTTGCTTCTCAGAGGAAGGCAATAACCTTTTCTTTTTCTGAGATCTCGGAGTAGAACTTCCATTGCAGCAAGGCCTAAGTTGGATATTAGTTGACGTTTTCTAGCTGAAAGGAGAGCCACAATTAAAAGTGGGCTGTATAGAGAATTTGTGGCAATTCAATGACAGTGGTATCTCTGTGATCGAGGAAGAGGTGATAGTATAGGATCCAGGGAAATCTAGAGCAATCTGCTTGCTTTCTCTTTCCAGAAAACAAGTTTTTTGTTTGTTTGTTTGTTTGTTTTTTCTTTTCATGGTCTGATGGCATAGTTCTTACCATGGTTGCATTACAGCTTTTCTCATAATCATTAATCCAACTAAATGTCTTATATTATCTATCTTATGTAATTCCTATGAGGTTCTGGGAACTCCAGTAATTTAAACAGAAATCTCGTCTTTCCTAGTTTTCCTGATCATCTTGTTGGTGCCGCTGTATGCTCATGAAAATGTCTGTTTTCATTGGACTAAATAATCGTAAAACTGTAAAGGAAGAAAAGGCGTTTTGACTTGGCCCACAGATGATTTCCAAAATATCGTCTTTTGCTTGTAATGAATTCTGCAACTGTATAGCATCCCCCTAATAATCTCTTTTCGTAACCCAAAATGCAAGAGCTGTATAAACAAATAAAATGTATAGACATCACTCCTTATATCTGTATTTTTAGAATATTCATAGGCATGTGTTGTTAATCTGGTAAAGTGCCTTTAGGTTATGAAACAAAAATTTCTAAAATGTAAACTGAAAATCTGATTGAAAGGAGTTAGTTGTAAGTAATTTGATGTGGTATTGTACTGCAAGCCACTGAGAGAATAAAGGCTGAAATGATGTGCTGGATAAGATCATGAGTAATGATAATTCAAGCTGCAAGATTTTGGGTGAGTTAAAACTCCTTTAGGAAATGTATGAAGAGGAAACAGCAATAGCCAGTCCAGGAAATAGTGCAAATATTCGTCTACATTTCAAAGCTTTTGTCTCTGTTCTCACACCAACATACAGTCTCACCCATGCAGTATTTTATGTCATAAAATGACATAAAATTCATTCTCTGTATGAAATCAGATTATCATTATTAGGAAAAAATTACCATAAATTTGAGGCCAGCAAACGTATAAATCCTAGCAGTATTTTATTGGTCATAAAGTGAAGTTCTGCACAAAGAATTAGATTATCATTATTGATTATTTTTTTAACCACAGATCTAAACCCAACCAATAGAGATTTTTAATGATATTTGGTGTAATAACATTACATTACACCAAATGACTGTTACAGAGATTTAGTTGGAAGTTGTATACTCAGATGACATCAGCGTTTTAGTGAAATCTCTGGAGGCAGAAGCTAGAAATAGAACGTGGAGGCAGAGTATAAAAGCTGGAAAACAAGTGGATTGAAAAAAAAAGGTTATAGTAAGCAATATCTTACTAAATAAGATTTACTTGACTATGGAAATACCTTTTATAATAGGAGACAAATAAGACAGAGATTCAGTGCTAGGTTTGCTGGCAGTCCAGTGACAGAAGGTCCAGTTGAGCCAAGAGAAGAGGAAAGCAGTATCCTGTGAGAAATGTATTTGCCTAAAGATTAATAATTGTTATGGTAAAACTGAAAGTTCAGACAGATTTTTTCTAAAATATAATTCAGCTATTACTCCATTAGCTGCAGCTATGAAGTAGTGGTTCTTGAACAAGGGTAGAGGATAAAGGAAATACTTTCTCAGGTGAATGATGCGTAGTCAGGAGTTTTAACATGCAGAAATTCTTCTGACTCATACAGTATTTACTGCTTAATGTTTGGGAGAAAGAAAAGATTAGAACACTGTGATTATATAAATACTGAGTGAGGCATATGGTCAGTATAGGATTTCCACCAGAAATTTGAATCAATGTGGAATTAGGTATTACATTCTGACATTAAGTTGCATGACCACAAGTTCAGAATATTGGTAAGGCTTCAAAGGAAGTCAGACAAAAACATGTTTACTTTTATCAGGTATTAGGTATATTAGTCTCCTAAATTAAGAAACTGTGCCATGGATTAACAAATTCTGAATTTTATGTTTCACCTTTTGTGGAAAAAATGCACTGGTTGGCTTTGGTAGCACAATATCTGTTGATACAGTTTTCATCTTTTTTATCTTTTCAGAATCTTTCCATTTTTCCGAGCATGTCATTTCACTCCTAAAAATACTGTGTGAATTTCTAGCTATTGCATATTCCGCTACTTCATCTATCTGATTTAATGTAGGAATAGGATAGGACACAATGTTGGTTGTGCATCCTGGCTCCTTTCTTCTCATCCATTCTATTTAGGACTTATCAAATTAGAAGAAAGCACAATTCAGTTATCTTACTGAACATGAGACAGGTGTCTTCCTGACTCTCATTCATGATTAGTCTATTCCAAATTACTTCATTTTATTTATTTTATTTCTTTTCTCATGGTTGATCTCTCTTCTATTTGCGATTTTGCATGCTAAGAAACATTAAAAACTGTTTGAAATCTCTGCAGCAGTGTATCAGAATGAGTGGTAAGCAGTATGCATTAAAATAGTGCATTTTGCTGTGAAACTCCAAAATGGGAAAACCTTATTTTTTTTCTAGAAAAAGAAAGTTGAGCTGTTGAGAGCAATGAGAAGAAAAAAACCTACTTTTTAAGGATTGAAATTTCGAATATATTTCTAGAAACCATCTTCTTTAAAAGTCTTATATTTGCCTTTTTTACAGTTGTGCTAGAAAATAAACATCATAACACAGTTGAAAATTATTTGCCACAAACATTTTCTCACAGTAGGAGCACCAACCTATCCATTTCATGACAGTTTATCAGCTTATCCAGGAAGGTCATATCCTCATCCCAGATGACTTCTCTTGCTCAGAGACTACAATGACGTGCATCCACTCGCCAGGAGTCTTGCAAATGCTTTCTACTGGAAAGAAACATGAGAAAGCAGCAATCCCAACTTCTGTACTTTTTTAACAAGCTCTTAAAAAATGAACAGAAACTATTTCTGAATCAAGAAGGTTGGAAAAGCAGAAACAGATGATTTGGAGTAACCTTAATATCTACCATTTTTTCAGATGAGGACAGATTGTTTGGAAATAATCCTCTCTATAAAAGGATATATTACCTTCTTTTATTCTCTAAAGGGAGGGAAAACGAAGATACTTCAAAGGAAAAAGTGAAGCAGTCCTTGGAGAATAGATAGTTTGACATCATACATAATACAGAACATTAGTGCATTAGTATGTAAACTTTTGGATTTTTCCTCTTCTGTCTCAAGGAGTTTTTTTAAGAAGAAAAGAAAGTCAAGATATCCTTTTGAAAGAGAATGAGAGGGATGAAAAATCTCTACCTTCTCATGACAGAACTGAGAAACTGATGCATGTAGGATTATTTAGATTTATCAAACTCTTTCTTAAGTTTGTATACTACTTATACTGAAATCCTCAAATCCAGTTTACTGGTTCTGGTAAAACCAAGTTTTGGGTAGACAGATGTTTTTTACAGTAATATTTTTCAGTATAAGCTGTCTAAAAATAAAACTATAATAGGAGTGAATAGCTTATTGACATACTAATAATAAGGTGGTTCAAGGGGAATAAAGCTGTATGGAGAGCTATTAGAATATCTGTGTGTTTCTGTTATTCTGGGGATTTTTAACTTTACACAGTTTGAAATATATGGGAAGCAATGCATGGTTCTTACAAAGATTCTTGGAACTCCCTCAGTTCTTTCATCACAAAGCATGAGGGAGAGAAAGAATCTGAAGGCTACATAGATTTTTGCATAGAATTATTTCGTAGGGACAGCTGTCACTGAGATTAAATGTACTCCAGAAGACTCATGCAATGAGGGAACATATACCAGAAAGCATCCCTGCTCTTCTAAAAAAAAAAAAAAAAAAAAAAAAAGTAGTAAAGTAGAAGTATTCCCAAATTCCCAAATTGGCAAAGTGCAGGACATCATTTGGAATATGGAAGTGACTGATTTCTGGATAGGCTTTGAAACCACTTCTCTTCATCCTTCAGGGCCCCTTCTCATGGGATGCTACAGAGGCAGTGGAAATTTTCTTCTTATAAAGACACCCCAGTTTGTTTTTAGATTGGTTTGTTCTCCCCCAGAAAATAGATTCCCGTACCTCAAGTTTGCCTCTGGGAATATCTTCCTCTAAACATTCTTTGTGAAAGAAGCATTCCATGCATCAACACAGGATTAAAGATAATACCCTCCAAAATCCTCCAAATTAAAACAACTACATTGATCAGATAAGACTATGTAATTTGAAAATGATAAGATCTGCCTCCAAATAAATATTAAGACAAATACAGTGTTTTAAAATAGAACTTATGGAATCAGCCATCCTGAGAAATCCATTTATGAAAATGAAGATGAATTTTTCTTAGCTGACTTAGGAAAAAAAAAAAAAAAACTCTTTCAGAGTAGTTTCCTGATTATTATCAGGAAAGTAGGAATAACAGGAAAATCAGTATTCCTTGTTTTCCTTTAAAAAGGAACTTTCTTCTAAGGTGTTGCTTTCTTGCACTGAAATTTCCAGTAGAGGGAGCTTTACTATTAAATTTAATAGAAAAATGGCTTTATAAAATATTTTGTGTCTTCAATCTAAAAAAGTTGAGACCATTATTGTTTTTCATTAATTCATGACCCCTTTAAAACAGGTGGAAAACTATTTCATAGATAGATAATTTTTCCAAATATAGTGTTTACAGTATTTCAACCTGGTTCCTTTGTAAATCTGAAAGTTCAATATAAATTTGCAAGTGTCCTATGGTAGCAAATTGAAATCTGGTCCATTGCTTTTGCTGTTTCTCTGACAGAAGCAAAAGATGGTTTGGGAGAATGGTAACATAATTTGTTTTTAGTATTTCTTCTTCTTATGTGTGACTGCTCTAAGAACAACAGCAAAATGATACTTGATTACGCAGTATATAGTAGTTTTGTGGTGCTGAAGCATACATTGCTATTCCAGTAACCTCGTTTCCTGAACATGAGTAAGGAAGGGCTCAAAAAGTAAAGATTCTCCTGCTTTTGCCATTCTGTACGTTCAGTTGTGGAAGCCAGTTCCTCTCTTGCTCTTGAAGATGGTGACATTTTTGGCATAGTGGCGTCCATGTGGCCAGAGTGGACAGGCTCTGCACCCTCTTCATGGTAGCGATGTATTGCTCCCAAGTCTCAGTTATTTTTGCTTAAGGCAGAATTTTTTTTTGTCCTTCCCAATCTTGCACAGGTTTTCATAACTTTTTGCAAATGTTGATGAGTATTTCTGTCGATTTCTGTTGTTGCCTGCTGGCAAAACAAAACAAACAAACGAACAAATAAAATTCTAGGAAAATGGCCCCTCTTCCCAAAAATAATTGCTCTTTGTATTTCCCTTTCTGAGCATAACCTCAGCAAAATTTCCAAGCTTCACACTCATCTTTGGTTTGGAGGGAGGGCTGGGAATGGACACACCAAGAATCTTTATGGCTTTGGAGAACCTCACATTCTTTTTCCTGGCACAGACAGTCCATTAAATGGACAAAATGTGCAGTGTGGAAAAAATGATTATTCTGTCACAAGATAACACAATTATAGTGTTCTCTGTGCTGAAGACAGAGTTGATTTGGTAGCCAAACACAATACTTCTGTATTGTTCTTGTTCTGCTGTTGTTTCGATATTTTCTTTCACACAAATTAGTAAATTAGTTCTAGTTTAAAGACATCTAGTTTGTTAAATTTTGGTTCATGCAGTGTATGTGTTGTAAGTAACAAGAAACTAAGAAGAGACTATTGCATTTAAAAATGCACATATGTATAAACACTGTGGTCTTGAATTAACTGCAGTAAGCTCCCATAAATTTTTGTTAGCTAATATTATGTGTGCAAGTGGTTTATAGATCATTTTGTAGTTATGCTAGATGATAGAAAATATATTGCATGGTCAACCATTCAAAATTCTTTTCCGAATATATTTAATTTACTGCTTCACTACCTGTTTCTTTTTTCTCTCAGTATTAATTGATAAAGCATTGCTTTTTTGAAGCCAATGTCATTTAAGCTGCATTTTGTTCATAGAAAGTGGATTATAATATACATGGCAACACATTTGTTTTTAACTTCTGTACATTTTTAGAGAGAGATGTATATACTTTTGGACTGGGACAGTATGGACAACTGGGACATGGAACTTTTATTTTTGAAACTTCTGTACCAAAGTCTGTGGAACACTTGAGGAGGCATAAAATACTCAGCATTGCATGTGGGGAAAATCATACTGCTGTAATAGCAGGTACGTACGTGAAAGACTCTGAATTGCACTTCTAGTGACTCTCAGTAAGCTTTCTGTACAAAATGATTAGTATAAAAAAAAGGATTCATGAAGAGTTACCATTTCTAAAGGTTGAGTGGCCAAAACTATGTGGGAGTTGGTGAGAAAGGCAAATTGGATAGTAGGAATTTCTGATTAACAGTTATATGTAGTTCTGTACCCATTATTTCCTGGGGAACTGCAACCTCATAGACATGCCTTGCAAACAGGTATTCTTGTTTACAAGCCTTTGTTTCACTATACATTTCTTTCCATTTTCTTTCTCAAATTTTCAAATGTCAAGACTAACTCTAAGACTGTACTTTGAAAATATACATATTTTTGGATTGTACTCGTCCACAGAGAATCTAAAAATAGTTATTAAATATTATTGAAAGAGGAATATTCCTTACTTGCACGGTCTATTGCTTTATTTGTAATGGTTTTGTCCTGTTTTTTTTTTTTTTCTATTGACCTTTGTTGTTAATAACATCCCTTTCTCCACATACAGAGAATGGCCTCATGTTTACCTTTGGAGACGGGCGACATGGCAAGTTAGGACTTGGAGAGGAGAATTTTGTAAACCAGTTTAAACCCGTTCTATGTTCTAACTTTCTGAGATTCACAGTCCTTTTGGTAAAACTTTTTGTTCCTGCTTCTCAGACATGAAAATGTTTGTATTGCATGAGACGTTATTAATGACTGCTGAAATCTCATTATAGATTTTTTTTCTACAATGTTTAATTAATAGATAACAATAATTTGGAAAAGAAAGGCAGCTTATTGAGCTGCTTATTCAGTTTTGAATGTACTTAATTTGGGCTGTACTTTTAGGTTTTTATTTTTTCAGTTTTATTCAGTAGCACCATTCCACAATGTTTTGGTTTGTAGATCTCATAGTATCGTATAAAATAAAACACTTGTAAGGGGGAACTGATACCTGTTCTGAAAACCCTAGAGTGATGTCATTTTACTTTTAGTGATTTTACAGTGAGATATTTAAGAACTCTTAAGAAAATTTAAGCTATTACTTTTTTAATCCAAGCAGGTTGAGAAAAGAGAATTAGTCGTTTCTTTTAAGGGCATTGTTTTGATCTGTTTCCTGAGGATCTTGAAAACTGTCACAGAAAAATATCACAGATTGCCAGTATCAAAAATACAAATATGACTTGGGAATTGAAACTTTCTAAACTGTGAATCCTGCGTTTTTTATATAATGATACCTTATCTACTGGATGGCGTTAGTACTTTGCATTCCTTTCTGTAGATTTTGTGATAAGATATGTAGGTTTGTGTCTTTTTAGTGATCAGTGTTGTTAACATTTGACTCGCATCAAAATAATGATCTACAATCCTTTTGAAAATCAGAGGAAATATCAATAATAATAATTTGTTAAGTTTTACCTAAATGTAATGTACTTAAGTAAGAAAAAATGAATGGGGCTTATTAAGCATCAGTAGTCATATTTATGTATTATTTCCTTCCTAAAATCTTGAAGCAAAATTGCCCATTTAGCATTTTTTGTTTGCTTAAATTCCTGGAGGTGACTAGAAGACAATGAGATTGTTGTATTGTTACTCATGAAGTAATCAGAACTTCGGTTTTGTGCTGTAGGTTGCTTGTGGTGGTTGTCACATGCTAGTTTTTGCTGCTCCAAGGCCTAAAGGATCTGAAGAAATACTCATAGAAGATGTGCAAAACTGTCTGACTGCTACTACCTCTGGAATGAGCATAGTGTCATCAGCAACAGGCACTTTACAAAAAACATTATCAGCACGAATGCGACGTCGAGCAAAGGTAAATTCAGAGCTATTTAGAATTGCCATAGGTTTTTTTTCAAAAAAAAATCACCTTAATATTACAGCACATACCTAGCAGATAAATACCTCTCCTCAAAATAAATGTTTAATTTCAATGTGTAAAAATACAAAGGGATTGCTATCCTGTTGACATAATTCATGCAGGGAAAAAATAGATATTGGTCCAGATGTATTTTTTTATGATGTGTGAAAAAGACTTATTTTCATTTTCAGTTCTATGAAAAAGACTCAATTTCTTTTTGTTTTCAATTCTAAACTACATAGCCTGATCTTTTGTGTTTATTCTATTCTCTTCTATTTATGGGAACCTAACTTTTTGGGGAGGGGTCCCTCTGAGTTCTTGAATAGATTGAGCTAGTTTACAGTTTAGAAAAGGGAAGAGGGAAGTTTCAGTCAGCTTTAAGTGATCCTAAGACCATACAGGTACTTAGAACAGTAATTTCTTATCCTTTACTTTCACCCACATATTTCCTGTGCTTTCCTTGAGCAGTACAGAGATCATCTCAGTTACCTGTCTGAAAAGGTAAGGTAACTCTACCGCAAAAACACAAGAGATGAATTTGTCTTTGTTTTGTAAAAAGATCATAATGCTATGGATTAATTACCTAGATGTATTTTTTTGTCAAAATAGTATTTTTATTCTAAACAAAAATCAAAGCTTTTTTTCTCCCCCTTGTCTATATTTTAAGACTCCATAGGTTACCTATTGTGTAGGGACTACATAAAATATCTCATCATGTACCTCTCCACTTTCTAGGACTATAGACAAGCAAAATGTGCAAGAAATTTTGTTCAGAGCATCAACTAGAGGAAAATGTTTCTGCTGCGTGTGAGAGGTTGCTTATATTTTAATCTTCATTTCTTTTCCTAATAATTTTCTCATTTCTCTTTTGTTAATCTTCTAAAGGAAAGATCACCAGAACAGTTCCTAAGAATGATACAAACCCTCCCTCCACTGGGAGGAAACTTTTTAAAGTCTTCATTGCATGTGACTAGCAACACCAGCCTACCCTATTTTTCTGCAACAGATCTTCCTGAAGTTAAGCCTATGGAGTTGGACCATGAAACAGGTAAAATGTCTCAACATTTTGGGTAGTCTTCTATGAGAATTAGGTAGTTTGGCTTCCATCGTTTGTAAACGCTCAGTTTGCACATGAAGCAAGGTTCCAATTCAGTCTTACTTCATGAGGCTCTCACAGAGTATGTGCATAAGAGCTGAAAGTATATAGCAAAAAAAGAAATAATGACTGCAGCTAATAAAGTGTAAATGGTACAGTATTACTGAAAAGATTATCCAAATGGAGCTTTGTTCCCTGGAATATTTATGCACTGAAAGACTACAAAAGTGGTCAGACAATACAGTGCACACTAGCTAGACTTTTGAACTATCTCTAATATTAATATAAACTGGTGGAAAGTAACTGCTTTAACTTAGTTTGGGGGAATGATGAATCACATTGCTTTAATCCTATTGCAGTAAGATAGAAATAATTCCTTTATCATAGAAGAGTGGGATGTTCTGTTTCCTATATATCACTTGTTCCTATGGTATTTGTTTACGTTCCCTATTTTATCTTAAAGAAAAGAATCATCAAAAAGATAAACCCTGTGAAGGCTCTGAAGAAGATTCAGATGATGAAAATAATCACAGAAACCTTGGAGATACATCTGACATCCTAAATGTGGTAATGTATTTCACTAATTAATCCATTGTTTTTATGGAAAAACAAAGCAGCGAAATCATGTTTTAGGGTTCTAGTACAGAAATTTTGTCTAGCCCAGAACTTCGTATGTGGCATCAAGAAGTACTGACTTATTGTTAATTGAACATCTGTTTCATATCATCATTATCCAATGCTGAAGTTTGTTTTTTCATTCTCCAAGTAATATTGCAATGTGAGATTGAAGCAGTCCAGTCAGTGCAACCCCTCCCTGGGCTTTAGCCCTAGACATTAGGAAGGAAATTAGAAGGGGCTGGATGCTGCATCGTGGTCACTAACATTGCTCTTGATTATTTGCAAGAAGAGGGAGTACTACAGGAAAAGAAACAGAGCACTGTCTTTTTTCTTTTTCCGTTTCCAGCAGAATTCTTTTCATGCAGGTGCATCATATTAAAGCAGAGACCAAAATTTTGATTATTTTGATTATTTGGCGATCCTCAAGTAGCTTTCCATATGTTTTTCTTATTTAAAACATATGTTCCCCTTATCACGTTTTCACCTCTACAAAACATTGTCTTCTCTTTGCAGTCAGGGTATGTCTGACTAAACCAATGCAGTGGAAAGAGTGTTTTTTTCTGTTTTTTCTTCTTAATCCAGTAGAATGTAAACAATTCTTCAACTCTCTGTGGGTTCAGCTCAGAATATCTTGTCAGTTATACTGAATGAATGGAATATTTTACAGAAATTATTACTTTTGGGGGCAACAGTATTTAATAATTTAACAATCAGATTGCCTATTCATTTACTATTCATTTAACATTTATAAAATTTTGTCTTAGTTTACACAGAGATAAGAAATAATCATTTTCAGATGTAGTACACAAGGCAGCCTTCATTAATTTACTGCAGCATATGCTTATAATATATGCACACTTTACATGCTCGATGATGGACTTCTTTCCCCATCTCTGGTGGGAGGTGGAGCTCTGTATGTTTTCTTCCATTCAGGCCTTCTTTTGCCTCCTCTGCTCAGAGAAAAGCAACTCACTAGCCATGTCAGTGAACAGTAAAGTTGAAGTCAGCAGTTTAACCTCTAGGTCAGGGATTTTAAAAGCAGAAGTTCATAGCCAAAAGAAAGAGATGTGCTAAGTTCCCTCCACGCTTAGAAACCTGATTTTTAGAGAGTCATTCAGCTATCTTCCTTTCTGAATGAGACTGATGAAGATGTACATGAAACTTAGAATGTTATCCTGAAGCTTTTTATTTGAAATGATGTGAAGATTTAAGTTACTTCATGGAAACTATAGCGTATGCTAATTTAACTAGTGATATATTGGAAAGCATGTGATTTGAAAAATTTTTCAAGGTTCTCCAATTAAAAAGTATTTCAAAAGTGCAAATATGATGTCATTATTATGCAACCCCTTATTATTACATTTAGTGTTTTACTAGACCTCTCATTTTTTACAGACACATGTGATGAAATTGAATCCCAGTGACCAATCCTTAAAATTATCACCAATCCAAAAACAAAAGGTACTGTAGCTAATTATCCATATGTATACTCATGTTTAAAATGTCTATTAGCCTTGTTCTTTATTGTTTTACTGTGAGTTTTTAAAAAGCCAAGCAAATTTTATACCCTTTCCCTTGTTCATATTCTCAGTATAGAACCACAAGGTAAACCTGTATGTAGCTGACTGAATTCAGAAAGAATTTCTGTGGGCACATGTCCAGCACAGTTTGAGATGACACTGTACAGTGCTCCCCTGGTTTAAGGGACAGGAGACTGTAGTGTACAATTTTAAGTTTATTCTGGCAACAATTTCTTCTATTATTTTGTTGATATGAAAACATCTTAATTGATTCCTGGGACACAGTATAAGTAGGGGTTTTATTTACCTTTAGTTCATTAGTTACCTTTGTGTGTTTACCTTTATGTATTTCCCTTCCATTCTCTTCCACCCTATTTCACTTCTGTCATGATAGCCACCTTTGAGTCCCTTGGTATATTTCATTAGTATTTAATTTTGTTTTTAAAAAATGATACTCAGATGAACATGTTCAATAAGGGCAAAATTTAAAGCAGAAGGACAAGAGAATTTTAAGCTTATTTAAACAGCATAGCACTGAGTGCATCAGAAGGTTTCCCTAGGGAAAAGATGAAGGAAGGTTTAAGAGAGCCAAAGCGCTTTCCTTCCCTTAGCACTGCCTCACACCTTGCATGTGTTGTAGTTTGAGAGATGTGACAATAGCTTCGTAATTCTCCCATTCACACTGAGTGCTTGGACTGTTAAAAAAGAAGTAGTATCTTTACTATAAACCGTATTTTCATTTTTCTAATACATGCAATTTTAATCTCATTTCTTTAGAAATATTCCACCTTTTGTGCCACCTTCTGTTCTATCACAGAAATTGTTTCTTTTCTTGTTCAGATGCTCGTGTAGTCTTTTATTTTCCTGTCATTCAAGTTGTCCTTAATGTTTTCCTTCTTTCTTTTTAATTTTCTGCTTCTCATGTGGAATAGAAGAACAATAAAAATGTGAAACTGAAAAGAGATGGTAAGGGTGGGATGAAAACTGTTGATTCCCATTTCACACAGGAGGGTTCAAAATCAGACTCTGGCGCTTTACAAAAGCAGTCTTCACTTTCAGAGTCATTGGAGCAATATGCAGACTTAGAAAAAAGCAGTGCCTTTGTAGGGAAGCCCATGACTTACAAAAAGAACATGAAAGGTAAATATGACCAGGCACAAAATGGTACTTTGAAAAGTGGTCATTCTTCCAATAAGAAGTCCAAAGTTGTTAAATCTAAGCACACCCTTAAAACAGCCATACTTCCTTCTGTATGCAGTGATAAACCCCAGACTCGCTCATTAGTTGTACAGAAATACAGTCCTGTTACAAAGCCAGAAAGTAGAAAAGCAGTAGAGTGTGAAAACAAAACAAAGGCTGGAATCGAAAAAGCTGATAAATACGAAAGATTGTATGTCAGAGAGGAAGAAGGTAATGAAGAACAGAGTGAGTATAAGAAAAAGGATCCATTTCTAAAACAAATAGCTGTAACTATGTCATCATCTTCAAGTGAGGAAAGCAATAATGAACATAGAAAATACATGCTTAAGAGTGGGGATAAGAAAGAGGACTACTGTAAAGGCAAGGATACCCAGAAAGCAACAAAAGCAGTGGAAAATGTGAAAGATGTGGATTTACAAGAAGAAGGTAGTGAGACTGAAGAGAAGCAAGCCACAAATAATGAAAAAGAATATGCAGAAGAGGCTGATATAAAAAGTCTGAATGAGGAAGAAACAAATTCTGAAGTTAAATCTGATGAAGGCAGACAGGTTGAAGTTAAGAATGAGGAGGAAACTAATCAAGAGGAAGAGAGTGAAGACAGTGAAAAGTCTGAAAGTGAAAAAGAAAAACTGGATGAAAAAGTTGACAGTGAAATTGAACTAGGGGAGGAAGAAGGAGAGAGTGAGGATAAAAAACATGCAGACAGAGACATTTCAGAAGAAAGAGATGAAGATAAAAAGGAAAAAGACAGTGGGGAAGAAAATGAAAGAGATGAATCACAGGTGGAAAGACACAGTGAGAATGAGGATGCAGAAGAGGCAGAAGAGAATCATCAAGAAGGATATGGCAAGGAGCAAGGAGATGAAGAAGGCAGGTTTATAGAGGAAGAAGAAATACTGAATCAAGGAGAAGAGGATTTTGAGGAGGAGGAGAATGCGGAAGAGGAACAAAGGGAAAAAGAAAAGGAGGAACAGGTTAGAAGTGATGGAAGGGATGAGAGTGAGAAAGGAAAAGAAGACCAAGAGCAGGTGGAAGAAAAAGAGGCAGAGGATGCAAGTGAGGACGGAGGAGAGGAAAGAGAGCAGTTGGAAGAAAAAGAGGCAGAGGATGAGAGTGAGGAAGGAAGAGAGGAAAGAGAGCAGGAGGAAGAAAAAGAGGCAGAAGATGAGAGTGAGGAAGAAAGAGAAGACAAAGAGAGGGAGGAAATAAAAGAGGCAGGAGCAAAGCAGGAGTCAGAAGGTGAGAAGGAAAATGAAGAAGAAAGGGAAGAAAGAGAGAATGAAGGAGGCAAAGCAGGTGAAGAGGAAGAGTTAGAGGAGTCATTGGCAGGGAGAGAAGAAGAGGCATCAGAAGAGGAAAAGGAAGATGCAAATAAAACAAAGGAGAAGGTGCAGAAGAGTGGAATGGAAGAGGAAAGAGAGGAAGATAGGCAGGATGAAATGGAAGAGGAAGGAGAAGAAGCAGAGGAGAAAGAGGAAGGAATAGAGATAGAAACAGAAGTTGTGGAGGGGGAAGAAGAAGATGAAAACAGGGCTGAAGAGAAGAGGGAAGATAAAGAAGGAAAAGATGGAGAAGAGAGAGAAGGGGAGGAAGCAGGAGGAGAAGAGGAAGTGGAGGATGAAGGGGGGGAGGGAGAGGAGGAAGAAGAAGGAAAAGACAGAGAGGAGGTAGAAGCAGAAGAAGAGGAAGAGGGAGAGGAGGAGGAAGAAGAGGGAGAGGAGGAGGAAGAAGAGGGAGAGGAGGAGGAAGAAGAGGGAGAGGAGGAGGAGGAAGAAGAGGAGGAGGAGGAAGAAGAGGAAGAGGAGGAGGAAGAGGGAGATGAGGAAGAGGGAGAAGAAGAGGAAGGAGAAGAAGAAGGAGAGGAAGAAGAGGGAGAAGAAGAGGAAGAAGGAGAGGAAGAAGAGGGAGAAGAAGAAGAAGAAGAAGGAGAGGAAGAAGAGGAAGATGAAGAAGAGGAAAAGGAGGATGAAGAAGAAGAAAAAAAGGAAGAGGAAGAAGAAGAAGAGAAAAAGGGAGAAGAGGAAGAAGAGGAGGAGGAGGAGGAAAAATCAAAGCATAAAAAACAGGTTGCTAGTAATAAGCTTGCACAAAAGAAAAGCCAAAACAGCAGGAAGCCAAAGACAGAAAGTACTGCTGTACCAAACAGCGCGAAACAAAAAATGAAGTCCAAACACTGTGTAGCTAATGGATTACATAATTCAGAGCAATTTTGGAACAATGTGTTACCCCATTATTTAACATTGAAGTAGCATAGACTAATGGAGATACATTTTAAGCCCATTCAAGATGTTTTATTTTAGGTTGATTTTTATTACTTGAAAAGGCATTTTAAAATATCAGCAAGATGTATTATTATGTACATGCTTCAAGTGCCAATTTCTTCAAAAGGACTAGAGAAAAATATTTGTATTTGGGGAAAAATTATTAGATAAAATGATATAAAATGTTGATATACAGTCATCTTTATCACATACAACACTTACAGATTTTTTTAAAATTGCTGAAGTAAAACATGTTTGCCTCATGCTCACAACATAAACTATGCACTGGAGCTCTGTAATCTTCTTTGCCTTTGAATCATATTTCTTAAGATGATAGATCAGTTTTGATCACAGTATAACTAGCTTGTTAACGTCTCCTATCAAAGGAGTATCAGTAAATCATGAAAAATAAATATTTTTAAAATTTCATATTACTCCATATTCTTTCCATTCACTTCTCCACAGTTCATATATAAGATGTTTGTTTGAGTACTGAGTGTAAATTAAAGAGAGGACAAGTTGCCAAATTTACATGGGTCAGTAGATGGGAGGTAAATGCAAATGTAGGCATTGGTTAATTGAGGTTTGGGCTTTTTCAAAAGCCTGGAGGTAGTCTTCTTATTTTAGTGTCAGCACACAATTATGTGCAGAAAAGATGAACACATCTCTCAGAATTTTGCATTATAGTCAGAATCCACTTAGTAATAGTTTGATTATCAGATTTGGTGTTTCGACATTATTAATTCCAAAGCTTAAAATATACACCAATAAAACATTATTTACTTGTATTTTGCAATACAGAAGAGATTCAGTATCTGCCCACGAAAGACATGTATCTTTCCTTAGTCATCTATCTCTAAGGCTGCCAAGGAGGAAGAATATATTTTGTGCATCTTGAAGTATATATGTGTTTGTGGGCTCAGAAGCTACATTTCTCCTCATGGAAGGAGATTGGTGTCTTTCTTCCCTAAAGGTCACATCAGTGATCCCCAGAAAGAAAATAACCTAGTAAACCAAGAAGCTAGATGGAATAGAAGAAAAACTGGCATGAAAGTCTAAACTCATTTTTTTGGGGGAAAAAAAAAGTATGTAAATATTTCTGTTTTCTTAAAATATATAAAAATTGAGTTATTTTCTTAATTGAAACAAATCTTACAAATTGTTTTTAATATGATTTTATGACTTTTTGAGATACTGCATTACTGCTGTGGAGGTTGACCTGGCAAAAGAAAGAATATAGGCTTTTTGACATTCATCATTATTACTTTAATACTGTGCTGATGGGTGATCTAAGAAAATTTCTTAAACAGATCTCAATATCAATATTCAATATCAAAGATTATTTAAAAACTGTTTGAAAATGAGGAGAAGAAAGAAATCAAAATGAGTAAATGCCCCTCAATAAAAATGTTAATAGAATCAAAGCTTTTGTTGAGATTATGAAACATTTCTAAATGTTGTTTTGTAAGATACTGACATTAAAATACCTTTCACACTATGCCTCCAGAATTTATTTTCTAGAAAGACTATAGTAGATCAGTAGTTTACCAGTAGATTCTAGTCCAACTCAGCTCTTCCTTTCTCAGTCACCCTTCCAGTCACATGAGAAAGGTAAGATCGCTGCCTGTCATGTGCTAGAACAAATGTAGTTAGTCTAGTGACTAGTATTTTGTCCCTGTGAAATCAGTTGCAGGCTTTGGATTGTTCTGGAACATGTCTTGACATCAGCACGTGTACATCTTTGGAAAAGGGTAAGTATCCTGATATTCTGAGAGCACTGAAAAATCTAACAGTGAACTGCTCTTCCTGAGAAAACAGCTATCTCTACTAATGGAGTCCCTATTTCTCTTGCAAAAGCACTGCTTTATCACAGAACTGCCATGACAATATTTACTTCTGAAGCTAAGTGGAATTAAGCTATATTGTCTTACCTTTCTTTGGAAAGATTAGGATATTGCTCTGATTACACTTAATTTTGAAGGGTATTTTTGTAGGCCTGAAACTGTGTTACTTGGATATGACATCTTAATTAACTGAAAGAAAACCTTGAAAGAAAAGTGTGCTGGAATTCTAATAGAAAAAGGAATCTAGTATTTCTGATTAAGAAAAATTGAGAGAGAAGGAAGGAAAAAGTGAGAGCACTGTGAAGCCAGTCACCTCAGGTTGCACATAGGCATGCCTCTTCATTTATTACTTGACTCTTAATCTAAACCCTTAGGTAAATGGGGACCATTTGCTGTTTCTATCATACCTTGCACTGAGAGTGTAAGGCTTCCCAGGAGAGTAGCAAAGCTAAATTATGGGCAACTCCTTTTCTTTATTCTATCTGGATAAGCATTCTTTAACATGAGAACTGATTTTATTTTGCCCTGTGAATCGTTCCTGTGGCAGGAGGAAGCCAGAGCATTGCTGCAGCACTTCTAAGGGTTTTGCACAGAGTCATTAAATAAATTGCACACAGTGCCAATGTTTCTGGGTTTGGGAAAACTTTAGAGCTGCATTAGCATGGCTAGAGTTATGAGTTTGAGAGTTAGAATCAGAGTTATTGAGTTTGACTGATATTAATTTATAAAGTTAGGTACTTGTGATTTCATGGAAATTCAGAATGGACTCAATATTTGTTATGGGATACAAGAAAAATTATGTGCAATACTCAAGCAACATGGCAGAAGCACCCCTAAACTCATGTTTAGTAGAGAAAAAATCCTGCAATTGTAGGGTCAAGGAAACAACCGATGTAGTGTTCAGACCAAATGTCTATCTGTACCAGTATCTTGTTTCTGCCAGTGGCTACTTGTGAATGCCTGGTAGGAAAATACAAGAGTAGAGCAAACCTGCAGTCATACTTTCTGTATGCTATTGCTCAGCATTCAGTCATATGCATTTTGGGTTTTTTTATTCCTTTCTTAATAATTTTCTGTTCACTTACTTGACCCCGATCCATAAAATCACCATAGAACGCTTAGCTGTAATGTCAAGATACTGTTTTAAAATGGTACTAACACTTCAAGGTCCATCACTGTGTATGTGGAGAAAGGCTTATGGATTTTTAAAAATTTATCCACAATGAATTTTTGCACCCAGCCACATCATATAATGAACTCCCTCTGCAATGTTTTGTAATCAGCTGTTGTCTACCACGTTGAACAACAGCAAGCTCTGTGACATTATTGTTCACTTCTTTTCCAGATTACTTTCGAATATGTTGAATAGAATGACTCTTCTCTCATATTTGCAGGAGTTAATGTTTGTCATCTTAATTCGAAATATCAACCTGTTTATAGAGATAATAGTTCTCTTTGCATAACTGATGCTGAATAACAAAAATGCCTTTTTCCAAACTACAGGAAAGATCTGCTTTTTAATTGATGCTCTTTCCTTATGGTTTCGTGTCTGGTTAGGTACATTTTATTCTTCTTATTAGAAAGAGTCCTTTAGGAATCATGCAGAAAAAGACATTTGGTTTCTGTTTTTAAGTTCTTAATGTTTTTCTCTTTAGATTCTGTTCACTAAAAGGTAACTTTTACCTTATTTTGATTCACACATGACACTGCATTTTTGATCCTAACTCTTGGAAGAGCAAACAGTATTTTATTTTTATTAATTGAACTTACGGTGTGAATCTGGTCATTCAATAAAGCCATTGTCAAATACTCTTTTTAATACAACACAGAGATTAAAGGCAGGGTGTCTTATTAATGCAATCCGACTTTTTTCTTGAGCACATTATATGGGCAACTCACTTGGATACTCATTTCTATTGTAAAGAAACTAGGATGTAGTGTGTACTACAATACTAAGGTCCATGCATCAGTCTTTTTCTGGTTTTATTTTACTGAGGAGTCCTTAAGTTTTGGTCTACTCTTAGGCTACTTTTCTGTAAGTGACATTTCAATGAAAGACTTGGAAGCCTCTATTATAGGAAAACTCTATTAGACTTTGCCCAAGTGTTGATGCAGTCACTTAAATGTGACTTCGAGTTGCTGAGGCCTGATGGGTTGTTAATGTCCATTGGAATCTTACAAAATTTTCAATTTCTCTAACTTTATCTGTGAAATGGGAGCTTTAAGAGTCATGCTGCTATGAGAAATCTCAGAAATACTGTGTTTATATGGACTGGAATTAAGCTACTTTGGGCACATTTGAGAATTTGCCAGGAACCTAGTTATTTTTCAGTGGAGTATCTGCTGTAGGGACTAGCACTTGCATTTTTAGCAGTCCATATGGTCATTGTAAGGACCTAATCATTATAAATCTCTTTCACATATTAATTCACAGTACATATGTGAAGATGCTAAGATAAAATGAAATATACAATACCAATACAATCTATAAGGCTGGATTTATGAACTCTGACCTCTCCTTCTGTGTGTTGTCTTTAGTTTTAAAATCAGTATTATAGGAAAATATCCTGATATATGTTACCACAAGAAATGCAGCAGAGTGTGTTATCCATTATCTACTGAAATCAGTAGCAACATTTACATTGATCTCATTGTTTACAACATCAAGCTGAGAAATAAAATTCTGACAAAATACGATCAGATCTGTAGTTTGCAATACACTACATAGTATCTGGCATAAGTGAGCAAATTCTCAGCTCATTTCTAAATGTGCAAGGCAAATATATGGCAGTGGTTAGTACTACAGTACTCTATGAGCAACTGAGCAAATATTTTGCTTGCAGAACTGGCAAACACATCAGTTCTGAGTGTGTTATTGATATGAAGTCTCTTACTGAGTTTGTTTACACGCTTTTTGTATGTTTTAACGGGCAAAGGGAGAGATTTACATTTGCATATTGAAGAGATTTTGGTGAGATATCTTTGGCTTCAGAAAATTGCAATGCTGAGAGCTACAGAGGCTTTGTTTTTCTGTTGCAAAAATACAAAACAAGTACAGTTTATCGGTGTCTTTTTTAAGGATTTGTGATAGCTCCCTTTGCTGCTTTGCTTGGCAGCCTGCTAGTTTAAATAAATATTAACAGAATTATTTCAAAGTAGAAAACCCATACTGATAGTTACTAACATTTTTATTGATGTCCTGAATTGTCAAGTATACTGAGATTTACCCTTCTGGCTTTCACAATGCCTCAGCATTGGACCAGGCCTGACAGACGTGTCAGAGATGACACTTTACTTTTCCTGTCATTGCATGGTAGGTGCAATCTGCTGAACTGTCTCAAGTTTAATGTTCCAGATTATAATTTTTAATGAGTACCCCACCTTTCACCCAGAATGATATATGTACTTTGTGTAAATGTGAAGTATTTGTGGTTCCACATTGAGAGTGTGACTGATAGCTGTAGGTGCAAAATAAAGGTACTTCTAAGTACAATTTTACAGTAAACAAAGCCTTTATCTGCAGCTATACCTGAAAGAATACAAATCAAAGTGGCATTGAAGAAGAGTGGGAAGAGATTCCCACCTCTTGTGTGCCAATAAATAATGATAAAATAAAAGAGACTGTGCTGTGCTCTTCAACTAGAAACTGAACAATCGCCGTGGTTCTAGCCTGAGTTTGGGACTGTGAGCTATGCTGACAGAGGCTGGTTTTCCTACTGGAGGCTTAAAACATATATATATATTTATCTATCATTTAGCCAAGGCACAAATGTAAACCCTCTTATAAGGCACTTTATCGTCACTTTGACCCCCTCCTTCTCATGAGTGAATGTGTCCTGTATAGAGAGAACAGAAAAAAGATGAGGTGTATTTTACATCAGACCATTAAGGAACTGGGACAGACCATTCAAAAGTATCAGCGTGACTTGGGAACAAATAGCATGTGGAAGCTGGTAGGAATTGTGTAACATTGGTGGGTGTGCCTTGAGAAATCTACCCATGTACAAAAGCTGTGAGGTGAGAAGAGGTTTAAAGATTCTTGTTGGTTTGCACAGAAATTGGCATTTTTGTATCAACACATTTGCAAGCTGAGAATCCCTTCTGAGTCTTGGAGACTGCAGAGGTTTTAGTAGTGACCCAGGGGCATCCATTTCAAGATGATATGAAGAACAGAGAATTGTGAAGAATCTTCCTGTGTGCTGTGCAGTTGTGAAAATTTGCCTTGACCACATTTTTATATAACACTGCATAGTAATTAGTATGACTGAAGTAGCATTTCAACAGAAAGGATTGCGTCTTGGAGGGACTTGTAATACTCAAAGCTATGTGCCACAATAAATCAGAAAGTAGTGACTGTCATCATTCACTTGGAAATAAGTATGAGCTGCATGACAAACTCCAGATATTAAAATTTCCTTCTGTAAGAATTTGGAAAAATATGCACAAACTGCATCCAAGTGTGGATGAATATTCTCAAGTTAATTTTCCTCCTTGTCTCTTAGCATTAAGAATTCATTTTGTATGCAGAATAATATATTCCAGACACACTAAGTTTTAGAGATAATATCAACATATTCTGGTTTGGAGTTGCTCGTTATATTTCAGCGGTTCTGCTTAAGTACCCAGGAGTTATTTTGGTATGCCATTTCCAAAGGCCTGAAGATTAAAAGTTGTTTATTTAAAGCAGTTCATCAGAGATTACATTTGAGGTAAATAGTCTTTAGCTTATTCCATGATGCTTCACAAAACACATTAAAAATAGTTTCAAATTCTGCAGTTTTTTTTCTTTTTATTTTAGAAATTAACATTACCTATTGGTGATGGAAAGGAAAGCAGGCTTTTGGGCAAGAATATACAATACATATGAAAGCCATAGTGCAACCAAGCTGTTTCAGATACTGATTTCTCTTGGCTATCAATAATAAAAAAACCTTTCTGATTTGTTAGAGTATCCTTTAGGTATCTCTTAAATTGCATTTGTGGTCAGATTAAGTTGAAATCTAAAACAAGCCTGAAAGTACAAATAGTGCCTATTTGTAGTAATACAGTTTTATAATACTGTTTTATACCTTGCTAAGTAACTGTTTAAAATCAAACAAGAATTCAGAGACATATCTTTCTTTAGTTATTCCTATAGCAATGAACTGGCAGGCCACACAATATTTACAGCAAACTGAAATAATCTCCGAGATAAGGGCACCAAAAGGGATAGTCTAGCACTATGTATTAAATATAACTATACTCTCTGAATGACACCCAAATCTTGATTAGTCAGTGGAATCAGGTTAATTCTCTTAGTGCAAGGCATGTGTACTGCCAGCCTGTGACAAAACTGCAGACAGATCTGTGAAGCTTATAGGTCTTTATGTCTGGCTTTCAGTAAGCAAAGCTTATTGCTTAATAAAGCACTGCCATAGACAGACTTTGAAACACAGCCATGAAAAATGAGTCTTTCAATCAGTTTCTATTTCTTTGTGTTTAACTGTATTATTTGCAGCTGTTTTTTTTTTTTTTTTTTTGTTTTTTTTTTTTTTGCTGTTTTATTCCGATTATCTCAAAGTGACACCATCCTGCTGAAGAATGCAACTGAAGTATCACAAGTGCTGTTGTGGTAATTATTCATCAAGTATTCATGGTAATCAGTGAATTGGTATGTGGATATATACTACTTTGAAACATTTTCTTCAATTATTATTAGCAAGAAGACATAACTATCTTTAAAGTTCAATTTTTACTTGATAGATACCTACAGAAACTCAGTAATTTCAATTGCATGGTGTATATTAAATTGTGAATTGAGCATTTCGTTAGTACACCAGGATACTTACATGACAGCAGGAAAGCTGAAAAGTGTTTTAAGCCTGGAGCATTAAGAGACTGTTCCAAGTATCATAAATCCACGTTGAGTGCTCTTGACATAGCATTATAAAATGAATAAAGCAATATAACCTAATAGAATTACTAGAAATATGATAAAATCCTACATCTCATCTTGTGTTCAAAAAATTAATCATTCATCATGTAAACACAAGTTAATTGACAAATAACTTTTAAGCCACAGTTTTAGACCAGCTCTCAAAGATGGTGACTTGATAGTTGACTTAAATAGTTCTGTATTTTTCCTATTTATTTTTCCATCACTGAGCACTAGTGAGATATCATTAAATGTTGTGCTCTTCATAAGCTGAATGATGCTTGCCTATAGACAACCACCATTAGCAAAACTTCAAAAGTGTATACTTAATAGGGCTAGTAGTGAATACTTAATAGCCTGCATATCACTGAAAGCTACTTTTTAAAAATTCATCCTTAGTCTAACTACTTTTTACTATCTTGTGTATGTTTATATGTTTTTATGCTGTCTTATTGTCAGCCTAGGCTGGAAGCTTGAAGGTCTGAACTCCTAAGGGTTATTCCTGTACAGTCAGCGAGTGATTCCCTTTACTGCCATTTTCCCAGCTACTGCAGTTGGCCTCTGTAAGTTTGCTCTACTTTAGTGCAGCACCCTCAGTATGTTGCAGTCAAACCTTTTTCTGAGCTGACTGCTATAAAATATAGGAAATCACCTGACGTTTTTGTGGCCTAATATACGACAATATGTCTTAATGGAGTATTTCAAACAGTTTCCAAAGAAAATGGAGGGAGGCAGCAGGGGATGTCAGTGATGAGGACATGTGGCAACATAAACTATGCTATATTATGTACTATAAACATACTGTAGTATGCACATGATCAGCAGGCTTCAAGTCTCTCTGCTTTAATTTTATAGGGGAATAAAATGAATAACAATTTTGTTTATTTTACTCATACACATTAACTTTTAGACAAGGTTTGTCAATTGACTCTATTTTTTACTGAAAGTTATTTCAAATCCATTCAGTTGAGCTCTTCTCTTTGGCTCCATAAAAAAAACAGAAAGCCTCGTTTGACATGTTGACAGCCTTACTGCTTGTAACTGAAAGAATAAGCTTTTAAATCTCATCTGAGTGCTTTAGTCATATGTCAGACACCTATCTATCTGTATCGATCAACCCACAAAGCGTAAACAAGGTTTTTTTTCCTACCACCTATATGTAAATCATGGTTAGTATTATTATTTAAAACGATGTGTTAATAAAGCATTAACACAGTGCATTTTCTCAACATCAACAAATCAAGAAGGGCATTGTCATGCAGTAGTCATGTGCATTTGGAGAGCACAATGATAGCTAGTGATCAATTGCTCTAGCTGTTCTTCAGTTTTGTATCTACAAAGAAGGATGGTGTGTAGTAGCTCTCTGCAAAGGGAGCATTGGTCACTCCTATATGACAGCATTATATGTTGCGGGCCGTTGGCCAGCTTCCTTTGAGCTGATATATTGTCTTGTAGTTTATAGTGAACATCCTACTAGGTATGTAATCTGTTCAGTTCTTGTTGAGGAGTGTACAAGAGCCATGAGATGTTTTTCTTCCAAACCCACCTGGATGCAGTCCTGCGCCACGTGCTCTAGGTGTCCCTGCTTGTGCAGGGGGGTTGGACTAGATGATCTCTAGAGGTCCCTTCCAACCTTAAGCATCCTGTGATTCTGTGGTTTAGGGCATCTAAAGGTAATGGGCTGGGCAGGCAATGGGAGAAATTAGGGCATCTAAAGGTAATGGGCTGGGCAGGCAATGGGAGAAATCTCTTCCTTGAGTGATTAAAATCTCAGCTAAGCAACTGCTAATTCATGGCTGCTTGGCAATAGAAGGGCAAGGCATAGAAGCACATAACTAGCTGCTTCATTCTCAGCTCTCTTTGATAATATTTTACTGTCTCTAGGGCAACTTGAAACAGAAGTATCTTCTCTGTAAATCCAGAACTTCACAGATCTCTCGGTTTCTGAGTAGTACACTGAGTAATAATTACAATTTTTTTCTCACCACTGACTTTTTGCAGGATGTTAAAAAAGATCTGCAAATAAATAAGTTGTCTTGGTCATTTTGAGATTTTCTTCCCTAAAAACATAAGCTGGTGATAGCAAACAAACAAAAAAAATTGGACGTCCTGGGGAGGCTTGGAACGACACCATCGCTTTCCAAAATTATAGCGATGGACAGGCAGCCAGCGTGTTCCCAGCACGGATGCAGGAGGGACCCACAGTGATGCAATTCAGGCCATATAGTGAAACATGGCTCCCAGCTATCATCTGGGCAAGGTCTGTAATGACACATGTCAGTGTAATCCTCAGCGAGATTATCTCACCAGGTCAGACTTAAATACACCGGAGAGTAAACTTTTTCTCTCTCTTCTGTAAGCAGTAGACTACCTTTTTACAGACCGTTCAGTAAAGAAACATTTATTATTATTAATCTGCCTGGTAAATGCCTGCTGCAAACATGTTAGCAGAAGACACTCATACCCACTGAAGCAATGATTTTGCCAAATTTTAGGCATTGGTACTTCAAAATTGAGTTACAACAAATTTAGGCTTAATAATATCTTGCTTTGAAGGCCTAGGTTAAGAGGGAAATCAGTGTAAGTGAATGTAAAAATTAAAGAGAAACATACCTTTTCAAATATTTTACTTATCTGTTCTTTAGTGCTGCTGACTTCATGAGTGTGTCTTTGGGCAAGTCAGCCCTTCTGTGTCATCTTTTTAGAAGTGGTACCTTTTACTATTCTTACAACATTAGCTTTCTGTGATTATGGCATATGAAATGGAATATGAAAATAGATCTCCTAAATTATGATCAGGAAGTATAATGCAGAAAATCCTCTGCATTAAATGTTTGCTTTAATTAATGGAGATTATTGTTAATAGCCAGGTGATTTATCTTTTCAAATAGAAAGGATACCGAAAATTTGATTTCATTATGTTTGCTACTATTGGTAAAAACTTTCCAAAACACAGCCAAGTGAAAGTGGCAGTACCAAAATGGTGATAGCTGAGTTATCATTGAAAACAAGTTGTTTCAGAAGATGAACAGATAAAGTGAGAGCAGGAGACACCTGTGCCTAAGTGAGCATGGTCAATTTGGAAAGCTAATCCATTTAATAGTGGCAGGGGTCTTCTTTAGAGTGAAATTACTTGCTCTCTCAACTCCACTCTTTGTGGAGGTGCATGAGTCCTATATAAACACATCTTGCCTAAATAAATACATCTAGTATCACGTTAGGTGTTGTGGAGTATCCTGCATGGCTGAGAGATGGGATTCAGAACACTGCAAATCTCTGTAAAGCCCCTGTCAGGATGTCCCAGATTCTGTGGGCATCTGGAGGAGCACTAAACAAAGGAATCGCACCCAAGATCTCCAGTACCTACAGTGGCAGCTCACAGAATCACAGAGTGGCTGAGGTTGGAAGGGACCTCTAGGGATCATCTAGTCCAACCCCCTGCTCCAGCAGGGACACCCAGAGCACGTGATACAGGGTGGCATCCAGGTGGGTTTGGAAGATCTCCAGAGAAGGAGACTCCACAACCTCTCTGGGCAGCCTGCTCCAGGGCTCAGTCACCCTCACAGGAAAGAAGTTCTTCCTCACATGGAGGTGGAATTTCCTGTGTTTCAGCTTACACCCGTTACCCCTCGTCCTGTCACTGCCCACCGTGGAGAAGAGCCTGGCCCCATCCTCCCTACAGTCACCCCTCAGGTACTTGAACATGTTGATCAAATCTCCTCTCAGCCTTCTCTTCTCCAGACTAAACAGGCCCAGCTCGCTTAGTCTTTCCTCATACGACAAATGCTCCAGTCCCTTAATCATCTTTGTCACTCCACACTGGACCCTCTTCTAGAAGCTCAATGTCCTTCTTGTACTGGGGAGCCCAGAACTGCACCCAATACTCCAGGTGCGGCCTCACCAGAGCTGACTAGAGGGGCAGGATCCCCTCCCTTGACTCTAGCTCATCTATAGATGCCTACATTTAGATACCTTTATGTAGGTTAATAGGAATACTCATCCTTATGAGAGACCCCAAAATTAATTAGGAAGTAGATACACAAGTTCACTGTAAGTAGAACCTATGGAACCTATTATAAAGTTTAACCATTGTTCATCTCTAAAATAAATGGTTTTTTTGTAGACATCGGAGTTTTACATATGTTCTGTAAGTTCTATAAGACTACTGTAGGATCTTGTGTACAGTTTCTGAAATGCTATAGCTATATTACGTGGATAATGTCACACTGATTGTGCTCTACGTTATTTATTCAAGTTTTGTATGTTTGTGTCCACCTGGTTCGACCTACCGCAGTTCTAAGCCTGTCTGCATGACAGGCAGATTATGTAGTGTTGACAGTAATTTTTTACTTTGCTAAAGCATTGTTTTATTCTTAGAGTAATGCTATTCTAATTCCAGTTAATAAATACTAGCTTTACCCAGGAACAGGAGAAAAGTCCCTTTGGCTAGTATACTGTGACACATTTTTGAGCCATTTTAAGCATTTAATTCTGGTGGCATTTTCACCAAATTTACAGAAAAAAAAAGAAGAAAGAAAAAAAGAAGTATTCTGAAGTATTCTTCCCTCCTCCTAGGAAGTTTGTATAAGATCTGGTTTTCTTTATTACCTTTAGTAGATTCACCTGTCAGCTTAATGAGAATTAAAGAGCACTGTTCATCTTCAGAGGCATTATTACCTCTGTAAGAGAAATTGTTCTGAAAGCAAATAAGTTTTGATAAGCTTTGCATTTTTATATTATGTTTTGAATATTTAGATGAGGTGGAAAGCAGCTTTAAGTAAATAGAAAGCTGAAGACTGGGTGTAACTAGGCTAGACGTAGGCAGAACTGAGTGTAATTAGGCTGGAAGTTTAGGTCATTTTTAATACTGAACCGAGTCATTGACAACCTGGGGATTGGAAGACCTTTTTCATTTGACTTTGAGCAGTAATTTCCATGTGAACATGTCGTGACCCTTTCAGGGTACGATTAGGAGAAGTCCCTTATTCAGAACTCAAATCCCAACTACTTTTATTGCCCACACTCAGTATTATTACTAATTGCTAGACCAAATATTGCTAGATAAAGTGATTTTGGTAGCTCAAAGCTGGAATGTTTTTTACATCAAGCTATCTTTATGCTGCATTCTGTAGACACGTATTGCATAGTGTATTGCCCCACAAATTCTTACATTTCTCCCAGTGTAAAATGGCTAGGTTGAATCACTTCCCTAGTTCATGACTGTACTTAACATCTGTGAAAACAATCTGATCTAGAGGAAACAAAAATAGGAAATTCTGTCTTTCTCATAGATATTCATTCTAAGAAATTCTCTGTCAATCTGGCACTCTCCTGGAAGACTGAATGGAATCTTCTCTCTTATCCAGCAGAGTTGGTTTTGCGTTTTTGCAAAGATAAAAAATTCAGTTCTTGTGTTATCTCTGAACATTTAGATATTACAGTGCACCCGTGGTACTATTTAATATATTTAATATTACTTAAGCCTACATGTGAGCCATACGAATGGGAAATAATGCCACTTCCAAATGAGTTTAAATGAAAATATTTTCAGTTTTTACTCTTCATTGTTCCTGAGCTACACTGATATGAAAGAAGCAAACTTTTCTTAGACCCTAGGTGAAAGAATTACTGGTTTTGCTTTCCATTATGGATGTCTGAGTATATTAGATAAAAATCAAGTGTGTAGAGTTTGACATGTTTAGCTTCAAATCCATTTTCTCAGAAAAAAACAAATATTTTTCAAAAAATATTCACACTCTTCTTGAAAACTGCTGTCACTTTTTACATATTTATTGCAAATGTCAGCAGACAGGATTTTTGCCGTGGTTGGCAGTGTCCTCAGATGGACTTTCTGCTCTGCAGAGCCCCATGGAAATCGCAGTGGGATCTTCACTTGCACTCTGCCAAGGACACTGCTGCTGGTGCATGTGAGGGCACAGGATCGGATGGCTCATTGCTCGGGTGTGTGTGAGCAACGCCATTCAGTCTACTTGCTGTGCGAAGCATCAGAAACAATCTTGCCTAAATGTTTTGTGCTTTATTTTCTTCTGTCAGCGTTGGAAGCAGGTTGCCTTTTTCACTGGTTGCAGGGAAATTCACAGTTGCAGAGCCAGACTTGGAAAGCTAGTTGGAAGAAGTCTCAGCTGAATAAATAGTGGGATTTTTTTTTTTTTTTGCTCAGTTGTGTGAACTGCAGTATTCCTCTGTTACTAAATGCTCGTTGTTTGGGTCCCCACTGCGCTGTGCAACAGAAGGAACTTTCTGCCTATGGCATGTGGTGATTCATGCTTTTGTTTCATACCTAAATTTTATATAGCCTAGCTAGAAATAAAACATACTACCAGGGTACTTTAATTTTTCCAGGTGCGTTCTGTAGTGTCAGTGTATGGTTGATGTGTGTCTGTATGGCTTAAAATCCATCTTGGATTTATCTTTGGAGCTAGCCCATTTTCACAGGGATTCTCAGAATGTAACAGGCTCTCCCCAGATGTTAGACACTGAAGGGGAAGCGGATTCAGAGTTGTGCTTTCTACCCTTACACGTGGAAACAGGAAGGTTGGTATACAGATCATGGGAGGTCAGATTAAGTTACAGACGCTCCTTTGAGGTGAAAAGATCTCTCCATCCATTACTCTTTGCTGTTTCACTACAAGCAGAATTAGTGTGGTGAATCCTTTCTCTTCTGCATCCTGAAAAAACTAAATCCCACAGTTGCAAAGCACTGAAACGTAGCATATCGAAATGCATCAAAATTTGACACTTCACTGGTGTTAACATGAGCTAATTCACTGTGACCTCGGAGGACTGTGGAGGACTCCCATTAACTCCACTGCACATTTTGGCATGTACAGTGCAGCTTTTTGCCCTAGGTGTAAAAAATCTGGTCCTTTAAGCTGGGAAGGGCACCAGAAAACCCTGTGGACAAAGTGGGAAAAGAGAAAATGAAAGCAGTGAAGGCTAAATGACTGTGGTATCATTAAGATTCTTAATTATAGATGTGTTGTTGAGCTTAAAGTGGTAGAATTTTTCTTGAAGTCTGCCTATATCTGAGTTCTGGCTAATCCCCAGATGAACTTTGCTGCACAGTTAGCTCACCCAGGAAACTGCAGGCCAGGAAAAGGCTCATCTAGTAAGCTCTTACATACCTTTACATTTCTTAGCTAAAAAATCTTTCGTCCCAGCCTCTAGAAACAACAGCCAGTGGTCTCCACTTGAGTAGCAAGTTACCTTCTCATGAGCTAAGAGTACACAAAGATTCGTAATGAATCCAAAAAATGAGCAAAAATGCAGCAAAAGGGAACAAGGAAGTAATTGAGTAAAGATAGGAGAGACACAGCACCCTGAATATTGGACCTCAATATACAGTGAAGGTTTCCCAAATGAGACCCATTCTTCCAGCATGCTTTCAAAAGAGCAGGCCTGTCATTCTCACCAGTTCCCCTTATGACTTAGGCTGCAGCAGAACAGAAATATTTTGGTTTTATGAGTTTTACTAATTTAAAATAGTGTTCGGATGCCTGTATCAGTCATAGAATAAAAGCAATGGAATGAAAGAATGTATAGTACACCTGGGCACTCTGATGCAATGATAAACAGCAGGGTTCACTTAATTTGCCCTAAGTTCATCTTGGAAGTTTGCATTGGGCCCTTTTATTTCTGGAAGAGGAGGCAGAATGTTTCTATAAAAAATTATATATTTTGTGTTGTTAGGAAAAGCATATATATCATAGTACTGGAAATCTGATTAAGTAGAGTCATAAGTATATAATATAGTATATCTATAGTATTAAAACAAAAAGACCTTGCATTGGGACTCGTGTCTATGCTTATTTTATCTACTTCTTGAAATACTCTATTCTGTATTTTCTTCTTCACACAGGGTGAGAATTGTATCGTTGTGCAGCAAATGAGTTTCAATTGTTTTTTTATCCGTCTTGTCAAAGGAACAAAACTTGTCTGGAGACGAAGAGACGGATGATGATGTTGAAGAAGATCTAGAAGAAGAACTAGAAGAGGAGGAGGAAGAACTAGAAGAGGAGGAGGAAGAACAAGAAGAAGAAAAAGAAGAGGAAGAAGAATATGAAACAACAGAAGCAGAAAAAGTAGAAAAAGAAGAGGAAATGGAGGAAAAATCTGAAAAAGAGAAACATCTTAGCAAAACACCTGAGGGAGAGAAAAGCAATAATACCCCATTGGAAACTGTAGAGGTAAAAGCATGTATTCTTATTAAATTGTTGCCATACTGTGGAGAATTTAGCTCTACATATTATATTGATATATGTATAGCTATCTTGGAAATGCAAAGTTACTTGTCATGGTTCTGGAAGAGGGAGGAATGCATAATATATGGGTATTAATAATTACATAGTTTTTTAACAAGTTCAAAAGTAGAGATGTCATTGATTTTTTTTTACAGAGAGAAGAGACTACTCAGAAAGACACTGTAATTCATCAAGGTAAGAACACAATTCCTCGTATTGGACCATTGCAGACATTATAAAAACAAATAAAATATTTCAAATGGTAGCACTTTTCTAAAGTATCTGTTATATAAATGCTGAATAATACAGTTATTGCCATTAATTGGTAAAGCAGTGCTTTAGAGATGAAATTTGAAAGCCAAAAACATTACTAATTTTTAATGATTTGAAAGAAAAGTAAATACCATTATATTTTATAATGAAAACAGATTGGTCAGAATGAATCCTTAAATATTTTCCCATCATCCAGTGATTTGGAATTTTTAATACTTAGTCTTAAATTTATACCATTCCTGCAGGGCGTATAGGAAAATTTAAACACATGAACTTCCACACAGATGGAAAACTTTTCCTTTCCCAGAATTGTTTCTGTGGAATAAAGATTCATGCTGAACCATAACTCTTGCCCTAAAAGTCAGCTTTTCCAAATTAGGATATACTCTCAAAATTAGCGTGCAAGGCATTCCGTCTTCTGTCAACAAGAGGAAACTATGAGTGTCCTAGTCAAAAGACTTTATATGTTGCCATTGCCGTAAGTGTTTGTTCTGTTCTTGGAAATTGAGTATCTGGAGAATAATATAGGGGCAGTATAAATAAAGCTGAAAAAAAGAAAAAAAAATAATCAAGATTTGGCATCAAGTTGAACTGAATATTTTGATTGCTTTTTTTAAGATCCACACTTTACTTACTGACTTTTACTTCAAAAATAATTTGAAGAACAATTTTTTCTGTTCTTCTTTGCAAGAATCAGAAGGAAGTTAATATAAAGATTTATATTATTATAGAGGAAGAAAGCACTGACACTCACACTGTGAACAATTCTTCAGAGAACACTGATGACGGAATAGGTGGAAGAATAGTTGGGAGAAAAAAGGTATGTAGTCTTGTTTTTTCCTTCTTATTTTACTGGTGACCAAGTCACTTACTGAAACTAAAGAAAATATCAAAACTTACATGATCTGTATAAACATTCAGACTGTTCCTTCTATTTAAAATTAGAAATTATTTTCTGGTATTCCTGTATGCGTAGGTTGTTGTGGAACAGTGTTCATTATTAAGCACACTATCCAGGGATCAGAATGAACCAGCTTGTGATCCTGATATTAGAATCTTCCATATCCTACATGTATAGCAACATTTTTTTCTGACAGAGACTGTCAGACTTGTAGGTTGATGAGTATTTCAAAATTTCATGCTTTTGTCTTGAAATTACAGAGTACCACATAATTCCTGACTCTTCAATTCCAAAATGTAGCTAAAGGATTGGTTCACTTAAGGGGAGAAGAGGAAAAATCCATATGGAAAGCATTGTGATCCATTACAGTGTTTTTGTGACTATATGGCATTGTGTTGGGATATTGCCTACCGAGGGATCTAAATGTCAGAGTAGTGTGACCAAGTGTGGCATAAATCCTGGCGTTACAAGATTGTTCTCATCTGATCCAGGAATAATCCACTGTAATGGATAATCTCATTTGTTTAAGATAATTTCAGAGTATACCAACATTCAACTAAAAATAGATGCCAAATGGAAGAAGGCCAGAGCTCTCATGCACACCTTAGTATGTGTGAAAGTGAGACTGCAGCTACAAGCTGCTCTCCCCTTTGGATTTTCTCTTCTTTGACTGTTCTTTACAGTGCTGTTAAAGTAACAGAGTAGACCAGAAGGTCAGTGTCAAAGTCTTTTTGGGGGAAAGAACAAAGCTGTGAATTGTTCATGGCGCAGGGAAACAATAACCTCCATTTCAGAAGAGTGCACTCCTCCCGGCAGTGCAGGCAGTGAGATCTGTGAGGGCTGTGCGGCCTGGCCTCAGCGCGGAGGAGGAATCGTGCACCTTGCGTGTGACCAACAGACAAGCAACCCAAATTACATGGACCCAGCGCCCACAAAGCATGAGCTGAGCTGGATGCAGGTCCAGCCTGTGTCTGCTCTGCGTGAGGGCCTCTCATGCCACCAGCATCCCTTGGTGACCTGGCTGCGCTCAGGGAGGAGGGCAGCGACACAGGGCCCCTGGTCACTGCCTTCACTTAGGAGAAGAGAGAGTGATGCTGTTACAAAACTAGCCAGGGCAAAACGCCTCTAAGCATTCCCAGCAGAATTCCCACTGACCTCAGTGTATCCCTTCTAGTCACAAAGAACTAAAATCTCCTTCCAAAATAGAGGAGCAATAAAAATACATCAATGTGCCTTGGAAGTGACACACAATACAGACTGAAGGGAGAAAGAGAGCAGCCAGTAATCACCCTCACCTCCCCCATGCCTCCTTACCATCTTGTGGTATCTTCTGATTAAACATCACATCATGCAAAGGAGAAATAATGTCAGGTTGAAAACAAAGCTAAATTCTATTTCATAAGAGGGAACATAAACATAACGGTAGGCAAAACTAGAATCATGATTAACACAGAGCATTAGTATGTGTTTTAAGTATTTTTTTCTTAGAGTAGAAACAACTAACTATTTTTGCGAAACTATGAAATGCTAAGAGTCAGCTTTACTATAGACTGCAAAAATACTTACAGATGCAGTGTTTCACTTTTTCCCCTAAAAAAGAAGTTTATACAGGAAATTTTCTAGGACACATACACATAGTGGAAAATTTTGCAATGAAGGCAATAACAACTGAATAGAAATAAATAAGATATTGCTGTAATTAATTTTAAAGTAAATAACATCACTTCTGTTTTTTTAAATAACTAATCTTTCCAGAGTTTGCTCTTGGCAAAATGCCCTTTTAATGTACAGAAATCCTTTGATATAAAGACAGATTATTTAAAGAGTTTCATTTTATTTTAAGAAAAAAAAAAGAACTATAAAAAAGGGACTACTTAGTTTATGTAACTGATGGTTGGGTTGGTTTGTTTTTTCCTGAAGGCAAGTGTAAGAGCCAACCTACAAATTTTCATTCATTGCTTTTCTTAGCTTAATGGGAGTATTTTTGAACAACGAATGGCTACTATGTATTCAGATGAACTAGCAATACTAGATAAAACTTTGCTCTATTAAAAAATATCATAGTGCATGTGTCTGTAGAAGTGAGCTAAAGCCAGTTATTATCTGTTCGTGTGCGGCATGCCCACACAAGAGATGCTCATCAAATCACATGTTACTGAGGTGAAAAGTTAGGAGTGGATTCCTATGGGACATTATCTAGAAAAGCTGTCCACTATATTTCCCTCTAAAAGTAGCAGCTGAGTTTGTTGACCTGATGTTTATTTCAACATGCATTAACTTAAATATAAGTGCTAAGCAGTACCTCGTATGGAATTTTTTACAAGGACTGAGGGTCTTCTCATGTCAGAGACTGGCTGCTGTTTCCTATCAAAGACCTTAAAACATCACTTTAACTTTGAGCATGTGTGTAGTCTCACTGACATAAAAATGTACTGTAATTAACTTTAACAGGACTATACACTTGCTGAAAATGAAGAATATAAAGCACTTACTGTGTTGGGGCTCTGCAGATCCCAGTCTATATTTTTGGATCTTGCCTTATATTCCTTCTGAAAAGAAATGATGATAATTTTCCTTAAATTATTTAGCAGAAAATGTGCATTATCTAATTTGATAAAATACAATTATTTTGACTTCTCTCATTCATTTGTGCTATTTTACAACATTTAAGTTACAAATATTGCAGAAGATTTGTTTTCATTAGAATCAGTCATTTTATTTTGGGAAAAAAGTATTTTACCAAAAATAAATTTGTGACCCAAGTTAACTTTGATATATAGTAAAGGTTTTTCTTTCTCTTGACAATTAATTCCACAATTAACTGTGTGCCATTTCTTATTTATTTTTCCCTACTTCAGTTTTCGCTTTTTAAACGAAAGCCACGAACAAGCCAGAAGAATGTGTGTAACAGCAAGGAAGATGTATCTGGAAAGCCACTCCAGAGTGAACAAGAAAAAGAAAAGGAAGATTTATCTGGTGAAGACAGCAAAGATGAAAATCAGAATCATACTTTGGAGAATTCCAAGGAAACTGTGACTAACCAGGATAGAAAAACAAAATCCTCCACTTGTATAGTACTCTAACACTGTTACAGTATGTTAGAAGGTGACAGTCTTAAAGCACATACTGCAATTTATACTTGAAAACTATGACTTGCTAGAGCTGTAGATGGTTGATTTTTTAACTGATTTGATTGCTGTGATTTTAAAAATGAGGACCATTTTCTTGGTATTTATTGATAATTTTAATAATGGCAATTGATACGCTTATCCAAATCTTGCTGGAGTGCTGTGGCCTTAACTGTTCAGTGTGGTAAAGCAAAATATATATTTTTTGTGTGAAAAGTTGGATACAGGCATTTCATGTTTTTTGCTAAGTAACTTTATTAATGTTTCAGTCTACAGGGTACCACTTTCAGTATGATACTAGCACAAAACTATAAATAATCTGCTGTAACATTTTATTTGGTTTTACAAACTAGGTAAAAATACTGCTTTGGATTCACAATTTAAAGAGGGCACGCAGTTTACTCAGAAAAATAATGCCTCTTTCTGTTTTGGCTTAGAAAAACAGCAATAAAACTCCAAACTACTTAACATGTAGGGCCCAATTCAAGAAGTTACTTAAGTATGTGTCTCATGTCATATGTGACAGGAGCTCTATTAGAAACAGACCTAGCAGCAATGTCAATACTTACTTTAAGTAACCTGCCCAGTTGGGACTTGCAGAAAGCTTCATTTCAGAGAGATGCTGAATGCCCTCAGTCCTGCTGAAACCAGTGCAGGTTGAGGGGACTGCCGCCTCCCAGAATCAGTCCCAATAACAACTGGACAACATTGTCGTTTCAGTTGTGCTTTAACCCCTCATTCATCGACCACCCATAGCTCAGTCTCCAGTGAAGCTTTTATTATAGGAAAAATGTGATAATGTATACAAAAACTGCAAAAAAAAAAAAGGTGTTGATACCTTTTTAAATAAGGAAAACATTCTTTAGTGTGAAGAATTCTTCAGGTTGCTTCATTATGTTTCATGTTGCTTCATGAATCTCTGTTTCTCTTCTTAGCATAGGTGAAAGGCTTGTGGGAAAACAGCTCGCTGCCCTCTGAGCTCCTTTCTACATGTGAGCCTGTTTCCTGCCTAAAGTTACAATCCTTTGTGAAATCAAGATTAGTTACTATTGAATACATGGAGACTACAAGCAGATCACTATGGGCTAAATATCCATGGTTTTCTCAGGGAAGCTGCCTTGTCTTCAGATGAAGACTGAGCAGCAGAAGTAGGAATCCTGTTACTGGTTAAGATGAGCAGAATGTTTGTTTTTAGAATTAGTCCAAGAAACAGAAGTGACAAATGCACTATTCTGATGACCAGCGTGGCCTTTGAATAAGATTGGATTTCCAAAAATTCAGTCTTGATAAATAAGCAATATGAAGATATCTGCCCTACCCTGATAAGTCTGTTTGCCCCTTACTGAAATACACTTTTATGAAAACACAAGCTCTGGCACTAAATATAAAATCAAGAATTTATGCTAAACCGAGTACTTTTCAAAATACTTTACAAGGGACAGATGCTTTTTATAGAAAACATAGGAAAATATTATTTAGTTTCACGGACATATGAACACATTTTAATTTGCCTTTGCTTTGCCTCTGATTGACCTTTTTTTTTTTTTGCCTAGAATCAGAGTAGTGTAAGTTTTATATAACATAGTCCACAAATGTCTCTGTGCCACACTAGGCATCATATTAAAAACCTGGATGCTTGGGTTTGCCTTTGACAGAGTTCGGGATACTTTTGTTTTGATCTGTTATTTTTCTTCAGGCTACTATTTACATGTATTCCTATTTTCTGGAATGCACGTGTGGTTTCTGTCCTCCTTGGATACTGTTGTGAATAGCAAAGAAGTGGAAAGGGAGAAATAAACTAAATGGTATCCTCATTCACTTAAAAAAAGTTTCACATTCTTTCTTTTTTTTAAAAAAAAAAAAAGGGAAGAGAATCGATCACAGATTGATAGGGAGAATTTCTTTATTCTAAATGTGAGTTGATATGGAGAACATTGTTGCTTTAGAATGGGAGCTGCCCTTAAATCTAGTGCTACAAAGATGACGTAGCTGATTCTAAACTGCTGGACATCAGCGCCCGCTCTGTGTTTTGCTGGTCTGCCCACTTCCCTAAGGGAAAAGCAGGAGCAAATAAATCCTTTTAATGTATTCTTACATGCCTTTCTCAGGAATAAGGAGTATGGTTACAAGTTCAGGGAAGTAAGTTTCATGTTCATGTGTACTAAGTTAAAATATTTTAAGTAAATTCACTATTCGTATGATAAAATTGTGCATTTTTTATTAAAAGGCCTTCATCAGCTGAATGATAGCAAACGGTACCCAGGTAGAAATATTCTTAGCATATCCTGCTGTAATTTATCTTACTTTCCCAAATAAACGGTATCAATTTAAATCTCTATTCCTAGATTTTGCAACTCTCTGCTATGCTGCTGAGAGTGCCTTGCAATTCCTGGTGCTCTCAAATGTCACCTTCAGAATTACCACTAGGTGGAGGATTTGTTCTTCGAAGCTGTAGTTGTGTCAGCCAGTCTCTGAAGCCAGCGATTTTCCTAACCCTGGCCCCCGAAAAGCAGTTAAACATACTCAGCCTTTATCAGCCCTTCTAATTCAAAATTATCAGAAAAAAATGCACATTTTCTGGATTATTATCCCTTTTTGCTTTGAAATACTCTGATAAAGTTTTTATATAGGGTTTTTTATACATACATATATTTACAAATAGACAAACATGCAAGCATACAATCACTCATGTATTTCTGAATGTATACAGAGATATTCACAGTTGGACAGACTCTAATATGTAAGTATAAGTTTAGCTACACATTTGATCTAAAAAGAACTGATATTCCTGCATGTATAATATGTGCATTAATACATACATACGTATGCGTGCTTATGAATGTTCAAACATGTGTACCTGAACTTTTGAACTTTCCATTTCACATATATATATATATATATATATATATATACATATGCATGTTGGCTGGTTTCAGGGAGCACAGGATTAATTTATCCTTCTACCATCTCTACAAGTTTATCAGAGAGAAGATATTCCCTCAAAGGAATGTTGTTATCATGGTAAACTTCCAAATATATAATTGGTATAGAAATAGAAAAGGAGAGAAGACTCTGTTTAGACAGTACTTTATATACCCAAAATCACAATGATAAGTCAGACAAAGTCTGTATAACTTTTCCCTTTCTTTTCCAGGAAACAGTTATATAATACACAAGCTCTGCCTAATCTTCATCTCTAAGAAAGATTAAGTAATGCTGTTAGCATTAGGGCAGCTGAAGTCATTGGAATTCTTGTCATAATTTTAAACCAATTTAAGTCTTGATAATCTTGTACACGTGCTAATCCTGTGTTGCTATTGGTTAAATATGAGCTCACTTTGAATGTACTGGTGAGTAAGACACTCACCTGTGCAGCTTTTGACAACTGGCCTTCGACATCTGGCATTTTTGGCATTTGCTTAGTGTATCAAAAGCTGCTTTTTACACAGGAAGCACGTTCTGTGCCCATCTGCTGGATGCCAGCTGACTCAGAAAGTTGAGGTTCTCAGAGCAACACAGTTAGTTACACTAGCACTGCTGATCCGACCACTGCGATTCTCTAATCCGCAAAAGGAAGGATCCACCTCTCACTCCGATTTATGGCATGCACCTTGCAGCATGGATGCTTAAGAGTATAGAAAAAAATGTGACAGAGAAATCTAGAATATCTGAATTAGCAGTGCAGAGGACCTCCACAGGAGTTATATAATAAACTCCAATGTTAAGCAATTTAGAGAAAAATTAAAGCAAATGTTGGATATGAAAATGATAACCATTTACTGCATCCTTGGAACATTTTTCTTCTCTTTAAAACATAGCCGCTAAATTCCCTCAGAGTGCTTTTAAGAGATATATTATTTATTCTGTAGTATACTTCTAAATAGTTGTAAACTACTAGTTTACAACATTTTCACTAGCAGATATATCTAAATTCCTAAAAGGTAAAAAGTAGCATCCTGGTTAAGTGTGATGAAACTGTTACCTGTGGTGAGAACTGGAGAAATTACTGCTTTGGTGGTAGACCTACTTTACTCAACTTCTTATACAGAGGAAGTCTCACTCAAGCAATCAGTCTGCTTTCCTTCTAAGGCTATGTTGAAATTATGTTTTAATTGCAATATAGGTACCAATCTGTTTTCCAAGACCAGGTAGTAATGACTCAACAGGAACCCTGAAAAATCTGTATCTAGCTAAATCTGTTGTTGCTTTTGCACACAAAGAAAAATTGTTCAAGATCATTCTCAGTTTATATGGAAAGATTACATAGCTCTTTTTGGTCAAACTCCTCAAAAACTGAAGAGAGATTACGAGTTAAAAATTTACAAGATGCTAACAGAGCTAAAACATTTTTAAAAACCACAGGACTCCTTGTTCAATATATCTATTTATTAAATGTTAAGCTATCTATCTACTGATACACCACATCTCGTCCTCAGAAATGTTATACATGGATGAGTTCCAAGCTGAGAATCCAATATTCCCCCCAAAAAACAGTCCTGGTTTTGATCAGTGCCTACAAAAATGCCACGAGCACAATGCTCTACCAGATAGAAGGAAGGGGAAAAGGGGACTGATGTTTCCAAAGACTTGCTCTGTATGTATAAACTATGACCGCCCTGAGCTTCATGCTGAAATTTTCCACAGCAAAGTCTGGGTTAGTGGCAAAATAGAGCTGGTCCAGCTGTCGCCTTTATGCCATGGCAGGAAGGGAGAGCATGAGGCCCTCAGGACGCCCCAAAAAGACTCAGTGCGGGAGCACAGAAGTAAATGGGCATGGAAAGCACAGGCAGGGCACGGTGACTGGAAAAGCATTTCATTTCCCTGAAATACATTATTTCTATAGTCAAGCCTGTGAATTCTTACATATTTTTTGTCAAGGACTATATCATTAAGTTTTAGGTCTGATCTAAAAAAGAAAACACTAAGGATATTGCTTAACATTATTGTCACCTCCAGCTACTCATCTCAGCTATGCCTCCACCAGAACCTCCTTCCTTTTTGTTCCTCTCATTTCAGCCTCCCCCTTCTGCACCCTTTTGTCAGAGTTTCAGAAGCTTCTCCACACCACCATTTTGTACAGCATTTTATTTTCAGCTCCTTCAGAGCTGCGCATCCTCCTTCAGCAAGACTATTCAGCTGGATAAAAACACCCGTGCTGCTGTTTCCTGGATTGGGCCCCCACTTTGTCATCCTCTCATCGTGACTAATTGTAGCTCAGCTCGGGCTTCCAAGACCTAATTACATGCAGCTGTGTTGCTGGCTTTTTCTTTTACCATTTGGAGGAAAACTTTAATCAGATTGCTAAGTGTTGTTAGGGATTGTACTTTAATGAATTTCTTTCTTCCCTCAAAAGCTGCATTTTATTTTCACTGTAACCACAGCAAAGTTACAGCTAAAGATACAGACTGACAAAATTATACTTACGAACCTCTATCAAAAACAGCATGAAAGATAAATTATGTGCTTAAATTAACTCCTATGCATAATCAGAGTGTATCTTTTGCCTCCAAAAGGTGCTTTTTACTGTGTGTCTAACTATGTATTAAACTGAGACTTCTTTCCTCCTATAATGTTGGTTAATTTTAAAATATATCGTTATTGAATCTGCAACTACATTTAGTTTTCCTCTAGACAGTCAAAAACTGTGAATCTTCAGTGAGAACCATGATGCTTATTGCTTATGTAAGGCTGGTAGTCACTGAATTGCAAATAACCACATATTTAAATATTTGGGTTTTTTTTTCCTCTAACTATTTGAAAATTAAAATGGGGGAAAAATGACCAAAGCTATGCCTTCAAATTCAATAAATGTGATATTTGCTTATTACATTCCTTACAATACATTGCTTAATACAATTCTTTTTCCTATTAAAAGTTCTCTTAAAAAGTACTGTACAAAAATGCAATTTGTGATAATTCAAAAAGGTTTCTTGTTATATTTATTAAAGATGCCTCCAGCTTGTCTTTCAAATTTCTCAGTTTGGCGGTGATTTCATATAGCTATCCTTCTAACAAGGACATGAAATAAGAGACGCATCACCCCTAAATTCCAAACGAATCCCACCTGAGTGAACGCTCCTCTCGGTACGGCTGCGTTCCAAGGCTAATTTCCACCAGTCCCTAAAGGAGACGTTCTCACCGCTAGTTATGATCACGCTGGCATCTAAATTGGAGCTGTAAATTGGAGCGATGCTGGCACCGCTGTGATGGGGAGCATGTCAGAACAGCTGATGGAGAAGGTGCAGCTGCATCAAGATTTCGGCTGGCAGCAGTTCCTGTTACAATGTCACCGTTATTGGTGCAGACCCTCTGCTCTGAGTACGAGCATCTTGTTGAAGGGTTCTGGAAATGCGTGACTTAAAGGACAGACATCAAACAGTAACAAGTGGTAAGTGAGCAGATGCTACAGCTACCTCCATCCCTGTAGCACATTCCAGGCCTGAACTTTTGCCTGAACCTTGAAGCACAGAGATTGTCACTGGTTATTGCAGATTTCTAGCTGTTTACTTTGCTATCTTCTACGATATCTGTGCCAATAATAATAGCCTAAAGCATTTCCTTATTCTAAACCTTATTTATCCTAACCCTTATTCTTCCGCTTTTCAAACTGAGCAACATTGGCCTTTTTAATCTTTCCTTGTTTTGGAGAAAGCTCCCACTCACGGCACCCATCCGGATTTTCATTACGGTTACCAACGTGACCCCGCGTCCTCCTTGGGCTGCTTTGGAGCCTCAAAAGCAGCCTGCGTTGGCGCCTCCGCTCCCCCGGCTTCCAGATGAGCCTTTCCCCTTAGAGAGATGGCTGTCCTTCTCCTGGAAGTTGACGTCCCTTACTTCTAAAGCAATAATCCAAGGCTCGCTAGGTAGTATTTCCCTGTCTGTGCTCTGCTGCTAATATTACGGCAGATATTCCCAGGAAGAAGGGTATCTTTAGGATATTGACTCCCTCACTGCCTTGGCCCACAAAGCCTTTACGCGCAGCACAGCAGCTGGGGCCAGGGCTTTCCCAGACCTTCAGCACTTCATAGTATGCATTAGACGCTACCTTTCTAAGGTAGGAAAAAGGAATTTACTTCAGTGGAGCTGTAGCCGAGCTGTCAGGTCTCAAGCTTTAATCGTTAAGTCTTGAAACATCCACTGAGCTCTGCCTGAAGCCTTCGCTGCTGCAGGCCAGGGCGACCAGTGAATTTGCTTTCATCTGGGAGGGGAAAAAAAAAGAAAAACGAAAATCCCTCTAGACTTTGTGGTTATGGCAGAAGGCCCAAAAACGCGACCTGACACCACCCTGGCAGCTCAAAAAGCTAATGGCGGGTACGAAAGCTTCCAACTTTTTGCTCAGTCCTCTGACTTTTGAGGATCTGGCTCTGACTTCTGCCCACGGCGGGCCGCGCACCCGCGCCCCGCAGAGCACGCGGGGCAGCCCCCCTTGGAAAGCGGCGCAGTTCCCCTTGGAAAGCGGCGCAGCTCCCCTTGGAAAGCGGGGCCGCCCCCCCTGGAAAGCGGGGCCGCTCTCCCAGCCTCCCGCTCCGGCCGTTGGCGGCGGCGCCGGGGCTGGGGGCGGCGCTTGCCGGGACGCGGGAGCCGCTCCGAGGATGGCTCCACCGCCCTCCTCCTCCTCCTCCTCCTCCTCCTCCTTCTCCTCGCCGCGCTCCTCCTGCCCCCTCGCCGCTCAGCCAGGGCGGGCCGCGGCCGGGGCCGAGGCCGGGGCTGGGGCCGGGGCCGCGCACCATGGCGAGCTGCGGCGTGCGCCTGGCCGCGCTGCTGGCCCTGGCCGCCTGCCGCAGCCTGGCCTACCAGGGTAGGCACCGCGCGGGGGGCCCGGCCGGGAGAGCGGAGCGGAGCGGGGCGGGAGGCGGCCCCGAGCGGCCCGGAGGCGGCTGCCGCGCTCGGGGCGCCCGCGGGAAGTCGCCCGAGCGCCGCGCGGTCCCTCGTGGGGAGCGGAGCGGGGTGGCGGGACCCACGTGTGCGCGGGGCGGCTGCCCGGGGGCGCGCGTGGGACCTTGGCTCGTGAAGGGCTTGCGCCGAGGCTCCCTGACCGCGCTTGAAGCAAAGCGCGTTTTCCGCTGTGGAAGACAAGAGGGTGAATCTAGCTGAGCCCTCACGCTTCCAATAATGACAGCTGTGTTGTTTCGCTTACGATTGTTCGCGTGTGCTTCAGCAAAATCGGGAATAAGCGGCAGTTCGGCCCCCTTCCCATGGCGAAAGGGCACGCGGCTCCTCCTGCTCTGCCAAAACAGCTGTATCTTGTCAGCCCGAGCACTGCGGACGTGACAGATGTTGCGATAGAGGCGGCCTGTCCGGCACGCGGTGACAGCCCAACAGGTGTAGCCAGCGGGAACAGCAGCCGCGGGCAGCGCCCGCAACGGGACCGGGTGCCGGTCCATGCAAAGGTGCGTCCAGCGTAGGAGAGCGATCCGGAGCGAAGCAGAGGTGTCCGATGCTGCTGGCAGCGCTGCGTGCTGTGAGGGGCCTGGGGAGGGTGCGTGTCTGGGGGCATCAGCTGCCTTCGGTAACGCGCAGTCGTTCCTCCCTGTGTGATAGCTCTGTCCGTGGAGAGGCGTAAAACGGCAGAGCCCCCGCGTTGCTGTGGGGACGTTGGCAGTTTTATGGCTGTTGGCATCCTTCGCTTCGCTGCTTTCCAGCGTGAAAGATGCTGGAACGTGTTTATGTTCCTTCTGCACAAAACACTAAGGTATTGGACACATCGTTTGCTAAATCAACAGAGACAACAGAAATTTCTGTCCTGGTGTTTCTGAGGATGGTTGTACTGCCAAGCTCCTTGCTCTCCCCTTAGGAGGACTGACTGCTCCGCTTTGCGGTTTGGGTGGATGTCCGTCTGCAATTAGTCTACAGTGGATGCTAATATCCCGCAGTTCTCTTTCTTCTTAAAAGGCCGAATGTAACTTCTCCTATGTCAAAAATCTCATTTTCGCCACACAATAGCCTGCCTGTTTCAGCTCGCACTCATTTGAAAGTCTTATGCCTAGTGGCCAAGGCTCCAAGGAGTTCTCAAATCATCAGCAGCTGTATTTGTAAACTCTGCTATAGAGTTTCATGCCCAAGTTCCACTTCTTTTCTTTGTTTTCCTGTGTGCTAGCCGAAGTATGTGAGATCCTTTCAAATCTTTATTCCCAATATGAAAGCTAATGAAAATCTCAATACATACTTAATGGCACCATGTTGGTCTATAATTGTGCAGCTAGGTCACAGAGTCACACTGAGCAGACTAAAATAGCTTCTTTGAAAGGTCTCTGTGGGACGCATGTGCCTGTACCCCTCCTGCCTACAAATTATACCATACATATACTGTGTACAAACTATACCGTGCATGTATATTAATGCACTGTTACCTGGAAGTGGACACTTGGCTGTTTTGTAGGTAAAGCCAAACAATTTCGGATTCAGGCAAAACTACTTATTTTTCTATAGTAGTTTGTAAATATCAGAAAATAGTCTTATCAGCCCTTGAATTAATAAATTGCTGAAACTGAAATTCTTAAGAGTGGAGCATCTGTGGTCCGTAACCTAAATACCACGATAGGCAGTATATTAAAAAATAATCAATTTAGGTGCCTAAGCAGATTTCTGCGGTATTTGATGGTAGGCAGTAAGAATCCAAACCATATTCTGTATTCCAAAAATCCAGACTGGAAATGTCATTGAATTACCTATCTATGATCTCTTTGTGATTAGGGAGGAGACTACAAAATAAACAAAGTTGTTTTTAAAAAAGCATTTGGAGCTGGTGCTACGTTATGTGAAAGCTGTCCTTTCAAATCCTGAAAGGATTCCCATGGCCTTTTTATACACACATTGTTACATACAAAGCCCATAAGATATATATACTCTGATGAAATATCTATGATGGCATCGGTAAGAGAAAGTGTTTCCCCTTCATGAGCATTTTGGAGACATGTTTTTTGGAAGTTAAAAAAAAAAAAAAAAAAAAAAAGCTTCAAACCTCTTCCATAGGGACTAAAGAGAGAGATGGATGAGATTAGCTTTTTGGTGACTCTCTCATCAGTCTCTGATCTTTCTCGGTTTCCTATCTTTTCTTTACTAGCTTCTCAAGCTGTGAAAATCAGCGTAGATTCCCATTCTGTTGTCATCAGAGCTCTGCCTGAACCCCTTCCAGTAGCACCAGCAGAAGAATTTTTAAAAACTCTATGACATGTAATTTGCTGGAGAGTGTTATATATGTGTGGTATATTCATAAATGTGTATATAACTGGATTCAGTATTTATGAATAGACGCGAGTCCTGGGCTTTGGAAAGGGTAGCTCATCTCAAGGGGGCATCTCTGGTGAGAGCCCTCAGGGCTATAGCCAGAGAGGGAGATGCTCCCTGTCCAGGTGGGTTTATACTGCTAATATACAAAGAGTAGGAGTAAAAGTCTGAAGAAATGAATGTTTCAGATTGCTTGCAGTCGCATGGCAGCCTTTAAAAAATCTGGCATTGCTGTTGATATCTTGATTCCCACTCCTAGTTCCTGTCTTATCAGCCTGGATTGCAGAGTGAGGCAAGGACAGTCCTGGGTCCCTGAGCAGCTGGTGCTTTGGGTGCACTGCTAAGGATGGAGCCTACTCTGTCAGCTGAGGCTTCTTCTTTGGGACTTTTTAATGCACTTTGCTGTCCGTTTTCTAAGCTTGGAGACAGTTTTCACAGAAGTACTGTGATCCGCTGATGTTCTTGGTCCTGTGCACCCTGCAAAGCTGAGTGCGCACGAGTGCTGTCGTGGTAGGGTGGGTGCACGAGCTGCGCTGTCTAAATGCAGAGCAGGAAGGCAGTGTCTGCCCTCACATAGTTTGCAGTCCATGAATGCAGACGGATGAACATGCCCGAAGGCACAGCTCCATCCTAATAATTGTGCTTTGGACCAGCTGGCTCCTCCTAAAGTTCCAGATAGCAGAGTGACTTTGTGTGAATGAATAAATACGACTTCCACCAGCAGGGAAGCCTAAGAAAAATGATATTTCAAAGTGTCCTTAAGTGCAACATATATGTTTGATTTGTATTAATAGAGAATTCCTTGACTCTGCATATTTTCTTGGGTGAAGTGGGGCATCTTCATGAGCAGTAGTGATTCCCCACTGAAAACTCCTCGTAGCTGTAAGTGTTAGCACAGGCCAGTGCATTTCCTTCTGAGTACGCTGTAAATAATCAGGTCCTCAAGGCTGCATTGGGGGCCCTGCTTACTGTTGAGCAGCATCTGGGGGCTTCTGTGTCCGGGAAGTCTCAAGGAGGTTTCACCTAAACCAAGAGTGGGATTGCAGCAGTTTTCTGAGGTGCTTTTGATGAGCTGTTCAGCTGTCTGGTTGTTTTTTTGCAGTGAAAAATACCTTGCCAAGGAGTGCGAGCAACAAAACTTAATCGGTAGCAGTTAGTGTTGGCATCTGCAAGCGGCCGTGTCCATTGCTGCAGTAGTAAATGGTAGCAGATACGACCAGGGCTTCCTGAATATGTAAAGGCTGTAAATACTGTGTTTGTAAAACCTTGCGGTGGAGATCGCCATCAGTACAGGGGAAATTCTTGGCTGCGAAAGTATGGGTGAGTGTATAACCTGAAATATCTTGAAGAGTTTGGTAATGTTGGGATGCATTTTGCTGTAGGCTCCTCATCCCCCAGGCAGTTGAAACTGGTGCTTAGAAATAAACAGGAATGCTGTTAAACCATGCGTTTCCCCCCTCCCCGTACAAATATGAATGGGATGAGTAAGAATGGGGACAAATTTGTGTCTGTTGTAAGGGAGTGGGGTACAAGATTTGGCACGTTGTTGTGTCTGCGTTCTGTTGAATAACCACTGGCTTGGAAACTCGGGCTCTGTTATGTGTTTGATATATAACCTTAGGCAAGTTGCTTAGGCTTTGAGGTGCTAACCTGCTTTCCTGGTAGCTGCTCAGCTGTATGAAACGGGACTGGAATTGCTATTGCAAGAGATACTGCACTTAATACTGTCAGGCTTTGCGTCTCTCATGGTCCTTCTGTGAAACTAATGAGAATATAAATGACTCTTACCAGCTGGGGTAACAAACGATGTGTTCCCCTAGCTACTGGGTGATTTTTTTCTGCTTCTGAAATAGCCATATCTATATTTTTGTTTTGCTTTTAGTTTTCTGTTTCAAATGATTCTGTGTATGAGTTCCTTTAGTGTGCTGGGATCATCCGTTTCTCAAGGCATTCACTTCACTTAAATTTTTTTAGTTCAGTAAATTAAAAGCTCGGCTTACAGAACATTGCTGGCTGGCCGTGAGCTCCCCGCCACCGTTTCTAACTATTAGTTATATTTAAAGGAGCGCCGTTAAAGCTGTTGAAACTGGAAATTTATGCGGCAGTACCTTGAAAGTGGCTCCAAATTGCAGGTTTTGACTTCCATGATTCTGATCTTTCCTGTAGCTTGAAATAGCTACTTAGAAACTCTGCCAGTGCTTGAAACAACTTCAACTTGTCATCCCGCATATCTCTGCATGCAGAGAGACGGGATTTTTGTCTTGCTTGAGACACCCCGGGAAGTAGGTTCACATTGCCCAAGTTAATAAATATGGGAAGCTCGTTGCTACCAGTGTCTTCCATAGTTTGTCTGCACAGTCTCGATGAGATTTTTCTTATGCCTGAAAATAAATTGCGTAAAGTTTGCCATGCACCGGTGTGAAACGAGGAGGTGTGTGAAGGGTACAGATGAACGGTGAGCAATCCTTCCCCCAGCCACCATCATCTCCTTGCTAGTGTTCCTTCCTCCTCCAGCAGTTCTTCTCCTGGTGGAAATGTGTAAAAGTGTTTAAAGCTCGAGTTGTGGGCAGGACCTCGAGGCCTGTGAAGAGGGCAGGGGACGGCGGGCAGCGTGGGAGAGCCCCCCAGCACTGCTGTGCCGAGCTGAACGCGCCGTCAAAACCTCTTGGTGCCACACAGGGGTAAAATTAATCTTCTCTGCTGGCTGGCTTATTCCAGGAGAAAGTTTCTTCTTATTTGGCTCTGTTGGTTTTTTTTTTCCTCCGTGTTATATACACAGAAGTTATTAGAAAGACTGGCAGCAGTGCTGTGTTCCCGGGTTTGGCAGGCTAGTGTTTATCAACAGCCATTAATCCTTTCTTTTTGTTGTTTTTTTCTGAGTAATGTTTTGATGCCTTCTTCTCCATCGCTTAGGAGAAACGACCTTGAAAAACAGCTACTTTGCCTTCCTTTGTACCCTTTCCCAAAAGTCTCTTTTATTTTCTTTTTTTGTGTGTGTGTTTTTTGTGTGTGTTTTTATTTTATCTTATTTTCCCTCCCTCCAGGACACCCCAGCCAAGTGCAGCTTATCCCCCGGTGAGCTCTGCTGGCTGCTGCCCTCCCTGTTTGCTCAGGTGCTGCCCGAGCAGCCCGCGCGCCCGGCGCAACGCCGAGCACCCATGGATCTTTGGTCTGACGTGGCCCTTGGCTTGTGGCTTTGCAAAGAGCGCACCTATGCTTTCCAGAGAGGCCGAAGAAAGCTTTGTAGCTTTTAGGAAAAAATATATTGCAGTGAGATTTGTTACTGTCCCTGCCTGAGCAGGGGGGTTGGACTAGATGATCTCTAGAGGCCCCTTTCAACGCCAGCCGTTCTGTGATTCTGTGAAATTGCAGTGGATAAAAATGTGTGTGTGTGTGGAGGAATTCTCAATCATCCAAATTATATATGATAAGTAAAATGTGTTATAATTCATTTTATTCCAAAGCCTCTGAACTTACTATGTTGCGATAGAAGGAAATCTCTTTTTCAGTCCTGACTGATTTGAAATTTCACACAGCTCTTAAAAGGCACCTTAAAAATTGAGAAGGGAGACGCACTGGATTCATTTGCCGCTTACCACCCTCTTCTTGCTCGTTTCAGGAGATGCCTTTTCCTTTTGAGGTGGAGGATTCAGACGTGTTGTACACAGGCACACGAGCAGTTGGCCTCGCAGTTGGAGGGCGGTCACGTATCGAGGCTTCTCCCCGCTTTTGCGCTTCGTTGTGCTACCTGGTGCACCCGAGCCCGCGTCTAACCAAGGCGGGCTGGCAAAGTGAGTCACTGTGAGCAGCGTCTGCCTCCCTTCTGGCTGTCCCGTGGGAATTTTAACTTCCTGGGCGCTGTGGTCTCTGTGCGTGACCCGCAGGGGTTCTCTGTCAGACCAGCTGACAGTGACTTGCCAGACAGGATGAGATGTTGCTTCCAACTCCTGCGTCGGAGTTAAGTTGTAAGCCTGGGCCGATTATATTTGTCTTCAGAAAAAATATTTTCTTTAGAGGAAAGACAAGCAAATTTGGGGCATTGTGCTTGAAAATATGCGCCTCATTTGAATCTCTCTCATCTCGAGACCGTCCGTTGTGGCTGCCTGGCTCTTCTGTGTCCCTCTTGAGCAAAGCAGGCCAAAATTAACAGGCCTCTATCCAGCTATTCTTCAAAATTAAAAACATTCTGGTTCAGAGACAATTCATTGTCCTTAGCTGCCCAGAGGCAGATACCAGAAACAACATGCCTGCCATGAGCTCTAGGGGCAATGCAGTGTTTTTTTTTTTAAAAAAAGGAAAAAAAACCTCTTATTTTGCCTCCCACACTTTTATTTCTGGTAAAGGAGTGGATGTGGGTGTCCCAGGAAGTTAACTCTTGCTGAATGGGAGTTATTCAGTTAATTTTTACATTTTCTGCCTATCGCAGTCTTGTAAATGTGTTCCTTACCTCTCTCCTGACCTCTGCCTGCTGTGGACTTGGAAAGGATTGTTCCTTCCTTCTTCATTACTTCCCAACAATGTGATTGCTACTTGGGAAGAGCCTTCTGGGTCTGTTCTAGCAGTGGTTGTGGTGAGCCTGGAAAAAAGGAAATTCTTTTTTATCTGTAAAAATGCTGTTTGGGTATGCAGATAGCCAGCTTTTACCTGTGTAGCTATTGGGGATTTGGGGGAAGAGTTGAGTCAGCAGTGATTGAAGGTGACTAGGACACATGTAGCATCCTGCCTGGTATCTCAGCTCACCAGTGACCCATGATTCAACTGGCCAACAGTGTTTTTTATTATTATTATTTTAAAAAGTGCAAAAAAAATCAGTGTCTCCATTTAAAAAGAGTTTGTATGCATGCCTTGTTGTCAGTTAAATGCATTTCATATTATAGAAGCAAGGAAGAAAAGGTGACTTGTTGAAGGTGTTGTGCCGGCATCTGGCTGGTAGTTTGCTGCTGCTTCATACCCCTGCTTTCTTTTTTGTGACGTTAAGGAGGTTAGTTAACCTGTGCCAGCTTCTGCTTTGTAAAATGGAGGTGGCAGGGTCTATCTGGTAGGAGAGAGCACTTGGAAAACTGCTTAAAAAAAACAGAACTATAAGCACCAAGTATTATTATTGCTGTTGTATGTGCAATGCATCACATTAAGTAGAAGTGTGTGTTTAGTTATGAAACTGCTGCAGGACATTCCCACATCTCTTTAAGGAAATGTGTGGTCTGTGCCTGTTCTGGACTTACCCATGTGCTCTTCTGGCCAGTCTCTCTGTCTCCCCCAGCATTGCTTTGGTTACAACTTCTGTTTCAGTTGGTGTCAGGAGCCAAATTTTGAATTTCTTATTGGTACTTGACATATATCAAGGTCCTTGACTTTTTAGGTTGCATCTTTAAATGGCCTCAAGGCCTTTCAGGCCTCTAAGCGCCCAGTGCCACCCTGGGATGTCACTGAAGGCCTGAGAGTTGCTCTGCTTTGTTATTAGTTGGTTACTGTTTGGCCCACTGACTGTGGTGGAAATCCACCTCAAAATTGTCACCCTTTATTGGGGCACTGATTCAGATGTGCCAGTGGAAAGCACTGAAGAGCTCTAAATCAAGGAGTGACTGGGCAGTTAGTTTCACGTTATTAGCTGGGTGGTCCAAGTCATGAAGACGTTTTCCAGGAACCATGCAGACTCCCAGTCTGAAAGGAATCTATTTTTTTTTTTAATGTGAAATAAAAATGGATAGTTGAGACAGACAGTGGCCTGCAGAGTCAAATCTTTTCCAGCTGCAAAAAAAAAAAAAAAAAAAGGTGGGGGGAAGGGGAGGCAGCTTTTAGATTTCTTACTTCTGCAGAGCAGGCTTTAGAGTTAGGGCTGTTGAGGCTCAGGTCCTGCCAATGTCCAGCAGCTCTTCTGGAGTATAACAATTCTTAGTAATGATTTAGATCATCTTTTATGAGAAAATTATTAATGGCTTAGTGCTTTATGAGCTTTTTCTTTTCCCTAGTGTTCGATGCACTTCCTTTTTACATTCATATTTAATGTCTATTTGACATGGTTGCAGCTTGTCCGTCTCAAACTCAAATCTGCACGCTCAGATCTTGTGAGTGAATTTTCCAGGCCTTGGTGCTTCTGTCAGAAGGACCATGTAGGGAGAAGTTTAATGGTATTGCTGTGCTCTGTTCATGAGGAAAAATAAGAACAGCTGTTCTTTGCTCTATGCCCCACTCCTTTAAATTGCAAAATATCTTGAAGCTCAGAGAAGGAAGCCCTGACAGTGTGACTAGGAAACGAACAAAACCCTAGATCTGTTTTTTTTTTTTTTTTTTTTTTTTTAAATCTCTTCTGCTGTGAGTTTGGCTTTCTCTTTTTGAGATCTTCTAGTCACTGTCTTCAGGGTATTTATGAAGCTTAAGAAATTCTTCCGTATTCTGTACTAAGCTGCTTTTGATAATAACTAAAATTCTTAGAACAAGTGATCAAAGGACTATATCCTTATTATTGTAAGTAAATCCTGACCTCGTAGCTGTAATTCTCCTTGTAGCTGTCTGCCAGCTTGCTTGCCGGTGTTGATCGCTCCTGCCAAACCGTCTTCATAACCAGCCCCCTCTTAGCCTAAGTGGCCTGGAGAACAGTAATCCTCTTGTAACAGAGCTACACTTAATACCTCCTACCTAACCCTCCAGCTCCGTCCTGTTGTCGACAGCGTGGCCACTGGAGAAGGTGCGTCCCAATGTCCTTCAGAAAGCTCCGGGTTGGTCGTGGGAGCGGAGGCGTGTGGGTGCCAGGATGCTGCCCTATGGATGGGAGCCAACGTGGGCAGGTCTCTCCAGGCCTGGGATTGAGGTGCCAGAGCGCCAGAAGAGCTGGAGAATCATCTTTTTGTGTGTTTAGGATTGTTGTGCTGGCCAACACCTTTGGATATCTTAATATAGTCCTCCTTATATTCCTCCAACCCCTGCGAGGCGCAAAAAGCCCTTTTACATTTACTAAAAAACATTTACTATAGATATTAGGGAAAATTCTGTTACATGCTGTCTTCAAGCTCACGGGTTTTGAAAAGCCAAGTATAAGAATTGCCAAGTACAGATTTCTCTGCAGAAACTTTTCTTTTAGAGTCCCTCTCTGACTGCTTTGGTCATCTGTGCAGTTTCTGGTTAGTCACAATGAATTTTCACTCTTTCTTCTCTCTTCTAGAGGAGTAGCATTTAAATTCTAGAAACTTGGCTTTGGTGCACAGGATCATTAATTTAAGTGATTATATTGGTATTGCCAGTGTACTGTTTATATTAAATCAGCAATTAGCATTCCAAAGACCAAGAAAATCTTCTTGTAAGGGAAGAAAAAAAGATGTAATGTTTATTATATGTATACACTTTCTAGTTTGGAGAATTGGAAAATGCAGGCTTCCTAAGCATTCTTTTGTGACAGTATTTTTTTTTTAGTATAAAAATGATATTTCTCAAAAATCAAATAATTTCTGCACATATAACCTGTGAGAATCACCAAAAGATCGAAGTCTTTTGTGTCAAATTATGGTATTTTTATTTTTGAAAGTTCTCGTGACTTTTTTTAATGATATACCTGTATCATAAGTGAAACAGGTGCATATAAAGCAATATTCTTAGGTAACCTTGTCAGATACACTTTCAGAAGGAAATTTCCTACCCTGTTTTTACGGTGAAAGTAAGACCTTGGAGAATATTGTTTTAACTGAGAAATACCACTAACTAGGGCAATACTAATGAGAAATGAACAATAATTTAGAGGGAGATAACTCAGATTTTCTTTTGAAAACTGCATCATTTCATGCTGGCTATACCAAGCTACTATTGAATCAGCCTCAGGTTGTGATGAATATTTCTTATTTCAAATAAGATGAGCCAGCCAGTTCTAACCAGTTGGCTTATACAACCTCTGTGACTTTGCCTGTGACCACAGTGTAAAAATTTGTTTGCTTTGAGGCTGTTTGCATACCAGTCTTCAGAAATAAATTCACACCTCCTGAGTCTTGACTATGCTTACTTATTGATTTTCTTCCCATTTTTCCCACCTATTTTTTCCATTTTCTGTGCTAGTTTCTTACCGCCTTACATGGCAGTAATATTCCCTTCAACTCTTCCTTGCGGGTGCCATGCCTGGTCTTTCTCTCTGATACCACTCTTAGGAAGTATTGGCGAAGCATGAATAGCCCTGGACTTCTTAGAAAATCCAAGAGGGATTTCTAGTGCTGATACCAACAGCTCCCACTGCTTTCTCTGTTTGCAGGACATTTGCAGGTATCATGCAGGTATCATTTGCAGGTAACATCATATCAACAGCAGATTTTCGGGGTGGAGACTTTGTGCAGGGGATCCTTTGGGCAGCTCACTGCCATGTCCTCCGTGCAGTAGGTTGTACTGCTTCAGAGACAGCACCACTCCACTTATTGAAGGGCAGGATTAGGCCACAATGGGTAACTTCACATTTTTCCACTCCCTTCCTGCTCCTGTTTGCTGGGACCTTGTTCCTGGGGAGTAGAGGTGGCTCCTGATGCCACTTTTCAAGTGTTCGGGAAGCATCTGATTCCAAAACCTAGAACTATTTTCAAGGAAGCCTAATTCTTTCAGTCTTCTTGCTATTTTAAAAAATATTTTACAACCTTTACAAGTGACTTATGGCTAAAGAAAAGAGAGAGAAATAGTGAACCTGGTGCTTTAGTTAGATATTGAGATGTGCCAGTTTCCACTGGCTGCATTAAGAAAAGAAAATCCATTTTCTTCCATGTGTCATCGGTTAGAATAGGTCAGGATTAGTTTTCCATTTCTTTGCAAAGTTCTCCCACTGAAACCTCTCATTAAGGAGAGTTGCAACCTATGCATTCCTTGCCCAACTAGGTAGCTGCTGGTGGTTTTACTTCTTTCCACAGAATGCCTAAAGGAATTATTTCTCTGCGTCTTCGAGAATATCAATGTTATGTGTAAGGAATAGCATTTGTTTGGTGCCTCGGGGTCGTGGCCTGGTTAGGTGCTTTGCACATGCAGGGAGAAGATGCGGCTGTGCATCCAGGAGCAGGTCTGCCCTGCTGTCATCTCTGTCCTCTCGCCTTTCCCCCTGGAGAAAACCCAGTGGAGATGTGCATCCCCATGCAGATGTGCTCATCCTCCAGGAATGGAAACTGCTGGTAGCATTTCAGTATTTCACATTTAGCTCAGAGGCAAGGCTGGCTGTCGACCTCAGCTGCACACAGTTAATGCCATTCCCTGAAGGCCACAGCCATCCCAGCTGGTAGAAAACCACTGTCACCTGCAGAGCAGGAGAAGGCAATAGAGACCACAGGGCCACCTGTGCCTGGTGAGACAGAATCCAAGCTCTGCTGTCGAAAACTGGTGAATCTTGCTTTTTGAGAGCAGCAAGGAACCTGGTAATAACTCACAAGCAATCAGACCGGAGGCAACATGTGGACTGGCTCTTCAGAGCCTCCTTTTTGACTCTTTTAAACACAGATTGTAAGTTCTCCTTTGGCCTGAGCTGCCTGTGTTTTCCATGCATAACTGCAGAGTTACTGTGAGTAACGTGTGCTTTGCCTTCCTGATCCACTCGTGAGTGCTGGGATTAGCAAATGTGCTGTAGCTGTGCATAGATGCAATGCAGGGCATCCACCTTCCTTAAACAGGTAGGCTTGCAAACGTACACTCGGTTCAGCTGAAGTGATTTACATCTCATCGTATTTGTGATACTTTTTCTCCTCTTTCTGATACTGATGTGTTGTATTGTAACCATTCCCAATCACGGAGATAAACTTTTAGGTTTTTAGCAAGTACTTTATTGGCAATCAGTAAGTCATTTTTTTCCTGGGTTCTTTGTGGCCTGAGCAAAGGGCACATTTGCTCTCCAATCCCTTCCCTGTGTGCTTACTTTCAATGCCTCAGTCGTATTGGGAGGGATCACAGACTGCCGAGCTCTGGTTGTTGCTCTACCCAGGGGCCGTGCTGCTTTCTGATGATGCTCATCCAGCGCAGCAATAAAGTAAGTGTGAGACGTGGCTGTTCTTGTAACTAGGCATCTGCTGCAGGGCAAAATCTACCATCGCTTTAATAAGATGCAGAGAGAATTGCTAGAGTCTGATAAGCTCTTTCTCTGTCCAGTTGTGAAAATCTACCGTGCATATGCACACCAAAAATCGAGCTGGAATTCACTTCCCCATGTACTTGCAGATGCTTACATATACATTTGCTTCTTTACTTCTTCCTTTTTTTTTTTTTTTTTTTCTTTTTTTCAATTCAAATTTATTTTAAGCAGAATGTGGTGAAATTCCCACTTCCCAAGTCAATCACTTGAAATATCACAAGAGCATCCAAAGCAAATCACCCAAACTGGGATTCTGGAAGTGTGTGTGTTTTGTTTGTTTGTTCATTTCCACTGGATATACAGAGAAATTTTAATAAAGGTTGTTCAGTTTTTAGTGCTTTAAGTTTATAGTGTATGGAGAGGAGAAAAAAAAAAAAAGAAAAAGTTTCCTAAGGCCTTTGGTCCTTTTCTGTGTATAATGTAAGCGATGTGCAAATGCGCGGCTCCTCCTAACGCTACATAGCAGTTGGAGTAAAAGCAATTGTATTTGCAATGGAATATATGGAGCAGCCAGAGTTTTTCTTTCGGGAAAACAACCTGCATCTGCACTCTTTAAATTAGATTCATGATTTCTTGGATAATTAAATGGTTTTATTCCCCAAAGCAAAAGCGACTGCCAGCATGCAACCTTTGGGCACCTCCAATATCTCTTGATAATTCTGAAACTTTTCTGTTCTGCTTTTCGCTTGTGCTTTAATACTGTCAGTCTCAGAAAAAGATGCTACTTTGCTTGGGCAGAGTTTTATATCAGCCATCTCTCTTGAAACAAGTTAAAACCTGTGATTTAAAGCACGGTGTTTGCCTAATAAATACCGAGGTGCAGTGCATTAATCCCTGTGCAGCCCTGCGGAGCTGCTCTTGGGATTCCTCTCCTGCAAGAACCGACACCAGCAGCAAGAGGAGGCAGAAGTGGCGTGTGGCTAGAGGCTGCTTGGGAGCCCGAACGTGGCTATCCGGGTGTTTCTGTAAGGCAGGGAGACTTCAAGTCATCTCTGGAAATTAATCTGGGCTGCACATAGGATTACTGGGGATACTTTTAATTTTTAGCTTTTGTGGAAAGAGAGGAGCAAACATTATCTTTTGAGTGACTTGAGACTGTGTTTTGAACGCTGTTTGGTATGAGCAGACACCATTAGATTTTCTGCATTTAAAGAAGCTCTTTAATCAACCCACCTGTAGAAAGATTCAAGGTGAATCAGTATGTCTGGCTATAGAGGAATTTATTTGACTGACTCTAGTCACAACTAGTTGTTCTGTGAATTCTCCAGCCAAATATAGATTTATATATCTGTGTATTTATAGATATATAGGGAGATCAATAAATATCTATGATTGGAGATAGATATATTTCCAAGTCTCACAGATGGCCTGCAACAAAACACTTGAGTGGGCAGACAGCTTTTAAACATACTTGAATGCCACTGAAGCCAGTGACATGTAAGAATGAGCTCAGTGGAACTGGGACATGATGTTCCATTACTACAGAATGAGATAAAAACATGGTTTTCTGCTTTTATCACCATCATAGAATGATTAGAAGTATCTTCACACAAAGTAAAACCCTCTAATGCAAAAGTTATTAAGTGATTTCTCTTGCTTTTTCTGCCTCCTGGTACATGTCTTCCAGATTTCTGATGTCTTAACGTGGCCTATCCCTGCCTTACTGGAAAAAGTTTTATAGCCTGCTAAATTTAAAGCCTACTTTTAAATTCCTTTATCTGGTGTGGCTTCAGGTAGCACAGAATACGAAAGTGAGGCAAAAAAATGTTTTAACTTATTGATGAAAACTAGTCTTTTTTTTTTTTTTTTTTTTGTATGCTAGGCCTGATCAGGTGTTCAGGAGTGTGGAAGGAATTCCCAGCCGCTGTTCTGCTTCAAAGAAATTCATAGAGGGTTTGTGGCCTGTTTTTCCCAGTATCAAGAATAGCTGGGGCTCATGTCTGCAGACCAGAGAAGATGAACATTTAGGCTCATTTGTCCTGCTGTGTTTCTCTGTGTAATGTGCCCACTTGCATTAGGAGCCCCCCCCCCTTTTTTTTAAGCACCATTTTTTTCTTTTGGCTGTGCTGTGAATTATAACTAAACTGGAAATTTGTGTTAGCTCTGTGTTTTTATGGTTGCTTTTTCTGTTTACCATTTCCTAGCATTGTACCAAAGACTGGAAATGCACTGATCTTTTCTGAGGGATATATTTAAGTAAATTGGAGCTATATTTAAGGCCTCAGGCTTCAGGAGAGCATAAAGCTGCAGCTGGCACATCAGTCTTAGCTGCTGAATTTACAGCAGTGCATACTGTAAATTTAGGTGGCTCCTGAAAAACCTTAGCAAAAGTGTGAGGAAGAAAACAGGCCAAAGAAACTCAGTGGTGGAAAGTGACAAAATATATATATATTTTCTCTCTCTCTAATTACAGATTTGTATTTCAGTTGCAGCTTAGCGCTGTGTAATGTCTGATTTCTTTGTGTAATCCACCCATTGCAGAAGTTCTGCCTGCGTTGGTGCCCATAAGGGTGGTGGGCCTTGGTCTTGAGCACTAACTCTCTCTGCTTAGGGGCATGGGCTGAAGAAAGAGTAATAAACTGAGAAAGTTGGACCTTGAACAAAACGGAGAGACAGCAGAAGTTGTTCCAACTTCCCCTGAAACCTCACAGCATTTGTGTTCCTTCTCTGGCTAAACATACAGTGGCAAATTGAGAGCCAGTCTCGGGTAGCAGTGTGATGTGCTCTCGTCTCGGAGCTCTTGCAGGCTTCCTAACAGCTGAAGGGGGGGGTGGCTGGGTGTTAGAAATACCAGAAGGATCTTGTTCCACACTATTTGGGCACCACTCTACTACATACACAACTAGACTTCCCTCCCCCTCTTTTTCCATGTGCTGAAACCTGGGGCCAGGAGCCCAAGTGCTGGTGGACGAGTGTGGAATGGAGCCGTCTGACAACAGTGTGAGAAGCTGCGTTTCCTCAGTGCACGCTGTGGTGCTCGAGCAGCAGAATACTTCATGGGAAGCTTAACTTCACCTAAAATTTTGAGTGGACTTAGGGTCAGACAAGTAGCCTTGAAACTGGTGAGACCACTTAAAAATTGAGGAAGTGCTGAAATGTTTTGCTGAGCAAGGAGTGCTGAAGCAGAGTCTTGGAGACTGACATGACAGCACGTGGAGTGGGACAGGCAAACACAAAATGCTAGAAAATGCCCTTGAAACGTTTTGATGTGGATTAAGCTTTGTGGAAATTAGTAACTGTTTTATGATGAAGCGTCTCAGGACCTTGCCAGCTTGGACACCTAATGAAAATGTTTCGAGAAATACTCACGTTTCTCTTAATAATGAATTATGTTTGCAAGAGGATTTTAACTTCACCTGAATGCCAACCCAACTCACTGCTACAGCTCCCCTAGGCCTGTTTTGCAGTTGTATCTGTGGATTTCTTTACTTAGACTGCCACCAGCCACTCAGCAGCCTGCACTATCAGCAGGATAGACTAATAAAATCATAGAATCACTGTAGTTGGAAGAGACCCTCAAGATCATCAAGTCCAACTGTAAACTCATCCCCACCATGCTAAACTGTGTCCCTAGGTGCCTCATCTACATGTTTCTTAAGTACTGCCAGGGACGGTGACTCTACCACTTCCCTGGGCAGCCTGTTCCGATGCTTCCCCACTGAACCTTTTCTCCTAGGCTGCACATAATTTCGTTAAAACTGTAAGCCTTAATAAAATTCAAGAAAGGAGAAAGCTCTCCTGTGCTATCACCAGATATAAGCAATAGCGGTGATTTAGTGCATGAAGAAGTCGCTTCTTCCTAACGCAAACGTGACCGCCAGATTCCAGAGGTCCATCTGATAATAGTTTTGAGCTGCAAATTGAAGCGTTGTTTTGTGGGTTTTGCCTGTACACCGCCGTAACAAAATCTGCAGCCAGTTTTTGTAGGTTTCTGCTGCAATATAAACCATGATGCGTAACGTCTGTAAGGCAGCACGTTGTTTGTGACTTCCTTCCTGAACTACCCAGATTTTATGCTGTGGTAATTTTAATTAAGTACTTAAGTAGTTAGTCCTTGCCCGTCTTAGTAATTACGCGTGCTCCAAACGGACTTTATTCTTTTCAATCTGCGCAAAGAAGCAGAGACGCTTGTTGTTCCCAGGGTGGGAAGCTGAGGTAAAGCGGCGACGCGCGCGGCGCTGCTCCGGCCCGCGGGGAGTGGGGCTGCAGGCCGCTGAGGCGGGCGCCGCCGTCCTGCGGCCTGGCGCGAACGTGCCCCCCGGCACACGTGGGTGCCTCCGTGCGAGCCCCGGGGGCTTGGAAAGAGTAAATACGGGGAGAGGGACACGAGGGTGCCGGATTTCACCGCATGTGAACGGCGGCATGTGAAGATGGGAGGAAAATCCAGTGGTTCTGTGCATTAAGTTGCTGTAAATGCCTTGAGATCGTGGTGCAGGTTTCTCTCTTTGCTTTTTTTTCCCCTTTTTTTTTTTAAAAAAAAAAAAACACGACATGCAAGAAATAAAGCCTCACTTCTGGGCAAGAGCAGTGAATATCTTGAGGCTAATTTTCATTAGAAGACTTTCAAAAGGAGAATTAAATACATAACAGCTCGTGCTGCTTTACCTTTTAGTGATATATAGGTACTGGAATCTCTCTGCGATGTAAAACTTGGACCATTCAAAATGAATGCATTAAGGCAACATTTTTGTAAACCTCAGAGTGAGTGATTAGCCACAAGTGTCCTAATTCCAACAGAAAACCTGGTGCTTGGAGGAGTGTTCATTAACATATCAACATCTTCATGAAGCCCTTGGGAAACACAACTTGCTCTTTGTAGTATAGGATTAGACTTGAAATGCAGCACAGTCTAATGTTTTGATGTTGAGAAGTTTTTAAGATATCAGTGTTTAGACATCAACAGTTAAAAATCAATAAAAACAAATCCCCCAGAGAGTTCCAAATAACAGCAAGTCTGTGCTATGTAAACACTTGCATTTTAAGGGAGAAACTGATTGGAATTAGCTTTGTAATATGTGAGCTGAAAAACCTTGGAAGTGGTAGGAGGATTCCCAGTGAGAGCAATAAGCTTTGGTTATACAAAAATTTGTGAAATAACAACGTGACTTTTTTCAGAGGTTGCATAAGATCTAAAGTAAAGTTTCACTAGTGTTTTTTTTTTTTTTTTGTTAAGTGGAATGTGTTAACAGATGCTGACACTCATCTACAGGAGAAAGATAATGTTTTGGTAACTCTTAACCTTGTGCTAAATCATCCAAGTCATTAATGGCTGTTGACTTCTATTTCAGCAGAGAATTTGGTGCTCTGCACATGAAACTAGCTTGTTGAGGTACTTAAATTTTTGCATTTAGCCCAACCTCAGGCCGTAGCTTTTAAAGAACAGATTGGACTTCAACAAATGATGATTAAATATCTGTAGTTGTGATTTCAGATACTGTGGCCGAAAAACTTCTGAAGTTTTGTGCTAAGCCTCCCTAGTATCTGGCTATTGTGCGCTAGATTTTAGAAATACTTCTCAGAATAGTAATCTGTGTGAACCCCTCTTCTTGGAAAAGACTCAGCTAGATTTTGGACCAGACTTTATGCTCTAAGGCTTCTGATCTTAAAGAAATATCACATAAGGATATTTTGAAGGCCTTACTCCTAGCCAGCATATTTTACTAGTGAGTTACTTGGATGACGGTGCTCTAGATGGTTTCTGCCCATGGTAAATAACAGAATTTTAGAAAGCAATTGCTGCCTTTTTTGCTATAAAATTACAACTGTTGCACAGCTCTTTCAAAGTACTCATAGTATATACTATATACTCATAGTACTTTGAGTACTATATACTCAAAGTACTCATAGTATATACTATGTGTTCAGTTTGTACAACCACAGAAGACTTGATACCAAACTGGGGTTTGCAGGTAATGTATCTCACCATTCTGTTCTCTATATGAAGGTCATTCGTGTCACAAATTAGAGTTGTTCTCAAGTTAAGCACATTTTCCTCCAGCTGGTTGGCCTAATGGCTGTTAACAGCCTCTGACACTATGGAACCACTTTATAGTGAAATCCTTGCTGTACCCCTTCGCTTGGGCTCCCCTGGTCAGTAGATCGGCTTCATTGTGGAGGCCTTTTCTTAGCCAAGGAGCTGTAAAATGGCCAACATCACTGTGCAACAACACCAGGAGACTTTGATTTCATTTGCCTATCAAATCACTCCACGTTCACTATAAACTGGTTCTGCTATAAATCTAAGCTTGAAGGAGGCCGATGCTGATGGCATTGCTTAGATTATTGCATTTTAATCATGCATGTCTTTTTTGCAAAGCCCTCTCTTAATATATGTTTCCTTTCTTGCTGCAGTGTTTTCTTTTTATTTTGTGTTGTAGGATCGGGATATTCACCCCTTGAAGATGATGAAGATGTGTATGCACGCAATAGATATAAAGGTGAATGCTTTGCCTATGTGCTAATAAGAATCAGCTGTTGCCGAGAGCTTAACTACTTTTCTCTTCTTGTTTTATAAAATCTTGATGATCTACCTCCATGTTTTCTTCATGGCTTTTAGATCAAGATTTTATTTTTACAACAGTGGAAGTTAGGCCAGGTACTGATTTTCACTGTCCACAGCCTTTGCTCTTGGAAAATAAGGTTGCTCGTTCATGAAAATCTAGGAATAGCTTCTCTTCTTTCTTCATACATCATGGCTAAATCATCAATGTTAAGCTGACCCAAAAACTGCGCCTCTTGATGATAATGTATAGAAGTACATGCAAGAGAACTTGATTTTCATGACCTTTTTTTCTTTTTCTTCCTTAAAATGGGTCTTGTTTCAGCTTATCTTGCAACCTGAAATGTTAAGCAAAGTGTGTTTAACTAATGAACATGTAAATTTTGTAAATTCAAATTGTGCAGGTGTATTAATGAGTCATTGGATTTGCCTTTCTATAAATCAAATTCATTTTTTCTTCTGTATTCCAGAAGAGATTGCTCTTTAGTAACATGGGGAAGTTTTTATCATTACTGGTAAATCTTATGTTTATATATTCATTTGCTTAAAAAGTCTGCATCTGTCTCAGTGTCTCCCCGAGTTCTCTGTCAAAATCCCTCAGATGCCCAAACAATTTGGTTTTGGTAACTTGAAAGCATTGGGCACGGAGTGTCTGTTGTATGCTATTGATATTCTAGAGAAAATTAAATAGACCTTAAATAAGAGGTAAGTTTTCAAGTAATTCAGACATTTATAAGCAGCAGAGAGGAAAGCACAGATGCTGCAGATTGTTGTTCCTTTTTTTTTTTTTTTTAATAAATGCCTGATGTTCTTCCCAGTAAAAGAAGTTCTTCAATATAAAATTTTGTTTGAAAACATGCACAGAAATATTTCTCCAGAGCTTGACTTGGGTAAATGTGCTTTTGTTTGCCTTTTAACATGTAATCCTCTGCTGACACTTAGAGAATTCCAGAGATTATGAAGAAAAATCAGTGCCAGTTCATGCCAGGGCAGGCAAGTAGTCAAAATGCAGATTCTGTCTAAATTTCTTCTACACGGGGATCCAAAATGAATTATATTAATGTCAGCCAAAATGACACTGGGGTAAGTGAAACAATGACTCATTCATGGAAGTATTAAAAACTCCCCCAAGTTTGGAAGCCTCACTGCCAAATGTTGTGGAAGAGCGGGCGATGTGAAGCTAAGAGGGTACAACGAGGAGCCTAAAAGGCTTATTCGTAAATAGGGATACTTATTTAGGCTGGGAATGTGGGGAAGAGGGAGGAGAGGAAGACAGGGAAGTGTAGGCAGGCCGCGCGAGCCGGCGCGTCACTAGGCCCGCTTCGGCATCCGCACAAACCGAGCGCCGCGGGTTGTACGTGGAGGCTCGACCTCCTGCCAGACCCTTTGTCTCCGTCTGGATGCTTCCCAGCTCGCTCCGTTTGCCGGAGAAACGCTGCCGACACTTCCCCGGCCCGCAGCATTTTTGGAGGGCCGTTCCCGGCTTCCTTGGTGAAGGTCGGCCCAGCCAGCAGGTCACCCTGCCCACAGAGCGCTGAAGCTCCCGAGGGCCTGGGGGCGATGCTGGGGAGGCCTTGCCACCCCACATCTTCTGTTTCCTCAGGCCTTTAGGGACCCAGACGACACTGTCCTGAAGGGGAGAGTTGATGATATATGGCCCCTCAGGGCCTCCCCAGCCATAATACACCATAAATACAACAGCAACTCAGCCTTTGAGGAGCAGTATGTGCTTTTGCTTAAAATAAACAAACTTTGATCTAAAACATTGTATCTTTTGAAGTGCTTTAAGACACATAAGCTCTTCGAGCTAGCTGAATTTTGTTTTGTTGTTTCTTCGGTGACATCCCTTGCTCCAAGACCAGATATCTGCCCTGTTACTAGCCCTGCCTCACCCATTTGCTTCTACTTGCTTTCCGTTCCAGAGGAAGCGTAATAACGTTTTACATCAAACAGATGTTTCTCCTAAGCTCTACAAGTTATCTGCATCCAAAAGCACGTCTGTTTTGGGTTTTGTTTTTGTTATTATTATTATTTTTTTCCCTAGACATATCATTTAATCCAACACAAGATCTATTAGGTCTCCCAAGGAGCCTTGCTCTGTTTCTTTCTGTAGACCACCATGGCTCCTACCACCTCAGGGATTATTTTTTTCTTTGAATATTCCATTGTGCTTTGAACTTCACTTCCTTTACACATGCAGCTGTTTACTCCAGGTGAGAGTGTTTGTGAAGCCACAAAAATTCTCAGGAAAAACTCACGGAATTTGCAGGACCCGACACAGCTGCTCTGGATATGCTTTGAATATTTTTAATTGGCTTTTGCTGATGTACCGTAGCATATTTGTCTTAGACCCCTTTGAAAATGAGATCAGGTGTGCTCATTTGCATCTTACAGATGAGGCACAAATAACTTGAACTGATTTTTCCCAAAACTTACTTAGGCTGGGCTTTTGCCTTAGGACAGCTCTCTGATTCTTCATCCCCCTGTGCTGCACCCCTAGTCAGTGGTGGGTTTTTTTGGTGTGTGTTTGTTTGTTTTAAACAAATTAAGGTTTAAAACCTTCTGCAGAAAAACTGAGTGTAATAACTAGCTGCAGTAAGTGGGAAAGGCCCCAACTGCTCCAATTAGATTAGGCAGCTGATCTCCCTATGCAGTTACTGTGTATTTGGTAAAAACAGGAATAATTCTGTTTATGCATCTTTGCAAAAGACTTTCAGATTTATTGGTTAACATATGAAAATAAGCATGTCACAGCAACAGGAAACTACTTCAGAAACAGGTTAGTCCAGAAGAATGTGCTTTTGGAGTAATCAGAAGCTCAATAATCAGTCTTTCCACTTTCACTGGATGCTATTTCTGTTGCTCCAGTGACAGCACTGCAAAATGTAGCTGGAAAACCCAGTTTCTGTTGGGGAAGTGTAAAATGTCTTAGAGGTACTCTACACTGGCTGTAAATATGCTGTGTATGGCAAATATGAAGATGTTGCATTGATTGTGTTTATTTGGATATGAAGTTGATCTTGGTCATGTAAAAAAAAATGTGCAAAATGAGTGCAGGAATTAAGAGTTAGTAATAAGCATCTGCTAAACTGTTGCTTAATAAGCATCTGCTAAACTGTTGCTGTTTGTTAGAAGTTATTTTATTTTTTTATTGTGACTTCGTAAGGACAAAGGTGAAAACTTTGTTTAGAGTGGTTTTTTTTTTTTTTTTTTTTTTTTTTTTTAACCTTTCTTGCAGACCCAAGCTCTTACATACTTCCCACATGTCTCATATTGTCACATAGGATTTAGGACGTGTCATCTTTCTGTTTTTGCCTTGCAGTCTCTCCTTCCCCCTAGCTATATCCTTTTCAAATCTTGGAGGTGAGAAGGGGCAGGCTTAGTCACGGAGGGAGTGTTTGCTCAGTGCACGCACTTGTCAAAGATGAGCAAACATTTGGAAACATTTTGCTGTGAATGGGAGATCTTTATCTGTTGCTGCACCCACGTAAGATGGGACATCTGTGTCCCAGGATGGTCTTAACTCTGTAGATGCATATATCTGCATTTAGAGTGTGGCCTTAACAGACTACTAAAGGGTCAGTTTTATTTCTCTATTTCCCAACACATACACTTCATTTTTCCACAAATTCAGTAGGAACACAAGCTATGCTGTCCCAGCCAAATTTCTGCTTTCCTCTGACTTTACAGTTCCATCACTTTTCAGTTCCATCATTTTTGCTGCCATGGGCCCAGGAGCATCCAGAAGGTGGTTCTTGCAGCACAGGCCAGGTTTCCATGACCCTCCACCCAGCTTTTGAGGTCCGTGTACAATGCCCAAAGTCCAGACTTGGAGAACATTTAGAACTGGATGTAAATGGGGCAGGCTGGGTCCTTTTCTGAAGATATTGGGTGCATAATATGCTCATAAAGGAATATGGATACTCTTACCAAGGACTTGGCAAGAGGAAATGCTGGGAAACACATACGTAGTGCTTCAGTACACACTTTGCACTTGGAAGGTACAAAGCAGTACCATAAAGAGATGAATTGAATAGGTTAGACCTTTTTCAAGGGCTCTTCATTTAGTTGCTTAGGTTGGATATTTTCATTCAGATAATAACAATGGTACTGTACAAGTTTGCTGGTAGAAAGCTTATTTTTTATTGGTAATATAAAGAATAGTAGAATGTTTTATTATAGTGCCATAGACCTGCTAAGAACAACAGGGGAGCTACTGGTCTTGCATAATTTACAAGTTTCCGTTTAGCTTTATTCCTGTATAGTAACTTGGGAAATAATTTTGCAAAACTGGAGCCACACCTGAATCCTGAACAGATGTGTTGATCCATGGGGTATGTATGCACAGAGCTCTGGCATCTTGGCAGTATGATTGATGTAAGTGATGCTCCTCATAATGTGAGAGAGCTCTAGCTATCACCGTTCATCAATGTCCTTTAGCGCAATAATTTCTTTTGCATGGTTTTTTGATTTTGTTTTTTCCTAATAGGCAGTAAAACAGCTAAGTGTGGCAAAAATACAGCTTCAGCTGAACCAGATGACTTCCTAATGCAAACTTTTGATACCAAAAGTTTTTATTAAAAAAAAAAAAAGTCGTCATCAAACTGTCCGCATGGTGGCACAATTACTCCACTGCCTGATTTCCCCACCCCATGTAATGATGCTCTCTTGAATGTTTATAAAAGGAAAGAGCTACCAGTCTTTGAAGTCTTTGACCTTCTCAGGTAGGCGCTATCAGGAGAACTTCACCACAATGTCACTTCTCCACTTTGGAGATTGGTAGCTTTTTCAAAACAGATTTTACTTTCTTCTCTTGACCTTGAATAAAGAAATGCTTTTATATTTGTGATTAAGCCTGTTAGTGCTTCATAAAATATTCTGTGTTTTTTGTTCTCTGTGCTAGAAACACCATGGTGCTCTCCCATTAAGGTGAAACATGGTTATGCAAACTGCAGGACACCTCAAGGGGAATATTATAAGAATGTATTGGGTACAAGATGTGACATTCGTTGTCAAAAAGGCTATGAACTGCACGGCCCTCAGCAGCTCATTTGTCAGTCAAGCAAACGTTGGTCTGGGAAAGTGCTGTGCAAACGTAAGTAGCCATTAATTTTGTGCATGTGAATTGTTCTGTGGTTCAGTAGATGATCAAGTCTCTTGGGCTTGGTGTTTGGTATAGCTGAAAGCTGTGAGGCGAAAGGTGGTGGTGGTGAAAAGAAACACAGTGATCTTTTGGCTGTGATTTGTAACCTAAATACTGACAGTGTGCTTGGATATGTACGTTAGCTTCTTGCTGAAGTGCTTGCAGTTTGAAGGTGTGGCAAACATAAAGAGTGTGCTGCAAAAACCCTGTTGGCAGAGGATAGATCATGGAGCATTTAATGAGTCGGATTTGGGTCTGCAGGAACAGTTTTATGACAGAGCCAAATAGTTCTGTAAAATGTCGTCCATCTTTGGTTTTGAAAACTGGAAGAGTTTGTTTCAGATCCCTAAATGGGCTCTTGAGCTAAATGAGTTAGTGAGAGGAACGGAATAGGTAAATCACATTAGGCTAACCTGTCTGTAAATTGAAACATGACTAGTGAGAACAGTGTGAAAAATCTCATGTGGAGCATCCCTTGCTCCCCACTGAACGTTGCGAGCTGCATCTTTGTTTCTGTGCAGTGTCCCACATGCATGGCGCTCTACAGGGGGCTAGGAAGTTTCCAGAAATGCTTGTTGTCTGTTCCAGAGAAGCGCTGCCCGACCCTGTCCATGCCAACCAATGGAGGCTTCAAATGTTTAGACGGTGCTTACTTTGGCTCCAGGTGCGAGTACTACTGTTCACCAGGGTACCAGCTGAAGGGTGACCGCATAGTGACCTGCTTGGACAACAAGGCCTGGAGCGGCCGGCCAGCCTCCTGCGTTGGTGAGTGCCGGATCCGCCCACATCCCGGGAAGCCAAAAGCTTAATGTCTCCCAGTGCTGCTTCTGGGAAATCTCTGATAAAATGCTCGACAGCCATCCCCAAAGAAGAGTATTCTTCGGCTGTCTGAATTGGCTGCTGCTCATTTACATTTGTGGGTGGTAGAATAGTTGTGTGCTTAGTGTTTTCTTGTGTATGATAATTTGGTTTTCCTTGAAATGCTTGTGGCTCCGTCTAGGTTAGCAAATAGCTTTGGAGTCTCTCCACTGTGGATTTACATTCAGGGAGATTTTTAATCTGTGTTCCTGTTACTCATTATTGTCCAAATGTACAAAGAAATAATCTTGCTGCTTAGGGCCTCTTGTCTTTGCTTACAAAGACAAACCCAGTCTCTCTCAGTAGCGTAGGCTGAGGAAGAAAAACAAACCCTTAAGTTTGGGAAGGATAAATTGTTGTCCTCTCTACTCCTTGGCACTTTGAGAACCTCATCTGTTTGTAGGGTCAGGGCTCGTTGCAAATGATGCTGTGCTGAAAAGGCTACGGTAGCTGTTAATGTTGAGTCCAGAAGTGCACGATGGTTGCTACATAGGACAGGATTGCAAATCCCAAGTAACCCACTACTAACCACAGTAGTATTTGTGATAATAGTATATAGTGTGAAGACCCCTTCCTAATCTGTGTGCCCACCCAGTTCTTAGATCGTGTGTTCTGCAATTAGCAAAATATTTAGTAATAAGAAAAGCTGTTGGGGATCTGAGGCCTGTGAAAACTTCCCACTGGCCACCCTTTTGCTTGCACTGCTTAACTGCCCACTGTTTGGGGCTCACAGTGCAATCCTGAAGATCCATGTAGGAAAGGCCTCAGTTGAATATTGCTAAAGCATGTGTTCATTAAAGAAAAGCGTGGATTTTTTTTTTTCAAGAAAGTAAGTGAGTGCTAAAGGACACCTTAAGGAAGACATTACAGACCGAGAGTGTTCTGTGGTAACAAGCAGCCTGACCCCTGTCCCTCACGTTAGAGGAGAGACATCCTTCATGGCACTGAAATACCTGAGAGACAATTCAATACAGAACCAGTTGCCTTGTAAATGCCAATACATACTTGGCTAACATTTTCATTATATCCTTAATTCACTGTAACATGGATTGAAAAGGTATTTTCCAATAGCAGAGTGAAAGACTTGAGCCGCGTTTTTTCTCTTCTGAGAAGGTTTCATTTCCCAGCTGAGGCCGTGGCAAGTGGCTGTCACCACTCCAAACTCGCACCCAAGGACGAGTGCAGTGATAGGGAGTTAGCGATGCGCTTCCAGCTACGCTGCCTTGCTGGAAACAGGCTCTGCACGGGGAATCATAGATCGCCCCAGCCCTGATAACTGGGTTTCAAAACACAGAGTGGGGCCGTGCGGAGGAGGCCAGCGGAACAGAGCAGAGCTTTTCACTCAACCTTTTATGATTTCCAGGCAGCTGATTCTCTTCATCTGTGCTCGCTTTTGGCACAGAGTAGATGTTTTGAAGCAACCTCCAGCCATTGCTTAATGTCACCAGGAGTCCATAATGAGAGCGTTTTCTTTAACAGCAGATTGTTTACCTGCCTCGCTTGGATTCCTGAATAGCCACTGGACATTTAATACCATCCCTCTTTTTTTTTTTCCCCTCGAGTGCGCCCTCTCATCATCCTGAACTCACAAGCAAATAAACCTCAATGTTTAACAAACTATGAGGTAGTCAACAAGTTTTTAAATAGTTTGATGTGGTCAGTGCCACAGTGCGTAAAAAAATTAAGAGCTATTTGAAAACCTTGCATTTTTCTTCACAAAGTTACAAAGGATGCATTAAAATGTGGTATTTCACTGCTGACCTGATAAAATGCTGCCATCGCTCCAAGTGTGGAGCCAAGTATCAGCTGCTTCTTAGCAAAGAAATATCTATCTCTCCCACCTCATACTTGGAAGATTTTGGGGAGGCTTTTTTTCAGTTTTGTCACTTGATGAGTTGATGGGATATTCTCCGGTCTGCACTTAAATGATTTTTACTTTTTTTTTTTTTTTAAACCAGTCTTCCTTCTTCCAGTCCTTGGCCAAGGTGCTTCTAATATGCAGTAGTTCGCCTGCAAATTTGTACTAGCAAAAAAGGAGGGGGAAAAATAAAAGAGTTGCTGTTTGGTGCAGCACGTCCCAGTGGCCACTTGAGTTAAAGAGCCTCTTTGGGAGACAACTGCATTCTCTTGGCCTGCTGCAAAAGCCTGTTAATCCCTGAGGCTCATTTAGTGCTTGTTGAATGTTAAAAGGCATCTGAAAGGACCAAAAGAAATACTCACCTAAGTTTGGAAAGCCTTCTTTTTTCACAGTATTGCAGCAGGTAACGAGGCAGGAATGAAAGATGTTTGAGGTCACAAAATGGAAAAGTTAAGTAAATAGGTTTACTGTTTCATAAAGAAAAAAAAAAAAGATGTGTTCTGGTGTTCATTTTTGATGGCTCCACTAGCTGTAGTATGAAGTCTTTAAGATCCTTCTAGTAGGATCTACAAAGAAATCAAAAGAATCATTTACCAGTATGGTAGAAAAATAAACTTAGTGTTTTTTGTTTTTTTTTTTTAAAAAAAGGCATTTGTGACTGCCTGTTTGCAGTACTCCTGTTGTGAGTGACTTTGGTACCTCACCTATTTACCTCACGTTTCCCCGCCTCACCCACACAGTCCCTCCCCTGGCGGATTAAGCCAGGCGCGCTCTCTGGAGCCGTGTCTCAGAGAGCTGCTCTGGTCAGCAGTGGTCCTACATAGGAAATCCAAGGCAGACAATTTCCCAGGTTTCGAAGTTCTTAGGATACCATCGAAAGCCTGAAGTAGCTGGGCCAGGGCTCTCCTTAGCCAGTTAAACTGGAACAAAACATTGCTTATTGCTGCTTGGGGAATGTGAGGGTTGGTAAAATTATTGTATATATTTGATGCTTTATACTGACCTAGCCCTTTTCTGATTGCTGTTTCTTTCAAACGAAGCCACATTGTGTTTTCTATGTCTGCCTTGCAAATGGAAAACTCAGGCCTGCCTCCCTTTAAATGAGTAGCATTTTAGGGACTGTCTTCTGTTTACAGGTAAAGAGTATTCTGTCTCTATTTGTATTTTAAAGCCATCATGTTACTCCATGGATTTAGACTTAATTTGGGGCATAATCCAAGATGTGTTCAAACCCCTGAGACTAAACTTTTAAAGACATTTTCTTTTGTACCTGGTGACTGTGATGAAATTTGAGCTTGGTTCATCCACATATTTCTGCTGTTGCCAATGAGAGTGGCTGAAGAGCAGCTGTGCTTCGTCTTTATCTTCTACCGGTGCCTTTTTTCCTTCCCACTGTTCTCTTATCCCTGAATAACAGTGATACTGTTCTTGGAGACAGTTGATATTCAAAACTTACTTGGTCTACTTGTTCTTTTGCACTATGAGACACTATGAGAATGACTTGAGAAACTCATTACCAAATGCAGTAATAACACAGTGGCCACGCTCTCCAAAATACCAACTTCTGGTTTCTCTTGTCATTGCTACAGGAAATACAACCAACAGGCTCTCAGTAGAAGTGTTTCACATGTGCAGTGCACATGTGCTTAATGACCACTGCAGCTGCACAGCGAAGGAAGAGAGGCAGAGAGGGGAACAGAAAGTCCAGGCTCCTTGGGTACAATTTCATGCATCCTTTCTTAGAGCCCAGAACTAAATATAGCCTGTTAGCTTACATTGCTTTTTGACTGGGGACTACATAAACAAGTTACAACAACTACTTTTTGCTTAGTTGTTTGTATAGGGGGCTTAATCATTCTCATCTTGTACAAAAGCACACACGGAGGAGAGCAGTAGGGAAGTGTGTGTTGCATCTGCGTTGGCTGGGAGGGCGGTCAGGTGTCTAGGAGGCTGGGAAGAGATGGTCCTACTGGATGTTGACAGGTTGAGAGGTGTGGAGAAAATGAGCAGCTGGAGCAAATCTCTCTGTACACATTTATCTCATATTTGTTTCAACAGATACAGAACCACCAAGAATCCAGTGCCCAAGCGTGAAGGAGAAAATTGCAGAGCCAAATAAGTTGACAGCCAGAGTGTTCTGGGACACCCCTGAGGGAAGGGACACGGCTGATGGGATCTTGACAGAGTAGGTGGAAATCTGTAGCCATTAATATTTTCTTTTATTTCTGGATTCCTTGCTTTAGTAATTCAGCTGATGATGGCTGACAGGTCCCTGCTGTTCATTAAAGATGCTTATTAGCTGCTGTCACATGTCAAAACCCTTTAAAAAATTTTACATTTAACTGAGAAAAAAATGACAACTCGGAGGCAAATCGTTCAGGAACAAGCACACAGAAGGGTAACACGCTGTTGGTACCCTTTTGATAGCACAAATAACGTTAGCCTGTTGACTACACCTGTGAGATTTTCCAGAGCTTCCTTGTGACTCCCATCTCATAATGAGCATGTTATAGCAAGTTACCTTATAGGCATAAAGAATAGTACTGCATTGGAGGAGGCAGCAGACAATTTAGGCTCTATAAACAAAACAAATAGTGTCGCAAACCAAATCCTGTAGCTGTCTTTAGGCTTCTTCCTGCAGTAGTGCTGGCTATTAGTGATACAGAGTTCCACATTTAGCTTTAAAGGAATGCTTCTCATTTGAACCCTAAGTAGCTTTAAAAATTGGATTTAACTTAATCAGGTATAGGGCACATTCTTCAAAATCTCCCTATCAATTTTTATGGTTTAACAGTCATAATTTTCATCTATAATATGAGGATTCCTGCTAACATTAAAGGAAACTCATCCACAGTAGTGTGAGGTGCACTTCTAGTAGCATCATTGCCTCTGATTTACCATCTTCATCATGCAGGGCTTATATCAGTCTATCTGGATTACAATACTGATGAAAATTTAGAAATTCTACTTAATTTTAACCACGAGAATATAAAAAAAAGCTGTTGAAAAACACAAGCACATTGCCTTTTAATTGTTAGGTTTTAAATAATTTTAGAATGAGGAACTCGCTATGCAATTAAAAACATTGCAGTGTTAAACCTTTTATATTAATTCTGTAGTGATTAAAAACTTGCTAGAATAAAAAGTTTGATCTGAATAGCTGCTGCTTATTATCAGAAGAAATAAAATGCAGAGTATTTTTGATGAAATAATGTTTGATGAGTAGGAAAAAAAGACAGTATCTCAATTTAGACTTTGTTAAATCACTAACTCTTCCCAGCCGCAAGAGACTAACTGTTGAGTCTGCGGCAAGTTTTTTCTATATATTTTTAGAAAATCTGGTTACATTGTGATGTTGTATACAGCCTAATAATTATGTATAGTGTTTTCACTCAAAGCATTGAGTCCTGCAGTCTATTGAACACGTGAACTCCTTCATTACATAAAGAACTCAGTGGCTGAATACTGAGGGTCTGATCAAGTGAACACTCGAATTCCCCTGACGTGTTTGGCAGATAGGAACAAGCTCCCAGTGAAACTGCTGCTCTGGAATGCTAGGCTCTTCTACTGTGAAAATAAATCTCAATTTCCACTTAATTTTCTGTACATTAGTACAGCCACACTTACACTTAACAGCCAGTAAGTGCTAATTATGGAGGCAGTACAGAACTGCCATGTTTGTGATGTCCTTGCTGTCAGAGGTTGGAGGTGCTCTTCAACAGCAGCTCTATTTAGGATACAAAGTGAGGGATAAATGACACAATTTTTGTTCCTTGTATAAGGAAAAGAGCCTCGAGCTCCTTTGGGCAGTTGTGATACTTGGCTGCTTTATGAATTGTCTTGCAGGAGCAAAGCTGGCCCTGCCTGAGCTGGGACGCCGGGACGGGGGTGTTTAGCAAGTCTAAGCACGCCGACGTGGCTGCCCAGCTTCCTGCCCTGCTTGCTGCTGCTCCTCAGGCATGAAGCACAGCCAGGCACTCTCAGCATGGCACAGACAGGCCCTCGCTCCTCAGCTCTTACAGCATTATCAGCAGGAAAACGCTTGCCAGTTGATAAATTTGTTCTGTTTTATCTCCCATTTTAGCGTTATTTTGAAAGGGCTACCGCCAGGGTCACATTTTCCCGAAGGTGACCACAAAATCCAATATACTGTGTATGACAGAGCAGAAAATAAAGGCACTTGCAAATTTCTTGTTAAAGTCAGAGGTAAGAACGATATTTTAAACTATATATATAGTCACATATTTACAATTAGCTTAGTAAACAGTTTAGAAACTTTCTCATATTTTTAACTGTCTGTATATGCATAAGTTTGCATTGGTTCTGAAACTGGGAGAGGGCAGTCTTGCTTGAGAACAACTTTTCTGTGAGTCCAGTCTTCAGCCCTGAACCCCTTCCTTCCACTGGCTTCTTCACAGCATTTGTCTCATGACGTATCTGATGGAGGCTTCTCAGCTGGGACTTAGTCTGGAAAGCAAGGCTGTCCTGTGGCAAGTGCAGCTCTTTATGGGCCAGAGTTAAAATCACAGAATCACGGAATGGCTGAGGCTGGAAGGGACCTCTAGAGATCATCTAGCCCAACCCCCCTGCTCCAGCAGGGACACCCAGAGCATGTGACACAGGGTGGCATCCAGGGGGTTTTGTAAGATCTCCAGAGAAGGAGACTCCACAGCCTCTCTGGGCAGCCTGTTCCAGGGCTCTGTCACCCTCACAGGAAAGAAGTTCTTCCTCACATGGAGATGGAACTTCCTGTGTTTCAGTTTGCACCCATTACCCCTTGTCCTGTCACTGCCCACCGCGGAGAAGAGTTTGGCCCCATCCTCCCTACATTCTCCCCTTGGGTATTTGTACATGTCAATGAGATCCCCTCTCAATTTTCTCTTCTCCAGCTTAAACAGGCCCAGCTCGCTTAGTCTTTCCTTATATGATAGATGCCCCAGTTCCTTAATCAAAATCTGTAGGTCCGAGTTTCAGATCTCTTTCTGCTCCGTGACCTCTCATCACCATGATGCTGTGTGATCACACACATATATATTTGTGTCACTGTAGTTTACCTGTGTATTTGGCATTCTTTTAAAGTACTTGACTATAGGGCAGCTCATAAGGAAGACAGCAAGCAGAAATACATTTTTCTGTTGGTTTTCTACTGGCCATGCTGCTGAAGCATCAAGGTGCCTGATCCTTCTCTCTCATTTCTCTGTGTTGGTTGAAGTCAGGCGCTGTGTGAAACTAAACGCCCCAGATAACGGCTACATCAAGTGCTCAGGTGATGGGAATAACTACGGGGCCACGTGCGAGTTTTCCTGCATCGGCGGCTACGAGCTGCAAGGGAGCCCAGCTAGAGTATGCCAGTACAACCTGGGATGGTCAGGAGTGGAGCCAAGCTGTGCACGTACGTGAGTGTTACCCCTGGAAGGGCCAGTGGGAGGGCTGCAAGAGCAAAGGGTCTCGTGGACGTGAGTAAAGTGATGGAGGTATGAAACTCATCTTTGTTTTCTCTTCCCATTTAAATTTGTGTGTGGAGCATTTGCCATCTTTGGCAGCCCTTGCCTCTGATGGTCATAGTACCTTGCACTGGTAATGGTTTTTCAGCTGAAACTTCTACATGAAACTTTACATTCTAGAGTTGGAAGCCCCTAAGCTAGAACATAGCAGCAACCTGTTGCTTTCTGCTGTTTTTAGGCAATAGGGAGGAAACTTTCAAATGGATCTGTTTAAGCTATAGAGGTATATACAAAATATAGAAGCATAGATGCGCCAATGCCTTTCCTTGCTCTTAAACTCACTTGAAGGGCGAGGGGCTCCTCCCAGAGCCCCCTTTATTACAAAGCCAGTTTCCTGCACTGTTCCTGCACCAGGTACTGCACAGTTTCCAGCTCCGCTTCCTTGTTTAGAACCAGCTCCTAAGCCACCTAGCAGCAGTATTTCCAGTACTCTCCAAGCAAAAAGCCACTCTAGATTTTTTGGGTTTTTTTTTTTGTTGCAAGGCAGGGGAAGAAACGTTCCTTCACGACACGGTACTGTACTTTGGGAGAAAAATCTGCTTCCCCTCAGATGAAATTCTTAGCTTCCATGAGGCCAGTTTTACCTGTATCTTGTATCTGATCTGTATCTGTAATCACCTGTGCTCCTCTGCTTTGGGTATATTTTTGCTTTTATTTGTGCTTTTAGCAGTAGATCTGTTGTCAGCATCCTCTATAACTTATGTTTCAAATTTAATTCCAGCCATGAATATTAATGTGAACGTAAGGACTGCAGCTGCACTTCTGGATCAGTTTTATGAGAAACGGAGATTGCTAATCATTTCCACTCCTACTGCAGCCAACTTCTTCTACCGAATGCAGTTGGGAATGTTGCAGGTAAAACAGAACAGAGCTTTTTGGTTGTTTTGTTTTTTTCCCAAGTATTTTTTTCTTTAAAGGCACAAGAGGACAAGCTGATTTATTGGTGTAAATCAGCAAACCTCACCTGTTACTCTGCAACCACCAGAGACCCTGGCTGAAGTAGTACTGGTTCTGCAGTAACCCTTTTTTTATGGGTTTGAGTTTAAACACCTCCCCAGACTGTAATTCAGCTCTGCTCTGTTTGGTATTGCATCTGTTTGACCAGTCACTGAGCCTCAGGCAGTTCTCTCCCTCTCCAATGATTAATTTAATATTAATTTGTGCTCTAATGATTTAGCGGAACTCAGTCCTTCTAAAGGAGTTGAAAAGAAAACCCATCACTTCAGAGGCCACAGTTCACACAGACTTTGCAGCTGTAATGTAAAATGTGAATGGCTTTAGAAATAACTGGTGTGCAGGCAGGCACAGCACTGGAGACTTAGAAATCTTAAACATGTATCTGGTCTCCGGGAAAGCCAGTCCAGTGTATTCTTTGGCAGTGACAAGTGCTTAGGACTTGATTCCTTTTTCCCACAACTGGAAAAAAAAAAAAGTATTAATATGCATTGGCATATAAGCATGATAAGGTTTTTAACTACAGGCTTAAGTGACATTGTGTTAACAGTAAATTGAGAGGGTTTTTTTTTTCCTCCAATATATTAACTTGGCAAGCAAATTCAGTCATTGATCAAAGTGAAATTTTGTCCGTTACTTTATGGTGATCAAACAAGTTGGCATGAAAGAGAATTTTCTGCAGTTGATTTCCATTTCGCAGAGTTTGTTTTGATTGCCAAGTGAGATTATTGCTTAATAAATGCTTAATAAACTGGCATCTTTTCATTTCATTAACAATATGTTTATATTCCTCCAAGGCAGTCTCTGTGCATTGTTATTTTTAGAGTAGCTAAGAACCCATTTATTTGACATTTCTGGGAGTGAGAAGGCTTGCAGTTCAGTAAGAATTGAGAGAGCACCTAACTATGCTCTCATTTCCATCTAAATAGTCTCAGTAACATCCAGGGAACAAAACGGGAAGATTGAAATCTTTACAGACACTGGCTGCTTGCTGGGAACAACCCCCTGCTCCCTCCCTGGTAACTAACACACACGTCTCCTCCTTCTCGCATCCCCTCTAGCCAGCCCAGTGCGGTTTAGACCTTCGCCACGTTACCGTGGTCGAGCTGGTGGGCATCTTCCCAGCCCAGATAGGGCGAATTGGAGTGAAGCTGCTGCCCCCGTCGCTTGCTCTGCAACTCAGGTAACATCGGTCTTCTCTCTGCTGCTGTGTCTGCAGCTTAGCATGTAAGAGCCCACAAGCTGCCTCAGGTTTCCTTCATCTGGTTATGTGAATATACAGATTTTACTGTAACGTACATTACTGGGCGCTGGAAGGCGAATGTTCACGAGTAAGTTCCATGATTTTTAAGTTCCTTGCTAACTGACCCAAAGCAGCTGCAGATTCGTGGGCATTTATGAAAGAAGGAACTTCAGCACTTGGGAGAAAGTGTCAGCTGCTCACTTGCCCTTTAAATGTGAAATGAGCTGAAGTTCCTTGGCCCTTTGCTCAAACTGAGTGGATTCCTGAATGCAGGTGAGCTCTCTGTAGAGCCCTTTGGGATTATATGTCATGTGTTTTTTGGATTTGAATGTTGCCACTGAAAACACTTGCAGTGTGTGTCTCCGTCTGTGCTGGATCTGGTCCGTCATGACCGTCTTCGCTCACTTTGCAAGGACAGTCCTGAAGGAGCATCCAGTGCATCCCCACAGAGCAGCAACCACCCCCTTTCTCTGCAGGCAGCGGGGTGCTGTGTCCAGCCCGAAGGGGAAGCAGGGAGGTCCCAGAGGCAGGAATGGCACGGGCAGTATTTCAAAGGGAAAAGCACCTCAGCCTCTCCTGCTTGGCCACGACATTCAGCAGTTTTATCCAGGTGCATAAATTGCTTTGACCTGGTTTCTGGCTGGCAACCGGTTGGTTTTCCGTAGAAAGGGGGATTTCAAGTGCCAGCCTTTCCTAGGAAAGGAGGACTCCACAAGCCAAAAGTGAAGGGGTGGCTGGCAGTGCAAGTAGTGTTTGTTTAGGAAAAAAAAAAAGACCAGATGCATTTCAGACAGCATCTTCTGTGACACCTTAGCCAAAATCTGCAGATATCTTAGACAAGGGTGTGGAGTTTCTCCTCCCAAAAGAAAATTATGTCATTTTCTCAGTCTGCTGATAAGCCTGAGAGGTTTTCTTGGATTGCAAAAAACAAAACCATTTGTTCCCTAGGAAAATAGGGTGGGATCATGAAAAAATAAAAAAGTGTGTAATTCTAAGTAAAAAAAAAAGTAAAGCGTTTTTTGCGTGGTTCTGCTTTTCTGTTCTACTGTCCCTACCCACCCAAACTTCTCTACCACTCTCGTTACCTGCACCACTCTCCTCTCTCTCATCTTTAATGGAGCTCTGTTTCAGAGGTTGGTATAACCCGCTCTGCAATCACTGAAAACAGGCTGGTTCCGCAATTTATTGTGGCTTGAAGGGCCTAAGGCAAGAGCTGCTGCACTTTAACAGAACGATTTCCTTATTTTGCAGACTGTTGCTGCGAATCCCCCATTATAATTTCAACATCGTGGTGATGGACAAGCATGGAATGGACAAGGAACGCTACCCTTTCCCAGCAACACCAGCTGAGCTATTTGCACTTATTGACAATTTTCCCTTGAGGAAAGAAGAGATGAAACTGCAAGCAGAAATTGGCCAGTCATGTCCTTAACTCAGAATTACAGGGCTTTCAGTTTTCAGTGATTTTTTTTAATCCACATATTCTGCCCTTGGTGCTACACAAAGCATGGCTTTTTTAATCACTGATGTACAGATTTTTTTGTGTATTAAGTCTGTCCTGTTGGGTAGCTCTTCTGCATAGACATATGCATGATGCTTTTTTGTACTTTCAGCCGTCTTTAGAGAAATTTCTATGTAGAATTATTACCCAGTGGCATTGCTTGTACACACAGTGAAGAAATGAGGCATGTCTCCAGGAGTTTATTTTGGATTTTTCATTCAGTGTAAAATTTGAGTTTCTTTCTTACTGTTTTTAAGTCTTTTTATTAATAAAAAAATATTGTTTTGCAAACAGATAGTTGTCAAAAATTCCTCCCAGAGATAAAGCTGATGGATAGAATTCAAAAGTTGGATCAAAATACATCTCTGCAAGTCATTTAACACAGACAGTAGCCTCAAATTAAGGTGTACAGAAACTCAGCGCTGCCCTTCAGTTTTTCTATAATACAGTTCATCACAGACACAAAGCACAGCTGAAGGCAACACAAATATCTGCTGCCAGCAGCAGAGAGGAGAAAATAGCTGATGGCAGGAGGAGGAAACTCAATGCCAGAAAGAAAATGATGAAGGAACAATAGAAGATAGACAATAATTAGTAGGGCTCTTTTTTACAGTGACAGAAAACTATGCTTTTACCTGCTCCGCTCCTGCTCCTGCCTCTCATGTCCGGTGACTTGTCATAATGGAATTCCTTCCCTTCGTGTTGGAGATGGATCAGCCTGTGCATGTGCTGGTAGGGGAACGTTCTCCACAGCGAAAATTCATCAAGGATTTATCATTTCCAGAGCTGTGAAAATACTCATTTGCAAGTTATCACTTAAGAACTAATGAAAAGCTTCACTGCTTAGTTAGGAGTGTTGGGAAACACTCAAAGAAGGAAAGAGGTTTTTTTTGTTTGTTTAATTGTAGCCTGCAGTCTCACCAATAAATTGCAAAGAATATCCATCCTACGTGAAAAAATACATAAGCCAAAAACGAATGAAGAATGTGAGTTACCACTTGGGACTCTGCTCAGACTGGTATATAACTGGATACATAACTTGATGTTCTTAAAAGCAATATTCTGGTGGCTGTGCTGTTCCTTCTTCCCACTCAGAATACCCATCTTCTTTCAGCCAAATGCTTGTTGATCTTTGATTCTGAAGTAGACTTCTTAATTTTACACTCTTATGTCAGCAGGGGAACAGTTTAGCAGTATATATAATGAGATCTTTACCAAAGAAGTCGTTCACATCCTCTGAAATTACTAAATCTCAAAACAGCTGCATATGCAAGTGAAGAGTGAAAAATCAGCTCTGACATGAGCTACTTAATGAAGTGCATGGAGAGGGTCTTCTATACAGTAGGATCTGCTGCTGAAATTTCAGGAGTCTGTGAAAAACTAAACCATCAGGCACAGTGAGAGCTGGGGGATGGCGGCCTGCAGTGCTCAAGTCCAAGACAACTCAGATATAGATGCACAAGAGAAGCCATCTCCATCTGTCACAGACACCACGTGGGAGTTCCCGGCTCCCACTGGCACTGGCGGAGGTGACTGAAGATGTGACTCCCCCCTTCCCCTCGCTGCCTCTGGGGAGCTCTGCTCCGCCACGTGCTCAAGGCACAGAGCTACACGAGCTTCAAACCCCTGTGCACAAAGCACTTGGAGGTGCTGCCTCCTTGTGAGACAACCCAAGTACCTGTTTGACCTCACTGCTTACCTGAAAGCTGAAAAACATGTATATAACTGTACAACTAAAAGGAATGAGGAATGGCGAGGCGCTCCGCATTGCCTCCTGCCTGGAGTGTGGCACACACAGCAGGCGGGGTGGGAACGCAGCCACTGACTGTGGCCATGGCCGCAGTTTTCTGGCTCAAGCGCATTGGCATGAATGCACAAATGGACAGTTTCTCCCCTTTACTGGTAAGCAGAGAGTACTTCAATGGATTTCCGATGATTTTTGAGAAAAAAAAAAAAATTCAAGTGCCTAACTTTGCTCTGCATTACTCCAGTGAAAATCTATCTATCTGCTGCAGTCACCTGTTGCAGCTGCCTTCTGAATTGGGTGTAGAATCAGCACAGTCATTTTCACGACTAGGGGAACAGGCAGAGAGCTTAGAGACTGCTACAGTCAAGAGTGATTACAACCCGTAGGCTGAAATAAGTGGATGAAAGCACATGAGTGATTGCATTACTTGTTACAGTTCTAGATAGAATATCTACTAAAAGCTTCTGATTAATGAAAGCTGTTCTTGATTAGAAATTTTTGGCCTTTTCTGTTGCACATATTTGTGGGAAGGACTGGAACACTGAAACGTCATGTGCCATCTCTTCTGGTTTTGGAGTCAAGTCTGCTTGCACATACGGTATGCATGGATGTGGCAAATTTGTTTTTTGGGGAAGGAGTGTTTGAACAAGTTTTAGCATTTCTGGCTTTAGCCCTGCATTTATATATTCAAAATTCCAGTGATTCATCCTGTAGACTTTTAGTCTCAGAAAAAAATAATGCTGTGTCAACAAGGATGGGGCAGCCTTAGGCCTCAGACTGAGGTCAGCAGACCTACTACTGGTAAATGGTAAATAAGGTCCTACTACCAGCTATTGTGTTAAATTTCATTTGACATGCCCTTTGTTTTCCCACTCCCTCTGGGCCTCTGGGATTTCTCTTAAGCCTAACCATAGCCCTTATCCTAGACCTAAGCCAGACCTAGTCACCAGGCCTAGCGCTGGCTAAATGGCAAATAAGGTCCCAGGAGCATTCCGGATATAGTGCTGTATTTCCTTTGGCATGTCTTCTGCAGCCCCTCTCCTCCTGGGACTTGAAGCTTTCTCTCTCTTACGCCTAATCCTGAGGTCACAGGGCCTAGTGCTGCATAAATGTCAAATAATGTCCTAGCACCAGCTAGGACTAGGTATAGTGCTACGTTTCCTTTGGCATCCTGCCTTGTGTCAGGAATGGTGTCGCCAGCAGGACTAGGGAAGTGATTGTCCTACTGTGTTTGGAGCTGGTGATGCTGCCACTCTAATGCTGTGTTCTGTTTTGGGCCCCTCACTACAAGAAGGACATTGAGGTGATGGAGCGTGTCCAAAGGAGGGCAGTGAAGCTGCTGAAGGGGCTGGAGCACAGACCTTACAAGGCACAGCTGAGGGAGCTGGAATTACTTAGTCTGGAAAAGAACAGACTTAAAGGGAGACCTTATCACTCTCTACAACTACCTGGAAGGAGATAGAACAAGAGGAAATGGCCTCCAGTCGTGCCAGGGAAGGTTCAGGTTAGACATTAGGAAGAATTGCTGCACAGAAAGAGCAGTCAAGCATTGGAACCTGCTGCCCAGGGAAGTGGTGGAGTCACTGTTCTTGGCAGTGGTCAAGAAGCGCGTACATGAGGCGCTCAGGAACATGGTTTAGCATGTAGGGCTTTGAAGGGTTTACGGTTAGGCTCGATGATTCTGTGATTCTAGTACGGTTCCCATGGACCTCTAGACTCGCACTCTCTCTTAACCCTAACCCTAGAACTAACCCTAAGCCCGAGGTCACCAGGCTAGTGCTGGCTAAATGATAAAGAAGGTCCTAGCATCAGCCTGAATATAGCACAAGGTTTCCTTTGGCAGGCCCCTCCTCCCCAACTCTCCATGGAGCTCCAGGCTTTCTCTTAACCCTAGCCCTAACTCTACCCCTAAAACTACTGAGATCATCAGGCTTAATGCAGGCTGAAGGGCAAATATGGTCCCAGAACCGTCTTGATATAGTGCTACGTTTCCTTTGGTGTGCCCTTTCTAGCCCCTCTAGACCCATTCAGGCTTTTCTTAAAGCATTTTTCTGCTTGGTTTGGAGTTGTTCTCTACCCCGCCCTGTAATACAGTTTCTCATAAGGTTCTGCCTTATTCCTATCTTTTTCTTTCTTTATTTGCATTAGATGTGAAACACTTTTACATGGGGCTACCAAAAGGCAGGTTCCTGCATCCATGCTTGGCTTTTAAATATCTGATGCTCAAGGCCTTGGGAATGTTCGTCTCCCACTGATCTCAGCTCGCTCTGGCTAAAGCTACACTTTGCTAGGCTTCTGGTTTAAAGATATAGGGTGCTCACCCTTTATTTACAAAAAAATAGGGAAGGCAAAGAGGTATAAAATGATTTTCCTTGATGCAGGACTGCCTGGAGAGATAATGGACCTGTAAAGAGATCTGAGACATACAGTTTTATCTGCCCATATTACCCGGTCACCTAAAATGGTTGCAAGTCCTATGGTGTTGAAGTATAGTCCGCACATCCCTTGTTCTGCATGTGTTTCCTGACCAGGATTGAATAGCCTGCACATGAGAAAACACATATTCTTCCAATTCTCTCCTACCTGGCTGCTGTTTCACAGGGGCTTGGCATTGCTGGGTTCTGCAGTAGGTTCTCTGCTTTGGAAAACACGTGCCTACTTCAGTCTCACCCTTCTGTCTTTTTCACCTTCCGAGTGTCTGAGTCCCAGCTGTCCAGAATCCTTCCTCCCGCAGAAGCAAACAGCTCCAGAAACCAACACAGTGCCCCTGGGAGCTCCCCCAGCAACAACCTGAGCAAGTGCAGTGCCCTTTAGCCCCTCCACAAGCGGCAGGTCTGCAGTGCTGTTGACTTGTCCTCCCTCTCCAAGCTGTCCGTGGCTGTTCTGGCCCCAGAGGAGGAGCTCACCTCCTTAATGTGGGGAGCAGAGGAGATCAGCTGTAGGGCTCGATGCCGCCCTCTAATCTTTCTGCTTTGGGAGTGGTAGCGCTCACGGAGGAAAAGCATGTGTAAAAGAGACTCTTTGGACAACGTGTCTGTTTCCTAGTTCTATCAGCAGCCTAAAAAATAAGGAAGACTTAGTCAAATAGAAAGATGCTGTGCAACAAGACTGAGCAAAGGAAGAGCATCTGTTATCGCTGTACCCTAGCACGTTCTGCCTCCATCCCTGAGACCTCCCATGTGCTGTCACTGGGGTCTCTGCTCTTCAGCAGTAAGCGGGAAGAGCATGCGGCTTGTGGCAAAATAATGGCAAGCTGTTCTGATGGAGTTAGTTTGTGTGCAAGCACGCAAACCTCTCCAAATCTGCCTCTGGAAAGACCCTGTGCTTGCACATTGCAAGTAAATACAGTCATATTCCTATCCCACGGCGAAAGTCCTCTCAGCACAGCTACCTTTGCAGCGCTCTCCTTCCTCTAGCAGCACCTTTCCATGGCACCTCTACAGTCGCTCTTTTCTCTCAACCTTAAGCCTAACTTTTAAAACCTTTTTTCAGACCGCTCTGCCACTGTGACTCCCATTTGTGGACACGAAATCCTCCTTGCACAACTCCCTTAGCACTGCTCTCCTTCCTCCAGCAGCCTCTTTCCACATTCTCTGTGCTCCACTCTGTGCTCTCCTTCAACCCTAACCCTAACTTCGATTTTTTTAAAGACAATGATCCCCGTTTATGGGCCAGAACATAAAGTCCTCCCAGCATAGCTCCCTTGGCATCCATCCCCTAACTTTAGCAGCCTCTTTCCACACTGTCTATGCTCTAGTGGTAACATCTGGTCTGTCCTCCTTTCCTTACCATCTGAGACTGGGACCTGGCCAGAGCCCTGGCTTCAGATTCAAAAGTTTCCTTCAAGGCCAAAAACACTTGCATGAGAACCTACAAAAGTTAGGATTTTACAAGCCTACGGTCAAGGTGGCCTAAGCAATGTGGTGGGAATACGTGTGAGTCAGCGTAAGCAGTTCTACAGGCGAGTTCTTTCACAAAGGCAGAGCCATATTCAGCTCCAAGTCAACTCTGACTTGGGCCTGCAGTTCAGGCCCTAGCACTACAGACACATCAGTGGTGTCGGCAGCTGCTGACAATTACTTCCAAAAGTTAGTATTTCTTGGGTGATTGTGTCTCTGATAGCTGTTGTTACCTGATAAGGCTTCTTTTAAAGTGCTAACAAAGTCTAGTAGCAAAAACAAACAAAAGGAAGCTGAGGACAATTTGCAAAGATGAACAGGGCAAAGGCATTTAGTATATATAATAGCTATAATGTTTCTTTGGGCTGGATCCTTCCTGATGGTTATTGAGCAGCTCAGTCAGGGCTACTTGGTGTCCATGTTCTACCTAACGGTAACTATACCCCACTCCCCTATGTATTGTTGCTTCGAGGTTATTCAAAAGGTTTTCAGACCCTTATTTAATATGTGAAGCCTAAGAGTAAGCTTTATTTTTAAGATGCTTTATTCAAGAATCATCTTCATGATTCAAGATGTATCGACCTTGAACTCTATTGATAGGCCCCAAAATGCCTGGTTTGCCACAGGGGCATGTGGAACTTGGGCTTATGGGCCGGTGCTGTTCTTGGGAAGCACAGCTGATTATTGACATCAATCATTTTTCATACCAACGGGAGCCTGCAGGAGACTGGGTTTCCCAACGTGTTGCTAGGGCACGCCACGAGAGCTATCAATCCCTCTCCAAACATATCAGTACCTGTCCATCTCCAAACACCATGAGGCCCATCCAGTTCCACACCTATTTGTATCAATATCCCAGGGATAGGTGAATACAGAATTAACAACCGAAACTGCTGAATTGTATGAATCAAAGCACCACAGAATTGTTGAGGTTAGAATGGACCTCTAGAGATCATCTAGTGCAAAGCCTGGCTCAAGCGGGGATCCTAGAGCACATCCGGGCAGGTTTGGAAGATCTCCAAAAAAGGAGAGTCCAGAACTTCTCTTGGAAGATTATTCCAGTGCTCTGTCACCCCAACAGTAAAGAATTTCTTTCCCATATGCACACGAAACCTGCTGTGTTGCAATGTGTACCCTTTGCCATGGCCTTTCGAGCCCTGTTCCTCATGGGGCTCTAGGCTTTCTCTCTGTTAAGCGTAACTCTCACCCTAACCCCAAGCCTGAGATCAACAGGAATAGTGCTGGTGTGAGAGAATTGCCCGAGAAAGGGAAAATTAGAGAAAAGGCAGGGCCTAACAGAAGTTACGGCACTACAGAGGCTTGCTGGAGGTGAGAGACAGTTACCACTTCCAGGACGGTTGGTATGTGTGGAATCTACTTCTCCACGATTCCCTTGGCAATGCGATCTGCCCTCCTAGCACATACTAGTGAGAGTAAACCAAGAGTGGAGCAGAATGGAGACACCATGGCCAAACTCTGTTGGCTTCCCTGCAGAGGTGGTAACCTGGTCCTACCATGCAGCTGATACGCCGCATAGTGCAATGTCTGGTGCTGGGCCAACAATGGTGGTGGATCAGTTCCTTCTGATGGACTTTGCTCAAACCAATACACAACTCCATCCCAAATGTTACTCACTTCCAAGGAATGACCACTCCTCACTGATCATGCTCTCTAGATTTTCAATTAACTCGGGAGACTTCTTTTAACCAATGAATAATGAAAGCAAGTATGACTAGAGTCACTTGAGCTCCACCTAAATGTAAAAGAAAATATATAAAAGGTAAACTAAGGAGGGATGTGGAAGGAAGAATGGGGTGGTAAGAACGGAAGGAGGAAGAGGAACTAAGAAAGAGGAGAGAAGGAGGACTCCATCATATCTTCTGGATCAGTTGACAGGCTGAGCCCCTTTCCTCCCCTCGGGTCAGGACACTGTCTGAGGAGACTCCTCGAGGTTGAGAGCCCTCTCCCATCTTCTGGGTGAGTGATGATTGCGCATTTGCACACTAGGCACGAGCTAAGAACCCCACACTGTAGTAGAGAATTTCCTATACCGACATCCGAAGCCTGTTTTCCAAATGTTGCATTTGAATAAATTGTGCTATTTGTGAACTCGACTACTTGTTTTGAAGGCAATCGGACTGACGGTTGATACGCTGTTTGGAATCCGGTACTGCCAGAGTTGGGTGTATAACTAACACAGTATTTGGTATCCCTGTTAAGAGATGAGTCCAGCTGCCCCTCAGCCCCTCTAACCTTTGAGGATCGGCTGGAATGCAAGGGCATTCATCTCTTACCAAATTTACCCCATTGATATGATGGAAGAAAATTTGGGAATGCTTGTGTGGAAAAAACTTTATCAAAACATTGATAAACTCTGAAAGATAGTACTCACTGCCAATATGCAGTTGAGAGAACTGCACAATTCAGCATTGACGTAGAATCTCTGAGCAAACAACTGCTCCACCTGCAGATGTTAAAAGAAGAACCAAAAAACCTTTAACGAGAAGCAAACAAGGCTGAAAATTTAACAATACCAAACAAGCAATGAAGAAACAGAGCACCTCTAACAATGGAAAAAATGGTTGATCTGGCAAAGCTGTCCAGCCAAGCCAACCAGAAAAAAAAAACAAAGTCCCTAAAACCAAAGGAATTTTAAAACACGAAACTCGGTAGCAGCTGGGAAGTGAAACCATTCAAGACTCCTCAGGTGTGCAGGGGGAATTCCTGTACGATTGGGTGTGCTGCTCAGTGAGTGGCCAGCGAGAGGACGTGGGTGGTCTGGCAAGGAATAAAAGCCAGGCACCCGTGGGAACCCTCGCAGTCAGCCCATGGCCTTATGTGGGGTGGGATGACCTTATGGGCCCATGGGACCCTACAGGCCAGCAGGGTGGCCTTTTGTGCCTTTTTTATTACTATTTTTAGCATAAATCTCCCCCAAAGTAATACGTTTTGAGTTTTCTGTAGTACCAACCTGACTTTTCTTGCCACAGCTGCTAATCCTACCCGGCCTCTCTATCAAAATGTAAATCCCGCTTAAAGGATGAATTGGGCTGGGAGGACCGAAGGAGGATTCCAGAAAGTGAGACCTGCAGTGAGAGCCATCCCTTCCCCTCTCATCTCCAGTCTCTTCACCGCAGCGCGAGTCACAGACCGCAGCATGCGGATGGATACAGGGCTGGAGGCTCCTACATCAGGCTGGAGGCACAGTCCGGTTTTGAACATGTTCTGAACAAAGAGAAGAATTGTTTTAGGCCAGAAAGAAAGTCCATGTTGTTGTCATGCAATACCTTTGGCAACAATCCTTTGCATCTGGAGAGGAAGGAGAAAAGCTGCACATCTCTAACCTAAAAGCTTAAGCCACATTCCTTGGGAGAGAAAACTTCACATTTTAATGCTGAAACACCCTTAAAAGTCTTAGCTCCTGTTCCCAGGAGTAACTTAAGTAACTTAAAGTACTTTCAAATACTCTTATGATTAAGAGAGCGGTTCCTTGCAACCCACTTTTTAACAGCAAGGTGGTGGCGTGATGGAGCTGAGGTCATGCAGCTGCAGTAGCAGGCAGTCTAGGCACTAACCTCAACTTCTGCCTCCCCTTGTGACGGCTGCTAAGTGCAGAACGTGGACAGAAGGGAAGGACGGGGGTCCCTTCCTCCTCGCAGGGCTCCTCCCCGCTGCGGCACCGCCGAGAGCAGCCAGGGCTGGAGGAGCAGGCGGGACCATTTGCCATCGCTCCTGGGCATCTCTTGGACCCGTTTCAAACAGCACTGCCAAGTACTGCATGCAAGGAAGCCCTGCTGCCAGCGCAGAGCGTTCTTGTGCATACTGAGGTACCACCGTATCTTCCACTGCTGCCCATGCACCGCTCAGAAAGTAACCGTGACCGGAGTATCCGGTTGCTTAGAGGAGCCCACACTTCCCTCGTTTACAAGGCCTTGGCATCTATCCCCCCGGACAAGCAGGGCAGAGAGAGTGCGGCAGTGCTCAACTGTACACAAGTCAGAGGCATCTTCCAGATCACCTTAAAAAACTGTCCCCGAGCAAATCTTGGCAAAATCAAAAAAAAAGGGCTTTTATGCTTATGAAATAAAAACTAACATAAAAACACGTATGGGGTAGAAGATAATCCAGGCAAAATAGCAGAGAGGAAAAAGAATGCACATCTCTGAAGACAGTATAGGCTTCTGGCATTATTCATCACATAAAAATGAAGCAACAGGTTCCCCTCAATAGAATAATATAGGATATCCCTAAAAGACAAGTTTATATACAATTTTGGAGAGACAGGGACACGTGAACATGTTTCATTATTTTAATTCTAAAATATATTACAGTGTTTTTGACAACAACTACAGACGAGTTACAGCCATCTCGGCGCACAACCCGAGGGCAGAGCGCGCAGCAGTGACGCTCCGGGCCGGGGCGCGCGGCCTCAGTTCGGGAGGGTTTGACACGCTGCCCTTCCCTTTATTGGTACTACTGTTACGTATAGGCAGCTGCAGGACTGTTACGTATAGCCAGCGGCAGGACTGCACAAGCAGCTAGCAAAAGATCCAGAGCAGAACGGAGGCAATATGAGGGTCGTGTGATATTCTCTAATGGCTGCAAGGAACAACTTCATTTGCTTCAAGCAAGCCTCAACAACTACAGCTACCCTTAAAAATGCACACTAAGTTCTCCGGAGCAGTAGGACACAAATACAAATATGTTATGGCCACAGAGCACAATTACTGATGTAGCTGATCCATATAAAGGGTCAAGATGCAGGAGGGCTAAGCTTCAAAAGCAACCCCAAAGCCACCTAAAACCAAGTTCAGATTCACTCACCAGTGCCAACATACACAGCATAATCGACACTGCATTATTACCACTTACCAGACAGCATCTGCCCACATTCGATCCCAAGAGAAAAAAATTCTTCGGCTACAGTGGTGAGGATCTGCTGAATTATGGTAAGAAACCTCACTGCAACTGAAAGTCTTACCATCCAATTTTGGAACGAATCATATCTTTTTATCGCCATTTTTATATGTTTCTTAAATGTTAATAATAATAGCAACATTAAAAAAAAAAACAAAATACCTCTAAGAAAGTTTACAAGGTGCACAGACCAGCTGTCAGGAGATGGTTAATTTTTGTCATTGTTTTAAAGTGCTAAAAAATGAATACCGTATGTTAGGAAGAAAAATCTCAGGTTTTACCTCATACAGATGAAAGTAAGTGGAGCTATTAGCTAACTGTTGCATGCTGCCTCCTTCCAGATACTTGAGATGAGCATTTAGATGCAACACTGCCTGAGACTGCTACACCAAACGGGATCTTCAGAGAAGAATTTTGTGATGAAGGCCGATGAGCTGAGCAGTGGGGTGGAGGGTTTTGTTCCTACACAGACTTAGGAACCACCTTTGCTCTCTATCCTGTGTGAACCCACAGACCAGATGGATGTTGAAACAGGGCTCTCAGCTCTTTTCTGTGCATAAGGAAGACACAAAAAGCAAAGCCAAACCTACGTAGTTCTGAAGAGTCTTTCTTTCCACTGACACTAGAGCAAACCCCAGGCATATTCTCCTCCCAATTAAATTTACTGCTTTACATGCATGCAGCTGGGCAATGTGCAGGCCCCTCAAGAAGCCCAAATTATGCCAGTCCAACTCGCTTTGTTCCCCTGCTTATCAATGTGTACTGGTGCAAGGTCAATCGCTGTGTACGTATTGGAACGTACTGGAGCTGCCGGGGCCTGATCAGGCAGCAAAAAGAAGAACAAGGAATAATAGATAAAATGCTCCTTTCACACTTTCTTAGCATGATTTGCCTTGGAGGAGACACAGAACCAGAAGCTCCCTATTGTCATGATTAAAACATACTCACCATCCCAACTCTAATCATCCAGATGGGAATCCAAGGTGAAGACACGATGTCTACAAGGCATTTATAGAAGCCAATGGGGCTCAAGTTTGCACGGGAAGGTGGCAGTAGTGCCCCTTGTAGGGCACCTGTTCTCTCCCCCTCACTCAAACGGTAAGACAACAAAGTCACAGGAGATGGGGAGACCACTTCACACACTTCTTTAGCCTGCTTTTGGCATCCACACATGCCAACGAGAGCATCAACACGTACAAGTCCCCATACAGCCTGTAAGTTGAGCAGGGAAACTCTACTTGAGCCCTTCTGCTTTCAGGAAGCAAGTCTGGACACCAACCCCTGCCGTGAGGACTTCGACAGCCTTCAGCACCAGCTCTTCTTTGTAGCCCCTGGCAATAACCACATTGTCTACAAAGGTATTTTCTGACCCCACTTGGTATTTTACAGCGATAGTTGTGCCTTCTCTTTAATGAATCAAACCCTCTGAATCTAAGCACAAGGTGGTGGTGATGGGGGGGAGAAGACAGCAGTGAAAGCCCGGAAGTTAGACTGCTAGAAAAACAGGTATCACTGTAAAACACACATTTTCACATTTTCAAAACCCACTGCAGAGGAGAGATTCTTCTTCATTGAAAACATCTTCTTTTATTTAGGACTGTCGGAAGAAACAATTTGGAAATAATAACTCTGTGTCTAATTATTCAGGACAGGAATTTATGAATTTGTGGCTAATTTCTCCTAAAACTTAGCCTTGAATAAGCCATTCACACATCTCCAATATCACAAAATACAATACAAAAGGGAAGGTTTTACCCTATTCCTGGCTCTTGTCTTTTTGTTCAGCCTGGTAACACGCCATACATGATGATGCACAAATACAGGCAATTAATTCAAATATCCGGGAAACAAGAATTCCTATCTGCAGCTAATCATTTTGCACTTTTTTCCAAACCACAGCTCATTTTTGTAAAGAAAAAGAACAGAGACATATGAGATATCACTGTGGCATTTTCCACACATCAGAATTTCTACAAATGTATCCCCGACGTCAGAAAGCAGCAAAGCTTTTCAAGCCCTGCTGGTGTTGATGCCTACGCTCGTGATCTCTCTGAGGCTTCTTGGGGGCAAAGTCTGATAGTAATTTAGTAATTCAGTAATTTAGAACTGTCACTGCTAACCTGAGACGCAACTGCACCGGGATATTCCAGATGCTGCATAATGGCAAACAGCACAGTCTTGCCTGCAATTACTTCCCTTTTGAAATTGTTCCTTTCCTATGCTGAACCTCAGGTGACACTCAAGAGTCTATTCAGAGTCTGGCCTGTATTTTTAGAAAACTCAGAGTGAGATTTTGGCCCTACAAAAGGAAATGGAGGGAATTAAAGCTAGCAAATGAGCCAGGTGACACTTTCAAGATGAGTATATTCATTATGAACTCTAAGTTGAGGCCAAAAAGCAGAAGTAAAATGGGCAGAAACTTAAGGAAAGTACAGGCTCTTTCCTTTCAAAGCAAGACAAGATTTCGCTAAAACGATAATGTTAAAAACTTTAAAAATATCATTCAAAAAGTAGCAAAAATCTTACACTCCATATTAAGTGAAAGACTTAACTCAAAATTATTTTAAGCTTTTCATTTTGGTGAGAGAGAAAGGTTTCCATTTTGGGGCCCATCTTGGAGATATTTTTTGCATTTCATAGGATCATTATGGTTGGAAAAGACCTTCAAGATCATCAAGTCCAACTGCAAACCCATCACCGCCAGGCCTGCTAAACCATGTTGCTAAGTGCCTCATCTATTTTCCCAGTTTCACCATCATAATGAAATGAAATAAACAACTGCACATTGCTTCCCTGGAGGTCTAATAGGGATTTTATCCTGAGGAATCACACAATCACATCCTTCAGTTTTAACAAGGTTTATCTTTTTAAAACAACTTCCACTAAATGAACACTAAGCTTGTGTCTCCACATCAATATAATGTTATTAATCACAAAATAAATGTTGGTTTGTGGTAAAACTCCAAGAAGACACAGACTCTGACTCTGTTAAAGAGAGAGGTCGTTTAGGTGGCAAAAGACAGAGTTGATACTTTGGGGATCCTGATGTAAAAAACCTACTATTTAGAGAAAGATAATTATGAAAAAAAAAAAGTCATAAAAACATGTGCTGAATATTTGTGCTCCACTTTAATAGTTCACTGCATTTGTGGCATAAGAAGAGAAACAGACTAGAATAAACCTGTGTCAAAATTAAAGTCTCAAAATTACTGTTGACCAACTATTGTGGTTAAGACCACCAATGACTGAACTGGCTAAAACCCTCTTTTGTTGTTAAATCCATTGTTAAACAGGAAGAAGTTTGGGGAAAAAATGTCTTCATTTAGTTCATACTTAATGTGCTTGGGCATGCCTGAACAGGATTTGACCCATTCAGAGAAATTCACAGCTGTGCAAAGTGTCCTGGCGTGTCTTTATTTGTGTCACTGTATTTGTCACTCTTCTGTTCTTGTCTTGGCTAACTATACCCAAAACCAGCATGTATTTCATCACAGCAGCTCACCAGGTGGGATATGAGAACATCTCCCCCTCGTTCAATGACGTCTGAAGGTCTTGGCTAGAACTCTCGACCGACTCAGAAACATAATGCCACCATGTTCTTGTATAAATTGTTTGGGGATTGTTAGGAATTATTTTTATTAGAGGCTCTTCATTCATGCTGAATCAAGTCTGCCTTTTGCACAGAATACCCAAAGAATGCCAGAACATTGGCACTTCATCGCAGAATCACGGAATGGTTGAGGTTGGAAGGGACCTCTACAGATCATCTAGTCCAACCCCCCTGCTCAAGCAGGGACACCTGGAGCACATGGCACAGGGTGACATCCAGGCGGGTTTGGAAGATCTCCAGAGGAGGAGACTCCACAGCCTCTCTGGGCAGCCTGTTCTAGGGCTCTGTCACCCTCACAGGAAAGAGGTTCATCCTCAGCTTACACCACTACATCTGCTGACTGTTTCTAGTGTGCAGAGCAGCGCATTGGCCTTCCTTAGGGTGCTGCTTGGTGCTAAGCCTGCTATCCAATACACTGCATAGCCCATGTTACTTGTTATCCTTCAGAAACCCTGTGCCTTCTCATCTTCCAAATACCAAAACACAGACTTGCTCTGAATCTGCTTGTACTCCGTGTCTTTTAGGCCAATTTGGACCCAGAATTAAACACATACAATAGGCATTACTTGTCAAATGAGAATCTGATCACTCCATGTTCCCTTACAGAAGATGTCCAATGGCCACACACTACTCATCAAAACAGAGAGTAAAAGCTCGGTTTCATCTCTGTGCAAGGTCAAACTTTCACTAGTTTCAAGAGAAAAATCATCTGTCCAAAAAGCCAATGTTAAAGACACGTGTGCATGAAAGTGCAGATGCATTAAAATCTCACTTGGAGCCTTAATAGCCAAGGCAAAGTGTGTAACCCTTACCCACTTTCATGTGGGCAAAGCTACAAAAGTCTGGACACCACTGAGGACATGAGCACTCTGTAGTTAAGAGTCCTTCAGAGCCTGCGTTTTCCCATGCTGGATCTCAGCATTAATATCCCCTCCACAGGAGTTCCAGGACTGTCAATCATCTTCTGCCAGAGGTGCTGCTCCTCCCCTTGAGAGTCCATCCAGTCAACCTCCTTGCCATTACTCACACCTGCCAGTTGCAAAAACACAAGAAATTTTGGCATGTTAGTAAAGAGTTTCTTAATATCCCTGTTGACTTGCTTCAACAGTGTTCCTGAAGATAATACATTTATGCCTGTCTAGGGTTTTATACTGAAAACACTTGTCCTTTTCTGCATTTCTTCTTAAGGAAGCTCTGTAAAACACTGCTGTGGCATACAGGCAGAGGTACATAAAATCCTCATCATGCCTCTGTACCACAGATTTTTTCCTAATGCATATACAGCTCTTCCAGATTACACTACTGTCAACAGAAGGCTGTTATAAGCAAAAGCTTCTCCTCCTTACTGGGATACTAATAAAAGTTTCCAGGATACTTCCAGTTCTTCACTTGGAAGATGTATAGCTGGATACTAGATTTTTCTCCCTCATTCAGTGGAGGCAAGAACTGAATTACTTGCAAGGGACACGTTGAATTCCCTCATTTTCCATTGGTCCACTATTTGCATACAGTTCTTACTCAGTAACATTACTATCCTCACATATATAAGTGCTTTGGGAAAGGAGGGAGAGCAGAATTAAAAACAAGTAGTCCCCAGCCACATGGGACCTTACCACTTCCAGTGCTCAAGCGGACACCTCCCAGGAAGATGTTACTGGAGAGTGACTCCTTGTCCCACACAGTCAACTCAAGGCAGACGTTACGTATATCCCTGGAACTCAAGCCACTAAAAGCAAACGTATGATTCCACTGGGGATTCACATTCTTCTTTATTATGGGGGTTTTGTGTTTTGTAGCTTTGTTGTCATCTGGGAGCAGGTACCTGGAAGACAAAAAAAATCAAATGGTAAGTGGGATATCATGTAATATTCACAAATAGTTACAGCCATGTTCAGGCCCAAACAGAATCAGGAACCAATTTTCCCACTAAAACTAAAATAAACATTTATATGAAATACACATTTTGCATTTGACTCTCTTTCTTTCTTACATTTATAATGTCTGTATCACCAACAGAAACTGAACTTAGGTCTACTTTCTCCATGTCTAAGGTATCAGCCACAAACTTTTTATTTCAGTGAGATTAAATACAGACAGAATCCAAGTAATGTTGCCTACAGATGGGACCTCTGGAGTTATCTAGTCCAGCCGCCAACCAGAACTGTGGAGCCCCTCTTCAAAGACAACAGTACCTTGTTAGTAGATGTTAGCAGATGCCTTGTTAGTAGATAATTAACCACAAGGCTGTCAGTCCTATCAGCAGATAAACAACAGAGCAGAAAAAGGAGGAGGACTGCAACCTCCCCTCCCCTCTCCCACAGAACGTCTTGTCAGAAAATCAGAAACAAAGCCAGGGTAATTACAACCCCACGGGTGGCAAGATGCTGACTGGTTGTAAGCTTTACAACACTTGTGTTAAGACAGTATAAAAAGAAGTTGGTTTGAAAATAAAGTTGTCTCACTCCGAATCCCAGACTGAGTCCGTTCCTTCACAAGGTGCAACACAGAACATGACAGAGGGGCCGCCAGGTGGAAATGGAATAATATGACAGGGAGCACTAGGAATTGGCTAATGTCCTACAGAAATACAATGGCTGTGAAGTCTGACAAACTCCCACATCTTACTTTACTAAACAAATGTTAATACTCTAGTTTCAAAATCAGAGGACTCTACAAATCTTCAGAATCTGCATCTTCCCCTTCTTCAGCAGTGTCTCCAGCTAATAGTGCAGATCAGACAGCTGCAACATCTGAACTGATTCACAGCAACCTGGTTGTGTGCTTGGCCATGACACAAGAGAGACCAATAATCCAGAGGAAACACATCCGTGTTCCACTGCACTGAATAATCCATGCAAACAATAACAGACTAGCACCAGTAAAACCTTTTCAACTATCTGGTATTTGCTCCATTTAACACCTTAAAGGAATAACTTACATTTTTGAACAATTCAATATAATAATGAGTAAAATTAACATAATTTTGTGTGCAAACACAGTTATGCCCTGCACCTAGCACTTTCTATACAGTCTGGATTTTGAATGTCCAATAAGAAAATGAATGTTTGTGTCCATTGGGTATTTGCGTACACATGCGTATAGGTATACAAGTGACAGAGAGGTTATTTTTCTTCAAAATGATAAAATCAAATCTCAAGCTGTAAGAGCAAAATTTTTAAGTCTTCTGTCAAAGAACGTATCTCATGGTTAATGTTTAACAATTATAGTTATGAGATTTACCTTTAAAATCAAAAATACACTTCTGGGGAACCCTCAGCATTTTATGTTCCTTGACATCGTACTACACGCTGAAGAGCTTTTCTAATAACTGTTAGGAAAAATATCTACTTTTGGTACAAGAGAGAAATACTTTCTCAATTAGCCTGAGTAGTTGAATCACAACAGAATTTGCTTACACACACCAAGAATATTCTCTTTCTGCACACTTCAGGTGACATCCATTAGGAAGATGGTGCCAGCTTTCATAGGTGCTCTGCTGTCTGTAATTTTACAAGGAACCCAAACACCCTTGTATTTTCCTGAAAACTGATTCTTACCCAAGAGGTAGTCTAAGAATATATGTTGTTTCAGTTACCTGGAAATGTAAATGCTACTATCAGATCAAAGATCATCTGAGTCCTACTTTACAACTTCCCGCCTTCAGGAATGACGGGTAATCACCTACCTCTCTCTGCTGACTTAACAGAAGCATTTTCTTGTACCAATAGAATGTTCTATAATAACCTGCACATTAATATACTGAATAAAAATGAATGCATGAAATAAATGTTATGCATAACATACTGGTTCTTGACCGACTGCTACCTTGCTACCACTGCAGGTTTTTCTTTTGCTACCCCACAAATTTCCTCTTTTAAGCACACCATTCCAAGGTATCAGCTGCAGCTCAGGACTGATATGCAACACACACATACATGCATGTACTGAAAAAAGTGGGGTGAGCCAAAGAATGGTTCAGTGCAGCCATTAAAAACGCCGGGATAAGGAAAATAGAACAGAAAAAAAAAAAACAGAGACCCCTTCACAAAAGTGTCAGATGTGCCTCCTGATTTCACCGCTGTTAAATTCTTAGCTTCTTTGATGAGGACTTCTAAAATACCTCCAGATGGCAAGTGAGAGTCTCTCTTTTTTCCTTTTTTAAAGCTCTTCTTTCCTACACACAAAACAAAGTAGAAACGTTATCATGAAGAAGTATATACTGCAAAACTGATTTGGAAATGTTAGTCTTTTTTGGCTAGATTCCTTCACTCATGTCCTTCAATGGAATTAAAGTATTTCTTAAGAGCAGACCCTGATTTTCCATGGTGAAGAAACAGAAAGGTAGGGGTGGGAAATCACTCCATGTTTGATAAAGAATTTGGCCATGTAACTAGCTAGTCCTTGCTAGACACAACAGGGTGCCCTAATTGAAGTCCTTTTCAAAAAACAGATATTTGTGGATTACTATGTTGAATGCAAAGAACTGTCATGTCTTGTAAACCCTAACCTCTTTTCAGGATTCATTTTGTCAGTAATGTGAAGGCAGCCCTGCATTACGAGCAAGGTGCAAATCCTCTGTCCCAAAGCTTAAAATATAGCAATAGGCATGTGTTCTTTTCGTAAGGATGCACTGCTCCATGGAGACTGTGCCAAAGGACACAGTGCTCACTGACACACTTCTGCATTTGAAGAGCAGCACGAGGACACGTGCACTTGCTGCTGCTGTGGGTTCTACGAGGCTTCACAGCAGGGACCACAGGCTGATCAGAGATGAAAATATCAGAAAAAAAAAAAAGATTAGGAGTGATGGTAGATATTAGCTTAAAAAAATGCAAGTAGTGTATATCTGGATTTTTCAGTCAATAATTAGCTTTTAACAGGGAATATCCTGGAACTTACTGCTAGCAGGTAAATTTGCTAGAACACAACGAAATAAAAACTAATGCACCTATTGAATGCCAATGACAAAAAACAACACTGTCCATAGACAGAGGCTCAGCGAACTGATTACTGTTACCACTACAAAGCAAACAGGAATTGTATTTTCCCCTGTATGTTGCTGATGAAAATAATGGCACACCCTCCCCTCTAAAAAAAAAAATTTACAGGATTCGATTATAGGAATAATATGGCAAAATTAAGCAGAAATAAAGGAACATGAAAAAAGGGGGAAAACAAGGAGCAATTAAGCAAAAAAAGTAAGCTAAAGGAAGTCTATTACTTTGATCAGGCTCACATTGTATGTAACTAACTAGTTGAACAACCACCACACAGACAACGATTTAGACTTCCTTATATGTGACTGTCCTCAATCATATTATTGACTACCTGAACTTTTTCTTAGTTAAAATCATAGCTGTGCATGAACACTTGCCTGTGCACACTCATCTCTGCTTCGCTCTGAGTTTTATGTAAGAGAAGGGAAAACAGAGCAGGAGAAACACAATTTGAATTTTCTACAGATAAAGGCAACAAATATATTTAAATACATTTTCAATCTTCTCTATTATTTAGACTTACGTGAGGAGTTTTAATACGCAGATGGATGATATATTTTGTGTTTGCTTTACCTTGAAACTGCCCTAGAGGAAGCATTAGGTTTCTCTCTGGGGGAATGTAGCGTAAAACAACTGTCAGTTCTCCTTTATACTGAAGCCCACCATCTGTTGCTACCTCCACCTGCCAGAAATAAAATGAAAAAACAGGAATCCATTTAAGCATAATTAAAATGAAATGGAGGGGGTAAATATTTTGTTGTACCAATAAGCAGTTACAGATGCTTCAATACACCAAGATGTACCACACTGCTTTAATGAGAGACATTCCCAAAGGAATATAATCACATTTTAGAAAGCTATCTGAGCTAAGGGATGCAAGATCTCAGAAGAACAAAATCGCATGGCATTAGACACTGGCTGGTGAATACACACACACATATGAGAGAGAGAGAGCCAGCCAGTATGAAGGAGTGAAGAAAAACTCACAGCATCAAACAGAAGCAAACTTAAGCCTGTTTCGGAAACATAATCTGTAACTAATTTGAGATTATTCTGATGCTCTTATTTACACTAATTAATAGCTAACTAGTTTCATATATTTTAGAAGAGTCACTTTTGGAATGGAAATGCAGGCAGGGAGCAGAGAAAGAAGATGGCAGAGCCCAGCTCTGAACTAGAAAAGATTCTTGAAAACTAATGTTATTCCCAAGGTCCTTCCCCTTTTCTATTCATGCACCACTACTACATCTTCTTGTTTTACAAATGCTTGAATCCTGCTCAGGAAGAATGCATCCAGTACTTTTCAGAGCACCTTAATTAAAAAGGTATTAGGCTTTCATTATGTTTGCTGAACTTCTATTTACGCTGTAAGAAGTTAGAAAGTAGATTTTAAAAACATTAGATGCAACACGGAGAGAACATGATATGGCAGTGAACAATGACTTCTCCCCATAAAAATAAAAGGCACTGAAAAAGAAGGTCTAAGAAAAGCTAAGGCCAGCCTTGATCAATGCTGACCACTGCTGAGACTTCTCAGACGTTCACGTTTCTGTACACATTTTAGTGCTCAGGCTTGGGTGCAAACACACAAATCTTCCTGACCCCTCATAGACCAAGAATGTCTACAAAGACAGAATGCCCTGGAATACTGAGAGAGACACCAAGGATTCGGATTGAAGCACACAAAAGGGCAAAAGACCACTCAATGCTCACTGAAGAAACAGGTTTTAAAATCTTCAACCTTTTCGCTACAGCAGCTGAACTGAGAGAACAAATAAAGCTGCAATAAAACCCTGCAAAGGGGGTTTCACTGACATTCCTGTCAGTGTCCAACAGTTCAAGCAGGAGAACCGCACGTACCTCATGAGGGTTTTGGTGTCAACGTTTTTAATTTCGTAATGCAGTCATTTGTCAGTCAGAAATAATACTCTATTTGCTGATCAGTGATCTTAGCAGCACTTCCAATTTAGAAATATTACTCGTAACATGTGAGGATATAGACAAGACCTAGTCTGTGTGTTTTCCTTGGAGAGAAAGGAGGAGTTTAAAAATCCGTTTAATGGATTTGGAAATAATCAGACTCGACCATCCAGTTAGAATGGCTGAGATCTTTAACACTTCATTACTTTTTTCTTGAGCAACAGGGCTTCACCATTTCCTGTTTTTTTTTTTTTTTTTTTTTTTGGGCAGGAGTTTAAAAAAAAAAAAAAAAGTCCGTCCACCCATCCCTCCCCCTCCACCACCACAAGACTGCAAGGAGACAACGATGACAAGATTACTGCATGATAAAAAGCTCAATCTTATACTTACATTGCATGCAAACAGTAAGCAAAACAAAAACAAAATGTCCTATTGTAATGGTGAGCACTAAGCAAATACAACAGTGACACCAGCCAGTGCTACTATAAAAATGTAGCGGCGAATTCTCCTCCAAGAGGCGACCCCAGGCAAGCCTACTGACTAGGAAGCAAGTCTGCTGGGAGTTTTATTTATGGGCTTTATGGCTTGAAAGACACGTGGCACAACCCTTATCTAGACACGCTGCTGACCATGTTGACCATCATCAGCCACTTTCTCTTCCCGATATCTCAGGTCCCTTCAGGCCGCAAAGCAAGACCTGGTCACTCTCACTAGCAGAGCTGACCGGGCAAACAGGGCATGTTCTTTCTTGCCATCTCCAAAATGCGACGCGTGCAAGTCTTACAGAAGGGACTCATTTTTATATGCATCTTCTGACAAGTTACCTACTGAGCTGCACATTTGGGACAGCTTAGGCTAGAAGTATGCCCCACAGAGTGCCATACCTGGAAAAGGCATGCAGTCATGAGACTGCAATCACATCCATCAAGGGAAGATGGAAGATAAAAACCAAACACTCCCTCCTACAGCCCCAAACACAACACTATTCCCTTAAACGTAACACAGAATAAACGAGGCATCTGAGTCTGCCTCCACATCACTTGTGCCACAATCTTGCACTTTTCTGCACTCTGAACCACTGTGTTCTTGAGAATTCTGGCTACGATAGCAGCCAACAGCTCAGGAGTCTTGAATCCTCAAGTTTACCACAGCTCCTTGAGTGGCTTCCACAAATGAACACACCGGCCTTCGCCAAAGCAGGGGGTGCCCTGGCGCCAGGAGTCACCACGGCCTCGGCCAAGTACCAGGCAGACCCGTTTCACGGGGACGCTGAGCTGCAGCCTCATCTGGCGCCTTCCTGGTCAGGGCGATGCTTCGCCACGGCTGAGAAGTGCAAAGTACTTGGAAATGAAACATGCATGTAAATGCATGTAAAGTCTTCACAAAGCCTTTAAAAGTGATATGCTTTGACTGAATAAAGACCAAGCATTATTTTTACTGCTACGTTAGACAATCATAAAGTCACCATTTTATAAACATGCTCCAAAGGAAAAATAACTAAGCCTCATTAAATTTGCTTCACTGCAGTTCCACTGGCCCCTGGAAACCCTTACCTTGGGCTGGAGCACAAACCACTCATCACCCTGATTATCAAAGTTCCAGGAATCAAACGGAATTTCCACCTCTCCAAGGAAGCTGTTGTGTCCAAATCTGTCATAGTGCCAGACAGAGATCTGCAGGGTCCTGGTTTCTAGCTGCGTGTGGCTGATGACATACTACCAAGAGAAAAAAAAAAAAAAAAACACAAAAAAGGAACCATCAGAATAAGCATAAATAATAGTTTCCATGGCGTCTTTTACAGCTCTAGCTGAATTTCACAAAGCCCACAGCAGCTAATAAATGGTGCATGAAGCAGAGATTTGTTTTCTTCACACAGATTGCTCTAGCTGAAAGGCTAAAGGAAACTGCTAACTGTAACTGCTTTCTTTGCAATCTGCATACACTGGTAATTAATGCTATTATTCTTATTGTCGCTTTCCTGTATTATCTATAGGATATTTATTGCTATAAAGGACATTATGATGCTTTTTATAGCTTTGTTATAATTTATATGCAAGAAACCTATTAGTGTCCTTTCATCCCTAAAGAGAATCTACTGAACACTACTTCCTAGCAGCAGTGCCCTACTCTCATCAATTGTACCTTCGCCTGCACTGTTCTGGAAACTACTAATCCTGTATCTGCAAAGTATTCACCAAAAGTTTAAGTTACTAAAAACTACTCCAAAGAAACATTTTATTCGAGCAAATAACACAGAAAATTATAAACATCTGGAATTCTAGCTTTGTATACCCTGTTTTTAGTAAAAGGCCCGTTAGTTCCATGAAGTCCACCCTGCCCTTGGTGCGGGCTGAGGAGACCCAGATGTTGTATTTCTTTGCATCAGGAATAACGTCTGGATGCAGACATACATCGTGCAGGAGCTCAGCTGGCTCTCCACACAAGTGGGCTATTCATATATAGATATGTCCAAGACGGTTAATCCTAGATGCCAAAAGTTACAGAGCTGTGATATTTAGCCACAGAGGAACATACAACTCAGAGAGGGAAAGATTTTCACTCCTCTTTTTAATACTAGCAACATGAGAGTTGCTCATCTACCAATAATTGAAACAAGTCCTCTTTGTCCCAGTTTGCCTTTTTAGCAAGTGGTAAGCAAAGTTGCTTGCTAACACCTTTTTTTCCTCAGTTCAGACAAGTCTTAACTTTATTACAAAGCATTTACAAATAAGGCTATAGAAGAAGCTCTCCCTCGGCAAGCAGTCTGGCCAGACCAAATGAGCACAAGTCTGTAAAAGTACTTTATAGCCAGGTTAGGCCACATATACTGGCCAGGGAACATCTATTAATTTCTATTATAAGAAACTTGTTACGACATTTCTGAAATTTTTATATATATATAAACGTTTCAGGGAAAACTAGAAAGAGGTTTTGGCTTCGTAACAGCTGGTTGGGATGATACTCGTCAACTGACAGGCAACAGAAACAGCAGCAGCCTTGAAGTCCTGGAGCCAGGGAGGCAGTGAGGGGGCGCTCGGAAACTCACCTTTCCTACCCGCACCCCTCAGCCAAGGAGGTAAATAAGCTGATCCCGAGGAGTGGGAAATGGTTTATCCTCTGTAAACTGGACCCAGGTGAAAGGTAAAGTAGCCAAGAGGCTGAGCACTCTCTGCCACCAGCCCTCCACAGGAATCTCTCACTGTTCTCTTTTGCAACAGAAAATGAATGTGACTACATCAGCTGGTGAAACTATAGTTAGCATTTTCCAGACAAAGCCATTTCTGCTTAAAAAAATTAAAAAATTAAAACCTCCCTAGAGAAATTCACATTTTACTGCAAAAGGGTATTTCCTCTTAAAAATTACTGAGATGTGAAGTTCTAACTCAGCTCTACTTCAGCATCACTTGTTAACGTAGACAAGACCTGAATAGTCTTTAAGGTGTTTTTTAATAGCTCTGGGTTTAGGTTAAATGGGAACGTCAACAGTTTTACAAGAGATCTATGGAGACCAATACAAGTTTTACCTATAAAGCGAAGACGCACAGAAAGATGCTCCCTCAATGCTGAAAGCCAGAAGTTATAGCTCATAGGCCTACTACACGTTTTTGCTTAAATATTTTCCTTTTGAGGTATACTTTCCAAATTCTAAACCCCATCCTGGAACACTGCTATGTCTATAAGCATAAACAGGACATTCATCACAGCTTATAAGAGACACACTGTTCTCACCTTGAGCGTCTCATTAAACTCCGGATTGGTGCTGTTACTTTTAATTTTAGTCTTGCGTTTACTTTGGCGGGACTTATCAGGTAAAAGGTAGGCTTTGACATAGCTGCAGACCAAGAAGCAAGTTATTAGCAGGGAACGAAAGCAACCAATTTGAACTAGAACCTGCCAGTGCTGCATCAGAAATATAAATGAGGAAATTAAATCTGGCAGACAAACTCATATACATATATAACAGAAAATATGAGAAACAGGCAAAGGTATAGTCTTTATCTAAAAACACACAGTTATATTACGCTGCTAGGACCAAAATAAGCAAAGGGCAGAGCTACTCATCCTCAGAAACGTGAAAAGCTTCCCTAACAGCAACTCTGGTATTTAATTATTGCCTGGATATATATGCCAACAATGAAAATGTAAGAGAATGAAAAACTGATACATTACATAGTTATTATTAGAGGCATACATTATTACTTCTTGATATATGAGGGAATTTACATGTTTTATGGAAAAGTGTAACAAGAAGTTCTCCGAATATCGGTCTGTGCACAGCAGTTCTATGGATGCAGGAAACCACAAAACAGCCTCCCTCCCTTCATCCAAAGCATCATCCGACTTGATATCTTACTTCAGTTTTTGTTCTAGAAGCAACATAATAACTCAGTTTTCCTGCTCATTTCTATTTTTCACCCTTCTGCAAAGATTGCCAGTGGAGAGGTTGATATCTAAGTAACTTTATAGTTTCCCCCGGTGTTGTCCTAAGAAACGTACTGAAAAAGAATTTCCCACAACATTTCCCCAAAATAACCACCCCCAAAATGCTGGTCTGGAGCAACTCCATCTCAGACTTGGTATCACAGCACCAGCTTCTGTCCCTACTGCCCTACAGGCACCTCTGCAACGCAGCAGAGAGCACCCGTAGCAGAGTCCAGAAGGAAATTAATCCATCCCTTTGCTTACGGATCTGTCCTTTGCTTCTTCTCATCCGCCACAGCCAAGTTTCTGCAACTTTTCACCAGGATGTTGAGCGCACCCGTTTTGTAGCTGTAGCTGATGCGCAGAAGGATCTCACCGCTGACCTTCACGTTGCCATAGTCACCAGTTTCACTGTATACGCTCAGCATGCTGTTAATGCTAGTCTGGAGGGGAGAGGAAAAGGGCTTAGAAGCCTGAACAAATTCAATCTGCTTTTTCATACAGCTTCAGCCCTGCAATACTGTAACATTTGTTAGGATTTTCTATGAAAACGGATATATCAAAGAATGGAAATCCAATTGCTTCTATTTGATGTAAAAGGGAATTAAAAATATACTTAATCATAGTTCAAACATCTAGAGTGTAGTTTTGTTTTGTTTTGTTTTTTACATCTAGGACTCAAATCTACTTGTAGAGATGGCTAAATCTAAATCCCAACCATTAAATTTATGTATAAACTGAAGAACAGACAGGCTACATAAATTTTAAGCTCACACGACAAGTTCCAAGGAGCTAAAAACCATCTCTCTGGCTCAGCTGTCCCCTGAATTTTTACTGCATCTCATAAAATGACTTCAGGTAGAGCCATGAAAAAAAGTGTAAGGACTTTAAAGTCTATAAGGACATATATGATCTTTGTGAAACACACAGTTACGGTCTTCAACACAAACAGAGAAACCATAAAAGTACGTTAAGCAGAGCATTCAGGAGAACTCACAGTGTCACCATCTGCTTCAGGCACATTTAAGTAGGTCCATTTTCTATCAGAACCTTCTGGGAAATTCTTTAAAGGCAGCAGTGCAAAAGGTCAAGAGAGAAGAGCATTAGATAGCTGAAATAAGAATCAGTAGGAGCAGTGATAAAGTTTTACTCACAGACAGGTAAAGAAACTGCTTGCAAAGCCATAGTGAGAAAGAACAAGAGATATCACCATATGAAAGAAATCTTAATTTCTTCCATATACGTCAGGTACCACAGAATACTTGTTTTAAGGTAACTAAATAAACAGAGCTGAACTATCTGCTGTACCAAAATAAACAAATTAAACTGCAAAACAATGAGTCAGGAGAACTGGATTTGTATCAGATTGTATTTGGATGTATCCTCCTTTATTCCTGCATGGACTCAGTTCTCGCTTAAGCTAGTCGAAAGCTAACTTTTCATGTATTTGCAGTATTGGGCCTTTGTAAGAAGCTTCAGTTTCTACAGCTCAGGAATTTGTAATGGTACATGCAAAAAAAATTAGATGTTTAAATATGTAACTGTGCGGGGAAAAAATACAGCATTAAAGCATGGGGGAACAGTAACTCTTTTAAAAAATAAATTATCCCCCAAATTAATTTTATACCTCATGTAGGAATAATAAAAGGAAAATGGGTTTTGTTTGCACTTTAGCAAAGCTGTGTTTCAGTTGGGCTTCTCCATAACTGTCCTGGAAAAGGGGTAAGGAGCAAAAGGCCTGTGCTTATACTGCTATGCACAACTGTAGAGCTGGCTGAGATGCCATGGACAGGACTGGTTCACATCACTGGGCAGTTAGCAGTGCACACGGACAAACTTGTTTTATTTCTGCCTATTCCTGACATGTTAAACTTAATTTACAACTTTCCACCCGCAGCATACATTAAAAAAGTGCTTCTACACAATGTTAGGGAATTGAATGGTTCAGTATATGGTATAAAATGCATTAGCTATCCTTTTAACACAAAAATAATTTATATAGCAACCTCAGAAACCCACGAAGTTACATCAACATAGAGGCTATGGCACTGGGACACCTCAGTTTTCTTGATGTGATAAGTCTGGACAATAATACATTAAGGTGTTTAGGAGAGGGATCAATGAAGGCTGAAGGTAAAGCTAAATACACAGTTCACATATTAGTTTCAGAAATCAAAGGCAAACACACCCTCATGCTAAGATACAGCTCCCGACCAATGTCACTTGTCATTTTTGCTCACATAAACTCTAGCAGTTTTCGAGTATCCTTACCCACTGAAATATTTGTTCTGTTAGCTTAAGTACTCATTCTCCAAAGACCCACTCTGTAATATAAGCTCTCATACTTGGTGAAAAGTACTTCATTTAGAGCCTATTCTTCATCAATAACATTATTTCATAGTGTGACATAAGAGCACACAGGGATTTCACGCACAAGCACATTATGGAAAGAACCTGTACAAGGCAGAAGGCTCCGATGTTTAGAACAAGAAGAGTAAAAGCAAAAATAAAAGAGCTTGCTCACTGAAGTAGCATGTGGTGACATTAAAAATCACGTCAGGGTCATACAAAAACAAGAGCATTGAGATGTGAGATTATCTCGGACCTACAACAGTGGAAAAGCAGGACTTTTTTTTTTTTAGGAGAAAGGTCAAAGAGACAAAATCTGTATGAGAAAGTAGAACCAGCGCAGAGAGCACAGCAAGAATATTGTCTGCAGTATTTGAAGAGAAGGCTCATTTCTTGAAATGCAAAGCCTTGACCAATGGGCCAAATAGCAAAAGCACTCAAACACCTGCACCTCTCTCATGCCTATTCAGAGGACAATATTCAATTCTGTCTACAAAACCTATGCCACCATGCAAGTGTTGGAGACCCAAGTCATACTCAACTACAGGTAAGTGGGTATAATTAAAGCAAAGTCAAACAAATTACATTTGCTCAGGTGTGATCTGGCGTGAAGTGCCAAACATCTCTGTTGTATCCTTTTTTTGAGTGTGTGTGTGAATTACACTAATTAGGAGGGAAAGTGTCTGGACACAGACACCAAAATGCTCTGTAAGAGCAATTTTCTCAGCCCTTTCTCCTCCCCAGGTAACCAAGCTCTGGTTAACACACCAGGCTCTTTGGAATTAGAGCTTAAATGGTCATTCTCTTGGCCCTCTACAGATACTACTGGAAATGCAAAAAAAGAACACAGTTTGACTGCTAGGGTCATAGACCAAAATACCTCTTCCCATTCAGCATACACGCTCCTCAGCTTTCTTCATTTTCTTCAACATTCTTACTCTACTTAGAAAGTGCTGCAGTTTACTGGTACTCCAGGTGCTCCAAGGCCCAGCAGAGAACGGCCAGAAAGGGCTCTGAACTGCCTGAAGGTGCCGGGTTGCTCACACCCTGGCTGTCATCCCAAAAACGAGCAACACAGCTGGCAGCCATAAACTAGACCATTTCAAAGGCTTTTTATCACCCTTTTATCAACTGTTTTCTTTCCCAGTGAATGACGGATTGCATAATGAACTGTGGAAGGCTGGATATTATGTGTCACGTTATGGAGAATGGGGGAAGTTGGGCTGGGGGATGGACAATGATTCCACAGAAGTGGAATCACAAACACACAGAGAGCACTTGTGTCCCAAGAACACGAAAGAGGAGCCTAAATTTTTACCATGGACACTACCCACTCTCAATACCCAAAAGGTGGAATGAGATGGAAGATCCCATCACATTCTTTTCTTTGCTCCCACCACATCAACTACACCTCTGCAAAGCTGAGTAGTCCCATACTGCAAAAACTTATGGCTTGCCCTTTCCACAGATCAAGTTGGTGTGTGGGGAAACCTGCTGCAAAATATCTTCTCCTTTCAGCATATACCACAGAAAATTGCTTTGTCTAGGATTAAAAAAGTAACAGAAAAACTATAAATAAGTGAAAGGCTTTTTCTAAAGAGCAAAACAAATGAAGATTTTTTTTTAAATGCTTTGAGAACTTGAGCTTTTAAATGCTGTGAGAATTACAACAATGTTGTTATATGGTATAATATTAAATCAATTTTGGAGAAGGAATTGGCTTATGTGAAAGGAAAAGCATATATTTCTGACTCAAGGCCTTACCGTTGATAATCCACTAGTCATATGTCCATGTCTCCTTGAATAACGAGAGGCCACTATGTCATCAATATCTTCTTCTGTCTCACCCAGGTAATCCTCAGTGAAAAAAAGAAATAGTCATTTTAGTCACTGTGTTCTGTTCTGTATTCGGCCAGCCTCTGTCACCAAGTTTGGATCCACGTATTTTTTGTTTAAGGAGGACTTGGCAGGATGCAGTCAAAACCCACATCTCTGGAGAAATTTTGATTTACATTTTTCACACCCACAAACTGTTGTATTGCCTCTTCTCATTTTAACTGAAGAAGCAATTCTGTTAACATGACCCATACTCTTTCCTTTACACTATTATATACCTAGACATTGTCTTTAAAGCAAATGATGACAGATTTGGGTCTCTGAGGAAATAGACATAGGACCAAAAAGAAAGGTATTCTCTCCAAACTGCAGTTTCTCATTTAGATAGTCAAATACTAACAGTGCTTCATAGAGAATTCTAAGGACAGATGATCACCGGTTCTTATCTGCAAGCACATATAAAAAGCTAAAATCATGGCTAACATTTAACCTCCTAATTTGTTTTACACGACAATGATTATCGTTCTCAGGAGGTGTTAGAGAACTGCAGCTACCTAATTGGTTCGTGTTGCTTATTAAACTTAGAACATTAATCTCAGGATCTCCAGTGGGGGCTATGAAATGCACATTGCCCAATTACTTCTAATAAAGCTACTGAGCATGTGATGAACACTTTTTGGTCAGGAATTCAACATAAATTTTTCTAGAGAAGGCATTCACACTGGAATATAACACAGATTTAACTGGTTATGAATAGTCCTTGATAAATACTTCCGCAGTGTGCAGATTTGGGGAGGGGCGATTTCACTACCAAAAATAAAGCAAGTTAGACAAAGAAAATATTCATTACATTATCCAGCTCATCTTCTCCTGTTTGTGTAAAGCATTTTCCCGACAGAGCTGGGAGCAAATCAGCTAAAAGCCTTTTCCCAGCTTTCCAGTGACAATTTTCAGCTAGTTATTTATCCTATTTGCATGTGACATCTCGCACCCCACTGCTACAAGCACCGGAGGACCTCAGCCTGTTCGGCCTGCAGGAGGTTGCCATTTTTCTCAGGCTGAAGGAGCTCTTGTTATTCTCATCACACGTCCTTCTTTTTGTCTCTTGTTTCAAGCACCGAAGAAGCTAAACTCCAGCAACACTATCCCTATAACAGACACCTGCATCCATAGTGAACCTAAGGCGAGACTCTGGAAGTCCTGTGAATCAACCAACCTTAAAAAACACAGTAATGCTGAAGCTGATAAATGCAATTCAACTGATTTCTTAAGAGAGTGAGACACATGGGTAGAATAAGGGCTTTATAAACCCTTTTCCTGAGAAAGCTTAAAGAGGAATTAGCCTTCTCACAGGTCCCACAGCAACTAAATTAAGGTTATGGCACAAGAGAGGTCCCCTAAGAGCAAAGAAGCTAAAGAGCTGCTGAGATCTGATAAAATGCATTTTGAATCAGCAAAAATTTCAGTTTGAGTCAGCAAAAAAACAGAAGAACTCTAAATAACAAGAAAGAGCAGAAAACCATTCTGGACTTGGCATACCTGGCGGCTGCCTCAGAGGACTCCCTAAGAACAACTAGGTCACCCTGTACCATTAGAAAAGGACATTGATGTAAGATAATTCAAGACTATTTTCTTATTTTATGCTTTCTTCTGCAGTCTTTCAAATATGTTAATCAAGAATGTATCCCTTTTCTTTGCTAGAATTGAAAAAAAATTCTTCTTTAAGTTTCTCTTCAACATGAACTCAGGTTAATCCAAGATATAGGAAGGGCTTTTTTATTTCTTTAAAAATTAATTCAAACAAAGCAATGCTGCAGAAAAACTCTCTGAGTGCTTATAGCCCAAGGAATGGATAGCAACTTCTAGCACATTATTTACCACCAACCCACAAGTATCAAATGCTACAAAACAAGGGGCAACATCTCCCATGGAAAATGCCCTTCTGGCAAGAGCAGATGTGAGAGAGTCCTTTGTTACCAGAAAAAACACTGCTGTCAGAGGGCTATGTTTTTGGTTTTGTTTTTTTAGCTACACAGTTATATTTTGAAGCTTTAAAATAAACTATAATTTGATGAATAAAAATTGGATTTTTTTTCTCCTCGGGCATGTTTAACAATGTTGGATATGTACATAAGAGGATAGGGAAGACGTGAAACATTTTAGGAAAAGTGATCCACATAGAGCAGTATGAAAGAGTTATGGGGACATGTGGGAGAAAACACTGAGTAGGAAGAATAGGTGGTAATGGTGGCAGAAAAGAAAACTGTGGCTTTATCTGACAAAAAATACACATGGAAAACGAAAAAGATTAAAGCATTTAAAGTATTTTTCAGCATGAACATTAAAATCTACAGAAGTATGAATTAACATAACTTTGAAGCACATATAACATAGTGCCTGAGCATTACTTTCAAGCTTGATTTTATTCACTTGTAAACTAAAATAAATAAATAAATAAATTAGTAAGAAACTAACTGTGACTATTCATTGGAATCATTCTACATCCATCATACTTGGAAGACGAAGCTGTTTCCAAATTGATATAAATACAAATAAAATGTATATAATGAGGGGAATATTTGTTCTATATAAATATGTTTTTATATTTATATATTTACTTTTCAACTATATTGGGTATTACATACATATATATACACACACAGAGCTGATTTCGTAAGCCTGAACAAACAAAATTTCCACCAGAAATATTTCTGACTCACCAAGTCTTGATCTAAAGCACTAGGTACAGATTTGCTTCTTATGCTCAGAGCATCCTCATTGCCTTCAGAGAAAGATTCACTCAAATCTATCTCAGACCGACTGCGATCTGGAAAATAAAAATAATGAAAATGTTCATTACAATTTGTAAAAACAAACAAACAAAACCCCTCAATTTTGCCACTATTTAATAAGTGTTGGCTCAAATGCAACATTTCTAAACAACAACAACAACAGAAAATAGTATTTCTGCAATATTTTCTGTCACACAATTTGTAACTACTGAACACCAAGATGAAAAATGGGAGAGCATATCCTATGACACTGTTCAACCTTCTGGCCAATTCTTTTTCCCCTGCACTATTTATCTGCTGCAATTCTGTTCCCTGTGGATCATACTGTTGACCAAGCTTGTGCCTTTCTCCAGCAGGTCTATGAGCCTGGGACACTGCAAAACCTATGGCACGAGCATTCACAGTGATAACCAAACCATCACTGAACTCAACAGACTCAATGTGTGTTTCTGCATTAAGCAATTACGGACACAGAAAGTATCCTTGCTGCTACTGGGGTTTCCTTTGCAGGACGGAGAAGTGAAGAAGTGTCTTGAAGAAAGATTTTCTTAGACCTCCACATAAAAATATTCTGTGCCACTGGTGTCAATCAATCACAGAAGAAAGTGGATGGAGAGAATACATTTACAACCTGCAGCATTAGTCTGGAAAGTTTTAACTGCTCATCTTCCAAGGCCCTTTGAGACCTCCCAACAACAGGAGACAAGGGCTCTGACTGAGGCCTGTTTCCAGGTTCCCTGTTGTTTTGCTCTTCATCCGTCTCCTCTGGTGACATGAGACCACTTCTTAACTACTAAAAAACCCTTCATTTTATGAGGTTACAGAAACAGACTTTTCAGGCAGAAAGCAGCAGAAGTGCCTCTGCCTAGAGCTGCAAAATGCAATATTCCCACTGATACTGTGAGAGCAAAAACCTAAGGTGAAGAACGTTATCTCCATTGATTAAATCTACGGAATATCCATAGGCTTCTGCTATAGGCTAAACTGAAATGAAAGACAGTCCTGTTGTACTTCAGAGACGAACCTGTAAAGCTGAACGCATCCTGTCAGGCTTGTAAAAAGCAGGCTGAGTGACAGAAAAGCAGAAGACAGGGGGATCCTGCCTCCTGTTTCAAATAGGAAAAGGAGGGGAATCTTCACCCACTGCTGTAAAATGTCTCTGATATCACCTTCCTGAGCAAGCCTTTACTTTACAGCCTCTGATGAAAGGAGGCAAATCTCCCAATCTACATCATGTACACCATTTTGTATATCATGTACAAAAAGCAAACAGCACGAAGATTACTGAGGGTATGATTACCATTTTTTTTCATACGTGAAATTTATTGATACACACTTGTTCAACAAGAGGGAAGACTTTTCAGAATTAACGGAAACAAATATGAGAAATCTAGATCTACTCCTTCAATGTGCACTATTAACTGGAAGTGCAGAGTCACAAGAGAAGGAATAATTCTCTGATGTGGAGCTGGCAGAAAGAAGTTAAAGCCTTGATACTTGCCTGATGATAAAGACACTCTAGAAACGGCAATGGAAGGTGTTCCAGATGATTTCCTACAGTGCTTTTTTACTAAATCTTCAGATACACTTCCACTTGCTGGAAAAATCATGCCATTTCCTAAGCCAGTGACCTGCTCAGTAAGAAAAATATAAGAAAGTATATAAAAAAAAAAAAAAGGTCAATCAGGCTACAACATAACTATTTCTATTAATTCCTGGATATGCAGAGCTCCTTTAGTATCCCATTGATTATTAAATATATTTATATTATAATCTAATCTGTACAGCACACACAAAATTTGCGTGAAGACGCAACTCCTGCATACAACTGAGCTTGCAGCTGAAGAATCAGAGCAGAACCCCTGGAATGAGAGGAGGGAAGCAAATCACTCAAAGCTACTCAGTGTTCACTTAGCTTGGCAATTAGGAAAAAAAAAAAAGAAGAAGAAGAAGAAGAAGAAAAGAAACTCTCTTGTTTTTATACCAGCATAATGATTTCTGTCAGGGCTCAACCAAAAAGACTTGAACTCATTAATCTATTTATTTTTCATTAATTTATGCTAGTGTAACTCATCAAACAAAGCCAACGTGTTTAATATCACTAGGTCTACTCCCCTTCCTGTAAAGGAATTACTGACAAAGTATCTGCTTCTAAATTAAATGCACTGGTGTTTTTTAAACAAATATAATGCACTTACTCAAGTCAGCTTGTGTGCCAGCAGGCATATATAGAATGTAAACAAAACAACTATTGATTTTTTTACAGCTCCTGAAACTGGCTCGCATATATACGGTTATTTTTCTTAGGAGGCAATATATTATTTAGAGACAATATATTATTGTCTTAAAGACAATATATTATTTAGGAATTGGAAAAAATTAACGTGTCCTCTCCTCAAGATTCTCAGTTCAAATGCTCATCAAACATTGATGAGGTATTACCTCTTAACATAAATTTCCTCACACACTTAGACCATTAAAACTTCGGATAATTCTACAGCACATTCTTGATGCGTTAGAAGGGTGACCAAGATGAATTCAGGATGGGCAACCAGGGGCGGAGCCCCACAAACAGGCTGGCTGCCTAGGAACAAAAGAGGGGCTGCATCTGGCTGAAATGAGCCAAGTCCTTCTTGGCTATGAAAGCAACTAAGGGTTGCTGCTGCATATGAGGCCATCTATATCTCAACCTACCCAGACCTACGAGTTGGTTAGAGGAATCCCGACACTCACTCTGATGCATTATCTAGCCCTCATTCTGGGTTATGCCATAATTTATGCACAGTCTAGTGTCCAAATGCAGAAAGAGATAAAATCAGTAGGACTTGGTATTTTCCAAAACTCCACTTTGAATCCAGTGGGAGCAGAGGCTGGACCTCACAGATGCCGGAAGTCCTATCTTTATTTCGAAGTGCTTTTCTAACCCTTAGTGTGTCAGAAATGCTTGCTCCTATTCCTTGTGCTTCCCACTTCAGAACTCGTGACTGATAATGTAATGCTGAACATCAAGAGCAACGTTTAGATGTAAGGAAAACATTTGCCAAACTAAAGATCACATTATAGGCAGAGCACATCAGATTCTCACTGGTCCATGAGAACTGAGGGAAAAAACAAAATCTTCTCTGTCAGCCCTGTCCTTTCTGGGCTACGAATAGATGCACCAGGGCAGATATTGGCCAAGCCACCTCATTTGGAGCCAGCTGTGCCAGTGCAGGGAGTTCTGCTCTCCGGAGCACTGCTGCATTTACCCTGCTGTAACCCGTGGTCGTGCTGCGTGCGCTCAGTGCCGGAGACCCGGGCAGGGCTGCTGCGGAAACACTGCTTCCATCCACAGGACCCACGACTCCTTCCAGGGGGCCCGGGCTGCCCTCTGCACCGCTGCTGTCCAGGGAAAGAGTGCTCCCTCTGGGGAGGAGAAGAGAGCATTACAGAATTACTGCCGCAGTGATAACGGTTGACTGCAATAACATTGCCCTGTATGAGCAGTGCTCAGTACTCTGCAAGAAAGCGGTCATCTGGCAAGAAAAGCAAAGGCAAGGGCAAATTACATTTACTTTACTTCAAGTACGTACTTCTCTTTTCAGCACTCCTACCAGAACTGCGAATCACCTAAGTATTTCAACTTAAAGCTTTATTTCCATTTGAAATTTGATTTGCAGTAAAAAAGGTGAAACCCCACTATAATGTATTTTAAAACAAAATGCAACTTCTTGGCTAGTCCGCTCTTCTCTCTTTTTCTACAATTATCAGTTTATAAATATTTTTATTTTTAATTTAGCAAAATCTGAAAAATGCTTGCAGGACAATAACAATAACTAGTAAATAAGAACTGATGTTGGAACTGCAGCTCCTTCCATAATGGGATACTAACAGAGGACAGTAACACTGAAATGTGCTGGAAAAATGCTTTGGAACTAAGAGGTTATTTTCAGCTAAAGTAAGCTTGCTTAATGAATATTTCAGATCCGAAGGCATTTTCACTCTGCTAGGCAACATTTTAATCTCGTCTTTGCTCGGTCTAACCACGTCGCGTTCTGAATAACTGCAGCAAAAATCTTTTCTACCACAATGAAAATTTCTGTTAAAAAAGCTGTTGTTCAGCTGAGAAAAAAATATTATTTAATACAGCCGCTCTTGTCTCACCACGAAATTAAGCAGTGGTCACAGACTCTGAACCCACCTTAATGGGTTATCCAAAATTAGGAATGAGAGGAAAGCACCAGACAGCTCCAATGATCACGAGTGTTGTGCGACCATTTTCGTCCATCAGTGAGCGCCCAGGACCTTTGTCCATCAGTGTGCGCCCAGGACGCACACTTCACATACATACATTGCTACCTCTTAATCTGATGAACTAGTGACCAGCAAACCATGAAAAAGTGATGCTTTTTTTGGTTCAATTTTAGTCCTATCAGGCTAGCAATCATCCATATTTTACCAAAGCTCTTAAATTTAGATGCACACACCTCCATTTCCAAATCTGTTATTGTATAGCAAGTAGCACAAATGTTGAAAACCTGAGTTTTACTACATGTCAAAACACCTGCAATAGATTGTTGCAACTTTCCGTTCTGAAAGCTGCTCTTACAGTTCCTTTTCTCACTGTGTAAACCAACGTTAATCAGTTAAACAAGGGTTTAGAAATAATAGTGGGCTGGGGGGGGGAAAAAAAAAAAGGTTTGAAAACCTTCTGCAGGAGTGGTCACAACAGACCTGCTGCACAGACCTCTCCAGTTTTATTTCAACTGGCTATCAGAAAAAGGCTTAGCTCATTCTATACACATAGACAAACATCAAAAGAAAAATATTGTTGTAAGGTGACTAAGTCGGGCATTTCCATACAGTAGAGAGGAGCTCTGCCTGATGGGGCGCTATGCCTCTCTGGAAGAATCTGAAAGTGCAATCCTATTGCTCCTGGCAGTATCCTGATGGAAGCTCCCAGGTCATTCAGCTGCAAAACAAGTAAACACTTTTGCTCAAGTAGAAATAAACCACTTGAAGAGGTGAACTCATGGCCTGGCTGCCTCTGTCCTCGGCTCAGTACAGCTGTGTTCAAACCAAAATATTTAGAAGGAATGAAAATTCTCTCTTGGACTCCCTGGGGGCAGGTGAAATACTGTCAGTTTTAGCAATGCTCCTGAAAAAGTAAAGGCAATTCCAAAAATCAGAAATATTCAGGAATCATCTAGGACAACTGCAGTATCACAAGATGTTGTTAAATTCTTTTAATTTGAAACTCAAAACAATTGTGGAGTGTGGTGTGGGAAGCTTTGTTGTTATTTTTAATAATTACTACTCAGTTCTTTAAAATCACAATAGATTAAATAGATATTTGAGGACACCTGATTTAATTAACTATTTAACAACACGTGTACAAGACAGGAATTTCATCCCTCCAGTGGAAAAAACAAGCTTCCACACACTAATATTACAAAAGTGCCACATCTTCTACAGACAGTAAAGTAAACCAGCCCCCCTAAGAGCATCTCCTGGCAACACAGTTCTGTTACCGGACACTTTGACACAGACTGCTGCTTCAGTCAGGCTGAGATGATTGGTAGAGACAGAAATTGCCATAATGACTCAACACCCTTAATTTAATAAATCCCGCCTGCTGGCTCTGGGCAAAAGCCAGAAATTGATGCTTTATGTGAAAATCCAGCAAGGCAACTGAACATAAAGGCTATTTTTAAAGGTTACGGCTTACTTCCTAGCCATCCTTCTAAGCTTGTAGACAGTGCTCATCAGGTGACTAATCCCAGCACCCTGATTCCACCTCCTAATTGCCTGATAATTTTCTTGCAGTCTTTGGCACATCAAATCTGCTGCACGAATTTCTCACAGGTTAAGTATCCTTTTGTCCTTGTAATGTCCAAGTATTGGGGAGAAGGTTGTTTAACACTGTGTAACTGCAGCACCACGGAGCACTAATGCTGGATTGCCAAGTTTCTGTCTCTTGGAGCTTTCACTCATCTCTGCTCTTAGAAAACAAAACTGAAAACAAAGCAAAGCAAAACAAATCCAGAGAGAATGCAAAAATATCAGCACTCACTGCTGGTCTCCTAAAAATTCCCACGTGAGTCTGGTTAGATACAGGAGGCCTAACTACATAAAGGAAACAATGTAGATGAAACCACACAGTGAAACACAGAGCTAAAGATGAGGCCTAGCTCTAAAGCTCATCTCACCCAGGAGTCCTACAGCAGCCAGCTCAGAACAAATCAGTGCAAATCGTCAGCTTTCAGGAAAGCTGGCGCCATTGATGTTAGACATGCTGCAGAACAACTAGTGACTTGTCTACAACTCAAAAACACAAAGGGAAACACATTTTTGCTTGAATAAAAAGATTAAAATGTGGGCTAATTAAACTTCATGATGTTCCTTTTACCCGACGCCCTTTGAAATGAACTTGCTAGGGTGTACTGAAAGTTCCCAGTGCTTCTGTAGACCTATTCAGAACCTCTCAAGAACACTCTTTAGAAACTGGAAATTTCCACGGGATCTTAGAGCAAAATGACATTATTTTTTTCAACACAGACTGCAAGATTTCTAGGTGTTTGCACCTGAGCAAAGAAATAGCTTTTACATCCAGTACAGTTTATCCAAAGAACAGGAGAAAAGTAAGCTCTTTTGGGCCTCATTTTGGAAGTGAGTCATGAAAGGAATGTTGCATGTGTCATTTTATAATGTGGTCACAGTGGCAATGACTGAGCTCTCTTAAGCTCAAAAGAACGATCAATGTAATTCCATCTGAAATAATGGGAACAATAATTGTGAAAAGAACAGGGCAACAGAGTCTTTGAAAAAAGAAATATAAATTTTAACCAATTTACTTGTCACCATCGAAGATAAACTCTAGAAACAAAGGCCCTCAGTTTTGCAACTCGAACACAGCTGGATGAATTAAAATCAGACAACAAACACTAAAGCAATCACCACCAAAACAAAAGCAGAGACAACGGGTTTGGACAGAGATCTTCTGTTTTGTTTTGTTTTTCAATACAAGTTCTGCTTCCCAGGTTGTCACAGTGCTGAGCTTTCAAAGATACAGTGCATCTCAGGGGACTGGCCCTTAGGTCAATCCCAGCGTGAGCTCTCCTTAAATATCTGCTGCTCACCTCTCCGAGCCCGGCGTTGACCTGCCGCTGCGCAGACTCTGTGTCTCAGCTTCTGAGGCTGTGGCCCTTCCATCTTCATCGTTTGTATCTGCAATTTCTCCTTTGGTAACTGCCCTGATTACTTTCCTAATGAAAAGAGGAATAAAATGTTTTAAAAGCTTCAAGTTCATTTACCAGGAAACAGCAATGTGACTGATCTACTACGATGTGCAGGTTCTACTCATTTCACCTCTCCAAACTGATTACAACTCTGTGTATAATAGTGAACAGGATGCCAAAGCTGAATGTCAAACTGACTCCTACAAAACGTAGCAGCATCATATTTACTATAAAGCTACCTCCAAGACACAGAATATCAAAACATCCTTCATACTCAACATGACTACTTCCTGCTTCGAACCACTAGTGGTTTTTTTTGGGGGAGGGGGGCCCTTATTTTTTTACAGCATATTCATGGCAAAGGCTAACCATTAAAACAAATTTTTGTTTGAGTAAGCATGTGTATTTTCTCCTAGAAAATTATACTATGTGTATGCTGCTCTTAAAAAATCTTGTATTTTCTAGAATTACACCCAACAATGCCCGGAACTTGCTACTTTCCAAAAACGTAACACCACAATCTGCTCTACAGGATGTAATCTAAAAAGATTAAAAAAAAAAAAAAACAGAGAAAGTTTTGAATAGTAGTAATATTCTTTACTGACTCATAAAAAATGATAGGATGTAAAGGTAACATATTAATGGTATAACATTGCTCATCAGTAGGAGCTGGCCTCAAAATATTTTTGTTTATACAAACTGATTCATGAGATACATGAATGTAAAGCCCGAGGGAAGAAGAAGGAGCGAGGAAGGAAGAGGAGGAATAATGAACTACTTTAACAGATGGTACAGATAATGCTTAGGAAAAGCAGGTCTACAATGGAATCACTAAAAATCATATTTTAGGCCACAAAATGGGAAAGACTGGAAAGCCCTAAAAACAGGTATCAGAAAATAAAAATAAATTCTTTTCTTATGGGCAAACATGACCTACAGATCCACGCAAAGGATTTAAATGAAGAGAGGATTAGATGTGTAGGACCAGAAAGCAAATACACTGTAGCAACTGTCAAGCTTACAGGATACACTCTGGCCTTAGGTAATCTTAGATTTCCCATTAATACAGAAACAACTGCATGTTCTCTGAAGAAACAACCAATAAAAACAGTATGGGTTCAGCTTTCAAATACTTATGAAGATGTGGGGCCAGGAGTTGCTGAGACATTACAGTAATAGCTTAGCTTATGCCTGGGCCGCTTATTTTATCTAGATTCAGGTCACTGCACCAAGTGTAGCTTTGACAAACTGTACTTCCAAATGGTTCACGGGTAACGATGTTTCTGGCATCAACTCTCCTATGAAAATGGACTTTAATGAATGCTTGCTACAGCTACCAACTAGCAAGATCCAGAGTAACAGCTAGGTCCTGCTATAATAGTTTCCTTAAACTAGTTCTTCCTTCACATTGATTTGAGAACATTGAGGCATTCAGATACTCTTTCTTTCTAACATTAAGAAGACAGAAATCACTCGAGTTAATTTCTGGAACAACAAATTCCATATGTTGCACTCCCCAGAAGTCTAGCTCTTTCTTCCTTATTCAGGAGACAGCCACGGATGTAAAAAAAAAAAAACCACCTACTTATGTTACATTTAGGAGCCATAATAAAAATGGCTCCTAATTGAAATAAAGTTTCCCAACTACCAGCCCATGTAACACTGCTCAGGATCTGAAAGTTCATGTGAATTTTCTTCCTCTTTATCCAATAATCTCAAGTTATCCTCAACACCACCTATGCAAGCACGTATTCAACATATGTGCCCGTTGAATATGACAGTAAGTGACCTCTGCTGTAACAGTATAGCCTAAATGGGATCACACATGCCACCGAGACTGCAAAATGACCAGCAACATAATCTGTTTATTCACTGTCCTGCACAGAAGGAAGGAGCACTGCTTTTATTGTTAGATTGCATTCGCAGAGCTGGAAACTAACAAAATACCTGACTGCTAAACTGAACCAGCCCTACCCATAAAAACACACGCTCAAAGTACTCTTCCTTGTATCTGCTTCTTTTGCAGACCAGGAGGGGACATTCTGTTACTTTAAAGTATAAGCAGGAAGAACCCAAGAGTAAAATTGCCTTTTTTTTTTCCTACTACCTTTGCAGTTGAAGAATAATTACTGTTGCATTTCCTAGGAGACAGTAGTCTAATTACAGCAAGCATTTAAATGAGAATTTTTTCTAACCCTGGGAAGTTTCATGTTGATGTGGAATGCTGGAGAGCCTAAAGAAATGCATGTGACCGTACACAGCTGCATTCTGATTTTTCAGTTTCCAAAAAGGAAAGTCTTTACCCTATCTTTCTAGGTCCGTTGAAGATGGATTTATGTCCATTTGTGGAGGAGGCTGATATATCTGGATGTTTTTCTGCATTCTCCTGTGGTTGATCTTTAAGCAGTCTTCCTTCATCCTTCCTGGAAACTGTATCTTCAGTGGGGAGGAGGGTGGAAATAAAAACCAGTGTTTACATAAAAAAGGGCAGCATATGTCAAACATGACCTACGCAAGTAGATGTTTCCATTTTACAATATTAAATAAAAACATATGATAAAACAGCATGCAGAATCATCTGGGAAGGTTGTTTTTGCTTTTCAATAGAAGAAAATAAATTTTACATAAACACTTTGGAATGTTGCTTGATATGAGGTGTTCTATTGAACCATACTTCTGAATTTGTCCCTGACAAAGAACATAGTTCACCACCACAGAACCTAACATATAATTTCCCAGTGTACTTTTTGTGTTAAATGAAGAAAAGCTTTCTAAATCAAAATTATTGGTTCAGCTAGGAGCAAAAGATATATAAACCATTTTTCATAAAATATTGATAAAATGTAAATATATTGTTACAAAACACAAAATAAAAGTCTAACAGGTTGCATAACATAAAACAGAGAAAACTAAGGACGTAGAGATATGCCAGTTTCGGTAACTTCTGAAGCTCACTCATATTAGAAAGATAAGCATTCTGTCAAGCAGTGTACTTACACCAAATATTTTTTTCAAGTGGTAGTAAACCATTCTTCCTTGCTAAGAACTGCCCATTGCCTTCACCTTTCAGATAAACGCACTCTCTGAAAACAGACTATTGAAATAAAAGCTCCTCTGTGCAGAGTAAAGCAGCCCAGTGGAGGGAGAAGCATCAGCATGCAGGAAAACCCCTTACCTCTTAAACCAGTGGTCCTGTGGTAATAGGCAAGGTACCAGCCTTGGCAGACTGGCCATACCCTGTTTTTTGTCCCTAATAGTTCCTAATAGTCTCACTGGGCACCTGGGAGCGCAGGGGCAATTTACTGAAGGTGGCCAGGCAGAAGGAAAGTCAGGTGAGAACAGAGAGACAGCGAGTAGTGAGAGATGTAGCCCATGCCCCAGGAGACAGCACATGAGTTAGCATTTAGCTTTCCTTGTTCGGAATTCCAAATTCCAATTTTCTTCGGAAAATTCAAAAAAAAAAAAAGAAAAATTGGAAAACTGAGAAATAAAAGGAAAATTGGAAAATTCCAAAGAAAACGGAATTATACATTTTACTCAATGCCAGGATAATTAAATGAGAGTCAAAGATGAATGGATGGTTTTTTATCTGTGTATACAGATGAACTTTTGGGGAGGAATTAATAATCAACTTTTAGAGTCTTTGCTTCCAATTGGGAACTGAATTTTCCTAAGCAGCAACCTATCACCAGAGAGATACTTCCTCTCTCTTCTATAATCTACTTTGCCTATATAATAGTCCTTCATAAATAGTGCATAACAATACCTAAGTATAAAACTAAGATTAAAATACTGATTATACTTGGCACATTCTACAGTGAAAAATAAAATACGGGTTAAGCAAAACACACTGGAAACAAGTGTTCAAAGTTTTAAGCACAAACAGCAAACTTCTCTTTGGTGGTCCTTACCGTTACCCGGGAATCTGCGAAGGATGGACTGCCTGACAACATCAGTTCCAAGGAGATGGGATTGTTTGAAGCGCTTTGCTCTCTCTTCGAAAAACCATTCACCTGTCACTATCCTCAGCTGTCTACATGGGGAAAAAGAAAAGATCCAGGAAGACGTGCACGTTAAAAAGTTTGGTCAACCAGAACTGTTGTTTAAATCTTAGGTGATCATCTACTCATCATACTCATGAGCTCTGGACACCACTTGCCTGACTGCAAAACTCAAGACAGTATGACAAATGCAGTAGAAACAAATCATCCTGCTTTGTGAATAAAAATAATTTTCAACATGTGGAAATTTACTTTGAAAAAAGTGCTCCACTGATATGTTCTTTCTCCCTCTCCCTTTGGATAGTGAGCTACTCAATTCCACAATTTCCAGAGTCTTCACGAAGACAACAGATGTGTAAACAACCACAATGGATGGAGGGAAAAATAAAAAGCGAAAACCCTGTCAAACACTCATGGATCCAACCTGGCTATATACATTTTGTTGCAAGTTCATAGGTATTTTTAACTTAACATCCTTTAAAATTTCATATCCTGTCTCTATAGTCAATCTCTTCAAATGACAGCACTGCTATGAGTTAGCTACATGCCTGAGGTTCAGAGCAATGAACTTTCGTCTTTGCTACTGTTCTGGATAATGCTGCTTTTTTCTGGGCTAACTGGAACATTTTCAAATACTCCTGCCCATACAGTAATTACAAAATCTTGTGTTGGCTCTGTTGTTTTCCATAGGTATGTTTCTGATGCTAATTGCTAGCTTTTTGGTGAACCAGTGACATTATGCTCAAACATCACCATTTCTACTGCCACACTATGTGCACCTTGTGGCTAAAAGTGACTATGTATGAATATTCCCTCCCTCCCCCCTCCCCACCCCCCCAAAAAAAAAGAAGATTTACCTTCATGTATATTCTTGCCTAGATTACAATCAGGAAAAAAACTTATTTGCTGGCCTATACTAGAAAAGAAATCATCCAGACTATTGGGCATGCAAATGATCATAGAGCCATTTAAAGCACTGATCAGTATACTCTCTCTTAAATTACCATGAGTCATGCCTGAGTGGAAAGTATGACCCAGAAAAGACAAAAAATTACAGAATAGCATCCTGTCTTGGTAAAACCATCATCTCTTCTTTCTCCTGAACCATGCATGGACATTTAAATTCTACTAAAACACGCTCAAAGAAACAAACAGAATTCAGAACACTCACCCACAAATGTGGCAATAAATCATTATTGCCTTATCCTTTTTTTGTTGTTTTTGTTTAGTTTTCTGTTTGTTTTTTAATGACTTTTGTTAAGCACAAACAGCAGGAAGGATTTATTTTACGAGAAACTATGCACTTTTTGGCTAATACAAAAAGAAGCTTTCTCTGAACGTGTGTTTTCACTACTCATTTACAGCACACATTTTTTGTGAGCTTGTTTTTTAACGTCAAGGTTTACAGGAACTCATATTGCCGACTCCTCGGCAGTGTTTGCTTTGAGAAAACCTCCACCCATTCCGCTCCCTCCAGCAAGTGCACAGAGGATTCAGAATGGTCTAATCTTAAACTTCATTGGAAGAAGCAGGTCTTTAGTAAACAAAAATAAGTCCCACAATCAATACATGAAATACAGCAAATGAAAGGAATATTGTCTTGTCCTCAAATGTTTCACCCCTAGGGTCATTTCTAACCACATTGAAAAGCTAAGAAAAAAATTCCATCAAGATGCAGCAAGTCTCAGATGGAACAAGCCTCAAACTCCACTTATATCCTGTCTCATCAATGCTCCTTTTAGTCTTGGGATCTTGAGTCCAGCTGGCAGTCCTTTTTGTGGAAAAGTTCGTATCTAACAATCATCTCTACAAAAATATCATTTTTTAATGAAATGAGAGAAAAAATACAAACTTTATACCTTTGAACTTCTACTGCATTAATAGTGGATGGGGTGCATGTAAGTGCAATTTTCATGAACAGTGAACAATTCACAGAAAAGACTAACGTTCAGAGTATCTTAATTTTTCATACATTTCAGAAATAACTGTAGAAATATTTCTTCTATAAATGAATTTAGATTCACTCTGCTTCAGACTGCTTAAACTTCTGACTTGAAGTCTGAATTTCATAATTGGATTTGGCATTCTAAGCACTAGGCCTAATCCATCTCCTAATAATATTATTTTCATGCATTTATAATTATGATAAAAAGACTAACTTTCCTGCTGAGATAACTCTTTTTTATTATTATTATGGATGTAACACAGGACTTATATAAGCCCTTTCCAACTAGGTAATCTCTCCAGTAGGAAAAGAAAGGCTGTTCACTCAGTACTGCAAATCGTAGGGTTCAGAGGTGTACAGTGACACCTAATTTGTGGTTAGTGCATGCATTTCCTTTACTTAGGCTTCCTTTTTCTGTTGGTACATAGGATATATAGTAAAAAACAAAATACATGCTACCTAAACCATCATTAGAAGGGCCCTCCAGGGTGAAGGACATATGCAGAAGTCACTAGTTTCACAAAGAAAGCAAGCAAGAGCTGTGCATTGCAATAGTAACAGCTTTTGCATGATTGCGCTTTACCATTCTTGAGATGACCAGGAAGATTTTTAAGAAAATCACGTTTAAGTAGCTAGGTTTAGGATAGAATATTTCAGCTTTCCTCTAAATCCTTAATATACATTAACACAAGCATGTAAAAAAAGTACTTTAAGGCTGTATGCTTCTTGCTCTGCAATCTCCTCCTGAACAGATTATCTCCATTAACTCACCCCTCAGTTTCAAAATGAAAAATGACCTGTGGCCTAGCCCTGTCAAGGACTTGTCTGCTTATTTTCCACTCTCACTCCTGCAAGGTAATTTCATGGTTAAATGTTCAAGTATAAAAATTTCTTCAAGTTGGAAAGCCTCAATTTTTATCTTTAAACATGTTGTTTGGAAAACAAAACAAAACAAAAATCATTGAATAAACAGGCTACCAATGCCTCACTGCTTGGCTAGCCCTCCAGCCTAACCTTCCCAGCAGAGCAGAGAGGTTTGCTGCAGCTTCCTTCCCCTCTCGTCTTGCTCGGGTACTGTCCTTGCTCCTGGGAAGTGTAACCAAGAAAAAGTTGCAAGACCCGAGGCTTGAAAAAATGTAGGCCATAGATAAACGCGCCAAAACTTCAACACGTATCTTTGTATGCATTTGATTTCACAGCATATTTTCTATAACATATAATAATTTCAGAACATTTTCCAAAGCCGGGAGGCTACTAAATTTGTGACACTATAAAAAAAGAAGCAACCCAATATTTATAAATTACAAAAAAAAACCCAAGAAAGCTAAAGCACATTCGCATACTAGGGCATTTGAAACGTCCCTATTTTCAGGCTCCTAACGTGCATAAACATACAAAGATACCCATGAATTTTAATGGCACTTTGAGACAATGTAATTATTTCTTCTCATTACAGCTCTGTTCTGCTATAAGAGCGTAGGCCGTCAAGGCATTTTGTCATGCTGAAGAACTCAATCAAAATAAACAAACTGTTCCAGACACATTCATAATGACAAACAGCGGCAGCAGCAATAAGCTTGCCAGCAGCCTCGTTGAAGAATTCTCATTTCCTTTAATCTATCACTCACACTACTCTACATGCCACATTTAAAACAAACTGACCAAATTTTGTTTTACGAAGATGCAGAATAAAGTGGCCTCGATGGAAAGCTTCTCTTACACCTATGTCTGAAAGCTAGTTGGTCCTCAGAGGCAGGGAATGGAGCAAAACCTCTTCTGTAATCAACTGTATCTCTATGCACATGCTCAATTTACGTTGTTAAAAATAAACAAGAACGGTCACTATCCACAAAATTTATCATCACACCCATAAATCTCATTCTCTACCCTCAACATCAAAACTAAGACTATGGGAGAAGACTTACCTCTCACACTTTTCATCTTTAAATTCTTTATTTTGCAGCTTTATAGCCTAGAGGGTAGTAACTCCCATGGGGGAAAAAAAAATCTGTTTCACCACATTCGAGGCAAAAAGTCTTCCTTTGTAACTGTAAATTCTAATACAATTTAATGAGCTTGGTATACATAAAAATACTGCTAGAAAAATCTAACTTTTTGCATTCAAATTTCTTTCCTCAGCTTCACAAAATGTTTTGAGGAGGTTTGTGGAATATAATTAATGTGCTGCAGTGGGCTTCTGCACCATCATATGCTGTTTTTCAGGCATGTCTGACTTAAAAGAAAAGATAAAAGAATGTTTAAAAGATTATTTTGATAGGTGGAGGGGTGAAGTCAGATACCAGTTGTTGCCACATGAAGGTGTTCTGATTGACACATAAATAGATTTTTTTAATTATTATTATTTTTATTATTATTAGTAAAAAGACTGGTATCTCAACCCTAGGGCTACCATTACACTACCATGTAATTTTTAATTTGTTTGAAAAATAACACCTTATTTTACCATTTCTTTAAAAATATGCATTTAGAAATAACCTAATCCTCAAACCAGCATTATTTGTGACTTGCCTTACATTCTTCCTAGGTTTTCTGGTAGCTGGACATAAACCCAGCATAAAATACCAGATCAATGATAGCATTTGATCACAAACTATGTGATAGAAAGTCCTTTTGTGGCATTAAATGCACCCCAACCTATGATTATGCAGGACTCAAGCTGCTCAAAAGCAAAGGTCAAAATCAAGCAACATGCAGGAAATGGCATATCTAATATTTGCACTTCCTTTTATGGCCACAAGATGTGGTTTCAGCAACCATTTTAGATTATCTGTGTGATAAGGGATCCCTTATTCAAGGGATTTCTGCAAGGGATTTTTACTCCTCAACCTGCAATAAAAAAAAATCATTGCTTCCAATAAACACACTCAATACAAGCATGAGAACTTCTTTGCTGACACGAAGTGTAATGCAGGAGGCCTTTCCAACAGTTCCAAAAGACTTGCTTCCATGCTTATACATATAATCATCTATTATGCCCACACAAATAGCAGGCATTTGCACTGGTTACCACGAACACCATCACTCGAAGGGGCACTTGGAAACATTCTTGTGGACAATTTAAGCAAAATAGCCAGGAATTAGTAGCATCAAAAACCAAGGGAGTGCACAGGGACCGCTTCTTCCTCCCATCTTTTTAGGAGTCTCAAAGTAACACCAGCATGACCTGCTTTTGCTGATGAAACAGCACAACTCGTCCTGCTACACAGGTGTCTACGCTGGTATCAACAACTGTTCATTCCTCAAGGCAGGTAAAACAAAAGGAGGGAAAGAAGTGAAAGATTAATGACACATTTTGCAAAGTCAGTAGGATGGTGTAAAAATCCAGCTTGACAGACTCAAATGCTATATGCAGATCAGTTCCACACAACTTAAAAAAAAAATTCAAAAAACTCCAAATCCCTCCTCCTTCTGCCTTTTGTTTCCTACTCATACAGCATAACTGTCTCTTAACATTGGAGTTCCATTCTGTTTTCCTTGCCTTCTGTCTTGCAGTCTGGTCGATGAGCCTATTTGCATTAACTTTATCATCTCCTCCTTCAAGCGTAATTCGAAAGGCCTAAAAATCCTGATTTTCTCTGCAGAAAAGTAAAATGAGACAGAGGAAAGTGGAACTGAACGGAGTTACACTAGAATTATTTAAATACCGATAGGTATCTTCATTAAATCCAACTCCTGAGCTCTATAAAGAAGGAAGGTTCAAAAGAGCTGGTTAGTATTCAAGCCTCACTTCCTCCAAGCTCAAGATGACTGCATCCCTATGAGCAAGAGGTGCAGAAATGGGGACAGGATGAAGAAGGAGCACTGGGATCAAACAGAAGAAAAAAGTGCAGGGACAGGTCACCTGGGAGGAATACAGGAACACTGCAACAGCATGTAAGGATAGGAATAGGAAGGTCAAGGTTAATTCTGGAGTTGAACTTGACAAGGGATATCAAAAACAGTAGGAAGGGCTTCCTCAAATACATCAGTAACAATGGGAAGAGTAGAGAAAACATGGGTGCACTGCTGAAAGGGGCAGGGACTCTAGTGATAGAGATTCACAGTCATCTTCTTTGCTTCAGTCGTTACTACTAAGACCAGCCCCCTGGAATCCCATGTTGTGGGGACAAGACAGGGAGTCTGGAGAAAGGAATACTTTCCCTTATTTGAGAACGATCGGGTCGGAGATCAGTTCGGAAAAACCCGACACCCACAGATCCAAGGAACGGGATGTATCCATGAGTGATGAGGGAGCGCATTGGCAGATGTCACTGCTAGCCCACTCTCCATCATCTTTGAAAGGTCACGGAGAACAGGGGAGGTGCAGGAGGACTGAAAGAAGGCTAATATCCCTCTAGGCCTCAGAAAGGGCAAGAAGGAGGGCCCAGGGAACTACAGGCCACCCAGACTCACTTCCATCCCTGAAAAAGTGACAGAGTAGCTCACCCTGGATGCCATCTCTAAGCATGTGAAAGGAGATCAGGAGTGGTCAAAATAGATTTGCAAAGGGGAAGTCATGCTTAACCAATCTTCACTGTTTCCCATAACATCCTCCTAGGGAAGCTCAGGAAATGAGGGACAGATGAGTGGACAGTGAGGTGGACTGACAACTGTCTGGGGCCAAGCTAAGGTTGTGATGAAGGCTGCAAAGGCCAGCTGGAGACCAAGCAGTAGCAGTGTCCCCCAGGGAGTCAGTATTGGGTCTCATCTTGTTCAACTCACTCATCAGTGACCTGGATGAGGGGACAGTCACTCTCAGCAAGTTTGCTGATGATACAAAACTGGGAGGGTGGCTGATACCCCAAAGGACTGGGGTGACATTCACAGGCTGCTGGGCAGGCTGGAGAGATGGGCAGAAAGGAACCTCATGAAGTTCAAGAAAGGCAAGTGCAGGGTCCTGCACCTGGGGAGGAATAACCCCGGGAACTACGACAGACTGTAACTGACCATACCGTTACATGTTACTGCGACCATGTCATATTTTCTAGGCTTCTGATCACCATCTTCTCTTGAACTTTCTGCAGCTGGACAACATGAAGCACACCTTGAAACGCAAAGTATGACGTGTGCCACACAAAACTGGACAAAGTACTCTGCAAAAAGCAGCACTGCATCATGTTCTTTACCGCTCATAACCCTATTTGCACACTCCTCTCTGATGCTGGACTCTTCTACAGTAGCACAAAACCGCTGATTATGTTCAGGTTTCCAATCAATACAATACTCAGATCCTTTTCTAAAAAACATCTAGATAAACCAGCATTTTTTTTTCATTCTCTGTTTCTGCAGCTGCTTATTTCGTCAGTGTAGTGCTTGCACATGCCCTTGGGGAGTCACCATCTACCTTTTCTTCAAATCAGTTCTCCAAACTGTAGGCACTGCTATGAATCCTAGCCTTGTCCTTCAGCCTGCCTGCAGCACCTCTCAGTTTCATGTCACCTGCAAGTATAAGCAACATGTTCATCTGCTGCATCTAAGTCCATAACTAAAATAAGTAAGAGCACCAAACCCACAAAAGATTCTACTCAGCACTGTTTTATTTTTTTTTTTTGAGACAGTGAAATGCTGGTAATTACTCTGAGAGCAGAGTTCCATAGTTTTCTAGGCAGCTCTGCAATCATGCTGACAAAATTTGTTTCAGGGCATAATCTCCCTTGTTTATAAGCTGATGAGAATGGCATGAGAGAACACATCCAAAGGTTTGCTGAAGTTAAGTTACAAGTCATCTACTGCTCCTCCGCTAGCCATGAGGTCTGTCACCCTATCAAGAGAAGAGATTAAATTGTTCTGGCATTATTTGTTCTCAAGATAGCTCTTACTCATCTTTCTGTCATCGCTTTTGTGCTTTCAAACAGCACAGTGATCATTTGTTACAGCATTTTTTGAGAAAGTATGCGTAAGCTGACAAAGTCAACAAATCCCTAGTTTTCCCTTTCTTCATTTCTAAAGGGTAGTACTGGGTCCATCTTTGTCATCTCACCTGCAGCCATCATTTCTGACAGACACAGAGCTGAGATCATCTCAAAAACTGGCTGAACAGAACCTCAAGAGCTCAGCCTGACCCCTACCATTTTGAAAACACCTATTCAACCACTTCAACATGTTCCATCTTAGAAGAGGTGAGAGAAACTGAACTCCAGATGTGCACCCCTACCGACTGTAAAGAGCCTAAAGCATCTAGCTAAAAACAGATATTAAGCTTATAAAGCTAAAGTTAAAAGACATAAAACCAAAACTCTGCGTCCTGCTATAGTTGTTGTTCACTAACTGACTAGGTAGCTGAAGTCTGACATTTTTACCAATTTGGGTTCCATCTCAGATGCTATTTAAGAAAAGCTTTATCTTCTGGATCTCATGAATTTGGTAGCCTATAAGAAACTCCCTCCATGTAATTATTCTTATTCTTTTTCCTTTTAAAGGATTATTTTATCGGGTTTTGTCCTTATACCATCCAGTTCTTACATGAGGTCATGTAAACTAGATTTATTAGACTATTTCCTTTCCTTCATGATTATTTTACTGAGTCAAGCTCCAAACTCCTATATTAATATTCCAATCGTGATTTATTTCTCCAAGATTTTGCCATATATGAAATAGATAATCTGGAACACATGTTAAAATGTGACATCCTGACATCCTGTGCTACAATACCTATTCTCTGCCTTTTCACCACTGCTGCCTACCTCTTCGGGTCTGCTACCTACCCCTCCCATTGCCCATATTCACCACTACAACATCAAAAAATGTGAAGATTAACTTATTCACCTCCCGTCATGTAACAATTGACTTTATCTAATGCTAAACAGCCACGTCCTTTCCAGAGGTGATGGAGGGCAGGGGAGGTGCCTGAGGACTGGAAGAAATCCAACATCACTCCAGTCTTCAGAAAGGGTAAGAGAGAGGACCCGGGAAATAACAGGCCAGTCAGCCTCGCCTCCATCCCTGGAAAGGTGATGGAGCAGCTCATCCTAGAGACCATCTCTAGGCATGTCAAGGAAAAGAAGGTGATCAGGAGCAGTCAGCATGGATTCACCAAGGAGAAGTCATCTCTGACCAAGCTGATAACCTTCTGCATTGAGGTGACCGGCTAGATGGACGATGGGAGAGCTGTGGACGTTGTCTACCTTAATTTCAGCAAAGCTTTCGACACAGTCTCCCATAGCATCTTCATAGGGAAGCTCAGGAAGCATGGACTGGATGAGTGGACAGTGAGGTGGATTGAGAACTGGCTGGATGGCAGAGCCCAGAGGGTGGTGATAAATGGGGATGAGTCTAGTTAGAGGCCCGTGGTGTCCCTCAGGGGTCAGTACTGGGCCTGGTGCTCTTCAACTCACTCATCAATGACTTGCACAAGCGCACCGAGTGCATCTTCAGCAAGTCTGCAGATGACACCAAACTGGATGGAGTGACCAACACTCCCGAGGGCTGTGCTGCCATTCAGAGAGACCTAGAAAGGATGGAGTTCTCATGAAGTTCAAAAAGGACAAGTGCATGGTTCTGAACTTGGGGAGGAATAACCCCAGGCACCAGTACAGAGTAGGGCTTGACCTGCTGGAAAGCAGCTCCGCAGAGAGAGATTTGGGAGTCCTGGTTGACAACAGGTTACCCATGGGGCAGCAAGGTGCCATCGTGGCCAAGAAGGCCAATGGGATCCTGGCCTGCATCAGCAGGAGCGTTGCCAGCAGGGCAAGGGCGGGGATCCTCCCCCTCTACTCAGCTCTGGTGAGGCCACACCTGGAGTATTGGGTGCAGTTCTGGGCTCCCCAGGACAAGAAGACATTGAGCTTCTAGAGAGGATCCCGCAAAGAGCCACAGAGATGATTAAGGGACTGGAGCATCTATCGTATGAGGAAAGACTAAGCGAGCTGGGCCTGTTTAGTCTGGAGAAGAGAAGGCTGAGAGGACATTTGATCAACATGTTCAAGTACCTGAGGGGTGAATGTAGGGAGGGTGGGACCAGGCTCTTCCCCGCAGTGGTCAGTTACAGGACAAGGGGTAACGGGTGCAAGTTGAAACACAGGAAGTTCCATCTCCACGTGAGGAAGAATGTCTTTACTGTGAGGGTGACAGAGCCCTGGAACAGGCTGCCCAGAGAGGTTGTGGAATCTCCTTCTCTGAAGATCTTCCAAACCTGCCTGGATGCCACCCTGTACCATGTGCTCTAGGTGTCCCTGCTGGAGCAGGGGGTTTAGACTAGGTCTCTTCCAACCTCAACCATTCTGTGATTCTGTGAAACATCCAAGGAGCAAATTTTATAAGTTCAGCTTTTTCCTTTCATGGGGAAAAGTTGTTCTATAAACACAGAAAAAGAACAAGGACAGAACCACAACTTGAAGTGCTTTTACACCCAGTTTTTACATCTGTTTCCTCACGAATCCCCTTACCATATTAGTTGGAATATATTGGCCTCAATGGTTTGTAATTCCGTTATTATTTATTATATCTGTGTCTAAATAATGTGAATAGATTATCATTGTTCTGGGATTGATTCTCCACCACTTTCAGGCCTTCCACCACAACAGCTTAGTATCTGCAACGCTTGCAGCTTTCTTTAGAAAGAATGAGATCTAGTTTGAACTGGAAAAAAAAAGATACTACCAAGTAGTGCAGCAAATAAAAACATCAGACAAGCCTCTCCCCTTGTGTGTCTTCTACATGTATGCTTTTGTACTAAGGGGATATAAAACACTAACAACAGCACAAGTTACTTAGAATGAGGTTATCACTAACCGAATTTAGGAAAGCTTCACAACTTACGCAATTTTGGCACACACGGAGCATTTCCACTGCCCATCGGTTCCCACGACACGACACTTGTTGCAAACTCTGAGCTTGCAGGCTTGGCACAGGTCTCCCCGGTCAAAGATTAGGCCCAGGTTTTTCTGACAGCGAACACAGACCCTGCTGCTGTCCTGCTGACAGTGGCGGTTTCCACCTTTCCTTCTCACTTCCAGCAGCTCATTTTTCAATTTCCTAGGAGAAAATACATGATTTAATTTGAAGATGTAGCTGAGTTTTGAGTGCTGTAAAGGTAAAACATCTTGCAGGTCTGGTAATACTTCTGCCTTCTCATAAACTGTATAAATTTTCTGATTAAGGTTTAGTGTCAAGGCACGAATAGGTACAACAAATATGTCTTATACATTCACTTTATTTTCAGACACATATAAGACAAGGAAGAATAAATCTACACTCCATCTGTCAGACATAATCAAGAAGCAAATAAGTAGTCTTTTGGTAGATCAGTACCACTGACTGCAGAGAGCTGAACAGTTCTGGGCCCTCTTGGCCTGTCCCTTGTCAATAATTCAAGGGATGCTGAGCCCAGGTTGCCTGCAGCTCACACCTATCTTGTGCTTCCCCAGAAGAAAAAAGATCAAATCAAATCTTTCTTGTAATTAGTGTGTGCATAGTACCACACGTGTAGAGATAGCTACGTATGTATAGGCAGCTCGGCGCTGGCTATTCAAAGAATCACTTAAAAATGCATTGAAAACTAAACAGATGTGGCACCACAGCAGAACACCACTAATTTAAAAACTTAAGACTGTCTGTTTAAATAGGGTGACTTGCATATTACTGCTTCTGCCACCGACCCTGAAGGATAAAAATACTGACATGTAAGACCTAACATGGATGCCTCTAATTCCACTGGTACACGAGTCAGGTCCTTAAAGAGAAAATAACAACATGCGAGATATAACTATCACATTTCCGATAGAAAAGGAGTGAAGATGAAGAATTAGGAAAGAAGAATTAGGAAAGAAGAAAGAAGAATTAGGAAAGAAGACGAGAAAGGCAACATTAATGTTCATTTTCCCAAATCAAGGCATTCAAGCACAGCCCCATTGTAACCCAAAACTCCTACCAACAGCTCCTTGCACTCCTATTCCTCCTCTGCATTCTAGACCTTTCCCTCCCAGAGCAGAGCTTCTAGCTCTGACCCCTGCCACACTGATCCCAGAGTCACGCAGGCTGGAGGGAAACTTTGGAAGTCACCAAATCCAAACCTGCAAAGCACAGTCAACCAGGTCCGGCTGCCCAGCGCCTTGTCTAGTTGGATTCTGAGCATTTCAAATTACGTGTTTCTGGGCATCTCTTCCAGATTTGACCATCTTTATGGTTTAAGCAAAAACAAACCAAAAACATCCTGGTATCTATCTGGAATCTCCCACTTTCCAGTTTGACCCCACTGCGTATCTTTACACTGTGCATCTCCAGGAGGAGTCTGGCTCCTTCTTCTCCCATTAAACAGCTGAAAACTACAGCAGCAACAGTCAGGTCTCTTCTGAAGGCTGAACAAATGTAGTTCCCTCAGCTTCTCCTCCTCCTCTGCCATGGACTCCCGCCCTCTAATCCAGACCTCCTCTGAACATGTTCTCTCATACTGGGGAGCCCCAAACTGTACACCAGAAGTGATCTCACAAGTGCCAAATAGAGGGCACAGTCACTATCTCCAATTGCTCATGCAGTATGTTGACAAAACCCCTATATACTCTCAACAACTCTCAATGAGGTCCTGTCCGCTCAACCTCAGGCCCCTTTCACACCAGAGAACCTTTCCAATACAACTACAGTCTCCCAATCTCTCCCGGGTTCCAGAAAAATAAAGTTCAAGCTCCTCCACTCTTTCAACCCCTTCCTGCAGTCCAACGTACCCCAGAACACTCCCTTAGCATGGCTCCTACTCAACACCTGCCAGGTTCTTCTGGATTAACCTGCCAGTGTGTTGCTGTCCTCTGTCTCAGCCCCAGTGCCTTCTTTCACACCCTCCCTATTAGTCACAAGCATCCGGAGTCTCCCCATCATGCAGCACAGCAGCTAACTGAACTGACAGGCTCTGCACACACATCATTTCAGGGGGAATTTGAAAATCTGGATACTGGCTTCACTAAAAAAAAAAATATCAGTAAAAATGCTGAAGGAAGAAAACAAATACTTTCAGAGGGCAAAACCAAAACAAGACTATGGACTGCAACCCCAGTGGAGCTTGTTCAGGTGAGTAATGACTCATTGGGGAGTAAACTCTAGGTTATTTGTGGACATATGGTCGGATTAGAGGGTTGGCTCCCATTCTGCTTTCATTGGGATCCCAGAAATAACGGTGCTCTGCAGCCGGCCGGCATGTGGATGCTCTGAAAACTTTGGAAAAGGGATGTCCAATTCCTTCAGATAGACTATGACTATCCTCTGCTCTGGCCAAGAGTGATTTCTTCTCTGTACAAGTTTCTGATTCTTGTTTTCCATACTCAAGGCCAAGAGTTTTTCTCCTGTGCCACAACCCTCAAAAGTCTATCCAGGTCTTTTGAGCATTCTTGGTGCTTTGCTAACTGTTCTTGCAGCTTGTTAACTGCTTATTATGTCTACCTACTTCCTGTAATGACATGGTTAGCTGCAAGTCCATCTCGTTTCCTTCCTCTGGCCAGGACACAGTGCCAGATGCAGCCCGGTGACCTGCACAACAGCGAAGGCAGTTTTTGCCTTCTTTTGCTTTGATAAACCTTCCAGACAAGCCCGTGTTCATCAAATAGCAAAGGTCAGTGTTCTGGGTTCAAAATCAAGACAAAATAATAATACTGCTACTGGAAGGTTCTGAACTGCATTATCTTAGCAGAGAGCTTGCATCCACCTATCTGAACCACAACTGTCATGGAGTGTCTTTTAGCATTTGTGAAGCCATCTAAGTATCGCTGCACTGCGGCCATTTAAATTTCACTAAATATCATCAAACATTGACAAAGTGCTTGGTGATATCCTGCCTCCCCTTTCAGTAGCATGAATTTCTCAGAGAAAAATTACTGGATTACATGGCCCTTTTAATTTAGCGCAGCCACTTTTAGGACTCGCTGATCTCAGGGCAGTTGAAGATTGAACTTTCACATGATGCAAGGCAGGCAGCACCTTCCAGGCTGAAACCCTCCCTGCCAGGGCTAAGTGCCCTTCTCTTGGAAGTTCTTAATCTGGCCACAGCTTGGCGTTCCGACCCTTCTCGAGCTTGCTGAAATCATCTGCTTGCACTGGGTCTGTTGCATGGGCTCTCCCAGCAGTGCTCAGAGTGCACAGGGAATGCTGCTGTCAGAAGGAGACTTTTGAGTCCAGAAAACACAGACCTGAGAAAAAGAAGAGGAAGAGCAGACCTAGTTTGCACCCGCAACCCAGACCACACCCTCAGCGTAGCCCTTTCAGCTACCCCACCAATTTATGACCCATTTCCCCACTCTGAACTGACAGCAGAAAGGGATGCACCAACCTACTGGAGCCCCAGGACTTGCCTCTTGCTTCCAACATCCCCTTTTGCATCTCTGCCACTCCGCTTTTGCTATCCCCTTCTCAAACACATCAAACAGGATGTTTCTTATTTCAGCTGGCGCCCAGCAATGTCCTGTAAAGACGGTACCACAAAGATGCTCTCCACTCAGAACAAGCTGTGTTAAGGGAGGAAGTGCAAGTATTGGAATTTAAAATAAACAGCTAAAGCTACAGGTCCTTTTAGATTCACAGAATGCTTAAGGTTGAAAAGGACCTCTACAGATCATCTAGTCCAACCTCCCCGAAAATTCCTGAAAATCCAGGCAAGGAGAGGAAAAATATTTCAGCAACACAAAGAGCAGACCAAGAGAGCCAAACAATCGCATCTGGATTCACTTAATTTCTCAGAAAAATATTATCCTTAGATACAAAGCAGCATCTTTTCATCTTCTGTTGAAATAGCCAGCAATAATTAAGAATGCAACAGAAGTATTAATAGGGAAAATTCTTGGAATAGTAGCAACCCTGGGGGTTATGAAGAGCAGGCAGAAGAACTATATAGCATATTTACAGTATAATGCCTTATGCCATTCAGACTTTTGGAAGTTTTGCTACAACTGAACGCACCCACCATGACAAGCTTCATCGCTAAGACTCTGCCTCATGCAGCTCCTGTTACCTTTGTGGCCATGAGGGTGCCTCGCTGGCTCCTGTTACCTTTATGTCCCTCAGCATTCCCAGTTGCTTCTCTGCAGAGCTGCTTTCCAGCCAGTAGTGCCTGGCCTGCCCTGCGCCTGGGGCTAGTCCTCCCCTCTAAGGATTCTGCATTTCATGAGCTTCCTTCTCTGCCCCTCTCTCCTGTCTGTCTCCCTCTGAACTGCCGTTCCCTGCCGATCCCAGCCTTCCAGGGGATCAGCCACCCTCCCAGCTTTGCATCTCCAGCAAACTTGTGCTCTGCCCCTTCATCCAGGTCACTAACGAACAAACTGAACAGCACTGGACCGGACCCAGCACTAACACTTGGGGCCCCGGCTAGTGCTCAGCCTCTAGCCTCCAGCTAGACTTTGTGTCACCGACGACAACTTTTTCACAAATCCACATTGACCACTCCCACTCATCACCTTTCCCTTTCACATGTTTGGAAATGGTCTTCAGAACTATTGCTCTATAATCACCCTATGGAGTGAGGTGAGGCTGGTCAACCTGCAGCTCTCCAGACTCTCCTTCTTGCCCTTCCTGGAGACTGGGGCCACATTCCCTTTCCTCCAGCCCTCTGGAACCTTCCCCCATGGCTACAACCTTCCAATGACTACAGAGATTAGCACTGCTGTGACACCAGCCAGCTCCCACAGCACCTGCAGGAACAGTCCAGCAAGATCCATTGACTTTGCTTAAACATTCCCTAATCCAATCCTCCTCCAAAATGACTGTTTTAATTTCAGTAAAATTTTGGAATTCTTATTTTTAGTTTGAAACTTTTATAGCTAACCCTCCCTTCCCTTCTTCTCCTTTTGTGGGGGGAGGAGGGAGCACTGCTACTGAATGCAATGACAAATATGATTCTGTTCTGAGGTCTCCTGCTTCTCTCCTCAGTTTTTTATTTTTGAAAGCTTTTTCTTATAAAAAGATGTGGAGCAGCAGAACTTACGTATTTACATTTTTGTTTCAGAGTTCAAAAGTTGAAATAAAATACAGTAGAAAAAACTGTCCCAGCAAACTGTAATTAAAGGATTAAGCAAGAAAACAGGTTCAGAAAGTAGAAATTGCTTCTGTCTTGGACTTGTTCTTAAGAAAGCCATGTTTCCTGCACAGAAGTGTGGCCATATTCTCCATTTGAAGCTGTGCACCTATGAACTGAGATACTACAGGAGAACTTTTCCATGCAGAAACTGAGAAACTCATTCTTCCAGTGGCTGAAGGAGAAAGGAGATCCTCTCCCCAGACTGGCTCCCAGCACCACCTTGGAAAAGAAACTGGCTTCCTCCATTGTCTGACAAAGTATCTGGAAAGTAGCAGCTTATTTTACTGACAATTCACAGAAGGATTAAAAAACTGAATACATTTTTTTTAGGTGCTTATTTTATAAGCACAAATTTTCTCATTTGAGTTATGTAATAGATTTGTATTATAGACACTGTTAAAGAACATTTGAGTAAGAGAGGCATATTGACGACAATGAAAAAAATAGGGGGAAAACGAATGAATTAGTAAAGGCAAATAAAATCAGTGCAATAAATGACAGAATGGAGGCAAGAGAACAGGAAAAAAAGAAGTATGTGAACTGAAATGAGACTGAAGACTGTAGTGAACACAAAAACCTACAAATCAACCTTTCTCCTCAATAACTTCCCCCCTCAACTAGAAAGCGTTACCAAGATTAAAAAATAATAAAAAAATAAATAAAACATAAAAAACCTTGCTGGTTTCTTACTAATAGAGAATAAAATCAGTTGTATCCAGAGTATTAGAATAGGAGAATGAATCACCATTAGAACAGTCATTAATTATTTCACCAATGGAGGACTGTCCCTTGCAAAGAATAACTGAGAGCAAAACAGGCATCTACCTTCAGGGGACCAACAATAGTTACCACTTTTCCTTTAAAAAACAAAACTGGTTCAAATAACAATGTGTTAAATATAAAGATTTACTTGTCAAATGAGACTGCTGCCAGACAAGCAGCTTCCTTTCCTCTCATACATGCACAGATGAACAATGTGTTTTAACGTAAGGTCACTTTCCCTACAATATTATTTATAGGCAGCCTTGCACAAGCACAGACCATATATCTTACTATATATTAACCCACAAATCATTTTGCACTTAAAACATGTCCAAGTGCATGGTTAGCAGACAGATCAATTTCCAATCCTGTTACTCAAATTTTAAAACTTTTTGGGAAGTACTTGTCTATAGTTCCCATAGAGTGGTAGCCATGCTAATAGTTTCTCCTATGTTCTAACAGAGTTAATATTTTAAATTGCCTCTGTGGAGCTCTTTGGATACACAGAGTAATGTCATTTATTTACTCAAAATAACAGAAATGTAAACTCTTTTAGCAAACACACTCTTTGATTTCGTTTTGGTTTCTCAACTTGCCACCATACACATTAATCATGATGTCATTTTTCATAAAAAGCATATGAAGAGAACAAATTTATTTTAAGAGTGAAAAGACAGGAGAAAATCACCCATTTCAGTTCTTGGTCTTGACTGGCATTTTCTGGAAGCAAATTTCTCCCAGCAAGTCAGCTATTAGAAAAACAACATAACTGTAACTAGAGTTCTAGTTATACTGAATGCATGCTGAAAGTTGAGAACATAAATAAACCCTAATACTTAAAAGCATTGCCTGTTTGTATTATCTAACTAGACAACAGATACAGTACCTTGCTGCCTTCTACATTTTTCCTCACATGAAGGTGAAATATTTGTATGTCAAATAAAAACCAAGAACAGCCACCTGCACTTCAGAACACATGCATGAACACTGATTATGAGCAGAACTGTTAATATTTCCACTATTTAGAATATCCTCCTACACTTACTAGTGCTTTCATGTCGACTAAAAAGAGCCTTTCAGGTTACAATGGCTTTTGAAGACTGCTAGGAAAAGAGAAAATAATTACCAAGGCAGTTTCAGAAAGAGTGGAACAGACTAAAACGCATTCTTCAGTGTAATCTGCGAGTAAGCATCTTGATAGAATGAAAAATGCATGGCAAATAAATATAAAATGACTCCTTCTTCTGCAAAGTACTTCCATAAAATATGAAACAGATTGCATCAAATGGCATTCCAAAGACAAAACACGTTTCTCGGAAGCATACGTATGAGCCATAATTGAAGATATTCTTGCCAGCCTGCATCCAGAAAGAAAAACTATGGAGTCACCAAGGAAGCAGAGTTACCCACTCAGCTCTTTACATAGCCTGCATATTTTAGAAGTCTTTTATAGACTACTTTCTACCCTTATTAGATACTTAATGCCTTGATGACAATTCTCCAAGTACACTGTGAATCTAAAACTGATTGCTGTCAATAGAAACCAGAAGGATGTATGTATTCCTCATGATTACTCTGATATTTCAGATTGACTTGATCTTTTCTTAAGGTCTTTGAATACTGACTATTGGCATGGGACTGCCTTAGAAAACTGAAATGCTTATCCTCTTACAAAAATATGCACAATGCCTAAACCAAACAGTGCTCCATTTGTTTTCTCGTCTTCTGTTTTCATCTTCGTAAGAATCATGAAAGACACAACGCAATTAATTTGCTCTTACCACCACCAAGCAACATCCTTCCTTCCCAGTCTTGCACTAAGCAAGGCAAGCCAGGTTTAGCCCACCCGGTAGGTAAGCCACCATATACCCCCAGTTAAACAAACATTTAACTTCTAAAGAAGACTTCTGAAATTGGTGGTTAACTTTGAGTGGCTTTACAAATTCCGTTTGCTGAGAACAGCTTCTGAACGCACTTTTCTCGGATGCTTTTTAGCAAGTCACAAGGGATATGTAGACAGAAACCAGCCAACACTGCTTTACGCCCAGCAGTCTTGCCATCAAGTACTGTGCACATCCATGCTAAACTTGCTTTTCAGAACTAACACAATTGAAAACTTTAAAAGTTTCCTTTTCTAAAAAAAAAACCAAACCCTTAAAAGGGAAGAGGCAGAAGGAGCAGCAACAACATATCGGGAAAGCATACAAGAAACCTTTACAGAACTGAGATTTAGATAAACTAATTGAATTTGAGTCATCATCTGAAGCCCCTGACTCAACCTGCCTCCACACATTGTTCTCTCACTTTCAACTTTTTTGCTCAGAAAAGAACATACAGACTCTGCCAACACTCCCTAAGTCCCTACTTTTCCCATCCAGTGTCTTCTTCCAGCCTTACCAAACTGGGCAAAATTTACAGACTATGAAATTCAAAAACCCTTACTGGATATTTTTGATCACTATCAGCATGAGTTAAGCTCTCAGTGACACTCTGAACCTGTTAGCTAGAAAATCAAGTGTTTCATTTTTACTCTACCACAGAAACAATTAAACTACCTTCCTTACTGAAACACAGCATTCATTTCTAAAAGGCTCACTTGCATTCAAGACACATGCACAAACCTAGCATATATATTTCATTTCCTTGAGGCTATTTGAACATTTGAGAATACGAAAAAGAAATTTTGGGATCTTAAATGTAAAAATGGTAGATGTAAAAATCAATAAAGAGAGTTTAGATGTGTTTTTAGAGCAATAATCAAATTTCATTAAACCATTTTCAGTACATTTTAAGTGTTACACAAACTTACGAAGACAAAATGACAACTTTCAAGCAACACCATGGTTCTAAAAGACATTAATTCGAAGTACACATAAGCAATAGACGGCAGATTAGCCTTACATGAGATCATTGGTAGAAGAAAATAACTCTCAGAAATTCCGTGTGCCAAAGATAGTCCTAGCATTAAAGTTTCTGATCTTTCTTCTTTTCTTTGAAGAAACAGACACTTTGCTATCATGCCTTTACTTACGGACACTAACACTTAGGTGCGCTAACAAGAATTTTTCTCTTTTTAAACACATCTGATTGAGTTATAACTAATTCCACCACCACCCATTGCTCATCCTTCCCCCGGAGCATCTAGAAAATCTTCACAGGAGGCCACAAGAACACTTAATCACAGAAAGGCTTTTTTTAAAAAAAAAAAAAAAAAAAAAAAGTATTACCTTATCCTTTTATCTTCAACTTTTTTCAGATATTCATCTCTCTTCAACACTCCCAATATTGTTTCCCTTTCGTGTTCCAACAAAAACGACAAATTTATGACCTCCAAGTGCTTGGTCATGATTCCTCAATAGACACTCCTTCAGTGACTGCTTTGTCCAAGCAATTCTTCTGATGATTTATTTACACGGGTCCAAAGGCACGTTTAGGGCAGAATTACAAGATTACAATACAACACAATCAAGAGGTATTTGGACAAATGTTCCAGTCACACAAGAAATAAAGGCTTTGTCTCCATTTCCTTTCCAAAGAAGCCAGTCATGTTCCTGGTAGCACAATGCCCTCTTGACCCAGCTCACAGGCTCGCTGTCCACCTTTGGTTTGGATGCACAACCGGCATCAGAATCCACTTCTTGGCATAAGTGCAGGTTGGAGCCACAGAAAAACTGGATATATTTATTTCAAACTACCTGAAAGACAGAAGAAGAAACAAATGGAAGTGATCTTTGCATTATTATCAAGGTCTGATTTAAGAAAAGCTAAATCTTTAATAGTGTGAAAGCCAAAGAAGGAAGGTCTACTTCCAGCAGATCAACGAGTTGTCTCTGGGACCGTCTGCACCCTGTTTTCTATGTGCTGTCATTTATTTACTCTCTTATGGATGGGAATGATTATTGTGCTCTACTGAGCACTCTGCCTGGTGAAATACAATTTGCAGCTTCCTACTGTGATACATTTAAATGATTATATTCACCTTGTTAATACTGCAATCCTTCAGTAAACATCTTGGGGAAAAAAAAAACGAGCAAATCTATTGATTTATATGAAATTACTTTCAGAAAAAAAGCACAAATTAACAAGAGGAAGGATAGCAGACGGCTAAAGATGGATTCACCTAAAGATACCTACACACCTACGTCTCAGCTCATCACTGATTACACCCACTTTACAGTCAATGGAGAATAACAGGAACTTTTAAGGAGTAATTTATCCACTTGCTGTAGACAGTTAATTTAGAACATGTCCTAGAAGTGCTTACTCCTGCTGAATACAATGTTTAAAATGTAGACACCCAGAAGTGAGACAAATATCACTTTATACCTTTCTAGATTTCCTAAAGAATAAGCAGTGCCCAAACAAAAACAGAGAACAGAAAAGACACCATAGTCAATACTGAAGCACTAAACTTGACCCTATTTGAAAACAGCCACCATGAAGACATCAAAAACTTTTGGTCAGCTAGTTGGAACACCCAACCCTCACACTCTCAGTAAACACTTAGCTTCAAATTGAAAAAAAGGTACAACTTCCAAGGCACAAAAAATTTTACCCTGTTTCTCTACATTAATTTTTTTTGGTAGAAAAATAAAATAATGGGCCACTGATTATTTTTAACTCTTTGAGGCGGTTGTTCAGGCTAATAATTATGTGAACAATTTAGCTGTTAAGTAAAGCAAAAAATACAACATGCAAATTATAGTCTGACCACCAAGAAGGCTCTCTTCTTTCTTTGCTTTGCTAGCAAAACATTAGCTGCTTCATCCCAAATCCTAACAACATAGTCGTTGGGGATACGGGTTACTGGTACAAAATGCACATAAACGTAAGTTCAGTCCACAAAGAATAGGCTAGGCTGTTTCACTGGTCAAGGTGGTCTGTATTTCTGTTGGGAAGTTTGCCTCGCAGAGGTAGTATAGGTAGTGTAGCTGATACATAGCATTACCATTCTGAGATGCACTGATGACTGGAAAAGCTGAGTTTTATTGAAAAATGGAAGTTAAAAAAAATCCACTTCCTATTTAATGGGGAAGAACAAGCAAGAGAAAACAAAAAATGTTTCACGGGAGTCTTTGTACAGCATTCTTGCCATATTCTATCTTGACTTCTGACCATGCTCTTTGAGCTTCTTTTTCCTTTAAAGAAGCTTGTACTCCTAGCCAGAAGTTTCCCTTTAGCTAAGCAAATTAGCTACAGTCCTTGGAGAACCTGGGAGATGTTGCTCCCTCCACAGAGGGGCACATGTTTTTCCCAAATATGAAATCCAGAGTGACTAAGTTGACAATGCATAACCAGGGCGATCTACACCCTCCTGCATCAGACCACAGATCACTCCATTAACTTCTTACAACTTTCATCAGCAAGGAGATCCTAAATTCCAAAAGCACAATTGGTGCTAGAGGAAACACCTGCAGGTAATTAGAAGGCAGGATCTCAATTCTACATTGATGGAGAAATCCCAGCAAGCCCTCGCCACGGTTAGGAATAAGCAAGGAAACAGTATGGATTTACGTGCTGGTGTCAGAGACAATGGCCACAAGTTTGAAGGCATGAGGAAGCTGGCAACAAGAGGACGAGGAAGGACAGACTGGAGGGATTTCTCCTACTGCCCCCAGGCACAACCCGATGATGCAGCTCATCTCCAAATTATGCCGCTTTCCAAGTCAGATGAGACAGGCTTGGAAACATGAGAGCAGACTTGCTGGAGAGCTGTCCACTCACAAAATACTGATCTCTCATGCTGACAGCTGACCTTTTAGGTTAATTACATTCATTCTACATTCACAGAGCAAATATTGCATCTTGCTTTTAAAGTCAACAGAAACTATGTCAGATTTTGCATTATGGAGACTATTTCCCACTTGCGAAATTCATGATATTTTTGTCACAAGTTTTATGATAAACAGGTTACAGCTGTTATATGATAATGTTCGATTTGCCAACTTTCAGAAAAATAGAGCTTTATCATGCTTTTATGTTCAACTAATTTTATGTATGCTAAAGTATTTTCTGAATTAACAAAACTATTCTGTCTTAAAGAGTCAGCACAGCAGCCTGTTTAATGATCTTGCACTTGGCAACGGCAAGATGTAATATTACTAACACCGGTCTTAGAAATCAGCACGCTCAGGTTTTCCTGTATTGCTTTGGTTGGCTCCTCCAAATCACTGAGCCAATGTAGCCCCTATGTTCAGAGCTGCAATAACAGATTAGATGCTGAAATAACCCACGTTCTCTGTTTGCCAGTTTTCAAGCACATCTGTATCAAACAATTGACAGTAAGATTTAGCACTGATCTTAGCCTTCCAATTTCTTCTCTCCTATTCAACCTGAGAGGAAAATCATAGATTTCCTAATCAGTCATTGCTCTGCTACTGAAACCCAAGCAAACGTGGCAAGAGAAGCTCGCATTTTTCAAGCAGGATTCCCTTTAAAGACATGACAAGCACAACCTCTGCTTAGTTGGCTTTCCCTACCAAGCTATCTGAAGCGCCAGCAGCAAAGCCTCCATAGGCTAAATTATCCCACTTCTTTGGCAACATTACAATGGCAAGGCTGTTTTTTTAAGGACCGGGCACAGTTAAGGTATCTTTATGCTACATGAAGCCCATCTAGGCAAGCAAAATGCCATGTTGTTCCTGCGTCCTTCCTATCTCACAGTCTCTGTGCCAAAATTTGGTGATACCATTGCCTTTATTCTGCTAAGTACTGGTACAAGAAGGTAGAGCCCCATAAAACTTCACCCACTTCACAGCAACTGACTGTTTTAGCCCTCAGACTTTTTGTGCGAAGTGGTGGTTGATTCAGTTACAGAAGTATTAGTTAAAAAGAATTAGTGGGATATCAACAACAGCAGGAACCCCTGATATATAAAATGGAGGCTAATAAGTAGTATTAGTAGTAATAATGAGATACTGTTTATAATAAAATTAGCACTTAAGAATTCTCTGCTTTAGACAACAGATAATTAGAGATGGTGCTTGGGCTTGCATCTAAGGATAGTCTGAAAAATGTCTCATTTTCTACACTACTTTTTTTTTTTTGTACTCTATCTCCAAATGGTCTAGAATAAACAACAAAAGCCAAGTATATGAACCAGCATAGGGTAAAAAGAAAGAAGAAGTACAATGTACTAACATAAATACACACTCCATTTAACAGACTTCTAATGTTTCATTAAGTCGCCTCGTGGCTGGTTAAGAAATTCAGTCATTTTCATCCAAAATTGAATGAAGATGTCATATGATGGAGCATTTTGGCAGTACTAGATCACAAACTAGGGTACATGGAAAAACAAAAAATCCCCTAATAGGATGGCAATCGCTTTAATCTACACTTGATTTGGGCTACAGTATTAATTTTGAAAGTCAGAGAAATGCAACAATCCACCACTAGATTTGAAAAATAACTAATTCGTCCTCCTTTGCTAATGAGCTGACCCAAGGAGAAGACGTTACATAGGTGAGCCCTTTGAGTGTGTGGTTGTTTTCCCTGAAGGAAAGGGATAAAATAACAGTTCATTGGGACAATTTATTTGCTTTTCCTGCTTCTTGTATCTCTGTCAAAAGGTTATGTCTAGAACAGTCTCTTCCTCTCCCAAGCTATAGTTAGAAGATTAGAAAAAACAGACTCTTGTTATTACAGGGCACGTCTTGCAGAATGAGGCACTACTGACATTATTATTATATGGTGCCATATACCATGCCATATACCTCCATCCACTATGTACAAGTACCACGACTGTGCAGACAGCAGTTGGTCATCTTATCAAAACAAAACAAAGTCATTTAGTATTTGTCTAAAAAATAAAAAGCAGCTTTAGAGTGGGGAAGAGCATACTGTTTATTTTTGCTAAATGCACAGCTGCTAGAGCTTCTTGAAACAACCAGAAACTAAACAAACAATTTTTGTGATAGATTATGGTTAAAAACACATAGGAAATACAGTCAGTGCAGTGCATTTTGCTATCTTGCTAGTCATCACAGATGCAGCGAACATCACTGTCACTGGTGTCTGTATCCCCCTCAATACAGCATATTATCAGCTCCTCTGCACTCCGAAACTCCTTCCCCTCATTGCTTCCCTATCTCTGAAGGAAGGGAAGTATCTCCAGGAGAGGGAGAACTGAAAGGAAGTTAGATAAAGTGAGAGGAATTATCCTCTTTTCTTCAGTGGTGCTGTTACAAGAAATTACACCCACCACCAAGCCATTATGTTTACTTAGAGGCAGCACAAGGAACAAGTGACTCAGCAATGGAGGCAGCAGATTTAATGTGCACTGCAGTACAGTGATACGGGAGCTCTGGCACAACCTCACATGCCATGAGTGATAGGGCCTTCACCTGCAGTTGCCAAAAAACTCTTTGCCAGTACCATAATGTTGTCTGTGCTAACCACATTTACTAGCACAGAAGTTGAGACAGGCAACAAGAACATTTCCATGCTAAGGAATCTCTAGCAACAGTAGCCGAAGGCAGCGGTGCACCGGAGTGTGCATCGGACTTGCCCGCATCACAAGCTGAGACAGTGTGGCTGGTTGGGACAGCACACCCACAGGGTAGGAGAAACGAGGCACAGCGGCACAGCTGGGAGCTGAGCAGCAGCACTGCTGCCTCGGGCACATCTGCAAGAGGCCGCAGCTCCCACCCCTACCTCATGCAGACACTGACTGCAGACTGTAACACGCAGAGCCCTAATCTAATCCACCCAGCTTGGACGGTGGAGGAAGGAGCCACGTCTCATACATGCACTGCCTAAAGCACAGCAATTGTATGTATCCTGAGTGCAGTCACATGGAGAGCTGAAATAAAGTTCAAAACTAAAATAGCATCACTAGGTAGCCACCAAACATACCCCATGTACACAGTTTTCTTTCACATCTTTTATCTTTTCTGAAGCCCACACCTACATACAAATCTATGGTAGGGGAAGAAAGAGAGGCAGTGCCACCTAAGAAATAAAGAAACTTATCATATCGAGAACATTTAACAAATAAAGCATAACTTGCCTACAGTGTAATAGCCAGCTCATCCTTTTTTCTAACTATAGCACCGTGCTTCCAGAACAACATACAGAGGAGCAAGAAAAACCAGCTTCCCTTCTCAGCAATCTGTTTGCACAACGTGCACACACCCAGCTAAGCAAACTAAACATTAGCAGGTACTAAAGCACCAGGAAACACTCATTGCACAGAACCAATACAGTTGCAAGGAAAAGCAGAATGACTCTTCCTTATTTGGCAAACTTGGAAGTCAAATGTCAAGAGAAAAAAAACAAACAAACAGAATATGCTTGCATGCAAACTCAGTTGATGGCAAATGGATTAACTGGACTGAAATCTCTAGTAGGTGTTAAAGGCAAGTAGTAAGCAAACAGATTTCTTCTGTCCAAAAGACTAAGCACTAACTTCAGAGACTTTCAGATGTAACAGCTGGAAGAACTGCAGAACTGGCAAGAAATATACAGCATTATAGAACAGGCCAAATAGAAGTGGCAGCAATGTTGTTTGACACAGAACTTTTTTGACAAGCACAGAGTACCTGCTCAGAAACATGTATTAGTGCACTAAGATGAACAGAAGCTCGGAGAAATGCTGCAACACCTGACTTTAAGTCTCAACCTCTATAAGCCATCTAACCTTGTTTGACTGTTTTAAGTATAATGAGTAGTATGCAACTTCTTCATCAATCAGACAAAAGCAACGGATTTAGAAGTAGCAGGCACTATTCCAGCTCTCTTACAAAACCTGGGCAAAGCTTGTACTACAAGACTGCTGCTTTTTCTCTAACTGTAGTCAATACCTCCAGGCTATAGCCAGTTGTGAGCACTGGTATCATAAAACCTCAAAACCTAAATCATAAACGTTTAGATTAAATAAATGCTTGGAGACTAAAGCAATAATGTTAATGATCATTAAGCTTAAATACTCCTCTATCTTATGGTGGAAGAAAAGAGTAAATTAAAATGCCCAATTTGTACAATAGGAGAGCTAAGTCTAAGCTCCACAGTTCCAGGTACTCATTCCCTTCAACAAACCATGCTATTACTACAGGTCTCCCTCTGCTTATTTTTAAGCCCCTATAAAATATTTTAAGTAACATAAACAAGCACTTTAAAAGAATTGTAACATCTTCAGTTTGCTTGTTATAGAAATTTATGCTGACCCTACTGTAACCTGAATTTATGTTGAGGTTACATAGAACATTTAACAACTATTCACAGCTGCACAATTAAAAAAAAAACAAAACAAACAAACAAACAAAAAAAAACACCTACAGAATTCACTGCTTGGTTGTTGAACAACAATCTTGTAATAACTTTAAAATACTCTGCGCCTGGAGAAAGGCAGCAGATACACAGACAGCAGAACAACAACAGAAGAGAGTACAAAAGGTGGCCTACACTCGTGAACACATGTACACAATCCATAGGCTCTGCAGAGAACTTAGGAAACAAGAAAACAATAGGGAATTTAACCTCTTAAACAAACGTTATAAATAAATCTCTAACAGTCCTCTCTACACTACACTGCTTTAGCTATTTATGAGTAAAACATAAGGAGGGGAAAGACACAAGGAGGGGAAAAAATGACACAACAGGGTAGCAGTATTTTTTTTTCTTTTACTTCTCTTGTCATTGACTAAATAGGACTCACTTTCCTGGATGAGTATTTAACCACAAGAGACGATACCTATCAGGGTAAGAATGGAAATAAAATTCGGTGCCTCACCTTGCAAGCTTAACCAAGAAAACAAACAGATAAGAACCAAGGAATGAAGGAAAGAAAAATACTCCTGCTGTTGTTAAACAAAGAAACATCTGTGCAACGTTAAATCACCCACGATAAAATGACTTAGGGCTTGAGTCACCTCAATCTTATCTTATTCACAACGTGTACAAAGGCAGTGTTCATACACTAGTGAACTTTACGGTACTATAGACGTTATTCCCTATATTACTCTACTTTTTTTGATGGAATGGAAGAAAAGCAGGGCGTTGAGGTCTAAAATGGAACAAACCTGCGTACAGCTATAGAAGAAACTGTAATGTGCATCTCACATATCCTCTGATAGCTGACTACACAATAAATTTTACTAAGACACAGTGAAGAAATCTAATTATGACTGGTTGGAGAAAGCTTATCAAGTGCTTCCTTCTAAGAATTTTTAACACCTTTTCCCACATTAATGTAGGCATTGCCTTTGGGAGTAAGAAATCATCCCTTCATAGAAAGTTCTCTTAGAAACAGACAAACAGAACACAACACCTCTAACAGCAACACCTCCTAATGCCTCTAACCATTAACACTGCCTACAACATAAACCCACATCTACGAGACACAATGAGTTTAGAAGAAGTTAAAATAATACCTGTTACAGCATGATCAGGTCCCTTCCAACTTTAAGCATTCTATGATTCTATGATGGCATCTGACAGCAGACAGCACACGAGGAACACAAAATAGGAGTGAACACCAAGGACACCTGAAAGACATCTGTTCATTGGGATTTCAGGCTGCTCTGGGCAGCAATCATAAATTGACACCATACATGAGAGCTCTCTGGGGCAGCAATCTGTAGTTTGGTGTTAATACAGAAAGCTTCATTTGACAGTAAGTAGAAAACACATAGTAAAACAGGAGGATTATTTTCACTATTTAACAAGATATTCTGACCCCCCAAAAATGTATCCTGCATTCCTTCAGCAGGACATGCTGTGGACTCACCTGGTTACTTCCTGTCTGAAAAATTTCTTGGATGATACTAATAAGCATGTCCTGTAGAAATGACCAAGAGCCATCCAAAGTTTCAATAGAAACTTCTAAGTCCTTTCATTAATTCAGTGCATTAAGAATACCCCAAAGAAGTTGTTTTGACTTTATCAAACAAAAAGTTTTATTTTGCCGATATTTATTTGCAGATATTTATTTTGCAGGTATTTACTTTCCTAACTACTAATCTGAGATTTATTTCATGTGCTAGAATTCTGCTATTGACTTTACTTTCTTCATGCCAGAATAGAAAAGAGGGCTGCAGAACGACTCTTGAGGAACTGTAGCCAGCCTGCAGAGTCAGGGAAAAGGGATCTGGCATTTGAAATAGCAGCCATTTGGAAGAGCACCCAGCAAGCCAGGGAAACCCCTTCAGGTTTTCTTGGGGAAAAAAAAAAATCAACCAAATAAAAGTCTTCAGCTATTTCTTGATCTGAGTGCCTGGTCACAGATGCTGTGCTGTCAAAACAGTCCTTGAGTAACTGTGTTTTGAATGATGAAATTTGGGTGACGGAAGCAGCAGAAATCCAATCTGCATGTGTTTCAGGTGTCTTTCACTGTCTTTCTGGGATGTCAGCATCATATAGTAACATACCTAAAATACCTAACAACATTTTATTTATTTGGTGAAGCAACTGGATTTAGGTGTTAATGAAAAGAAACGAGCTTGCTTCCATTCAAGCCAAAGGTACTGAACATAATCATCCATTACATGTGTTATCTCTACAGAGGTGCAAAACATCTAGCAGGGATTAATCTCTTGTTTACTCCAATCCAGCCATTTCAGCCTCACTCTACAAGCAGTGGAGTGAAACAGGCATGTCCAGGGTGTGACTCATTTCATCTTTTAAAAGGCATTTAGAAAAGGTCAGAGGAGTTTTTCTCTTCAACAACTGTGAAGAGGATGGAGTGTGACTACCTCAAATGCAGGCTTACCAAACACATGAGCAAATGCATTCTGCCCATTAGGGTAGGATGATTAGGATTAGGAGAAACTTATCCAGAAACCTACCAGAGGACACAGTTTATCAGAAAGCTATGCTTAGGATAGCTATCAGAAAGGATATGCTTAGAGAGTTTGTGCATTTTGTTTTTCATACATTACAATGCCACAGTGCTTCTCTGTACAAGCAGCAAACACAATTAGCAAATCACTTAAAAACTCTTGCTATCAAATGCATGTGTGTGTTGTCCCATCGTGTCAGGACTGGTAAATCTGCACCTGTAAGCACATCAGTTTGCAGGACTCCTGTGGCAGGTAGGAAAGAAAAAGCTAGCTGCAATATTTAATCTCATTTTCACAGGTTACACTGCTCTCAGTCTGAAAAACTGTCGTGCCTCAGACATCAGATTCCCAAGGATCATTTCCAATGGGGCAAAGGAAGTGAGAGAACATATGGGGGGGCTTCCTTTACTTCACAAACTGAGGCTTGAAAGGTATGTGTCCAGCTGAGACAGCTCGAAATAGCAGCACAAGGTCTGCGTGAAGCACCCATGTAGATCAACAATCTTTCCCCCATAATCCTGTCCATCAGGCAGGGAATTTGATGTGCTTTTTGCCATCTTCATCCAACCGACACAGCCTATGCAGTGCCTCAGTAGTATCTCTCCTTAGAAAAAGGCAAGAAAAAGGCACGCAGCTAATTTGCAAGGGCTGAGCCGACTGCCAGGCTTCAGCCTAGTTTGCAGAAGAAGCAAGAGCAGAGATTCAGCTGCACATTATTCACCTGTGGCTAGCAAGCAGCAGCCAATCATATGGCTAAAGGAGAAGTTTGAAAGCTGCACGATGCACCACTCTGTGGGAAGTGCCCCTAACCAGAAGGCAGCAGATGTAATAGCTAGAGATGTCTTCCTGAGACATGACAAATGACAGATTACTTCTGCAGAAACATCTCATGACCCCTGGGATCTCGGAAAGTCTTGTTAGCATATGAAGTCCTTAAAGGCCACGTAATGTACACTACACTATAATACCTTATTCTAGCTATAGAAAAACAGACTTTCTCGTGTATCTGCTAGCCATGACCTTTGAAGGCAATTCAAAATCTAATCTAATACCTGTGGGTGCCGTGCAAACAGCAGTAAAGGATACAAGTTCTCAAGCAGCAGCTCCTACTCCAAGACAGCCAAATAAAATCACACCTTTTCACTTAAAATTCCATATACCATTGTATTTTTTACTTCTATCCCTTTTTCTAGCTAGATGCCTAATTGCGATACAAGCAAGAGAGTTCAGGAACCTGGAAATGGATTTCCAGACATGCTGCCTGTTGCAGAGCTACTCTTCTAGGCTCTGGGAAGAGCAGGTGGCGGCACACTCTAATGCTAGTTTTTGGGTGAAATAGCAAGATAAAAGGTATTCAAGGAAAAAGATAGTACAGAGCTGCTTTCCCGGAATATAAATGACAACTTAACACATTCCACAAAGGCTATCTGCCTCATTTTGGCCACGCTTTACTCCATCCCCCTGCACAGTGTTTAGTCTTTTGACTGCTTTGTGGCACAGAGAGTTTATGCCACTTAACGTGATGCTGACATGTCACACAATGTGAGGGTCAAACTGCTCCCTGCTCTGGGTTTGGGACAGAGAGCTCAGATTTTCTGCTGGAAGTGTGCAAGAACTAGAAAAGACCCTTCAGAGACAGACAGGATCTCCTTGAGATGGCCCAGTGAACACTGTGTAGGCAACCACACTGTGCCAGAAGAGACCAGACCGAGTCTCCGTGCCCTTACCTGGAGAGCCCATGTGCAAATGTTGCAATTTTTCCAGTGATCAAGCACTGCCTACCCATGCACAGCTGAGCATTTTTCCTTACAGGTAGTGACAGTTCTTTTCACATATCATGTGCAACTAGTCTGAGTTTGACAGATGCCCTCAGGGAATATATGGGAGTGAAAAGGACATTTTTAGCTTGGGAATATTGAAAGGTTAGTAAGATTCATCTACTTAATCAACGTATAAACGCAATCACACTGGCTTACTCCTGTTGAGATTTGGGGTATATTTTATTATTTTCCCCACATTTATCAGCTTGCTGCTGCATGCAGCTCATGTCGTCTAGCCTAGCAGACCCACTCAAAAGGATTCGTGCAAGCACCTTATCTAGCAAAGATGAGCTTATTTTCTGAGTTGGAAAGAAGGATGCCACGCATATTAAACACAGATGGGAGAGCAGAAGAAAAGGACAGGAATTTGTCCATTATTTACTCCAGTATTAGATCAAATGACCTTCTCATCCTCACCAGCAAATAGTGCTCTAAGCTTCCATACGTAGACTGCTGGCTACCCACAACAGCTAGGGGCCTCTCAAAGACCGTAGAGAAGAATCTGGATTGGAGTCTGGTATCTTAGAAGAATGAGTCCCCCACTTGACAGACAGACAGACTGAAAGACAGACTGACAGAAAGAAAAGTTTACTGGTAAAGCCTCCTAAGCAAAGATATATTTCCTATATAACCTTGTTTTTCAAATATGGTAGGCACTGACAGTCCCATATGTTTTTAAAGAGACTTAACGAATCATTACCTTTGAATGTCAGGTCTAGAAGAATAAAATTCTTTTGAAGTTAACCTTGGCATAGGAAAAGAAGTGCTGAACCCTTTATCTCTTAACTGCTTTAAATGCAATTGAAAAACACACACAGATCAAAACCAGCTTGCTTGCTTCCCTTTATTCTTTCTGTAGTTATTTACGTGTTACCTGAAGATGGCATTATATTTAGTACTTTAATGTGTTACCAAGAAAGCTGCCTGTAGTAGTTCAGCTCACCATTAGGAAATTCAATTCCTTCCCCTCCTGAGTCTTAGAAATTCTTACGTTTTAGCAAATATATTTATTCTTAAGACATTCTTCCCTTCCATCCTTTGCCTCTGAAATTGATAGATGACAGCACTGAGTATTCTCTTAAAAATCCAAGTACTTTGCAATTCAAAATAATACAGAATGACAGACGGAAGAACTTTCTAATTTAATTTAGTATTGTTTGCAGCCTGTTTGATCGTGCAACTCTGCAGTGCAGCTATGCCATTCCATAGGTCAAACACAGTATGAATTCAAACATTTGCAGAGAGACCACAGGATGCAGAGCTGTTTGCATATAACATCCTCAGTAAGGCTTCCTGCCATAAGGAAACATGTGGTGTTCAAGCAGGGAACACTGCTCCATTAAACAATAATAAAAAAGTTTGGCTTTCCTTGAATTCAATTAGAGCTTAGACACCTTCTTTAGAGCGTGGCAGGGGGAGGATGGAAGAGAAAAGGGTGCAAGTTCATCTTCCTATGAAAAGAAAAAAAAATCATCTTTGTATTTTTGTATTTTATCGTCAAGAAAAAATAAGCTGACTTTAATATATTTTGTCTACATTACCCAGTAGATTGGGTAAATTAGAAGACACATTTACAGTTTAATAATACTACAGTAATGAACACTAATTTGTGGAAAATAATTGGATGGTTTCTCCCTACTAAACTGCTGAATTTTGCTAGCCATATGCAAAAAGACTGAGTGCACAAAGATTCCAAAGCCCCAAAAAGAACCACCTCCAGCTTCCCAAACTATTAAAAACACAAATGAACTAGCAGTATGGGGGTGCACATGGTGCACTGGGGATGCACCATTTGTAAGTTTCTTACAAAAATGACCTCATTTCCCAACAGTAGAAATTTTTGAGGGGAATTTTAGCATCAGAGATGCAGACCTGTCAAATCTCATTCGTAAGATTCATTCAACCTCATGACTTGCCTCAACACATAAAGTCCGGACAGCAAAAAGAAAGCAGAGGTGATGGCTTGGACAGCCAAGGTCAGGCTGCCCTCATCTGAGCAAAACTCAAGATGTCCCACCAGGCCAAACTGTGGGAGAAGCATCTCCCCACGGACAGCAGACAGACCAGGGAGAGGCTCTTCCTGGGTAATCGCTGAGGAGCTAACGGGAGGTGATCTCACGCAGGATATTCACAGCACTGTTTGTAAAGGGAGTAAGACAGGCTACTGGAAAATATTTTGTTTAAATACAAAAGAAATCATCATTGCTTATGCACAGTCCAGGTGTGTGCAAACAAGGAAGTTCATGAAGGCCAACCAGGAGGGGCACAGTTAGATTTCCATGTTTGTAGCTGTGGACTTATATTCATTTTTAAATCAATTTATTCACCCTAGGTATATCGAGTCCAGGCCTTACTGCTGCTATGAACCACCTGACATGAAGACTATCTTCTCAGTGACTTGGGAATAAAGAGAGCAGAAGCATCTGAATGCTTTAAGACACTGGAAAATACCCTTCAACTTGGAAAAGTGTATGAGAAACCAGTATTAAGTGACCACTTAAAAGTTAGGCAGCAACTATTCAGCATTATTCACTTTCCATTTTGCTGTGGAATGGGTTAAGTAGGACTCAGACTATCAAATTCAGCAAAGAATGAATGAGAATGCTGAGAAAAATGTACAAATAATTGCATATAAGATTAGTAATAATAAGCAATACATGAAAACCAAGAAACTATTCCTCAAATTCATCCATGAAGTCATCCTCTCTGAAAGCTGACATCTTGTTTATATAAAGCCCTCTACAATTTTCATCAGCTTTTCAAATATTCTCTTCTCCTGTAGTGTCAGACATATTAATATCACTTGAAGGCATTTAAGGGTAAGACAGGTTCAATATTAAATGCCTCTTCGTAATGCTTCAATCAAATTGTGGCTGCTCGGTAAATTCTTACACAAACTTCTTCTTGGCTCTCGTGGCCAAGAAGGCCAATGGGATCCAGGCTGCATCAGCAGGAGCATTGCCAGCAGGGCGAGGAAGGGGATCCTGGCCCTCTGCTCAGCTCAGGTGAGGCCACACCTGGAGTACTGGGTGCAGTTCTGGGCTCCCCAGGACAAGAAAGACATTGAGCTTCTAGAGAGGGTCCAGTGTGGAGCGACAAAGATGATTAAGGGACTGGAGCATTTGTCATATGAGGAAAGACTAAGCGAGCTGGGCCTGTTTAGTCTGGAGAAGAGAAGGCTGAGAGGAGATTTGATCAACATGTTCAAGTACCTGACAGGTGAATGTAGGGAGGGTGGGATCAGGCTCTTCTCCGCGGTGAGCAGTGACAGGACAAGGGGTAACGGGTGCAAGTTGAAACACAGAAAGTTCCATCTCCATGTGAGGAAGAATGTCTTTACTGTGAGGGCGACAGAGCCCTGGAACTGCCTGCCCAGAGAGGCTGTGGAGTCTCCTTCTCTGGAGATCTTCCAAACCCTCCTGGACGCCTCCCTGTGCCATGTGCTCTAGGTATCCCTGCTGGAGCAGGGTTGGACTAGATGATCCCTAGAGGTCCCTTCCAACCTTAACCATTCTGTGATTCTGTGATAAAATTGCTATCTGAACCAGTAATTTCCATGCAAATTATCCTAAAATCCCCTAATTCTTGGGATGGTTCTTAAAGCCCTTTTTTTGTTATACATTGCCATGTAAATGATCAGTTCATCACTGTTCCATTATCATGTAAAAATATGAAAAGCAGTGATCTTATGATTAGAACTATAGCCTGCTACTAAGAAGAAACTGTTCTCAGATGAAAACCCTACCTAGTCTCTTAGATTCTCTATACTGCAATTCCCACTTATATATTATGTGCACCTTGTCTTAGTTAATGTGCCATTTCAAGGAGAAAAGTATACCATGGATTGCAAGCATGCCTGACACTACAGGTAAAACAAACTTTTCAGCAATTTGAAATAATGTGTATATTTTAATGAAGAGCCTCACCTATTTTATATGGCATTAAAAGTCATGTTTCATATTTTGAATGTAACCCTAAGTGGGCTAGGAAGCCTCTCCATTAAAGACTTATGTATTATTTTATTATAAAAGATTATTTTTCTAACTACTTTACCAAGTTTCCTATCAGTTACCTACAAAGTTTGCCATGTTTCTCACACTTTCGGGAAATACTATCTCTGAAGTTTCTGAGTAGGAATAATAGTAAGCAACAATAACAAGTAAGGAACAGCATGTGGCTCCTATTTTGTGGCAGTGGTAAATTTCCATTTTGCGAAGTTCATACACATAGCACAGGACAGGAACTTCAAATTTAACAATCAGCATGAGGGTTTTTTTTTTTTTTCTGTCAGGGAATATCTTATTGCTGACACAGGAATGGTATGTGATGCGCCACACCACTAACACTGACTCTCAAAATCAGCACTTGCATATGTTTCTATACCCTGTCTCATGCTGACATTTTATTTCTTCATATGACAGAGTTTCCAAACGGTATCTGTCAGAAAAGTCAGCCTCTACTACTGAAGTTGCACTGCTACAAAATCCAGCAGCAGGAAGCCAGGACTAGCCTATTTCTGTATGAACCAACATCCTCAAACTGCAAAAGGTCTTAACAGAAGATGGCACAGCAATAAATCAACACTGTGAGACTCCTTCAACAGTAACAAAAAAGTTGAAATTTACTAACAGTCAACCACTATTTTTAATATTTACCGTCAATCATGTTCCATTAATAACAAAGAAATTTTTGTAGTACAAAAATTACTGGTACCTGGCTGGCAAGTTCAGAAACATTTGCTTGGATGCCAACTCTTGCCAAAAGCACATAAGATTAAAATTTCCTCCTTTAGGAGGATTTCTAGGGAGTCACACATTTTTTCTCTAGGCTATCCATAGTAATCGGTAAACTTAATCAAAAGAGTATCATACAACAGTGAGTACATTTTAATATTAGAAGAATTTTCTACTACTGCTTTAAAATGGTCTGCCAACACAACAAGATTTTTGTTTCTATGCTGCCTACCTTTACAAACTGTAAGTCCCTTAGCTGTACAAAGTCCTCCAAAACTGGAAAAATCCACCATGAGGCAAAAAGAAACACTTTCTAAACTACAAATCACAACAGACTTAATTGTCACAGGCCTCCTGCTTGTTTTCCCCCCTTGAGACATGAGACTGCATAATCCTTCTGCAGTTTTTTTTTTTTTTTTGCCTGAGAACTGCTATTTGGGTATTAGCATAACACTAAAGGAAATGTGTCTCTCCGCTCACATTCCCATTAAAAGGATGCCAGAACTATTAATTCCTAGTAAACCACATGTATTTCACCTTCAAGACCTTACGTGTGTAATTTTGCTACTTTTCTCTCAAATATACCCTTCAAATATCCACTTACATTGCTGAAAGAAGAATGGCTTGCTACATATTTTACACCTTATGATTTACAGGTCTTTTGATTTTTCTCCCTAAAACAACAACAGAAAAAGCAAAATATAGCAATGGGGGGGTCTTATAGGTACAGCAAGCCCCAAGAATATTTGCAGCAATTAAAATTTTAACCTTTCTCTCAAATAATTTATATAGTAATAATTTAATCTGACTTCATTGCTGTCCTCAGGCATAAATTCCGTCTGCAGACACATTTGCATAGTTATCTAAGAAAAAAAAAATCTGTGCATGAATTAACTAGAGAATTTCCTATATATATGAATATATACCTATTCACTCTCCTTAACTACAGATTTGACAATCTATAGTTAAAACCCTAACGCTGAATCTCAGAGGGGGTCTTTCATTCTCTTGATCCATTTGATGTTTGGGCTGTGCTCTCTTTCAGGTCAAAGCAATATGTATGAGCCGCCTGAGAGGACACAACAGATTCTTTACTCACTATGAGGGAGCACCAGCATTTTCACCTGATGGAATGAGAAGACAGGAGAGGAAATAGGCACTCAGAAGCCAAGACAGAACAGCTTTGCCATTTTTCCTCTCACTTCAGCTTGCACCTATGGAAGAGAAAAGCAGCTCTGCTGTAAAACCACTGACAGAGAAGCAGTTCCATTCCCTACTGCTGAAAAAAAAAAAAAAAGACAAAAAACAGAGCTATCTGTAACTGTCATATAGGTACACATTATTCTGCCCCTACTACTATTCCTCTGTTCTTCAAAATGGAGTAAAAAATAGCTCTCATTTCTTCACTACTAACTAGAAGAGTTAAAAAGGGGTATTTTGGGGAATGTCAAAAATAAACACAGTTTTAAATAAGTACAAGTTGATGTATGAGGTAAAGTCTATTTACAAGCAGAAACAGTATAAATAAGAAAATCAAACTCAGTTTTGACTGTTTGTAGCTTTTGAGTAGAGAAGATTAAAGAACCATGTACACACACACGCACACATACTCTACTACTATAAATTATTCCACCCCTCCACTCCTTGTTCAGTTAGAGTTCTATTTCTTTTTTAATCTCTTCGTGGACTTTTTTAAATTTGAGAACAGGTTTATTTACTAGCCACACAAATAAATAACTACAAGCAGACTTGCCATAGAAACTGTAGTGTCTGACAGCTATCTTTTTGGTGTCAAATGAAAGTCAGCTAAGAAACAGTTATTGCTTTTCTATCTGCTATTTGTGATATTGCTATTCACTTTAAGGGGATAAGCTACGGGCATGTAGGATGTCACTGATTTATAGTACTTTTGAAATGAAGGTAAAAATTAAGTGAATCCATCTATGGTAAAAATGCCTGCTCAGAGCAGTAATCTCATCCAGAGTCCCAAGTAAACAAAGGCAGAGGTTCAGCGAAAGAAAGTCAGAATCTCCGAGATGAGAAGCTGAAATTGACCAGGAGGAAGATTCCACAGGTTTCATTAAGAAGACTTCCTGCTAAGTACTTCCAGTAAAGCAGTAGGAAACCAAGACCCTTAAGACAAAACAAACCCCACAGTGTCTGTTCGTTTGAACGAATCCTTCAATCATGAATTTGGGGAAGGGATGAGTAATCTTGGGAAAGCAACAGTCTGTGTGGAAAAGCAGTTCTGCATCACTGACTTTGAACCATAATTCTTTATGTAAACAACAAAAACCACAGGATACTTCCAAATTACCCATAGGCATAACTCTATTCTGAAAAGTGATGAACTTAAAGTCAGTACTTTGTGACATGCTTTACTATTGGCATTTTTTGATGGAATTGATAAGGTAGATCATATCTGAGCTCCCTTTCCTGAAACAAGAAATAAACTCCTAATGCAAACAATTTCAGAACAAAAGCAGGATTCTGTCCAGGCTTCTGCCTCTATTCCATCTATTCAGCTGGCAGCTGAATCATGTGGATAATGAACACAAATGAAGTGTTTCTTTCTCCCTGTTTTCTCAAAAATCCATCTTTACTCCCCAAAATGACAATATTAGAAATATCAGCAGCAATCATCAGAATTATGTTAACACTGAAGTCAGTGAGGAGATACCAATGGATAATGTATTCTCTCAAGCACAGGAGTTACGAATACAGCAGAAACACCGTGGCCAGCAGGATTCCTCACCCCCAGGCTTTCAGGGTGTTCATTACTCATGCAGTGCCAGCCAGCTGACACCTGTTTGCCCTGATTACTCCTAGTTCACCTCTCTCCACTGCCATACCCATTTCACTCTAACCAGAAACTGAGAAATACTGAGAAAGTCTTTTTCTCATTTTGTTAGTTCACATTCTCACCTAATAAATCATCGTCCTCCAGCACTTTTTATCATTCTTCCTTCCCAGCTGTGTCCTACTTGTTCATATAGTTCTGACAATGAGAGTTTCACAACTAGACAGTATTCCAAACAACAGTCAAAACAAACAAATCAAAATTCCTCCAGAACTCAGATGCCTAAAATCAGGCTTCCATATCTGCAGCACATTTCCTAAACAGCAGTAGCGCAGCTCATAGAAAGGCTGATGATGAGAATCTTCCGTTGTCTCACAAGCACCAGCGTAACTCATCCCCTCTCAAAGCATCTCCTCTCAAAAATCACACTATTTAAACATGAACCTCAGGATTCAATATTCTTCTTTAGGTATATATCGATTGCTTATTGTGCATCTTACAGAACAATTCATATTGAGTCCACATGAAAATATTATTAACTGAACTGAATCAGCGTGCAAGTGTAGAACATGAAAAGGCACACAGTGGTGCTACACGTAATCCCTACACTGGCTTCATGCCTGAAGTGTGCTACATAACAAAAATTCAAGACATCCCTAGGTAAAGGTGTTTTTCTCTCATTTACTGCTCCACCGCCACCTCCACAATTTCCTAGGCTGCACAGGTGTTAGTCTAGATCAAAACTTACCAAAGCCTCAGTGGAGAAACACTAAAAAATTCAGTCGCATTCACATCACAAGTTACCCAAATACAGAGTATGTTTACTGAAAAAACACACCGTCTCCCTCACATTAAAAGGCTATGGTGAAATGCAATTTCTCAAAAACAAACAAAAAAAACCCCACAAGTTAACTGTGATGTGAGGTCTGCTATCCATCAGAGCTTAAATTTTCCAAAAGCACATTTAAGCAAAGATGCAGAACCACTCAAAAAAAAAAAAAAAAAGGCAATGAAAAAGCAATGCTCATTTAAGGAGATCTCTGTTAACACTCATTTGTAGAATATAGTGCAAACCACAATGGAATTTTGTTTCATCACTAAAATCCATTACAGTTTCTAAGCAATTCAAAAGCATACCATGGGAAATGTTACAGCAAAAATAAAAAGGCGCAAATTAGAATAACTGAATTTAATTACAAAGAAATTCCAGTGCTGGCTGATGTAAACATCAGAACAGATGGATTTAGCCTGTGAGCGTTGCAGAATGCTCTTGAAGCTGTCTGTGCCTCACCCCATGGAAAAACATGCAGAACTGGGCCACTCCATCATGCCCATGGCAGTCCAAGACATCGGCTTAAATGGCTGTTATAAACCATAAGAAGACTAAAAACTTTTTTTTTTTTTTCCTGTAGAGGGAGATCAGTGTTTAACTTAACATTCAGCTTCCCTAATGAAGACCTTAATGACCACTTGCTGGACATATGTATCAAGCGTAAGATTGGTTTCTGTTTACACATATCTCTGGTAGAACACCTCGGCTTTTTCATCCTTGGTTACCAAGCCCAATTAGAAGGCAGAGTAAACTCAGGCAAGGCAACAGCAGTAAAGAACTAGAAAACAGTGTTCAGTCACTTAGCTAACCCGCACTCTGGCTGCCTTCAACCTTTTACTCCCTCAGCAGATTCTTTTCTCTCTTGCTCCTTCAAAACATAAGGTCTCACAGGCAGCAGATAATCATCAGATTGACCTCTGTCTTGCTAAGTAGATTTGGAAGACAGAGAGCATTACGTAATAACGACACATTTTGTAGACAGGCAAATAAGTAGATGACTATGATTTTCTGATCACCCTACAAATTATTTAGTAGATCATTTATACCTGCTGCTTTTCCACTAAGAATACTATGCCAACACAGAGAGCACTTTTTACGATAAGTTTTGATTAAATAGAAAAAAAAAATCGCCCATCTCAAAGAACTTAGAAATTTCAGCTACCATGAAAACTATAAAAGCCAAAATATGCTGATAAGTATCTCTTAAGTGGACATGTAGTGTAAAAGACTGCTTAGAAATGTCAATGTATTAATTACTTAAGATGTGCCTAAATACACTCATATAGTGTGGATATTGTACACCTCTACTCCAACCATATCCACCACATAGATCTGAGTACAGGTTCAGGGTGAGAACAGCAATTTTCACTGCAACAGTCACCTTCCAAAGCTCCATTGCAATCACTTGGATGTGAAAGTGGCATGAAACCCCTGGATCAAATTGCATTTTGAGGATAATTTATAATAGAAATACACAGAAACACATACAGCCAAAGGCTAATCAGCAATATTATGAAGTTTTTTTATGTCAAGAAAGTTGGGGGAGCAAAGGGAGGGAAGGAGAATATATGGAGAGCATGCACCCTGAGTTGACACAGCTTTCCTGACTATATGCCTAAAAAAAGGACAGCAAGTGTCCATTGTGTTCACCTGTTCTGTCCTCTACATGTAGCTCACAAGACTTCCCCATACTGAGTTCTGAAACAGAGACTCTGCTTTAGAAAAATCTCTCAGTTTAAAGGTTCATAATACTGATACGGTAACAGTACTTCAATTGTTCAAAAAAAAAAAAAAAAAAAAAGGCACTCTGTAGTCTCAGCACATCTAATTTCAAATTTCTACACTGGATCTTGTTAAACCTTTCCTAGCTTCCCACTATTGCCATCTTGACATTTCTAGACAATGATCCCATTACTACCGTAATTCTTTTGAATCTACTCAAGACAACAAACCCTCTGAGAGTCTATACAGCACGGGGCTGTTAAGCCTTCAAATTACATGGGGTGGGCTGTGAGAGCAGAAACCTCCTGCCCAACAAACCAAGCAGCGACACTCGCAACCTCACACCTCATCCCCTTGCTTGCTGCTCCTGTCTCCTCAGCTTCGCCTAACAGGCTCATCCCCGTCTGCCCACCCACCAAATCCCCACTCTTTCCAAAATTGCCAGCCTTGGGGCGCTGAATGCTCTAACTCCGTTCCCAGAGGCATGACTCCACACCAGTTACGCTAGCCTACGGGCTAGCTGCACTTCGCAACTATCAAGCAACCCAGGCTGTAACCACTTATAAGTGAGTCTCCCTCTCCATTACTAACTCCTCCTCGTCTATAAAATTATATAATATTCAGACTATTTATTATTATGCATAATGACAAACAACATTTTTTTCAAGTAAAAAAAATAATAAATAAATACCTTAGGCTGCCCAGGGCTCGGAGAGGTCTCCACCTGAGTGCCACCCACCGGCCCAGCACCGACGACTACAAACTGCCCATTCCTTATCGACCTCCTGTGCAGAGAGCCTCACTGACAGCACCGTCCACCACGGTCAATTTTCACGGCAATGTAGGCTAAAGAAAATAAATAAATAAGAACATGCAGACACCTCCCATCAGGTCACCGTTTTCCTTGTGGGGGGGGAGCCAAGGGCAGCCCCCTCCTCCCCTCGGAAGGTGCCCCCGGACAGCCCCGATGCAGGGAACCTGGCGGGGCTCTTCCCGCCGGGGCTCCCTCTGCCCGGAGCTGCTGCCGCAGGCTCCGTCTTCCTCCCTGCTGGCAGAGAACTGCTGCGTTTGCTATTGAGAAAGAGGGACTTACCAGGAACCCCAGGAAGAAAAAAAAATGTGTTCGTTTTGATAGATGTATGTATTGCTAGCATTCCCGCCGTTGCACTAAAGGACTGCCAGTGTCAACTCTGCACCGCGATGGAGCCGGGAGGCGAAGCGCTCCCGCAGCTCCCGGGTGCAGCGCCCCGCTGCAGCCCGCGGCACACGCGGGCACAGGCGCTGCAGCCCGCAGGTGCGGGCTGGCGGCAGCAGCCTCGCCCTTCCCGCCCCCGGCTGAACTCTTCTCGTCTCGCAGGCAGCCAGGGCTGGAGCCCAGCGAGGCGCGCTCATCCCTGCGCCCCGGGAGGGGCACCGGGGCTGCCGTCGCCACCACAGGTTCCCCCCCGCGCCTCCCCGGCTGCTGCCCCCGCTGAGCCAGCACCACCCGGCGATGCCCGCTCCGCCGCCCGCAGCGCCCTTCGCTGGCGGGAAACGCCGTGGCAGGGAGCGAGCGAACGGCTGCGGACGCTGCGAGGAGCCGAGCCGGGCTCGCCATACCCATCCCGTCATGGAGGGGAGCAGGTGCCATCCCCAACGAGGCGCGCAGCCCCTCTGACGCTCGCGAAATGGCTGCTCCCGCTGCGCCCTCGCGTGGCCGGTAAGAGCTGCCCCTCGCGAAATGGCCGCCCTCGTGTGGCGGGCAGGGCCTGCCCCGCTATCCCTAGGGAAATGGCTGCTCTCGCGCCGCTCTGTGGTAAGAGTCGCGTCGGGTCAGCAGACCACTCGCCACACATTGTGTGTCACGTTTTCCAGACGCGTTTTCCATAGGAAAACTGCCTGCATCCAGCTTGTGCTGAATGAGGGCAGAGTCCAGAGGGTATAGTGGTATGTAATAAAAGCGTTGCATCCAGCTGCAGGGAGGACAGGTGGGACGAGCATTTTAAGTTTTGTAACTGCCATCTTTAGTGGTTCAAGTGAGATTTACAAACAGCTGCAAGTGTTGGAAAACATTACCAAATTCAAAAGTAACTGACTAAAACCATCCTGATTCATCCTAAATGAGTCAAACAAATCATCATCCCCCCTCCCAGGCATCCTTCAGCACCTGAAGAGCTCACATAGCAAACATCTAAAAATATAAGGAAATTAGTTTCACATTTGCATACATTGCCTGACATTTTAAAGTATGGTTTGGAAACGGCTGCAGTAGGCAAAAGTAGGGCCCATGAAAATACTTACCACTAGGTCTAACACTGTGTCTAGTACCACAGCTGTAACTGACTTGAAAACTGATTAATAAAAGACTACCAGTTTTTGAAAAACAACAACAACAACAAAAAAGGATGCAGCCAAAACCTCTTGTGTTTCCAGATGAAAAATCTTAGCAAAAAATGTCATCTTGTGCACAAAGAGATGTAATGTTACTCAGGTCACCTTCACATTCCCAGTGTTACATTTATTTTTAAGAAATCACAGTTTGTCTGAAATGATGATACATAAACATGATGTTGGGAAGTGCAATCTTGAGAGATGTGGTGTAAATAAAACTAATTTGAAAACTAACTTGAATTTGCTGGATGCTATACTCAGGACAGCGATGAAAATCTATGAAAATCTATTGGATGGATCTGCATTAAATTTAATTCTATGCTGCATCAAAAAAAGGGCACAATTAAATATATTCTGTAATGGCATGACTTACCTTGAAATATTAGAACACAATTTTCAGAGTTGTGTGATATTTACAGCTTCATCTCATCAATGTTGATTAGGGGGTTAATGAAAAGATCCATTAACAATTTGCACAGCAGCGTGGTAGCTCAGATACGTCATTACCAAGCAGAATACTCAAATACAATAATTTCTGAGAAATATAAAACTTTCTGTTGGTATAGAAAACAGCTGCTCATGGAGGCTGGACAACCATGTTATTTTGGCAGCAGTGCGCTGTCCAAATCCATATTTATTATTAAGTGCCCCCTGTGATCCGTAACAGACCATAAGAGACTGACATAGGACTCAACCACAGTATTAATAACGATTACAGAACTCTGCAGCCTCTTTGGAAGAAAGGTAAAGATTTCTCACTATCATTTCACTGGTGGCTTGGATCTCAGTTGCTAACACTTGTATCACTGTACAGAATTACCACACTCCAGTCCCTGGCTGCAGCCTTCTTCAAGCTAGAAAGCTTTATTAAAGAATGATTCCTAGTATTCATGGCCCATTTCCAGAGTGCTATGGCAACACTCTTGCCCTCTGGGACAATGGTTTCCAATAGATTTCTCTCTCTGGAAAAGCAACTGCTAACTCCACACACCAGAAATCAATATAGAGTTCGATATTTCTTGATGTTCCAGCCCACACAGGCACAATGTCTTCCAAACTCAAGAGGTTGCACAAATTACAGAGTTCAGTTCAACAACAGCAATGAAGAAAACCTGCTAGTTTTTGCTTTCCTTTCAGTTAGCACGGCAGAGTGCTCTGGAAGCACTCTGTACTTTCCAGAACCCTAATCTATCAGTAATATATCAGAAGATAGGCAATTGCAGCAATTTGATGAATAAAATGCTCTGAGTAAGAAACAATGGAGCATGAAATCAAGATTTTCTCACAAATACAAAAAGTTGGTAGCTAGAGCTAACTGTGGGATAACTATTCACATTTTACTCCTAAATAACACAAGCATAAAGACAGAATTTGAAGACAGTCTTCAAGGAAAGCTTTCTCAAGAAAGCTGAACTATGCAGGTTCCCATCATCAGGTTGAGCTCTGCACAGGCTATTTGCAAGAAGTACAACCACATCCACGATGAGGAGGGAGGATTATACTTTTACTAACCCTCATTCCTCAACGTATGGAGCTTTTGCATGGTAGAGGACTTCATAAAAAAAAAGACATTTCAGCAATGATTTCAGACTGTTGGAAGGCTGTGGAAGCTACTTCTATTGAAGTGTCCTATTTCTGCCTATTTTTTTCAGTGGTTTGAGATGCATTCCATATTTTAATGGGCTTTGTTGGCATTTCTGGAAAAGGGATCCCTCTTGAGTTTTATTGCAGCTTGTGGCACTTGCATGCTTCTCTCCACCGCCACTGAAATTGAGGGTGGATGGGTGTCGGTTTTCTTTTTTGGAAAAAAAATCCTGTTATAGTACACTAACAAAAATGGGGTAAACTAAAAATTCAGAAATTGCTGCAGACACAATAGGGTCACTATGTTTCTGTAAACTATTCATCAACTTGTTCAACATTCCTTCTTGAAAGAAAAGAGATTTATTCAGTCAATCTTACTAGGCAGTGGGCAATGAATTTACTAAAATATACATATTTTAAAGTCCACGAGAGACTATTACTTCATAATTCTTGTTATGGTCATTTCGTAACACAGAAGGTTGGAAGGAATTCTACACAGCACCTTACCCTACGGGTTCTTCAATGCACATCGCAAATGCTAGGGACATCTCTGCTGCCAAGGAACGATGCACCATCAACTCACCAGCTTTACCTACGGCTGGCATTTTGTTTTTGCACCAATAGTATCTGGCTGCAAGTCAGAAATTCTTATCCTGCCTTTTTTTTTTTTTTCCCCCACTTATGTTACCTGAAAGAAAAGGTCTGCTTATTATGAAGCCAAGAAACTTGGAGAGGAAAATGATTTTTTTAAGCATCAATCCAGTTATTCATTGGCTCTTTAACCTACTTTTCCTCTCCATATTGAACAAATGATGTCACAAGCAGAAGGGACATGTAGAAAATGTAATTCAAGAAGAATGAAGCCTTCTCTTCTTTTTTTTTGCAAGACAGCAACATTTTGAAAAAGGTAATTATTTGGGCTTTTTAAAATATTTTTTACTACATGAACAGGAAAACTATATGTCACAGGCCTAGAAATTAAAAAGGGAGAATTGATGCTATCAGCTGTGTCTGTGACAAGGCCATTTTTACTTCAGCCAGTGAAAAGATTTAGAAAAGGAGGTATTCAGCAAAAGCCTTTCAGGGTAGTTACAGTTTTCCATGTCCTTTTTAAAGGAAAAGCTGATGGCAGACTTACAGATACAAAAAAAAAATACCAGTAACCCATTTTTGTTTCTTTCTCTCACATTATAAAACTAGGAATCTGTTTACTTGTTCCTGCTTTTCTTTAGAACATGTGAAACAAAAAAGAATAAGAGAATACAATTACTGGTGTATTTGAATTACTGCCTAGAATGAACACCAGCAAGCTAAGGGAATGGTCCTACTGCTCCCATTACTGTGTGTATTTACTCATACAAAGATTTTAGTGTCAGTTATGGCATTCTCTGCACAAGCAAGAACTATGCAAAATGATATTGAGAAGTATTCCTGGAGGCAACAGTGAAGGAATTGTTAATATATGACACCCCTGCTGAGCATAAACTGGTAGCACAACATCTAATTTCATCTTAAACGTACCGAGATTTTTCTTGGAATTATTTACAGGTTATCTTCAAAAAACTAGCTACAGTTCTGTTAATTAGCAAATCCTACAGTAAATGATCTACATTTTTCATATGTTACTGTAAACAACCTTAATGGCTTCTATAAAATACAGAAATATTTCAGTGCTTTCTGAAACTATTTATTTTCTTATATATAAAATTTGTAAGTTCATCGAGAAGGTAATTCAAATCACCTAAATGTTTTTGATAGCCTAGCTAATAGTGCACAAGATTTAGGCCTTTTTAGACCATACCGAAGAACAAAAGCACCTTCCCTCCTGCAAAAAAACAAACAAAAAACACTTTCACATAGTCATGAGCAGAAACACTGGCCTGGTTCATTAATTATTTTCTCTCATACTGAAGATAATCTCAACATTCTTGCTGCAGCTGTGAAGAGTTACTCCATTTCTTCTAATAAAACCTCCTTAAAACTGTGCATCTGAAAGAGAAATAGGGTTGTTATGGCTGAAAGAGAATTCTTAGAACCAGTCATTGTATGTGGCTTGTGAAAACTTCTAGGGTTTCACGCAAAACTTCTCCCTCTCCTGTGATGTCTTTGTTGCCATTGAAATATTCTAGGCTCAAGATGTTTCACCAGTGTGTTTGCATCATCTTGTCTCATTGAACCACTTCAATATACGCCAACCAGAAAATGACTTTAAAACTACAGGGATTGTGCAATGGATGAAGCAAAGGCAGGCAGCTACCAGACCCTCACATTTGTCTTTCATCTAGTAAAGTACTTTGCCACAAGTGAAGATGTAGTTAACACCAACATAAGCCATTTTGAGCATGTTTCATAAGCCAAAACTTTCAGTTCCAGTCAGAAGCTGAAAGGATATTTTAGATCAAATATGCAGGTTTAAATTGTCCTTGACAAGGAATGATGTGAGAAGCTGCATTCAGCATTTGTAACAAGGTTTGGAAAAATGACTAAGGATACAAATATATCTTCACAAAACCAGACAACATGACAAGAGTCACTCATTTGTATTTCTTCCATTTGCATTATGTTATGCCCAAAGTGCTTGTTCACAGCTGTAGTCTTCCAAGGTCGTTTCTGATAAAGGAAAAGCTGGTAACTTGAATGGGGTGTTTCTTCAACAGTGTTCAAAAACACAGAACAACTGTGTTTCCTTGAACACTACAGGAGCATAGAGCCACTTTTGTAACCAGTGATTAAGTTTTCTCTTTCTAGAAAGTACTCTGCTCAAAGTAAGCTCCACTTCTTGCAAGCCTGCCAAGTTTTTCTGTTTGTTTTTTCATTTGTCACCTACAGGAACAGTATTTTATGGTCAGAGATGCCGAGTCTTATAATGGATATTTTCACCCCCATAAAATAGAGTCTGAAAAACAAGTGCCCAGGTCATGGTAAAGAACCACATACTTTATTTACCTTTCAGGCAATTAAAGTCTTGCATTCAAGTTATGAATAGAAGCGTGTTTGTATTTGGTAAATACAAATTTGGTAAATGATAAAGCATCATTTTTTTGCTTATAAAAGGCAAGGTTTAAGAGAGAAATTCATACAGATGATTTTAAGCAAGTTCTGTTATAAAGAGTTCTTTTTTCATTAAAACGTTTACATATAATAAAACTTAGTCTTCAAACATGCATGGTGTAGGAGTTTTTGGACACAAATGTTCATAATTTATAATCTTACAGCATTATGTTGATAGCTTGAATGACATTAAAGACAATGTAGTAGTCTATGTATTTTGAAATATCATTTAATATAATTTAAAAGGGCTAAATGAAGATTCAAAAACGTGACTACTCAGGCTTGGTAGTCTTTGCTCTTTGCATTACTAGTGCATTGAAGATCATTACCACAAATTTGTATATCCAGAAGTCTTGACAAATGAGCTTTCATGTTTGTAGGAATAGCCTCACCAAGTCTGCTTATTCCTCTCTTTCTCTGACTTTTAGAAGTTTTTAATTTCAATAAATGGATCACACACTGTTCATGAACCATCTGTAACATTTTTTTATTTGTAGGAGGAAGTCATTCAATAAATTTTGAACAAATAGATCTGGAAGCCTTCTAAACTGAAACCATACAATTTCTGATACAAAAGAGATAAAAAACCAAACTCATGCAATTTATTTGCTTAAAGATTTTTATTTCTAAATTTTGATCACTAGTTATTTTCACTAAATTGCACTGATGATTGTTTTGCTTAGATTTTTGTAAAAGTAAAAATATCCATAAAGCTCATGCAATCTGCTTTGGAGGTCAAGTATTTTCTATTCACTATTCTATATTGAATTTCTAGATTCAGATCTACAGCTATAATTTGTCTAAAAGATGTTAATAGAGAATAATGTACTGTAATAGTCAAAATGTCATAGTAATATGTCCTATATATACAGTCCATTGCCTTTGGCCAGCTAGACATACTCTTATGTCATAATCTTATTAGAACAAAGGCATCACTTTAACAGCAATTTAAAAATATATAGGATGGTGCATGGCTTGTTATATCAACTGTGATAGTTTTTTGCTTCAGCTTCCTGCTCTTCTGCTGTTCCTGTTTTGTATTTATCCAAGAAAAAGACTGCAGTGGGACAGATGATAAAAAGTGCATGTATTTTCCTTTCAGGCTTTAACAAACTCAACTTTTGAAGACCGTCAAATAAAACCTTTGATGCTCCCACTTTTGGGGGTCTCTACTGCTGAATATTGTTAAATTAAGCCGTGCCGGCAGTTCTGCTACACTTAAATGAACATGTGGTGAATAGGTGGCAGTTTGGAGAAACATTTTGTCTTCAAGTTTACACGGCAAGTCTTGCCTGCAGCATTCCAGTCTTTGGGGATTCCTGCGATTCTTTGGGACCTCCATACCAGTGTAGCTGGAAACAAAAAGGCAAGTCAGATCCCTCTGGTAGGCTGAGAACAGGTTGGTTTTGCCCTAGTTCAGATTTTGCCTATTAAAAGCATCAACGGGATAACTGTTCGCAGGGACTGTCCTTTGTTTTAATCGAGAAGCATAAACTCCTTTGTATCTTCCTTTGTGCCTAACATTTATATTTTAAAACTATAGAGATTAATTAGATATGTCACACTCCCTGTTTACATTCGGTGCTAAATTAAAGAGCCTTGTTCCAGATTACAAAGAGCTGCTTTTTGCTTATCCTCATATTTTCTTTCTCCTGTGCTTTAACTTTGAAAAGGGGAGGTTTTATAAGAAGCATCCCCAGAGGCAGGTGGCACTTTCTCTGGTGCTCTCTCTCTGGTTCTCACTGCGCCAATGACCTGCTCCCATGCACAGCATCGTTCATTTTTTCAAATCACCTCATTCTACATTTTGTTGGTGGCTCATTTCGTGTTCATCAAAACCTTTCTTTATTGCTGGATATGTTCCTAGGTAGTAGCTTGCTGCCAGATCCAATGTGTGCAGTATTTAGCTTTGACCTGCAGACATCAGACATGAAGCAGTGCGGGTTGGTCAGTTCGTGGTGTCTTTTGCCCAGTCCACAAGAAATAGGTGACCAGCTCTCAAGAAGCACACTTCACTGTGAAATTCTGCCACAACTATCAGGTCTGAAGTGTCAGTATTTCCCACTAAATAGAAATTCAGGATGTTGACCAACTTAGTGACAGAACAATTTGCAAAGCTTAGGAGGTCAAGGAGGCAAGTATGTGTCTCCGCATCCAACATGGTGGTTCTGTCTGCAGAGTTAAGTTGTATAGGAACAGTGCTTCTGACTGTCCAGATGAAAAAGACTGCAGCATTAGCTTGTGAGTAAGACTTTATAGCAAACTCAATCCTAAAATTGCAAGAAGGGCGTGACTTTTTGCTATGGTATCTTTCATTGCACCAATAGGATTCACACGTATTTGCTGGCCAGCAGAAGCATTTACCCAGCTCCACGTTGCAAACCTCTCCGTGGGGACTGGGAACTATCCATGCTCTCCCCACCATGCTCCTGCTCTCTCCTCTTTGATCCTGTTGTCTCCTCAGATCTTATTCTCTTGGTTCAGAGCCATGCAATGAGTTCACTCCTCATCCATATGTGCTCTGGTTGCCTGAACATATGACTTTTGAGGATGTGCAAATAATGTTTTCCAGAGATTTATAATTTGGCCCAGTTTTACAGGTTTCCATAAAACTGTCCTAAGATTTGTCTCAACATTAGGATGAACTCCTTGCCATTTTTTTTTCCTGGAGTATGAAAGTGCTAGAATTTTTGCAAGTAAAACGCTGTAAGAATTTTAATTGTTTTTACTACGTTGAAAATAACGTCTTTTCCCCTGCTAATTTTAGGAAATATCCTAATGAGTTCTGCACCTGTATTCCAAAGATACTCAGCATGAAAAAGGAAATAACCTAGGCAGTTTTAGTCTAAATAGCTAAAGTTTGGAAGCGTTCTAAATAACTAGAACAAGCCTTGCAACTGAAACTCCTGAACAATTAGCAGCAGCACTACCAAGTGATACATTAAAAATAGAACATTTTGTGCATCAACATGTTAAGAAAGAAACTAATTCTTACACCTGTAGGAGCCCATAGTATCATACTCTCAAAGATAAACAGTACATAAAGCACCACTGAACACCTGATGCAAGTAAGCACATGCTTTTAATTTGTCTCTTTGAATATCATTGGATAGCTGGCCATTTTCAATTGCCAAATATGTTTTACTGCATGTCTAACAAGTTTGCAGCATGAGAAACATCTATGTACTTATAAATGGTATCTAACAAGTAAAATATTCATCCATTCTCATCAAACACACCCAACAAATTTCAGCGAGGCTTGCAGCAAATAGTATTTAAAAAATCCAAATAATATTAACTATGAAACAGGACAAAAACTTCATTTTTATCAGTTTATCTGATGTTGTAACACTGATGTTACTGCTTTGGGTCATTTAAATGGGTAAAGCACTGCGGTGGTGCTTTGCAAGCTTACCTGGAACATTACTCTGCCCTCATGCACGTCTTAAACGATGACTACAGACGACAAGCACACAGCTCATTTAAGGTAGTGTCAGCAGGTTATGGTTAACCCGAACCATGTACATTTTCACACCACCAAGCTGATCTAAGAAATCCAACCAGTCTCTAAGGAAGCTGGGATGTATTTGCAGCTGCCCTGGCTCGGGACTGAGCAGGAGAGCAGCCGTGCCGGCATGGCACCGGCTCCATGCTGCACTCACCTTCTCCCTTACGAGCAGTTTGTTTTTCCAGTACCATGAAGATTCCATGGACTGTTCGTAGCTATGGAAATAGCAACGTCTCTACAATTCACCAAGAGGTTTTCAAGCAATTGCCGAGTGGGCATTTAGCTCTTCAGAGGACTTCTAGCAAGGCACCGCAGTCAATGTTGAAGTAGCTCTCAGGGAAAAAATATTCAGACAAGCAAATTATTGAAACTTCTGCTAGGGTCATGTATTGTGGTGTGGCCATACATAAAAGGTGCTATTTTGATTATCCCAAGAGTTCACGTAGGCCACTGCTCCCCGCCTTGTAGCAGCTGCGAGTGAACACGTGGCAAGTGAGCAAGAACATGAGCAGCTCGCAGTGATGCTTCCCCCTGCATCCAGCCACATGAGCTTAGGGGCTCCGCTCAAAAATAAATAGCAGAATTCCACTGATTTTGTCTTCAGGGGCTTAGGGCAAATCATGGAAGTTTAGGATGTTTACAACAGTTTAAGGAAAAAATGCTCAAACTGAGAGAGGAGACACGCTATTTTAGCTGCATTAGTATTCACATTTCTACTGCCGCTGCTCGAGCAGCACTGAATTTTCACAGACAGCACAGACTGCCACCTCTCCAATAAGCCAAGTTTCTTTCCTCATCAAATATTTGCTTTTACTCAACAAATTACTTGAGCTGCTATGTTTATTCTCTGCCTTTTAAGAGCTCCTGTTCTGCATTTGAGAAAAGCCTGCAGCATTTTCAAAGTCTGGGATGTATTTCTGAGCCAGCTCTTTTAGTACTTCTCACATTTCCTATTATGACAGAACTAAGCATATTGCCAAGCTATTTCGATTTTCCAGCTTTCAGTCTTGCTAGTGAAGTGAAGTAATAGCAATACGATCAGGTAACACCTCTTGAAAAGACGTGTGCTGGCTCATTGCTACAATTTAGTATTACTCTTGTGAAATCAGTAATTTCATTACTCATTCTCCGTAAGAAAAGACAAGACATTGGTGATTTTGGATACAGGAATTAGTTCAAAAGATTAATCTGGTAGAAACAGAAAGGAAATGGAAATAGAAAATAAGTTGTGAAAATTGTTGTGAAAATTGTATCACCATGAGTCTAAAACTCTCTGAGAAGAGCATTTAATACCTCCTCATCTCCGAAGGAGAACCCAGGCTAGCTGGATCAGCTCTGGCACATGATATAGTGTGTTCTTATTTATCCAGTGAAGGTGATTCCAAAACCATGCACTAAGTCCATTTCAGTACCTCATCACTCTTTAGATTTTTTTTTTTTAGATTTAGATTTTTTTTTAGTTTTAGATTTTTTTTAGTTTTTTTCTAATATTCAATATTTTCTCCTTTAGTTCAAATTAAACCTAGTATTTCTTGTTCTACTGTGCATTTTATGTTTATCTGATGATTTTTTTTAGTAAATTGTTATGCAGAGACATCTCTGTACAAGAAAGACTGGGGACACGGTATAAAACAAACACAAACCTCCTCTCCAAACCATGTTTTCTAAGCTTCCTTTAGTCTTGCTGCCATCCTTAAGAATCACTTTTATTTCTCAGTAATGCTACATGACTGAGAAACTCACAGAAAGCTACATGTCTGACCAACACCAAGCAAAACAATGGAAATACTTTTTGTGTCTTTCATGATATTCCTCAATGCAGAATTGTATTTATTTAAATACTTTCCATTTATTGTAACCCCATATTTTTTTTCTGTAGCATGACTGCCTAGACATCTGTCCTCATTTTGCATTTGTGCACTTGACGTCTTCTTTGTACAGACATCATTAATCACATTTTAATCAATCACATTTCTTCTTGTTGATTTCTCCAACCTAGTCAGTATTCTTAACTTTGATCTTGCCCATCCATATGCTTGTAACTTCTTTCGACATGCAGTAATTAAAAAGCTCTTGTGAGCACCATCACGGCTGCATGCTGAAAGAAGCTCTAGAAAGATTCTGGTTTTGCCTGTTATGATTCGAGTTATTGCTGCAAATGCTGATTAGCTCCTGCGCCAAAATAGAATCTTCCTGTGATCACTCTTCTGACTCTGATAAGCATTCATTAGTAGCCATTGGTTACTTTTATTCCCTAGATTGCGTATCCTTATTTTATATGAAAGCATAGAAAGAAACATTTACTGTAAAATTACATTTCTTCTATTTCTCATTCATCCATTTAGTCAGTTGTTCTGCCAAAGAATAAAATCAGCATCTTTGACATATGCTCTTGGTGTATGGTGGGTTTTTTTATATGTGTATATATATATAGATACAGATGATGCAGAGTGTTTTATTGTAAACACTTACTGGATAAATGTCTTTTCTGCCATTTCATTACTTATTATTTAGCTAATAGCTCTCTGGATGTTGAGTGGAGCTTGATGGGCTTACAATTCCCCAGTCCTGCTATCTTCCTTCTGTAAAGAGTAGCGGGGGAGAAAGGATAGCAAACTTCTTGCATTACAACCCCCTGCAGCCTTTCCCATCATGCAGGAGCTCTTATTTCCCATACATTCCCCCGAGATAACTACTACTGACACTTCAGAGAAGGATTTGTTCTAAACAAAACTGAAGAAGTCTAGAAACTATTTCAAATTGGTAATAACCTATATCCCAAAGGCACAAAGGTTCATTATTCCTGAAGATGCTGAGAAGATAAAATAAACAAGATCTGAGGGTATGCTCTTTTTAGTAGTTAGCTTTCTCTCCAGGAAAATGTGCGGAAAATCTCGCTGTCAAGAACTGAATGTCCAAAAGGAGACAGAGGAGTCCTAAAACTTTATTCGAATAAAGGGAGAGTCCACCGGGCATATCCCTGTGGGGTCTCTCCAATTGCTGGGGGACGCAGCCCCCCTTTTATCCTAATTTCCCGACCGAGGGACGCCCTCTCCTTTTCCCCCTTGGCCAAGGTGCTCAGAAGTTACAGCCTTCCCGGCCCGCCTACACCGAACTCCGGCCTCCCGCCATCTGTTCTCACCTGAGCTCACCAACTCCTTTGTCCCCCTTGCTGAAGAATGTGGGGGAATTGCCCTATTTCTCTCCTTTGTAAAGGCCCCATCTCCTTGCAGATGGCTCTTTTTGTCCTTCTCGGCTCATGGCTCCACTCAGTCTCCCCTCCCTTTGTCCTGCTCTTCAGCCAAACTGTGGAGAAACCCCCTTATTGATGAATACAGAAACGTGAGCATTCCGCTCAAAAATATACCAGTACATATACAATGCATGCTTTCACAAGCTTCTATTTCTTTAAAAATATACACACTTTTGCCCCTAATTTTGAACTAGTAAGACATAAAAAAAAATATATTACTGCTAGTAGCTTCAAAGTGTGAAAGCCCAGGAAAATACTGCAAAGGTCAGGACACAAAACTCTACATTGAAAAAGCTGTTTTCATGCATTTTCCTTTATCTATTTGTGCTTGTTCACAAAGACACCCTTTTAAAGAGATTTAGTATTCGTGGCCAGTCTTCTTACTGTATCCATTAGCAAACACTAAACGTGAAAGCCAGCATGAAGCCAACATGAAGATGTTTAGCTTTGCTTTCCCTAGGCTTTAAGGTGGATTTTTTTTCCAACTTGCACACAATTAACATAGAACAAAAGGCATTTTCGTAAGCTAAGCATTTCTGTATCCAAATATACACCACCAAAACAGAAATGAGAACTGCGGCAAATTAGACTTGGCCTTTTGTCTCGTGTTCAATCCAGGTTAGAAATGCCCTAGTGAATGTATTGCAGGGGGTAAATCTGTGTAAGTCCTGCCCTCAGATTTCAGCAAAATTAACAGCATTGGAACAATTTTGTATTGTTTTGTACCAGCTATCTTTCCTGTTTCCCAGGCAACTTCAGAAGCAAAGAGTGACAAGTTCCTATGTATTTATATAGCTTCCACCGGAGTCAAATAAAAAAGAAAAATCAGAATCAATAATTTTGAATAAAGTAGGCTTTATTCAAAGCCTGGCATTGCGATTCAGCCTTAATAGAACGTAATGACAACGCTGTGCCATGTAATGGGCACAGACTCATCCAGAAAGGGCGGGAAAGAAAGGCAGGGGGAAGCAGGGCTTTTGCTGCTACTCGAACAGAACCTGTCTCCAACAAGGAAGGTGTGTGCGCACACACCTATATATACGTACACCGCACGCATCTAGAGCCCCCGTGCGGGCCGGGCCGGGCCGGGCCGGGCCGGGCCGAGCCGAGCCGAGCCGAGCCGAGCCGAGCCGAGCCGGGCCGGGCCGAGCCGAGCCGAGCCAGGGCCCGGGCCCGCAGCGCGGCGGCGCCTCGCGCTAGGCGCGGGCGCCCCCTGGCGGGCGGGGCGGCCCCGCGGCACCGCCCCGCGGCACCTCCCCGAGCGGGGCGGAGCCGCGCGCGTCTCCGAGGCGCCGCCGCCGCCGGAAGAGCCGTTGCCGCCGCCGCCGCCGTTGCCGCCGCCATGGAGGAGTTCCACCCGCGCAACGACGAGGTAGGGGCCGCCCGGCAGCTCCCTGCTCGCCGCGGTGCCGCAGTGGCGCCGTGCGGCGGGGCAGGCGGCTGCTCGCCGCGGTGCCGCCAACCTGCGGCCGTTTTGATCCTGTCGTTTTTTTTCATATCCCTCCTGCAGGGAAAAAAGTGGGGGGATAAACAGGCAGGAGCGCGCTGCCCCTGCCAGCCGGGGTGGAAGGGCCTTTCCCTCCGCGGGAGCGGGGTCTGCAGCCCGCGGGCTTCATGGCAGAGCTGCCCGGAGAGTAGAAGCCCCCGAGGCTCCTGCCCTGGCCCTGTGTTTGCTCCCGGTGGGCGGGTGCCGCTGGGAGCCAGCGCGGAACGGGATGTGGGGAATGCCAGCATGGAAACTGCTGCTTTGCCAGCACCTGGGGGGCTCACGGGCATCCAAGCCCTGCCGGGTCTGCAAAGCCCTCGGTTAGCGCTTGGCAATAAGGTTTAACGCAGAGGTTAGTGAGCCCGTGGCTCCAGCAAAATGCGGGGTTAAACCCAGAGGAAGCGTTTGCTGTTGAGCATTTTGTTGTGGGGAATGTTTGGAGGAAAAGCCTGCACCAGGGCTTGGGCTTTACAGCAAATGCACATATGGCCTCTTTCCAAGCACACTGAGGCCTAAGCTTTTGGGCCCGCTCAAAAGCAACTACAAAGAAGCGCTAAATAAAAAATCTCAGGTGCTGAGGAAAAAAGTAATATTTAAAAGCATACTGTACAAGTAATTAGATGTGGGGCCTGACCATAGCATGTTGTTTGAAGCAATATTGCATCATGTGTTTGCTTTTCTATCGGGAAAAAAAAATGGTTAAATTTTATCTAAACTTTATTACAGATGATCTTCAATGCTGATGAAGCCCACAACATAGTTAAGGAGGTAGGTTTTATCTAATGGTAGTATTTCAAAGAAGATCTTTACCTTTCCTTGCAATGTAATGAAAAGACAGTTGTTTCTATTATCCATCCCAGGGCAAATTCAGTCAAATTTATGTGAAACAGAAGTTACTGTTTACATGAAGCAGAAACAGTTTCATCTGGAACTGCTGTGGAACTTCATCAAGACGTTTGGGTCTTCCTTGACCTAAAGAGAGGGAAGGTTTCAGAGGCGCAGAGAAAAAAATTGAGTTACAAGAGGGATGATGAGGGGCCACAGTCACTGGCTGCAAAGGAAGTTCAGTGTGAATTTTTTTCCCTTGACAGTAGTTAGTACTGGAACAGATAGCTGAGAGAGCATGTGGGGTCTTCATCCTCAGAAACATAAAAAAAATTGAACGGACAAGGCCTTAAGCAACATGATCAAAGATTGAAGCTACCTGTGCCTCGAGCGACAGATTGGGCTGCGTGAGCCTCAGTTACTCTATCAATGCTCTTTCTTACTCAGAAAGAGCAGGCTTAAAACAAATAGCATGATAGTCTAAATTAAACACCTAACAATGAGAAAGTGATTAAAGAAGAGTCCATGACACAGAGCTTGTGTGGTTTCTCAGGGAAATGCCATTTTTATTAAGGAATTTCTGCAGGGAGTCTGCACATCCTTTCCTACATGCCCTGTCAAGAAAGAAAAACTGTGCTTTTAGAGTTGTTCCAGCGTGCAGCAGCGAGGTCTGAGATGTCGGTTCCTTCGGCTTTTTGTAACTATGCCTGCCTTGAAAGGCCAAATACTGTATGACAGTTCTCTTTATTTTTGTATCCGACCCTGGGAGTAAAGCCAAGTATTTCTCCCTCTGCTTTAAAGCTTAACTGAAGGTGAAGGTTCTGTTCTTGTTCAGAATTATTGTCCCTCAGTTGCCTTCTAGTCTGTTCTATGTTCCAGTTGATTCCTTTGTTTAGGGTTAGACACTGCGGTCTGGAGGAACTGGGCGTTCTAAGGTCTAGGACACAAATCTCTTCCACAGGCTGTCTGTGGGTCATTAGCACAGAGGCTCTGTATTATTAAATTAGAGGAGAATAATAGTTTCATTTTATCTACCCTTTTCAGGTATGTGTTTGTCTTTACTGTTTAACATGAGAAATACAGTTCCCCAGCATGTGATTCTGAGTTTCTTTAGGGGTAGGGGATGCAGCTGAGCAGTTATAGCTCTAAGACCTTCTGTTGTTTGGCTGTCTTAAGGTTAAGAAAAGGTTTGCCCATACCTACAGCTGTGGGAGAACATGCAATTTTGAAGCTGTTCAGGGGTGTGTCTCATGCTGCAGGACAGGACCTTTGCACATCTATTGCACTCATATCTTTCTTATCCTGTCTTATTATGAGGTATGTTTCACTGTGTGGCTTTGGCTATTTGAAGATTTTGGTGTATTTTTGTTTGGTTTCACTCTATTTTAGTGCATAGAAGGTGTTCTGGGCAAAACAGATTATAACCACAACAAAGTCAACCAGTGGACTGCAGCTATTGTAGAACAGTCACTGACGCATTTGGTGAAACTAGGAAAAACGTACAAGTACATTGGTAAGTAAAAGTATTCATACTTTTATCCCATACAGTAAATAATTGCTGAAAGGTTGGATTTGGTGCAGTGATCAAATGAATATAGATTTTTAAATCTATAAACTATATAAATAAATAAATGCAGGGGATAGTGAATTAAGACCTGAACTCTTCTGCAATATAGATTTCAAGTAATGCCTGTAGTAAAAGCATGTGAGTTTTGCTCTGTGTCAGTAACACCCTTAGCCAGAAGATGACACGTCATCCAGTCTCTCATGGTGGCAAGCAACTCCCAAACACTTGTGCCATTTTTTGGTGTAAGTTCAGGAAATAGATTCTGTTTATCTAAAAATAATTTTAGTAGGATTATGTTTCTTATAAATACAGACATTTAAAACATTGCCAATGCTGTTAAGATAGGTCATGCCCCGTAATATAAGCACACATACAGGTATCTGTGGGAGGAAAAGGGAAAAAAGTTCAAGTTCGCTTTGGTCGCTGCATTTGCAGGCTGTTCTGTTTTGAAAGTCTTGAATTCAGATTGTCACTGGTTTGACAGCAGCTGCAAGAGAGTCTGTAAATGCTGTGCCTGCCCTGAAAGAGGTTTGAGAGCCGTATGACAGTACTTTTGTGAAACAGCCCCCATCCAGGATTTCTGTTGCAACCATGAGGACAGTACCTGTAATCCAGTTCTCAGGTGCACAAGTCACAAGCCATATCTAAGTATCTTAGCAGATTAAAAAAGAAAACATAATCCTATTAACAAGCCTTATGTTAAAGCTCTTTATGTGAATAAAGATATTTAAGATGAATGCTAAGTTTCTGAGGAAAATGGGGTAAGGGGTTAGTCAAAAATGGTTTTGACTTAGCTGAATGCCTCCTCTCAGCCATTTGAAATCATAATGTGAGCTTTAGTTCTGGGATTCTGAGTGACTCACCTCTTTTGTTTTAATAATGAAAGCTCTGGTGTTTTTATGACTATGTCCTTCAGTAACCTGTGCAGTGATGCAGAGGAGTGGAGCTGGTCTCCACACAGCAAGCTCTTGCTTCTGGGATACCACAACTGACGGTGAGTTTCCTCGCTCAGGTTAATAAGTTGTAGTAAAATAAATGCTACCGGTTGCTCAGTTGTAACGGTTCTGTTGGATATTTTGCAAGAGTGACTATAGAAGCAGGAGCTTCCAGGATTAGGTGCTTGTTTATAATCCCAGCAGAACTGGGCAATTTTGCTGATAAGGAGGCTTAAACAGGCATAAGAGAGCCTGTTTTTTAAATGATAAGAAGTGATAGCAGAAATGCTTTCATTATGAAACAAGGATCCAAAGACACAATCCTCTTCAGTAACTGCAGATCAACTGAGGAGGCAGTAAAATACTGTTTGCAGTATATGCAGCAGTCCTGCACATGTCCACTTGCCCGTTAAGAGGACAGTGCTACTTTGAAGATGAACAGAGCTCAGTGGAAAATAGTTTGAATAACAGCATGTGTTTAACTGAACTCACATTCAGTTCATAGGCTTTGGATAGACTTCACTTGTGCCTAAATAACTTCTAACTGCGTTTTTTTCCCAGCTTGAGTAGTGTGAGAAAATAAGACTAGAGTGTTTTTAAAACTTTCCAGGTTTGAGGAGCTTTTTTTTTCTCCCTCTCCAGAAGAGGGCATCAAATTGTAAGTTTAAAAATAGAGATTGTGTTAGGAAGTCAACCAAGTCCAAAAAGGAAATAATGGATTTCACATAAACAAGTAGACTTAACTTTGTGTTTTCTTGGCTTATGAAGCATTTGGATAATTAAAGAAAATAAATGCACTGGAATGTACTTGATCTAGACTTTTCAGAGAGCTTGTTTTGGTTTGGTTTTTGGTCTGATTATCTTGCCAATTTCGTTGGGAATCTTTGGTATTTTTTTGCAAACACAGCTTTTAAAGAGATACTGAACTAGTCTTCTCTTCCTGGATTAGGTATACAAGAACCCTGTTCGTTAGTAAACAATGTACCAAATTATGAAAACATGTTGAGAAATCAACCTGTTTCTAGGCCAGGTGACACAGTAATTATCTCAATATGAAAACTTCAGCTGCAATTTAATTTCACATAATTTGCATTGAAATAAAGTGAATTTAGTAAAGGTGCTGGAATTCTTATTTTATTTTGTAATAAAAATCTCTTTTAGGAACGTGCACAGTGAGATGGGAAAACCGAACGATGAACTGCATCGTCAACGTTTTTGCAGTTGCTATTATCCTGTAGCTGACTGGAGGATGAATATAAGTAACACCGAAGCCTTTAAAAACAGCAACAGAAAGACAAAACAAAACAGCGAAACCCTATCATTTACCAAACACATGACTGACTATATTTTCTTTTTTTTTTTTTTTTTTCTTGAATGAGGAGGTATACACAAGTTCTCTACAGAGAACATACAGTCTCAGCCAGCTGCTACAGGTTAATTATCTGAAAGATAGCAAATCCCCATATATTTATTTAAACTACAAAAAATATATATATATGTATGTATAAAATTTAGTCAGATGTGATATTAATGAGAAGATGCCACAAAGATCAATACAACTTATATCAAAGCTTGTATCAGGGACGCTTTGTTCAAGAGCAGCAACAAACTTCTAACCCAAGGAAGGGTGAAAGGGCAAGCAAGGCCTCAGAATTATGGTGAGTTGGTAACAAATCATGAACGGAAGTCAGAGTGGATATATTGTTAACAATATCCGTATTTTGTGTTTTAAACAAACTTGCTCATTGAATGCTAATGCTTGTGAAATGCATAAGTATCATGCTTCAGTTGAGCATAAACTCTTACACTGAAATGAAGTAAATTAAGCTTTTTCCACCAGATGCATAAAATAACTTCACTAGCATAATTATGAAATACACTTAGCTCTAACAAAAGATCTGTTTTTTTTATTCAGAATGAAGAACATTGTTAGTAATTCAGGGAAGTGTGTTTGGAATAAAATGATAGCATTTAATCTATAATTTATATTTTTAAAGACATTATGAAGGTACTTAAATTTGATTTTATTCTATTAGGATAGAATTTGTGACAAGCACTTTATTGATTCCTCATGAAACAAAAGAAAGTACCCAGTAATGAGAGGAGTAAGATGGGGCCCATGCTTCTCCAAGAAGAAATAAGTTCTTCAGAGAGAAGGCACACTCATTTCTAGATGCTCTTGTTACCCTGAAAGCACTTACCATAAAACAATGTACCTGCTCCTATAAAGAATATTTGCTATATTTTCAAAGTCTAGAATTAAATTTTAGTTCTATGAAAAGTTGTAAGCACTAAGAGTTCCCATCCTACAAACATTTATGCAAATTCTTAACGTCACTCATCTGATTAGTCTGGAAATACTGTACATAGAAAAAGAAAATGTTTGCACATGCATAAGTATTTGCTGGATTGGGGCCTGTGTTTTTGTCAATTAATGCACAAATTATATGATAAAGTTCTATCAATACCAAAAATGCCTAAATGGTTGCTGCCACTAAGTGGCAGCTACATGAAGCTGTTTTATCAAATGCTGCTCGATGGTAGCTTTTTTTTTTTTTTTTTTTTCCTCTCGATTAGTGCATGTCTTTGGAAGAGACTGATAACTACCTAACAGCTCCTGTAAGGCTGTTTTGCATTTTAACAAATAGTATTAAAGTACTATTACACCGTTTGGTTTCTTTTGGGGCTACTAGGACATGTACCAAATGTCCTGGGCAAAGAACAAGCTAAAAACCATTTCATTGCTCAAAGTGTGTTTATTGTTAGTATTAAGACTACAGAAAGAACACGTGTGCGTATCATTCAGAACACTGTTCAAAATCTGCTGCTTTGCTGGCAAATAGAATTCAGCTTTTACCTAAGTGCAAGTGAAGTTAAGCCACTGTAGCACTGCCTTTGCCTAACAAGCAGGTGTAGGGTGAAAATGTATTTGCATGTTGTACGGACTTTCAGTGTATAGTAATTTAGTATTATCTGGGTTAGAATAGCCGTTTCCAAACTACCTGTCAACGTTTAAGACCTGAGTTGTGAACCTGACAAAAATGCAGTAGTTGCCCTTGTGTTTGGGATTACACAAGGCAGCAAATTTAGGTGGAATCACAACCAGGAAAGGTTTGGGAACTGCTGATACCGTGTCAAATGTGCGTGAGTAAAAATACAGTGATGACTGTTATCCTTGTTTCATAGGCCTTCAGGTGCTGTGGGCAGAAGGGATATTATCCCAAATAGCTGTTTACAATCTCATTTAGTATTTTTGCTTTACTTGAAAATAAAATGCACTGAGCAAGATTATTACTCTGATTAGGCTTGGTGAAGGTTCCAATGCAGAAGACCTTTCACTAGAAAGCAAGAAGATACTGCTTAATTATAATGTTGCTTCATTTTTCTTTCTACGAAAAAAAAAGGAAAATAAAGATTTGCCTTAGTTGTATTTTTGTCTTTTGCCTGCTTGATCAATATAAACAGCAATTGAAAACAATTGTCCTCCTACTTTTTTTTTTTTTTTTTTTTTTTTTTTGCTTGTATGTGAAAGGGGGTGTTTGGGAGATTCCTTAAAGTTGCGTGTGTGTTTTGGAGGTGAGACTTGTCAAAGGCCAATTCCCAGGACTGAATTAGCATCTCACACCTGCTTTCTACCTTGAGCTACTGTGCTTCCTGCTTGTTTTGATCATACATGTTAAACCTTCGGTGCTTTAGAAAAGCTGTTGGACAACTCTGGGAAAGGTATTTGTATTCCACACTGTACCACAGCCAGGTTAACTGCTTGCTTTCTGATCTTTTCATTCCCCATCCTCTCTGGGTACAAAGAACGGCTTATAATTAACTCTCAAGATGAGTTTCTGCCACTTTCCTTCCAAAGAAGTAGTTTGTTTCCAGAGAGAAATCTCTGGATTGCAAAACAGAAGGAACAATCACATGTTAATCACATTTCCAGTAATATGTTTTCTCAGCTGTTGCAATCATTGGGAGGAATTCTTGTGCCTTATACAGGGGACAGAAGAACCCCCCCTATCTAGGGAGTGCTCTGAGTGCAGGGGAGCAGTTCCATGAGAGCAGTGCTAAGCGCAGCTGCAGGCAGCGTCCTGGCCTGCGTGCTCTGGCATTTGCTCTGCCCTGCCATCGGCCTGCATGGAAGAGCTTCTCTCCTTCCTCTGGGGTGGAGGGAAGGCTGCAGTTTAATGCACAGGCCTGTCTGTTGGGGGAGATTTTTTTGCCTTAGTGAATCTAAGTCACTTTCCAGCAACTGGAAGTTTTAGCTTGTATATTAGTTTGATCAAACATTTGTTTTTAAATCCAGGTATACATTTAGCTGCAGCACGCAGCTTTGTTACATAAATGTTTTTTAAAAGGAACAAAATTGGGTTAGAAACACATGTGTAAACCTCACTGTAATAATCTGAACTAAAATTACTAACTAGCGAGAAATAGGGTTGCAGTGACAGGCCTTGCTGGTTGTCAGGTTTAGGAATATGGTTACTTCACACTCTTCGTTTGTGTTGCCCTCTAATTACATTAAATGCTTTCTTGTATTCCTTGATGGTAAAAAGAGGCTCTTGTCTAACCCTTGTCCTCTTTTTCTCCTGATCAAAACTCATGCAGTCCTCATAGTCAATACATAGGTTGCATGTAAACTATGCAAGATTAGACAGGAAGCTGTTTACCCCAAACTTCTGTGTCCACTACTTGCATTTAACACTACTGAGTCTGAACTGAAAGAGCTGGAGACAGAGGTACGATGTCCATGGTTTAAGTGCCATGCAGCAATGCAACGTTGGTATCACAGCTACGTCCCTTGCACGGTCTCTCACAGAATGAGATCTTCTCAAAACAGACTGCAGGACCAGGGAGCTCGTAGGAAGACCACAGGGTTCTCCAGGGGAACAGCTTCACAGGGCTGCTTGGCAAGTTCTCCTGGACACAGAGCATGGGAGATAGCAGCTTCCTTCCCTGGCACAGCGGGCTTGGGGGTCCTCCCCTGCAGCTCGGCACCTCGCGCCTGCACTGCCCCATGCACCTCTCTGGAACGGAGAGACAAATTCCGCCCATATGAAATGCCCTGTGGCAGATTTCACACTGATTTCTGTAGGTGACAGCATTTGTGATAAATGCTAAAAGAGGCAGTACTGGGACCACATGGCACCTGGGCCAAAAGAGAGCCGGTTTGGTTCTGACACTATGACTTCAAACAGCTGCTTTTACCGTACCTGCAAGCTAAATACAGAGCCTGCACCCCAGGCTGTACGAGAGACGAGAGGGAAAACCCTCAACCGCCAGAGCCGCCGAGCGGCGCCGGCAGCCTCGGGAGATCAAACGTCCCGTCAGCAGGTGGCAGCGCGGGCGGCGGTTAAACGGCCGCGCCGCCCGGCGGGCAACGGCCGCGGCAACGGCCCCGGCCCCGGCCCCGGCCACGGCAACGGCCAGGGCCGGCTTCGCCGATAACGGCAGACGTCAGCTCGGCCGGGTGCCCGTGCGTGAGCCAAGCGGACAGGCCCCGGGGAAGGGCTCATGGGCTCAAGCACTACCTGCGTTCTTGGCTCTGCGCATGCACTGGAGAGAGCTAAGGTGAAAGTAGCCGAAGTATAGCTTTAAAAGCAATAATAATAATAATGCATAACAGTAGCCTTGTTACAAAATGGTATCAGGAAGTTATGGTTATGTCATTGCTCTTAGCACGTATGTTTTTCAGAGAAGCTGTCATGCTGTACAGGAAGCATGAGGAGCGCAGTAGAAAGACTGCAGGCTACCTGTTAGTGCAGCCTGCAGGGCCTCACACGGACCTGCACGCTGCTTCCCTGTCCGCACGGACACGTGTGCTGCTTCCCTGTCTGCATGGACCTGCACGCTGCTTCCCTGTCCGCACGGACACGTGTGCTGCTTCCCTGTCTGCATGGACATGCACGCTGCTTCCCTGTCCGCACGGACACGTGTGCTGCTTCTCCAACGGCAAGTCAGGAGTCATGGCACAAGTTACCACAGGCTGTTTCTCACCCATGCTGGGGAGCACCTTCTGACTGCAGCTGTTTTTGTATCATCTGTGTGAAGTTCCTGTAAAAGGGAAAGACTAAAAAAATGCCATCTTGGGCTTCATAAAAATAAGTTTTTTCTTCTCTTTCTTTTTTATGAGCACATGTAGCTGTGTATGATGTGCTTCTATTTTCAGTGTTGCTACTACTAAAAATGCTGTCTCTTGAGAATAGAAACGAGGCTGCCATTCATGTATCGTACCCCAAAAGTAATGATACATTCTGGTACCGAACTAGTCTTGGGAAAGTAGAAACAGAGCTGGCCAGAGGTACGTAAATTGCCATACTCCTTCCTGCACCCACTGCAGTTATTAAGGGACTGTGCAATTTATATGTAAATATGCATCTAAAATTTTACATTGTGTTTTCTTTCTTATAAGCTGAACTTGAAACAGAGAAAGACAAAGAAGAAGACAGTGTGAGGGAGCAGGGATGACACCAATGGCAAAAACAGAAACTTAGGAAGAAACACAGATTTCCATTTTTTTTTTCCACGTAGATGATTAAAATAAGATGTAGAGCCAACCATGAAACAAACAATGGAATTTAAATAACCTATTTTCTGCCTTTTCTTTTTCAATATCTATTCCTTCCTCTGGCTCCTACTCCATTTATTTAGGAAAACAGGATAAAAAATAATTCTGAAAACCTAACTTGAGAACCGCCCATGCAGTAGCAGTTGGAAAGCGTAATCCTGGCTCTCCAAGATAATAATTACTGTTATTATTACTATTATGATTATTGTCACTGCATTGCCTAGAAGCCCTGATTTTGGAACATTGCCCCACTATGCTGGATGTTATTTAAACATAAAAAAAGAGCACAGCCACCGTCTGAAAGCCCTCCAATTTAACTACAAAGAGGCAAGGGATGGAGGCAGACAAGCCTAGGAATGCAAAGAAACAATATAAGCAAGGGGAAAAAAAAAAAAAAAAAAGGTAGACCTAAACAGCAATGTGAGGCCAGTAGTTTTATCAAGATCAGGACAGAAAGTATTCCAAAAATGGAAATGGAAAGAGAGGACTCTTTTCATTAGGAGGGAAACAGAGGACTCATTCCAGTAGGAAAGAGAGGAGGTGACAGAGCCTCCTGCCATACTCGGCAGGGGAAAGGAAACTCTTGGGAGAGCTGTAGCATCCGTGTTGATTGGAGCACAGCTCAGCTGGCTTGGAAGTTGTTGGTAATTTTGGCAGTTTTCCCTAAACGCAGCTTGACTGACTCTGGAAAACTGAAGAAAACAGCTGACAGCCAAACTGTGGGCAACGCAATAGAGTTTTAGGGAGGTATCTGAAGTGGGTAATGAAGTATAGCATGGCAGGGGGTTGGGGAAAATTTCTCTTAAGAGGGATCAGAGCATCAAAGATTGTTTGTTGATAATTTTAAAAATGGGAGGGAGAGGATGGTACCATCAGCTGATGTAGCAGAGAGTTTCCAGCTCCTGCTTTTGAAGGCAGGAGGAAGGTGGGCTATGAACAGTTAGGAGACTAGTGTGAGCTGAGTGGCTTTGCTACATAGAGAAAGGGATCTCAGGGAAGAGTTACAGGTATCGGTGGATCAGTAATGGACTAGAGGTGAGATCTCTGTAGTAGCTTTTGGGCTGGAGGAAAAGGAACCGTAGCAATGAAGCAGCGAGCTGCTGAGAGCCTATATATGAATCTTGGCTTGAGAGGCTGTATAGCAAGGCCAGCATTCCCAAACTGTTCTGAAAAATATCTGCATGTCTGTCTTAGGAGATGAAATGCTAGAAAGTCTCACTCAAAGATATCACCAAGTTACTGACTTTGTTCACAGTCAGTGATGGAAGGGTGGGAGGGAAGGCTCTGGATCAGGAGCTCTTCTTTTAGCAGCTTGAGGTTGAAGCGGTGGTGATAAATGCACAGAAATTGTGCCCCCACCTGAGCTCACCTGTACCACAGTTCAAGCAATCTGCAGTCACAGTGCCCCTGATGAGATGGATTGAATCCAGGCTGTGTTGTCACCCCTGTGTCCAAGCTTTCCTGTCACAGGAAAGCCAGCCAGTGTCTGACACTGTGTACAGGTGGCTCGGATGAACACGGAGTTGGGACTGGAGGGCCCCTGAGCTAGTCTGGCGATGTGGGTGTCACTGGTACCAAAGTCAAGGGGGACCAAGATCTCTGAAGAAGGTCATAGCTAAATGTGTTGATGACAGCTGGTACATCATGGGAGATGAGGACAGAGGACTAGATGTATCTGCCTGGTTAGAAACCCTAGCCATAGCATTTTGAGAGTTGAAGTGTTTTAGAAGTCAGACCAGAGAAGGTTTAAGGTGAAAACTTGAGACCCACTCATCAGTTATTGTATAAAGTACTTTTTTTTTCAGTGAGATGGGAAAGAGAAGGACTGGTAATTATATTAGCAAGAAATTCTTATTATTTTAAAGATGAGAATTCTCTGAGGCTGAGTGGAGAAGGAGGCACACAAGGTGAGAGGTTTCCTTTGCAGCTTGTGTGGCATTTACAAGGTATGCAAGGGCCCGTCCTGTGTGACATTTTCCATTGGCATTTGCCTTGACAGGAGTAAATACCCAGTCAGCTCACAAGGCAGCAGCCTGCTCGCTCCCCCAGATGTGTTTTCTTCCTTGTGCGATTGCAGAATCCGAAAGCTATCCCTGCTGCCTAGCAATGGACAGTGCTAAGAGGCCAAGGGAATGCCCAGCCTATTGAAACAAATAAAATAACCGTGGACATTAGCTAAATAAGGAGGCAAGGAAACATCTGTTACTTCTGAAGGGGAAGTGGTCATTGTGACGGGTTACATCTCAGTCTTTGCAAATATTGAAAGTAAGAGTTTTCATCATTTTTTTTTGGCAGGGGGGTACTATTTGCTGTTACTTTATTGATTGATAAATGTAGCTGGACCTGCTAGGTTTTCATAACAGTAACCTGACTGTTTTTCTCCCCTACTGACTAAGTCTGAGAAGTGCAGACTTTTTTTTTTTTGTTTTAGCCTAACGGTGTGGGGATGCTATTCTGTCTACCTAGTCTCACAAACCAAAATTCATATATGAGCTCTCATTAACTCCCTTTCTGATTACTAGATATCTCATGTCCCTAGTCCATTGCTGATAACCGCATACCTGCTATCCTAAAGTTTCCCAGAGAAGAAATTAAAGCATATAAGCTCCGCAGGGAGAGCCGTGCATGAAGGCTTTAAATGGGACATCATCTTCTCACAGGCCTCGCAGCAAGGAACTCTGGCAAACCCTCTAAAGACATTAATACACTGGCTTTGTAAGGAAAAGCTCAGACCAACATTGGTATTGCTGTGGTCATCCTGGAGCAGAGCTGCTACTCCCAGCAGTTGCTTAGGGCAGTGTTCCTGTCGCATTGCAAAGCTGTGGGGAGCCCCAGGCAGTGATGTGACAGCATATAGCACACAAACTTCCCCAAAAGGTCACTAAATTCATTAATATGGCTTTTAGTGTAGTACCAGCTCAACATCTGACAGATTTGTTCAAATAAAGGCATTGGGGCATTAATTTAATTAACAACTACAACCATTTTGACTTTAGGCAAAACTACTCAGCTAGGGTTGCAACACCAGCTTTCTTGCCTGCCCCAGGGTGGGTGAAATAGCAGGGAAGGGACCAGCAGTAACTGTGGCAGAGACCATTATCTTTAGAGGTTTCCTGCAAAGTGAATGCAAAGTAGCAGGCATTCTGTAATATGCATGCTCTGCAAGAATTCTGCTCAAGCGGGATTTTGTTGCAACCCATTTTACTGTCCTTTTCGGACTGCTTTTATGGGTATGTGTTTTCTTGTAGCATCAGTTCTTTGCTGTTGAGTGTGTTACCTTGTGCGCATGTAAGATGTCCACGCACAACAGAGATGGAAAACGATCCACATGTTTCCTTAACCATTTGCAGTCCGAGTGCAAGAAGGTATTTTATGAATTACTGATGGACAACAGCACCATCCGTAATGCTAGAGCAGAAGATCATTGCTGATGGGCTCCAGGGCTTTGTATCCTCAAGGGAGCTGGTTCTAGAAAGTGTTTCTCACAACTGGTGTGACAGTCATTGCTGCTGTCTGAGTAGGTGACAAGTCTCAGAGGGCTTGTGTGAATTTACCACCTGAAACCTGGCTTGGTACCTAGCATTGCTGATCACAAATGGCAAGGAAGTAGGAGAGAGAGGGAAAGGGATGCTACATCAGCAGCTCTCCTCATGTTCATGGGGAGCTGGCCAGCTGTGCCCCATCCTGCAGGGTGTTTGCTGTGGCTCCTGGGTATTGAGCATGTGGGGAGGAAGTCTCTGAACGCAGCTGAGAGGGTGGGCAATCCTGTAGCATGAAACTAGGCTCTTGCTTTGTCCGCGCACCCTGGTATAACACCACATTTTGACCTGTTAGCTGCAAGGAAATTATGGCAGTTGCCTTGTCATAGTTCTTCCCTGTCCCATTTCTGCACCAACTAAAGTTGAGGAAAATTCAACCTGAATTTTCTCGGTAATTTCTGGCATTCTAAGAGAAAACCTAAACTGCCAGAGTGTAGACCCTGGACTTTTTTAATGTTAAGTATAACTCACATGGGTATAGAAAGAGAAAATCAGCATAAGAAACATCTATGCTTTACTTTAAAGATTACTTGACTGAAGATGTCTCTGCAAATTTCCAGTTGCCCTGAAGGTATTAAAACTCATGGCCAATGGTGTTTTCGTAGTTCCTTGTCTTAATACCAATTAGTCTACACTTGTATTTTTGTTTGTTTTGTTTTTAAGACGGAAAAAAATGCTATTTGCAGGGCAGTTTGCTCTGTAAGTTGTTCCTGGAGTTACAAAGCATCTGTTGGCAGGGAGAAGCCTGGGCTCACTCTGCCTCGCCCAGCCTTTCCCTCCTTCTCTACTGCCAAGCTCAGCAGGGTGGGTGGCTGTTTCTGCCCGTGTGTTTGGGGAGGGAATGGGTTTTCTGGCCATCCCTCGCATTTCTGCACAATTTTCACCTTTCACTGAAAGGCGAAAAAAGAAGAAAAAAAAACCATCTCAACTAACTTGCTAAGAATATCCCAGAGTAGAGAATGATCCTCCTATGAAGTGCCATTGTGAGACCACAACACTATTTTTTGTTTGTTCAAAAATACTTTGTGTTTCACAGGCAGCTTTTGGGTTGTTCTTCTAATTTTGTTTAACCCACTGCTTGAAGATTGAAATGCAGAAAGTCCCCACCCAGCAGAGAAAGTCTTACAAGACTGAAAAGAGGAAGATCTGTTTTGCAACAGGGTGGTTTCCCCTCTTACATGTGTGATCGTGATCAGGCAGTGCAGCAGTTTTACTGTGGGCAAACACTTTTCTAGCTATTGAGTCAAATATGAAAACTTGAGTTTTCTTTGCACAGAGAAGGGTAGAGCAGGGAAGGAGTGGAGGACTAGATGAGCCCCAGTGAATATTCGGGGCTCTCTCAATTGTATGATCTCTATTTGATCATATAGAGTGAAGAACTCTCACAGTCTCCAAGATCCAAGCAGGATCAATGGGAGCTGGAGTTGCCCAGCACCGCGCAGCATTGAAGTCTTTAACTGTAAGAGTAACTATGGTGGCCTGGAATTCATGAATAAGAACTTCCTAATTCAGATGGCAAGATATGGGAAGACAGAATATTACATAAGAAGGGAAGGGAAAAACAAGCTGAGCTTAAGCCAATAGTAAGGCCAGTTTCCTTTTTTTCACTTTGCATTGAGATCCCGGTTGCATCCATTTGCGGAAATATTTATTTTACTAAACCAGGACCAAATGGCTTTTCTTACAGCCAGCAGAGCATTCCCATGTAATTAGCAAATTTGTAGAACTGGTGGAAGGATGGACCTGAAGACTTCAATCCACTTGCTCAACTCGGGAAGTTCTGCAGCACCGGTCACACACAGACTGACCCCATAACTGTACTGGTGTTGTCAGCACTACCAAGAGGCTCCCGCATCCTTTAGAGTCATCTCTATATTGCTGAAGCAGAACTAGGACAGAAAGCTATGGTAGAAGGATTGCCTTAATGGGAGGACCACTTGCAGTCTTCAGGCCCCTCTGGAAGTGGGCATGACCGTGGGGAGCTCGCAAAGGCTGCAGCACATGTGTGCAGTATCAGAGGTTTGTGACAGAACAAGTGCGGGGCAGCATCAATCCTGCCAATGGGGTCAATGAAACATGGGGCTGCCTCAAGTCCCGCCTCATACCGTGCTCTTCCATGGCCCTCTGCCTTGCTCTGCTTCCCCCAGCCCTCTGCAGGAGCAACCTTGAGACATCCCTGCCTTTCCAAAAATCTCACCAGTGCTGCTGCACCAAGCCTGTGGTGCTGGACAGCTTTCTGAATTGCTAAGCTTGCCTTAACTTCTAAAAACCACACACAGGTTCCCAAGTGAAGGCGAGAAGAAGCTCTGTTTCCAGGGCGGGCCCTGCAGAAGAATTTTGGAGTCAGCAATTTGAAAGCAAAAGAATCTGTGTTTATTGTGAAAGCTACTGCCCACCCCAACCCCATGACAAAACCAAACCAAACAAACATGCAGGAGGAGGAACTTACTTTCTGTCAGGGGCCCAGGCTGTATCAAAGGTCTAACCACTCAGTGCCAAGACTTTAGGAGATGGGCTTTACTCCTTTACCGTTCTGAGAGAGAGCAGCATTGGCTTAAAGCAGTACCACTGATGCCCTCCGTGCTTTGCTAAAAGTAGGGAGGACGGAACCTAGTTCTTATTTTTTCTTATGTTTGTGTTTCAGTGCTATCCATTTCTCTCGCATACCTTGGATTAAAAAAGAAAATCATATTCAGACCATGACTGATAAGGACTCAAGAAACTGCGAATTTTCATCTGTTTATTCTTTTAAAAGTTTTAAGAAGAGAGTGCTTCAGTAATCAGCATGGGATGCCTTTCTCTGGGTTGAAAGTGACAAATAACCTGTGGCACAAGTGTACGGTACAACAGGAAATGTCATTAAAACTGACTCCGACAGAAAAGAGCCCTGCATTTTTAAGAAAAACATGACAATGTTTAGAAAATTAGTGGGTTTATAATAATAATTAAAGATTCTTTGAATGGTAAACATGCTCTCTCCATTAAACACTTGCACTTCCCCTTTGCCTGCTTGCTAACAGTGTAAAAGTCTGCTCATATTTCCATTAAAATCAAGGCCCTCTGCACAGGAACAGACCCCTATTATGTTTCAATAACAAAATTTTTATTCCGACAAAGAAGTGTATTCAGTTCTGCCTATGCTCTATTCTGATCTAATAGGTATGTGTCAAACAACTGTATAGATTAAACTATGGCTCTTTTGAGGGAAATAATTTCAAAATTTCCCCATCAAATGTTGATCTTCACGAGCACTTACCAACTGTGACTTCCTCCCCATTAGATGCTGACACAATTGAAAGCTAATAACTAACAGTTCACAGGAACTGGTAGCAATAAATACAAAATGGTAAATAGTCTCTCTGCAAAAGCAGAGGGCAGTTGTTATTTAAAAATGGTATAAACAGAAAACGTGTCCTGTCCGGTAAACTGTGGTGTAAAATGCTGGTAACCAGGTGGTTGCACAAACGTGTCTGGAACTGCATAAGCCAACGCTTTCTTCTGTGGGAGAGTCTATCAGCAAGATCTAGTGCTGTGTAGGAGCTGCGTGCAGGTTTGTATGCAGAGTTTGGAAGGTGGTAGACAAGCAACTGGGGCAGCTAGGCTGAATAGGAGACAACAAGGCACTGTGGAAACTCACAGAATATTCAGAATATTAAAATGTGACTCTTTCAAGGCCTTTTGCAACTATTTTTATTTCCCTTTACTGCTGTTTTTGCTGGTTTAATGATTTATTTTTCCCTGTTGCTGGTATTGGTTCCTTTTTTTTTTTTTCTTTTATGAACCTGCTACCTGTAATGTACAGAAGTACTGTGCTGTGCATGGGTGCCTTGTGCAAATCAGCAACTTTACTCGTAGCTGTTCCAGTTACTGCCCACACGATCTTTGCTTTCTCAAACCTGTCTCGCGGCTGTCAGTGAGGAACAGCTGAAGAGGGCCAAAACCACCGTCTGGATTTAGGAACTCTTCAGAGGGGACCTATTTAGCAACGAGCTTTTTCAGCCTTGAAACTCTGAAGTGGAGGTCCTAGAAACAACTTTCTTCTTTCTCTTGGTTGGATCCCTACACTGTAAATGTGAAGACATGAGAGAGGAAGAGGAGCGTTGGGAGTAGCCACGCGCTGGCGCTTACTGAGCGCAAGGTTGGGTTTGACACCAGCCTTGTGGTGTCCCCCACCCTCCCAGCCCCAAGCTGGGGGGCTCAGGCATCCAGATGGTTCCTTTTCAGCTCTGGGCTTACCTAGAGCTGGTTCTCAGCTGTCCCCTCTATCTCCAGCACAAGACATTTAAGCTTATGTTCAGAAGCTTGAAAGATGCTGTTGCAAAATAGTTCTTCTGACAAAAGTAATGCTCTTTCCCATTCACCCTTGGCTAAATCCCCCTATCTTTCCAATGACTCCCTATAGCAATGTTGAACTAGCTCTTAAATAGGGGCATTTTGCTAGAATGCTTTATTGTTTAACATCAGTAAGCTTTATCAGTGTGAACTGACTCTCAGATGCATATGCTGGCCTAGACCCCGCTGCAGGCACTACGAGAAGAGAATAAAGACAGTTAATTGAGGGGAAATGCCCTCATACACACAAAGAACAAATTTCTGCTAAAATGCCAGTATGTGGAAGGCAGTGCAAGCAATCCTAAGGCAAAACTTGACTCTCTGTTACTCCATTGCAGAGCCAAGATAATTCCAAAGAAGGAAAGGGATTTGCGTTAGTGTAGCTGAGATTGGAAGTTGGGCTGTCTTTCCCAGACTTCAAATGGGAAAATATATATATATAGTCTTTGGATTTTTGAATGACTGTTGGATGACTCCCATATATTTAGGAGTTAGAAATTTTCCTTGTTAAAAATGAAGTGTACTCCTCGTGGGTCAGCTTCTGAGTTGCTGATGCTCTGCTTGTTGAGTGTGTCAGCTAGGCCCTCAGGTCCACAGAGGAAAACGCCTATTCTGGAGCTGTTAAGAAAATGAAAATATGGTCAAGGACTAAACATGGAGCAGCTCAGTGTTGCTCATGTAAATCAGTCTTCAAATTTTTCTTCCCAGTTACAGAAACTGAAGTAGAACTGCATGTCCCCTCTGAAAGCTATGAGCTTTCAAAATTTGCAAGATGTTTACTGCTTCTCTTAAAATAAGTGATGGGCTAAGTCTCAGTTTAGCAGAAATCAGAAATTTTTACTGACCTCAATGGAAACAATGAAATAGAGCTTATGGTACAAATTCTTGAAAGGAAGCTCCATTTTCTTCCTGCTAAATTTGGATGCACAGCCAAAGGTCATCCATGTTCATATTTTGTCTTTAGATGTAGCAGATATTATTTTTAGAGGTCACTGACATTCCTATCTACTTGAGCAGGAAATACTTTTTTTTTTTTCTCTAAAATACTTCTAGCAATCAAACACTACTAGCAAATTAAAACAACTTTTTCAAGACTACAGTTCATGTCCATGGCTGAAATGATGTAGAAAATAACTAGAAATTGTCAGATTGTTAAAAAAAAAAAAAGGTGCTTCCCAAATGTTACGAGCCTAAGGAACAAGTTGGTGCTATTATAGCTTTTAGGCACACGAAGGCCATAGGCACTATCAAGAGGTATAGGTTTACCCTGGATGTTTCCCTGTAATGGTTTTGAACTCATTTTCCCAATTAGGTCTTCCATACAGTGTTTTCTGTTTAAGGCCTGTAATCACATCTTTCTCTTCTTCATGATGCACTGCAAAATGAGTGGCCTGTGGGAAGGGAAACCAAAAGGGTCTTGTAAAGACAGGTTTAGATATGACAGAACTATCTCTGGTTAGAAAAATATATATATGTCAATATGCATTGCATTGTCAGCAAACTAAAAATGTTCCTGAGGAATTTATTATGGATAGAAAGGAAATAGGTAACTTGACAAGGAATCTCTGTCTTCCTCATTCTCGCAAATTGGCCTATCTCAAAAATTGAAGCTATGAAGTAATAAACACAGCAATTACATTTATTTTACACACAAATTGTTTTAGTTCAAGAGGTGTAAAATAAAGCTGTAGACTAGCACAATACTCCCCTGTCAGTTACAATAATACAACCCTTGACCTCCTGCCAGTTTTATTTGTAGAAGGACTGATCCATATGAATAAGAGGGAGACTACAGAGCACTCCTAGAGTTTCACTGCTTCTAGTGACTGGAGCATTTCCACAGTAATTTAGGCTGAGCTTTGTTGGCAAACCCAAAGCTTTGCATGGCAACATGAGCTACATCTTCTAAAGGAGGTACTCTGCGATGTGAGGGGCAGAGCACAGTGCAGACATTGCACTGGAAAATGTGGGCATTCCTGCATTGCCACCCCATTCACGGGACTGTTGTTTTGACTGCCTTCTTTTAGCAACCAGCACAACTGTAACAGCGTGGAAATTACCAACGTTTGCAGAAGACTTTTTATCTGCCAATGCCAACCTACATTTAAAACCTCAGAGCGAGCAAGGTGTATCCCAGGAAAATGACCATCCAAATATCAAAACACAGCAAGCTTGCTGACATGAACACTGTGCCATTTTCCACAGTGTTGTTACCTGAGTTTCATCCCAGCCTGTCAAGTAGATGTTGTAGCTGAGAAATTCTGCATTATTTCTCTCCTGCATTTGAGTCTCCAGAGATTGCAAGAGGTCAGCAAACCATTCAAACGCATGAGTGTCCCTGCAAAGCCAGTAAAAGTAGATCTGGAGGAGACAAGAGAGAGGGTCTTAGGGTGCACTGGTGCTTACAGGTTCTGTTTTGTTCTGTTTTTGTGTTTGCTAACAAAGTGAGGATTGTAGAGTTTCTGTACAAAAAAAATGCGCCAACAACTTCAGCTGACAGGGAGACAAGCTCGCACTGAAGCTATTCAAAAGTTCAGATGCTGGGAAAGTTGTGAAGCAAAATATATGGCTGCAAAAAAACAGGGAAACAACTTTCTATTCCTCTTCGATCAGTGAGTTTAGCAGTTTGCAATGTTTGTGCATTTATATCCTTGTAAAACAGTTTGCTAGGACATAAAATAATGACTTACGGGTAGATTCTACCTCCCTGTCTGCTGGCAGGAATGTTAAATCAAAAGAGGTGACAAAACCAGTTCTCTTCTTGTAACAGCAATGTGAGTATGACTGTAACTGAAGAGACTAGCTTGTGCATAGGGAGTTTCCAGGAGCAGGAGGCGAGAGGAGCATGGCAGCAGTGGCTCCCATTTTGGGGTCATATTGGCTCAAAATTGCTCTGTATGTGTATAGGGAAGGAGTGCAGTATTTGTCTGGATGCAGTTAATCTCTGGAAAGTACAATAGGACTTTGTGCTTCCTCCAGAGCTTGAACTGTGTCTCCATTGCCCGTGGAAATCCCCAGAGGCACAGCCAGTATTTGGCCCCCGGGCTATTTATTTTTTCTTTCTTTTTCTCTTTTTCCCCCCCCCCCTTTTGACCCTTCTGCTTTTTTGCTTACCAGTCTTTGAGATAACCGGACTTTTTTTTTTTTTTTTTTTTTTTTTTCCTCAGGCCTCACACACTTGTGGAGCCAGATTGCCTTTGCTGGCCTGTTTTGATCTGGGCTAGAGTCCCCTAAATACTGCTTGGGTGCCCGGAAAGGCCTGTGTCACAGGGCACGGGTACCTTTTTGAGTTTCAGGTTGGTTGCATCGTGGCAGTACTTGTACCAGACAGACTTGAGGACAGATGCAAATGGGGTGACCCCTATTCCAGCTCCAACAAGCATAACGGTTTCATAGCTGAATACATCCTCACTAGCTGTTCCAAAGGGGCCGTCCACAGCTATCCTGAAATTGAAAGCAGAAGTAATAGATCAATAGTGAATATTTATTGGTGCTGTTTTAAATAACAACAAAATCATGAGTTATTTGTCCATTACAATGCACGTTTGAGCTAAGTAATGGTTGGGAAAAGAAGATGGTGATGTTGATAAGAGAAGCAGTCTAGGACCCGCTCAGACTTTTGCAAGCTGGTCATAGAGGAACTTTTCTCCCTCGACAACCCCATATGATCAAGTCTTTGCTTCTCTGGCTTTGTGCAGCACTGAGTTCTTCTCAAACAGTGGGAGATACAAGAGATTAAATCTCTTTTGATTTAGATAAAAGGTCAGATGTGGAGATAACAATGAAGTGTAGATCTGGAATTGAACAGAAAATTCCCCAATTTTCTTTACATAAACTCACTCAAAAAATCCAGAAAAAAAAATCACTCAAGTGACTTGAAGAAATAGATGGTTGCCAGCTTTCTCAATGGAAGGAGTTAAGGACTGTGTCACAGGTTTGACCTGTTTGGTTGAGCAAAATTTTTAGTGTCATAGATGCTGGGTGGGTTTTACCATGGAGGTTCTTTGTACCTACTTGGGCAACTTCCATGCTTCCTGGAATTCTTGCTTATCGCATCCGCAGGCGTTAAACAGGGCCTCTGTCCAGTCCCCTACGATGCGGACGTGGATGCTGAAGTAATCCTCCTCTGGAGCAGAGGTCAGCGTGAACGGATGCCATTCCAGTCTAGACACGGCAGGACATTTGACAAAAATGTATTGCCCGACCTCCATCTTGAAGCCCTTCTTCATCATCTGGAGCTCGATTGTCTTGAAGGGATGAATGACCACCTGCAATGAGAGGAATGAGGGGAAAAAAAGAAAACGGCTGGTTTCACGACTGTTTTAAATATATTTACATCCTTCATAACATTATCATCCTCTCCTATAGGAGCAAGAAAAGCAGGTGAAACTTCACTTCCGGCAGAGCTGATACAGAGTGAGAAATAGTATCTGAGCGCCAGAGAAGAGTCTGCAGGAGATGCGGAGTTTTTGGTGAACATTTTTTCACACTGTACTTGCAGTTTCCCCAAAGGGGCAGGTCTAACACATCTAACACATCCTCAGGTCTGTCTGTACACACAATTAATGCCAGATGCACATGACGCAGTGGCACAGTACACACTGCTAATGCGATGGATGTGTATATGGTGGCAGAAGTATAAGGCTAGCATACAGATAGGGAATTGGATGTATAGTACCACTAGAAACTGAAGTTTTCTCACTGTATTGTTCTGAGCAGTGTATTGTAGGTGTTTGCGTTGTGCCTAATTTAGTTAAGAATAAATAGAAGCAATATTCTAGAAGCAGGGATAGTATTTCTATCACTACAATATTTTAGTTCTAGTTGTCTGGCAAGATTATTTTCAGTTTTCGGAAGAGGGAGGATTGAGTCTGCCTATCTTATTTAGATATGAGTATGAATGCCTAGCATTGTGAAAGAAGTTTCCTGCCAAAAGGAAACTAAGAAGACATGGCAGACAAATGGCATAGAAATCACACAGAGATATTTTGGTGCTAGTGCTCATGCTAATATATAGGAGCCTTCCAATATGTCAGCACCATGCCAGGGAACAGCAGAGATACCTGCTGTCATGCCCCAAACTAGCTTTGACAGGGTATGCCCATGAGAGGAAGCATAGTGCCACGTGAGGAAATTGAATAGGAAAGGCAAGGATAGGTTTTATGCATTTCAGCATTCAGCAATTGCTAATTTGGCTATACATTCAGAACCACCTTGAATATCTCTGTAAAATACTATGGGAACATACTGTCTAAGCTTGAGATTGGTTTTGGCTACGCAAAATAGGCACTTGTCTAAGTCTCCTGTTCCGAAGTCATTTGTTCTGCTGAAAATTCAAGATTCCTGAAAGTCCAGGCAGCTTTTGAAAAAAAAAAATTGCTTCTTAAGTTGCTTTTAAGGCCATGGAATTTCTACTTTGTGTATTGTTTCCCTAGGTCACCAATAAAATCCCTCTCTCACTCCTGAGACTCAGTCCTGTGTCGTAGCTAACTTTGTCCTCTGGTACTGTTTTAATTTGGGAACCACATAGCATTTAATTTGGGGTTTAGAGACAACTATATCTATATTTTAGGAAGCAGTGGGTTTTTTGTTCTTTTTTCGCATGGTAGCAGCACACTTCTTGAGATTCTTCCCTGATAACTTTTCACAGTTTGTCAGAGTCACTGTGGCTTTGCAGCACCACATTCTATGTGGAAAAATCAGTAATATTTTGGCCACTGTTAAGCATAGCATCAACACATACCTTTGTGATAACAACCTTCTGCTGTGATCTCCAGAAGCGCACCAGCCTCTCACACAGGTATAAAAACATAGGACCTACAACCCATTTCCATGTCTGCAACAGAATAAAATGAGAAGTGAAATGAGGAGGATGACAGTTTACATTGAATTGGACTGGAAATTAATGGACATTACATTTAAGATATTTAGGTTCTTTGTCAACCAGCATAGGGAATCCAAAAAGGATATGAAATTTTGGAAATAACTTCTGCCCAGAGAGGGGATTTTTTTTCTACTGAGATTTGCAGCAGGAGTTAAAATTGCTCACATAGAGTAGATTATTTATAGAAATGTGTTCTCCTATGAGTAATTTTGTATCATCTGCCTAAAAATGGAGGTATGTAAGTGAAACGTGGAGTGAAGCTCTGACTGTGTTTTAGATTCACGTCTGTATTACTGCAGGAAAAGATATGGTTTCTGCAAATCTGTCTGGCTGTACTGTGAACAACCAGCCTCGTTAGTCCCTGGCAAGTGAAGGGTCGGTGTCACATTTCCAGAGGCATTTGCTATCTCTTAATGAACACTAGTCCACTAAAAATGTGAAATTATTTATTTTGTGGATTATGGCAGTTGCTAGGAATGCCCACAGGCCACAGAATATATTTAGGTAACTAGTTCTCAGATAGGATTTACTCTTTTGCTTTGCCTATAAACTGTGTTCCTTTTATGAGAAGTTTTTGATACTGGAAGTGGTTTGTCTGTCTCTATTCCATTTCTGCTTGTAATTCGTCGTATTGCAATCTACTGCTGTATATTAGGTTGCCACTGAAGAGCATTGAGGATTACCTCACTGCTCTTCTACAGCATGTGTATATGTTATTTAACAAAAGAACAAACTGCAAGTATTTTTATTGGATTTATGCTCAGTGCAATTGTCCTTACCATAGGAGGATTTCCTGAAAACTGGGGGATTGGACAGGCCTCTTTTTTCCCCCAGTCAGTGAAGTTCTTAGAGCAAATGTCTGGATTATGCTCATCCAGACTCTCAGCTGTCTGTCCCCGTACAATACGCCTGAAAATGATATAAAAAGTTAAGGGAATGACATGGAAATGGAATATCTGAAATAATATTACGTATTGCAAAGTTAAGCTACATACATCACGCACAGTTATGTACTTCTGAAATGGTAATGCCCCTTTTGATACAGCCTTACTGCTCTGATCCACCCACAGAACCGTTATTCAGAGGATAAAAATGAGCAGGAAAGATCGTAGGAAAAAATACTGACTACAAGTATCTGAGAACTGAGAAGTGAGTTCATTATGATTTCAAGCATGTGGCTTCAGTAGGAATCCTTACTTCTTTCAGTAAAAACAAAAACAAACATGGAATAGGCAAGAAGATCAATTTCTTAGTCAGCAGTATAGGTCATTTTTTTTTTCTCTTGTCTTTCATAGAAATTCTGGAAAGCCCTTTCCAATGACTTTTAGCCCTTTTTCTCCATTTAACAGTGTAGAATAGGTGTTCACATAGTCTGAATGAACACAGATCCACCTGACTCATAAAAGCCACTTTATGTCAGCTGATAATCTACCCTCTGTTTTTTGTTGTTGTTTGTTTGTTTGTTTTTCAGGAAAAATATGTCGTGAACTTGCACACTATTTCCTATTTGTGTGGAGTTCTCTCAACCTCAGGGGAGTGTAAGAATCTCCTAAAGGAGGGCAATTAGTAGGATCGGGGTCACTGTAGAGAAATTCAGATTAAGATCTGCTGACCTACCCTAGAAACAGATGGATTTTGATCAGTTTTATGCCAATATGATTCTGTTGATACCTTCTTCCATGACTTATCTTTTTTTTTTTCAAGATGGGTTTCTTTAAACTTCAATTTCTTTCACTTCATGTTTCAAACAAACATGGCATCTGAGTCATATATATGTCTAACTATGACAAATATATCAGAGGATTATTAGAAGGTCTGTACACAATCTTAGGAGCTAAAATAGATTACTAAATATTACTAATGAACCTCTTCCTCATTAAGGGTTTGATTAACATCCTGTCTGAAAAAAGAAAGAGAAGGGATGACTGTTCCCAGGAGCATCACGAGTTGCCATTTCCAGGGGCATCACCAGCTGCAATTTCCTTCCCCACTAGTGATAACTGGCTCAGTTCAGCTATCCTGCGTGGTGGGTTGTAGGAACAGTAGGAGCCCGTCTTCTCTTCTGCCTGTTTTCTGCCACTCCTACCCCATCTCTGAGGGGAAGAGGGGAGCCTGGTATTTTTTGCCTTGCACCACACGGTTTGGCAAAACGGGTACCCTATGCAAGAGAAGGAGATACTTACTCCTTTATTACTAAGTATAGAGCTTCTCTCGGTACTATAATTAAGTTGGCAGTAGTTCAGGCTTCTAGCTACTTGCTGTTGAAAGCTTTACTTCCACTCCCAAAGTGTCTCTGTAATCTTTCCTCTTTGCATTTACCTTGATGGGAGGTTTTAAGCTTTTTTTTTTGTCTGTGAGACATGACTCATGCATAAAAAAAGTCAAAGCTACAAAAGTGCTATAACAGTTTGTACCAGATAAAAATCTGCCCCTTTATTCTACTATCTTTGATTCTGTTTTCTGTATGTGCAAATACACATGTATACATATATGTATACATAAACACATAAATAGCACACAGCTATTTATGAAATATATGCCACCCACTGACAGCTAAATATTGAGTAAAGAGCAGTGCTTGCTTTCTGATCCTGTTGTGGCGTAACTGCTGACAACGTAGGACATTTTATAGGCCATCACCCAATATTTCCCGCTTGAGACAAGAACCATGTGTCTTTTTCCTTCAACAGGTTTTGCTCTAGCATTCTCCTTCCAGCTTTGAAAGTTGAAGTGGACAAATGTACTGGTAGTGATACTCATCTGCCCTCTGGTTTTGCTCTTGCTGTTGTAACATCATTTCTCTCTTTTCTCTGGCACACTGAACTAAGAGGAAGTGATTTTGAATAGTCATTTTTACAAAGCATTTTTAAAGCATTCTGCTTTTCAAGCACCCCCATGCTCTGGATCCTCAGGTATTTTTTAAAGATATAACAACAAGAATTTCCTTTTAAATATTGCATACAATTTTGAGCTATGACATCTGGCCTGGATATATTAGCCTTTTTTCTTTTTCTCTGTACATCTGTTCTGTGGTTTTATAAAAAGTAACTGAGGTTCATTTTTCTAATGGGGTGCTAAAATTGTTTCAATAGGCTTTTCAGCTAATTGAAAGTATTGAAGCTATGGAACAAAGCAGCACTGGAAAAAGCTGTTTGGCATTTGGAAGTTACAAAAACTTACATTTGCATACACCTGAGCTGCAGCAACTAAAAATCTCTTTTTAGATACCGCTGATATTAAAAGCCCTCCAAGTCTGAAGGATAAACCCCTATTCCAGTTATCATCAATCCAAGAAAATTATAGGCCCTGTGTTATTTTTATGGAGTGATCTCCTTATGTACATGTGTGTGATGCAATTCCCTACACAAGGATAAGCAGAGGCCGGGATCTTGAGAAAAAAAGCTTTTCAATTAAATACGAGAGAAGGGGAGCTTAAGGGTGCCTGATTCTCACGAAACCTCATGCATGTGTCATTTGTACCCTATGGTCCTGCCCCAGCACCACCACCAAACACAACTGCTGCTTTATGACTGAAATCACTCTACCTCTGTGGACGGGGGGCTTTAGATCAAGATATAGTTATCACGTATTGCCTGGTAAGTGCAAATACTCACCCAGCACCATGGATGACAAGACCAATAAAGAAGATGACAAAGAGATGGTGCGTGTACCAAAACACTTCAAAGTACGACCTTCGGATGGTTTTGGTGGATGACGTGATGATTAGTATGAGCGCCAGTGTAATGATAACGCCAGTGAGACCAGCCAAGTACGTGAAAGCCACATAGAGGCCCCCCACAGGATTCTGTGAAATAATTGCACACATTTGTCTGAGAAAAGCAATGCACCAAAGCTGAGCCAGCTGAAACATTAGTCTGTCTTACTTCCAAATTTGTTACCTCGTTTCAAGTCTCTAAGTTATCCTCTATGAATTTACATGCCAATCGTGCTGTTGGAAACCCTTTCATGTTTGTTGCACTACAGATTTACCCTTAGTAAAATAAAAGACGAAACTTCACTCCAAAATAAGTGGAAATAGAAAGGGACTTCTGCCTGTTTACACACAAAAAACTGTTTCTGACTCTGCCACTGTTCAGCAGTGTAGCCTTGAGAAAAGTGAGCCCGTGTGCTGCTTGAGGCCCTATGTTTAGGCAGGGAAGCACAAGTTCTTCTCTTCAGTGGCTTTATGATCCTGTGGCTCCCATAATGTGGCACTCTGTATTTCTGAGGTTTCTTTTTCGTTTTTCTTCTTTACCCAGATCTTAATAATGGAGAGCCCAAGTTCAAAGCCATTGCCCTGATTTCTGTGTGGATCACATTTACCATAGTCAGAAGGCTTCTTTACAGGGTATGTTATGTTTTTAAGAAATGTTTTAAAACTATTTTGAAATCTTAAGGTGAAAAAGCTGGAAACAATGCTGGCATCCAGAATAAAATGATTACTGACAAATACAGAAGACCACATTGCACCGGGTTTCCCAGCAAAGTGGTTCCAACACAAATCGTGCCCACCAGGAGTAGCCTTTGAGCTCAGGTAATCTTATGGAAGAGCGGGGATGGAAGTGATTCATCACAGCCTGGTGTTGCTTACCGGAATGGTTTTTCTAACGAAGTTCAGGTAGCTTTCATTGGGCTTATCCCCGAGGCCAGAAAGCGCAGCTGCCAAGGTGCCCCTCTCCTCAACACGTGCGTGCACACTCCACTCCACGTTGAACAAGTGTGCGACGGTGTGAATTGCTAGCAGCCACAGCAGACAAGTAATCAGGTTTAAGCACAAGAGAAGTACTCAGGGTTTTTAGGTGACATTCTAAATTTTGTAACGTTTGTCAAAGGCAACTTAAAACTTTTGCACGCTCCCTCTCTTGCACTACCCTATTAACCACAGTTTCAGATTACTGGCATGTTTTACTATCGCAGGGCTTCCATCTGCAGCTTACATCTTTTTGGGTGGCAGGATGTGAAGGGAGGAAGTTTCCAGCCCATTATTGCTCAAGAAAACAATCAAATGGCAGAGCAATACCCCAGTTTTTGGTTGGAGAGTGAAGGAAAGGGAGGCTTGAGCGGTTTGCCTGGATCAAACCAGAATTCTGCAGATGAGTCGACAAATAAATCTGGATCTCTTTGATGGCAAAATTCCCAGTGCCTCTTTCCTCTGCCGCATTGAAAATAACCACTAGTAATGTTTCTGCTGAGCTCACTTTGTCCATAAATATAGTTTAACTGAGAGGTGTTTCACGCTATTAGTTACACTGCATATTATTAGGAGGGGCAGACACACAACACTTCTCAAAATTTTTCCCCTTTTGTATCACCGTGTCCTTATTAACCTTCATAGCAAGGCCTGAAGGGGACTGATCTTCCCTGCTGAACAACTCAGCTCCGCTGCGGAGCTCCCCTGTGGCCTATCGTGCTCTTCCCACCAATGTAGCAGCGGCCATACTGCAGTCACAGCTCAGGAGGGGAACCCGCTCAGCTCAAGCAATTTGCTCACTGTTCTAGGATATATGACTTGTAAGGTACTTGGCCAGAGAGGTGATAAATTTGTTGAAAAAAAATAATAGAAACTCTCCAGCTAATGTAACAAGAGATAAAATGCAAAAAAAAATTTAGATGCCTTGTCCACGCTTTTTGTACTTTTATTTCATTGTTGCTATTATTTGTTCCAGACATGCCAGCTAGGAAAAAACTCTAAACAAGAGTTACAGGCTGAGTGTCTGGTTCTCAGAGCATTACTAATAATACCCTTTATTGAACACTAACTTGCATGGTGTTAACAGAGCAGCAGAAGGGTGTCCTTCCTCATTTATCATTTGCTCTCTGCAAAGCAATAAACGAAGAAACATTTGGGTACCAACCAGTGTGAAGGGCGATCATCCATGCCACCATTTTGTGAAAGGTGAGGTTCCTGTCCAGCTGCCGTCTGACACGGGTTGAGCAGCACTTTGGATGTGAAGAAAAAAAGTAGCTGCAGATTATTTGTGATGTCTGTGCATAGTTACTTAAATGTAAGGAAAAAAATGTCAGCCCTGAACACAGCAATGGACAGCACAGAAATATGTCACTCTTCAGAACACAGGAATACTAGATTATGTTTTAACATGTCACATCATTGAAACCAATTACTTGATCATGAGGGAAAACTTCAGATACAGTATGGCAAAAGTAGGTATCTTATCCATGTTAAATTTAAATTACATATAATGAACTAAGGGAGGGATCACCTTCTGCCATGGTAAAGTGATTGTTAATGATTTTTCTTATTTTTGGTAGTGTTGAATAGCCTGCGCTAGCATTAGGATACTGTTATGGTTTACATTGTAGAAATAAACAGCACTGCTTGGGTATGACTGTCTCAGAGCCTCCACCCCAAACATGGGAGTCTCTTACAGTCCTATGAAGTGATTCCTCCCCACAAAACCTGGGTGTACTTGTCTGAAATTCACTTAGGACTTGTTACAGGACTTCTTACTACTTATCCAAAGAGAAACAGAATGAAAAAATCTCTGCTAATACAAGTGGAAGACCTTGGCTCTTGAGAAAAAATGAAATTATATTTTCATTAACAATTATGTAGGTGCCTGAGAGGCTCCATCAAAATTCTACTAGAGTCAATGGCAGTTTTCCTGTTGCTTAAATTCCTCTAAGACTGGTGTTGTGGTCTCTATAGAATAAAAACTGTAGTTGTTCTCTGTTGTATCCTATCCTGTACTGCTTTTCGTGACTGGCGAAGGAAATAACACATTATGCAAACTAATACAGAATTTACACATAAAACCTACTTCCACTTAGATGTTTCTCACAGCAAATTAAGAGAAACAAAGTGTCTCCCAATTGTCCAGACAAGGACTTCGTAGATGGCAGTGAAAGGTAAATAATGATCACAGCTCAGAGGGTAGGGAGGATCATCCCAACCATCCAGCCACAAATTAGAAAAAGAGGTGACAAAAACCTCCAAAACAATTTCATTTCTGATTCTCTCTCCATGTAGTGGAGGTACAGGAGCAGCGACCTTGCTCCTCCATAACAGTCCTTTACTAAATAGCTCATGAATATTAACTGTATCAATAAATATATGAGGAAACTGTTCCCTTTGGTTACTTTCCAGCAGTGACACTGATCAAATAGCAAACTCTGGTGCTATCCCAGTGAGCTCAGGAGAGTATAACAGCCAGGAGAGATTTGGTCTTCTCTCTATCTCGTACCTTTAGGTACTTGAAAAGCCTGTAGAATAAAGTGCAGCATGGCAAAGAAGTGTCCCTCCTGCCTGACTGCCTTGGCAACAGTATGTAGGGATGCTTGAGCTTTCCCTTGAAGGAGCTTGTGGCAAAGCAATGGCAAAATGCTGTAGCTAGAATGAGTAGTGAGGCTCACTTAGCAGCAGCACTGAATACAGCAAAAGAGTACAGCTGTTATTTCAATTAATGATAAATCAGTCTGCAGATTGCTGACCAGCAAGATGTAAAGGGCAGGGATTTCCACCACACTGTTGTCGAACAATAGGTTTGAACAATTCTCCCATCTCCCTAACCCCAGGGGTGGCAGTGACAGCGCTGGAAAGGTCACCAGCCCTTAAATAAGTTACGTGACCTATAAAACTCTTGGTCTTTTAGAAATCCTCATAGTGTTTTTCCTCCCAAGTACAGCTAACTAGAGACAACAGCAGAAGAGGCAAAAGCAGCCGGTCCCCTGCCCACCATCCTGGAACACAGGAATGTGCATGTTTTGCTTAAGATGCAAAATTCCCTCCTTCCTGAAGTATCCCTGTATTACAAAAAGCAACTGAAGTTAAACTAATCTCAACTGTCTTGTCATGCTGTTTTATGCCCCTCCCTCCCTTCCTGCTCGTCCTCAGAGGCCTCCACTTCCCCATCCACTCCCACATCATCAGCCAGAGGGTGAGGGAGCCCGGGGATCCCGCAGAAACGGGGCTGCCGCTGCCTGCACGGCTCCCACGTGCAGCCTGCCGTGAGCCCGGGCGCTTGTAGCAGCACCATGGGGAGGAGGATTCACTCTGTAGCTCGGGTGCCAACAGAGCAGGGGCAGCTTCAGAGGACCCTGGTTAGAAACATTGAACTATCTATTTTAGGAGATGAGCAATTCAGGACAAGTAGCATGAAGTCCTTGCTGGGACACCGTTCCCTGCTCTTGGAGTGAGCTTTTAGCCTTGCAGTAACTTCTCTGAAATTTCCTCCAGCTCCTTTGAAATAGTATCATTGCTTTGACCTTAGACACTCTCTTCCCAATTGGCCTTCAGCTCAATGACTGTGGCATCTCTTTCAGACCTCGTGAAGGTCGTGTATACCCACAAGCTCATTGCTTTCCAAATACACTGGTCAAATTACACTAGACCCTACAGACTATACATTAGTTATTGACATCTGCATCCTGTGGAGCCCGTCTGAATTTTGACAAACACTAGTTAATCTTTCCCAGGGCGGTGCAAGTGCCAGTTAGACCCTACAGCTGTGCTTACTATTCTTTTTCTTTTTACATACCCACATTTCTTCTATATGGAGGACTCCTGAATAACAGGCAACTCTTTTGTTCAGATCTTCCAGCCCCCACATGCAATACATATACAACACATCATGTTGCATAGGAGACAGTGAAAAAAGGAAGACTGGAAAATAAGGCTGATTCAAGGCTCAGTATCTCACCACAGTACTAGATGTACCATTAACATATAGACCCTACTCTTGATCATAGCCAAACTCTGGTCTTGTCTAGAAAAAGACACCCCCAAAGCATAGTATATCTGGGGAACTTGGACGATGTCGCTTGGCACATTTGCAAGGCTGCTTGGGTCTTCTGCTTTCATAGATTTTGAAATTCTTTCTTCATCTTACCGCACTTGATCCTCTGAGAAAGGACAGCAAGTTTCGACACACTGGCAGCAGAATCAGCATGCAGTTGAAATTCAGACAAGCTGCAGGAGCTCTTGCTAGAGCTAAAGCACGCTGCAATGAGAGAAGCCATTCTTAAAATAATTACTTAAGTATTATCCAGGAGACTGAGATCTCTCACGGGGACTGTTATCCAGGAGAAACAAATTTCCTTTATGCATCATACCACAACTTTTTGAGAAAGTTTTGTGAGAACTTAAGGTAATTAAACAGGCTCACATTTAAGGGTAGACATGCTCTGGCCAAGTCAAGGGCTCACATGCAAACAGAACACATTTCTCCAGATAAAAACTTGTTTCTATTTCCAGTTTTTAAATTACATAGAATAACATGATCGTATGAAAAACTCCCTGCAATGTCTGAAAACTGTTGGCCAAACACAGAAGTCTAGGACATTAGTAGAGTTTCCTGTCCAAGGCTACAGACAATCTTAACACTGTGGTTTCAGTTGGCTGAGGGGTTGGGGTAAAAGGAAGAAGAGCTCTTGAGGGAAGTGGTTCTATGTTCAGAAAGGCAATAGGACTTGACCCAGAATTTTTCAGAAACTTAGGTTTGCCTCTCTTATGACTATCACCAATACAACAGAAGCTTTGGCATGTTCATAAGAGTTCATTTAACTCCAGAAGATTAGTGCTTGGGGCTCTTCTTTGTTACGCCTCTCTGCTGTCAGTAAGGGGAGTCTAAATTAGTTACCTCATCTTCTAGAAATATGATCTCTTAAGTTGAACTTTATATCCTGAAGGGTTTCGGATTTTGACAGAGAGTGACTCTATTAATCCAAGCACACGGAATTGAAGGAAAAGATAATGTTTGCTCTCCGTGCATAGACTGGGACCCTTCCAAGTTTCAGATCATAGTAACTGACTTGGGATTACACTGGACTGCAGTTAACCAAGCACAGATCTTTGTGACTTCAAAGGCAAATGCAGCCTTTGATAATAAAAGACAAAAATTGATCCATAGACCCAAAGCCAGATACAAGAACAGGGTTTCAAGCTTTGTTGAATTAAACCATAGATTGGCAAACTTTTTACAAAATGTGTTCTGTAATTCAAGGATGACTGTGATTTTGGGGTCTGTGATCAGGTTTTTAAAATATGTGAACAAGTCAAATAATCAAATTCATGTGACCATCAATTGGTCCTAACCCTTGTTACCTCTGGAAGCAAGTTTACAGCAGGACACATTATGCTCAATATAACCGGTTATGTTATATTGAGTAGGCTAGGGTTCAGGATCTCTTGACTACTGTCACTCGATGACTATATGAATGATACCGGCTTTTCAGGGCTAATAACAATGATGTAACCTGTTCATACGATGAGAGAATGATTGCAAAGGGAAATGATTGCACAGCAATTCTAATAGAAATATTTTATTCATCTTCTGAAAAAAAAAAAGCAGTCACAATATATGTTCACTTCTTTAATTATCAGGAATATAATGGTTCCTGAAGACATCTTCAAAATGGGCTTTATCTTTGTTGCATATAAACTTTCTGTTCAAAAGCGCTCTTCTATTCAGTTCTCTGTTCCCTTCAGTTTTTTGTTTACATATGACTTTTTACACGAATCTACTGCTTCAACCTGTTCCTGTTTCATTCAAATCAAAGTAGGGGAAAAGTGCTGTGTGTTTGGTACATGTCAAGGATAATATGTATTTTTTACTTACGCCAAGGAGGACTCTGGTGTAGAAGAATTTTGGTGGGAGATCATATGCAAGATAGAACCACCAAAAGAGGAAGACATTTAACCCCAGCCACACAAGCTGAAAGAGAAGTGAACAGCAAACTTTACGGTTTGTTGTTAGAGTCTATATGTCTGAATTTACACAGTTCAGAAAATGAACAATTAGCTCATTACATTCCTATTTGCACAGATAGGTGCACTTCGGGATCTAATCAGCAGAAATGACATATATTTTTCTGGTGGAAATGGACTTTGAAGTATATACATAGGAGTACTGGAGTGGTAAAGAAACACAATAAAAAAGTGGTACTGGAAAACTTTGTATAGCTCAGAGTTTAGGCTTGTGATTTTTATAAATTAAGAGTCTGTCTAAATCTGTAAGTGTAGCTGAATCTCTAAACATCCTTTAGGGTAGGGCCTCTTCTTAATGGAAGTTCCTCAGTCATACTCATCTTTGTAAGAGGAGCTGCCAAAGGCAAGTTTTGGAGCTGTGCCAAAGGACAAAGCTTGAGGTCTAAATATAGATGTCCAAAATTACACGTATGTCCTAAGCCTAATATTTTCAGCTAAGTAGGAGCCTCTGAAGGCCTGAAGTCAGCCAGCAGGAAAAGTTCAACATAGGCACTTAGGTGGAGTTTAGGCTACCCAAAACTGAGATTCAGTATTCTCTCATACTTGCACATCCTACACGGTAGATTTCTCTAGGGAAAGAAGTTACGAGCACAAATCTACAGGCACGTCCATCCCAGGAGACCGTGATGAATCTGGCCACGCACTCTTCTGGAGACAGCTGGCTGACTTCACACCCCCACTGAAACCAAACTGTATCACTGCTTCTCTGTTCTAAGTAGATTTACTAGGTAGTACATGAAGATGGAGGAGACAAAGACTGAGACCAATAGGCCTGTAGCCTGGTCATAAATTCGGGATGAAACTGTGATACTACAGTCTCTTGCCCCACCTAGCCCATAGTTATAAGCACTAGTCTTGCTGAGCTCCTTAGCTCAGCCAGCATTGGGGTTTATTTTAGATCTTGAAAATGCCTCACCTGTAAGGTGCAAAGGCAGGGAATTGAAGTATTTTCCAACAGCATAAGCCAGTATATGAGAAATCCCCAAACCCTCATTACAAAATTAAGCTCAGCTCAGGGTAAAATACTGAGGATGCATATTTAAAGCAGGAGTGTGCTACTCCCATGCACAGGAACTAGACAGCATGTCCAAAAGACTAAGATGCTTGGCATGATCTGTGACGGAGCCTCACGCTCCTTGGTGTTGGCTCGTAAGGAATGTGGACCCCCTTGAGCAACAAACACTGTGACACCCTGTGACAACCTGGGCCGAGCTGCAGGAGTTAGCAGCCATCCATGCTCTTTGGTTAGGGCCAGTGGAGGCAACATACATTGGGGATAAGGTTGACATGTCAGGCAAAACAAAACAAAAAAGAAGACTGCATCCATTTCGTTGAGAAAAGTAATAAAAATGTGGCTGTCCTGTTTCTATCAAGCACTGGGCTGCCTTGTAGTTGTTTGGTGTACAACAAAATGGTAATGAACAAAGCAGGACACTTTGTAAAGGCCTCCAATTAACTGTTTTAGCTGTTTTTTTCTCTTTTTTTTTTTAACCAGCGACTTCTTTATTTTCCTTCCCTGTATATGAGCTGACCTTGTATAGCTCTGAGACTCTGAACACAAATTCCTCCTTTGAACAAAATAATGGCCTCTTACTTAATTCAGTTAATATTGCAGTCCTGATGGGAAAACTATGACAGAGCTCACCTCTTGACAGTTTCAACTTCCTCAAGTCACTGGGTACAGCAAATAATACAGCTCTTTCAAAGCACGGAAGTGTCAGTGCTGTGTTTCTAAACTAGATCTCTGCTTCGGCAATGTAATTTATAAGTACTGATCATTTGTAGCAAGGCAAATACTTTTCTGAATAAACATGTTCATATTTCAGTCTCCAAAAATATAGTTCTATGTCTTCTTTTTATTCTTCTCAGTGTATATGTAATTAACCATACTTGGCAACAATCTCGTAATTGGTACTACATTTTGCTATTACAGAATATTGAATACCTATGGCTCTTATATCCTTAATTTCTTCCGAGGCCACTCTAATGCCCTGGGAAGAGATTAAAAGAAAAGAAAAGAAGAAAAAAAGGAACACTGAAATACAAAATTCTTTCCTCAAACAAGGAGACCTGCCTTACAGTTTAGCTCTTCTAAATGTAAGGATGATTTTCAGTACATTTGGATGTTGCCTGGAATTAACAGAATCCACTTTCAGAGCAGCTGAATGCAAGTTTAGCTCAAATACAAGTTGTCTTAATAGGAAATTCATGAATCACTGCTCTTAATTCTGGAATCTGACTATACCGACAAATTTTCTACTACCAAGAAATATCCACTGTGCTTTCAGTAACATCCATTTTTGTTTATAAAAGTGCTTGCTTTTATTGTTTTTTTTTTCTCTCTTTCAAAATACACATACTTAACAGTGAAATGTAATGTTATTTGTTTTCCTTAAATCGCTATTGCATCAGAAACTCTGGATACTTAAATATTTATAGCAAAGCAAATGCGAGTTCATATGCAATCATTTCTCATCTGACAATGCAGCCCGCAGCAACCTGGATTCCAGCTAGAGCTCCTTATAAAACAAACCCTTCAGGTATAATGCAACTGCACTTGCTGCCCTGGCTTCAGAAAAGGCAGCTGCATCATCCACAGACACAATGAGATCTACCTATGGCAGCTTTCTGTCGGATTGTTTGCTAGACACAAATCACAATAAAAATTGTACTTACAACGACAAAGATGGACAGTCCTTCATTCTCCACCCAGTTACCCATGACTGCCTGAGAAGAGCGTGCACAGTGGCCCCGTTCTTTCTGGGACAGTGTCTATGTCTTCTCTCATAAGGAAGTGAGAGTAGAAGCTTGCAGCAACCTGTTTCCTTTCTCATTCATTTAGGAAATAAGTTAACCATTGAATCATATCATAGTTCATTTTCAACCCATCTTTCTATCACCTTTGCATGGATTTTTTTGTAATTTAAACATATACAAGCCAAGGAAACAAAATATTTCTTCCTTGTGTGGTACAGAGTTTGGGTTTTGCTGGGGTTTTCAGCTCAGAAAGGTATTGGCACTTTATACAACTTACAACTCCCTGAAGAGTCCTTCCCAGTCTTGCCTTTTTTTTTTTTTTTTTAAATCACTCAGGTTATATTTGCTATTCTTTATGATTGTCCTTGATGAATAATCACTGGGATTATTTATCTTCCAGTAATTTGCTGTCCACAGAAGCTCCCAGATGTAACCCAACACTTCTCTTGTCTGGTGCAAGTGCACAAGTCCTGCCACTTTCCCTCTGTTGAATCCTATTTTTCGTAGGATTCTAGCCCCAGGAATCACGTCACTATGTGAGAATAATTTTTAAAGGAAGCATTTTGCTGTTGTGATTATAGAGAAACATATGGAAAATGTATTGTCCCACTGTATTGTAGAGCTTAGGAACCAGGGGACATTTATCCCAACTATATTCCTTTTTCAAAAATAGTATCATGATTTTCTGAGGGAGATAATGATTTCTGTATGTTTGGTCTTTGTGGTATGACAGCTTTCCAACTGATGGTAAAGAGCACAAAATGGAGGATTAGAGGGAGATTTGAGGATTTGGCAAGGTCAGTGCCCTAGAGAGGAGAAGTGCTTCTAGACATACTTCCTCTTCACTTTTTTTCCTGTGTATCACCCATGGCTCCATAGAAATGTTTATCTCTTCTGAAAGTGAGTAAGGCAAGTATAGCTTCTTTCCAAAGACTTAGCTATAATATTAATGCATTTTAAAAAATCTTTTTTATATTTTAAAGAAAAAAAAATCTTTTATTTTTCTCTATGCAGAAGCTCTGTTTTAGCAACATTTTCTCTCTGCTAGAGCTATAACACATTACTCAATGAGCTCCTGAATAATTTTGCTGCTTTAGAAAGTCTCAGAGAGCACGGCCTAACCATGCAGAGTATTAACAGGCTCAGAGCACACGGATATTTTGCAGGGCCAGATCCTGTGCCTACAGGAGTAAATAGGAAGCTTCTTGTCAAACTTGAATAGTGTAGACTTGCTCTGCAGAGTAACTGTAGAGCTGATCTGCAATTTAGACCAAAATGTTGACCAGCTACCAAGAACTGTAGAGGCAGACATAGAAATTGTGCAACTTACACCAGAGAGAAAAGATAAGTGTTCAGTACAATTTACCTTACTGTAGATTCACTTAGAAACTAGCTAGAAACTAGCTTAGAAACTGGTTCTGGTAGAGATGTGACATTTGGTCACGGTGAAGAAATGAGAATTAGGAGATGCAACATAAGTACCTGTGTTCTTGATAACTAATCTCTTCCTGTCTCTACTCCTAACTTACAGCCTTTCTTAAATGTCTTCCAGAATATGACTTCCATAAAGTAACATAACTAGGACTTGAACAAAGATTTACTGCAGAAACAAAGAAGTCATAGACAGCCAACTTCAAAATTATTATTTCTTATTGGGAAGTATAGAAATAATAGTTGGTAGCCCAGGTGATAAGAGCAGTCCTCCATCCTGTCACATAGTCCATGATTTAATCATCTTGCTTATTCCTCAGAAGACTCCCAGGTTTCAGTATCTGAAAACTAAAGTGAAGTCATCAGAATCTGTTGAGCAGAGTTCACAGTTCATCCTCTTTTGACAAGCCTGGTGATAGTTCAGGCTGCCATGCAGCGTCAGTTGCTTTGATGACCTTCCCAAATTGATATCACCAGAGGGTCTGGTCCCCTATCTTGCGCCAGTGTTTAGGGAGGGAGCCTCTGGGAGCTCAGCAGCTTGAGTGGTCAGGGAATGAAAGGGGTTGATCCTGATCGGTGGCTGTCCCTTCTCACTGTCAAGATTAGAAAGTCCTCCCTGCTCAGAAATGGCAGTACTCTCCTCATGGCTCCCTTTTCTTCAGTACTTTAAACTAAGCGGCCTGGGCTGAGCCCTGGGCTGAGCAGCCACGTGCACCAGGACGCTCTGAGGATCAGCAGTCTTTGCTTGCCCGGCAGCTCCTCAGACACCAGAGCCACTAAAACAGGGATTCACTGTCTTAGGAGGTTTCTGATAAGCCATAAACCCAAGAGGTGCTGCTGATCTTAACTCAGTCACGGCTCTGAAATGACCCTATATTTCCAAAAGAAATGGGAAAAGTATCTTGTTGCAATTGGTTTTTTTAATGTTCTATAAGTATTCTTTGCCCCTACACTGTGTAAATTACCCATGGAAGAGTCTCCATTGGTGACAAAACAACAGTTAAAAAAAAAACTAGGACAACACGTAGCAAACCTTGTCTGGCTTCCGTAAGTAACAGGTGCGAGCAGAACTGGTATCAAAACCACCCACACAAAACCCTTGATTTAATTGTGGTGCTTGCACCTTCTGAATGAGTGAAAGCTCACTGCTCTAGAGACAGACTTGCATGTTTTGTACTTGGGTCTATGTAAAAAAGTACATCGTATACCAGAAAAAGCAACATTGCCAGCTGTGTATTAATGTGAGATTGTGTAAAATAGGAGTAGGAAAATTCTCTCTACTTTCCATCTAAACACTTTCTATCTTTGTCTCTAAAATTTCTTTCAAGTTAGCTGATGACGCACAGCATTTTTCACCCTTCTTTGTATTGAAAAGTTCAATGAATGGTTTTCAGCATGGCACTTTTGTAAAAATATTCAGGTCTCAGGGTTCTTTATCCTTGCAGTAATGTTACTGCCTAGGTTATGAATTAATCTAGTTCCTGTCATGATCCCCGCAACAGTGTCTCATGCTAAATCCTACACAAACTAAAAGGCAAGGCAGCTGCAGTAGGCCCAGGTCCTTCATGCCTGCTCGCTAAAAGGGACAAAGTTAGGACTGTGCATGTATAAACCTCAGAGGAGTCTGATGAGCAGAACGGACTGAAGGAGATGCAGCTCTTACACTACTGACGGTGTCACTGAGCCCCTACCCATGTAGCAGGAGGAAAGCCAAGGAAAAGTCCTGACGAGCCTCCTATGTAGGCCGAAATCTATTGTTGAATGCTGTGAAATCCCTTTTTTTCAATCTTCCTATGATTCCACCAAAAGAAGAAAAAGTAGACAAGAGTCTTGTCAAGCCTTCCTTCCTGAGGGATAAAGCTTCATCCTAAACCTTAGGTCTATTGCCAAAAGGACCCATTTCTGCATCACACAGAAGAGCTGCCGTCACACACAGTTTGAAGCTGTCACCACACTGATTTGCATTCACTCAAGGGAGTGAATATTCTGAAACTCCTGCAGTTTGCTTGCAAGACAAATGATTCCATGCTGAGGACAGGGCAGAAAAACATATAGACATCAACCAGAAAAAAAAGAAAAAAAAAAGTCATTGAGACTCCAGTGAGGACTGACAGACCTTCTGTCCTTCTGTGCCTTCACTTTGCACTATAAGGCCCAGTGTAGCTCCCTGCTCCCACACTTCCTCACAGAGCATTTCACAACCATCACAAGAGACCCATGTGCTGGACTCCAGGGCTCCATGAATGATCTACATGCTGCTGGTCACATTAGCCTTGAAGTCCAACAGAAGCGGCACAGAGCGGGTCTGGACTGCTGCACACAGCTATGATACTGGAAGGAAGTGCAGCCACTGGCCACATACCCTAACTACAGAGAGAAATATTAACAGTAAAAGGCTGCCAGGAGCTCCCAGGTACAGCCAGGAGTAAACAGAAAGTCAGGCTAGCATAACCTCTCATGCATCGAACCAAGGGTCAAAATAACCTGGCTTTGTATGGGATTGAGGTGGTGGAGCCTGGTTTGTAGCCTGTGCTTCTTCCCAGCGAGGGGGAAACCACCATAAACGGTTAACTAACTAACAGGAAAGCACCTGAAAAATGTGAAAAGCAGGACAATCTTCTCCAGTGTGCGGCTTCGAAAAGTTTAAACCCGAAACTACTGAACTGATATTTCACGGAGTGAAATGCAGCTGGTGAGAAGCGGATGGTTCCCCAGCCTGACGGAGTTGGCTGGCGCTTCTGGCGCCTGCAGGAGCTGTGGTGGGTGATGCCATCTGCTGGACAGCCAGGCCGCTCCGGGCAGAGCCTCACGCCACCGCCAAGGGACCCCGTCACCTGATGATGCTGGAGGAGACAGGCCCATCTGCCCAGGGCCTTCCCACCGCGTGTCTCTTCTCTTGTGTTCCCTTTCCAATCACATCTAGGTCAGGCCAACTGTTCTCTTGTTCAAACGCTCGTCACTACCTTTTCCTTGCCCTGGGTCTCTTGTTCAGTGCTGGCGCGTCAGCTCCCACTCGTCCTTAGCAGCCTGTGATCACAGTTTGGGAAGGGGCATGAAGCGCTCAGCAGCCCATTTCCAAATAGAAATAGCACGTGCTTCCAAACAGGATGCGCTAGAACTGTACCGCTCCTGACACACTTTTGTCTCACCACTTCTACAGTCAGGAATAAGTGAGATGTCTCACAGCCTGCTCTATCTGTTCCTTCACAGCACATTCCTCAGAGTGTGCTGAGTTTAATTTAAAGACAGGTTTAATTTAAAACATGTCAGAGGAAGAGGTCTGCTCAAATTTTACTAGTAGATTAGGCTTGTATGAGTCTGTCCACATTGTCTTTTGGTGTGACCACTGGATCAGTTTTAGCAGTGAATCATGCCTGTGTTTTGTCTAGCAAGAAATCTGGATGTTCTGCTCCTAATGGATCCTGGAACGCCAGGCTGGGTAGTGTGAAGTGGTAAGGGACAACGCAGATTTTTCTAACAAACATCTCCTGTTTTAACCCTTAGGTTTCTGTTAGGGCACACTCTCTCTCCTCCAGCAGACCATATGCAGTAAATCTCAAGACAAAGTCAGAGGACTTGTCCTAGGAGACCTGTAAGAGTTGAGCAAGAAAAAAGCCAACAGTCAGCAAATCTAAGTCTACATTTTGTATATTAATCACTCAAGGATCAGCATGTCCAACAGGAAATATTTTAGGGAATAACAAATCAAAACCAAGAATGGAACTCACTGGTGTGAGATGTAAGTAAATTATTAGTGTGGGGTAGATTCACTGGCCATCTGTAGGGATCTGTCCCAGATCCCTACAGCCATCAAGCAATCTCCTTTTTTCTTCTTCTTAGAAGTAAAACATGCCGTGGCCTCTTCCTTTCCCTCAGGATACCAGGTCCCATTCTGGTTGGCTGCTGTTGGCAGCTATTTACTCCCTACCAGGTCTGATAAACTGGCACACTTGACACCTCCCCAGCCTTCTGGTGTTAGAAAGGCAACAGTCGCCTGTGATGGGATTTTCCTATTGCTCTACACACCTGTCTCTCAACGTAGATTTTGAAAAACAAATTTTGAAAAGAGTCCATCTTTCTACTGCATTTACACAATGCCTAGAGCTGGATCCACAACTTGGCTTTCTATGTATTACAATATTAAAAAGATGTCAGACTCATGTTTTTTCCAACACTGTTCACTCCTGTTTGTCCTTCCAGTGGTGTGGATGTCAGTGCTTGTGGCGCCCCACAAGGGTATGGGGGCTGCCAGAGTTGGACAGAGGCGAAGAATCATTTTGAAAGTGATTATAAAGCTGTCATTAATGAGACAAGGCAGCTGACAGTTTCTAGTTACAACAAACAGTGACTGAATATTAAATATATTCCTATCCACTGTCATTTCTAATGCAGGGATCTCTGCTATGTGGCCTCTTTATAGGAGTGTCAGATGCAATTTGCATTACTGCAGGCACTTTCCGTCTCCCTCATTGGAAAGGAGAGACAACAAACCATCTGCTCTGAGGAGTTCAGAGGTCTCCACTGCTGTGTTGAGGGAGATATGTGGGCAGAAGGGTGAAATAGGGTCAGGAGGCAGTACAGGTACTCAGAAGTTCCTGGGAATGGTTTGTGCACCTGTATCATCCTCAGGCTGGAGGTCAGCTGGAATCAGGAGCTCCAGCGCTGTTGTGGTCCAGCGGCCCTGCAACACACACATACCGCTCAACCTGGGAACGTGCAGGAACACAGGAAACACATCGTTTCCCAGAAATGTCTGGGATTGCAGGCCTACATCACCCCCTCACTCTGCTCTGATAGAGCTTTATTGGTTGTCTTAGTGACCGTGTTATACTTGTGGAAGAAATAGCACCAACATAACTACACAGACTTAGAAGTACTGCAGTATCCCCATTCTCACACATGAGCAGCTACCAAGGACGGAACACCTTAGTGCCTACATCTTAACTAGAAAAGCTTATATTGCTTGAGCTACATTGATGCAACTCATCTTCTAAAACACAAATGGCTTTTTGCTGATCCTCCTCTCCGGCAGGCTCCAGCACGGCACTGACAGGGTGATCCTGTTCAGTTAGCAGATGCCTGTGGAACGGCAACGCTTGTTCCACAACCAGACAAGTGACAGATAGAGCCTCTGGCTCAGGCTTATTTGTATTGGTGACATTTACTTTTCAGCAACAGCAATAGGGGAAACACTGTGGAATAATGTCATGTTTAATGGAGTTGTCTAAGCAATAACGAACTGTGGCACCACGAACAGGCTAATTAGCCTCTGCTTTAAAATCATCCTTCAGTTAGATTACTAAAATGTATCATGACGCAACATGAAGCCTGCGTGCTGTTTAAGCCATGTTTAAGCTGTTCTTTATACAGAACGACAATGTACTGGTCACACAGTTTCCTATATTAATATTAATCCCTTTGGTCATTTGCCATGATAAAACTTTTTTTTTTAACTTCTGGATTTGCCTCAGTAGCTTTAGAAGGCTTGACTAAGTGTAGCTTGCAAAGCCCTACCTGGCATAAGTGAGACTTGAGCTGTTCTTAGGTCTGCAGGTTGGTCTGTGCTGGGAAGATGTGAGCCAGTTCTGTCGCGCTCTGGAGAAGCTCTGAGCTCTTTGCACAACTTCAGGGGGTCATAAAGGACACGTATGGACAGGGATGACCTTATTCCAGGGTGGAGTACTACTGGATTAATAACTGCTGAAGATTCATTTTGCAAGATTTTTTACAGGACTTTACTCATAGAGACATATAGCTATATCCTATAATAAGGATTTAGCACTTCCAGTGAAATGCCTTATTAAAAAAAAGCCTTTGAAATGAGTGGATTGAATATCTCACATCCGTATTTTGAAGAAGTTAAGCTACAGGATGAGATAACTGCAATGAGATCATGGTCTTGCAATCGTACATGGATCTCTAATTCTTCTTGCTTATTCCCCATGCTTCGTGCATTGGTGTACAGGCATCCCAGGGAAGTTATTTGAGCATGCAGGTTACGCAGGAGGGGTGCAAGCTGATGCTCCATAGTCACATCCCACACCCACTTCCTGGCTGCAGGCACCCGCTGGAGGAAATCTGACTTGACCTGCCTTTTTCTGACTACCTTGTCTCTATTTTTCTGAATACCCTATCTCTTGCTCATCTTCTTGGATGCTACACAGCTTACTGACTTCCTCCCGCCACAATTCTATCTGACAAAACAACTCACCAGCAAGAGTCTTAAGAGCAACCTTATTGAAAATGGCAGCTGAATGTTTCACTATTTTGCTTTTTTTCCTCTCCATTTCTGTGGCATCCATATTGCCATGGAGGTCCATCCATGACCTCCATGAAGCAAAGCGAAATCGCCAGGAAATGAATGCAAAGGACTTTTTGATGGCCATCAGCAGAAGAATTAAGCAAATGCCAGCATCTGTTTTGTTGCCTACTGTGTTTAGCACACCTCTGACTACAATGTGTATTCACAAAAGCTCTTAATTCATACATAAATTCACGCATTGGTATCTTGTCAGTAAGGTGTTGTGCTGAGAGTTTGATGTTTAACATCCACCTTAGAAGCCAGAGATGAATTAATCTTTACCCCGACTACTTCTGGCATCACATTCTATCCATCCTTGATCATTTTGCTCAAAGTCATTTTGGGGGATTAAACTTATATACCGACAGGGTACATTAATCAGATAAAAAGAATAACTGATGAAAGAATTTTCAAAATTTAATGTATGCAACATTTACTCTCTGTCATTTTGTTTTCTCTGTGAAAATAGGAACTTAAACTGTCATGAATGTGAAGACCCAGAACAGTGGCTTATGACAGGCTCTTCCTAGTTCATTGAATCAAATCTCATTTCAGGGCCAAAGAGATTCAAGCAGCATCCAACTAACTGGCTTTTATTCCTGTATTCATGTACATATGTTTACCTATTTCTATGGCATCTGTGTTTAAAGTGACCTCCATGAAGCAACAAACAGCAATGAGAAATGGCCAGGAAATTAGTCTGTGATTAGAGCCCTGCAGGCATGGAAGCATTCGCATTTGAAAGGTCAAATCTCTACACCTGAATGCGGACACTTTTTATTTCCGTAAAATTTCATTTCAGCAGTAAGAGATTTTCCTTATGACAGTGAGAAATCTGGAAAAGGATAAAACTGCCCCTTTTTTTACAGGATATAATGTTGCTTTTCATATAAAGGCATAGATTCAGGAAAGGCATTCAGTGTCATCTTGAAGTACTTTCACTTTTCATTTTGGCTTTAGTTTTGAGGTGAACCCAAAAGACCTAGCAATATTATTAAGCTCATCTCCATCCTTGGAGATATTCAAAACTTGAGTGGTCACAGTCCTGGAGAAGCTGTTTAAGCAGTGGGGTTGGGCCAGAGGTTCCTTCCAACCTCAGCTGTGCTGTGATTCTGCAGGCCTCATCATTCTGCGGGCAGTGGAACATTTCCAGAAGTCTGATTTCCTGTAGAGGCTGTATTGATTCTTTTGCGCTGAAGTGACTCCTGTTTCCTCGCATGACTATGACATCCTCCTCCTCTTTCTCCCTGCATCTATTCACCCCCAAGGTCTTTTTGCCCTCCCTCACACAGCAAGGGCAAGATGGAGCAGATGCAGCTAGCTGAGAGTGCCAGTTACTTTGCTGGTAAGTGCTCACTAAGCAGTTATCCAGAAGGACGAATGGATAATTCAAGCTGAAATATTTCTTAACAGTAGGAATATTTTTGATCAGTTCACATGTCCTCCTCCTGTTAGCTCCTAATCTTCAGTAAGTCTAGTCTATTATTTTCCGCAGATTTCTACCCTCAGAAAAAAACTAGTTACAGTTTAGCCAATGAAGGTGAAAGCGGCAGATCAGGGATGACAGTGAAAGAACATGAAGCCACTCTGAAAATAAAAACCATGGGTTCTCTGTCAAGCAGACCCAGGATCTGAAGGCAGATATTTGCTAACAGCAGGCGCACCCTTTGAAGGGGCACCCTCTCTCCGTTCCTCTGGGCAGCCAGTGGGTGAACAGGAAACAGCACCATGGAGAGGGTCACTACCCCACGGAAGCCCTGTCTCTCCCAGCTGCACCGCAGAACAGTAACCTTGTCCCGGAAAACTTTAGGTCTTTACAGCTCTTCACCCAGCCAAATGTCTTTGCGAATCCTTTCACCATTCCCTTTCTAGTTAGACCAAAACGTAGAGAGAGCAGCAACACTATTAGGGAACCTGCCTTTGGGGTTATGGTGACATGAGGCACAGCAAAAGCAACAGCTCTCCTGCTGATGTGGGGTATCAACAGCTGCTCCCTGTTTATTCAACTAGCAGATACAACTAAGGCAAAGCGTAGGAAAGTGATATAACCCACACAACTCTCTAGCCCCTCCATTCCTCTGTAATAGTGATTTAAATATTCAGCATGTACTATACATGCATGTCATGAGGTTGGTATAAAAATAGGAAGTAATATGGCACATTCTCTAAAAATATTGATATACGTCAGTCTTTATAAATGGTAGGTGAAGTTAAACAGTACTTGCTATTTAACTATAATGACATATTGGGCTCTTAGATGCAGCTCTCCTACTGTTAACTTCACTGTAGCACAAACATCTCACTGACTGAGGTTTATGGAGATCCTGTTGTCTTCATTTGCCAAAAATGACAATCACACCATAACTTACAGTGTCCAAGGCCTAATTTAAAGATTTCAGAGCTACCTCTTTAAAGATGAGGTATCTCTAAAAATGAACCTCTCCTCTATCTCTCAAAAGCTAAAGTTTCAGACCTGGGTACACCTCTATTTAGGCAACGGAACCATAATTACCCAGTTATCATTCTGTGTCCAATTATAAAGCTAGATGCTCCATTTTAGCCAGTCACAACTGAAAATTTGGCTCTCTGTACCAAACTCTGTAGGTCTGGAAGCAAGGGTTTATACTCTCATTTGCTCCTTTTACTCACCATTATATATTTGTTTTTCTGAAAAACTCTTCTACGTGTAGAAAATCAGACAGAAATACTATAATGTCTCCACTATTTCCTCCAGAAATTACTCCACTCTTCTAAGTCTCCTGAGGGAGCGGCATGAGCACAGAAGGGTTTGGTGTCCTCCCCGGACATGTGACATACATTCCCATGGCAAGCTCAGGCCAAGAACTCCCATTACCACCCACAAATATTTTAATGAGATCTACATACACATATCACACATGTACAGACGTAAAGCAAAATAAAACACACAACTCCATTATAAAAGTGAAGTACAAAGACATTCATTTATAGTGCAGTAGAGAACAACAAAAACAGCTTAGATCTTTGCAGCACTGCATGTGACATATTACAAATAAGCCCGGTCCCTAAACTGTGACATTCACAGTAAAGTGATGCTGATATCCCTTCTTCTGAAGAACTTCACATCCTCCATAAACATAGGATGGAGGCAAAAATGAGGAGATTAAAAGTGCTTTGGGTCATGAATTATTTGTTTCCACTAGCAGCTATAACGTGTAATATTCAGAAGAACTGCAAAGTGCTAAGCAAAGTGCAAAAAAACATTCACTTACTGTTTATAACACAATTGCTTTTGTGTATTTCCACTACATAGCACTTCTTGACTGTCCATCCATTAAAAGTTTATCAGCAACTTACGAAGTACAGAAATTACAATTAATTGTGGTAACATAGTGCATAGAAAAAACTCAGTGTATTCTGGTTTCCCTTTTAGAAGATTTCAAGCCTTCGGTACTTCTGAGGTAAAGAAGCCAGAGTGTTTTAAATTATTGATATCAAACTAACATAACACAGGCTCAAAAAGGACTCAAGATTCTCTGTCTCCACATGACGAGCCTCTGAGTGTCCTGCCTGCTGCACTGATGGTCAGAGCGGTGCTTTTCTCTTACCTGTAAGCTAAGCTAAGGCATCTAGTCAATACAGTGAGAGCTCTCCAGGGTATTATTTAAATCGCCTGCCTAGGACATCACTTTCAGATGGGCTGAATCCTTCTCTGAAGGTGTAGCTAGTTCACACTGTTTGCCCAGCTCCTAGACAATTACAATTCTATTATGTGAACCCCACCAGAACATCCAAAAGGAAGTTATTGATATGATAATATCAGGACACTGAGCTACTCCAGAACTTTGCAATTACTGTCTTAGATTTAATTTCCTTAGTAACAAGCAGCAAATATGAACAGTAAAAGAGTGCATAAGCCAATAAGCCCTCTGGCTCTTCTCAGTAGCAGTCACATTGCAGTATCAGTGGTGCCTAGTTGGCCGCTTCTTGGCAGCCTAGGCTACAGTGAATTGCAGAATATCTATTCTTAAGTCAAAAAAAGACAAGTATTGTCTTATTACACTTGTTAGACAGTAAAAAAAGTCTGCAATTTGATCAAAGCAGACCACAGCTACAGTCAACATATAGTCAAGGATTATGCTGTTTCCATGCTAGGTTGGCATGCCATAATGACATCCTATCTGAAATAAAATCCTCTTCAGATTTCCTGAGTAAGATCAGCATGAGGCCAGCTTTTGAAGGATATCACCTATAATGATTTCAAGATAAGGAAATGATAACACATCTATGTGCAAAAGACCTCTGAGATGACAGAATTATACAAACACTGGTTGCTCTCTGTGTCCATACAGACACACAGATGCTTAGGTTTCCCCCAAAGGAAGGCTTATCAGTCTTCATGCAGTGCTACACCTGCAAGAAAAACACCTCATTCACAAGACACAATGTCCCAGACACATAACATTCCCAGCAGGTAAGGTGGCACTTTCCAAAGGCACCTGCTGCTCCCAGTTGTACTAGGCATTAGAAGAAACGCTCTGATGGGGATTCCCATTTTGAGAATCTGTTGTTTTGCTACTGTTCCAGGCTTCATCAGTGTTGGCAGGTGATTTCAAATCTGCTTTGTCCACCAGTTTGCTGGATTTGGAAGGCTTGCAAAAGAAGCAGAGGAACTTGCAACAGGACAGCAGACCTTCAGAAACGCTGTATGCGAAGAGCTTCTTGCACGGGTGGCAGAACTGGTAGAATACCAGCATGAAGAAGACAGCCATGCAGTAACCTAGGAGGAGCTGCAAGACCAGCAGCGGGGCGCACACGTACAGGTAGGTGTCGGTTCTATAGATGTACCACATCAGCAGGAGCAAGGCATTCTCAACGAACCGCAGCATATAATACACAGTCAAGCGGTACCAGTTTTGGGATTTACTAATTAAGTCAGGGTTGTTGAGGTTCAGTTGCACTGCCGACCAGCAGAACATGTTAATGCCAGCATACAGGAGGGTGAGGAGGCACAATGCGATGGTAGTACCAAACCTGCTCAAGGCCTTCTCTATGTTCTCGGGAAACGGGGACTTGCTTTGGCAGAAGAGAATCCAGGGATAAAAGAAAAATACAAACAAATTCACCAGCACAACAGGGAGAATCCAGATTTGAAGAACTGAACTGAAAAGGACCAAAACTATCACCCGTGTAGCAATCTCGAAGCTTCTCCACAGGAATATGCAGAGGTAGGCAGCTGGTTTCACATTGACATCGTAATCATCGTACTTGATCTTAATAGCCAGGATGTTGCAGCGTAAGGCGCCGTATACAATTGACAGGAGAGAAAGGACCATAAAAATGCCTGCAAAGATAAAAGACAAATCAGATCCTCCAGCTTAGCAGAAGTTAAAGGCATTGCAATCACAGTAATGCAGATAGTCTTCATGACATAATACCAAAAGACCCTTTCATTGTATCTACTCCTGGATAACACTGCCTCCCATTTTCTCCATCCTTTGTTACTTTACCAAGAAGATACAAAGCAAAAAGGCACTGAGCAATCAGTGGCATCTCCCCCCACCCAGGGCAGTTTGTACAAATACTGTATTTGGTAATTACACAGCTCAATCATAAGGATATACAAGTTAGTCTCAAACTTTAATATGATTCTTACAGTACCCCACATCACAAAAAACCTATTCACTCTGTGTACCAATGTACAGAGAGACAGAAGCTGAAATTGTTAAGAATTATGTGGGCGTGCAGATATCGTGCTTATGAAGTACCAAGTTGAAGCAACTTGTCTGAGCACACACACGAGACCTGTGATCGAGTTCAAAACTAAAAGTCAAAGCCTGCAGTCGGAGGCCAGAAGTTCAGATCCAGAACTGTTTTCACTTCTGCCTGTGTAGGCAGTTGTTTGCTCACGTGGCTACAATACCTTGTACCTACCGATATCATGCATTAAAAAAAAAATCCATAAAAAAAAAAACTTAAAGTGTAGATCATGTAGTTCTCCAACATCGCCTTTCAGCACCTCCCATTGGCCTAGAACTCCTCAGGTGAAGAGGTGCTGTTGCTTCTAAGTTCAGTAACAAGTGACTGCTGAGCCGCAGTCGTGACCTGCCCTCCAGCCTGGCGGAGGGGGAGCCTCATGGCACTGGAACAGGGTGCTTGCTTTGCCCTAGATGGGCTCACACCATCGTCCCAAAGCTCTTGGGCACATTTAACAGCAGGTCTCCCAGCCAAGAATCAAAGAGAAACAGGGACTAGAGCTCTGGATGGCCATGTCACAGCAAAGACCTTACAACCTTCTGGCTGAAGGCTGCCTTTTTTTCCATTCAAGCAGTACCTCAAACACAAATGAGTTCAGTACAATAAAAATGATCCAGCAGTTTCTTTCAAAATTTGAATTAAAGTAATGAAGCTAACTGGCCATGCTACAGAGCATTACATTGCATCAGACAGAAGGCAGAGCTGGCAATGCTTGCTTATGTCCACTACTTCAAAGTAGGGCTTAGCAAGCAGGGCTGTCTGCAGCATTCTATTAGTGTGCGTGTCATTAGCCTCCGAATGAACTGGATTCCCTGCCTTGCTATATTATTTAACTATAATTAACTATTTACTATATTATTTAACTATTTAACAATGATTATCAGTTTTTCCTAGTTATTAATCCCTGAAGTTATTAATCCTAGTTATTAATCCCTGAATTAAGTTATTAATCCCTGAACACGATTTGGGGAGAAACAAGCATATTTTAGGATCTCTAAAAGCTTGCTAACAGTATTTCCTCTACCCTTCTAAGTTAACCTCTCTCCCATCCATCCCAACCCTCAAGGGCCTCTGAATTACTCTAGCAAAAAAAGAATCCTTTATATCTGAACTTCCAATAGGGTTTTGTTAGCTGAAAAATGTTTGCCATTTTATATGGTAATCTTATACGTGCCAGTGTGGTGGAGCACATATTGTCTGAAAATAAACAAATACATAATCAGTGCTTCAATTTTCAGTGTGTGTTTTTAAATACCCTTTTACAGTACTTCATTTGATCTGTAAATTTTTAAGTGTTATGGCTTCAAAAATATCAGTTAAAAGCAAAAGAGCAAGCAAGTGCATTCAAGAATATCGGTGATATCCTGTGCCTCTTTCCAAATTTTTCTCCTTTCGCTCTCTTCATCTTACATCCCTTGCTGCAGTGGGTCTGGCAGACAGCAATACGACAAATTTGGAGAATACCCGATATGGGCAAAAACCTAATCAAACGGTATAAAATATCTAGAGAACATAATGAGTGCTTTAAAGTATAATAAGGGGGATGCATCAAGGGTCTGATTGACGAAAAATGTTAGGAAGGATGCATGCTCTTTTCCAAACCATTCTGTTCAGTCCTGGAGGCAATGATGACTTTCAAAGACATCTAAAAGGAATAAAACGTGCTGTGTGGCAAGATGGTGTACAGCTCTCCCTTCACACCGGCAGTGACCTCACTACCACTGACTAAGCCAAATCTACAAATTTGGTAGAATATTGGTAGAATATGAATCCCAAAGATGCAGACTTACGAAGAGATAAGTCAAAAATATGGAAATCATAAGTCAGGTAGAAGAAACTAGTCTTATAACCAGGACAAATGAAAAAGTGCGCACAACTTGGAAGACTGATGTCAAAGACAGGGAAGATGAAGACCAGATGACGTGTGGAAGAACAGCTGGACTGGCTGCTAACATGCTATATGTCCCTACACATCTGTGTGTGTATGTGTTTGTGTATGTATATATATATATATATATATATATATATATATATATATGTATATGTGACAATGCCAAGCTGAAACTGCAGCATGCATCATTCCTGTCTCCTCTGGAGGTTGAATAACATCAGTGGGCAAAAGTTATCACTGCAGAAATAAGCCATCTGAAGAGACAGTAGAAAGTTTCAAAATTTCAGAAGATAAATATAGGAGGAATATGTTCATGACAAGAAAGTTCAAGGGACGATTGCTTTGGTTTCAACATACGCCAGAATGGAAATGGGAATATCCTTCCGTATATTATTTTAACTTTTGACTTCCATATTTTATAGTTACATGGATTCTGCTATGCTAACAGCTTCTAAGAGACACAGGATATCAACATTAGCAACAGAAAAAAAAATACAGTAAGATGGTGACCAGATGGTGACCACAATCATTCAGTGATACTACACAGCTATGAGGTCCTTACACACAGCCAGGAGCAACATCTTTCTCTTGTCAACTGCCACAACCTCAAACAAAAATGCTTGTATTAAGCTATTAAATAAGCTACTTAAGCTATTGCAGTACCCCTCCATGCTTTGGCACACTTTTCCATTCCTGGAACTGAGGAGTGACACCTGTCACTGCTATGTTGACTTCTCCAAAAACCTTGGTTCTTCCTCTTGGTGCTTATCAAGGCATCAGAATTGAAAGAAAAGAAAAGAAAACAACAAAAACTCACATAGGTTTATAACCTATTTTCATTCTCCCTAACTGTGAGGATGATAAATTTCCTTGGCCTGCCAGGGCTTCATAGCTACAAGAGCTACTTTGAATTCCAGTGGAGAGACACAGGTGCCAAAGCTCTTCCTACACCCAATTCATAGTGAACAGTTTCTCAGAAGACCTCATACAGCAGAGTAGGTAGATCCTGCTACTAGCAGCCAACAGGTAAATTAAGATTTTTCAAGGGCTGGCGCACATCATGCAGCAAGATGCAGAATCCCATATAAGAAATATGTGACCTACTAAGTCCATGTGGTTCAGCACTCCTTGGAGAAGACTCGAAAGCTCATGATCTGGGGATCACACAGCCACACTTGCATACTTAGCTATTTAGTCCTGCCTTTTGAATCCAAATTCAGAGGCTGGCATAAGAAAAGCCAGCTCATGTCCTCAGTATGGATTTGAAAGTGCATTCCTTTAAAGTACATCGTCCTTAATGCAGCATGGCAAAGGATACTTTGCACTGTACCCCCAGGAATTTCCTAGAAAGCTTGCCCAGAAATCAAAAAGGGAATAGAGGGATTTTTTTTCCTCTTATGAGGATCCAGCTCAGTCCCTCCAGCTGCCTCCTCCTCCTGCCATAATGGTCACTTATCAAATTAATGTTTCTATAGCAACCAGAGTAAGCTACAGTGTCACGGTCTAAAACATGATGCTGCAGAGAACTTGAGTGCAACATCATCACCCAAATGAGCCAGGGAGCTGAACACTCTACAGTGTTTTCCACTCTTGTCAAGAGCAGCTACACCTGACTGATCCTGCTCCTCTTCCTCCCACCAAAACACGGAGGTTTCAACAACAGCTCTACCTACTTCTGGCAGCCGTGATGTCCTGCTGCAGGACACAGATGTAGAGCTGCAGCGTGAGCTGGGGCGCAGAGCCGAGGAAGGCCTGGATCACGGAGGCCCGGCTGAACGCAGATCGGTGTGTGCACAGTTTGCCTTCGGCCTGGCCCACCTCCTTCTCGACTTCTTCTGAGTACCCGTCCTTCGGCATCTGCCTTTTCTTCGTGATGCTGACATAGGGCTCTTCAACTCTGCCCGCACGGAAGTAAATGTAAAGGACTTGCAAGCACCTACATGCAAACGAGCAAATAGAGTAATGGTTAAAAAAAAAAAAAAGGCCTTCCCATTCATTAGTATTTTAAGCAATCACTGTACTAAGACAGTTTTTGTTACAGGGCAAGCTTGCACATTTTCCCCTGTTGGCACACTCAGAATATGACAGATTCCATCAGTAAACACGAGCAACAGGCGACTAGAGGACAAGACCCTAGGAGTGCCCTTCAGGCTGCCTGCAACAACACTCCAACGTGGGAGGTTTAGCCACTTCCTTGGAGCTGCCATTTCTCTCTGCAGCACCGTTAAAGTCCTTAAACTACTTGCCCACTGCAGCCACCACAGCTTCCTGATGCAGGGCCCAAGGTGGAAGGGTTCCTGCAGATAATCAGGTTCTGTTTCGTTTTGTTTTCCCCAGTGCTATCCATGCATCTGTGACACCCTAACAGGATATGGCAAGAAGAGCCCTTATGGACATCTCTGCCTTAACTAGGGCACACGTGGCTCTAAGTGGCTGTACACAGCTGGGCTCTGACCCCCAAGTCACCAAGCCTTTTTAAAAAGACATTAAAAAAAAGGGAGCTCTAGTCCCTCTTTTTGCTTACATTCATTCCACAGCTTAAGGAGTACTAAGCAGAATCTTGCAAAAATACTCAAAATAAGAGGATACAGTATTTACAGTTTCTGTAACTCACAGGTGAACCAATCCCCTTGTTCATATAGTTCTAACTTGACACAGAAAGAAAAGTGCCACCAGAGCCTGCATTTCTATTCAGAAACTAAACCCTGTGAGGTCATGCAGGGCTGCACTGACGTTCTTCTCCTCTACTTGGCTGCCTCCATATAGAATACTTACCGGAGTCCAATTTGGTTGGAACGGACCAAACATTTGGAAAGTTGCATAAACGAGTCACAGTCACACACACACACACAGCTATATGTACCACAATTAGATACATCTCTTTCCTGTAATAAACCAGTCTGAATATAGCCTATGTCACCATATGTCACCTCACTGATTCCCGTAAACAGTTGCAAATGAGTTCTTATAATTAAAAATTTAAGGCTTGACTGTTTCACTTTTAAAAATATCTCACAATTGCATACCATCGAAATATGCTTATCTGAGACTACTACTTTCTTTTTCTTTTTTTTTTTTCCTTCCCAGCTCATTTCTTTTTCTTTCTTTTTTATTCAAACTACTAGTCACTCAGTCTGCTATGGCCTTTTGGAAGAAAGCTCACAGACCAAACTGCACAACAGCACTGATCAAAATCAAGTCAAAGCTTTCTGATTTTTGTTTTCATAATCTTCATGTCCTTTCATCCCCCAGACTGGACTATCAGCAAGTTTCAAGGTCTCTAGCAGAAGCTGTTTTTAGGATTCTTTAGCCTCTCATTGCTTGAGCTATCTGAAAGGCCTGGTGCCCTGGAAGCTCCAAGTGGTTAGTTTATGTTTGTCCCTTATTAATCTTCTCAATCTCTGCCAGCCTTATTCTACATACACGCAGCCAAAAATAAAGTGTGAAAAATTAACAGAGCACAACAGCTTCTGGAACCAGCAGAGATTTTGAAACTGGCATATTGATTTTATTCCAAAAGAAAGATCCCAGAGCATTTAAGTCTTAGTGTTTGCAGCAATCTATTTATCCTGAGCTGGGGGCAAGCCTGAAGCTATTATGGAAACAGATCTCAGCATCAGCCTCCGAACTATTTTGGTATGTGACAAGAAGCAGCTATAGCCTAGGGATCCATCTAACAAATAAGCAGTAATCCCAGAAAGGAAGCGATAATATTCAGGAAGCTACTGGCTATAGCAAATGTTACAACCAACAAAATGCTGGGCTTTGGATCAAGCCTTTGATGCGTATTTATTAGCTAGACATTGGGCAGCAGTATACTGAGTACCATGCTTGTGATCGGATATTTTAGGTCCATATATGAAAACAAAGACTACCAACACAGTGTGAAATGTCTGATCAGTACATCCAAAGGGGACTTTTACCAGCATTATACTTCACTAAAAGCAACATACTTTATTTTAAGCCATACTCAGATTATATCAGTGGTGATGCCCACCTTCCAAACCCTGCTCATCTCAGACAAGGGTGTCTTTGGAGGTCACTTATTTGGGGCTCACGTACTGAAACGTACTCAAGACTCCAGCTGCTGTCATAAGCAGTTTCAAGGGGGATCAGACTGGCAACTGATACACTGAAAAAGAAGGAGCACTTCTCACTTCTAAATGTTGAAGTGAGAGGCTGTAAGATGAGCATGAGCACTTTGAGGGCCAGCTAGAGCAGAAGGGTTCAGAACTGTGCTGAAGAACCAAAGCACCTGTGCTGTGTTACGATTTAAAGCAAAGGCAGATGCAGCAAGGGCCCAGCAGGAACTGGTGCTATCTCAAAGAAAAAACTATCCCTCGAACCTCCATGCCGCAAGTTAAGAGGTGAGAGAAAGATGGTGCTGCTCCCTCCTGCTGCCAAGGCTTGGCAGAGGAAGAGCTATACATTACACTCTCAAGGCTCCTGATGATGCCTGCAAAGAGTGATTCAGCAGCAACACATTTGTCTTGTACGCAGGCAGTGGGAGGAATAGCCTATCCTTATACCTTATACACCCACTGAGAGTGAGCACCTCATTCCCTTGCTTCATCACAGATACAGGGGATTTGAATACAGGCAAAATAATGATGCTATGAAGAGGAAATACAAAGATTTGCTCCTCATTCATTGTTCTGCCTTCCATCTGTGTTAACTTTCTACTTATCTCAACTGGGGCACCTAATGCATCTGCTTAAGAACAGAGAAAAAAGAAACCTGAAGGACTAAGCATATTCATCCCATCTGGAAAAGAAGGCAATGCAGCAACAACTGTAAAATATAGAGCTTGCAGGATTTCCCCAAGATCTGCCAATGGAAGTCCCAGAGGATTTTTTTTTTTTTTTTTTTTAAGATCAGTGCTATTCTAAGTTATAAAGCAGGTCACCAAACAAGAGTCAATCTTTGTGTGTAACATACCTGAAGCATACTCGTTTACTAGATTTTAAGTGCAGAACAGGCGCCCAAGATCTTAAACAAATTTGAAAATTTCAGCCCATAGGTTTTGGGTTTTTTTTTCCCTTCCCTGCAGCTCACAAAAATCTAACTTTGCCTGTAAGAGCTGCTCCTCTAGCAGCTGGGTAAGAACTTCCCACTACTTCTCCTTTGCCCTTTTCCCATGGGACAGCATGTGATTTTATTTTTCCTCGTGCCTTGAGAAACAAAGTCTGACCCCATTAAGATAAAATCTGCAGATGATATCTCTGTCCTTTTGAAAGCAGGAAGAAAACATTCATTAGTGTCTTATCTGTACGGGGCCCATTCCTTTTGCTCTGATTTTTTTTTTCCCCAGAGAATTTCATTATCTTGCAGGCAGAGCTAGCTCCTACCTGTGTATTTCTTGTGAGCAAGACTCTGGGGGCACTCATTCAGTTAACAGAGCGCTAAGGAAGCTATTTTCAAAGATATCCTGGAATCATTCGTTTTCCTTCCCCTGAAGCTGGTATCAGAAGGAAGCACCACCAGCCCCTTCTGCTCATGTCACTCACTATTGTTTGTGGTTGGGAATTGCAGCAGTGCCTAAGATCCGAGATAATCTTGATGCTGTCAGTGCTGTCCAAACACAAAGCGGTCGAACTTGGTACAGGAGCTGCCCGTAACGAACCAAGAAGAAATCAGATCATTTCTGAAGAAAAATGTATTAAAAGCTCCAACTGATATTGGCTACTGCTTTAAGACAGTTCTTGCTTTGGAATTTATTTTGTGCAGTAAAAAACAACAACAACCCAACTCCTTCTACAGCCAAAAAAAAAAAGGAGAAAAGGAGAAAATATCTAAATATATTTTCTAAGCATCCGGATGAACTACTGCATTCTCAAGGAGTGGCAGCAACCCAAAATGCTGCAGAAATCCCCCACAGTGCCAGTCAGAGTGATCCAGCCAACTCCTCTGAAGCACCTCCCGCACACATACACCTCCGAAATCGGAGGCAGGACACCAGGGGGGATTAGGGGTTTTACTTGACAAATGGCCTTGACTTAATGGAGAGGCTGCTCCTCTTAAGGTGTAGAAGAATGAATTAAAATTGCCAAAGGGGTGAGTAAACAGTACTGTTTAAGCAAATGCTCTCTCCAGAAAGAGGGGCAATTTCCTAATTTCAGTGCTTCCAGTGGCAGCACCAGGACAGCAAATGCCTCCTGAACAAGCGCAATGTGGGTGTTTGGGGAAGGTGGCAGTGTGTGAAAAGGGTTCATAAGAGAACATATTTTTTTCTGTCATACAGAGGATTCAGAGCAGGCTGGATCACTTGGCTTGCTAAGCTAAATATCCTCTTTTCCTTTCCAAGGTTATCTCCATATTCTTCAAACTCTAAACTTAATTTCTTTGTCTTAGAAAAAAATAGGGAAAAAAGTCCAGCTTTTAAGAGTATGAGAAAAGCATCACAAAATGTACATGGGCATAAACTGGTAAACCTGTGCAGTGATATTTATTTGGCAGTCTGAAGAGTGAAAAAACAGTAAGTGTCCTGCATTATGTCACAAATGTTAGCTTTTAATGTGAGCTTTTTTTTTTTTTTTTTTTTTTTTTTTTTAAAGCCAGCTCAGGCAGACTACCCTCTATTGAATTATATCATCTGCTGCAATCTGCAGCCCAGGTTTCACTGTGGTGCCACAAGTGAACAGAGCCTGGGATGGTTCTTCTATTTATGTGGCCCTTTTGACTTAATGCCCAGAGCTCCACAGGGCTCACGCTGTAGCCCTGCTTGCTCCATTGTGCTTACGTGGCACACGGGTAGAAGCAATAGCAGGGTATCATGCAGAAAACAGGACAGAAAACATCTACCTTTTTTTTCTTTCTCTTCAGCCTTCAGCAATGCTTAGGCATAAGTAGCTTTGAAAAAGAAAAATCACAGAGATTAAAAACAACAACAACAAAAAAATCACATGGCTGTCTACAGTCTAGCTCTACACCTGCTGGAAAATGGTATCTTCCCTCTTCTGATGGACACAAAATGTTTAGTAACAGTGGATGGGAATGGGATGCAAAGGAAGAAAAGAGCTTATAAACTATCTGTCTTGTAACTATGTCTGTCTCAGACCAATCACTTTCTCACGCCTTTTTTTTCCACTACTGTCCTATGAGTAGATACATTTCTCTGAATTTAAAGGGAATCTAGTTTCTAAGAAGCAAGTTTTTCAGGTAGTATGACAGTACTGTACTCTTTTATCATTAATTATAAAGTTATCCTAAGTCTAGAGAGAGGTTACCAGGCATCACTTAGTACTATTTAAATGATGCCATTGGGAACTGAAATATAAATATGCAGTAAATTTTCTGGAAAAATCTTCAAACTTTCTGGAAATTCTAAGTTCAGTAAATTTTTTGGTAAGATTTCCTGAAGAAGCACAGGGCTGGTGACACACCAGGACTTGTGGAAATGCAATGGCTCCATAAGCTCATGCACAATTTTACAGTAACTATTGCATCTAGAATTTGATCAACACAGTAGAAACTGTCTTCTATATAATGAGGATTTAGCATTGCAAACAGGTAACACAGAGCTGACAGGGAAAAAAAAAAGTGAATTAGTTATGGTCAAAGCAAAAAAGCCAAAAAAAAGGCAAAAAAGAAAAAATGGATAATTAAAAATATTTTTCTACTAATTTATTCATCCATCATCATTCATTTAAGCATCACAGAACTTTTGTTTACACATTCTCTGGGAATTTCAAAAAGTTGGGCACATTTCTCCTAACTCGTACTAAAAACAAAACAAAAAGTACTATCCCTTTCTTTTTATAATGAATTACATGAACATGAATTCAAAATGAAATTCCCCACAAATATCGGTCGTGTGGTTTCTCCAGTTCTGTAACTAGCCATCTTTTTTCCCACGGACATTCGCAAGGGGAAGTTGCACTGATGCCCCAAAACACCTGGGGTATTTTCAGCAGGACTCCCGCTTGCTGGAAGAAGAGAGGCCAGAGCACCACTAATTTCCAACATGCCGAAACGGGACCATTGCTATAATCTGGCTAAACTAGCAGCCACAGAAGCCCTCCTCTGTCTCGAGACGTAGGAGCAGGGCACGAAGGACGAAGCAGCAGTGACCAAGCAGGGCCGTCGAGCGGCCCAACACCTCTGCCAAGAGTCAAACGTCCTAAAACCACCGGGCAGGAAAGAGAGCGGCCGAGGGCGGACACACAACCCGCGCGGAGCGGCCCTGGCCGGGGCAGCGCAGCCCGCCGGCCGCTCCGCTGTCTGCAGCCTCTCAGCTGCAATCCAGCCTGGTTTTCCAGCCCAACCTTAAGTGTTTACCTACGGCCAGAAGGCTCCACGCCCCGCATTATATCCCTACCCAGCACGCATATACACATAAATATATCTATATGTAATATGTGACACATACATGCGCACATCTGCCCCCCGCCCCCGCAAGGCTCCCAAGCGCAGGTGTGCGCCGCGCTCGCGCCGCCGCCCGGGCGGGCTGCACCGACCTGACGAGCGGGCCGAGCTGCAGGAGGTGCAGCAGCAGCACGAGCGGCTTGTCGCGGCTCACGTCGCGGTGGATGAAGACGAGGCTGAGCTGCACGAGCGCGCAGGGCAGCAGCGCGAAGAGCAGCGTCAGCGCCTGCCACATGCGGTCCCCGGCCGCGCCGTAGGCGCCGCTCAGCCGCAGCGCCGCCGCCGTCTCGGCCACGAAGAGGGCGAGCGAGATGAGCACCGAGCCCGGGAATTTCATCGCCGCCCGCGACGCTGCCCGCGCGCGGGGCGCGTTGTCGCCGCTGCCGCCCAACGGCCGCCCCAACCGCCGCCCAACGGCCGCGGCGGCGCCCGCTAGAGGGCGCCGGCGGCCGCGCTCGCCTCGGCCCCGCGGCGGGAGGAGGAGGAGGAGGAGGAGGAGGAGGAGGAGGCTCGGGGGCTGCAGCAGGGAGCGGCCGCCTGGGAGGAGCCGTCCCCTAACGGCGTTAAACGCCCCCGATGGTTGCGGCGCACTCCACGTTAATACAGTTTACCTGGGATAGGCAGTATTAACGGTGGTGTCGTGACAGTCATGTTTAACTGTGGTGGTGCTGGGGCCCGGCAGAGAAGTACCTGCTCATCAAATCATTGTCCTTGCCACGGGCCTTTTGCCTCGAGGCACTGCAGGCTCCTGCAGTGGCAAAACCCAGCGCCCTGCAGTGCCGCTGCCGCCTGGCAGCGTCTGTCTGCGCCTCCCTGAGCGAATCCCCTGCACCAGCAGGATCCGGGAGGCCACATGCTCTCTGTGTGCCTTGTTCTTCCTGCCAGGGCTCTGCGGTTGCTCTGGGTACGCGCAGGGTCACCCTGGCAGTAGCACTGATGCCCACTCGAGTGGTGATCAAGTGGCTCTCATGCCTACCCTGATAGATTTCGTTTGTCCCTGCCCGTTCCCAGGTAATTGCAGGTGTGCATGGGGAGATTAACCAGACACCTGAGACCATTTACAAATACCTGAGGGGAAATGTAAAGAAGATGTGGCCGAACTGTTCTCGGTGGTGGCCAGCAACAGAACAAGGGGTAATGGGTATAAATTAAAACACAAGAAGTTCCATCTCCACATGAGGAAGAACTTTAGTGTGAGGGTGACACAGCCCTGGCACAGGCTGCCCAGAGAGGCTGTGGAGTCTCCTTCCCTGGAGATCTTCAAAACCCACCTGGATGCCACCCTGTGCCCCATGCTCTAGGTGTCCCTGCTGGAGCAGGGCGGGTGGACTAGATGATCTCTGGAGGCCCCTTCTAACTTCAACCATTCTGTCATTCTGTGATTCTGCAACGGGAAAGGCAAATGTGGGGTATGAAAAGCCCATAGCCTGTTAAGAGGATAACATTAGTAGCTGTTTCTGTTTATCCGCTACCATCCTTCAGTGCAGCTCTGGCTAATCTGGAGCTCTGACGCTTGCCTCTGTTTGGGCTCCCCTGGTCATGGCAAAGATGGAAGCCAAGCTAAGGGTGGGGCCAGGTGCCTTCACCATCTGCTGCTCTTCAGCAGTGGAGGAATCTTGCTGGAGAAGGAAGAGACCACGTGTAGTGGGAATTTAAGTAGGCTGACAGTAAATGCCTGCATGGGAAACAACCCATGGGCCAAAAGCTTCTCTTCTCTTTTCCCCTAGATAAACTACCATGGGAAAGTTTTACCTAGTTACTGCATGCATCCTGGATGTTTTACGTAATTCTCAAATGAACAGTTTTACCTTTGATAATATGGTACTACTGAAAAGTTTTTGGGGCACTGAGTCATTACTGCTCCAGAAATAAAAGTTGCTGGTGCTTAGAAAGGTAAAGAATTAACCAATCCAGTGCAAATCATAATCGTTAAGGTTGGGTTTTTATTTAAGGCAAAAAATAATCACAGCTTTTATATTAATAGTATGGGCATACACAGAGTTTGTTTTGTCACTATGAAGCCTAATATGAACACTGCTTTTAAAAAGCTATAAAATCCAGTTTCTATCATAATCTACAATACAAAACTAGTACAATAAACACATTCTGAGAGATCACAGTGTTTAAAACGTTAGAACAGCAGGGTTTCTGCTTGTATACAATAAGGTGCATTTCTAGAGAATCAAACTGACATAGGCTCTAAGGGGACTACACCGAACCCTACTATGGCTGTGAACCGCTATCACACCGGGACATGAGTCTAAGATGCAGCATGTACTCAAGAAATGGACACCAGAGGCTAGAATATATTGACTAATCAAGTGTCACCAACACAAACCAGATACGGAGTAACACCCTTTGTTAGTAATGCCATTTAAGTTCCCTGTACTTTTTATCGGTCTTGGCATTCATGGATATAGAAGACATACGGAGTCAAAGTGGGTATAAAACTGTGATCATATAAGGCCCTGCGTGTGCAAACACCTGGGCTTTCCTGTTGTTCTCTGGACTAGTCTCACAAATCCCACCGGGCTCAGGAGCAACATGCATCTCCTGTGAGTTCCAGTGAGCACGTGTGCCCAAATGTTTGCATGGTTGGGGCTCACAATGATGCAGTTTGCCCCGATTTCACACAGGTGGATGGGACTGACTTGCACCCATAGAGTCTAGTGAAGAGTCACTGTTCTCCCTGCATGGGCCTGGCAGATCAGCCCGTTAAAATGACTGCTCGAAGCCAAATCAGTGGAAAATCAGACCATTGTTAGAGGAAATCTTTCTTCTCTCATTCGTGTTTTTGTTAATGAAGACATAAATTGAGTTCAGTTGCAGGTTAGGCAGTATTGCTCTTCTGTATGAAGTGGAAATAAGCACTTGAATACGATTCACTTCCCACTTAGAACAGGATGTAATTGGCTTCATGACTTCTATATGTTTTTTTTGTGAGGGATATAGTCATGCAGTGCTATTGATGAGTATTGCTGCATTATACAACACATTTTATTCAGGTGTCATTATACCACTATGTAAAGTAAGATTTTAATTAATCTTCTGCCACTTTAGATGGTATTGCTGTATTGACCTAACTGCCTCCATCTTGCCTTTGAGTCATGCCATGAACAAGTCAAGGGATTTCCTCGTGTATATGAAAAGTAAATACATTTTTGTATTTTAAAGCAGTTTGCTGTTTAGTGTACAGAACCAGCAGGGACATCAGTGATAGTACAGACTGGCCAGGAATTTTTAAAGATCAAAGTAAGGTCAAAAAGTGTGTGCATGTTGGCTTCTTGTTTCTTTTGTTCCCCAACCACTTAAGCACTCATACCGTATGTTGCTTTTATTCCATTAAACGATGGGTGGAGGCAGTAGGTTCAACCACAGGCAGTCCTTCCCTAGGCAGAAGTTTTTAGCAAGTTTGCTTACGATGGCTTCACTCTAATGGCAATGAAATGTTGTTCAAGGCAGCTAAAACTGTTAAGTCCAGCACCTACGGTACCAGTATCTGAGCAGTGAAGCAAACTTGTGCTGTTCACTTGGAAAATGCCTCGTCACGTCCCTAACCTGTATTGTTTTGTGGGCCCTGAGCTTTTTTGGCTTATGGCTTTGCAGTATGTTCTTCCCTTAATAATGTGATTTTTGGTCATTTTCTTGTAATTCAATTTAGCATTCATGCCACTTGCTACTTAACCCAGGACATTTAAGTATAGATGGAAAGGTCTTCTCAAAACAAAAATCCAAACAGTGCTATTAGCCAACATTTGCTCAACTGTGTAGTTCTTTACAGGAAGTTTGCACTTTCAAATCTACACAGCAATTCTTAGCCCTCATATGCTAATCTTGCTATGATTTAGAAAATGTACACATGCCAGCAGATTTTCAAGGTAGGTAGGAAAAAATCACCAGAGCTGAGATTTCTATGGCCAACCTCAGAGACCCATTCTGTCCACGGATTTTAGAGGTCAGGATTTCAAAACGAGTAACAAGGATATTTTTTCAAAATGCCTGCGTGTGCTAACATAGGGCATTGCTCGCCAACAACACGCAGTATGTTGGCAGAGGCTGTAACTACCTATGCAAATAGTGATTTGCCTACAAAATCTGATAGCTTATGAAATTTTTCATTTGTACCTATTTCACTTGTATGTTTTTTAACACATCGATTACCCACATTTATTTTCTTGGTAAGATTTTGAAAAATGATCTATAATCTTATTATATTCTCTGCATGTCCATGTAAAGAATATCAGAACACCAAAGTGGCATTACTTAATTACACAGAGTAATGAAAAGCATGATCACTTTACCTGCATTCCTTTGTGCATATTTTCCAGAATTATTTAAACATATACTTTGGGATGTTTAGCAGATTTACTCAATTACTTTTGATTGTCATAACAGAACTGAGATACTCGAGAAGTGAGCACAGTTCCTAGAAAGCCACTCTTGTGTTTCATCCAATCATGCAAAACAGCAGTGACAGTTCTTAACTGTATAATAATTTTTACTTATCAGGGAAAAGAGACTGGCCAGAAGTGTAAAAATAATGTCATGTAAGTAGACAACTACTCTTAAATAAAATTAATCTGTCTCATTTTCGACAGCTGAAGGCCTCGGCTGTCTCTTCATCCTTGTGAAATAATTCAGAGATTGGGAAGGAAAAGAGGGGAAGCTGAAAGAAACATGATGGAAACAAAGCAGATATTTAAACCAGTGGCACAAAACAAATATATTCTGATCCTAAGAAGCTGTGAATGGTAGGAAAAAAAATAAGGTATGTGTTAGAACTGTACTGTTGCTGGAACATGTATTGCATCTGGCTCTATGAATCCTGAAATCCTTAAATCTTGACATTACAGATCTACTTTCCCTCAAAAGTGTTCCATGTCATCAATCTGTGGATAACCTACCAACAGTCATGATTAGTATATAGCTCCTTAAGATGATTTGTAAATCTACAGCTTTACTCACAAAGAGCAACACACGAGCACAAGGACATCACAAAAAAGCACCAATACCCGCACAAAACGCATCCTCTTTGCTTTAGAAGCCTAATCCCTACTGTATTGCCTAAATTTCTATGGCCTACGCTTTAGAAACCAAACACAGTAAAGAGACTAATGTGCAAACAAGATTCAGTAGCTTGTGTTTTACACTCTGAAAGAGGCTTGTCCAGGTTGTGGTAACAGAGTCCTTTGTCACAGCACCATGGCAGAATCTGCTCGGACATACAATTTTTCAGTCTGTTAGGGCTTGATGCTGGAGCAGGAGGAAGTAGCTCCAGCTGGGTATGTCTAGCAAAGGTTGCATAAGTAATATTTTGGAGCAGTAAGGAGGGAACATAGAGGAGCTTACTTATTATTTTAATCACGCTGAAAAGTGCTTCTGGCTCTACTCATGTTGCTTTTGTGTCTTAAAAGCAACAAATAAAAGTTGCAACAGCATATGTTTAAAATAGTGTAAATGGAAAAAGTGTAGAAGATTAAGAGGAGGAAAAAATAAAAAGAACCACATTTAGGTAATGGTTAGCATTTTCAGGAGAGCCCAAAGGTGTGTCAGAAGTCTGTCTAACTACAGTACATCTCAACGCAACCACCATAATCCAGCTAGGTCAGGTAAATAAAGCCATGAAGCAGTAAGAATGAATTCACAGTACCAAAGGCACTGCCTGTTGAAGCTGATGAATAACACCAGGTACACCGCAAGATTTTATACGATGTATTTCAAGAGACTAGATTTCTGCCTTAGATGTTTATGCCCTACAGCCAAAGTTTGCACGCTGCTCTTGCTGGAGGCAGGGCCAGGCTCACACAGACTTGCAGAGCTCTGCTTGGGACTTGGGTTTGGAAACCAGGCGGTGCCATCGCCTTTCTCGTTGCTCAATGGGTAAGAACACAGGAACTCTCCTCTTTCTCACAGGATTTGTATCAGAGGAAGCCAAACACAACACGAAGGATTGCATACAGAAGGAAGAGGAGAGAAGATTGTTTTGCTGGTGCTTTAGAGGACAACACAGAGCAAATGAGATCCTTCTCTGAATGGAAACTAGAAGGAATTCATTCCATAAAGAGACAGCAGGAACACCACCAGAAGCCTGATGCTGAATTCTTAACATAACTTTCCTGCCATTTGTGAAGAATTACATTAAAAGATAAATCCCAATATGACTGTCATAATAAAGCAGAGTGATCTTAACAACTGTTATTGTACACTGTAACATACAGGTGGTTTCTGTGTTACAGTATGAGTACTCTTGGTTTGGTCGGGGTCGATATTACTGTATTTATTTATTGTGCTCTACATTTACTGAGGTTTTGGCAGAGATCTCCTTCAGGCACCTCCTGAGAAATAATTAACTGGGTACAATTAAAAGTTGTGTCTCAGAAAATTTAAGAATACGCACTGGAGACAAAATCAAAAGGTGATGATTGCTGTGCTGGTCTGCACAGATTCTTTTAAGGCGGAAGTCTGGGAGTTATTTTCTGATTGTTTAGTTATCAAAACACTTGGCCTCTTTTTTTTAAGTATGCATCTGCAGATAAAATGACTTGTAATATGTGTAGGATTACAGCAGCCTTGAGTCCAGATCAGAGCAGAACCCTCCAGTTTAGATTGAAAAGCTGTGGATCACAGGGCAAAGTGCATAGGCCAAAAGCTTTACCTTCCTTAGCCATCTGTTTAAAAAGGTTCCAGTTATGAAATATATTCACTATCCAAATTACAGCAAGTAGACAAAAATCCAAATGGACTTAGAATCTGTCTTACTGAAAATGGATTTTGCTGTGGTCTCACAGGAGCCTTAAAACATGGCTGTGCAAAGCTTATGAGCTTTCCCATTGACTTTGGATTTAACCTCATGTACATGAAATCAGTATTTCACCCAATGAAATGGGCACTCCTAGGTGAGCACATCTCCTCGCTCAGCTTAATGAATCTAAGTGACGCTAGTGGCTGTCTTAAAAGATCGTTAACTCCCCAGAATAAACAACTTGTAACCACCATACATTGAACTTTAACACTTTTGTTCATCAAAAGATTCCTAAGTATTTGAGAAACTTATACTGAACGGTGTTGCTTTATTCACTAACGAAATGTTGTTACTCCTGGGCTGAAGTAACTAACTAGAGCCACAGAGTGCAAGACTAAATAGCAGAAATCTTCATCTGTAGCTCATAATAAGGCAAGCGATCCCATTAAAATAACAGTGGCACAGGTAGGAATGGGATTACTATATTAAATGTAGAAGGACTGCAAGACCTGACTCCATTCTGGAACCGAGTGAGCTCTCTAATGGATTAGGCATTAAAAATAAAGCAAGCTGGATTCTCCTCCAGATGAGAACATAGGGAGAGAGGCTGCAATGTTAGCAGTGCATGTAGGTCCTTTTTTTCACTCTAACTGCAATTTTTGACCCACCATTCTTCCCAATATGTCTTTAAAAGTAACTGTATTCCAGTATTCCAATATAAATAAAAATAAATAAATAAATAGTTAAGTATATTTTAAATACATATATTTGCCTTTATAGCTTTCTGAGTACAGACCTATATTCTTTAGCTTTCAATTATTGTATCATATATCTATAATGTATATAAAAATAGGATATAATTGCAACCTTAAGTGCTAGTGCAACTAGTGTTGAGCAAACCTTGTATTTCTACAGCTACAAATCATTTGGGTGTATGCATAATTTTGTTGACCAAGGAAAGAAGCAATTTTGAGTTTTACCAGGATTTTCTTAAGCTCTCTGTGCCACCAAAAGTTCACCTTCAATTTGCAGGGTTTGTGCTGAGCAATTCATGACGAACATGGTTTCTCTACTCTGTGCAATCCATATTATTATTCAGAAACCCTGCTATAGGAAATGATTATTTAAAGGAAGGTTTTGTATTGCTGAATGATAGTTATCTAGCAATGCTGTATTGGCAAGAAAGCATCTACCTGCTGCATCTTTGCTACAAAACCTCCCAATCCAGGCGTGCTGCACAGCTCTATGCACCTCCCCATTGGAAGCGGGGTACGGGTAAGAAGTGCCGCCGCGGGGGAGACCAGCTCCTTGCCCCAGGCCGAGCTCAGACTCACCTCTCGCGCACACCTGAAACCCGCCAGCTGAAAAGCACCCGTGAAGCTGCAGACTGACTACACAACTACTGTACAGCTACCATTACACGCATAGGAAGATGAAAGAGCTCCAAGATACGGGTATTTTTAACACGTTTCTAGTACTAGTAAATGGAGTTTATGTAAAAATTGCCGGGTTTTGCCTTTGTGCAGTGTAGTGACATATCTAGGCCACCCTCCTTCTGCCAGCGCATTGCTGCGTAAAGATTTGTTTCTTCAGGCCTCTTCTTAAAACCCACTGGATATACCACCTAATTCTTTTTCTTGCATGTTCCTGTAAGTTTGTCTTGCTTTTTTCCCCCCCTCATGTAATCACCACATTACAAGTCGCATAATGCCCCTTTCCCTCTCACTTGAATAATTAGATTTTTGCTTCTTATTACAGCTAAATATTGACCCCCACCAAATTCAGTCATTCCCCCCCCTTTTTTTTTCACTGAACCGCTTTTTTTTTTTCCCCCAGCCCCACGCTTCCCTCCCCAAGCCCCCATGTGTTTCCTGCTTCGCCTGCCCCACGTGACATTAAGGCTAGCGTTAGTGGTGCCACTGGCTTGTTTCGTAAGGAACCTCTCCGGGCAGATGGGTGAAACTGCAGGTGCCCCCTCGTGTCGCCGGGAGCCCTTGGAGCTTGTTGCCCGCTACACAAAGACGCTGAAGAGAGGGAACTCGGCCTGGTTGGGCTGCAGCAAATCAGTCAGGAAACACACAGTCCCCGAGAAGCCTTCGTACAAACTGTATACGCTTTCTAAGGCCCGGGAGCCAGCCTTAAATTCTTCTGTGAATAAGAACTCCGCGAACCTAGGAAACAGAAAAACAAAGCAAGCTTCTTATTGTCTGGCATGCCTGTATATCTGCTTACTCATTGTTTGAAAGCATCATTTTATCAACAACTTAAAAATAGGGTGTTTGTTTTTTAACCTTATCTGCAAATTTGTGCTGTCTTCCACACTAAGCCGACATCACTAGCTCAAGAAGGGCAGAAGCTTAGCAGTCTGTACATGTGCTGTGCTTCTTTAAGAGCTATAAACTTTTTTTCTATGTCTCTATAATACATCTCATTAAACATTTGTTTACCCTATTGATAACTTTTAGACCGGTTATTATTTTAGTGGAATTCAGGCAATGTTTTGTATTGATGCAACAAATTGTGTGGTGCTGGAATAACTAAAATGAAATGTTCTTACTGCAAAACAATTGCCTGAAAATAAGTCTCCCTAATTACCACACCATTTCTCCTCATTATTCTATGCTGAAAGAAAAACAGTTATGAAGAGTGAATGCCTTCATTTTGAACATGTAAAGTAAATCACAGAAATATAAATTAAAGATATCTGCTGCAATGTGGCACAATTATTGAAGTAAGATGAACAGCACAATGCTCATCTGGTTAAGACTGGGGTGAGAGCTGTGTTTATAAAGTACACAGCAAAGGAAGTCCTAACCTTGTTTGCCACTTTTAGTAGGGACAGTGTCAAATGCTCTGAAAATCAAGATGAATCAATATAATAAACAATATCTCATTTTATCCTGCTCCTGGGCTTGGGTATGCAACTTGGCTGACCTCCCAGTATGAGGAGACCGGTAGGTGCAACACTCCTTTCCACCCACCCACCCAGATTTCCTTTAGAAAAATCCCAGGCTTGTGGGCAGGAAGGGAGCCAAGATGAACTCAAATCAAGCTTTGGACATCCTCAAACTAGAACTTCAGGGCACTCTGCAAAGTGCATTTGCCCCACGAATCAGAGGGAACCTCCAAGAAACAGAATTATATGAGAGTTTTAAACACTTGCGATTCATCAGAGGGTTGTGATCACAGATTTTGACCAGCCCCCTAAATGTTCTTGAAACTTGGGATTACTGCCTTACATGCAGAAGGTAGGAAGGAACTAACTTTTGGGCCCTGTAAATGTATTTGGAGTTCCCAGTGAGCCGGTATAGGAGCAGGAACACATAGGCACTACCGGCCACCCCATGGCAGATCCCTGGTCCCTTCTTCAAGAGGCCTTTCTGCCAAGTCAGCTCTCCACAGCGGATGCAAGTGTCCAGGTACTGAGGCTTCTTGGAAACCAGGTAAGCTTTGGCAAACAGGTATGCAATGCCTAGAAGATAGCAGAGAAATTGTCCTTTATAATAAGTACAGCCAAGGGCTTAAAAGAATGCGTAAGAAAATGCAAAATTAATACATCAGAAAATGTGGTCTCGTGCCCTATACATGACTGTATTACATGTCTCTATGCTAGATACAGGCATATGCCATCTGGTACACCAAAAGCATGCAGTAAGATATACTTAGCCACTATCTTTGACAATACCACTCTCAATCCTCTCAGTGCATGACTTAATTTCAGGGTTTACTCTAACTTTCCCAGTCCTTCAACAATTTAAAACAGGAGTCATATTTTTGCCTTTAAAACAGTAAGCTTTTAGCACTGTCTCCTAGTGGGTTTGAATTCTTGTTCCTTCACTTATTTAAGAAAATATTCAAATGTATTAATCATAATCTCCAAAATCAAAATTGCACAGCTGTACAATGTAATGTCAAAAGCATTCATAGGACATACAACCAAATCAAGTCCCTCGGGAAATGTTTAAAACAGCTCACTTGTGGTCTGAACATACACTGGAGCAGCTGAAAAATGTTCTTGTAAACTACCTGAGTTTTATTACCCATGAACAGAATATTACCTGTGGAACAGAATAGATTTTATAGGAGAGAACAATAACATTTAATTAACTTAAATAACTTTAAAATGTCTCTTCTATAATAGCCTTTGGGATTTTGTCACCTTGGTTCCGTCTCACTGCTTTTGTCGGCAGCAACTTAAACCCAGGCAAAGGCCACTCTCAAGATCCTAGGATGAGGAGGGCATCCTCCCCCAGCATTGCCTCACTTGGCCAGGTCTCCCACAAGTCAAGTTTCCTCCTCTTAAAAATAATTTTTAAAAAATCATTATACAAAAAATGTTCTCCATTCAGAATGTAAGAGCAAGAAGCTTGTTCATTAATCATACCAAGAAAAAGATAAAGCATCAGCAGAATGAACAATTAGTACAATGAGGTACTTTTGTAATTTAAATTGAGCATCTTTAACAGCAATGCACCAATGCTCATGAACACCCTTGAAGTCAGCTTTCCTGTAACCCGGGAGGTTCAGGTTACAGAATCATGACTCGTTAGCTACCAAATTCTGCCCAGCGGCAAAACAGTGTCTCAACATACAGCACTGCTTGCCAAAATCACTTGGCTACAGAATTAGATTTTCATCTAACAGACATCACCCTTGGTTCATCAGCCCAAACTAAGAACTCTGCTTCTGTCTCAAAAGCAGTTGCATATGGGTAAGTTCCAGAAAGAAGAGGCTCATGCTACCACAAACTTCTCTAGAGTCTGATTTCTGCATTATCTGTGTAATACCTGCAGGTTTAAACCTGCATTTTGGTAAGCGCAGGGGCAGAAACTCTTCTAAAGGCTTTCCCAAAACTCACAGGTGTATCTGCACCTGTGTAGCTTTGTACACAATTTTTCCATCGGGCCATATGCTGCCGTTCAGCTCATCTGTACCATTCTTCAAAGGCTTGTCACTCAAGGGAGTAAGAGTGTGGAACAAAAGGATCACACAGATCACCAGGCAGAATTCATTCAGCTATGATCACATATGCTTTTAAAGTCAAAGATACATCTGCCTTTCCAGCTGCTTCAGCAATAAATAAATGACTCCTAACTGCAAGAAAAAAAAAATCTGCCAGCTTCCCGTAAACTGTCAAAATCAGACAAATTTAACCTGACTTATCTTCTACATGGAATCACCTAACGTGGAAAAACAACATGATCAGCATCTGCCTGTTTCATAGCATCAGTTTGAAAAGAACCTGGAGCTCCGTGACACCAGTGGACAAGCTCATTCTCCCGCTCAATCGTCTCTCCCAGCTCCGGCGGCCAGTTGCTGTTCTGCTCTTGATCCATGAGAAAGTCAACGCTCTGCCACACAAGCTCCTGATCTGCTGGCTGGAGGTACTCATAATAGGAGAGCAACATCTGAAGGATGGAGGAAAGCCCATGGGCTGCACCTGGAAAGAACAGCAACAGAGGTGAGAAAGAGAGGGTACGATTAGGTTCTATGTCCTGAAGTATCTTAGGTGCATGACACTATGATTTGGTACCACCTCTGCCTTTTCCACTCCTCAAATTAAGCAAAATTTCACATGAATTTTGTATGCTCTCACTATGGTATGAGTGACTTGAATCACAAAGCTGAACTGAACCTAAAATGAAAGATGTTTCGAGATGTCATTTTTTAGGCACAGACTTGAAACTGAACCATTCTTCTGAGGTCTTTGTTGAAGCTAGATTGAACCTGGACCATAAAATATGTTTCCAGTTACGAGTTCAGCACAACAACTAGCTGAAACCTGAAGTTCATGGCAAGAATTGGGTGCACCTGCCAGCATCTGTGGAGCAGTATCGCATTGTCACTGCACTGTCACTAACGTCTGCAACCCCATCTCACACCTCCTGCGCTGTGATCCTGTACCTCAAGGACCCCACAAGGAACCTGTGCAATGACTTGTCACCACTGCCTCAGATGAGCTCCAACTAAGCTGCTCCTGCCAGGTAGGAGCTGACCAGTTTGAGCCCTGTTCTCCCTTGAGGGAAAAAAAGATGGCTAGAAACACTACTCTGAGGAAAGGAAAAAGTCCAACCTCAGAGGCAATGAATCCCACGCAGAATGTTTTATATATTTGATCTCTGCAGTGTTCGCTGCCAAAGCATCAGAGCGCTGCATCACTTACACAGCAGTTGGTCTTTCCTACTCACCCAGATACTCTGTCCCATAGTAGGAGTACATGAGCGGGAATGGTTTCCTCTTCTTCACTGCATATTGCTTTCCCGACTCTAATATAGCCAGGCAAATGGATTTTATCTGCGCTGGAGTCAATACCTAAATAGAAACATCAAAACAAACACAAAGTCTATTATAATTATGTTCTTTTTTAGACATCTTTCAGACGTCTGCTCTTCTCCTGGTGCAAAAGACAAAGCAAGGCTTTTAATCATGGGAGCGTGCCATAACGCACCGCACTATTAGAAGTCCCTCACATAACACACTACATTTACATAATGTTTCCCAAATCTTGAGCTGCACACACGGGGTGAAAGGAGGCCCGCTAAGAGCTACCGCCCATCTCTCCCGCAGACACATCGGCCTGAGGGCAGCTGCCAGCAAGCAGCAGACAAGCTGCACCACAACAGCCTGGAGGCTGCGTGAAGGGAGATTAGGAGAGCACAAAGGGGACGGGCTTAGAAAATGTGTGAATGGTACGGGCTTTATCAGGACGAACCGAAGAGCACAGAGGTTTTTTCAAGAAAGAAAAAATGATATGTTCTATTCTAAATAAATACTGAATATTTGTGTTCAGAAACAGCTCACTATAAAAAGAAAAAAAAATAGGCATTCTTACTTTGACAAAATGCTAATGAAAATGAAGCAGAAGGCAGACTTGTATGAACAGAAGCTAGTTACATTTGTTGAACTTCATCAAGGTGAAAAGGTCAAATGCCTTTATTTTATCAGGAGTCCTAAATAAGACATTGAAGGGCACCTCCTTCCAAGGTGCCAGAAGGTAAATGGGATTGACAAATCATGTATTTCCCCAGACACGAACTTCTTCGAGTCACTGACTTGAAGCATTCAATGCAGAATCTGTTTTGCAGGCGTTAGCCACAACGCTGGTGCTTTGCTCTGCATTGCCCTCATCAGCAATTCCCTGTGTCAGCCACCACCGTACGACGCCCACTGTCATTACATCAGTCACTTGTGGTAGGTTGTTTTTGGCTTTAGGGGAAACCAGTATGACAGCAGTATTTTGAAATAAACAAAGAGAGAAAGAAAGAAAAGAAAAAGAGAACCAAGAAATAAAAGACAAAATAACGCAGAAAAGAAGTCTGAATAAATAGCTTTGATAAGACAAATAGCTGTCTTAAAACCAGCTGGAACATCAAGAGTGTGTCTTTAAAACTTTTCTGAACACATTTCCTCTTGCTATAATTTATATTTTCAGAGGACTTTCAATTACTTCTCCATGATTAAAAAATATCTAGCATTAAATATGGAGAGAATGCTTATTATAAACTATATACTTTGGTTCGACCGAAAAAAGATGCTACAAATAATTAATACCACTTAGAACTTCACTATGAAAAACATTCTTTGCCTCTCTTATCTTGCTGCCTGATAGCAATACATTTCAGTATAGTTGCTCCAGATCACAATAATACTTGTACAACTTGAAAGGCAACCTAGTTCTGGTCTTGATTAATGTTCTGTAATTTTCCTGAAATAGAAGTAAATAAGTTGTTAAGACTCCACTTATTTTTCAGCAATTGTAAATGAATTAGCTTCACTGAATTTACAAAAGTAGTTTAATTTCTAAGCAAATGAGCAAATCACAAACATAGTGGCAGACACTGCATTCTCTTTAGGGTTCTGATTTTTTAGTCTTGCAGTTTTGGATCTAATCCTCCAAATCATATACTTTGTAAAAGGATTAGTAAGATATCACTTTAAAAATAAACGCAAAGGATAAGATCTTCTAGTTGTAAATCTGAAATGCAAGGAGAAAAAAAATCAGGGAATTTTCTGTATGTTATGGTTCCTCTATTTTATAAATCAACTAGCTTTCAATAAAAATCATGTTTTGATAAACCTATTTTTACGTTCATCACATTTAATTTTTAATTGACTTCAGAACTCCTTTAAAATGCTGATTTGTGTATTTTAAATGGACACCCATTTCTACCAAAATCCACCCTTATACACTACTGAGTAATGTAATGCTACCTAGAAAGAAATGCATCATTCCCCATTTTTCATATAAGTGTAGAAAGTTAAGCTTTAGGCTCTGTGACACTTAAGACACTTAAGCTTTGTGATTACTTAAGTGTATACATAGTGTATTCTTTCAGTTGGCATAAAGAGCTATTATTATTTAGCTATTTATGTTAGCTATTTATTATTTATTATTATTATATATTATTATTATTTGTTATATCACCTCGTCCCCAACATGCAAAAAGCCTAAATGCAAATGTAATTGCAAACTGATGGCTTAAATCAAGGTTTCTAGTCTGACCATTCAAATTGCAGTTAAAAGGTATGACTAAAATCAACCCATCTTGGGGCATTTCCAGATTAGTAAAAAGAAAATGGAAATTAAATATATCTATTTCTCTTAAAATAACTTTCTCTCTCTCACCATTGAGCCCGTGCTCTGACTCTAAACATCTGTGCTGACTCCAAACATTTCTTACCAAGCACTTGGCTCCACAGACCGTGCAGGGCAGCTGCCTCCTTTTCCAAAACATTTTGATATGGAAGGTTTCTATTTACTTCTTATTCTAGGAACTGGTTCACTGAGAACAGAGATGCTGGTTATTAGTGGCCTTCCAAAGGTTTAATGATTAGATATCACATTTCAGATCCTCTTTGGGTGGTTACATTTCATTTCAATAAAATCTCTGTAAAAACTTTATAAGATTTTTTTCATTTTTGTTCCATTGTAGTAGTACAAACTAGACCTAGGGTTGCTTGGGTGCCTAATGCTCATTTTCACTTCATTGTAGTCACAATCCCTCCTTGCGTCAGCAAATTACGGAGCGGTATGTTTAACTAGGATCAGCAAAGAAAGAGGCAGATCAACCCACAGTCTTTCAGAGGAAAATTTGCTTATTGATACTGCATCCTCAGGTGAAACCTGTGAGATGCTGTAACGGAGAATAAAGCCAATAATAAAATATACTAGTCAGGAAAAGAAAGTCGTACTTGAGATATCTGTGTACCTGAGAAACTTGTTTAGTAAGATTTAATATGAATTGGCTACCTAGTAGGAGGTAAAACTATTCTTTGTTATATCAATACTAATCCAAAAGACTACTGACATCAAGACATCTCATGCTGCTGGTCATTTTATTTTGCAGCAAACTCCTTTTCTGCTTTTAAAGATACCCCAACCTATCGCTGAAATGTTCATTTTAGTATCCTCCCTAAATCCCAGTTCAGAAGACTTTACTCAGAAGATTTTCTCTCTCTCCTGCAGTTTCCGTTTCATTTGGTTGCTGGAGCTATTTCCTGCTTTCCCTCACTGCCCAGCGGTGTTGCCTGCTGCTAAAAAGCCCCTCTATTTGCACTGGTGACAGCTGCTTGCCCATATATCTCTATGTTAAGTACAACACTTAGGGAGCACTGCAGCCCTTGGTGTTTGCACTAGATCAACACGTAGGAACCCGACGTACAGTCAAGGGCACCGCTATGTTGTTTCTACAGCCTCTCCCGTTTCCTTTTGTGTCACTCCAGACCATGCACCTTCTTCCTCCACAGCATTCCACATATATGTGAATTATTTAAGCCAGGTAGTCAGTAAATCCCTGATAAAAACCAGCTAGGAAGTGCTGCGTCTATAACAACCATGGAGCATTGTGCTTTTTTTGCTGTCAGCCTTTTGCAGCCCGAGACTGTTTAGCTGGAAGTATCTGATTTCACAGCTCCTTTTCACCCATCAAGAGGGAGTTCATAATCTATTGGTTATAAAAATGTTGTCATGTTTGTGTCTTTCAAAAAGTGCAGGCAGCTAGTTTGACCTTGAGGATTAGGCAGAGGGAAGCAGAACTCACTCTTCTTTGTGTCTTCTTACAGTAAAGTTTTTAGTACTTTATCATTCCTCCGAATGCTTGGTACTAATCCTTTGCGTCATGATTTACCTTTTGAAAAGCATGACTACATAAAGCTGCATATTTACATCGGATGGATTTACAGATTGCAAACTTTTAGTTCAGAGATTTTTATTTGTTTCTGACAAATCTTTCCTGCACATATTTAATAGAAGGCATTACAGAGTGTCACATATCTCTTATAGATGAATATTCTATATATTTTCTGCATATAGATGCATCGGTAGTTTTAGGAGGTAACATGTACTCTTACATTATTATGGAGAAAGTCTTCTATGCAGGTAAAATCTTTTAAATACACATTTAAAACATCAGCCCTGCCCCTGACGCACGTTTAAAAAGTCATTTACATGAATCTGATCCCGAGCTTTTTGTGGTGCTGTAAAGAGTGTCAAAAATAAGCTGAAAGAAAATGGGTCAGTCTAGGAGAACTAAGTGCCACTAGTGCCACATTCTGGAAGGCCAGCAGAGGGAGCCTGGGAATCAGGTATAATGTTCAAAACTGTGGTAAAAAGACTGTGCAGCTGGCTGCGTTCCTACCAGCCAAGGTCAAGCCCACCTTTAAAGAGCTTTTTAACTCTTCTGGAATAAAGGAGAATAAAGTTCCTTTATTCCTCTCAAGGAATGAAGTTACTTCCTGAACTAGCGAGGGTACCATTTCTAATACAACAGGCTTTGTGCTGTAACATCACCATGAAAAGTACTTTTTAGAGAGCGCACTTGCTCCGATTGCATGTTAACACAACTGCATGAATGTGCAGGCAGGGCACAGCTACCAAATAGCAGCTCCTTCACGTTCCCTGATCGGCTTCCCGCCTCCCAGCTGCATGCCCTGGCCTGTCTAGGAGGGAATTAGAGTCCCCTCAGCAGAACACAGAGCCCAGAACTTAATTTGGCAGACAAATGCAGTTATGATCGAGGGACTCAGACAACTCTCTTATGAGGAAAGACTAAGCGAGCTGGGCATGTTTAGCCTGGAGAAGAGACGACTGAGAATCTGATCAACATGTACAAGTACCTGAGGTGTGAATGTAGGCCAAACTCTTGGGGCCAACTCTTGGGGGCCAAACTCTTCTCGGTGGTGGTCAGCAATAGAACAAGGGCTAATGGGTATAAATTAAAACACAGGAAGTTCCGCCTCCACGTGAGGAAGAATTTCTTTCCTGTGGTGGTGACAGAGCCCTGGCACAGGCTGCCCGGAGAGGCTGTGGAGTCTCCTTCTCTGGAGATCTTCCAAACCCACCTGGATGCCGCCCTGTGCCACGTGCTCTAGGTGTCCCTGCTGGAGCAGCGGGGTTGGACTGGATGATCTTTAGAGGTCCCTTCCAACCTCAGCCATTCTGTGATTCTGAATTAATTAGCTTATTTAAAAATGGAACAGGTAAGATTTACAATTAAATAAGCTACAACCTTAGTCTTGCTCAGACAGGACTAATTTTACCTTACTGAATTCTACCCAAAATTTCTTCAACAGAGAAGCAAAATTGTTTTCCTTCTTTATTATTACTGGCCATGGCCATAAGGCATGGCTGAGCCATTTCTGGGGAACAGATCCTGTCATCTGGCCAAAATGGATATATCAGTAGTCACCTGTCTGCTATTCAAACCCTTCTTCAGAGCTGCTGGGTGCCAAGCAGACCCGCTCTGGACATCACTGCAGTCTATGACAGCTACAAATGAGCAGAGATTGGTGCCGCTTAGAAACTGCTTCCCTTTTGTCTGTGCTCCCTGCATAGACAGGAGCAAGATTATTTATGTAAAAGCCTCTTCATCAGTGGGAAACCCTTTGACTGAGTTTAGCCCCAGTCAGAAAGTGTATCAGCACAGGAGGTCTGCAGTGGACTCATGCCAAAACCGCAGCCACAGAGCAGTCACATCCTGATGGCAGAGCTCTCCTCCTGCCTTCTGCAAGTGTTCTTGGCAGATTTTCATTATGAGTCTATACATCTGCCAGGCTGGACACGATGCACTCTGCACTGAGTAACTGGCAGCCTGGTGTGTTGTAGTTGTGCTGTCCCAGGATCCCATCCCATCTCTTATGCTGGCAAGCAAGCAACATATGTTCTACCCATGTATTTTGGATCAGCTTACTTGCCTGTAACAGCAGGTCTGCTGGCTCATTTGAAGTGAATCCTTCGTCTGCTCCACAGACATTTCTTCTTGTGGCAGAGCTGCCCTGGTGTGTGCAGTTTTTATAACCTGGGCATAAGAGCCATTACCAACTCTTCCAGCTCCACTGCAGCATGAGAGAGGATTCATGAGACACTGTCCTCCTTGCAAAATATTAAAACTTTGTAACATGGATGGCAGAGCGTTCCCAAACATGCAGGAGCCATGGCACTGTCCTAAATCTCAACTCAAAAGTGATTCAAGTCCAGTTTACTTGGGCACTGTCATTTGCTATGGCAGCTTAGACAGGTCTCCTTGGAAGGGATCAGCTTGTTAGTGTTTGGATAAGAGGAACAAGGGACAACAACAAAGTGCACCCTTTCTGTTGTCTTATTTTACAAAACTTCACTAGTGTAGTGATCTCTCAGAGACTCTGTGCTCTGCGGTTCTAGTGTTTCTTGCCTTGGTTTTGAAGAGCCAGTTGGGTGCTCATTTGAAAGATGGCAATGAAAATTACACTGGAAGAAGTGCCACAAAACAGAAACTTGTTGATATAACTGTTTCTGGGAAAGAGGGGGAGGAAGATGAAGAATAAAAGAGCTCTTGCTTCCCGTGGTCGGTGCTAATTATCTATGACAGAAGAGAATGGCCTGAACACAAATTGAGCCTGGTGCTGGCCTGGAGAAAAGAGTAAGCAGCCTACACATAGCAGATTCATATGGTTATGTGGTTTTCTACTGCACCCTTCAGAGTTGTATCTCTGTGACCGAATTCCTGCATGAAGCCTGTCTCGCCTCTGAGCCTCCTGCGCCTCCTTCCAGGTTGTCACACATCCCGTTTTCATGCAGCAGTTGCATGTGTCATGAAAGCTGCACTTGTTTCAACAACAGTGAGCACGTTGCTCAAGTAAAATCAAGGAAATGCAGAATCAAAACAACAGATTACAATGGAAGAAACTATGTGATACAATACAAAAAATTTACCTCATGGAGACTGAGAAAGATCGATTGCTAGTTCTTTGACAGTATCTTTAAGTACATCCATACTGCAACTCATCATAAGTAATTCTGTCATCTTAATCACTTGGAGCGATGGAAAAGAGCTGCACAGTCCCTTCCAGCATCTACTTCTTCATTTTGTCAAAGTCAATTCCCTTGTTAAATCATTCATGCTGCTTTTAATATCAAAGTCCTCATTGACCTGAATGGGTCTTGACTTGAGAAGTGTAATTCCTGGCAAGTATTATAGAAGAGCTGGAAGTTTTACTGGCTCATCTAATATCAGTCCTAACATAGATATAGAAAAAGAAGCAAATTCATGACCGCCAGGAATGGACTTCAATAATTCACTTAGTAATTAGATCAATAAAGTAGGTTTCCTATGCCATGTAATTATTCTTCCAAATTATTGAAGCCCCACGTCTTGCCAGTAATGCAGTAGATCAGGTTTGCAGTCCTTTGAGATCAATGTTAATTTTGCCCTGAGATTTGTCTCTAATACTGAGACTACAGGAATACAGTTTCCTTGGCAGAGTAAAATGCTGACCTTGCTTTCAGAAGCTGATTAGACAACCCAAAAAAATACAGTAGAGCCAACACTGAATTCTTCAGTGAGTGTGGAGTGCATGCCTTCACTTTAACATTTTAAGTTATACACAGTAACATTTTAAGTTATACTCAGTAAAGAAATTTTCTTTGCTTCTTCGATTCCAGGCTGTGCACGCTCCATGAATAAAACTGGGTTTACAAGCAAGCAGGAGTCCTTCCTGGAACTTGTGCAGCAATTTTGCTTGACATCAATTAATATTCTGAAGAAGATTATTTCCTATAACAAGCTGCCCAATATACCTTCTTCCATATCTAAATGAAAGGAGCTTACTGATTTCAGTTCAGGTATTAGTCACTGCTGTCTTGAAGCCAGATATCCAAATTACGGTTTATATTTCTTTTGGGACAGGATCTATCTCTCTTACTGCAAAGCTACTTACTCTGCAAACACATCATACAACATTTAGAAAAACAAGGAATAAAATGATAGATGGCAGTTTAAATACCTAGCATCAAAATATACTGGACAAAGGCAAAACTATTTTACCACATTTGATATCCATTTTAACAAAATAATTAATCTTTTAAGCTGTTCTCTTAAGTCTTGTTTCATGCATGCAGACACGTCTTGACTGTAGTGCCCAAATCAAATTTCCACTGTTTTTCAGGGCATGTTTTTTTTCTCCAAGATCTACAGCATTAGGGCTGGAGTATACTGGTCAAAAACATATTACAACTTTATAACTAATCAAATATTACAATGTAAGCAAAAGCACATCTATTCATTTATGAAGTGTCTGGCTTATTGTTTGAACGGTTATTTGTTCTTCCTTTTTTGGCTTCCTCAGTGTTATGTTTAGCATTGTTTACTTGGCTGCAACTCATAAAATATGCCAGCTACATTCAAAGCAAAAGAAGACAGATTTTTTTTCTATATGCCATTAGGCAGTCTTATGGTTTTCTTCTGTTTACGTTAAAGGTACTGGATTACTCATCCTTCATCAACATCCAGTTCTCTTATCTTCCTCATGCAGCAATTCTAGTTTAACTCCAACACCTTTAGGGCTGCTTTGCAGATATTCACCTCCCCTCTCTCTCTGCAAGTGAGCATACTTCATCCACAAGATTAGTAAACTAAATAAAAAATAAATATGCCTTCTCTAAGCCTCATGACAGAAGAAAAAAAAAAAAAAACAGAAAAGATCATGGGAGAGGAGGACAGTGGCTGAGAGGACAGTCACAGGAAAACCTTTCACTCTATTTTGTATTCTTCTACCCAACCCAAAACACTAACAGCTCAGGTTACTCTCCCATCACAGCAGCAGGTTCCTACAGCCCAAAGAGCGGGGCATTCAGATAGATGTGGGGAATACAGATCCACATCTCTGGTCTGATCTGAGTAGCCGTTAGTCCCCAAATTCCTGCTATTTGAAGACGTATCCCGTTCATTGGATTCCGAGCCTGCAGTTTCCAAGAAGATTTTGCTCATGTACGGCTGTGAGGAACCAGCTCCTCGCTCCACACAAGCAGTGTGCAATGTACAGATGTATTTGTCTGTACAGATGATGTCCACGGCGGTGCTTTAGGTAACACAGGTGGGTGTCAGGGAAACTGAATGACTTTAGAGCCTGGAATTTTGGGTACTTCCCTTCAGGCCCTGAGCACAGAACATTTGAGTATTTTACACAAGTAATTTCAACTGAAACTGCAGGAGGGGGACTTGCCTTGGACATTTGCACCTCCAACCGCAGTCGGCAGCCGGACAAAGTTTTGATAATAAAACTTTTGAACTTGGGCATCTAGAATAGATTTAAGGCAATGGGAAGACCTGAAGAAATGTATAGTGTGAAACTATGATGTTTCTGTGGGATGGTACACCTGTGTAGGCAGTCCAAACTCCACTGGCCTTCTTGGTGCTGTACTGCATCAGCTCCTATCAGGACTGCCTGATTATCACTTCATTTCCACTAGCTGTTCCTTCCCATGCAGAATAAATGCAAGGAAACCTGTGATGTTGTTTTACATCAATGTGTAGCACTCTGATGTGCTATCAGGTTACCTCCAGATGTGCAAGCAACGATGCAACAGATATGCAGACCATATGCTAACACTCACATGAATTAAACATACGAGTAATTCTGGCCCTGTCATGCTCCTCATTGCTTGGGTCTCAGATTCTTCTGAGCACAGAGGATAAGTATTGTAGGTAATTCTCCCTAGATACATGTGCTCATATTGCTAAAAATAGACATCCTTTTAGCTCATTTTTTAAATCTCTTCAACTGTCTTCTTACTTTCCCTCTGCCTATGTAGCATATTTGGCACTTGCCTCAGTTTGAAAGTTTAAGTCGTTCTTATCCAGTAAACTGCCTCTTTTGGATCATTAGTGAAGATAATATATTAGGCTGATTCCTACATCCATCTCTGTAGTTCAAGTTCTCATCCTTTATTAGCATTTATGATTGGCTTTGCTTATGGCCTTTCGGCCAATTTGAAATCCACAAACAACATCCTCATCCAAGGCAGCGTGAATTGGGTTTTCAGGGAAGATTATATTTGACACTGCCTCAAAAGCTTTATTCAAATGTAAACAAGGTATTGGCTGCTGTTCTTCTATCAGCCACTAATTCTCTAATACTGTTACTTCCAGCAAGTGATCTTGTTTGTCTCGCAAGACTTCGTTATTCTTCCAAGTCCTGCTGCTTTATATGCACAGTTTATTATGTAGGTATTTATAAGGCATGTGATATCTAGAAGTATGCCTAGTGATTAGCTGCTGGGAAATAATGTGGCTACCTGCAAAGGCGGTTAAGTGAGGTAAACCATAGGATAGTACCATTCACAGGCTAACAGCAGCACGAGCAAGTCACTCTGAAGTGGTATCAGCCCTGCTTTCAAGCAAAGATAATTCCAGAGAACTCCACGTTGGCATCGTGATCTGCAGTTTGTGCCATGCCAATAGGCCTCTCAGTAGAAACACCAACTTAGGCTACCAGAAGAATGCTGACAGAGTAATGGAGGAAAACAAGATGAAGGTGAGCGGGTCCTTTGAGTCATGTGAATGTTACCCTTCCTCCCAAAGGTGGTGGCGGGCTGATGTAGTAATAAGCCTAATGATCTCTGTGCTGCCTTCTGGGGCTTCCCACGCACATTGACAAAGACAATTTTGAAGCAAAGACAGTAATAAGAGTTGCCAGTGGCACACATTGCTTCTACTGTCATCTCTAAATATGCCTGCAAATCCAGCTCTAATTCAAGTCACACTTCAAATACAGACAGATACTTAGAATTCAATATTGCCACGTTTCAAGGGCAGAATAAGGGTGACGGGATCAATCTGAGGAAGTGTGGGATGCCATGCTCTGTAAAACATAAATTAGTTGCTGATTAATAAGGCCACAATTGTACTGTTTTCTTTGTTAAAACTTCACCATTTGATCCTGAAATAAAAAAATATACTGTTATCAATCTTCCCTTTGCAGAACTCACCCTCAGATGTGACAGTCTATAATGAGCCAGCACACCTCAGGAAAAAGAGACTGCAGGGCCAGAAGATGTGATTTTGATTACTCCAAGGAGTTCACACTTTGCAGGGGAAGAAAGAAAAGGACCAGCAATAAGAAACAATCATTGTGTGAGTGCATTTGGCTGTTACCTTGCAGCTGACTATATCGAAGTGCTGCGTAAATAACTAACAGGAATCATTACCACCTCCTGCTACTGAGTATCCTGTGCTGTAGCTACTCTAGGAGTGCTCAATCCCATGCTCCACTTCCAGCAACTTGTTGTTCAACATGATAATACTCTACAGCCCTATGGGGAGAAGGGGAAAGATGGGAAGACGTGGCAAGCTGTATCTAGAGCTACAACTGGCAAAAGATGTGTTTTCCAGTCAAGCTTATTATGTTAAACTACATGTATTTAAAACTGCCAGATGTCTTCTCTACTTTTTCTGTATGTTTAAAATGTTCTGATGTCCTTTGGATTAAGGCAACTTCATTTCAAGGCCTCAGGAGGGCACAGAAGAGTTGCCAGCTGATTCATTTGGGGGCTGCCTTGCAAAAGTTTTTTTGGGGGAAGGGAAGGGACATGACAAAAGGACCTTGCCCCAAGCCCCTGCACTAAAGCAGTGTCCTGGCTGTGCACAGAAACCAGGAAGAATCTTTTACCACTTCTGGCCCATACTCAGCTTGGGGAGGTGCCTCCCTCCCCTGACACATCCAAGCCTAGTCATACATAATGTGGGACCACTGGCAAAGAGAAGAGAATTCTTCTCTTTTTAATATGTAGAATCAGGAAATAATTTTCCTTTAATATTGTTACAGCATTCCCTTCCCTCCCTGATTTGTGCGGTACAATCCACATCTTAGGATCATCTGGGCATTTTCACTAACACAGTCAGCATTGCAGGGACGCAAGGCACTGAAGGTGCCCTTCAACCATAGCACATTCCCAGTTTGGGGTTGCTTTTTTAAAAAATCTTTTATCCTAACACTGTTCAGCATCAGGAGACTTGCCTGCAAAAGCTAGGAGCAATTTTGTCAATCTTAATACTCAGCCACTGGGGAAAAAAATTGCCTTCTCCTGGTACAGCAAAGACTGACAGCAAGGAGGATGCATTTACTGACTGAGGCTCTGTGTCTGTGAATTTACTCCTCTAAATATCTTTAGATTTAACTCTGAATTTGACTCAACTTACCTCATTAAAAAAAAAATACTCCACAATATTTGTTTACCAAAATAAACTATCAGTTCTGTAATCTTCAGAGAGCAAAACCAAAACAGGCTCAATCCGCTCCTACTATCACTCTGTCTAGGTTTTGCCTTCTGGCGAAATTTGTAGCAATTACATAAGCATTATTCCCAGATATTTTTATCATCAAAATGCATGCGTACAAAAATGGCAGCCTGGTAGGAGAAAGCTCATAGCTGATTCTGCTCTGCAAGACTGAGAACAAACAAATCAACATTCACTTGAAGAGTCTGAAGGGAGATTGTTTTGTTGCTCTGCCATTACGAATATTCCTCAATGTCATATTTGACTATCTTATGTCTCATTAGATTTAAAGAGTTACACTTGGGAACGTGTATTTTGGGACCCATTGCTATTATAACTGCAATTTTGACTTATTCCATCCTTTAATCTTAAAAACTAAACCAACGAGATATAACAATCAAAAATATAGAGATGGCAGGTAGAAACACTGAGAAATTAGGGGTTAGTTTTACAAAGAGAAGATGGCAGTGTCAAAACCTTAGAGAAAATGACACGCTCAAAGTCACATGAATGTCCACGGCAAGGATGATGTTTCCAATCTCTGCATACAGTATTATTTTCTACAGGATAGTCTTTACTTCTGGAAAGCCAAAAACCACCTTTGGAGATGCTGAATGAAGCCATAAGAAATATTATTTATAAAGATAAAAGGATAGGCTTCCACTACCTCGTGCTGGTGGCGGGTCCAAGAGCATATGAAACATCCCTCATGAAGCCCAAAGACCTCCCGAGACAACCATGAGGCTGCAGGACACAATCGGTGGCGAGAAAAGTGCTTATACTGACCTGTATCTCTACATTAGTAATCAAGGCAAACCACAAGAAGAGAGAGGCTTAACCTGCATGCACTCCTTTAGATTTCATTTTTTTCTAAAATGGACAAAATGAAAACTTAACACGGTCTTCTCAAATACAGTGTTGCAAATGTATGTCAGTAGAGGAACCCTGCTACTGCATAGATGTCCTTGAATCTATCATGGCACATGTAGTGTTACTAAGTAGAACGACTTATCCTCAGTTTTCTTCAGGGAAGAAAGGAAACTATTTGGCATGAAGAAACAATGCTCCTCCACTTGCAAGAGCTTCTCATTTTCAATTTGCCAGCACAATGCCTGTGGTTCAGTGATTCCCTGGCATCCCATCACCTCTACCTACTCCACTTATTCACTGGCCTTTCCTAAAATATCTGGCCATGTAGCAGCAGCCTATTAAAAGATCTGGATTAGGGCAGGTCACGAGGCAGATGTGCGTCAGTGTCATGCTGGTGTGAGATGCAAACATCTCACTCAGCTGTATACATAGAAGTAAGACCTGCAAGAAACACCATGTTACCTTTCTGCTCGACTAGAGAAGTCTGTGCCAGAACTGTGCACAGACTCAAATCTAAATCCAACCAGAACTTCCTCAATTCGCCATCCTCAATTATGCTTCTCACAATTAATCCTTCAGCATCATAAAACACTGTTCTAGTGAGTGAATCAATGTTATCTGTGAAGAACACACCAGCTATATAAAACAGCTAAATGCCCTGGACATCTGGAAGGTGGTTTTACCTTCCATGATTAATTTTTCTTTTCCTTGGCCACTCAGTGCTATCTGACATCCATTCTGTCTCACTGGCGATGCTCTGTTCTTCATCAAGAGACAATAACACATTAAAATGAGGGATTCAAGAATGCTGATCTGCTGAAAAAAAAACAGATTTATGGTTCTGCTCTTAGACATCGTAATATTCTGAATTGAAAAACATCAAATGATTCAGCAACAGCTTGGATTGCTATTAAGATATTTCTTGATCATGTTTGTCTGAATTTAATTATTTTGCCTTCTGCTCCTAGACAAAAATTAAACAGTTGAGTAACTATTACTTGGAAATAAACCTAAAAAAACAGATAAGAAATGATTGCTTCTGACAGGGTATTTTCCTTGTGCTCTGTTGCGGCGGCGGGGACAGAAGGTTACGCAACAGCACCCAGTGCTTAATCTCATGCTTGTCCATAGCTGAAGAAGTGCCTGACAGACACAGACCAAGAGGCGTTTTGACAAACAGCCTCAGCAGAAGTGGTGACCTGATTGCACATAGTGAATTCAGATTTAAAAAAGAAGCGGAGGAGGAGATGGTGAAGCTGGCTGACAAACAAGACGCCCGTCTGCAGCACACACCTCACGCGGTGCCCTGCTGGGCTGCACTCCGGGCTCCGAGCAGCCCGTGGGGCTGGCACCTCCTCTGCCTTCTCTCCACAGCCTGGCCACAGAGCTAAGGGCTGATTTTAAGACTGTCCAGCTGGATTAGCAGAGAGGAGGTAGGACCGACTGGTTTAAGAAAGTGGAAGGCGAGAAGGGGATCGTTTCTGTATCTGAGCCCGGCTACTTGTGGTGCACAGCTGGGCACTGGTTTACCTGCAGTTCTAATGTCCTAATGATGAGTATTAAATGACTACCAAGATACTTCAGGCTTAATTTTATCCCCCTGTTTTAATGCTGCAAAGAGCTGATCATGTTACTTTTTCACTGGCAACTGTTCTTGACCTCCTGTGCTCTCTTCTGCTTTTTAGAGTAGTTCCATCTTTTACATTTTTATTTCTCTAGTCTGACAGGTAAGGTTTCCTAACAGCATTACAGGTGGGGATACCTACTAACTTACAGTATAAGATGCACGCGCTAGGAAAAGTCAGTGTCGGAAGTACAGAAATGTTCCGGAAAATCTCCGCATGTGCTTCTAGACATCAAGCAGTGATTTCAGTTATACCTTAGAGAAAGAAACTATGTAAAACCAAACAATTTTACATTCGGTATTGGCAAGCATTGGACATAATGGTAACTATTATGTGAGTACACACACATATAAACCTATGCAAAGAAAATATGGTAGCAGAAGTGCCACAATCAAAGACCAAGCAGATAAAAAAACGGTTTTCCTCAGCCTACTGCAGCATTTACTCCTCTAGCCCTTCCTTAGGCTGCTTTCTCCCTGCCCCTAACTCTTCTGCTGAGTGTTCTTCTTCTTTTAAATAAAGTACATTAGTCACTATATCACACCAGCTTGCCAGAGGATCCAATTTTAATTTTATTTTTTTAATCTCTCCTGCTCCAGGGTCTAGGTTATTTCTTGTCTTTCTTCCATTTAGCTGTGAATTCTATTACTCCTTTCCAGTTTTCTATTTTTATACTTTTTGCTGGTATTTTACTCTCCTACCTTTTTCTCATTCTGTTCTTGGCTCTTATAGTCTCCTCTCTTCTAAGTCTCTGACAAACTTCATTTCTTTCCATCTCTTCCCTGTCTCTCTCCTTTCACGCACTCCAACACATGCACACACTCTGCTCACACGCTCTTTCTGCTATGCCAGTCAGGACTGCTGGATACACTACCCTTTGAGTTAATTGCAGGGGAGAAACTCTACATCCTTTGTGAGAACCACATCAAAAACACCATGTCCTGGATCACTACAGACATAAAAACCAGATAAAGCTGATGAAATACAGAATTGTATCAAAGGAACTGTTGACATACGCACAAACCATAAAATATAAAAATCTAGAAATTATTAAGGCAATACATTTGAAAAACTTCTTGTATTCCATCAGACTGACCTTAAGTGACTAATGCTGTGGGTAGCACCAGCTGCCACCCAAAATCTACCCCTCTCCCTGAGATCTTCACTGGTTCTTCAGTCTAGGTGCTCTGAAGGCTCTGGCTGCTTGGAGAATGGAGACACCAGATGTGCTCAACAGGTCCAGAGGACTGAGCAGCACTGTGTACACAAAAACATCTCCATTCTGACTCCTGGTTTTTGCGATTCAGATCTCAATCTTGAGCCCAGCAGTGCTGCAGAGGCAGCACTTGCTGCTATGCAGGAGGGAAGGACCCTTTGCATGGAACAGAGTTGCTTCCAGCAGGCTAAGGAGCAGTACTGACAGACTCTAAAGGGTGACCTAAAAGTTCTCCACAGAAACAAGGAAGATGCATGAGCTGTCCAGGGTTAAGAGTTAACTTCTAGAATGTGAAATTTAGAGGGTTAAAGAGGTGGATGGGAAGGCAGACAGATTCATTCTGGATACAGAAGATTCTCCTGGGTAAATCTCTCTCTCTCTCGTTAAATAGCGATGCTGTAACTTTGGTTCTGCACAGCTTAGCTTGCTTTGTCAGCAAAAAGATGAGACTGCATAGGCAAAATTTTTTTTACACCAGCACAAAGAAGCACAGAGAAACCTGACACAGCTTTTGTATGAGACTGTCCTTACAGAAGACAAGAGTGGTGGATTGCTACCACTCATCATCTATAAACTGTAAAAATCCTTATATCTGCAACAAAATATATGTGTACAAACTTGTTTCAATCAAACTCCCAATTCTGGCAGGATCCACTCTGAAATGTCTGTATTACAATGCTTTCCATTGGTGGTTAAACAATACACTTAAATGCAACATTTTCAAAAGTATATTCTCTATCTCTGCAATTGGATATTCAGCTTCCACTGTGTGGAATTGAATCCATGAGGCCATTCATTCTGGGTGACTCAGGCTGAGAATCTGCATGCTGAAAATAAATAAATAAACAAACAAACAAACAGATTTGTGTTACCGTACTGAGGAGAAATGGAGCAGTTCTGAAATTTAGACCCAAGCTCTCTCATAGTGCTTTCCAAAACCAAACATATTTAAATTACCCTCTTTGTTCCTCTTTATTAAAAAACAAACAAACAAACAAACAAAAAACCCCAATTTATTTCAAACTCCCAATTTAATTTCAACAATTAATTTAAACAAATTAATTCAAAATCTGACCTAAGTGTGTGGTCTGGAAAACCATGGAAAAAGAACACATATTTATTTAAAAGAGGCCGGCTAAGGTCAGGAGCTTTTTATCATTACTGGTATCTCATTTAAATTCTGCATGGCCAAAATCTCACATCGAGTCTGTGCCAGGGCCTGTGTGACATGCTCTGGTCATACACAGCAGCCAGAGAAGACAGACTTTCTGGCAGGGCCCTACGGTCACACGAATGCTTCCAGAAAGAGCATTGCCCTTTTGCTGCCTCTCCACGCGCTGTGTGACTGTGTGTATATGGGTAGAAAGCATGGGTAGAGACAGAAAACTTACTCAGCCAACGGCATGAAAGAGCCTAACAACCTCTGCAAACTCTCAGTCTCTGCCTCAGTGCAGGGAACTGGCTGCTTTCACTGTCTTGCTGCGCCAGGGGCTCATTCAGCAGACCAGCCCTCCAGGTACTGGCAAGGAAGGGTCTCTTAAAACATCTGAAATGTGATTCAAAATTACTGCCCCTTCACTGAAACCACAGCACAGGGCTGCCATGCTGGGTTTTACTGTTTTGCCTCCTATGTGGTGTCCTGTTGTTGGGTGCTGCGTGGTTTTTTGCTGTATCCCAAAGCTAGTGGAAGTCAGTCAACCCCACTGAATCAGCCAGTTATAAAAAGCCAACCTAAACTGTGCTACATGGCTGTAACATCTTTGCAGAAGATAACACTAGAAGCATCAGATGTACTTAAAGAAGACAGAACGGAAAACAAAACTTCCCTGAACAAAGGAAGAGCATTGAGGCTAAGGAAAGTATAAACATTAAAGCACAAGCATCTTGTTTATATGTAACAAATCAAAACGAAACACTGTTTCTGTCAAAAAAAATATTTTAGCCATTTCTTTACAGGAAGCACTGATTAAAGTGTAGCAGAAATAAGCTCAAAACAAATGTCTTTCCTAACAAACAGCATGGCTGTGCATAACGAAGGCAAATCCCACCAAGTCTCACCAGCCAAAGCAACCCTGACTCATGCAAAAGTCAGCCTTCCAATTCACTCAGGTGAATCAATATTCATTGGGAGAAAATGCCGCATTAGCCTAAAACTCTGAAAATGAGCAGAATGGGAATCCTGTCTTCACATGAGATCAATGCTGCTCAACAGACTGGATCTTTCCAGGCAGTCAGTTAACTTTCTGGACAAGCCTTGAAACACTGAGACTGCCAAGCAAAGAGCTGCAGAATGAGGGAAGGAGAATTGAGCTAACCTCACTTTTACTGACATAAAGTAGTCTCCTCCTTTCCCTGACCAGAAAAGAATCAAGCCCTCAACAGAAAAAGAATCAAGCCCTCAACAGAAACTCTAAATTTTGTTCACAAAACTGCTTTTCTAGGGCAATGAATTTCTCATCTATCTAATTATCTAGAGGAGAGAGAGAGGAAAAAAAAAAGTCATAGAGACTGCAATGGCCACATTTTGACCTAAGGGATGGATTTCAGTTTGTGCTGGAAATGTTTGCACAGCAGCCTCGGAAAGGCACACGGCAAGAAACAAAACACACTGCAATGATCCAGGTGAGACTGTGCACAATCAAATTACAGGAGATGGCATTTTCTAGCGGTTAGAGTCACAAGACATCGCTGCTATTCTAGGTTGTACCTGACTTACTGTTTGACCTTGAGTAATAAATGACGTGTACCTGCTCTGGGCATCTTTTTTTCCAGTGTGAAAAGATGCAGGATCTGGCCTGGCTGTGTGTTAACTAAAGCAGCTCTGTATTAGAATGGGAATGCTCATCAGTGGATACAAATTTTGCCCAGGTATGACTATACATGGCTACAGATCATTGTTTTATAACCAAGAGCAAAAGAGAAAAAAATACTTTAGGCATAAAATATTTTAATTAAAAGTTCTAGAATTTTTATTAAAATTCAAAAATAAAACTATTTTTATTAACACTTAACAGTCATAATTATTTTGCTTTTCTGTTTCTTTCACTATGCACTTAAAATTACAATGTGGTAAATGCTAGGAAAGGATGCCTAGCTCACCAGAGAAAACATGAGCAGGAGGACACAGGATTTGGATTCGGGGTATTCCAGGTGTGACTCTGTCAAAATAAACGCCAAAACACTGTCCTCACGCCCAGCTGCTAGAGGGAATCCACAACATGTGCAGACCTGTGTTTGGCTGTGGGGTAGTTTAACTCTTTACTGCTGTGTCGAAGCACAGCTTCACACCTTCAGCAAGAAAGCAAGCAGAGAGGAGGGCTTTTCCCTTCTTTGTAAGGCCCGTCAGAAGGCACCAAGAGACCGCACCTGCTTCAAGGGTATAAGACCAACGGATGGGGAAATAGATGGAGCATCAGGGGCCAGGGTGCCTCTCTCCTATGGCTGGTGTGGCACACCATCATCGTAAGCACCAGAATGACTTGGACTACGAGAATAACCGTGCGTCCCCTCACACCAGTGCTGCCACATGTTCTGTGTAGGACTGAGCTGCGGCTGCAAAGATCAATCTGCCCCTCAGGACAAAAGAATGCTGCCACACTGAAAAGTTATGGCTATGTTATTCATAACCACAACACAACCATTTTACAATTATGTTTCTTCTGACAAAACCCTGGCCAAAGAGACAGTTAGCACATATGCTACTTCAAATGTTTAGTGTTGTAAGAATTTTTGGGCAAAGCGGTCAAAGAAAATCAAAGGATTTAACATCCTTTTTGCCTTTTCTGCACGAGTATCTACAATAAATGGATTTCCTTGCACTCCAACTGCCATGACTGATACTGGACAGGGCAGAGCTCCTTGTTTTTACTGTATTTATTTACTTGTAGCACTCGCTTCTCCTCCCAGGAGACAAAGAAGCCAGAAGCATTGGAACTCGCAAATCTGTGACTAACAGAGGAAACAAAGATCAGACATGACAAGGGAACAGGAGTGCGATCTAAGAAATGCCCGCTCGGGTACAGCACTGGCCACTCGCTGGCAGCATAGTCATAGCAAACGGCATGGGCAGCATTAATTATTATCCCGGGGCAGCCAGTGCAAGCCCTGGCGGAGGGCGAAACCCCGACTGCCGAAATCAACGGCATCTTGAACTGCAACCGCGTCTTCCGCGTGCAGAAGCACCCAGCTTCAAAGCGCCAAGACACAGGGCCCCGATTCCCCCAAACACCGCGGGCTTCTCCCGCGTTATTTTTGCGGCGAGAGCCCGAGCGCCGGCGCCTCCACCGGGCGCCCCCCGCGCGCAGCCCGCGCCGCGCGGCCGCCCTCACCTCCATGCCCAGGCGCTGCTTGAGCACGAGCGCGGCGCACAGGTAGCCGGCGCGGCCCACGAAGAGCTCGTCGGAGCCGCACTCGAGGAAGGAGAGCGGCGCGCACAGCTCGCACAGCTCGCGGAACTTGCCCAGCGCGCGCGCCAGCTCGGGCAGCCCCAGGGCGCCGTAGACGAGCGCCGCCACCGCGTACACGCCGGCGCCGCCCAGCAGGAAGGCGGCGCGGGTGTCGGCGTCCGCCTCGCCGCCGCCCTCCTGGTAGCGCACGCAGGCGTCCGCGAGGCGGCGGGCGGCCCGCAGGTAGGCGTCCCGCGAGGGCGCGAAGAGCGGGCACTGCGCGACGTGGTAGAGCATGTAGGCCACGCCGGCCACGCCGCCGTACAGCCCGCCCTGGCAGGCGCCCAGCGGCGGCAGCTCGCGCAGGATGCGCTCGATGGTGGCCGTCACGAGCGGCACGGCCGCCTCCTTGCCCGCCGCCGCCGCCTCCTTGCCCGCCGCCGCGGGGCTGCCCTGGTAGTCATCGAAGCGGTTGGCGAAGCAGCGCTGGCTCGACATGCCCCCGCCGGCGCGGCGCGGCGCTCTGCGCAGCGGGCGGCGGCGGGGGCTGCGCAGGCTGAGAGGGAGGGAGGGAGGGAGCGGCAGGAGGCGGGAAGGAGAGAGGGAGGGAAGGCAGCGAAGGGGGGCGGGAAGGGGGGCGCCTCGCGCCGCCTCCTGCTGCCGAGGGAGTCGGCGGCCGTTGGGGTGCTCGGCCGTTGGGACCCGCGGCCGTTGGAGTGGGAGCCGTTAGCGCCGACGACCGTTGAAGCGGGCGGCCGTTGGGACCGGCGGCCGTTGAGGCGGGCGGCCGTTGGCACGGGCACTGCGGTGCCCCTGCGAAGCGGCAGCGGTGGCTGCTGAATCACGGCCAGCAGAGCGGAGCGCGGCCCCCGCCGCCCCCAGCCCGGGTGCCCCGCGGCCGCGGGAGGTCGGCCCTGCGGGGCGGCTCGGCAGCCCCCACAGCCGGCCCGGCCCTCTCGGCTTCCCCTTCCCCCGGAGGCCGCCCCTGCACCTGCTCCCAGCGGGCGCTTCCTAAGCAGTGGTATGGCGGAATGAAGCACAGAAGTAGGAGTGACTAACCTCGATTCCCAAGCCGAAAGCCTGATGCGGTCAGGCCGCCTGGTTTCGGGCTTCCCGCTCACACTTTCAGCCCATCCTGGCTGGTGTTGCTTCCTTTCGCACACTGCCAAAGGCAGAGGCAGCCTCTCCCTGTTGGGTTTGCCATTGTCTCTGCTCTATCTGCTGCCCGTCTGTCCAGCAACCCAGAGGAGCTCGCCCCCAGGCTCAGCTGCCAGGCACATCCCTGGGGAAAAGGGGTTACTGGGTTTCATTGGCCCTCTCCCCTGAGCTGCCTGAAGATTTGGCTCTGGGATATGTGGCAGACCTGCAGGAGGCATCTAGGGAAGGGAAGAGTGGCCAGAGGGCTGATGAGCTATTCTTGGCTGTGGGACAGCTGCTGTGGGGCTGCTGCAGCCAAACCTGGACCATGTAGCCAAATCTGAGCAAGGGCAGCCTGAGGCTGATCTACATGGAAAGCTAAGCATGTCCTCGACAAGCGAGCGATGGCACCAGGCCATCTTTGGCCCCTTTTCTCCACTCGCAAGCCAAGTAGAGCTTGGGAGGAACTGATCTTCTAGGCCCCTGTCTGATTTCTAGTTTGAAAAAAAAAAAGAAGAAAATGCCTGAAGCAGATTTTTAAGAGCAACTCTCCCATGATACAAATGTACTACGGCCATGCCTATCTGCGGTTATGTAAGCTAGCACAGCATAAATGAATTTGCCATCAAGATCCAGGGCTGCTCAGCTGTGTGCCTCTGGCACCAGTTCTGAAGGTGGGTCTGGTGGGAGATGAAGCTTTAGTCTCCACACTGGAAGGTGCAAGGAGAAGCCATCAAAGTAGCTACACAAGCAGAGCAGGAGGAAAGTGTTTCCAGCCAAAGCTGACGGCAGCAAAGCAAGCAGTACAAAATGCCTGGCCTGGTGAATGAAAGAGGCATAATATCAAAAATAGAGGCTGAACAGGGAGCAAGAGAGGGTCCTGGCTCTCCCTGGTCTCTGGACAGAGCTGGGAGTCAAGGTGCTGTCAAACCTATCTGTCCATCAGTATTAATAAAAACGGTTTTCTTAGACATCCAAGGTGCCAAGGAAACTTGAAAATAGCTCTGGACCCAGCTGGGATTTCTCTTATTCCAGTGCCTCTGAGTCCAAAGTAATGAAAGTGAGATCCTCATTTCAGAGTAGGTAGCTAAGCATATTCAAAACATGAACTCAGAGTGTTTTTTTTTTTTTTTCCCAACACACTTCACAGTAAGAAGTTAGCACAATAATATAACAGAGTTATGTTTTCCTCCTTCCACAATGCCTTTGCACATGCCACCTGTCTTCCTCCAGCTTCTGGTACACCATAGCAGGACAAATAATTTATTTTATATGAATGAATCCCATTGCCTGCAGCAGGCTTTGGACCAAGCAACTTACCATCAAACACTTCAAGCATCAGTCTCTTGAAGTGCTGAATAAGGATACTGCAGCTTTTCTTGAAAAGGAGTCAGTAATTGCATGCAGAAGAGGGACATCACCAGGGCTCTTCAGAGTCTTTTGGCCAAACAGAGTGCTTTGCAGCTCTAGGGTTAGCAGCTGAGATGTAGCAGTCAAGTAAGAAGTGAGGATGACTCTCTCTGCTGCACCTCCTTTATGTAACAGTATTGGACTACCAAAGCCAGAGAGAATTGGAAAAAAATTCTACAGGCACTTGTTATAGTTGTATAATTTTAAAAAATTGATTAAATCTTCAAGATTTTTGGATACTCCCGTGGTTGCCAGTTTTGTTCCTACACTCTATTTCACCTTTGTCCAGAGCTGAAGGTGACAAACTGGACTCATACACAGGCTGCACTTCAGGAACAGATGTGTATTTAGTGGTGTGAACTGCCTGCTAACCCTGCTAAGCCCTCTAGCAGGGTTGTGCTAGAGGCTGTTTGGGCTGGATTAAGCAGACCAGCTGTTAAATACCAAACTGGTTCCCAAACTAGCTATTCAGATTTCTGGCAGTGTTCCTCACTGCCCGACGTTAGTGTTCCTTCCTCAGAGAGCTTTGTCTCCCTGTTTACCCACTCAGCTTCATCCTGGGAATCCACTCTCCTAAGTGAGGGACCTTGGGACCACCTCTGCCCCTGCTCTGCAATCAGGTCAGGTTCAACAGGCAACTTGCTTGTGGACATTGTGTCCCCCTTAGAAAACAAGTTCCCTTTTGCCCTTTTTCTGCCTTCCCTGTCATGGGTTTCTGAAGAGCAGGACATCACTGAGAGCAAGACACCATCTTCAGAGATTGTGGAGTTTGTTCCTTCTTCTTCAGCCATAAATGTGGAGAAGATTGACTAGGAATGACTCAACAGGATCACCCCCTGCAGGCTGCCCTGCAATCCCTGGTTACTCCGCACATCTTGTTTTCTCACCACAGGTGAGAAAATTTCCATTCTCAGGCTGAACGACCCTGTGTTGTAAGGACTCCAACTACAAGCTGCTCAAAAGGGTTATCTAATTTTTTCCCCCCATGACATTCAATTGACAATGATGTAATGGCCTGTTGTCAAACTAAAATCTTTCTTGGCATTGCACACTCGATTTTTTTTCCTACATTAACCTCTCTCTCTTTTTTTTTTTAAACGTGCATAGTTGATATTACAAACACAATTACGATGTGACAGAAGCAATAAAAGCTTCAGTGCATGTAGCCGCATTTTATCACGAGGCAAGTTACATATCAGAAGGTAAAGAATGGTAATACATAGAATTTATGTTGAATATGTGTCAAATATTTCAATTATTCTACGTTACTCAAATTCTAATAGGTTTTCCTCCCTTATAATGACTCTTCTTGTGCTTTTAGCAGGAAACCTGCATTCAGAAACTTGCATGTAGTTGTTATTTATTGTTAAGTTGGCCCTGGGCAGTGGAAGCAGGTCAGGTTCCTTACTGATTTCCATCCTTTCCATAACCACCATGTTACTCCCAATCCTGTCCCACATGGGCACTTCTCGCCCTCGTCTCTGTGTCACAGCCGTACCCTTCCATGGGGCTGGCAGCATGTGCAGCACTGCACTGCATGGGAGCTGAGCTAAAGCATCTTTGAGTTTTGTGCTGAGGGGCCACTGAGTTTCCATCCTCTCACTAGGTGCTTGGAACTAAGGAATATAAGGTCTTTGAGGCTCTTTCATGTCATGTTTTGTTAAAATTAGCCAGTGGATAAAAATGACGGTGGGAAGTGACTGGCAGGCAGATGGACAGTCGTGCCAGGTCATCTGTGCCTTGTCTCCTTGGGAAGCAAGGCTAGAAACATGGTGGGTTGTGTCTTTTTTCTTCTTCTTTTTTCTTTTTTTTTTTTTTTTTCGTGAGGTTATACATTGAGCAACTTAAAGGTGCCTGTAACAAGAAAGTGAAAATGTGGATGGGAGTATTCAGTGCTGGCAGAATTACTTCTGCTTACATATTTTCCCATTTTCTATTTGAAGAGACAGACTAATTTTAGCAAGGGCTTCTGTGTAGATCGAAGCAGCCATTAGTGTCTGAAGGCTCTTCATTGAGAGAAAAATATTAAGTTTCTGCAGTAGCTCTGTGTGGACTTACTGTCTGTTTATTATAAGCTGGTAAATCCCCCTGTGGCTGCTGACAAATGCCAAGGCTCTCAGCAGAGTAGGAAGTTTGACATTTTACATTTGGCCTCATTGGTAAAAAAATGTAACTTCAAAAGAGCATTACCTAAACCTTATCCTGAGCTATTTCCATAGATGAAGTTATTCCTAGAGTTCCTTCCTTCATCTTGAACCAACTCTTCAACCAGCAGGACGATGGGGTTTTTTCCCTGCAGAAGTGTCTGTCACAGTCTGTAGCTTCCTTATCCAGCAGGTTATGTCCATTTTCCTTACGCTCAAGATGATTTCTAACAAAGCACAAGTACTCTTCTGTGATCAGAGAGCAGTAGTTAATTTGCAGCTCTGTGTGTGGTTCCAACATTGGCTGACAGATTAAGGAAACAAAAAATCTGGCTGTGTGTTCCACTGTTGACATCAAAGCAAAATAGTTATTTTTGTCTTACTAATTTGTCTGTCAGTAAAACACTGTCAATCTAGATTTGCACAAGTTGGCTGTTCTACAACTGATGTCAGTGTGATATCCAAGATTTTAATTGTAACATTTTCTTTGGAGTTGGGATTTGGAACCGTTTCAAAGTACAAGAACAAAAATCAATATCTGAAATCAACTGATGTTTTTACTTGAAAGCAGCAAATATTTTTAGCAGTGATGTTTTGCTTCAGTTTTTCCTGTCTCTGTGTTTTGTTGCTGGCTTGTGCTAGCTTATCTCAGCAACCAATTTGATGTTAATGTTAGACTTCTATTAACAAATCCTTTTAGAGAGTAGCCATATACAACTCAAATATGTGGCTGCCTACAACGACACATGGCTGCGTAAGATCTGCTCTGTTATTGTGTCTGATATTTATGGACCACCATCCAGACGCATTAATCCTGACTGCTGCTCTCTAAACACTCTACAATGCTACAAACATCTCTAAACGTAATGCAAAGTGCTCAGATGCATCTTGCCTGTAGATACATTTGGAGTTGCCTGACATGAGGGGTTAATATGCAGCTGTATTTACCTGCAGAGGATCAAATTCAGGTGTCTGAACACTTTATTCCTGAGGAGTGTTGGAAAGATTACCAAAACTCTGGAGCAGACCGAACCTGATGCAGGAACTCCTGCTGCCAACGTGTAATCCCAAGGGTGCCTGGGGCTGGCACCTTCCCCTGACCATAAGCGATTGAAAACACGTGGGGAAAATGAGTTAATCTACCCTCTCCCCTAGGCCTAAAGGCAGGATCATCTGTAACTGTTCCACTCCTGGCAGGTGTTTCCTTAACCTGGAAGGTCCTTAAAAGCTTCCTATGACATAGGTTTTACGGTCTGCTAGTCTGGACGAGCTGTTCCTTGTGCTTACTGCTAGGAAGCTTTCTGGAGTCCAGCTTCAAGGGACTTTGCTGGGGGGAACTCTTCCCGCTGCTTCTTTTCATCCTTTTCAGCATGGACCTACAGTCTTTTGAAGTCCCTGATGGCTATAAACTTGTTTCCCCTCAGTCATCTCCAGCCTGAAGAGCTTCATTTCCTTTAGGCTTTTCCAATGCCTGTCGTTCCCCTCTGGCCTCCCTCCAATTTATCTCATCCTTTTTGAAGAGCAGTGCGCAGAATGGAGAATACCCCAGCCAAAACATTGCTAGCACTAAGCAAAGCCAAAAGATAACTTCATAGCTCGTACAGTACGTACCTGAAGGTATCTTGCTATTGATACATGCCTCTCTACTGGTTGTCTCTCTCTTTTTTTGTGTGGCATCATGGTCATTTTGTGATTTACCAGAAACCCGTCTCTAACCAACCATTCCCACCCTGCAAATTGATAACTCCTGCCTAAACACGTACCTTTTTGTTTACCTGATTGAATTGCATCCCATTTTTTTTCTATTTTCTCTTGTGACCAACTTACTGTTAGATGCTTCCCACTGTCTCACAGTTCCATCTCTTCTGTTCCACGCATAAAGCTCCGCGCCTTATTTGCTCACTGCGCTTTCTGGGGAGTGTAGAAACTAAAGGTGTCAGTCACAGATGTTTTAAGTAGTATATGAGGTTACTGAGACAGAAAGGATAAAATAAAATAATAATAATTAAAAAAAAACAGAGGAACAAGGAAAAACCCAGGCTTCTATAGAAATGCCTAAGGTATAAATTGATATTTACATAATTAATCAAGCACTGAATTTAGGCTATCTCAAAGTGAGATTTCACAGTAAAAAGCAACAACTTAAGAAGGCTCTAGATAGTAACATATACAGCTGACATTTCAAGCACTAAATCTGATAAGAAAGTGCTTGGTCATCTTAAATACTATTAACGATTAAGTTGGTTTTATGTCCTGGATATCCTGGAGCACAGATAGCCCCTGCAGAGGTAAGTTACCCTTTAGTGACATGCTGGTATGTTAGGAAGTTATACACACATGGAAGACCTGATTTTTTGTTTAAATTATTATTCTTTTAAAATCTCCTTCTTGGCCATTTGTACTGACCATGTCTGACACCTCTTAGCATGGTGTATTTGAGGAGTTCATCATACCAGGTAACAGGGTGTCTATTATGAGCTATGTGCACATGTACATTCACACACATTGACAAGAAACAAAACCTCCTCTGGGTGAGGTTTTTTTTTTCAAACTAACAAATCCTTGAGGCGAGCCTGGCCTTTCAAAAGCAAAAAATCTTAATGTGAGATTGTTCCTGAGAACTTTATGTCCAGAAGAACTTAAGGAATGAAGTATCTTAGATTAGGAAATATGGAGTCAAAATTGCACGAGTACCAGTTTGTGCAAGTGAGAGCAGCCTGGTCTAGATGCTCCCATGAGCCAGCAGAACGCTGACTTCTCTCCACAGGATCCTGACAAACTATCCCTGACGTTTGCAGAACTAGGAAAACATAAAATGACCTGGCATAGCAAGAGGTGGAGCTACTGTCCAGTCAAAGAATGAAACAGATGGAGGGGTTTATGACCTTGAAAGTAAATGAAATTGTTATTTAAGAGACCTATAGATGTTTTTACACATTTTAAGACACAGTTCTCCGTATATTCTTGGTCCACTATATTTTAAGCAACTGTAAAAGGTTTTTTTATTATTATTTAGATTATTTAGATTTGGCAGCTGAACTGAAAATGGGTCTCAGAGGAGAAAATTATTTTTCATCAGCTAAGGAGGTCAGTGTTTTCCACTCTTAAGAGTCCTGAAGCAAAGTGTAGACCACTTTTAAGGCAGTGATAACGTTTTCTTGGGAAGGTGCCAAGAACATTTCAAAATTAATTGCTGTTCACGTACATTTACTGCAGTTGCACTTAGTATCTTGTCCATCTTCATTTCATTGCTATATGCTAGCCTGACACGATGCATGGAAGCTGTGCTAGACTGTATGAAGATTTATCCGTAGCATTCTGGGTCATTTTGCTTGTTCAGCATCCAAATGGGGTAGCATAAATGAGCAATTTTATACTCTGTTCTTTGTTAGTAGGAGCAAGCTTTATGTGTGGTTTGAAATTGTAAATTGAAATAATATGAAGTGTTGTTATTAAACTTTAAGCATATATATTTTGCTTCAGGTCTTTAGGCACATATATTTTGCTTTATTTTGCACCCTTCAGTGTGTAAACTATGATGTAGCAAATTATTCCACATGCGGACTTTACCTTCCGCATATGAATATTCCCTCATTGTCCTTGATAAATAAAGTTGGCAAGATCATGGTATAAGGTCTCTCCAGAATGCCATTAAGCATTTCTGCTTTCCTACTCTTCAGTTTGATATCCCCTAAAAAAAAGAGAGTTACTAAAATAATTCACAGCATCATGAATTATGCAGGAAGACATTTTAGTTCCCTGTTGATAAGGCAAAATGTTTAGGTACTGAGATGTAAATTTGGGATATTAAAAATTAGGATGGGATGGGATGTTAAAAAATTAGGCTCTAATTCAGTAAAGCATTTGGGTCAAAGGCATTGCTCACGTGCTTAATGTAAAGCACATGCTCGGTGATGTTGTGGATCAGACTTCTATTGGTGGGGCGTTTGGTTCAGACTACGAATCCATCACTTACTGTTAATATTCCAGGCACTTGAGAAAATATCCATCTTATTATGTTAGTTAGTGGAAGGAGAATGGTTTTGGTGACTTTTTAAGTCTTCGGGGAATTAATACGGTGAAACTGGGATCCATTTCACAAGAAAAAAAAAAGGCTCTTTATATTGAACCGGATAGTAAAATACTATTTCCCTAAATAATGTGGATGTGGTGGGAGGTCCAGGGAGGCCCAGCTTGCCTTGGCCCTCCCCAGCCTGCCCCCGGTGGGCCCAGGGGCTGGTGCTGGCTGGTGCCTTACTATGACAGAAGGGCATCTTATGGCCCATTCCCTCGTCCCCTGTCTGTGACATATTCCCCTGACACTGTGGTTGTGGGAATGGCTGGCACGGGTTATGGGCATTGGCCCCTTCCAGCTTTCTGTAGCTTGAGGATTGTCTGGAGTGGGCAGAATTAGGTGGTTTTAAGGGCATTTGAAACCACTTATACTTCACAAAGTGATACTGGTGAATGATAGAAAATAACCCACTCCCACAAACAATGTTTTTATTAATTCTCTCTGTAAGGCAGATGATTTAAGTTCTTAAATGAAAAAGACTGTCTAGAAAAAAAAATATATAAATGACATATATAAACTATTTACAGAGAATACTTGTTCCAAATTTGAAAATAAAATATGCTCTAGTGATTCTGCACTTAAAAACACACTTCAGTTCTTCCCCTGATTGTTTACTAAATAAAACCAAAATAAAATAAATAAAACCGCTTTCCTCCTTGGTTTGTTTGCTGCTTTGCACACTGTTGTTACAGCCAGTAACAAAGTCTTTCAGCACTTGTGCAATGATCATGACACTCCTTTTCAGAACCACGGCTGGTTTAAAAGAGCGTGCCTGGATCTTTTCACCCGCCTTCTCCTTCTGCATCTCCTCCTCTCTTCCCCCAGTCGGGATGGGATCCCGGAACAAGCTGGACTCGGGCGGGAGCAGGGAGGAGCTGCCCTCGGGAAAGGGCACAGGCTCAAGGAGCAGCAGTGACCGCGGTGCCACCGCTGGCCTGGGCACGTGGGAGCGCAGCTCCTGCTGCCGGCAGCGCTGGCCTGGCTGCCGTGCTGCGTGACCCACATTTGGGTTCTCACTCTTCAATTTAACACCGACTTTCACAGATGTCAGTGCTTGTTACCTCCTGCAGGGAAATTACGCTGCTGCATGTTAGCCAGGGTACACACTGTGCCCGTGTTTTCACAGCGTTTTGCCTTGCAAAGCAGGAGGGCTCGGAGGCACACACTGGGGTGCCTAGTCACATTTTCCATAGCTCCCTTTGGATTTAGGTGTTCTTTTCAAGAGTTGGATTTAAATTTAAAATATCTGATTAGATCATCCCTATCCCAGCAAGAGTTCAGATCGATGTTTGCAAGGGGCTTCGCCCCCGTTTGCATTAAGGTCCTGGTCTTCTAGACTGCTTCCTGGAGAATTTTCCAGTGGCCTCCTCCCCACCGTTGCCACGGAAGGAGTTTTCAGGGAGGCAGGACGTGTTCCCAGTGTTTTGATGGCCCAGTGGTGACTCTTCCTGAAATATCACCCAAAAGACACTAGCTTCCAGAGCAAGGAGGTGCTCTTCTCCTGTGCCTCCCCGCACAGCCGTGGCTGGAGCATGAGGCACCCCCAGCGCGCTGGCAGGAGCCAGCAGGGAGCCCCGCGGCGCTCGCGCTGCCCTTTGCTGCCAGCACAACCTGTTCCCAGCCGCACAGCCCAGAGGCACGAGTGTTAAACACGCGAGATGTGGGGAAGAGGTTTACATAAATCAGCAGCAAAAATGCCATTCAATTGGCTCTAGGTCCCGCTCTAACCCTTTGCTGAAAATAAGATTTCTGCAGCGCCATCTCTGTCCTTAGAGTGCAGCAGAGAGAAGAGCAGGCAGATGACTCTTACAGCAGCAATAACTGGACCAAAACTTGAAATTAAGCCAGTTTAGTTTAATTCTAAACATACTTCCTTCTTCCCCTAGTTTCTCCTCTCTATAGGCTGGGGTTTTGTAAGGTTAGGCGTTAGTAAGAGCCCTTCCAGCATGTGGCAAAAAGGAGATTGTTTAAGAATTCATAAATGCATTTGAAATAAACAACTCCATGTTACTGAAAATAAGATCAGTTATGTGATTAAGATGAGGGCAATCAAATATGAAGCTTCAGCTCGGCAGTTAAACAAACATATATCTAATCAGTAAATGATGTTCTTTGCAGGAACATATTAGAAATTGAAACAGAAAAAAAAATCCAAAAATATTTAAAAGTATCTTCTGCAGTCAAGCAATGACTATGCAGCAATATTTATATCATCATATATAAAATCTTCTAAATGGAGTTCAGGAGGATTCTCTAATTGGGCTTCACCAGTACAAGCTTTGCCTCTAAGAATTCAATCCAAGGGAGACATCTGCTGACACGCCACCGCAATGTCACGGCTTGGCAAGGCCGGACCATCCCGCGTGGAGCAGGGGCTCCGCTCGCACAGGCACAGGCTGCCCCAGCAGACACTTACCAACCACGCACGTGGAAAGGACACACTGAAAAAACCTCTGCATCCCTGCAAAAAAAATGACTTTGATATAAAATTTCAGTCGAAGCACTTATCAGCCTCATAGACTTAGGCGGATGGTATTATAATAAGTATTATAGAATGGGAAATGATACTACAGAGGAACCGTAATCCTTGGGTAAGGGAACGTAAGATAAGAAAGAGAGAGCTAGGGAAGGAAGGAAGGAAGGAAGCAAGGAAGGAAGGAAGGAAGGAAGGAAGGAAGGAAGGAAGGAAGGAAGGAAGGGAGGGAGGGAGGGAGGGAGGGAGGGAGGAAGGAAGGAAGGAAGGAAGGAAGGAAGGAAGGAAGGAAGGAAGGAAGGAAGGAAGGAAGGAAGGAAGGAAGGAAGAAAGAAAGAAAGAAAGAAAGAAAGAAAGAAAGAAAGAAAGAAAGAAAGAAAGAAAGAAAGAAAGAAAGAAAGAAAGAAAGAAAGAAAGAAAGAAAGAAAGAAAGAAAGAAAGAAAGAAAGAAAGAAAGACACAAAGGAGAGACACAAAGGAGAGAAGAAGGAAGGGAAGAAGAGAAGGAGCAAGAGAGGAAGGAAGGGGAGAAAAAGAAGAAGAAAAGAAAGAAAAAAGTATGAATGTTAAACTTTATGCTTTTGTATGACATCTGCACACAGAAGCAATTTCTTGTAACTTTTACAATTCCCAGTTATTCTTTCGTTTCAAGCATTTTAATTAAAATGGCAACAGTTATTATAGGATGGTGATGCTCTTCGAGAACTGAAGAGGTATACTGTTTTATTTAAAAGCTCTGAATTCTATATGCAGACTCCTCTTCTCTTGAAAGTTTCTATGTTTAATGGGAACAGGGAATGAAAATGCACTTTTTTGTTCTGCTCTGGTGCTTTTTTTTCCCCTAAGGTAACAGCAGCTCTGACTGCTCTGAAGCGCAAGGGTGTTGCTGTTTAGGAGGGACCAGCTGTGTGATAACCTGGACACATTCCAGCAGCTGCCTGGCACTGGACACCATATGGAAATGTCAGCTGTGGTGCATAGACATAATGTGGTTTGTATCGTGTTTTCCCATCCGTGCCCCTTTCGACATCATTCAGAGGATGCTTTTCATATTTGCAGGGAACCTGACATTTCTGTTCACGTAGAAGTGATGAAGCCTGGCGAATTCCCTAACTAAAAAGGGCCAGGAGCACCAGTGGCCTCCCTAGGATGTCCTTTAATAACCTGCTTTGGGAAAGAAGGGTTCTGTTGATTGAATCACTGAATGGGATTTGAAAGAGCCTTCGTCCCAAGCGAAGCCCTTTTTCCACTTGCAGATTGAGCAGAGGAGGGACTTGCTGCTCTGCAGGAGGGCACCTTTCCTCTGCTGTAAAGCACAGATAAGTGATATTGCCTGCTCTGCAGCACTGACATCCCTGCAGGCATCTGAGCCATACCCAGTTCTCTTGCTAAATCGAAGTGTAAAAGTGTAAGAAAGAAAGATGTCAAACACTGGTGATACTGGATGACATTGGTCTTTTATTCCCATGAACATTTATTCAAATTGGCTTTTTTTTTTTTGGACTAACATAAAATTCTGCAAAATGTGTGCAAACACATATTTTTGAGATTCATGAAGGCACTGTTTTCTCTCTGCCTTCCTAAGCATTCGGTTGTACAAGCATACATTTTTGGCTGTACACCTCCAAGCACACACAAAATGAAGGTGGAATGAAAAAAAAAAAGGTGATTCCTGCCAAATCAGTCCAAAAAAAAAGAGCAAAATCAATACTCGTGGCTCTTTTGTGCCTTGGGTACTAAACCATGGCTCCCAAATGGCAACTATTAATTACTTCAGAAATCTTATTTCATCATCAGTTGTCCAAAGAATGGGAGCAAGACTTTAAGGCTGTCAAATTGATCTCCAGGCTTTAGTATGGGCCAGGGTATGAGGACATACAAAGGAAAGGCTGACAAAGATACCCAGATAGGCACCACTCTTCCCTCTGATCTTTTCTCTGCTGTACAGTATGTTTGTTTTGTGTTTGTGAAGTGCCTAAAAGAGCGGGTTTCTGACCTCTGCTTGTGGCCTCCTAGATTGTCCTGCAGTGCACATAACAGAGACTGAACATTTGCCTCTGTAATAAAAGGTTACCTAACCAGGGGCTAGGACCCTGACCCGCAAACTGGAGAAACTCCTCTGAACTCCTGCTTTAGCTAATGATCTCCTCTTATCTGTGGCATTTTTGTTAGATGTGAAGTAGGAAGAGTAATACATATTTTTCATCATGAAGACAAAAGCTTCTCAGGTTAAAATATTCTGAAATGTTACAGTTATTTGATTATATTTTAATTCCCTGTGGAAAAGAACCGTGATATCTGTAAATGAAAAGTGAAATATTGTTACGGCATATAAAAGAGAAATGGTGTTTTACATGTCAGACTTGAATTTGCTTGAGCGCCTGTGGATTTGATATTGAACTTTTTCAGATAAGAAATCCATCTACCACTTCAGGTTGCATATCTGCATATTCGGTTGCATCCCTTCTAACCTTCGTAACCTCACTGAGTGATGAATGAAGAAACCAATGAATGGTGTGTTATACAACACGCAAACCATTTTGCACATGGAAGAGATGCAAAGAGATACAAAGGTGTACTGCCAGCACTATAAATTTAATTTTATCATGCCTGTGAAACACACACATACACACTGACCTTGTCAATTGCTGCGTTCTGTATAGCCATAAGCAACAGAAAAACAGTTTAGAAATTTTAGAAATTTAACAAAAGATAAACATAAGAACCAAGACAAAATAATTAATGTCTTATCTTCTATAATTACTTAACCACTCCAGAGTATTTCCTCTAGATACTGTTCTCTTCACATCTTAAGAGAGTGCAACACAGAAGCTTCTTTGCTCACAGGCATGAAACCAATCATCATTGTTTTTTATTCTATATAAGGAGATGAGTTAATGTTTCTTCCAGATGGAGAATTCTGCATCATATGAGGAAAGCTGTCAAGAAAGATCAAATCAAGCAGCAGCATAAGATATATAACATAAAACCCTGAAAAATAGAAAAGAAAATCACTACTTTATTTCTTTTAATCAAAGCTAATTGAGAGTTTTTAACCACTCATATTCTTCAAATGATTGATCTCTCTCTAACTGCAGTGGCCAAGCAATCAAAATATTCCAAATCAACCCAGCTGCTCCAGAATTTTATGCCACTTTTAAAAATGAAATGTGATATGCTTTCAAACTCTTTTCCAAATTTGATTAATACAACAAAGCCAGATTTAAATCAATAGTTGTTCTCTGTCTCCAAAGACTGTCTACTTCCCTCCTCTGATTTTATGACCTTATGTGGCAAGGGCAAGAGTCATAATTCCAGCATATCCTGCTGAAATAAAACTAGTTACCTATATCAGTGAGTCAGAATAAGACTAACACCTATAGCATGGTCACCTGCTGACAGAACAAATGAGTTTGAGCCATGGTGACAATTATTATGTAAGTATTTCATATAAAATGGGACAGCTGCAGCAAGGAAGCTTTAAAAATTCAATATTGCACTTCAGTATTGCATATCTACCCCCTCTAACTCCCTTCTCATCTGCTGCAAACCCTATGGCTCAAACTGCAGTCAGCTCCAAATTATTTGGCACATGAACAGTGCCCCATGAACCAAAACTGCCTTTTCACTTCATGCAATATTCACTCCATGAAATATATACACAGTCCAAGAGGAGTGTTTAATATAAATATTTGTTTATCGTGGCAATATCTTTTTCATTCTCTTACGTATATATTAAGGAATTATTCATACACCCACTCACAAGTATAGCTACATAATAAATTATAACTCTTATAAAAAATGTAACTAACTTCTCCGTCTCTGTCACAAAAAAAAAAAAAAAATCTCTACTGACACGACAGTCATCTATCTAATCCAAACGGTAACCATTACAAAAATGTTTTAAAATGTCACCATGCCATAAATTCCTATCATCTTCCTCACATACATCTCCCATGTGGGAAGTTTAAGTTCCCTTAGCACCTTCTCCTGACATTCAATATTCAATATTGGACAAGCACTAGTAGTAGGATGCAATTCAGGCCGAAAATGCAAATGGAGTGAAGAGATTTGGGGCCTTCCAGATGATCCACTATGCTAGCTTAGTGGATCAATCAAAAACTACCGAGATATACATCTTTAAGCGCAGGGAATGCATAGAAAAATATTTTAGGTTACATTTGAGAAATTTTATCTGTATTGCTCTGTTTTTTTTTACTTATCTATCTGTAGCATGTGTGTTGACATGTGTGTATGCGTGCAAAATGGTGCCATGACATGTTACACCGATTTATTAGCAAGGTTTGGGATGAACATATCGTTGATACGGAGTCCAGTCAGCTGCTAATGGAACGGTCAGGAGCAATTTATGATAAGAAGCCTTAACGAACAGGAGCTTGGGAAAAAAAAACTTGCCTTGTAGTCCCTGTGTTGTGACTTGAACAAAACTAACAACATAAGAGCCGCTGTGAGCTTGGAACTGTACTTTTCATGGGCAAAAAGGATGCGTGCAGTGTGCTCAATGACATACTAATCTTTACTACTTGGTCTTTATTGACACCTGATTTACACAATCAAACAACTTTTCTTTACTTGCAGGTGAGAGTGATTTTGGACACAACAGACAAGGATGATTTTCTGAGCTAGCAAGGTAGGACTGAGAACCAGTTTGACTGAGAATTTTGGAATGTCTGAAATGAAGCATCATGATGTAGAAAAGCTGATGCAAGTAGAAGCAGATGTAACAGTTTGAATCTCTCCAATTTTTCTATCCAAAGTGATGAAAGAGAAAGGTAAGGGAGGGTACTGGACATGCTGGGTTCAAATGCCTCACTCAGTATCACTGGGAGCACTAAATCTGCATTCCGCTCAGGGAAGAGATTCCTGCCTGGCAGTCAGGAGTATTTCAAGAAATACTCTAGTATCATGCTTAAAGAAAACCTTAGGCGTTACAGCTGGATTTACACAAAACACCCAAAAAACAGTTCAATCATCTTCATTTAGATCAAACAGACTCCACGCTCTTTATAAAGAAGTTTCATGCTAGGTAGGATCCATCATGCTCTCCCCCTGAGACCTCCGGACACACTGCTGTGAGATGCAGGGGATGGAGCTTTTGATGAAGCGGCTCTTCCCCAAGTTCCTTTGCTGAAAGTCTGGGATTGCTGACTGGGAAACTCTGCCATCAGAAAGAAGAGGTCCTCAGGCTTCTCAGCAACACTACCACCATTGAAATGGAGCTGCCTCTCACTCTTCCTTCGCCAGATCTTTCGGAAGAAGAACAGGAAGGAAAGCACCTAGCAGGCGATGTCACCTCTTAGGGGCAGACCAGCTACAGAGCAAGGATTTGACTCTTTATACTTTCCTAAGTAGTAAGTAAACTGATGAAGGGACATCCCTGGTCACAGAAAAATTGTCTGAAGATAATGTATTGAACTGACCAAACTGTCCTAATCTGTCTGTTGGAAAAGTAACATGACCTGTAACATGAATTTGGCTAGCAGAAGGGAGTACTCTAGAAAGCAGGACTGGGACATCACTCCCCAGATACAGAGGTTTTCTGCTTCTCATCTAAGAGGAAATGCCTTGGTCCTTCCCTGCTATGAAGTTAGTACTGGCCACCTTTCCTGGATATGAAAGGAAGGACTAGCACGCTTACCAAATAACCCCTGTCTCCAGGGCACAAACAAGCTCTTTGGTGTTCAGGAAACCTAGTTTTGTAATGGTGAGCGAGGGTGTACCCTGTAGTCAGTCTTGATGCGTCTGTTATCCATTGCTTCAATCAGAGTTTGGTTTGAAAACACGCTTTCCCCCAAATATTTAGTTATTGGTAGCACAATCAATTGATGTGTGGCAGCAGTGAAGTCTAGATGACTGTTGGTATCTTACCATGCATCGACAAGTCATCGTGGAGAGGAAGACTGGCTTCTGGATTGGCCGTACTAAAAGATGTCTACATGGCATTAAGCTTACACTCAGTGCTTCTAGAGATCTGTAGAGAAAAAATGGCAGCCTTTGGCTACAAGAAAATATCCCGAGTCTAACCTGGGGCCAAAGAACTCCACCACCTCCAGAAGATCCTCTGCCCACTGCAATTCCCTTGGCGATCCTTAGACATGCATTTACAAAGACCAAAGAAGGAAAGGATTGAAAGACTGCAGCCATGGTATCAAATGCAGCTTGTAAAAACATTCAGTGCTTGAATAGGGAAAAGATTAAGAGGTCTGTCTTGTGACAGATGGCCAGCAATTACTGTCATTTAAGTGAAGATTTGTGTAGAAGGGGGGAAAGAACCTAGGGCACTGTGCATATAAATAAAGGTTTGCCGTGCCCAGCCTTTTCCCCACTGCATCCTCTGTTTCCAGTCCTCTCATATAAGGATTATTGGACAGCTGAGTCTTTTACAAGGAGGCTCCTTCTGTCACTTAGAAGTCCAGGAAGACATGAATTTAAAAGAAAGCTAATTTCTGATGCTGAGCTCACACTCCAGCTGAGGTGCTACACAAGCATCTCCAAATCAAGAGGACCATTTCGATAATGACTGCATTAACCGGCCTTACCACTTGGAAGTGTGCATGTGGATATAAAAAGAAATGTTATGCTTGAATCCTAACATGGGACAGTCTGAGAGGCATTAATATCTCATCTCGTAAGATCCAGGAAAGCTCTGTAACTGTGTGCTATAAGTGCCACGGCAAAGGCACACGTACCTACTGAGACAGAGAAAGAAATAAGAAGTATTTTGTGAAAAAAAAATAGGACCCTAAGGTGAAAACATGCACTTGCAGGGTCTGCTTTGGCTTGCTTGGGAGTGCTGAGAAAGTGAGACCTCAACAGTTTGGCCACAGCCAGGAATATTTGTGTATGTATATGTATATCTGCCAGAAAAGAAACTCTCTTTCCCACGATCTGAAGTTCACTGGGCTTCTGAAGAACCAACAGATAGATAAAGAAAAAAAGAGTAGCTGTTAAAAGGAAGAAAAATAAAGAAAAGATGGGGGGTAAGATGTCTGGGGAAGAATATAAGGATGAAGAGAAGCTCAAAAGAGAGTAAGGCCTGTCTGGGAGCAGAATGCAAAAGCTCTGCCTCGTTTGGTTGTTAGGCAGGCAGCAAAGAGCGTGCTTCACCTTTTGTAATTACTACCTGGGTAGCAGGAGGCACGTCAGTATGGGTGTCTTAGGGCTAAAACACTTGTCTGGATGTAAGCACATGGCAGTCTGCAAGCTCATATGAACAATCACTTGAAGGGAAAACACAATCTGCTGTTATGCCTATCTGCATGATCAGTTCCATATGGCTTTTCTTTCTGAAACACTAGAGCTCCAAAGTGAGGAAAGGTTTCAAACAGAGGTGACGATGGATTTCAAAATCCCAGCTCAATAAAGCGCTTATTGGACAAATTGGCCTCCAGTTGGATTTAAGTACATGTTTATGTGCTTTGCTGAATAAAGACGTCCTTAAACATCTGCTTAAGGACATGCACATATTAAGACACAGTTCTCTTTGGGTAGGCTTTAAAACCAAATCCCAAGCGCTTTGCTGGATGAGACTAAAAGAAGATATCTGCATTCAAGAAAGCAGAGTATCTGTTATCTAATGTAACATGCTCCTCGCTACTGTGCTGCAGTATCGGGTAGAAAAGCAATTGTGCTGTGCCTCATACAGTCACGTTCAGGAGACTCTCACATCTCTTGGTGGAAGGAGGTGCCTAGTCTGGCAGTCAGAAGGGTAGAGAGGATCCTTCAGAGGACAGATCAGGACATCAAGATGTTGCATTGCATTTTAATGGAACCCATCACTTTAGAAGAGCCTGAGACCTGTGTGCACCATGTAACTCACAAGTGGCTGGAGAGGGCGGGAAGGGATTGGCCGCCCCCACAATGATCAAAGAAGAGCCCTTCTGATGGGAATTCCGGAAAGGAAATCTTTGAAAAGCTCTCTGGGTTAGCCTTTCTTTCTCCACACACTGCATCAGGGAAAGGAGACAGATGAGCCTCTTAGTTTAGATGCCTTGGGTGGTTGTTGATTTTAAGTGCTGTTACTAAGTGGTACGAATGATCTTTTTCAGAAGGAATACTTGGAGAGGGATGGGCTGTAAAATCATTAACTGCCATAAATACAAAAATAAAAACAAAATAATTTGCTCAGCAAGCTCATTTTCAACATTCAAGACCATTGCAGCAGCAAAGGGCTGTAAGAATTGCAGGTTGACATTTGTATTCTAAGTCCCTGACATGCCACTGCCATCCACAAGGATGGCTTAGGGGCATGCCAGTCACTCCCCAGCAAAAATAGGAAAATCAAGCAGCCAAGAGGTAACACCCAAAAGGAGGCTTGGTGAGCACCAGGGAGTTTTAAATTAGTCCATCAGAAACACTGGGAGGGATGTATGTCTGAAACTTGTCCCTGGAGCAGCCCTAGGAAATAGGACTTCACTGTCCTGAAGCCATCCTAGCCTGCAGCTCCATCCCTCCTCTCTTCCATTGCCAGGTGTTTGCAAAAACAACCAGAAGGCCAGAGAGCTAAATCCCAAACATATCACCCTGAAGACATTTGAACCCATGGCTTTGTGTTACAGGAAAATATGTCAGGCTCCAGCTCACATTTTGTGCAGAGGCAATCCTCGCCTCTTGCTGAATTCAGCCTGCTTTGTAGTCTGATGTGATACACTCATCAGAGCAGAAAGAAAGGGTCCCCATGGGGCTGTCAATTGGTAGCCTTGGGATTAAGCATTTAGGTTGGGGAGGGGAATTCTGTAGCTCTTCACACTGTTCAGAAAAATTGAAACAAAATGCTCAAAAGATTGAAAACATGCTGAGGAATAGGAGTCAAGCTCCTCACCTCAGGAAATGTGCTTCCCGCTGAGCTCAAGGTCACGGTTGCTTTTCTGCTGGGGCCATGGGTCTTCCATTCTCAGACAGGCAATGGCCTGATTTCAGGAACATCCTCATCCCAAATACACAGTGCCTGGTGTTTAGGACCTTCTTCGAAGCTTGGAGGGCTGAAGACTCCAGCCTACAGGGGACAAGAAGTGCCAAGGACTTGGGTTTTGCCTTTCCTGCAGCAGTGCTTTAGGTTGTTGCCAGAAGTAGGTCTACATGAAAAGGTCTTTTTATTGAACTTCAGCACAGTTCTTGCTAGTGAAATGAAATCTGAGCATATGCAGCAGGTCCTACCCCAGACAGCCCCACGAAGTAATCATACATTGACCTGGCCAGCTCAGCAAAGACAAAATACACACAGCTCCTGTCAACATCACAGTGGCCTCTCAGGGAATTATTTTTTCCCCAGGGCTATAGGTGTCTCACATGCAATAAAGAGAACATGGCAGTGTTTCCCTCAGCTAGTCAGAGCAGTGTGGGACAAGACTGGATCTCCATTCCTTCCCCAGCTGGAGCTTTGCAGACTGTGCCTTTCTCCTCCACCCCAGTGTGACTGCGGGTAGCACAGCTTGCGTGTGAAGTCCTATCCGAAGGCAGTTTTATTTAGTAACTTTTATTTCCTATATGGAAATAAATGGCTTGTAACAAGGAGTTGAACTGCTGTCACTCTTCGTGTCCCTCAGGCGAAGAAGGGAGCTCACTGCTAGCTTCTTGCATGCTAGCTGCAGCCTCCAGCCATTGAGTAGGGCTTTTGACAATGTACTTTTCGTACGCAGACTCTTAAATTTTGTTTAAGCACCACTTTACATGCATAAATCTCTTTTTGGATCTGAGGATTAATCTGTGTGCTTCAGTTTGTCATCTGCAAAATGGAGAATTTCCTTACCTGACAAGAAAAGTGAGAGGATAAATATTTCAGAGACTATCAAGCACGCAGACACCTCTCTCAGGGCAGGTGACAAAAGCGCCTTGGCTAGACAGGAAAACACTGCTTTAAAATTCCCAGAAGAACAGCACAGAATAGAGATGAGATATAACAACGTGGGAGGCTATTGTGGCAAGCACTGTGACAGATAGCATCGTTCACAGGGAAGAAAAGTGATCTCTGTAGAGGCTTTCATTCGTATGCACGCCATCCGCTATGCCACAAAATAATGTTGTTCATCCTCTTACTTTTTAATTACTGCTTGCTGACAAGAGTCCCAAGGGAAGAGAGTTCAGAAAAGGAGCTGTGTCGTGTTTCGATTTACTGTTTTGACATTATGGGACAATCTTTTCAATCCAATAAGGAAATAGTCTCAAAGCTGCTTTCTGTGGAAATGCAGAAACAGAAGATTTAGGGGAAAATGTTTTATACTGGCTTTACGCTGTGGACTCATTTAGCTAAATATTTATCACATGCCTCCCATGTGCTGGTCTCTAAACACGTTTCTCTGAGACAGGGCATCACTTGACCATTAGCTCATGCCTGTGAAAACCTGTGACATTGACAGAGGAGACTTTGCCAGTAAGGAACCTGCAGCTGCTATTTACAGGCTCGCCCCACGAGAGGGCAATATGGCAACGTCTATTGCACTGGCTTAATAGAAATTTTAAAAAAGGATCAGGCTCTTGAAGTGAGACTTTCATTCTGAAATATATGCATAGTATTTATAGAAAGAGCATTTACTCCTTTAAAGTGTTGCTATTTTGCTTATAGCAGTAACATATAATCAGTATGCATTAAATTCCTTTCATCTCACAGAAGCTAATATGACCCTCTGCTGGTATCCAATCTAGAAGAACTAAACATGGGGAGAAAACTTCATTTTTTCATATCTCAGACGTTCATAGAAGACAAATAAACTGGAGGTTCAGCATTACAACTCATCCTCAGGGGGTAGGTCATTTATCAATAGTTTTAAGAGGACTAATATTTTGAACAAAATTCTGTAGCCTCATCTCCTTAGTTTCATTGACCTTTATGCAGTTAAATATCTTATTTTGTATCAGACCTTCACGTTTGTAACCTTCTCTGCTTAGCTGACAAATTTCTGTATCACCTTGTAACCCAGCTGATATGAATGCACTTTTCAAAAGTGCCACTGAGAGCTAATCCCTGATCCTACTACAGTCTGTGGAAGTTTTATGTTCCACTCGAGTGGAAACTGCTAACTGTATGCAAAACATTTTTGATAATGTCAGCCAGAAATGTTTATTTTCTACATATTTCATATCTGTCTGATATTCCAAAAGACGATGCATATTTTGCTTCTGTCTTATCAGATGCAGCACAAGTATTTTTCATGCAAGTAATTCAGTTTTCTATGAGTGATTTGGCTTAATGACATGTTACACAGAAGTTACTTGCCGACTCTGGGTGCTGCTAGTGATTCACAGTGTCACCAGACATTAGAAGGGAGAACACAGAGTCATTAACCAGATCCCAACAAATAAATGAAAGGCAAACCACAGCAAAAATACCCTCAGCAATGATGTTGGAAGGAGGAAACACGTTCTTAAGAGCAACAGCATAAAATGAATAAATAAAACAGTGGAATAATGGCCTGTGCAGGCTGCAGCTGTAGTCTCCATAGCGCACGATGTAGGATGAGGTGAGGGAGTCAGGGAGGAGGTGGTGAGTGCACTGGAGACTGGGTAGGGTGGTTGGCTCCTCCAAAGCCTCAGACCCACTGAGTCATCCTGCAGCCCAGCATGCCAGCAACATGGATGGGGCTTCAGGTTATGCCCTGCCTAGCCACAGAAGGGCCAGCAGTTTTAGCCTGCCAAAGCTATGGCTGCTTCTTCTGGTAGTCATGATCCTCAGTTGCTGTGAAGCATCAGGCAGTTATGTGCTAGGACGGGAAGTAACCAGTTTGACCAGTCGTTGTTCATGAAGTCACTGTTCGTATCGACGGTCTCCTGCACGCACTGTGCTAGACACGGAAGCCAGTCATTACTCTGGAGGGTGCCTCGCTGAAGTCCACGCTCAGGAGGGAAGATGATGAAAAGCAAAGAGTCGTTTATGTCACAGACTGAGAGAGTGCTGAAGAGACACTTTTGAACAGATCACAAAAAATCAGAGGACTTGGAGGATTGCCTGGATGGAAGAAGTAACTGCTTTCATATAGATGAAGATAGGTCGGTCTATAATGATTCTGTACCCTGCTGTGATTAAGTGACTGTGCTGCTATGATGAAAAATTAGAAATTAATTGACTCTCATTCTCATTTTGTCTTTCCTTTGGACACCACTAACAGGCAGTGAGCACAGTTAGCTCTACACTTCTCCGCCACAGTTTTTTCTGGCTCAGGGAAGGCATTGTGCATTCACAGAGAAGCCTGATTTAATTTCATTTTTTCCCTGTGAAGTGTATTTGAAAAAGGTCTTTAACAATTATACAGTTTCCAAATCTGCTTTGGAAAAGATTTAGAAAATTCTCCTTGGATAAAACATTCATGGACATAACATCCGGCCCTGAGAAGCACTTCAGAGAGACTGAAGTGCGTCTGAGAGGGTTGTGCAAGAGGTATCCATAGCATTCTCCAAACGCACGCAGCACTTCCAGGGCAAGAGCAAAGCAAATAGTCCTGATTAAAAAAAAACAAATCTTAGTTGTAGAAGCAGATCCAAGCACCAGGGGCACCAAGGCCCGGCAGTAGGTGAGTAGGCCCCGCTGGGCAGGGGCCAGGGCGGACGGGCACAACGAGGGTGGCCTCCGCACCACCTTTCACCCCGTCATGGCCCCCTGCCCGCTGGGCCCCCCGGGTCACCTTCGGACCACCCCGGCCCGCAGCGGGCTCTGCTCGCCGCACGCGGCATGGTCCCACATGGGATACCCTGCCCTGGTGGCCCCCTGCGCCCCAGGAGAAGGGAGACTCTGTGTAGATTTGGTCAGCTTCATCCAAATCATGTTCTTGTCCGGACTGTTTTTTGCCAGATTTTCACCGGACTTTAGCAATAGCAAACTACTGGCCAGAAAATTTCCTTTACATCAAGGAGATAGATAGGCTTAACAGAAAAGGGCATTAATCGCTGGGAAAGCTGTTTTTCCAGCCCACTGAACCAACTGCCTGCCAGAAACAAGAATGAAAAAAAAGCAAAAAAAACCCTCCAACCCCCTCCCAAAAGATTGCAACTATGAAAAGCTCTATGACTTTTTAAATGTGAAATTTTATTTGTATTATATGTTTGGCAGTAAATTGCAGAAGACTTTTAAGCAAAAATAAATGTTAGGGTAGACTTGAAAGAAATTTTATCTGTTTGAGATGCATGTAAATAAAGCTACACATTTTTTGAGGCTTTCTTTTATTGTGCTTATTAAAGCACCATAAAGAAGGAAATACAGATTTAGTGTGACATTAAGTATGTAACCAATTCATAAATCTCCTGCTAAATTTGTACACTGTGAGGGATGTGCATGTATTGGATTCTGGATAATCCTCTCTATTTAACTGCATAAAAAAAGGGAAAGAGGTGAAGCCTGAAGAGTTTTGTCAGCTCAGCCACTTTCAAAATCACATCCCACCTATCACAGCCCCATAACTAGGACAAACTACAGTGCAATTCCACTCACACATGCTTATAATGAAGTATAACCAAACAGGATCAGCATTTAATTTAAGAAGCAAATGAGATTAAAACCAAGTCAACTCAAAATTTTAGTTGAAGTTAAGAACTCACAGGATAGGGCCTGGATATTAATAACTGTGTGACATGAGTATTCTGGTACTGCCTAATTTGGCCACAAATAAGCCTTGTTTCAACCAGACTATTTTCCTTATGCAGAGGTAAACTAAAGACTAGAAAAAATGTTCTTGCAAATCAGAAATCTGCTAGGATGCTTGGTGCACCTTTGGCTCTGCTTAATATACTTTTTGCCTCTTTTGGGCAATGTGTTCGTACCCGGTGTTCCTTCTTGATTTCAAGTTTCTGCTTGCTGGGGTTAAGGCTTTGAGCCTTGAGCAGTAATTATGTGTTAGCTACAGCCAAAAGACAGAGTTACAGAATAGCTGGACAGCACTTCTGGAGATTGCCTGGTCCAACCCCCCTGCCCAAGCAGGTCAGCTGGAGCAAACTGCTTATGATTACACCCAGTTAGTTTTTGAGTATCTTCAGGGGTGGAGTCTCCATAACCTTTCCGGGCAACCCCACATTAATTCAATCACCCTCACGCAAAATAACTGTTTTATTGTGTTTGCCTGGAATTTTCTGTGTTTCAGTTTGTGCCTGTTGCCTTCCATGCTGTCAGTGGGCTCCACTGAGAAGAGTCTGGCCCCATCATCTTTCTACCCTGAGCTCAGCAGCTCAGTGAGCTTTCCATCCACTTTCTGACTGCTTGTCTAGTCTGCAATCCATCGGTTTGTCTATGAGGCTATTATGTGCAGTGTAATCTTATGTACAGTGTAAAAAGCTTTACTAGAGTCAAGATAAGCAACTTGCATGGCTCTCCCCTGATCCACCAAGTCCATCATTTCATCATAGAAGGCTCTCAGGTTGTCTGCGCATGTTTTACCCTTCATAAATCCATTCTGATTATTTCCAATCACCCTACTATCCTTCATGTATCTGGAAATAGAATCCAGGATTGCTTGCTTTGCCACCTTCCCAGGGTCTGTAGCTTTCCAGATAATCCTTCTTGTTGACAGTCAATGTTTTCATGTCTGGAAGACATCTGCTCTCTTCCAATTCTTTTGACACGAGGCCTGGAAATGCTCTTTCAAAGACAAGTGAGAGTGGCTTTGCAAGGACATCGGTGAGGTCTCTCAGCATTTGCAGTTGCATCCTGTCCCATGGACCTCTGTATGTACAGTTTGTTTGAGTGTTTCCTAATCCGATTCTTCCAAGTAAGTCTTCCTTGCTCCACACTTCCCCTCTAGTCTCAGGGCCTTGGATTCCCTAGTGTGGCTCTTGCAAGTAAAGATTGAGGCAAAGAAGAGATTACATTCCTCAGTCCCTTTGGAGCTATTTGTCACCAGGGATCCTGCCTCATTAGGGCCAAATTTTACCTTGCCTTACTTTTACTGCTTATATACTCATAGAGGACTTTCTTGTTGTCCTTCTCATCCCTGGCCAGCTTCAGCTCCTAACCTCATCCCAGTATGCTTGGATAGTGTCTTTATATTTCTCTTGGGCCACCTGTTCCTGTTTCTACCACTTGTACACATCCTTCTTGTGTCTGAGTTTAGCCAGGAGCTCCTCGTTCATCCAGGCAGGCCTCCTGCTGCCTTTACTTGGCTTGGAGGTTCAACCATTCTTGAGCCTGGAGGATGCTTTGTCGCTTTATAAGTGTCTGTAGCACCACAGCCTGAGAAAGCGAACAGGCATACTGCCTTTAGCTAGATTATTTTAGCTATATTTCTGTAAAGCAGTTAGATTTCAAGGTGCCTCTTTACACATATTCTTCTCACTACCTGGCTAAGTAAACAAATATTATTGATACCTAAATAGAAAAAGAGTTTATCTTATTTGATTCCTACCTTTTCTGTGAGGTTGGCAAGAATTACTTTCAGTATCTCAACTTGTTACAGAACTGGTGTGTCAGCAACAATTAATAAACTGCAGTTCCATTCTTTCTATTTTTCCCTGTTCAAGTAACACAATTAACTGAATTGTTTTAATTAATATTAGGGGAATTCGCAAATCACTTGCACCTTTTGCAATGAATTTCTTGACAATTTCCTCCCCCTGAATATAACAACATGAATTTAATTGTTTTCCTGAATACCTGTGTCAAGTTTTCATGCGACATTGTTTCTTGCCTGGACTGTTTACCTATTATAACAAAAAGGTTAGTAATTTCAGCTGAGCCAGATTGGCAGAGTTAAGCTCAATGGGAGCCTGACCCCAGGCTCCATAACCAATAAATGAGATAATAGAAGTTTATTACTTTTCAGAAGGAAAGACAAAACTAAACATTAACAGACAGATTGACTTTCCTGCGGGGTCACTGTTCATTAAATTTCCCAGTGGTTTTACAATCTGAACCACTAAGTAATTTAGTTCTTAGTGCAAGTCCTTATAGTGAGAAGATTGTTTCTTTATTACCTTGTGACCGTTTGTCATTTTAATGGCATTTTCTCAAGCTTTTCATCTTAAAACCAGTGAACTTTACAAAAAAATGAGAACTGTGCCTTCTATGACTTCCACACAAACAAAACAAACTGCCTCCATCCTTCTCTTTTAAAATCCAGCAGGCACTGATTTGGTGCTTAGCAGAGAGAAACTGGTAAGAATGAAAAACTGTTCCACAGAAGCTGATGGTAGAATTGTAGGAATTGTCTATGAAGCTCAGATTCTAAAGCAGAAGGGGAAGAGTGCAGGAAAACACACACTCAACATGTATTGGCAGGTAGAGGAGTCAAGACTTGGTAGTGGGGGCAGGAAGTGAACTTGGGTCCTGCCTCTTAGGAGTAGAGGCCAGAGAGTGGTTCTGCTGTGGGCTGTGTGCCCAGAAAGCCCTGGGCAACCACAGGGCTGAAGCTGGACCAGAGACTAGTGGCTTAACCTTGACGGCTATTGACCGCTTCTCCCTTCCTTCCCCACTATGTCAATAAGTGGAATCTGAACTGATACTGTTGCAGGATTCTGAGGATGGCTGTGGGAAAGGGGACAAGTAGCAACCAGTAAGGAATTGTGCAGAAACTCCCTAGCAAAGATCCCACCACCAAAGAAGATGTTCTTTTATTTCTCACTAGATAGACATGCTGCAGCATTTATAATGTTGGAACAAAGGTGAAATAAACATGGATTTATTGCCCTAAGGACAGCTTCTTATGGATCCTTCTTTACGGTCACAGGATATTCAGAAATAAAAGGTCTGCAATTTAGAATGTTTTAAAGAGTAGTTAAGATAACTTTTAGTTTACATCACTGATTTCCTAAGGAAATCATTATTTTCTGCACAGACTACATGTTTCGCAGTAATCTGTTTGCTTCATATTTTGTTGACACAGGACTCAGCCTCTGGACTTTACATTATTTGGACGGAAGATGGAACAAAACCTTTGTCCCGTGCCAGCTTTATGCCAACACACTGTGACCCTTTAACTCTTTTCCTGTCAGTGACTGATACTAGAGCAATAGCACTCGGCCATCTTTCTTCTTGTTTGTGCCAAAAATAAAAGGTGATATGATACAAAGCAATGGGCAGGCTAGAAGGAGTTGAATCAGTGTTGTACGACATACAGATGCTTTTAAAGCCCTTAAAGCAGCAGACTGTAACAGCTAAAGATGCACAAGCCAACACATTTGAGAGAACTTTTCAGCTGAACAACAGCAGGGGCAGGACAATGAGCCACAGTGGCTGTTCCTAACATTAACAACTACAACTGCTTTGTTTTCCTAAATCCAGATTTATTTTTTTGGGCCACGACCAAAATGTTCTTTGTTTTTCCACTGTGAAACAGATGGCATAAATGTGCCCTGCAATTTTATTACTAGGTTATAATTTCATCATGTCATGCTCAAACCAGTGGGTTCATTCATTCCGCAATAAAACCTTCATTCTGCAGAGTTGCCTGTGGATGCATTGAATAAAATGGCAATTTAAAAAGTTTCAAGTTGTTAAATCAATATTCCATTATTTGTCCCACATTGGTTTTATTAGTAATAGAAAAGAGGCTCAACAATGGAGAAAATGGTACAATAGTTACATGGAAAGATGCAAAGAGCTCATTGTGCACAACCACTGCATTTTTAGTCATTCACTGCCTTTCTTAACAGAAGCCTAATGCATCTTTTCCAATATAATTTAATTAGACAAAGTTGCTGAACTCTATTATTTGTGAGGTTGGTCAGACTACCAGCGGAAGGAATCTTTCTCAAGGTTATACACACGTGAAGAAAAACTTTATTTTAAATTTACCTTGACACAGGCTAGAATAAAGAAGAAAGCCTAATCTGGGCAGAGAGATTCTGAGGACTCTTTAGTTCAAGAGTAACATGACTAAATAGGAGATACCTGAAACGAAGCAAGTTGGACATGTTCAGGCAAGGTGAACATTGCCTGAACAACTCTTCTCACTGCGTCATCAGAGCTTTTCAACCACAGCAAGTGCCAACTGTTCATCCCACTTAATCGTTCAAGGCAGGTGCAGTAATTTGCTACTCTACCTTAGAGACATTCTCACAGCGAAGGCATAGGAGAGTCAATATCTGAGTATTCAAGCATACACAGAAATAAAATTTTAAGCACTCGTTTCATTTCTAAAGTTGAAATGCAGCAGGCCAAACTCTCCTGGTGTTATGATCAGATGCCAAGCACAGATAGCCTTACACATACTACCAAAAGAATCATAGAATCATAGAATGCTTAAGGTTGGAAGGGATCTCTAGAGGTCATCTAGCCCAACCCCCCTGCACACACAGGGTCACCTAGAGCACGTGGCACAGGGCTGCGTCCAAGCGGGTTTGGAAGATCTCCAGAGAAGGAGACTCCACAACCTCTCTGGGCAGCCTGTTCCAGGGCTCTGTCACCCTCACTGTTAAGAAATTTTTTCCTTAAGTTCATGTGGAACTTTTGGTGCTTCAGTTTGTGGTCATTACCTCTAGTTCTGTCAGGGGCCACCACTGAAAAGAGACCAGCACCACCCTCCTCACTGCCTCCCTTGAGGTCCTTACAGACACTGATCAGGTCCCCTCTCATCCTTCTCTTCTCCAGGCTGAACAGGCCCAGCTCCCTCAGTCTCTCCTCATAGGGCAGATGTTCCAGGCCCCTGATCATCCTTGTAGCCCTGCGCTGGACTCTCTCCAGCAGCTCCACATCCCTCTTGTACTGTGGAGCCCAGAACTGGACACAATACTCCAGATGCGGCCTCACCAGGGCTGAGTAGAGGGGCAGGATCACCTCCCTCGACCTGCTGGAGACGCTCTTCTTAATGCACCCCAGGATCCCATTGGCCTTCTTGGCCACGAGGGCACACTGCTGCCTCATGGTCAACTTATCATCCACCATGACACCCAGGTCTTTCTCCGCAGAGCTGCTCTCCACAAGCTCGGTCCCCAGCCTGTACTGGTGTCTGGGGTTATTCCTCCCCAGGTGCAGGACCTTGCACTTGGCCTTGTTGAATTGCATGAGGTTTTTCACCGCCCAGTTGTCCAGTCTGTCCAGGTCCCTCTGGATGGCAGCGCAGCCCTCTGGGGTATCGGCTACTCCCCCCAGTTTGGTATCATCAGCAAACTTGCTGAGGGAGCACTCTGTGCCTTCATCCAGGTCATTGATGAATAAATTGAACAGGACTGGACCAAGGACTGACCCCTGGGGGACCCCGCTGGCTACAGGCCTCCAACTAGAGGAGAAGAGCAGAAAGGTAATTTAAAAAGCTTAAGGAACTAAAAGGTCTGTGGCGTTAGACAATTGCTATGATTTTGCTGCGATAACGTCACTATTCTTGCACACCTCCCTCTGCATGGCTTCTACAGGTTAAGGAGCTTCTGTTTCACAGTTTCTTAATTTGTTGCTTCCACACAGATATCACCAGATATCTGAACTGGCTGATGCAGTTTAGTGGGCAAGTCACTGGATACGTGAGTACTGCGCTGAAGCGCTTGGCACCATGTGACTGGTCCAGTGTCCCCCTTTTGAAAATGCCTCCGCCGTATGGTTTCTTGGGTACCTGGAAATCCATCCTACCACAAAGACAAACCAAGAGAAGCATGTATTAACTCGATCAAAATATGGACTATAAGGTATCAGAGATACATGTACATGAGCAAAAACATTTTGTGGTCCAGAGGACTTTTGGCACTCTTGTACTCCTATTAATTAGTCTAATTGCTTTAGCTGACCTTCAGTCTTCTAACAGCCTCTTTCAGTCTCTTCAGCCTAAAGCTTTTCCTTTTTCTCTCTTTGTTTAAAAGAAAAAGAGCAGCCCGTTATCTAATTGCATCGCTTTCTTTAGATTTGCCATTAAAGGAGACCTTTTAACATTTTTGAATGCCCTTCCAATAATTATGCTTGTGAAAAAAAAAAACACTCAGTGGATTCTATTAATGTAAGTTAGCTTACCTGACAGCAGTTTAAAAAGCTAAGCGAAGGAAAAAGAATACATCAGGTGCTGGACAATGATGGCAGTAACATTACAAAAGCACCCACAAACTATTTTGTTATCATCTTCTCACGGTGTTCTAAATATTTCAGCTTTTACAACATGTCTCCAAGATAGTAAAATTAAGGCCGTATGAGTCTGAGAGGGAGAAAGCAAACTCCATGAATCTGGAAACCTTTTGAGTTGCACACCACCAACTTTGCAGTGAAAATCCAGCTAGGATGCTCCTAACTTCAGTTGCAAGCGCATGGCACAAGACTGATCTCTAGGTTTTGCGGGTCCAAGGCAATTTAGGCTTTTATAAAGCACTGCAGTGGCTGTGTTAGTGGCCTACAGTGTCATCACAGCCTGAGGAGGGTACCAGAGAAGAAAAAGGGGAAGGCCACACGAAGGCTGGGAATCCTTCAGCCAATAGCTCCTTACTAATCTCCATCAGGTCCTATCCCACAACACAGTGGGATAGCAGCGTAGCATCTTGTGGCACCTCACCCATGAAATCCTTGGGAAGAAGAGCAATTGTGCACCAGGAACGCCAGCAATCTCTTTAAAAGAAACGGCTATTGGGATGATGTGGCTTCTGAGCAAGCTTCTTATTTGCCACGATCACCAGTACAAAGGGGATGCCAGGTGACAGGTCCCCCAGCTGTGAAAGTCCATCCATACTCAATGGTAGACATGGCTCCACAGGCATTTCCCCAAGGGCTGGCACAGAAGAACAGCTGGGCAAGGGCACCCCAGAAGGAAGGGAAAGCTTTGGGTTTGGGGCGGCCTTACTAAGCAGGCAGCCTCAGGAGGGGCATTTTGCATGTGTTTTGCACCTGACATAGAAGACTAAGAATGGGCTTTATACATTTAACATGATTCTTGGAGAAGCTTTGTATGGCACAAAGCTGCTATACTCTGGTGTAGGAAGTACTAGTGAATTGAAATAGCTTAATTAACTTCATGGAGATATATTTTTACACAGCAATCTGGAAATCTCTGACCAAATGAGCAACACTAGATGATCTTTTTTTTTCAGCCAAGTTGCCAGGAGACATCATTTTAGTCAATCATTTGGCACTCAACTAGTTCTGTTCATGTCCTTTTTTTCAATAACTGCTTTACACTGAAGAGTAGTTCAGTGAATCTCACTGGATTGCTCACAGGACCATGCCAGCTTTGATAAAAACAAGCAACAAACTTTCACTGGCAAAAAATGTCCAGGTTCCAGATGGAGCTTATGATTCAAAACAATAACAGGAAGGTTGATGCCACCAGCATGTAAGAGCAGATCAAACCTCTGCTTGCTTCAGCCAAAAGCCTTTGCTCTGCTTTCCAGCAGCCTGTAAACTGGTAATGAAGCAACCTATACTCTATAGGCTATAGCACGCCTCTACAGGAAAAAGGTTTGAATTCACTACTCATGGAAATATGCATATAGTGTAGGAAATTCCAAGGGATTTTGCAGTTTGAAAAATTTGAAAATGACCATTGTTATCTCATGTGCAGAGCATCCAACAGCAATGGGAGAGACCCAAATTCAAATCCTTGCTCCAGGGATGTGGTGAACGGTGTTCACAGAGCAAAGCTGCCGATGTGAAAAGGCTGAAAGGCAACACTGCTACTGCACAGATGAGTAAGAGAAATGGAGCTACAAACAACATTTTATAAGGCTGAATAAATTCAGGATGAAAGAATACAGGTAGAAAATGAATTCTAAACCTACTCATCTCCTAAAGAATCTGTACACTGATAATATCAATTTTTACATAACTTGATGTAAGAGCATCTGCAAGATTATTTGGGGAGGGAACAGAACAAGGAGAGATCATTTTTTTTTCAACACTGTTCCGAAATGAAATGCAAGCCAGCAATCTAGGAGAAAAAAAAATCAAAAAACGGAAAAAACTAAGCAGTTAGCTTCTTAGCATTACTAGGTATATCTTATGAAATGTGTTAGGCATTGTTTCATTTTGCAGGAGTTTTACATTATTAAAACTATATGGACAAAAAAAAAAGGAAAAAAAAAGGCAGCTGTTACTAATATACAGAATACAGATCTAGGCAGTATCTGTATTCCTTGCCCTGCTCCAGCTGCTTTGCTCTGGTCAGGCCGTACGGAGCCGCTGGGAAGGGCACCAATGGCAGCTTGTCGGGCTGGCTCGGCTCGCACAGCCAGGCCGCAGGGACGTGTTGGGGACGGGAGAACTTGGTGCTGGTCTCCATGACCCCCTCCGAAAAGGTGATTTGCAGGAGGGCGTTACGAGCGCGCACGCACTGCAGCCACGGTTGGTTCCCAGCTGTCCGTGTGTCCACTTCCCCCACTGGAAATTATGGTGAGTTGCCCTACGCTCACGAGAGCACAAGACCTTAAGCTTTACAGTGTGCCTAGTACAGGTGACACCCGCAGTGACACCAACAGCAATTCGCGGCTGTACCTGTTGCCAAGATGCCAGCCCTTCTCCCCGGTCCTCATCCCCAACTAGCCCAGCTGACAGACTCCAGCCCACGCACCACAGACGCCACCGCCACGGATCTGCGGCTCTGCGTCAAAGCACCACGGTGCTGCAAGGCTTCCCACAGCAGCAGAGGTGCAGAGCACCACGCTCAGCTAGAGCTTTGGGGCCACATCTTTTTCTCTGGAAAGCAGCCATTTACTTTTAAAATTGAGGTTTACCTTCAATCTTTTCCACTTGGCAAGTGCTTTCACAAAGGAATTTGCTCACTCCAATAGCAAGTACATACGTGTGCGTCCCTCGCCTTTATTGCATTTTTACTAGGGCTCTTAAAAGTTGTAGTTGTTGATTAGGAAACAATCCAAAGTGTGATTTCATGTGGCTGCTCAATGAGAGAAGCACGTTCAGAGACAGCAACCAAATGTTCAAAAATACAAGCCCCAACACTATCAGGTCAGTGAAAAAGGATACAGAGATGTATGAAGAGATACTACTACTGGAAAAGACAGCACTTTGGCATGGAAATTACTTCAGAAAACCTTTGAGATTAAGTCACACTATCCTTTGCTCCAACAATACCACTTTTCATAGAAAGATTTGTTAAGAAATGCTGTGCTGTCTGCTGTGATTTAATCTTGGAAATGATTCGTATGTGGTGGCTACTTTAACATTACAAGTTAAAGAGCGTGTAGAATATGCAGAAGTGGGTAAAGGAGCCTGACGCCTGCACTTGGCCCCAAATCGCAGGCATTCAGACCCTCATTGTGTCTGTCCAGCACTGAAGTACTGGGCGACTATGACCAAGCCAGCAATATAAGGGGACAAGGAATGAGAGCAGACAAATCCCCTTCCACTTCTGAAAACACATCTAGGAAAAACCCAGGGATGACTTTGTGTTGTATCATTCCTTTCACTGAGACTTGGGTCTTACAGTGTTTTTCAGTTTGTATCGAATGGCCCTACAGCCAGCAGGGAACTCATGATCTAAGTCGTCACGTACAGAGCTCACAGTTTGCGAGCACTGACGAAACGATGGGATCCTCCTGCACAGTAAAACGCGGCTCTTGCACCACTGCCAGTGATGACAGCTCGGTAAGAAAATAAAGGAAAACTGGGAGCCTCTAACCTATGGCGTATTCTGTGGGAAAACACACCCTGTGCCCCAGAAAAGGCCAGGGAGACAATCTGGTGTAGATCACTTCACATGCAGCGATTTCAATACAGAGAGGATGCTAAGTTCATTCCCAAAGTTACCTTTTCCCTCTTGCTTTAAACTTCTCAAAATGAAGCCTAGGAGTCAGGCTGGAATGTGTGAAGCTTCCAAAGGAGGAAGAAAATTGCTGATTAGGCAAAAGGTTTTGATTCTTTCCTTTTTTTAAAAAAAATAAAAATTCTGAGACAGAGGAAAACAGCAAAGGGAATGAGAACATGAATGTCCAAATATTAAAGCAAACATTGTTGCAGAGACAAATGTTAGGCAAATGCTGCATACTATATATATGTATAATCAACAGAACGCAGCCATGGCCTTTTTTGCACTTTCTTGTTACTTGGCATTTGACAATCTACTGCCAAATCGTAAGTACAATTACTGAGATTAGGCAACTGTTTCTACTGCGAGAGTAAAGTGGATTCAAATTTCTGGCAAAGCTCAATTACCCTACAGCAAATCAATCAAATATGTGTGCAGCAAGCAGTGAAATAGCACAGATGTCATCTCACTGTTCTTGGATGAGCATGATTTTTCTGCTTTTTGAAAATTTACAAGTAGCATGAGGCAGTATTTACAATGTTCGCATTATACAGGAGATAAAATGGACCCTATCAGCGTGATTTAGAAGTGCAGAAAACAGTGTTTAGCGTATATGAAGCAGTAAATAATGTTCATGCATTACTAGTAATCTGCTGTTCTTTATAGGCACTGAGATCCATGATACCAGTTCAGCACTATATCCTCTTCGGTTCAGCCTGCAGAGGCAATCATGCACTGAGCCATTTGCAAACTCGACAGCCAAACCTAATTCCTGCGTGCTCAGGACACTGCATATTCATCGTGAATGTCACTTAACCAGGAACACGGCTCCGTTCCAGTGACATTGTTCTGAACTGTGCAAATAAAAGCCTACCCTGGGACTTGTTTAATACCTACATGGAAACAAGCCAATTACTTGGAAAATTATGCATTGTTCCAAGGGTCTCTTTATGCACTATTGTTATGACCAGTATAAAACCGCATTTGTGGTCACAAAATTCTGAAATATGGACCTTCTATCACACTTTAATAAGATTTCCTATTCATTCCAGCCCTATGCATGTTAGCATAAAAAATACCAGGGACATTTTAGCCTATTTAGCAGCAGCCAGGCAAGAAAGGATGCCACAGAATTTCTCTCGTTTGGAACAGATACCCTTGGCTTCCAACAAGTGTCCATATAATTACAAGAATTTTTGCTATTGTTTGCCATGTTCACAGAGCTGAAGCAGAACTGGGCAAAGAATTTCTATGGACTGTTTGAAGCCAACTTTGAAAACCCTCTTTTTTAAAAAAACAATGTATTGATGCTTTTTATTGTTATAAAGAATAATTTCTGCTTTTACCATTACCTGCGTTGTTACTTAGCTGTGGTTACTGTAAATACATTTATTTTTACGTGGCAAACAATCCAAGTCCAAAACTTGACTAAAGTGAGACAAAGTTCTGAGAGAATATCAAGTCAACCTGAAAACAAAATTAAAATTGTAATTTAATAAATCAAAAGAAAACAATTCACTGCCACTGATAAGGCACATATAACAATCAACAGAAACGAAAACAGCATCTTAAACATTCCTCAAGTTGATTCTAACTACAGTTGCACAGAATCATACTTTGAAGCATTAAAGGCATTTAAAAATTTTTATTTTGCGTATCCAAAACACAATTGTTACAAAAAAGTCTTCTAGAAACATAGAATGTTTAAATGCTTAAATATGATAATTTAATGTAAACCAAAACCCTTTAAAATGTGTAATACTGTAATCAGAGGTTATTTAAAACCAGTAAAGCCAGAACAACCTCCATGGATGTTAAACATCATCTAAGCAAACATTTAATTTCCATAATTCCTTAAACAATGACATCCCTACTGAACTCAGTTATTAGTAAGTAACTTGTCTTACTCTTTATAAAAGATGAAATTCAATTTTATAATTGAAAATGGAGAAGGCAGCATCCTGACTCTACACTAGCAAAGCCAATACTGCTGTCAGACATGTAGAACATTCAAAGAGGTAAAACTGTAAATTTATAATATTTACTGCATGACAATTCAGTTCAAAACTAATAACAATCATTGAGTGCACTGGGAAAAAAAATGCTGCATAAAAAACACTGTAAAAGAAATTTTATTTTCCAATCAGATCAGAAAAGCCAGCTACAAGATTAAAAAGTTTATTTTCCTACTTTTAACAACAACAACAAAAAAATGTAATTTGACATTATTCAAAGATGGAGAAAGCTGCTCATGGAAATATGATAATGGCCCACATGAAAGTTTAATTCTGAAAACATATTCACTAAGACCTTAGTTTATCAACCAAAATTGCTTGTGTACATGAATGGGGAAAAAAGCCCAGCCCGGTAAGTGGTAATCACAAATCCTTTACCATTTTTTTATTTTTTGGAGAACAAGCATCATTTTTGTATTTTAAGCAAAAATACCTACAGGATGTAACAACATATTCTCACTAGGAACCAGAACATAAGCCCATGAAACAGCTAACGGAATACAGGCTGCTGGAAACCTCTCAGTGCTGGCTCACCTCCAACCCAGGGTGCCACGTCCAGGGCCGGAGCTGCTGAAGGACTCGGCGTGAACACGACGATCTCTGCCCATTTCCCACACCCAGCCCTGGCCTGGCCTGGCCTGCGCGGCCGGCACCGCTCCGGCAGGGAGAGCTGGCCAGGAGCTCTGTCCCAGGTGCCTCCCCGCGCTGAGTGGAGCACGTGGTTTTGGTCACGCCTGGCCAGAGCCCATTAACTGCTGCTCACTACAAGAGGAGATTGAACTTCTACCGCCAGCAATTTCTGACTTTCCACAAGAGCCACTTCAAAAGAAAAGGTCAGACAGCTCAAAGACGAGGCCCAGGCAATTCTTTCTGCAATTGCCCAAAACCAACTCTACTTATCTGCCCAACATCTCTTTCCACAAATAATAAAAAGTGGATTTCTTTTCTAAAACAAAAGCTGGGTCTAGATGTCATGCTACTTTACTGTAGCAACTGAAAAAGATCCTTGGTAGACAACTTAACCTGCTCTTTGCCAAAAACGAGGATGAAGTCACTCACAGGACCCTTACTTCATTTGCAAATACTTTGTATAAATTTTTACAGAGGTATGTCTATACACTCAACCCAGTGCAGCCATGTATTTGTTTGCAGCAGTTTTCTGTAAAATTCCTTAGGGAAGACCCCGAAAGCGCACACTGCATAAGAACACCTTCATGGAAGACTCTTAGATCAATGCCCCATGCGACACAAGCCTCAAGGGCAGATGACAGAAATGAGTGCATGACACTAAAAGGCAGTGGTGCTCTGCTTGAGGCCTTTGGAACAGTCTGGTTTTCTGGCACTTTAAGCAGGCCAGTTTAGCACTGCAGTTCTTTAGGGATAAATATACTTTGGTTAGTGTTAGCTGAGTAGTAGAATAGAGACAGTATTAAAGCTAAAGACATGTGACCTGGGTGTTGACAACAAGAGAGCCAAAAAACAAATGTTCACAAGCTCAGCTGACTAGTGAACTCTTGCTTCAGTTATGGAAAAAGGCACAGCCAGGCCACAGCTTGCAGCTGCTTAACCACCAGCAGTTTCTAAACCAGGGGTTGAAATTTTATACAAGCATCTAGTTTACCTTGCATTGAACCTAACAGAAATCCATACCTCTTCAGCCTCCAAGTGACTCCAAATCTATGCTTTGGGAGATGCCTGCACTGTGTCCCTGAGCTACAACACGGTGGGCCCTCACCCTGCTGCACTCTGTGAGGCAGACTCCAGAGCTCACAGCACACAAGCTGTGAAGCCAGTCTCGACTGTCACGCCGAGCAGCACTTCCTGCTCTGCTTAACACATGTGAAATCACTCCATGCACCTATAGCCTAAAAGCTGTGGAGGGAAGTAAAAACACAACTTTATGCTGTGAATGGAGTGCACTTAAAGAATTCATGTCATTAATAGAAGTACATTTTTCTCTGAAACAACGGAAAACTAATGTACTTCTATTTCCTTAAAACAAAGTTAATTCTTGCAACAGAGCACCTGGTTGAAAGGGATAAGCAATAAAGTTGCTGAAAAAAAAGGTACCAAAGGTTTCTGTAATGGATTTCCATAGCCATCAATAGAAGGTGCAAGCAAACACAACAGGATTAGGGAGGGGGATATTTATTTATTAGTGGGAAGGAAGCAGGGAAGGGAAAGGAGGAAAATAATTCTAATAATAAAAAAGAACAAAACAAAACCAAAACACACACACTCCCAATGCTTTCCCTCTTCTTTTTAAAAGGGAAGTATTACCTTAGGATTCATGTTATGGACAACAGATGAAATCCTGGTCCCAGTGAAGACTATTGGAGCTTTGGTATCTACTTGCAAGTGAACAAGATTTTATCAACTCTATTACTACTATTAGTTACAGGTGCATATTAACATATGCATATACCTCATCTCTAGGATTCATTAGTAAGAATAGAAAGGAAAACTGAGAGGAAAACCCGAACACACGAAAGACTGTACTCCTAAATTCTCTAATTTCTATCTCGAGCAACTAGCTTCAGGTACAGAACTTTGAGGTGTAGTGGCAAAAGCTTTAGAACACATCCCCTCTGTGTAATTAGGACTGAAATTATTGCTATTAAACCAGCATACACAGCTGACATCCTGGTTTATACCCAAAGGCAAAATGCTCTCAGCCTTCAGGCCTAGGATATGGTGGAGCAAGTTACAAAGACCCAAGTGAAAAAAAAAGAAACCAAATAGGCAAGAGAGCCTACTGCAAAATTAGTCCCTTTAGTGTAAAAACTTCCTGCAAAATTGCTTTAGAATTCCCTGCTTCACACAACCCTGACAGTTTGTAGCAAGAAGGGAAGGGGATTACACAAATCTGTAGGAAATGTACACAACCATCAGAATAAGTGACACCCCTCAAAGTGGAGGTACTTTTGAGAAGTATGACAGAGCACAACGTTTGTACCTGCACCATACTCTCTATACAGATTCCTGAACTTGAAGACCTGCTGTAGGAAGGAAGAAAATTATAATAATTAAAAAAAAAAAATCAACCAAAACCATAAATGAACCCAAACCAAAAAGTTCATTATACAAGTCCATTAAATTACAGAAACATGTAATAAGCCAAGATAAAGTGCTACAAAATGATTAGTAGTTTTTAAAAGAAGTCCACAGCGCTCTTCTTGCTTTATTTAATACTGGTGTTAACAGGAGTCAGTTCAATTGCCCCGGCTGAACTGCAATTCACAATGTCATCATACTGGGGGGGCGGATCCAAGTGCTGCTCAGCCTCGCTCCTCACACTGATTTCACCAGTGGCTTCCTCATACGAAGGAGGAGGGTCGCAGTTCGACAGCCGGGTGGATATCGAGTCTGACCGCCCGTCCGCAAAGCTCAGGCCTCCTGGAGAAAGGCCACTGACTTCATACATTTCCTCCTGTGGGGAATGAACAAGGCTGAGGGGCTGCGGGAGGGCCCCTCTGCTGTCAGCCGCAGCACCGTCGCCCGGCACGTCGTGGCCTCCCCGACGCAGGTACACCGACTGCCGACGCATTTTCTTTTTAAACAGGCACCTCCATATGACAAAGATGACAATGAGGATAACAAAAAGGCCAATGATTAATGGAAATGCAAGGTAAAATGAATACCAGGTATGTCCTGTGTTACTTTCTCCTTGAAGTCCATTTTTGTAGACTTTCCAGAACTCCTTCTAGAAGAGCAAGAGAGGATAAGTCAGAAACTAAAAGACAATTAAAACACACGTTAATCAACTTGCTTGAAATGAATAAGGAGAAAAAAAGAAAAAAAAAAAGTATTCATGATCAGAACGAGAACCAGTACAGATAAGCATACAAAAGAAATTCCCAAGTTTCTTTGTGATACAGTTACTGATACAGAGGGTTTTTTTCCCCTTTAAGTCAACTTCTCACTGCCTGAGACATTTCTGTATCAGCACTTAATGTCTTCAAATCTGCAGCAGAACAGGAATAGGTAAAAAATATAATCAGCATGCACCTCAACTGTGGAACCAAAATTATATATTTCTTTTTTAATTTAATTATAATAGTACAGTAATATGATTTGCCAGGGGATGTTTTAGAATAGTTGAACATTTTGGCTAAGAATAACTGGGTTGTGATCTCATAATTCAGATTTCCTCACTCTCCAAAAAAGCAATAACTGTCAGCTTACTTTGAGTTGTTTCAATTTCCTGTTTATAGTTAAAAATAGCTTTGTTAATATGAGAATATCACACACGCAGAGCTTCATACATTGCATAAAATTGGGAACTCGGCTATAGATAAATGGAATGAAGTGAAAATATCAACAAGGCAAAACAAAAAGATGAAAGGGAACATTAGTACTTGAAAACACTTTTGGCTATATTACTAATGTGCATTGACACAAAGAATTGCACAAAGAATCATGTCACCATCCAACTCTCCCTGCAGTGAATGTTATGTCAAACTAGTTCAAAGAAAAGCTTATCCTATCTCAAAAAGTAGTCATCCTCACCTGCAACAAAAGATCCCTCTTACCAAGATGGATTTTCACTAGTTTATAGGAATGCGTGATTCAAAACAAACAAAACCCAAAAAACCTATTCCAGAAATACTGAACTTGAACTAAAGTGTAGCGATCTGCCTCTTCATATTCATGCCGGCATCTATTTTACATGACACCACATATCTCACATGCAAAAATATATAAAGGACTCGCTAAGAAAACTAATAGAGTCATTACTCAGTTATTAGCAAGTGTTTTGGTTCAGGTTGTGGACCAACTGGTTTTACGCACAAGCAAATTTTATCCCATCAAATCCCATCAAATTTTACCAGTTCAGGACTGCTGCCACATGAATGAACCCCATTAAATAGGTACCTCTGACACACTGATCTCTGAGACAGCTTCAGCGCAGAAGCAGCTTTGCCCTTCTAGCCTGGAGGCTGAGCCTGCCCCGTGCTAAACCTGAGCCAGGACACGAGGTGCGAAACACACACTCACGGTGTTTTGGGTCCAAAATGTACAAAGCTAAGAGCTTGTACACGAACTTGCCATTTCATGTACGAGCAGAGCAGTCCCCTGAGAACTCACACAGCTAGGACAAAGGTCTAATTAGTTGTGTCAAATTACCAGCTATTGTGAGAGTCCTTTTCATTTATCAGCTCAATTCTTTATGTAACTAAACTCAGTTTTTTACTTTTTTAACAGTTTATTTCTTTAATTTCTACAGTAATCTGGATTCAACCATGTTTCCTAAATTTACAAGCAAGTCTACATTGCACCTCTTTTATTAAAAGTGAGGTCCGCATCATGGAAATTAAGCCAGGAAGGATGGATTCCAAAGTCACACTCATCTCCCCAGTGGCTTCTCTCTCAACCTAAGGGATCACGTATCCAAGGTCATGCAAGAGGGACATTTGCTGTATGGCGTGGGGAGGGGGTGTCCTACATGACAGTGGCTGGCTGCAGGACCAAGTAACTGTTAGCAGACACACTGTGCTTTGGAGCAGCTGCTTTTGAGCATTGACAGGCACCTGCCTCTTAACATTTCCCTTTCACGTGAGATGCTGTTAATCATGCCCAAGGTAGCAAACTGCATTTCAGGCTGCCTTGTGTAGGCACAGGCAACCATTGGGAAAGAGATAAAAGCAGGGGGACAAAGTCTAATGAGAGCACCATGTTGAATACAGAAGACTTAACAGGTGCGAATAGACAAAGTAAAAGCAAATAAAAAAAAAAGTAGTTGTAAGTTAAAAACTGTACACACTTTTTTTCTTGTAGTGTCACTCAAAAAGAAAATCAAGTTTTGCTTAATCAGATTCAGCTGTGATGCGACTGTTAGCAACTCCAGCACAAATGACAGCAGAAAGTTGCAACAGATGGAAATAATTCTGAAACTACAGGAAGGAGGGAAGCAGACCATACCCTTAAAAGGTTGAAAAGAGAGAGAAGTTAGGTCTGTTTTGACATCAATTCCCAGAATATACTTCAAATACTATGCTATTTGTCATCCCCCAAGGCTTTTACAAATACCTCTCAAAGTACTGAAGGGTACATTTCAAGCCAGAGGAATGCTTTATCAAGTTATGCAAAGGTTGGCCATAGCTTCAGTACCATTCAATATTTTCAATAATGATGGGAAGAAAAAGTTTGCTTACTATATTTGGAGTTGACACCAAGCTGAGTGGAGGGCATCAGAATTCAAAACAAAGAAATCTGAGGAGTTGTTGGCAAGAAAGAGAAATAACTCCATTTCTCTTCATTGAAGCTTCTTAGGCAAGAATGAGTCATTGACCCAGGATGCAGAGCAACTGCATGTAACAACTGAACAGAAACCAACATTGCTATTTCTCCCACACCATGAAAAATTCTGAATTATAAGCACTACTACTGTCCATTAGACACGTAGAAGACTCAAAGACTCTCAACACTGTTCAGAAAAAAAAACTGAATTATGTTTGGAAGCAGGTTTTTGTTTTTACTATCCAACCAACCACCAAGAGAAACAGGATCAAAGCTTTCCTTTGACAGCTACTGCCTCCGTGACCCTGCAGAGCACCTCATCCTCGGCACTACTCCTGGAGGGGAAAACCCACATCGATAGCTCTCCTCAGCTCACTGAAAAGCAGAGAGGCTTCTGCACACCTGATAGGATGCCTGCAAAACCACGTGAGCTACTTTTTGCATGCATGGGTGGGGAGGAAAAGGCCGCGAGGTGGGCAGCAGTGTTTTAGTATTGTTACTCCGTTCATTGTTACTGAATCCCAGCTCAACTGCGCCAATTTTAAATGGACAAACTAACATTTTTTTTTGAAGATCCCTAGGCAGCTAGGAAGATCTTTCATTGCCTATTTCTTTTCCATCTAGTTTGAAAAGTAGATCTTTAGCTGGAATAAATAACAAATGTATTCTTAATTAAAAAAAGAATGAAGAAAAAAGGTTTATTAGAATTATTATTGCTATTGTTTTCAACTGGAACCAAGCTTTCCACTTCACTGTCCTGCTGCCTCAGCAGCACCACAGGAGTAAAATACAGTTCTTGTTTCTGTGGACAAATTTGTCAAGATTTCCTGAAAGCCAGCTGATACACTGGGCAGGGATGTATCATTTTAGGGGCTCCACAGAAAGGTACTTTTGTTGAAAACGAAGAAATACAGTTTTTCCCTTGCTAATGTATTATGTGTTGGAGGCAGTACAGGAAATAGTAACCTCACACCAGAGAGTAAGTTGCGGTCGGTATTTTAATAACATCTCTCCATTTTACTGTCTGCTTAGCTTTATCTGCTAGAGCAAATGCCTCTGCAGCTTCTTGGGAAAGCTGAACCACCTGTGTTTCTTCTTCTCACTCTGCCACATGGCAAAGTGGCAGCCACGCAGGTTTGCTGAACACCAGGCAGCTAGTTCAGAGGGTGGCAGAATCTGTGCATGTGCGAGGAGGGTGTCAATGGTGTGAGTGGTCAGGTGCATAAACACCTTAAGGTAGGAGTTTAAACTGCTCTAAGGATCAAAGTATATAATTAGTGTCTACTTTCATTTACAAGCAAGGGAAAACAAATACCAAAACCTCCCTCAAAAACGCCCTCAAAATTGTAGTACTTCAGGATTAAATCTACCTTACAAAGACACCTGTACGAGGTGAAAGTAATATTAATATACTTGTTTAGTCCAATTATAAAAACCTTCTCGGTTTAAATTTTCCTCTTCAAAAAGAAAAACAAGAAGCACTAAAGTACCAAACACAAAGTTTCCAGCCTGCATTTTTGTAAGCCAAATAGCAAAGAGAACCACAAAGACTGTTAGTTCCAGACAGAATTCACAGGAACCACAAAAAGCTACTACTTAAGTTCAAGTTACTCAAGCTCATCTTCCAAGCAGCCTCCCCTCTACTGGGCCAGCACACAACTATGCTACATTGCAAAGGAAAGACACACCATGACCCACCTGGTCAAAGTCAAATAATGCCCATAACCTAGTAAAAAACATGGAGAACTCTCATGATTTGCACAGTCTTACAAATGGCTATGACAAAATGGAGGGGAAGAGGGAAGAAAAAAAAAAGCAGAAAACCCAGAAAGGAGTTACAGAATTAAAACAGAAAGTTAAAGAGTAATTTAAAAGTTGGAAATCTTACATCAAATACCCCTTCTGTAGTTGCCTATCTCCTAATCCAATCACAAAGAGGACTTTCTACTTCATAAAATTATTAACTTGTGATTTATGAAGACACTCCAGTAATCATTTACCCCAAAGCACTGCTTAGCTGGGAATACAAGGCATGTATGACCTTAAAAGGCTGCAAAACAAAGTTAAGGAGGCCACAGAATGAGATAATTGCAGTGGAAAACACACAGAAAATATCTAATGTATATTCTCGCCAAGAAGCGCTTTTCTGCACATTTCTTATTGCTTATGCCACAGCAGTTTGAAACAGAAGCGAAACAAGACCCCAAACAAAATGAAGGACATTACACCTGAAAGGACAGTTATGGCCAATTTGCCCATCAGAACTTTTCCAGTGCATTCCTAATACTTCACTATCACTGTCTATTCAGAATACAGTCTGCACTTAGCCAACTACATCCGCACACCGTACCCAATACGTGATGCACACAAAAAGTTAAGCTGATGGGAGTGACACCATGCTGAGACTGCGAGTGGAGGTTTTGCTACATTCTGGCAACCTCAAACAGCTCCTGGACAATGTTCTCACTTGTTTTAAGGGCAGACTAACATCAAGCCAGTTAGAGGAGTGCTTGATATTCAGCAGGTAGAGGGTACACACAAAGCAGTAACAGCAAGTGAGTGCATGGGCTGCTCTCATCTAGTCTGTCCCGAGTTTCACGTGGCAGGTGTCTCTTTGCCAGATGAACATCCGGCACTCACAACTAGATACATGCTGATGCTAAAAAAGCTTTATTTAATCACTTCTAGAAAGGCTCCACTGTAGACCAATGAAGATGATTAAGGGACTGCAGCATCTATCATATGAGGAAAGACTAAGCAAGTGGGGCCAGTTTATCCTGGAGAAGTTCAAGAGGGGATCTGATCAATATATACAAATACCTGAGGGGAGAATGTAAAGAGAATTGGGGCAAACTCTTCTCAGTGGTGGCCAGTGACAGGACAAGAGGTAATGGGTATAAATTAAAACACAGAAAATCCCATCTCCATGTGAGGAAGAGCTTCTTTACTGTGAGGGTGACAGAGCCCTGGAACAGGCTGCCCAGAGAGGTTGTGGAGTCTCCTTCTCTGGAGATCTTCCAAACCCGCCTGGACGCCACCCTGTGCCACGTGCTCCGGGTGTCCCTGCTGGAGCAGGGGGGTTGGACTAGATGATCTCTAGAGGTCCCTTCCAACCTTAACCATTCTGGGATTCTGTGAACAAAACCTTTCACAACTGGTCAGTGATCACACACAATGCTACCATTTCTGCAGACTACAGATATTACATATGAACAGCTTTACATGTCAGCCCCAAGGTCCATGGAGGCCACTCTTCCCTCTGATGATCAAGGGTTGCAAAAGGAGAGTACAAACACAAGCAGATAGCAGTACAGTTTTCAAGTATTTCAAGAATTTCATTAGCTAAAATTGGCCCCTTCACTCAAAAACCCTAGACTGATTTATCTTCCATTCATTTATATCATGCTCAACCTTACCAGCTCCTAGCATCCAAGACATCCTGTGGCAAGGCAGCCCGTATGTCCTAGCTGCTGTCAGAAGAAGGGCTTCTGTTTGTGTTGAACATGCACCTTCTGCTTTCCTATCAGAAGGATGGCAAGAAAGTGCCATCATGATATCTGCCTAGCCTCTTCATGCTCCTCCCAGACATTGGTCACATCTTCCACGATTTAATTCTTTTCAAATCTAATTGTTGTTTATATAAAGTCTTTTCATATCTTTGATCATTTGTCACCCTTTTCTGAGTCTTATTTAGCTTCTACATTGCTTTCTAAGAACTAGAGAGACCAGAGCTGTATACTTGCACATCCTCAATGCAGCGGCACAATGGCGTAACTATGTTATCCACTCAGTCCCTATTCCTTTTTAGGATTCTTAGCACTGTTCATTTTCCCCCTCTTTTTTTGAATGCTGAGCATTAATTTAAACAATTTTCACATATTCTCTGTAAACTCAGATCTTGCTCCTAGAGAATCATTATAGCCGGAAAAGGCTCAGGATCGAGTCCAACTATAAGGCCTTCAACACCAGGCCTGCTAAATCATGTCCCTACATGCCTCACCTACATGTTTCGTGAACACTGCCAGGGACAGTGACTTTGCCACTTCCCTGGACGGCCTGTTCCAGTGCTTGACTACTCCTTCCGTGGAGAAATTCTTCCTAATATCTAACCTTAACCCACCCTGGCGCAACTTGAGGCCATTTCCTCTTCTCCTATTCATAGTTATTCTGGAGAAGAGATCGACCCGTGCCTCTCTACAGCCTCCTTTTAGGTAGTTGTAGAGTGTGATAAGGTCTCCCCTGAGTCTTCTCTTTTCCAGACTAAACAACTCCAGCTCCCTCAACTGCTCCTCGTAAGCTCCAGCCCCTTCGCCGGCTCTGTTGCTCTTCTTTGGATATGCTCCAGCACCTCCATATCCTTCTTGTAGTGAGCGGCCCAAAACTGAACACAGTATTCGAGATGCAGCCTCACCAGCACCGAGTACAGGGGGATGATCACTTCTCTAGTCCTGCTGGCTACACTGTTCCTGACCCAAGCCAGGCGGCCCTTGGCCTTCTTGGTCACCTGGGCACACTGCTGGTTCATGTTCAACCAACTCTTGCCCAACACAAAGATACAAAAAAGAAAGTGAATGGAGAGGCAATATATTTAGGTTATGCCTTTGCTAGTGGCTTGAATTTCTCATGCTACTTAAGCAAAAGCAATACTGTGTTAAAATTTAATGCAAGGTGTGTCATGGCATGTGCCAGCCTTCATTAGACAATGAGCTGTCATTAGGAATCACCACAGCAAGCCAAGGTTGAGAGGCAAAGCATGTGCGTGCATGCACTTTAAATGTCAGAATGCAGACGCCTTGAAAAGACATCACATGATCAACTGCCTTATTTTAATAAAAAGGAAAGTTCTCATTCCAAGCCTCTCACCTCCCTACGTACGACCTCCAACAAAAAGTTGCCACTTACTTAAATGCTGAATATACCTTTACCATAGACAACATTTTTGATGTACTCATTGAAAGGTGAAATAACATTATCTTTGTAAATTACAAGGAGGTCTACAATGTTCCCTCTGCTATCCTGCCCATTAACCCCTAGACCTGCAAGTACAATTTCTCTGTGCAGGAATACACAACGGATGGATGCTTTTTTTGAAAAGTTTTCTGGGTGACATTTTTAGTAGCAGTGTTTTTTTTTTTTTTTTTTTTTTTTTAAGATTTATCCCCAAATTCATCTCAGTTTCATCCATCCATCCGTTTCATTATTACACATTAAGATATATATATTTTGAGTGCATTGCATTAAATACGTCAGACAGCACAACCAAATGCCTGTGTGCCATTTTTATTTATTGGGAGGCAACTTAAGTCATATTGGGTGTGATCTGCAGACACTGCTACAGAAGCACTTGCCCACAAGGCTCTTCGAAGGGCTTCAAACAACGTCTTAAATGTCTAAATCTGGCATATTGAAGATTTCTGCATATAGACTTGCACAACAATTCTGTGTGGCTGGGATCTGCTTTAGCAGAGAACTCCACTGAGGTTAATAAATTACTGCCCTTGCATAACATATGACAACATCGAAATTCTTATTCTTGCACTGTTTTAAATCAGTGCTGCTTGTCAAGACTGTCTGGGGGCCTGCAGATGTTAACTTCAAGTAAGTCACTTTTCTTTCTGCAGATTTTTGACTATTAATAGCCTGAGCACCAAACATTTTGTCTAACTACACAAGCACATAGGATTCAATGGCATATTTAGAAAGGAATGCTTTGTGTATTTCACACATTTCATGTGAGTATATTCTGTAAACATGCTGCTCCCTAAGCAATGGAATAAACCAAGATTTGTGCCCTTTGCTTCTAAATCTTCTCCATTAAAAGCCCCAATCACATAATTTCTTTTCTAGGTCAGAGCTAAGTGTGTGATGATAGAAAAACCAGCACAAATGTCTAGTTGGTACAGAATGGATATTGACAAAATTTTGTCCATTCTTCCCGAAGCAGAGGTATTATTTTAGGTTCTTTTTCTTCCCATCTGTCATTTTTCACAGAATTTGTAACAGCTTCATTACCTCTGGGATTTCTGCCCCCTTTGAAATCTGGATTAATTGGCTGAAGGTTTGAAAACTCTGCAGTCTCTCCTTCTCCATGTAAACCTCATTTGCTTAAAGGCGCAGGCCAAAAAGAAAAACAAATGTAGTATAAAGTTGTGAAAGCGCATGAGCACCTAACACAGCTCAGCTAGGTGTACTGGTTTAGTGTTAATGCACACATGTACAGCAAAACATACCGTCTTTTCCTCATTTTCAAAAGCTTCTCTTGCTTCTTCATAGGTACAGATTTCTTCTCGGCATTCATGCTCTATATCACCTTGCTTTAATTCTTCCAAAAATCTGTTGGCTCTTGGGTATCTTTTTAACACAGAATTGGCCTTGTCCTCTGTTAGGAACACTAAGTAAGAGAGAAGATAACAAAAGTCACTTATAAAAAATATCTGTAACTTCATGGTAATATTGCTCAAAGAACAGGTGCTTTTGGAGGCGGAAGAAGAAAAAAAAAAAGAAAAAAAGGAGCGCCTTGAAAATGTTAGCACAATAGAAGAACTCTTTTTTTTTTTCCCTCCTTTTTCTCCTACTAATCACAGAAAATCTAGGCAGGAATATATATGACAGACCGAGTTCCCCGTTTCTGTATTAGAAAGCATTAAATGCCATGTTAAAATTTTTATTTCAGGATTTAAAACCAGTGCCGAAGGAGGGTACTCAGACACACACTCAAGTGATTTCTTAAACTACAGGTGACAGAATATGAGATATATTTGCTTGAGAACACTCCAGAAAAAATACTGGCAACTGCCCTATAACATCTGTGTGCTCAAAAGTTTTTGAAGATATAAATATTTCTAAATATTATCCAGCCACTAAAGTCATACACGAAAAGAGTTGCATTTATTGAAGTTTAAGCCTAACTCATATGTATATTTGCCTAAGCAATTCTGAAGCTGGTTTTCTACTTTCATTTCAGAAATGTTGCTGAAAGAGTAGCATTTTCAGGGAGCAGAAAAGAGAAAGGAGAACTTAATTCCATCTTAGTCAATCATATGCATAAAACCTATCTTGATACAGCCTTGCCTTACAATTCCAACAACTTATTCCTCAGGAACCAAAACAGTGAATCACATATACTCAGTGAGTCAAAAATATACTTAAAAAAGGAAAGAGAAAAGTGTATTTGCTTTCCTTAGTAGCCTATCTGGGGCAATGTTTCTGTTCAAAGCAAGCTGTGAGTTATCTCATATTTTGACCTTCCACCTTTTCCACCTTCCATCATAAAACTGGAAGACTCCAAAATCTGGAGGACAAAATAGCTTCCAAATTATCTGTAGTGTATGATACAGAAATTCTTCAGCTATTTCAGACCAGGAAGCAAGAAAAGCACACGTGTGAAATGTGTTCATTTGTGTTCATTTGAAATGACTTACCTACGATTTTAGATTTTTAAAGTTTGCTCTTTTCTTTCTTAAGAAAATGTATTTTAAGCATTAAAGAAAAAAGGCTGCAAGTTTATAAAGATTAGCACTATATTCATTTGTTTTCTTACAGGTTAACCATGGTGACTTTCCCAGCAAGGAGGTTACTATCATAATGAGTCTGATCTACTGATCTATTCTACATTAATTTCTGTTTATTCAATATCATGTGCTTACTTTATAAATCATTAAACTTTGTCATCTTCCTTTTACAAAAGATTAAGCACTTAAAGATTAAACTCAGTGATACCAATCAGTCACTCTTATGCTTTCAGTTGAATACAGGATGTGGGTACAAAGCTGTGTGCAAGCCAGGTACTTACAAAACAACCTGCTACACACCAAACAGACCACTTTTACACATGTAATTCCTAGAGGCATATACACACACACACACACACACCACACTACTAGTCACAACCGTACAGTTGCAATTTTGGTCTTCGATAGCACTGCAAGTGAACACACAGGCATTTTTCACTGTGCAAGTTCACTGACTAAATGAATATAAAGTAATGTTCAAAAATCTCTTCCAAAATGCCCAAGTGATCGTCTAAATGTGATATAATCAAGGATTTGTTCATGTCAGGAAGTCTGTACACAGCCAGGCACAGGGATGAACCTCCAGTGCTCAGCCTGCTTCTCAGCTGCTCCTGTGTGCATTCCTGAAGCAGAAAAGGCCAGACACCGTTAGGGGTGTCTGCACGCAAATCACTGAAGAACGGATAATGTGCTTTAAATGAAAAATTTCCCTTCCTTCAGCAGACGAGACCTAGGGAATATCATTGCACAGGCAGAACAAATTTCTGAAAAAAAAAAAAAAAATGGCGATGAGAATAACTAATAAAATTTTGGATTGTATGTGGAGGGAAGAAGGACTGAAAACACAAGTGGCCAAAAATACAATGATTTAAAACTATCAGCTCTCAGAAGCAATACACAAGTCTTTGTTTCTACATTGCAGTTCACCAAAGAAGCAAGCTTCAGAATGAAGGTTTAAAAGCTGGAATGTCATGCAATATTGTGTTGACTACGCATTAGGATGAGTTTCTAGGTTACACTTCAGCATTCCAAGAAGAGCAAAGCATACATCTCTGCCTCAGAAGAGGCTGATGAGCAGTAAAACATAAAAAAGGATACAATATTCATGAATGGCCAATCTATGACTTTTTATTTTTTATTTTTAAATAACAGTACTTTGCAGCCCATGTTCAGAAAGGGCCTCAAGTCTCTGAAGCTACTGTCTCTGAACCCACACATCAGAGACAAAAAGGTCCAATGACGAGAATAAGAAGCATATTATATTCATTCTGATGGGATCTGAGAAATCTCGTGATTAGTTCAGATCAGGAACTGCTTTTGATCTACAAGATTAAAAAAAAAAAAAAAAAAAAAACAACTGCTAGTAAGTTTGTTTTGATTTGGTATTTTCAATGCTTCACAGACTCCCAGTGGCTTGAAATCCTTACTCAGAAATCAATACAAATGTTGCAGAGAAGCACAAAAAAACAGATTACACACTTATCAAAGCAATCTGGATGGAGGCACTAACCAAAAGATATTGATTTCATGAGAATCAGTCATTGCCTGATAAATCACCTAAAAAGAGATAGTGGAACCACAGTTGCAGAAGCCACCATCTTCTTAGTATTCCATGGCCACCATAATGTAGGGACTCACTGTAACTGCACAGAAGCAGGTTAAAAAACCTCTCTGCTTCAAATGCCCATCTAGCCAGACTACAGCATGGCCAAATTCAGTCTAGCTGTTACTATGGGAGGTTAAGATGATTTGGGAAAAAACGCACATGGCAAGATTCAAGTGTGGAACCAGGTTGAAACCTCATTACTAACTTTGTTGAAATAACTAACACAGACAGGATAAGAAAAAAATCAGAGTTACTTTTTTTGGTGTTATCTAAGACAGTCACAAAATATAAATAACTTAAAATCCTTTCATTTGCCCACCGCCCTGCCCTTGTTTTTGGTAGAATATTATGTAAATGTACAACTACCAAATCTAATGCACTGGAGCTCACATTTATTTCTTCAAACATGTTTGCCCTCAGTGCTCCCTGTGTGCCAAGCAACGCTTGGCATTTAGAGTTTTTATGCATCAGAAAGTTACAAAAATACTATTATGAAGTCTTAGTTATGAATTACTGTTATTAAAGGGCATAACACAGCTCAATTTATTACACATTCCCAGGGAAATTTGTGTGCAATCGTAACAGCAATTAGAAACTCAATATGAAACAACCAAAAATGCTGCTAAAGTGATGTATTTGTAAATATGAAAATGTGGAGCATACGTTTTGTTTAATACCCCACCAACTCACCACCATTCATTAAGTTTTATAAAAGCCTAACAGCGCACGTAGTACTGAGCCTATCTTCCTCTGGGAGTTGCATGGTTAAATGCATGTCTGCCTGATGTATCCTATACTTAATAAGAGACATATATGTACTTATGCATAATCCTGTAGTTACAACTGTTACTTGTATGGCTTCTCGAGCCTGCAAGATCCTCATCATCAAACTCGTGCAAAGCAGTAGCACTAAGCATATTTATGCAGGCGCACAGGCACCAAGGCAGAGTCCTCACAAGGAGTGTGAGGAAATTGATATAATGAAATTGAGTATAAATTATTTTCCAGATGATTCCATCAGACTTATTTTTAGCAAAAAGCAGTTTCTTAATGCATTTGGTGCACCATGGAAGTTACCATTTGAAATTGCAGACAGAACCTACAACAAAACTTTTAAGAGAAAGGAAATTGCAGTTCTTGATAAGCTCTGGAGATTTGTTCTGATCTCTTATGAGAGATGAGGCTCAGACCTACTCCTAAGTCTCCCAGCATTCTTTTAATGCTTAGGTGGAGGAAGACCAGAGAAAGGAAGAAGTGGGGATTTGCATCAAAGATGCCCCAAAACACAGACAAGAATCCATACTCCATAACAAAAAAATACTACTAAAGCACACTTCTTTACCCAGTATTCCCACTGCTCCAGACCCCAGATACAAGCAATACCACCAAATAACTCGAGCAGATGCTTTTTCTCCCCTTAACATCTTCAAAAGTTTTAGGCCATGACAAAGTCCATAAAAGTGAATAAATATATTTGAGCCCTCCTAACTCATGCTGTCACAGGCAAGGAAAATAGGCTTTAGTGACAGAAGGAGCAGGAAGAAGGGGTAGCTCAGAAAAGTCTCTTGATAATCAGCAGTGTTGCATAGCAAAAAAAAACAAGGCACTTTGGGCACCAAAGTTCCCTGTAAAAGCTCTGATGAGAACATTAGCAGCCTCTCCTTCCCTGCTTCCTTATCAAGTAGTCCAAATATTAGAAATGAACATTTCACTTTAAATTAGTTACTGGTATGTTTGAACCTTTCTACAGATTACCTTAATTAAACTATTTAGCTTGCATAGGGGAGAAAAGAATAAAGTCTTCTAAGCATGTAGATTTAAAAACATAAAAGTGATTTGTGCTCCGAGATCCTGGAGTTACTTGGGAAAGCTTAGGATCAGCCAAACTAAAATACGCAAGGCTGCCAATTCACTCCTACATCCTCTGTTCTGGAGCCAGTTTCAAAGGTCCATGAATAAAATTTATGGAGTTTAATATTATAGCCCACGTATAGTGTCTATGTCAGAACAACAGTAGAATTCCGACTCAGTTTCATGTGAGTGAAAATCTATGCCTATGTAGCAACAAAAAACACTTCAATAGCAGAGGATATTTTTTGCATGAACTGACAAGGATTTTAGGGGGAGGTTTTCCTACAGGTGTTAATACTGGCTTTCATGGAGAATGACGTATGAACATTCATTTATCACTAAAAAAAAAAAACTTACCACTGTCCATGATGATTATTGTCAAGGCAGGGAGTTTGCAAGTATCAAGTCTGTTAATAAAAAAAAAGAAAAGGTTTTGTTGAGTTTGTGAATTAGAATTAATAGGGAAAAGTTTATCTTGAATCCCAATAATATTCTATAAATGCTGGAAGGCTCTGTTGTCAAAATTAACCCTTCTTTTCAAATGCACCACTTACTGCATGCAAACCAATGTCAATGGAATAGAAAGAATACTTGGCAGACAATAATTCTTGTGAAATGATGAAAGCTTTATGTCTTTTTTTTAAAGCTTTCCATTTTTAGATCATGCAAAATTATTGACATGAAAGTGTACATATAATTCTCAATTAATCTGCAACCAACCTAGCCTAACATGAAGGGTATTATACTCTTCACTGTAATTATTTATACTTTAACCAAGATACCCGTCAGAGAGTACCAAGTTCACAAATTACTTCAGCGATGGATGAGGTTTTCACAACCAGAATAAACACATGCAAATTCATTCAGAGTCTGTAGTGATTAAAACAGGGTGCCAAAGGAATTTTCAAAACATGTGAGCATCACAGCCTACAAGAGTCTCCACGTATTTTATACCTCATCTTGGAAGGATGAACGGAGAAGAGATGCTCTCAGGCAAGAAAAGACCTCACTGCACTACCCAGGCAGAAAGCCAACAAGAACCACACCTGAAGATAGCCGTATTTGTGGGGAGGGAAAGGCTATCAAGGGCTAGAGGCAAGGGTAGAGATTAGATTGTTGACGGCCTGTTTCCTGAAGCCTTCACTAGTACAAGGGAAAAAAGCTTAAAAAAAAAAAAAACTTTCCAAGGAGCAGAAAGGTACAGCTCTTTCACCAGGCAGATCATCATGCAAGGTTAAAAGATTTTTTTATTAATAAATTACCAATTCCTAAACATTAACATTAACTTACTTCAGAGATCTGGCTATATATCAACATATGATGCCATACTAATGTTTTCATTCTGGAAATGAATGTTTTCATTCAAGACTGATTACTATATTCAATGTAGACATAATTCCAATATACTAGAAAAAAGTCCACAAAAAATATGTTAATTTTAACAGAGAACATGTAGTTACTGCAGTAAAAGTATAGAATACAACTGCATTCAGTTATTCCGGAGGGAAAGTATTCTAAGAGTCTCCTTCTCTGGAGATCTTCAAGACCCGCTTGGATGCCACCCTGTGCCACGTGCTCTAAGTGACCCTGTGTGTGCAGGGGGGTTGGACTAGATGACCTCTAGAGGTCATCCAACCTTAAGCATTCTATGATTCTATAAGATACCTTTACAAGAGGATAACTACATTAACCATAGAGCTCATATTATCATTACTGTTTTTAATAAGGAAAGAATTAGGGTTGCTAATCAAAATACATGTATTGTCATAAAAACCTATAAGAAGCCCAGGCCTAAGTTTCCTTATTCGTACTGACTGAGAAATTTGTATTGTACTACAGGCCTAGTGTATTTTTAGAGTGCTTTAAAATGAGGAGGTTTGGTTTGTTTGTTTTTAAACAACATGGAAACCTTGCAGAAAGAAATCTGACATTTGTCATTGCTGCGGCTTAACCAAGGATGCCTGTTGATCCTGGCATATAAGTTTTTGTTTAAAGCTTACCAAAAAGCAGTCTGAAAAAAATATTTATTATTATTTCAAAATAAATAAATAAAAAACCCCAAAAGCTTCAATATACATATCTAGAGAAAAAGAGAACCCTTTAAGACCCATTCCACACATTCATATGCATTTTTTTTTTCTTTTCCTTGAAGTTTATTCATGCTCATTCTACTGCACAATGCCAAACGACAGCATTTTATTTGCTTTCATGGTAAGAGTACTGTGCTGAGCAGGATTAGAAGTCAAACATAATCAACTGAAATGTGATTTTTTCTTTTCTAATACTCCAGTCCTATCGGTTCTGCCTCATATTGCGCAAGATGTTATTTCTGAAATGCACTGTTGTCATTCTACCATCCTGAGCAAGGAGCAGATGTTGGGCTCTTCCTCCTCACCCAACCCTGATAAAAACATCACGGCAGGAGAGGCACCTGAACCTTCATTCAATTAACTAGCAGTTTGTAAGGGGAGGTCTTGAGAACTCCTCCTTCTTCTCCTTGAGCAGACATATACACTACAAGACAACTAAAATAAGCTTGCTCTACCTTATGAGTCTTTTCTGAAGGAAAAGAAGAAATTGGTTATTTCTTCCCTCTCCCTCACCAATACCCTCCTGTACTTAGTGTATGATTCTCTACATCTATTTCAGCTTATTCTTGCAAGATGAGCACATACTTTTTTTTCTTTTAGAAAGGGCTAAGCGTGCACAAAAGCTAACTGGCCAGAGAGGACAATTTAGACATGTGCCTACTTGTCACGCAAGAGCAGACCGCAGGGCCTGTCAGAAACGCCACTGTAGTAAATGCAGACATCCATCCCTATGCATTACATAAAGACATCCCTGTCTAGTCATAAAATTATAGCATTAGGACTAAAAAAAAACGTTAGGTGGGTGAGTGGGCAAGTTCATGAAATCTGCCTAGAAAGCACCAGGGTAACCATTCTCTTCGCGAGCTTCTTGCCTCATTTATTCTCCCCCTCCCCTGGTTTCCAGCCTTTGCAATAGCCCCTTAGGGAAGACTCCCAGCACTGAATCATGTGGCCCATGAAAGCAACCCCACTCTCAGTTGAGTCACAGCAGCACACTGCAAGACATGCATCTTGCCAAGTGTCCCCTCTCAAAGGAGAACTTTTTTCTGTATTAAACCTCAGCTAATCTTTAGCACTTCATACTTATGACAAATAAGTTTGGTTTGGATTTCAATGCAATGTTTAAAACTATGCCTATTCCCATCCATGCTCATGGTGTCACAACCTGAGAGCTCTGCCTATGGGGAATGTAATGGCAGGGGTGGGGGGAAGCAATGTCACCCAACCCCTACTCCTGGCCTCTATCCAACTGTTTCTTCTCCCCAAATGTGAAGGAACTTAATTATATCTAAGCTTTATGCTCTTCCAGTCTTGGTTTAAGTTGACTATTGCTCAAAGGTCACTTGGAGGAAGGGATTAAAGAGTTAATTACATAAACCTGTTTTCTTTCATAAACCATCTAATAAAACTGAAGAGGGCTGACAACATGACAGAAACATCTTGACCTTTTACTGACCCATTTATTCCTCCACTCAACTATTCATTTCAACTTTCTAGCCTCCACGGTGTCAAGCAACTTTTTTTTTTTTCTCCTACATGAACATAAATGCCATACAGGTAGCATCTTACTAATAACACTGATACTTTCTGTTTTAGGAAACCCTCTCTCAGCTATTCTGGACATACGACCCTCAAAAGTATGTTACACACCATCCTAGATTTGTTTGTAGATACAAACAAGCACAGTGGACGGCACGGGCTGCAAAGGGAATGTGCCAAGGCCCCTGCTGCCCCGCACCAGCTCGGTGCTCACCCTGTGCTTCATTTTGCATGAAGCCAAGTTAGATTAGTGAAAGCAGTACTGAAGCAACACACCTTGTACATTTCTTTCCACAACTGTATTTCTCCCTCAATACTGAGGGAGCCCACACCTTGTATAAACTCTCTATAAGCACACAGCACAGGATACGTTTATACATGTGCTTCCCAAACTGTTCAGCACTGCTGTGCATCTCTCACAGGGATAGCAAGTGAGTTTCAGCTTTGTAAGTAGACTCCTGTTGGCTCAAGCTAATATTTATGCAAGGTTTTACTGCATTTACTAGAGTAACTGTATTCCACCGGTTCACAAATATACCTCTCTGGCTACATCTTTAATGGAAACTTCTCCACAGCGGGTACCATTAAAGGACAGAGGGCCAGGTAAAGGGTATGTCCAAACTACTCTTGCTCACTGATCATATGTATTCTAGAGACACAACCTAGAGAACAAAGACTATCCTTAAGGGAAAGGATGGCAAGAGGATGAAAAATAAGGATCATGTAAGGAGAAACAGCAATAGTGACTCTCACTTGATTTCTCACTTGTATTTAATGGGGACTTTGAACACTGTAATGCCAGCAGCCACCTGTCCCAACAGGGGAGGAACATGCACTCCAGTACCTTGGTAGGGCTGGGGAAACAGCTTGTGCCCTTCTGCAGTACGAACAGCTCCTACTTTCAATTTTGTGATGTGATGAATTAACGAGCCTCCTGGGATACTGTTTATAACTGCGTGTCACACAGAACTGTAAAAACAAAACACAAAAAAATCCCAACCCAGACCTTGAATTACAAAACCTTTAAAGTCTTCTGGAGCTTTTGGCACTGGTCACTAAAACATCGTTAGATATTCTGTCTAAAAATAAACACCCCTTTGCTAGTGCACCGACCCAAACTATATACAAGAAAATCATTAATTCAAAATGTATTATGTGCCTACCTAGACATCCCAGTCCCACCACATTTGTCTGGGAAAAAAAAATGTTACAGAAGAATGTAAGAACTACCTTTCTGTCAGGAAAAGTGCCTACAATAATTTACATTGATTCAAACACTGGATAAGTATTTACTTTTTTTTCCCCCCTCTAAAAGTGATGTCCCTGGTACAAGGATATAAAAGAAATCTGTATTTATTCAGTTTTGTTCATTTGCAACAGCAAGGTTAGCCATGGAATCAGGGTGAACATAAAGAGGCATAGCAGGAATATGCTTTGGAAACTATGATATCAGATAAGAATGCAGAAAATGTATCCCATATGAAATTACAAAGGGCAAGGATAAGAGTGATATAGAAAATCAGCAACAATAAATAATAATAATAAAAAAACACTTTGCTCTGTAGATGCTATCCAGTTATGGCATTATAACACATTATCATTAATTTTGATTACACGGGGACTTGGAACCAAAGATTGTATTGCTAAGAGAAACTTGTCCTTATCAGACTGCCATTATGTCTTAAAACTGATAAAATAGATTATCATTCTCAGAATAGGTACAACTCTCAAAGGCTGCTCTATTAAGGACAGAAGGCTCCTCACGACTGCAACCAGACAATTCAGTTGGCAGAAACGGCAGTGTTTTGCCTTAACATCACTACCCATTCTTTATTTACCTTTTTTCGTTATTTGAAAGCTGCGATAATCTTCTGCCTGATTATTCTCTGGTTACTCACTGGCTCAGTCAGTTCAAGGGGGAAGCTACAAGCTGACTACATCTCTTCTTGTCTAGCTTTGAAGGGAAGGGAAATGAACAAGCTCCCATGACACACAGTGTGGTGGGCAGGACATCTAGGTGTTCTCCCTTTGGCAAGGCAGCATTTCAGTTTGTTTTGAAAGCCATGGGAACCATCTGGGGCAGTTCTTGGGAAGAATAATTCAATGCTTATGAAACCATGAGTATTGAAAACATAATTACACAACTGGTCAGAAGACTGTCTACATAGCAGTCTATATAAACTGGCCTGCACACCTCAATTTTCTTTAAGCTACTATTAAAGAAAGTTGCTTTACACTGTAGACAATCACTATGATTTGGGGATTCAGATTATTTCTTAATTTGATAACCTGTTTGTGTGTTGACACAACAATAACCAATCCCTCTGCTTCTTTTTCAAGTTGTAATGGGGCACAATTAAATAAAGGTCTCAGAACATTTCAGTAGAACATGCTTTTTATCCCTATTTTAAGGGACCAAAACCAACAATGCTGTGTTATCTATCCATTCTGCTTCTTCAACACAACACTAGTTTTGAGGGTATGTTCTTGGAGCATATCTAGTTTACTTTCATCCAAAAGGAATTCAGTTCCAGTGCTTTAAAGTTACTTTGCATTGTGGGGACAACTGAGAGTTTTGCTTGCAAAGAGCACTTCTAATCTGAACTGAAATGCTACTGCAGATGAACCCAACGTGTTCTCTGTGACTATACTCACAGCAGTAAGAAGCAGTAAAGAAAAAAGCTCTAAACCATTCCTCAGCAAAGAATCAAAGGTTGTTATGTTATGGGACAATAGTAAATGTCTGGCAAAACTCCCCATGAAACTACAAAGTTACCCTGATAAACAAGTTGGTAAGAACTAAGATAACAACAGACTCTCCTTCAAGCAGAAACATGATTTCTGGGAAGCTAGTTTAGAGGAATCTCTTTCAAATCAGAAGCTGCTAGGAGCGTCATCTGGAAACACATCAGTAAAAAACATCCTCACTACTCATCTCCTCTTCTACCCCCCCACAAACATACAGCAAAACAGATTTTTGAAGCTGCTTACGGGCTTCTCTCTTATATGTTATTACTTTTGGAAATTAAACAGTGCTTTGGTTTTAAGAATTCTATCCAGTCAATCCGCCAAAACCTAAGTGAATTCAGCTGCACAGCTGTGCTGCAACACTTAAAACTAATTAAAAGGAAAAAAAAAAAAAACAGCACTCAAGACATAGGATACAATAGAGTTCAATGTAAGAGCTAGAATACAACATCAGAGAAAGGTAAGAGTGTGGGCTCAGAAAGACTTGAAGAAACAGACATCTGGAAACCAGAGGCTACCTATCAGAAATTAAAACCACTTTTTTTTTTTTTTTAACCTTTTCTCAAAATAAATATAACGAAAAAAAACCCCACCAACCCACAGAAGTGAAAATTTGTAAAAACAAGTAGCCAAGGAAATAAAATTACGATCTTTCAGCGTTACAGATGACTGAAGTTTTAAATAATATATTGATAAATTTAAATTCATATATTTAAATAATATATTGATAAATTCATAAAGTGGCAACTGCTTATTGAATAACTCATAGAATCCTCTTGTCTTCTTATTTTTTATTTAAAAGACGAAATAATCAATGTAACTGCTAGCTCTTTTCAAATAAAACTATTAACTAATCTCAGAATTGCTTGAGACATTGCTTTCTTTATAAATTGTTTTCACTCACAACCTCTACAATTTAGAAGAAGCTTTGAACGTGCACTTATTTTCTTATTTCCCTCTATTTTGTTCTCCTTTTCTCATACAAGGGTAACGTTTGTACTCATTTTGTAAATTAATTAAGAACAAACCAACCCTCGTTTTGAAGTTCAGACCACCTACTGCTGCCTTAGACAATGAACTGGCTCAAAGAGGGCTACATGTGAAGAACTGGAATGCATCAGGATTAAAAATTACATGCTGCTTCTTTTTAAGAAAAAAAAATCCTTTATGCTCAAATAATCTCTCTATAACAAACCCCCCAGTTTAGGGAAGGTAGACATTTCAGTTAACCTAATATTAAACACTCACAGCCCATAAGCATAGTTTGGCTTCTTGGCTGTACACTTGTGACCATGATAGAAGAGGTAGATGCATGACAACTACTCATTGTGTTCTCACAGTACGAGAAACAAGAGGGCATCCAACAACAAAAGCCGACAGATTTAAAGAAGTCCAAAGACCGGAATTTTCACACAGAGCATAACTGAACTATGGAACTTGATGCAGCAAGATGCTTTAGAGGAGAAAGTATAAATGGGTTTAACAGAGAAAAGACATTATTAACAGAGGAGAGATTCATTAGTTACTGTAATACACAATTGCCTGGATAATATGCTCTGGCCCAGGAAATTTCTGATCAACTGATAACCCAGGGATGTAAGAGAGAAAGGGCCCTTCTGTCTAAGCTCTGTTTCTAGCTTCACCCCACAGCACCTCCTGCCAGCCACTGGCACAACACGAGGCCAGGCTGACCTCCTGGCTGATCCACTATAGCAGTTCTTGCCTATGTTTGTCAGAATGCTGAAAAGTCTAATCATATCGCTCTTGATGATCTCTAAATCAGTAACACCTAGTTTGTGATCTTCTGCAGTTCATGAAGAGACATAATTTCCCAAGCATTTCAACCATATATATCTAGACAAGAGACAGTGATCTTCACACTCTAATATTACATGGTTTTCCAAAGAGATATGTAGGACTGCATACACAAAAAAGGCACTGAATATACATTGTATTGATTACTACCTGGTTATGAAGGGAAGGAATCGGTCTGGTGTCCAGCATGGAATAAACTAGTCTCGGTTCATCTCCAAAATTGTTTATGACTAGATTAGGACCACTGAAGTAAACAGTAGTATAGTAGTACATAATATATAGCATGATGATAGATGGCAAGTGTTTCTTTAATGGATTCTACTCACTATCTCCCTTATTTATCAGGTTCTGGAACATTTGACCCCCAATTTGCTCCACAGGGGAAAAAAAAAAAAAAAAGGAAAAAAGATCAGGATTAGAAAAAAAAAAAAAAAAAAAAAGGTTATAATGGTTCTGAGTATTCAAAGCATTTAGGGGTCAGGGGAGAAAATAGAATGGAGCACTACTCTTATTTCCTATTATACACGTCCAAGCAAGACAAAGTTCTTTCTCTTTCCTTTTTTAATTCAAACTGAAATCAAATTTTTAAGGCCAAAATAAAGCTATTAGCACTGAAGGACACAGAGCATTGTAAAGAGCAAAGCAAAGATCTGGCCTGTTCTCACTTGATATTTGATCGGCACTGCCTTCCCTGAAGGTGCAAAGGTAAGCTAGATTTTGTTTGGGGTATCAGAAGCAGAGAGAAGGATGAAGAAACGGCACCTGAGCAGAGTCCATTCACAACAATATCACATCAGTAATACAAACCAGCAGCAAAAATTAGTATTCTACTGTATCAGTCTCTATCCACTGTTAAGTGTTCAAGCTTTCTGACAAGCCCCCTTTCACCTTCTCCCCTCCAAAATCCAAACTCAAGACCTGGCAATCATGCGTATTCAAAAGAGACTGTCATCAATGTACTCAACGTTTTTTTCCTGAAATTGTTACAAGCCTAAAGGCTGAGGAGTACTAGCTATTTTTTATTAGTTTCCCTCCAAATTACCAGCACTTTGAAGTAGATACATTTCTTAAGATCAGGAAGATTCTACATGCCAGAATGCTCATTTTTGTGGCAAAAGAATCCTTGGGAATTTGATGTTAACTGCTCTGTATTGCATATGACAAAACCTATGCTTTGTAATTTTTATTTTTCTTTTTTTTGTGATGAGAAAAAAAGAGAAGCAAAATAGTCAGCTCTGTACATCTTCCACTTGCTGCATTGGTAGACCAGTGTCTTTCCCCTCCCTCTTACTCCCACACAGGAAACAATAAAAAAGTAATTTCTTTCTGGAGTGTTACACTAACCTGGAGAATGTGCAAACAAAGCTTTCTCTTCCCAATATTTGTTTGCTGTCAGCACATTTTAATACAAGTTTCCACCTTGCCTGTTTTCCCCTGAAGCAAGGTACTTATGATAGCATTTCAAGGCACATTTTTAATGGAATTTTCCAGTCAGCCAAAATTAAATTGCACAGAAGTGGACAGATTAGTCATACAAAAGCCACACATATATATTTTATCTTATCCAATTATACAATAATTAGGGGAAGCAGATAATTAGGCAACTCTCTTTTGTAGATTTTTATAAAGTCTTCCATCACACTGGGGACCTGCATAGAGAGAGTACAGAAATGCCTGCAGTGCTAGAATCCACAAAACAAATGCACTTAACTCTTGAAAGACTGAACAGTCGTACAAAGAAGATAGCACTATTCTAGGTTTTTATCTCCTTTTCCCACAACACCCCCCCTTCCCTTCATATCCGCATAATTTGTATTTCCATATAAATTAAGTAGGCGCAGATTAGAATTGGCTTTTTTACTCCATTACACATAATTTGTTCCAAGTAGGATTTGATCAAAATCACGCACAAAAGCACTCAATTGTTTGGAGCATAATAAAAGCATGGTAACATGATGCATTGGCTTCAGCCTCAGAGGGGAATTAAGGAATTTCTCCTCCCTTCCCACTGCTCCTGACCACCCTTTCCAGAAGGTCAGCGTCCTGACCAGGGCTGAGGCAGCTCTGCATCCTGCACTGCAGCACTCAAGTGTCCCACAGACCTCCCTTTCCTCTTCAAAGAAAGAAAAACAAACAACAAACAAACAACAAACAAACAACAAACAAACAACAAACAAACAACAAACAAACAACAAACAACACAGGCAGATTTTGGCTTCAAAAATAAGTTGCCCCACTTTGCTACTCACAGTCTGCTCCCTTCCTTCAGTCAACCCAAGGTCTGGTGGCCTGGCAGCAGGGCTAACCCAGAGTACCTTTTGTGGGTTTGTTTAGCTTAGTTTTGTTTATAGACAGATCAGCTCCTTGGTTCACTTGACTGCACGGTATTATGTGTGCTAATGCCAACATAATGAAGGTGGTAAGAGCACAAACCAGGAAAGTAAGGAAGAGTATAACAAGGAAGGTAAGAACAGAGAATAACTCTGCTTTCAGCAGCAGCATTTACATCAACCAAGTTGCTTGCAAAGTCACCCTCTCAGTTCTCCAGAGTGAGCCAGACCTTTCTTTTGTTGCTGCCCATGGTTGTGATAAGCAGCAGTGGTAAACAGAAAATAGCAGGGTGAGTGTGTTTCATTTCTGATACTCAGGACTGCTGAGCAGCACCAAAACAGAATGTCAAGGACTGTGCTAATTTCAGCTGCTGCAGTGGAAAATCTATAATAACCAGAGGACAGGCAGTAGATTTTGCGAGTAATTCTGCTGCCGAGAGCTCTTTCAACCCTTCCTCATAGTCCTGAGGATGGGGAATGAAAAAAGAAAGATGGACAATAAGTAGCTCTCAATATTAGCAAAGAGGCTGGAGAGCATAATGGCAGTTGAAGAACACACAAATGTCAGTGAAGAGCAAGCTAATAAATCTGGACTTATAGACAGGTGCTGAAATTTACATGTTTTGAGGATGCCATCTCTGATGCTTCCTAGTAGCTTCCTGGATTCTTCACATCAATGAGCTAACAAATTCATGTTCTTTCAGACAAAAAAGAAAAAAAAAGAACTTACCTTTCTTTCTGTTAAAATATGGCCAATTTTAACAGATTTTGTGAAAGAGGTAGCTAGAGAGAAGGATTTACCAAGTCTTAAGTTCCTCACACAAACTGGTCCATGAAATTCATTGTTTTACTACAGAAAACAAAGTAATTAGTTCTCCTCAGCAAAACAAGAATACCCAGAATTATAATATGGTTTAATATTTTGGTATAATCAACAACAACAACAAAAATCCAGCCTGACTTAACAGTTCTGGAGAAAAAAAAAAAAAAAAGGCAACAAACTGTCTGTGAAGTTCTCTATGACAGGCTACTTTATGACTACCTTTCACACATATTTTCTCTCCAGTTTGTACTATCTCTTAATCTGACCACTGTTGGAGAAATGACCACTGTGACGCTGGGAAGTTTAAAGTAAGTTTCATGGCTGATCTAAAAACATAACTTTCGTAAGCTGTTTCAGAAGCACCATGAGAAGGCTGATTCAAATACTTCAAGAGAAAAACTTCACTGAGCAAGTAGGGTGCTCGCATCATGCGAATATCTAAGGTTTGGGCAACCTCAAGCTTCAAAGACGACAACTGGAGAACAGTCTCTCTCCCTCTCCTGAAAGTTCTCACTCCAAAAAGAAAAAACATTTCTTGTGCTGGAAGAGTCTTATCCCTAAATGCTCACTCTGTTATGTTAGACTGTGATGTGACAAGGTATTTCTCGTCCAATTTTTACAAGTTAATTTCTCAACTGATGCATAGCTCATATCCAAAATCAAAGATCTTTTATATAATGATCACCTATGCTTAAAAGCGAGCTGTAGTCTGAAATGTGTACACAATAACTTTCAACAAATTTTCCTTGGTAAATAAAAAACATGGTGCGATTTAAAGTGGTTAGCATGCAGTTCCTTTAGTCCACAGTCTCAAGACAAAGTTTGCTTTTGGAATGTACTCATTTTAATAATAGTATCGAGTAACCTTAGTCAAAGCACAAGTCCTTTGATAATCAGACCCAACAACAGACGCTGGCAACAAAGAGAGAAAGAGCTAAGCATATTTCAGACTCCATATGCACATATCAGAATTTACTTAACAAGAGCCAGCAAACCGAACAACGGTAAACATGGAAAAGGCTGGGTATTGTCAGATTAATCGTAAAAGGTCAAATAGTTACTGACATCTGAACTTGACCAAAAATAGCTGCCAGGAGCTGGAGAAATATTTGACATTAGGTCATTTAAACCACACCCTGGCAGTTTTTTATTGCTTTCTACTGCACATTTGCAAAAATTTTTGCTTATAGAGAAAAAAAAAGATGAATCAAGGGATGGGGAAAGAAGGTGGACCATCTTTGGAAGTTGAAAAAAAAAAAAAAAAGACACTGCGGAAACACAAGCCAAATAGAGTAGTCTGGAAATATAGTTGGTTAGAGTTCAAGAAAAAGTAACAGAATAAAAAGCAGCACAGAAGAACAGGATTGAACTGAGAACATGGAACCAAAAGTTCTCAAAAAACTTCATTTGTTGAGAAAATGGAAGGAAATTAGATTAGCAGGATCAATGAAAAGGGCAATGGAGTGGCAAAACCTTTTTTTTTTTTTCTCTAAGAACTCGAACTGGGGGGGAACTAGTACCAACTGCATATCATGCCACATCATATCTCCCACAACTATAAGAGTTGGGTTAGAAAAATAATCCAGGCTCAAAAGTCATACTCTATTTAACCTGATTAATTCAATGACCACCTGCCCAGAAGGGTAGGGAAATAGTTACTTTCCAAGTGAGGGAGGTCAAAGGAATGAGAAGGATAAAGAAGAAAAAGAGTCACAGAGAAAGGAAACAGGAGAGAAAAAAAAAAAAAAAAAAGATATAGCATAGTTCACATAACCACAGTCTAAAGCAAGTGAACACTGTCCTGAAGCAAAATCTATCCCTTTTTTTTTTTTTTTTTTTTTTTTTGTTTGCCACAGAGCTCCTTCATGATGCTAAGCACACCACTTGAGAATATAGTTTAAGTGTGCACTACTATGTGCCTTTTATTTTACAGGTACGTTCCTTAAAATTTGAGTGCCTGACTTGTAAAACGAGCCTGTGCTTACACCAGTAATTCAAGTTATTCGGGCCTGTGTTTTGAAGGCAAGGCAGGATACAGAACACAGTACCCTGAGGGGAAAAAAAAAAAAAAAAAAAAAAAAAAAAGCAAAACATTAAAAACAGAACCCAGGTATGCCAGATTTGGTCTCTGTACTTTTACCTTCTTCAGGAGGAGCACACAGATGATATTTTCCTCTGTCTTGGGGAAATTTTGTTAATAAGAATTTACATTTGTCAAGTACTGATATATAAGATGTGATAAGCACAACAGATGAACACACAAGGAAATCTCTAACTCCATATTCAAAGCATTTTGAATACACATTTGAATAATATTCAGGAAATAAATCGTGGGGTTACACAACTCAAGAAATTAGTATAAAATCAAAATACTTCATTTCTTTAACTTGAGCATAATAGGAATTATTATGGAACAAATAATACATTATTGCTATAAAAACACAGTCCAAATTAGAGGTACGAGGATGGTGAATTAAGCTTAGATACAAAACCTTAATCCTATTCTTTCTAATTTGTGCCTGCTTCTGGAAATTATAGTGTTAATACAGTTACTGTAACTACATTAACTATTTACTTTTAGAAAAGCAATGCCATCAATCTCAAACCACCAGAGCTGGTTATCTTAACTTCACCATGCAGCGCTCTGCCATTTGAGCTCCTATGTTATCTTGCTCTTATGTTAGCTGTAATTCTCTACATGAACTTGCAGGAGAAAGGAATCATAGAATCACAGAATCATAGAATGCTTAAGGTTGGAAGGGACCTCTAGAGATCATCTAGTCCAACCCCCCTGCACACGCAGGGACACCTAGAGCACGTGGCACAGGACTGCGTCCAAGCGGGTTTTGAAGATCTCCAGAGAAGGAGACTCCACAACCTCTCTGGGCAGCCTGTTCCAGTGCTCTGTCACCCTCACTGTTAAGAAATTTTTCCTTAAGTTCCTATGGAATTTTTGGTGCTTCAAATAATAATCCACCTTTTGCCTGAATAATCCACCTTTTACCTGAGAATTTCCAGATATTTGTTAATTCCAAGAGAATAGGGATAGGCAGACATCCCAGGCTCTATCCTATTCGGTTTCGGAGTAAACTTTTCTTGGATAGACATAGGCTGAAGTGAGATGACTGAAGAAACAAGTAAAAGTCTCTCACTACTGTTTCTATACTTCATTCTCCAATAAGGTCCCCACTTTTCTGGCTTCTAGTCTCACGCTCCTGCCCCAGCTAGAACTACTCAAAAAAAAAAACCCAAAACAAACCAAACAAAAACAAAACAAAAACAAAACAAAAAAAAAACCACACCTCCCATTTACTGTGTCTGTGTACTCAGCTCTCAACCTAGCCACCTCTCAAGCACGACCACTTCATCAATGGCACTCTCCATCCAACGGCACACCCTAAATGGCCAACATTACTGTTGCACTGCAACAGTCAGTCCCAGCTTTGCCTGGGATGACACTGAGGCTCTTCACCCCCCTCTCTTGTTCCCTGTGGACATAAGTTGCTCTTTTGCGAGCATTAGACCTAGCAGTGGTGCAGTAGAGCCCTGCAGACTCTCAGCTTCAGCACACACACCCAAGCGCAGCAGATCAAGGTTTCAAACTTGGTGACATAGCCTCAGCTGCTGCACGGCTTGCACAGACGGAGTCTCTGGACAATTCTAACAAAGATGAAAGGAAATTTTAGCAGCAGAGCTAAGCGGCTAGAACTTTTCCTGGTTTGGGGGGTGGACTTTTTTTTTTTAAAAAAAAAAACTTTAGAGGCAATAATAACTATCTTATTCAGAGACGAGCATCAATCTCCTGCAAACACGTCAGTCCACTAATTTTTTATTAGTTGCAAACGCATGTAAAGTCAAACTTTTTTTTTTTTTTTCTCTGGCTTAACTGGAAATGGCAAAAATCCCTTGAGGGAAGTTTTCCCTGGAACTGCACGAGCCTGAGCAGACCTTTCAGCCTGCCAACGAGGGCTTCTAGTGGCATTTAATCCCTTCCCACCATTTAAGGTCGCCACCACAAGCCCCTGATCACGCCTGGTCCCAAACGCCGCTCTTTCTTCCCCTCCCGACACACCCACGGACGAAGCAGACCAGATGACCCGCGCTGGAGGCCGATGAACGGGGCAGCCCAGCCGCCGAGACCCCGCCGCCAACGGCCGCCCCAACGGCCGCGCCTCGCCGCCAACGGCCGCCCCTCACGCGCCCTTCGTGGCGAGGCAGCGGCCCAGGAGCCCGCGGCAGCTCCCGGCGGGGCAGCCCAGCAGGGACTCGGAGAAGTTTCCTCCCAGGAAATTCCCTTCCACCGCATGGCTCGGGGGGCGGGAAGCGGCACCCAGAGCATCCCCCTCCTCACCGATACTGCCCCCCTCCCTCTTCCGCGCCACAGGCACCTCGCCCTGCGCCCCGGCCGTCCCGCCAGCGCTGCCCGGAGCTCCCTCCCTCCCCTTCCCCAAACCACGCCTGGGACACAGCCTCCTGCTCCCCGCCCCAGGTAGAGAAAGCGCTAGCGCGGACATATCCATAGGCGCCTACACAGGCAGTACGTGACGGGGCAGCACTCGCCCGTCCGGCACCTCCCCCAGCGCGGCTGCCCGCTCCGAGGCACCCCGTGCCCGCCGCCCCCCGACTCGGCACGGCTGCCAGCCCGCCCCCGCCAGCTGCTCTGCCCCCTCCGCCCGGCCCGGGACGGGACGCGGCCCCCCCGCGGCGGGGCGCTCGCTGCTCCACACTCACCGCTGCCGCCGCGGACGCGACAGCCGCCGGTGCGCGGGCGGCGGGGAGGGCCCGGAGCTGCCGGCGGGACCCGGCGCCGCCGCCGCCCCGCTCTGCCCCCGACCTCCCCGGGCGCGCGCGGCTGGGCGGGCGGGCGGCGGTGCGCGCATGCGCCGCGGGCGCCTCCCCGCCGTGCGGGGGAGGGGGGGCCACGAGGCGGGCGGTCCGAGGAGGGCGCGGGGGCTTCTCTGCCGCCCCTGGGCCGCCGTCCCCGGCGCTGCCCCCGGGGCCGTCCCCTCTCCGAGGCGGGCGGCCCGAGCAGCGCTCGGGGGCTTCTCTGCCGCCCCTGGGCCGCTGTCCCCGGCGCTGCGCCCGGCGCCGTCCCCTCTCCGCGCCGCCCTCGGGCCGGCGGGCGCCCCCCTGCCCCGCGGGGGAGCGGCGGGAAGGCGGCTTCGGCCGTTGGGGACCCGGCTCCAACGGCCCCGCTCTGCGTCCCCGCGGCCCAACGGGCGCCTTTGCTGCCTCCCTCTCCTTTCATATACAGATAAAAACATAAAAATAAATATACATATGTCCACATGCATATACATATGTCCGTGTACAGTCCTTTTGCCTTTTTTCATATTAATGAAGTAAGTTTTCTTCCTCTCTCTAGTCATACACTTTTAATAAGAAGTTGGAACAACACAGAAACTCTCATTTGTTTTGTTGTATTATTTTATTTTGCTTTGTTTTATTTCTTCCCACGCCCCCTGTGTCAATAGGTCCCTTGGAGCTGAATGCATAGAATCATTGAATCATTACGGTTGGAAAAGACCTTCAATATTATAGAGTCCAACGCAAGTCCCGGCATCAGACGGGATGTTCCCAGACTGAGCAAGCCTGGAGGCTCAGCACGTGTGGGATGAGGGGTAACACTGAAAAGGGGGCTTGGGCCAGCAGAGAGCTGGTGGGATCTTTTTAAACTGCACTTTTACAGCTTTTGGTGCTATGCTTAATAGCAACTAGGTTTGATCTCCTGAAAATTCAGGCTTTTGGGTACATTAAGATCTCCCTCCTCTACTAAGTATGTTTTGGGAGGTAGAGCCTTAAAACCTTAGTGTTCCACGTAAAAATTAAGGATATTTTTGTGTTGCTCCAAATCAGCATTAACTTGAATTTTCCTTACACTGAAAATTATACATATATTAACCTAAGGAATTGACTTTGTTACTAGTACCTTCTTTTCTTGCCTGTGTAATTTTTAATGGATGTATACAGAGAAAGAATAATTGATAATGGATTAATAATCCTTACCCAACTTCTTCAAATATACTGCTGTCAGTGGTACAGTGGCATGATTGCAAATGATTACCTTCATATTTAAAGCTCTATGGCTTCAATTTTTAGTGGATTACTATGATACATACTAGTGCTTTTTACCTTAAATTCTAAATTAACAGATAACCAACAATCAGCATAAAAAGAAATGATGTAATAGTACAGTTGCATAGACACTTAGGGAACAGAAAGTTCAAGCTGAGCATGTCTCAGCTTCTTTAACGGATCTAGACTTAAAATAAAGACTTAATATTTTCATATATATATATATACATACACACACATATATATGGGTGTGTGTGTGTACATATACTTAGAAAGAGAGAGTCAATTTCTAGTAGGCATTGCGACCAGTAGGATTTAAACAGACGAAATGAGAAGGCTTTGCCATATTTGTTCAGGAAAAGAGAGATTCAAATCCCTCAAGTCAATAGGAGATAAAATATCTGCAGAAGAATGGTTCAACTAAATAGAAAATTTAGCATTATGTTCACAATAAGATTTTTGTTTGTTTGCTTCGGGTTTTTTGAAGTATGGATTTTTAGGACCTGCCTCAAAACTGTAGGTCCAAAGTCAAAGTTGAAATGAGGAAAGGGGCTTTGAAAATCATGGAAAGTTATGTGCTCTGTAATAAAATACCCTCAACAATGTAAGACTTACAGTTGAAATACTGAGGAGGCAGAGACATACTATACAGGCAAAACAGTGTGTAAAAAAGAAAAAAATGTCCTGAATCAGTTTGATGTTTCATTTTGTATTGCATTTGTTACAGTAAGGAGTATATTTAGTGAACATGGGTTCTTACCTGCTTATGGCAACATTTTACTTTTTCCGCAACAAAAAATTCTCAACCCACTTGGTCTCTCTGCTAATTATTTTGAGAATTAGCACCTTTGTAAGTGAAATATACTTTCAAGCATCTGCAAAGGCAGGGGAGGTTGTTCCTGAGCCATTTCTAAATTCCAGCAGTCCGTGCTTGCTTAAACTCTTTGAGTTTTCATAAACTGCAGTAATCAGGCAATTTATCCTGAGAAGTAACCTACACTGAAATGGCTTCAGTCCTGGAAGAATGTAAAATTGTTGTTACTTTAAATCACTTTGGTTGCCCCTTGTCTGCAACAAAAGTACTTTAACAAATTTAAGACAACCGCGACAAGTTTTAAGTAGCATGACCAGAAGTTTATGATTTTCCAGTGCATAGAGTCTTACGTTTCAAGGGATATTTAAGTTTTGCCAATAACAATTCAAAACAGAAGATGATAGATGAATTCTTATATGCTGCTTGTGCAGTCTTTTAACTTAGCTTGTCCTTTACCAAAGTAAAAATTATTTTTCTTTTCCTATCCAGTAACAATAGAATCAGGGAAAAAAGCACTATGTTGATCATACTTTTTTAAGATCAGGAAAGCATCGTCAGTGCTCTGAAGAAGGGAATCAGGGAAGACTCAAATCTATATAGAATAAAAGATATACTTCAAGGGATTGTAATTGTTCTTGCAATACAGATAATTATATAATCCATTTTACAGATAATTATATAATCCATTTAGGCTTTAATCCTTTTGATCTGAATCATCAGAGCCTCTGTCTGGAATTATAGGCATAGAATTCACTAATCTAATGATACAGTTTCAAAAATGAAGCTGTGTGGTATAATTCAATATAAAGATAGTAATTAGGTTCAAACCCAATAAAATTAAAAAGAGGGCATTTTGTGACTCAGCTGCAACTTATCGAATAAATTATGGAAATGATACAAATCTAAGAAACTGTGTATGTCCTGTGCTACAATATGCTAAAGTATAACAAATAGCCTCAATTCTGTACTAACATGTTACCAGTAGAAATGTCCATGGTATGAATAAAAAATAATGGCAAGCTTCAACAGATTTCCTGCAAGTTAGATATTTGCCTTCGGCCTTCCAGTCCTTCTGCCTTGAGATCTTGGGTTGCAGCAACATTCCTCTCAGCTGCCTAGGGATACATTAGCCTCTCTTTAAAGCACAGTAAAGTGGCCTCTTAATCATCTGCAGGGATGGTATGGAAAGCTAGGAATGATGAGAAGTGTTCCCAAGGAGCCAAGTGCGTTGTCTGGTAGTGACCCCAAACCCTGCTGGATGCCTCTGTTCAGAATTACTACTGCATTGAAGACCTGCAGTGAAATCTTCGCATCAGCAGCCAAGCTTCACCAACCAGTTGATCCATGCATTAGGTGAATTTACATGACATTAATGAGTTATACATTATTGGGCTATTATCATGTGTGTTTATTGCTATGTAATACATTAACTCAATTCAAATATTTAAAATATTTTTATATCTGTTATTATTCCGCTACACAGACATTGGAATGTTGAGTGTTCTGAATGACTGACCACAGACCTAAATGCTTTTGTCCTTACACAGATTAATTTATGAGTTTTACCCTTCCTCTCCCAAACATTGACTGGAATTTTGGCGCGTTCAGGTCGTAATGTGAATTTTTTATGCTGAACCATTTTACATCTGTGAAGGTATTCACTTGAATCACTGCAGGTCATAGAAGTGTGCTGTTGATCAAAGCCAAATATTATAAACTGGTTGCAAATTTTACTGCTACTCTATAACCTTCAGGAAGGAGAGCAGCTTGTGTGCAAAGCTGTACCATTTATGAGTACCATAATTATTTTTGGGGTTATCTTTTATATTTTTTCTGTTGTATTGGAAAAAAATGAAAAAGAGAAAAATATCAGGACAAATTGTATGCTTTGACCGTGCAGTTTTTTCCTACACATAAGCAACCACAAAACCCTCAAAATTACCTGACATGAATTGACAAGTATTATTTAAAACAGTTTTAAACTTTGTAACTGAAGATTATGTGCCTACTGAGACAACAAAATAAGTGACTTTCTATTTAGGACTTCTGAGGAGTTTTGTTTCTTATTGGAATAAAAGATGAGGATATTCATATAAAAATTTGGAAGAAAAACAAATAGATGATGAAGTAATCCCATTTTAAAACATATGTCAGCTTTTGGGAAAATTCCAGTTCTCATATTTGTGGAAATCAATGATTTGGGGATTCACACTGCTAGACTCTCCCCTAGGAGTCTGAAATGTATTTACCAACTAACAAGCATCAGAAAGGAGAGACAGGAAATAAGCAAAGGACTTTTTAATTTTCTAACACCATACAAAGCTTTAAAAAATCATTTTGCTATGAAAATAAATAAGCCACTGTGTGTAACAAGTCTGCTGTAGCATTTTCAGCATTACTGAAAAATCACAAGCAACTCTTTCCTGTGGTTTATACTGTCTCTCCAGAACATTTCAATGAAGTAGCACCTTGCAGTGGATTTTTTTCTTGAAGCTTGTTGCACTGTTTGTAATATGTTTTTGATAAACATATATAGAGATAAGATGCAAACAAACAAGGCAAGTATCCCAAGTGTAAAGTGCAACATAAATTTAAATGGGTAGAAATTGACTTATTTAGCACATTTTTGCTTCATGCTGTCAGAATTCCACTGACATAATGTTACAAAATGCATCACTACATGCATTCTGAATGTTAACAAAATCATAAGGAGTGTGGAATGAGTGAATGTGTTTATTCTTCACAGTCTTCCAAGTACATAAAATCTTGAATTTACAACATAAGAGTTTTTTGTTTCCTTTTAGATAGAAGAGTAAGTTTTTTGGAGGGCATGGTTGCTACACCTGGTAGTGGTGCTGCCATCCTGAGGGACCTGGACAGGCTGGAGAAATGGGCAGAGAGGAATTTGGTGAAGTTCACCAAAGACAAGTGCAGGGTTCTGCACCTAGGGAGGAGTAATCCCATGCACCAGTACACGCTGAGGGCTGACTTGATGGAGAGCAGCTCTGCAAAGATGGACCAGGTGGACACCAAGTTGACCATGAGGCAGGGAAGACCAGTGGTATCATTGGGTGCATTAGGAAGAGCGCTGCAAGTCAAGGGAGGTGAACCTTGCCTTTATTCAGCCTTGATGAGGCCTCATTGAGTGTTCTGGTTCCAGTTGTGCTCTGCAATACTCCAATAGCTCCATGTCTCTCTACTGTCCAGTGAAGGACACAAAGATGACAAAGGGGTTGGACTATCTCTCATATGAGAAAAGGCTTAGAGAGCTGGGCCTGTTCAGCTTGTAGAAGAGAAGACGGAGGGGAGATTTTAGCAATGTGTATAAATATCTGACAGGAGGGTGTCAAGAGGATGGGATCAGGCTCTTCTCAGCGGTGCCAAGTGGCAGGACAAGAGACAATGGGCACAAATTGAAGCACAGGAAATTGCATTTATACATAAGAAAAAGCTTTTTACTGTGAGAGTGGCTGAGTTTACTGAGAGGGTGGTTGAACATTGCTCCCGATTGACCAGAGAGGTTGTAGAGTCTTCATCCTTGGAGATATTCAAGCCCTGTCTGGGCATGATCCTACTCAAACTGCTCTAGCTTGACCTTACTCTGAGCAGGGCATTGGAGCAGTCAAACTCCAGTGGTTTGAGACTTCTGAACTTCTCTGCAATTCTGTCTCTAGACCATCTCCTTGTAACTGAGAGTTTTACAAGGGTAAGGACATAGCAGGTCTTGTGTTTTGTCAGGTCTTGTGTTTTGCATGATGCATGATGAACACTTTTGAGTAGAAGAGACTCAAAAGAACAAAGTAGTAGAAGTAGTAGAAGAACAAAGCAAATGCAGATGGGTCTAGCTGCAGTACTAGAGCCTAAGCCCGACCTCTGGTTTCAGGCTGCCGCAGGCAAGGTCAGGGGTGTGGAGCAGTAGCTACTGCAGGGTCATTGGGGCAGGGCCTGCCCTGGGCTCATCCCATAGCGCCCAGTGGTGTCAAACAGAGCTGGGTTGGGGATGGCGACCTGAGGGTGTCACAGGCCAGGCACAGGCACAGCGATGGGGCGGCCCTATGGTGAAGGGAGCAGTGGTGGGATGCAAGGCCAGCACAGGTGTCCCTTCCTGAGGAACTCTTGGTGATGCCAAGGGCAAGGCCTGAGGCCCTGGCACTGCACCCTGGCCTGGGGCAGATGCCCCCTCAAGGCTCCCATGGCTGCTCATGCAGCCACTCAGGCCTGGCCCCACGGCTCCATCTTAGAAAGGGCTGTGGAGCATGGGGCCACCTGTGGGTAGACACCTGAATGTGCCCACACTGGACCCACTGTGCAGCTTCAACTAGTAATTTTTTCACAGCAATCTCCAAATAACCTAACTGCGAGCTTGAAGAGGAGCAAAGATTTCAGAAAGTCAGAAGAAATATGGGTGTTACTGCTGCCAGAGAGAGGAAGCAGAGAGCCCTTGGCTAGGGCACTAACTCTTTGTGTCAGTGAATAGGAGGCTTTCACTTCAGTGTACCCAAGTCTGCATGAAATCACAGCATCTGAGCTGCTGTATAACCACCAGTGATGTAATCATTTGCCTCTGGCTCTGCCATATCCTTCTGAGCATTACAATGAGCGAGGGTGTTGCATGGATTCATTCATAGTGTAATTTTAAATGTCTTAACTATTGTTTCTGGAGGTCCACGGAAACTCTAAAATGGCACTGGAGCGCCAGTATTTTAGGAAATAGTTGAGTTGTGATCAGGAGCAAAAGTAGATTTAAAATTCAAGTTAATTTGTGGTAAAGACACACATTTTTGTCACCTTACTTTAACTCGGTAATATCCAGTAATAGTTAGAAAACTTATGCTCTTATTTTTATATCTCATAACCAATTTGAGGCTAAATCCAATGGTGAGTGCTGCAAGTGGTTCTGAAAGGCATTCAATGGTTTGCAGCTCCACGGCTGATGGGAAAGCTAGTGAGAAATTAGTTTACCTAAATTATGAGCCCTTAAAGACAAGAGCAAAGTATACAGAAACTGCAAACAAGGTCAGAGAATTAAATATGAAAGACTAGTATGAGCATGAAGGAATCTCCTCAGAAAGGTTATGAACAGTGATATGCAGAAAGCAAGTAACATAAAGAATAACAGGAGGACACTTAACAAAGAGGAAAAGCAAGAGATGTATTGAGAGCAGTTACTGTCAAAACAACTTCTGGTGGATTTGCCCAGAGTCCTGTTCCATTCAGTAAGTGATAAAAAGGAAAATATGTTTATGCATATTACAATAATATGTGGAGAAATTGCAAGTATGCTGGTGGATGGGATAAGAATGAAAAATAATCTCGATAAACTGAAAAACATAGAGTGAGATTCCATAGAAACAAATGATAAATACTGTAGTTAGACAGGAATAAACATCTGCACAAATACGGTGTGGCTTTCTTGGTTCTTCAGAGGACAATCTGGGGAGGGGTATCACAACCACAAGCTAATGTGTCTAATCACAAGCTAAACGGGTGACTAAATTGAAATTCATATTGGGACTTGCAAACAGTATAGTTTGAAGGACATAAAAAGTCATTTCTGTGTTCTTCTCATTAACTCTTTAATGCGATTGCATCTTGTATCAAGCTAGGCGTTAAGAGAAGCCTTGTGAAAATAAACTTACAGAAATATATGATAAAGTTATGTAGTATTATGCATCGTTAGTTGTCAAGTGCTGTAGAATCATGATTAATTAGATTGCTAGTTAAATTTATGAAGAGTTCCTAAAAGCACTGAGACATCACTGCATTCTATAGTGGAGGCTTTCTGCTTATTAGCTTTAAGTTTCCTGGTTGGAAAACAAATAGTTTTATTTATTTATTTATTTATTATTTATTTATTTTTTATTCCAATCTGAGTTTCTCTTTGAAGCTCCATTACCTAAACAGATAGTGTAAAAAATTTCCATTTCCTGATTTCATATTCAACGTTCATGTCAAAAATAGTTCCTATTGGTGTTTCATATTGCTTTCTTTTATACAATCACACAAATTGGAAGTAATTCATTTTGCAGTTAAATATTGATTAAAAGTCAATGTATTTGATTCTTTCCAAATATGAGAAACTCATGAGAATGTTTGTGTTAGCAGTTTAGAGTAATATAAAGGATCTTTGATTTATTTGGGGAACACTATGAATTTACGACATAGTCGCTTTCAGCTAATGATTTCAGTTTAAGTCATGCAAATAATTAGCTCCGAAAACCTTTTAAAAGGCTGTTACCCATTTAAAATGTATATGATTCAAATGAAAAATTGTATACAGGTGATAGATGGCTTCTGAAGTTACTGCAAAGGAAGATGTTAAAATTACTAATTCTCTTCAATTATTTATCCTTATGTTCACTTTGTGCCACACAATGAAAATAAACTAACTGATCTGTTTCTTCTCATCTTGTCTTTATTTTGCTTTTTTTACAAAACCCACAGAAAGCTGTTGTTTTTAATTGAATTTATATATGCTTTACAAAAAAAATCTATTGGTCTTAAGTGCGCAAATATGTGTTCTTACAATGTTTATGACAATTTTTGGCTCAGAATTTGTCTCATGGTGTTCTTTAAGATCTGTAGATTAAGAGCACTTTGGAAAGCACCTATCTAGTAATATCAATTGACTAATGTTTTTGAACTTTAAGACTTACAAGTTAACATGCAGTTAACGTTGATCTAATTACTTGCTATGACTAAAAGGATGAGAGGTTATTTCCCTCTTTCTTCTTCCAGTTTTCCCTTCTCTTACTTGGGCCTGCCTCAGCCTTCTTTCTCCCTTTCTTCTTTCCATGCTTCCCCATTTCTGACCATCCTCCCCTACCTTATTCCAGCTCTGGTGCTCTTCAGCTCTGCTCTTCAGCTTATTCCAGCTCTACTGCTCACCCATACTGGCAGCAACAAATTTTTACCTCAACTCACAGGAAAGGACCTCTGAGGTTCTTTGGCATGGAGAAATTTAGGAGACAGAGAAACAACAGAGGCTTCAGAATTATTCTAGCACAATAGTTACCCACCAGGAAGTCAGTATATTCAGATCCCTGAATATTTTTGAACTCCTCAAAGCCCTTTGTAATATCCAGAAAATCAAAAAGAGCAGTCTGGCTGCATCCCTCTGTTGCTGACAGTTTTAGTATGGCAATTTTGAAGAAAGTAATGATGCCAATCTACGTCTGGCACATATCAATGGAATTCTTTCAGCTCCAGCACTTTTATAATCCATTGGCCTTTATGGATGACTTACTGTAAAACAAAGACCGTGTATTCAATATAAAATTTAATAAATGGGGAAGAACAAGGGTTTCTTCTCTCTGTTACAATGCATTTGGCAAGTCAAGGTAGGGCAAACTTGATTGAAAAAAGAAACAGCTAAATAAGTTTGCCAAGATGCTGTCCCCAGATTGTCTCTCATGAGGCTCAGAGATTGTGATTGGGGATAGTATTATGTTTATTCCACACCCAATTAAGTTAATTCTTAGCAGTATTACTGCTAAATTAAAATGCAAAATTAAGATTTTTTTTTCCCCAGAAAAAAAGAAACAATGGGAACCATCTAGCAGTTTTCTATCCAAGATGACTTTCTGATATTTTATTCTTCTATCATTTTATAAACTAGAACAATATTTTTTTTATTTTAAACTAATGTCCTGAGCAGCAACCTCACTCAGACAACAAAGCTGATGATAGTATTTTTTTTTTTTTTAGAAATGATAACTATTCTCCACATTTATGAAAGAGTCAACCCTCCTCTTCACCTAAAGGAGCCTGAACATATCAAAATCCCTGATAATCAGAGACACTCTCACAAAGTTTCAGTTAATGTACTTACCAACCAGTCAAACTACTTCAAGACTAATATTCCAAGTACTGAGTATGCTCAGCCTTCCTTAATTTCAGACAGTGCATTAAGTAGATAACTCTGACAATGTGTTATGGAAGTCAGCAGCATTTCTTCCTGTGCAACAAACAGGTCTGAGTGGCATTCTAACGTGATAGCCCTGCCTCCTGTTTAAACCAAAGAGTTTGTTCAAACATTTACTTTTACATCTCATTTCCTGTAATATGAGAAAAGGAAGGTGATCTTAAGGGGCAGGCCATACCCTCAAAACTAGCATTTTATAGGTCTAAACTGTGACTCAAAATGTATATGGGAAAAAAGAAATTCAAGCAGACAGTGACACACAAGGCTACTATACTGAATTTCCTGAACTATTTTCATTCATAGCTGCATGCTTGACTTTAAAGTTGTCCTCCTGCATGTGTTTTTTAGCTTCATGAGCCTGTCATATGCTCTGTCTTTACATGGTATAGAACCCAGCTATATAAGCCAGTAGTTAGAGAGACCATGAGATCTGGAGTGAGTTACTGGATAGTCTGAACTGTCAGAGAAACTCATCTTGTGTGTATATTTATTCTACTAACGGGCTCCCATCCTTTCTAGCTGAGGAAGAGGAAGAGGAACATACTATCTGTGCTGTTCATGTTTGTATGAGTGCAGTGGGTGTTTATGTGGGTGTTAGCAAAGGTACTGCTGTCTGTCTGTATTCACCTGTGTCACAGCCATGTGGACATACTCTGTGTGTGCACATGTGTGTTCCCATCAGGAACGTGTGCTCAGCTTTCCTCCTCACTGCAGCTGGGACTAGGGACCAGCAACTGCCTTCCATCCATAAGGCTAGGATAGGATTCTTGAGTCCTACAGCCCACCAGATTTCTCAGGCTCCAACAACAACAACAACAAATTGCTGCAACCGACTGCTATGCATCCTGCTATTTTTATTTGCTTTTTCTTGATGAAAAAAACTTTAGAGTTGTCGTAAAGCTACAAGCCAAGAGTGAGGAGTAAGGTGCATTTAAGATTTTTTTTTCCTGTTAGGATTTTTGTGAAGCCTGCTTTTTAAGTTTGTTATTTAGATATCTAAAGTGCAATTACCTTCTTAGCAAAATAAAGTATTTTTAAAGCAAGGAACCAGGTCTAGAATTTTCCAGGTCCGGAATTTTCCAAAAGAAATACTTAGAGTCTAGAAGACGAAGATCTTTAATAAAAATCATAGTAATTTTTAATAGTTAAAGTTATAAGAAGATCATTCATTTTAAGATCACTGGCTCTCTCACACCCGAATACGATAGTAGCTAAATACAATAAACATGAGGAAGGTCTGTTTTCAGGCCCCTGGAAGATGCTGTTGGGTAGCAGCAAAGGCCTGTTGTTTTCTGAGGGATGGGGAACCAGGAGCTGAGGGAAGTTGTGCTGCCAGCCAGGGCCCAGCCCCGCAGCACTTGAGCAAGGGAGCAGGGCAGGCCCAGGAGTGGTAGAGTAGCAAAGAGTCCAAATTATCAAAGAAGTTCATAGGGATGGGACAGGTCAAGCCAGGAAGTCAGTGGTTACTGATCACAGTGATGGTAACCAGGGCATTCGCCATCCAGTGATTGCCTGACAGGTCTGTTGCAATGAGACAAGTCTGAGATCACGCTGCAAAGTCAGCCCCAGGGGCAGGAACCAAATCCACAGTCTGCTACAGCACATCTATCCAGTAGGCACCAAATGCTCAGGCCTGAGTTTAAATGGAGTCCATGGGGTAGGAGGAAGAGATGTAGGAGAGGTGCCAGGTGAGGCTGGTTAGGGTCATTAAAACCTCTTAGTGCCCTCAGGGCCCTGATAGATAGGGGCAGACTTTTGTTTGATGGTGAGCAGATCTTTGTTTTCACAGTTGTGTTGGCTGGCTTAGACATGGAGGTCAAGGTCTGTACTAACATGAGATAAAACTACTTCTTCCCTACTTGTTCTGAGACACAGTTGGAGGAAATGAGTTCACTGACAAAGGGAAACTTGTACAGCTACTGTGCCTGCTTTTCAGATAGAGTAGAAGTTCATTTTTCTGTATTACATTAAGTGCAAAATATATTGTGAAGGTTGAGCAAGAACTCCAAAGTCACTAACCTCTTCAGGGTAAATCCTTCATTCATAATGTGGTGTATTGCATGTCATTTGTGCTGTTCAGTAGACTGCACAGTAGACTAAATAACAATTACTAATGTTTTGAGGATTTGGTTTTTCAAGGGTGTAATTGATCAGCAGTAACAGAAGCTTGGATAAGGCATTTTATTGATGACTGCTGTGTTCCAGCAGGGATACTTGGCCCCAAGTGCAAGGTGGGTGTAACTAAAGAAAGGTTAAACAGACAGTGTTCTGCATAAGAAAGCATCTTGCATGAATTTGTAAGCTTAAACATTTTGGTCGCATATTGTAGTAATCAGAAGGCAAATGTGCCCAGCAGCAGGAGCTACATTAACTATGGAAGAGCTGGTAGAGAAAGACCACTGAGATCACAGTGCTAAGATCACAGAAGTCCAAGATGCCAACAAGGAGTCTGTGTAATCTCAGTGGATGGTCTCCTTTGTTTGCGTTATCAGATAGTATTCAGTTACATCATTGATGTTCCATTCAATTCACAGAATGAGCACTGAAATTCATCTTACTTTTCTGTTGCTCTTTACAAGTTAGATGTCCAATCTAAGATATATATGTAGGTTCTCCTTCTAGTCACTGGAGAGCAGTGAGTATCTTCAGAGTGTAATATGTGCCCTGTCTGAATACAGGTATCTAAAGTTTTCAGAAAGGAAAAAAATCGTAGTAGTTTCTTCATAGAGATACGAAGAATATCACTTGATATTTTTTGTAGACTAGGTATCTAAGATTAAATCACTAAAATTAGATGAGGTCAATTCCCCCCTAGGTACAGAGGGGAGGCAGATTTCCTTCTCTGTGTTCTGGTCCCTGACTGCACTCCAAAACAACGGAAGCAGAAGACACAAAGTGTTTCAGAAATACAATCTCCTGTGGTTAGCACACATCCAGTTTGGTGAGTCTGAGGAGCTGAAAAAGGCTTTGCTATTGGGTGATGTTCGATTCTCGAGATTGAAATTAGTTTCTACAGTTTTCTTTTTAATTTCTTTCTTTCTTTTTCTTTTAAGTAAAACTGAAGAATCACATTAGTTTTTCCACGTTAAAAACAGTCCTGTCAGACTTTTCATTTTGGTTGTTCTATTGCCTCCGTCTTTTCCTGTAAGAACTTGACATTTATTTAGGGATTATTTTTTTTATGTCAGTCTTTCACAACTCAGTAAAAATCTGTCCAACTATCTAGGAACAGAAAATAATCTTACTAGTACTAGTAAGTAATCTACTCATACTAGTAAAAAGAAAAGCTGGATCATTATGGTTGAAAATTTCCAAAGAAAATAGCATTGTGTAAATACCAGAGATGGAAAAAAATCAATTTAAGCAATTACAATTTGGCATAATTTTAAGGTCTTGGAAAATAAGGTGTTATAATAGCCTCTATAGCCTATATAGAGTAGACTTTATTCCTGCTGCTGTGTTTCAGTGAATCCCAGAATATGCCAAGAATTACCTACTTGTCTGGCAGTCCTGAATATTCAAAGGGTATTGGGAAAGTTTCAGTTAGAATGCAATTCCCCAGAAATTTAGACATCCCTACAGTCTTCTACAGGCAGGTGTGAGTTCACTCTTGTCACATTCTGTCAACCAGAAGCCGTGCTGATGTGTAGCTGACATCCTCTCTTTGGGGTTATTAGCTTTGCCCCTTCACTATACATTGGCATAGCTTGTATAGTCTCTCTAGATTGCATCTCTGCCTGCAGAACTTGAGAGAGCTGCCCATGGGAAAGGAGCTTAAGAAGTACTGCCTGTCTTGTACGTAAGGGAGATGGCTGAGACAGTGTGTGTAGTGCAAATAGCAAGCTTGATTATAACTGCGAGATTTCTGTTTGTCAGCTTAGAGGAAGCTAGCTCCAATCGTAAATGCATGCTGTGCCAATGTTACTATATTATCTCATTGTAATGGTGTCTATTTTGTTACTACACAACACTGCTTTGCACAGTGCATAGTAACTGGGTTATCTGGAAGAGTGAAGACCTGCCATGGGACAGCTATGTCCTGTTAAATTCAACAAACTAAATAACTCACAGTAGCTTTCAGACCATGTATTATTTATTATCAGTCATACAGATTCCCTCATCTGTTTCGTGGATTTGACCTCCACTGTGGAGCTTTGCCAGCAGAGTTATTTCAGTTGCAAGTGTGAAAATAATCACACTCCCTTGCTGATAGAGCTGTGCTGCAGGAGAGAGCTTTTGTTGGCTTGATTAATGTTGCAGGGGAAGGAAACAACCAAGTGACAAAAAATTTCTCATCAATGAATGCACCCACCATCTTTGCTAGGCTGCTTTGCCAGAATGACTGTGCTCAAACCATGATACCAACAGAGCCTCTGTGGGTGGGATGAGCCCGCTGCTCAAAAAGCAGCCAAAATGGAGCCCACATGTAAAAGGAAGAGAAAGCATTTTTTGCTTATTATGCATCACGGAGAGTGTTAAACACTCTGAGAAATATTGAACTCAACAGCAAAAGCCATGTTGAGTAGGCACAGAACAAGTGGCACAATTCCTTCCAAAATTTATTTTTCCTTTGGCTCTGGCAGTCTCTTTCTTCACTAGTATGAGTAATCTGTTTCTTTGCTCACATTATATGTCTTTTTTTCCCTCCAAGACTCCCATTATTTAATTCTTTTATCTATTGACCTATAATATTCAGTCTTTGTTTCTGTTTATTAGAATGCCGATGCACTCTCATTCACTTGTCGCTTTATTAATGTATGGCAACACTGTCTTCTCAAGATAATGGAAATCATTAGAACAAGAAAAATATCCGTGGAGAACTATGAGCTCATAGAGATTAATCGCTTTACCCTTTGGGATTTATTTCTAATGGAGGGAGATCTCTTACGCTGAATGGTCTGAGGGAGAAGATGAAGCCAGAAAAGTAAAACAATCATTTGAAAAAGAACATGAGCTGTGAGCAGGACGATAAGAGTTTGAACAGGGTAGAGGTGTGGAATGTATTTTGCAGGAATGTTTTGCAGAATCCAGTGGGTCCTCACTGCAGCCTATTGCAATATACTGAAATGTCCATGTTAAAATTGATTCCCTGAGATGTAGTGCCTGTTTTCTTCCTGGTACAAAATATTACTGCTCAAGCCACGGTTCAAGTCCCTCAGCTAGTCACAGGATACTTTTAATGTTGGCTGAAAGTCTTGGGGCTAATCTTTAAAATGAATAAAGAGTCAAGACCCAACTACAGTAAAGACAAATATCAGTCTATGAACTACCAAAATAGCTGATTTCCTTTTGGGAAATGCAGCTCACAAATCAGAAGAGAAAACTGGGAGGTTGGACAGCCTCGGGATCAAACACAATTTTTCTTTCTCATGAAGCTTCCATATCTGCTTACAGTGCAACTTCTCTCTTTTGGTTAACTCAGTCCTCTTGTATTCAAAATAATACTAGCAATAAAACTACACTGTCTTAAGGGCAGATTATATATCATTAAATGATGTTTTTGACTGAGTTAGAAATAATGATAATTTTATGACTTTTATTACATTTCTATGAAATAAAAAATGTTCAATGTTATCTTTTATTTGTTTTGTCTGACAGTTTTATAACAATATAATACAGGTAATTACATTCAGATGATAAGTAGATAAGTTAACATTTTGTATATCCAGGTGCCTATGGAACTGAAGTAAGAAGACTACAATAGAATAATTCATCAGCTGATGGATGAATAGAAGTGAATACAGGACAAGTCCCAGTTTTGAACATGGTTTTCTCATGTGAGACTAGCAGTGGTCATTTATATACCTTACTGTAATTTATCTGTCATCTGTCATTTGAATAGTGTCCTTGAAATTTTTACATACCTGTTTCCAAGGATTATTCACTGGGAAGAAGAGTAAACTTCATATCTGCACAGTAATTCATTTGAGAGGCAATTATTCAAAACTTACACATTTATTTCTTCTTAGAGATGTTAAAAATGAGTCTTTTGAAATTAGAAAAATAAATTATTTAGATTTCATCTGAAGAAATTGTTAGAAACAAGCAAAAGTGGTATATAAATTCAAAGGTTACTCAGTTGCAAAGGTAGATAGATGTCACCTGTTATACTCATTCTGTAATCACCGTTAACATCATAAAAGTTAATGGCAACCAAAACAACTATTTTCCATTCTAAATGTCTTCTCAGGAAATTAAGGAGGCATAAGTAAGCTAACATAACTATACTATTGTAACTCTCTAGGTAGATGCCTATTCTGATATGAGAATGGCTTTTTGCGATCCAGCTGAAATCTGCTCTGAAAAAATTAATGACAATACTGGAAAAAAAAAAAAACTCCGATAATGAAATAGAATTGTCCACATGTGAAATTATATTAATGTCATGTAGGGCTTTAGAATCACAGCCTTCCTTTTATGGCCATAATTTTTCATGTGAACAAGCCATCACTGTAATCTTCTGTCAAATGCCAGTAGTATTAGTACAATCTAAGTTCAGTCTTGCATGAAGCTCCCATTCTAAAATAAATTCAGCTGTGTTTCAAGCTGTTCCCTGCATTTGCATTCTTCTCTGTTTCTGGGAAACTATGCTAAAAGCTGACCAGTCACATTTTTTGCCTTACATTGCTGACATGTAAATTCTCTTAGAGTGCATTTTGCGTGCTCTTTTACAATGCTTTATTATTCTTCAAATGAAAATGGGTATTTAGAAGTAGTATGTCTAAAATAGTCTTGCCAATTGAAAAAAATATTGCTCTGTATATACAAGAGTGTTATGTTGCTTAAACAAATCCATCCCAAAAGAGTATTAGTTCACCTGGGAAAGAAACGTTTATGGTGCTAGAGGGTCATGCTGGTTTCTCTGTGTTGATGAGGACATATGCTGGTTAAGGTAAGTGAATATGCATGCACATTTTAGCAATAACATAATTAGTCCTGTTTTACTTTCGGGAAGAGCTGAAAGATGTGTATTTCAGGTACAATCATGGAGTAAATGTTATCTTACACTTGCTGACGCTTGCAACACCAGCAGACTTGTTCATGCACACGCCATATTCTTTATGTCTGTCACTAGAGTATTCTGGTAGGAGGCAGCACTGGTACCTCCACATGAACACACGCAAATAATTCCACCGAGCTGGTAACGCTTTATTTGCCATCACACTTTCAGAAATGATGCTTGATCAACTCAAGCACGCTACCAGTGTGAGGAGGGCTGTCATAAAAGAGCTCTCTGTATCTTTATTCTGCTCCAGCCACACATGAATCTCTGTGCTTTTGAACCATTTCCTAAAGTCTTGGGATACACTCTTGAGATACAGGAGGATGATTTTCAGTGTTGCCTTGGTGGGTCCCAGGGCCCAAATCCAGAATCTGAGGGGATTCTCAAGACCTTTTAACAAGTGCTTAGCTCAGTATTGGATTTTCTATATTTTATGGGCAAAACCCATCCCCCCTGGGAAGAGCTAGGAAATGGCTTTTCCTTCTTCTCATGGCAGTTCCAAATTCCTGTGGCCACCTCTGCTAGGCTCTCCTCTCCTAGCTACGCTTTTCCTTTTCAAAGGCAAATGTAATTGCCCTTGGGCCCAGTCATTCAGCACGCCTCTTCAATGCAGTCCAGGGACTCCTGTGCTCAGACGAGCTTGTTTTCCTGTTACTCCAGTGTTACGATGTGCAGCCTCAGGGGGAACGTGGGTTGTGTCTTGCAGCAGCAGCTACGGATAACATCATATCTTGTCTGGCTAGCCCAGCCCCGCCAGCAGTTGCCACCCTGCTGCAAAGCTGGGGGTTTTAACAGCTCTTTAGCGCCTTCCTTTTGCAGCCTGTTTTAGCAGTGTTGTAATTCAAGTTCGCCTGCCTTGACACTTCAAAGATTTGCTCGGGAGCAGTGGAAGCTCCCCTCGGCCAGCTCTTCCCTGAGGGAAACAGCCCCTGGCAGACAGGAGGAGACGGTTCTGAGACATATTAAAGCGCTTTGGTAGGATTCATCAGAGCGCTTCTCTCAAAGCTCTCCGTGGAACCCACGTGGATAAGGCAGCATAAGGCGCTTCTCCATAGGAAGAAGATTAAAATTCCACCTTACAGACAATGACAATACATCTTTGTGGTGTAAAAAGCACGCTCTAGCTGACATTGGTGCAAGTGGCAGGAAAAGGCATTGTGGAGGCTGGGGTTCAGTGGTGAAAGTTAGAGCTGATTCCCCTATGAGTAACGAAAGCTTTATCTAAGACCACAGGAAAAATGGAATAACCTGGTTTATTTTAAAGGTACAGAGTTCTAAGTAATTCTGCAGTGCTTCAGATGTGAACGTAGCTTTGGCTCTTTCATAGTTTCAAATAATTTATTCTCCCTTAATTACATAATTTACTAAAATTTATAAGGGAGTGATAAAGTTAATTTCATTTTTTTACTGATTGAAGAGGTGAAAGCAATCTCCAGTTACTGCAGCAAAGCACTGGGATCTATTTAGAGAAATAAATTGATTTAGATGCCATAAAAAGTGGCAGCACAAAGTTGAAACATTACTCATACTGTTAAATAATTTAGGTAGCCTTTTCTATCTCACTTGAGTATATCTGACTTGCTGCACTTCAGTCCTGCCTTTTAGGATTTAATTTGCAGACTTTTGATCTCTCTAAGATGACTGCCTCCTGTGAAATTCAAAGGAGTAACTTTGAAGTGCACAATGTGCCTCAAAAAAACTTATTTCTTTTTTTTCCTATTAGCTTCAGATGCAAAGGGACAAGACCTCTCAGAAATTAAAGCATTGTTTTAATCACAGCAATATTATTCCGGGCAGCTCTTCCGCCTCCCGGAAAGGCCATTGTTTCTATGAGCGAAATTTCCTGCAGTTCAGTAGATCTCTCATAGCAAACATTTCAGGCAATTTCTGAGAGAAAGCTTCACTTGACTAAAATGAGAGCCAGAGTCCATCACCTACCCGTTGTCTGTTTGCACGCGATAACTCATCTTAATCGTGATGTAAGTGAAAGCCACCGTCTGATCCCATATAGTCAGGACAGATGTTTAATTTCTTATTCAAGTGTCTGTTTTGAACTCCAATGTGAAAGTTAAAGATGAATGAATAATCTCTGGACTGGAAATAGATGGTTATCATTGGGACCAGTGCCCTTATTATATTCATCATGAACAAAGATCAGACAGTCAGTTATTCTTCTTCTTATACATGCTTCAAACATCAAATTAATTTCCAAAGTTGAGAAATGTTATGAGATAAACTGTGTTGGGAAGAAAAACAAAACAAAACAAAAAAAGAAACATTGAATTTGTAAATTAAACTAATTACCAGACTAGTACCTTAACTACGTAAGAAAACAGTGTTGTTTGACCATCCATTTTTGTTCAGTGGTAAGTGAAGGAAAAAAAAAAAGTAAAAATTAAGGAAGAAATTAGAGAAAAGAAAAGCTAAAACGCCAATATTAGTGAGTGTAAATTACAAATTATGAAAAATGGTATATCAATAAAGGGAGAGAAAGATGTTAGAGCTATTGTGATTGGAAAGTCTGAGGACAAACAGAATACCCTCTCAAGGGTATTAGGAAGAATATAAAATGTAATTGATATTGCTACATGGGAATAGAGATTGTTGAAGAGCAAAAGGAAAAAGTGTTTAATCAATACATGCTTTTGTCTTTCATTTGTAAAAGAGCAGAGGACTCCAGTGATACCACATGAAAATGGAAAAGTACTTTCCAGCTTGCAAAAATGAAGGGAATCTCTCTAACTCTAGCCATGCCCAAGAGGAGTGTCTAGCCTGTTCTTGTCAATGCAGTCAGTGCTAGTTCCTCTCCACTCACTGGCAATGCTTCCATAGCCGGGTTTATTCCAATTCTTAGTTCCTAGGACTGTAGCATCTAAGTTGCAATCAGGGCTCAGGGGAGGGGAGCCAGGCCTGATGTGCTTATTATATTTCCCCTTAATGACAACAGAGCAAAACTTGCCTGTGCAGCAGTAGAGGCCACCAGAGCAGTAAGTTCTGCAAGCCTTGCTCTGAAGCAAAGATGCCTGCACTGCTTGTGGTGGTTGTTGCAATTACGGAAAGGTGGAGTTGAAAAAGGGCTCCACCTTATGCACTTTGCTAGGGGCAGCTTCAATGGATTCTGCATGTGGCCAAGTTCTGTGACCCCTCCCTAAACAGTGACCGACTGGGTGTCCCACAGAAGCTGCTTTTTTATTTTTAGCAGTCACCAGGGTAATAGTTCTTGATAGCACAGACTGTTTTTGCTCACAGAGAGTTTATCATCCCTTAAATATTATATCGTGATAGTATTTTCCAGTGGCTTCCTGATAGTCTCAGCAGATTGCAGTGCTTTTTTGTTCTAGAGTCAGTGACTCATCACAGATGCGTTCTTGGTTTAGGGCTCCTGAAAATTCCCAGCACTGTTTAGGATATGGGTATATATGTACACAACGCTTTTTTACCCACATTATTATTATCTGTGTACTTATGGCAATGTTACTGGTACATTGGTCAGATTTATTTGATTCTCTTCAGGTTACAGCAGTTCTCACATCCCTGATGGTAACCTGTTCAAGTCTTAATTGCTTTATAAGTGCGGTTAGTCAAACTGGTCCCTCCCCATTCTGCATATAACCATCAGCCCCTTAAGAAACATGAGTTTTCCTCATAACGTATTTATTTTTCAGTGCCTTGTTGAAAATAGGTTTGACATAACATAGGAATAGATTCAATTCAATAGATACAATTCTAATACATAATGATATCATCACCTTAATGGCTAATGATTCAATGCTGAGTGAAATATTACATGTAACAGATCAGACATTTTAGGATTCTAAAAATAGCCTGTCTGACCTGTCTGACTGGATACTCTCTTAATCTCTGTTGCCTATACTGTGATTTCTTGCTGACTATATACAATTTTCTTCCTGTTTTGTTGAGACTCTGTCTTTGATTGATTTCCTATGAATTCATAACTAAAAGCTTTTTTTTTTTTCCCAAAATTTCCATTCAGTTCCTGCTATTCCTGCTAAAGTAGAACTTGTCAGCTACTGAAGTTCTAAGTGCTATTTTCTGGCATTTTAATTGTAGAAGGATGTTTGGTTGTATAGCCAAAACCTGTTGATAGCAGATAGTGAACACAAAACTGCTTGTAAAGTGTGCTTGCCAACTTCAAAATGTGATCTAAGTCTGAATAACAAAACAATACATGCTTTCTTCTAGCCGTAAGAGATTGGTTTTTAGATCAGAATAATGTGTTGCGGTGAGTATTTGCAGCCATTTCTCTAGGGTAAGCATGCCATTGTAGTACATTCCTGAAGTTTCCCTGTCAGCTCCCTGATAATTGGTGCCTGTTTCACATAGTACACACATAGAGGATTTTGATTGTTAATATATTCTTGCAATTGAGGACCCCTTGGTTTCCACTAGCTGTGAATTTTACTTGTCCAAGGGTCATCCATTTATTCATTTTTTTTCATGTATCTGTGATACAACGCTATATAGATCACAATGTTGTAAAGCTACGCTTGATGGTAGGCAATCTTCTAATATATAGTTTAGGATGGTGGATCTCTCTATGCTTAATTTGTTCAGCTGCTTCTATTAATGCTTGAAATACGGTGTTTTAATATCAGCACACCACATAGACCTGGTAATGTTCCAATCAGATTTATTGGCTGTTTGTATAGCATTTGAAACTAATGAAGATCTAACTTTCTAAAGGAGTAATAATTCTGCTTGGTTATGTACTAAAACCTGTACTCTTTCAGTTCCCTATAGAAAAACCTTAATCACTTCACTGCTCAGTAGTGGTAATTTATCCCAAATGGATCCAAGGTCTACACTATCCAGTGTTCCATTCATTACTTCTAAATTTCCTAATAAAGTACTTTAAGTATTACCTCTCCCTTTCACTTTCATGTACTTCCCAATCCATTGCTTAAACAGACTTTATTCTGCATGTGTTCCATTTGAATAGTAAGGAAACGTGTTTAATGGAATACTTATTGAGTTAATTTGGGCCATGCATTTGAAAGACCTTCTGGCTTTCCATAGCTTTGCAAAGTTTGCGAAGTAGCACAGGGCTACTAGGATGATCGGGGGCCTGGAACATCTGCCCTATGAGGAAAGACTGAGGGAGCTGGGCCTGTTCAGCCTGGAGAAGAGAAAGCTCAGAGGGGATCTGATCAGTATATATAAGTACCTCAAGGGAGGCAGTGAGGAGAATGGTGCTGCCCTCTTTTCACTGGTGGCCACCGACAGAACTAGAGGAAACAACCAGAAACTGAAGCATCGAAAGTTCCACACGGACTTAAGGAAAATTGTCTTAACAGTGAGGGTGACAGAGCACTGGAACAGGTTTCCAAGGGACGTTGTGGAGTCTCCTTCTCTGGAGATCTTCCAAACCCACTTGGACGCAGTCCTGTGCCACGTGCTCTAGGTGACCCTGCGTATGCAGGGGGGTTGGACTAGATGACCTCTAGAGGTCCCTTCCAACCTTAAGCATTCTATGATTCTGTGATTCTAAGTTGGGCTTCTGAGAATTTAGATTTCCTTCTAAAATGATTGTTGATATTTGCCCAAGAAAGTAAGTAATATGAGCAGATAAAGATGGTGTGTGAGCATGAGTAGGTCCAGTGCTGGTACAAAGCAATATGACTCAATGTGTTCATGAATAAGCCCATTTTGAGAGAGCTGAGCATTAGATGGGGTTATTACTGTGGACTGATGGCTGTGGTAGAGCAATGGGTGTGCAATCAGCTAGTATGAGTTATAGTAAGGACATGTCCGAAAGGAATCCAGCTGCAGCACAGGATGTCTTTTGGCCAGGGTACATGTCAATTATGTAGGATCCCTTCTGCTCTCTGCTAGAGAAAACCAGTAGTGTTTAGTTATTATCTACCCACTTACCAAGGGGATGGAAGCTGCTACTGTGAAAAGACCTACCACACAGTTAACTGCAAGACAGTTATATAATGTATTTTATGAAAGGGGAATTCCCAAGGAAGCCATGTCGCAGAGCAAATAATGAAAGCATTATGCACAGACTTATGAATCAAAGAAAAATACCACATGGCATGTCAACCCTGCTCAGGACAAAGGGACCCTCCCAGCAGAACAACCAAGGAAGCTCCCACAAAATCAGTAAAAGCTAAGAGTTAAAAGCAGTGGGCTAATACGACTGTTAAAATTAACAGTGTTATCATATGAAGTCTAAATCGAATGAAAAAGGTGAGACCCAGATGGTGAGCAATCACTGGTGTGATATTAAAAAAAAATAGAAAGAAAAAAGGCACTACTGCTATAGCCCTTCTGGACAGAATGAAAATCGAGTTCCCATATTTAAGAATTTCCAGAATATGTTTTACATATCTGCTATAGAACATGAAGGTTAACAAATCTGATGTAAAGCCGTATGGAAGGCATAGCTATTTATTATGCCTAATAACATTAGGGGAAGGCTTTTCTCTCCTATTTTTCTGAAAGGCAACTTGGGAGAGCACACACCAGTCTACTTAAAATTTGTAAAGGTGGCACATCTTCTCAAAGACTTGCACTAAAACCTTGTATTGGGGTGGTGTTACGATGATATCCCGTCCTATTCCAACACCCCTAGCCATCAAAGTAAAGGTCCACTTAGCTAAACTGGGACTAGAGGCAAACCTTTTATTCATTTCCCTAGTTACAATATATGTAAAGGATACATGAGAGATATGGGGACTAACAGAGCTATCATGTAATCCTATCATGTAATTTCTACAAAAAAAGTCAGTACTCATATAAAAACTCTATTTCACTAAAGAAAATATTCATTAGGGAACTGACATAGTTTGTGACCCCTTTATGGAAGGACTTTTTAGGAACTCAGTATCCAAGGATGAGGACTTGGACCAAGGTTTGATTCAAGACCTTCCCACTGACATTTTTTGTAAACTGTTAGTCAGAGGTCTATGAATTTCCACAACCACTGGAATAAAATCTTGTAAAAAATAAATAATCCTAATAACACAGTATCTTCAAGAGAGGGCAACTCCGCATCACTTCTTTATTTATTATGTACATTTCCCTCCTCTCCTGAAATAACAGTGAAATATGTAACCTCTCTCTGAAAAAGCTGTGCCTTTGTCCAGTTTACTTTAAATTTTGAATGAGCTGTAGGACTTCTTCCAAATAGCTTAGCTCTTGTGCTTGCTCATTTTCCAAAATTAATATACCATTAATATATGATGTGTTCCACAGCTTCCTCTTCCAAATTGTCTCATGTTTTAATAACATGCAAATTACAAGTGGTGGGTGCATTAGGGAATGCCTCTGGCACTCAAGCTGAATAGCTTTGTTTTCCTTGGAAGGTAAAAGCAAGCCTATACCACTGTATTGCATTAAGGGGATTGCAAGAATCACATTTTCAGCATCCATTATCAGGAACAATTTCAGGCTTCCTAAAAATCACATTTTAACATCAAGTTGCTCTTGGAGCAACTAGTTCGGTTGCTCATTTTCCTCATAATCTTAGCCAGCTGCTTTATTAAAGAACTAATTGTTTTTCATATTTCATTTAGTCATATCTTCTCTCCATCCTTTTTTTTTTTTTTCAAATATGATTGTGGGTTTTTTTTGTTTGCCACCCACTGCCCCTGCTTAAGGTACCTTTTAAGACTAGGCCAGGCTTTCTGCACTGGTTTGCAAATCTCTATTTTTATTTTTTTCTAACTGTAGCCTCATCTTTGAATGAAGGATGAATTTTTTTTGACACTCTGGTCTTGGGTTAGAATGTGTTATCACCTGAATATTTTTTTCTTTTCTTTATTCATCTTATTAAACTCCCAAACTTCATGCCTTCTTTTTTAATTTTTTTTTTAATTTTTTTTATTTTTTCAGCCCTCTGGACAGCTTTTACAAGCAGTCCCACTCTGTTTCTCCAAGATCAATTGGACCTAAAGCCAGCTTTAAGGATTGACGAATGCCAGCCGCTTAAATACCATGAGTATAAATCCCCCCTCATCAGGAACAGTCACTCCATCCTGCTGAGGCACAACCCTGATGCATTCCCTAGTAGCTGCTTTCATGCCATACACCTCTCATTTGCTTTTTGCTTTTCCCTGGGAGACAATTTGGGTACTACAGCACAACCTATTGGGCCCCTCTTGCAGAGTTATTGCCCATTTCTGGGTCAGCCTGCTGTTCTGAATTAAATGCAGCCCTACGTCCCGCTGCTCTGGCTGCTCAAGCAGGTCCATTTCAGCTCGTGTTGCCCTCTCATCTCAGCAGCCACTCCACACCAGTTTACCTAGAGAGGTCCCTAACTCCTTTGCTATTGCTCTAAACTGAGTGCTGTCTCATTCCAATTTAACCACAGTTTGCACTATATCTGTTTTTACCCCTAACTTATTTTTCAGTTGATTGTTTAGTTGATATCTTTTTGATCTCTCTTTTTATTTTATACTATAATCCAAACAGTAGCCTGTGCCTCACTTAATTTCTGGCTTAACTTTTGCTCCCTCTTCTGGGCTGCTTTTTTCCACACTAGACTCCTTTTCCTGGAAATCCCATGATATAGCTGCTGTCTGTAACCCTTTGGGAACTGCATGTAATCCCCTCAGTTTATATTCTTCTGTTTCTTGCCATTACTCTCCATTCTTCTTTGGCTTGGATCCTGTTTTCAACTTCCTTCCCCACACACCAAAATGTCTAAAGTGCTCAGCCAATGCCCTAAATCAATTCTCCACTTCGTGTTCATATTTTTTGCCTTGTTCTTCCTTGTTCTACATTTCCTAACTCTCCATAAAAAGCATCCTCTGTCTTTAGATTAGCACTCTATTGTGAAAACCATGATTCTATTTGGGAAGTAATTTTTTCTGCTTCTATTCCACTCTTCCCATTACCAGACAGGTAACTAATCTACTGCCTATTCACTAATTCCCCACTGCATAGCTTGTTTGGCTATTTGAATCTGGGTTGTAGTCCAAATGAGTTGAAAACTCTCTCTTTCCCTTTAATGACAATAGAGCAGTGATTTTTAGTATTGTTTCCTGCAAATGTCAAGTCTGAGTAAGTCTGCATATGGATAATTCTGGATTTTAAACACATATTCAGATTTTATGAATATTCAGGAATGTTAGGAGGGAGGAGATGGTGGCTTGCTAGACTAACCTCAGTTCTTGGCAAAACATGGAAAAATGATGAAGATTCAGTTGATACAAAATTAATAGAGAAGCATTATAATTAAATTTTATAAACATAATTTTATGAAAAATAGGCTTTGTCAAACAGATTTGATTTCTCTCTTACAATTATAGTTGATAAAGTACATAATGGACTTCAGTAAAGTATTACATTTACTACACTAGACATGCTGATAAAATATTAGGACTATGCAATATCAATAAAGTACATCATAAATGGAATAAGAGCTGGCTCACAGGCCTCAACACGCACTTCAGCAGGGAGCTATTACTGATGATTATATTTTTAGGTAAGTTCTCCAGAGATTAGTCCTTATTTTTAATCAGCTCTCTGTTCTTCATATTTTTCAGGCTATTAGAAGAAATAAGTAAAAATAAAACTAGTGGTGTTACTATTTGTGAATAGTCCAAAGTGGTGAAGGTTATGGAGACTATGTCAGTCAGAGCAATGTGGGCTACAGAGGAGAAAGTTCGGCTCACTGCAACATGCTGTGCACGAATGCAAACTGATGCAAGGACACACGATAAGGGATAAGACCATTCAGAACATGCTTACAGGACAGAGTTTGTATTCTGGAAAATAATGAGAAGAGGTTTTAGTAGAGAGGCAATGCAGTGTGATTTGATATAGCAAAATGTTTGTGGTGCATAAAAAACAGAACCATAAGTGGGAAATATGGAGGTGATTTTAATTTTCTATACACAATTCCTAGCTGTGATATCAATACTTTAAAAAGAGAGTTGAAAGAACAAAAAAGAATCACAACACTGAGTCAGAGTTAGAAGAAAATCTTATACTACTGCAGACATCTTCACTGCATAGCTAATGAATAATTTTATTAGACTTCTGCCCCTGAACACCACTCCTTCCACAGTGCATTTCTGACAGTCAAGTTTACTGGTGTTCTCAAATTAGATTCAAATATTTGTGTAAATATATATTCCTGACCTAGGTAGGCTGAAGGGCAAACAGTTTCCTTTAGTCTTCTATTCTCACATTCTCAGGAACATACTGACCACCTCTACACCTCCGTCTCCCTGGACAAAACACAACAGCCACGGAATACATCTCCAGAACCCGTGAGCTGAGCACTGAGGAGGACGCACAGCATCCAGCAGAATTTGCAACACGGTTATTAACGTGTGCATCATTCTACTGCTTATCAGACTCACTAAAATACATCCTGAGAGGCTGAGAAAGTCCCGTTTGTTTAGCTTATCAATTAAAAGGTGGCCTTATGAAAGTGCACAAGCACTTTCTAAAGGAAAACAAAACAAAGCAATAAAGGCCCTTTAGCGGAAATGAGACAAACAACAACCTGTTCTTGGCTATGAGGGTAAAAAATATTTAAAATACAAATTGGGCACATTTTTCCTGTTGCCTTTTTTTTTTTAAACAGTGAGGCTTACAAACCAGAAGAACAACTGTCCAAATACATGGGGAGGGTACATTTCTTGGAAGGGTTAGAAAATCAGTAGTGGGTATCTCTTGGAGATATGATTTTCTCATGCTTGAGATTAAAGCAGGAGTATGCTAAATTCACACAGTACTCTTGCAATGCTGACATGATACTTTGAAATTAATCCAACATTGCTGAATGTATGAAAGATATTTCCAAAAATGAAAAAAGTATTTTTTTTTGCAATACTGCAATAATGTTGATTTACCAATTAATTTAAAGTGGTAATTTCATGATCGCTGGCTGCCAGTAAATTTTTTTGCAGTCATCTGATGTGTTTGTTTTGAACAGCTATACCAATTTGCCATATATGCAAGATCCAAGTGAAATAAAATTGGAACAAATTGTAAAAGACAATTTTAAGAGCTGTGTCCTACAGAAATAAAACACCAATTTGTTTTCTAATTTCTAATTGTTGACAAGTCAGTAGAATGAAATGTGCTTTCAGAAGCTGCACTGCTGACATCATCCTATTCAAGCCAGATGCCTGCTACGTGTATTTCCCCACGCGTTGAAAGTCCCAGTAGTTTGCTTGCTGGACAAGCAAAAAATATCTACAAATACAATAAGAAGAACAGAGCATGGGAAACACAGGCTGAGTCATGGGAAAGAGAAGAAAAGATTAAAAAGAAATGGGAAAAGCATGAATCAAAATGAAGTTGCTCTGGGCAGGATGGAACATGGTGTAAATCACAGAATGAACAAAAAACACTGACAAAATAATGATAATCAGAAAGAAAAATAATAACTGAATACAGGATAGTGATTCAGACAAATATTAAGTCTTACAAATAGAAATAAATGAGAAGGAAAAAATGATTCAGAGCAGCTCAGTGTGATTTGTAGATGGACAGTTCTAAAAGCAGAGAATTTGTCAGAGAGTTAAGAGGGTCACAGCTAAAAAAATTTTGGAAAGTGTCATACTGAGGGTGAGAGAATGAGTTTTATTAGGAAAACAGTGAATAAGGAGAAGCAGAGGGATGAATCATTGTACTCTGAGCGTTAACAGCTGTATCTTGCAACCACACTATATGCCACAACTTCTGATTGCTTCATAGATAATAACAGATTGGCCTGAAAAATTAAAGGCAACCCCTTTTTTATTATTTTATGTAAGTCCACGCTTTTCTAAAACTGTCTATTGTTCTCCTTTGAAGAGCAGTAAGTTGAGATATCAGAGGGTTCTTTGTTTGCTTTTTGTTTGCAACATTTCCTTTCTAGTGAGTTACAAAAAGGCCTTTTGAAGCTTGTGCAGAGTTTAGTCATTGTGTTGCAAAATATGAACTCATGCTTTTTTCCCCAAAAATGCTTATAGATTCTCAGTATCTACATTTTAAGAAATAACACCTATTTTAGGATTCCCCTTCAGAATCCCGGTGCCACCTTCTCTTTGTAAATCACTGGAAAATCTTTACTTTCACCAAATTACAGTCCTGCCTTAGTCAAATCTATTAATCTAAACAGGAATTAGCTGACATTGGGGTGGTTTCTAGGAATAATGAAAGAACTGCTGTCTTAAGGAACATATTTTCAAACAATGTGTTTGATCTCTCCTCCTAAAAACGACTCATAGCAAGCAAAGATATGGAACAGCTACAAAGAACTGCCTTTATTTGGAGTGACTGTATAACTTATGTAATATTTTGTATTTGTGTGCAGGCTACTGAGTCATAACAGAAAAGGCCTGTGTATCCTGCCCCCTATACTTCTGCTAAAAGAGATGAAGTGTATTTTTGTGTGCCTCAGCCTCTTGTAGCTGCATGTAGTAATATTTCTACAATTTTACCTTTTATTGCTGTTTTAAATCGTGTTTCTGACACATGATCTCACTGCTGCTTCCCTCTTCTTGCCATCTTCCCAGCTGATCAGCTACTCATCTCTCCCTAGACCCCCGGTTCTTCTGGACCTTTGGCAAGGTGCCTGTATCCCAGCACTTCCCTCAGCACCCGTCACATCTCCGCAACTCCTTCGACACCTCAGCTCATGCTTTGCTGTTTGCATCTTAAAGACTAATAAGGATTAACATATTCTCTTCGCCATTTCATGTTTTGAATAATATGCATCCTTATTTTGCTGTTCCAGTTGCCTAGTCTGCTGGTTCATGTATGCATTTCTGGAGCAGTGGGGATCCCCATACCAAGATGAGCTGCCACCTTCGAGGATAAGTTCTCATTCATTTCTGCTACTGGAATTAAATCAGCAATTACATTTTGGTAAATTACATGGCTTTCATCTTGTAGAAAGTCTAATTAGATTATCATAGGACTTTTTTTTTTTTTTTGGTCTTCAATTCTGTGAAATGTCACTGATGACTATGAAAGATAATTTCGTAGAAAAGCATAGAAACTCCAGTTTCTACAAAAAAGATTGCTTTGTTTTCCAGTTTGGCTCTGGAAAGACCTAGAGATGCAGCAGCTCAATCACTAGAATCTTCCAGGTTTTGTAAGAAAAAACAAAAGAAAAACAGAAACAAACAAACAAACAAAACACATTAATACTGTGGCTTCATCAGCTGAGCAAGTGATTAAGTTTCTAACTTTCCAGCAGCTTGGTTTCCACTGGTGTGCAGAAAATGAATTGCTTGGCACAGGAAGTTTGTTTGCAGCCTCCACAGGTATGTCAGGTCGGTGAACACTAAGGGACATTCTGGTGCACGTGTGACAACTTTGCCATCTGCGGCGCTGCCAGGCTGCGGGACCAGCAGGAACAGAAACCTTTGCCTTTGCTGTTCCTCCTCCTCCACCGTCCCCTTTACTTCCCCTCCTGCCCTGGTTCCTGATATACTTCATTTCTGATACTGTATTTCCTGGGAAACCTCTGTGCTGTTGCAAATAATTGTTATACGTTGCCTTTCATCAGGAGCTGGATGTCAGAGACCCAAGCACATTCAAGTATAGCAAAGCAGCTGTAATGTTTTGGGAATCTTGCATACCCACATGGGATTTGCTGTTACCCAAACGGGAACTTGCTGCCTTGCAGGAGCTGCCATGTAGTGCCCAAACATTGCTAACCAAAGCCCAACTTTTCTCCAAAGCATAAAAATCTGCCTGCAGCTTTTCCAGGAAAACAGTTCCCAGTTTGGGTGGAACAAAGAATTGTTTAGGAGATGCTGTCAATTTACTGTGTTTCAGTTTTCACTGTAAATGCACCTAGAGTTTTAGGAACATATGACCTGTAACACGATTAAGCACAAGTGCTCTTTCCTTGCGGTTCTCTCACCTGATGCTTGGAGCATGAATCACCAGCAGGAACAACTGCGGTTGTGACAGCACGGAGCTCCAGAGAAGCCAAACCTGGACCCGTGTTTCTTGGGGTGCATGGGGACGGCTGGAGCACCACCTGCTGCACTGTCATAAAGCTGCTGCACCACTTGCAGCTGGGCTGCCAGCATTTCCACACAAACACGAGCCTGAGGAAGAAAGCATGGGCATTTTTCCTGACTAGGCAAAGCGTTGCTAATGTTTTCCATGATTCACTTGGCCTGTGCCGCTTAGCTTGCCTTTCCACCACCAAATTTTCAAGGAAGCTTGGCAAGATACTGATGTACTAGCTGTTATAGAGGGTAATAGATGTTGTCATCTTGGTGGGAGCTCATTCTTTCCAACACATACAAAAAGTCAGAAAAAAATAGATGGGGTATTACCTACGTAATGGGGAGGGAGGTGACCATCCTCTGGAGGTACTTATCTCTTTCCTATAAATACAGTGCTTAGACTAGATGTGGTGAAGTGTGGTAAGATGAGCCCCACCTTCAGTAGCCTTAGGAAATCACATCTTAATTGTCTGCAGCAGAAATGTGGTATTTGCTTACTGGTGCCGAGAACTGCTGACATCCTGTTATGGGCCTGAGAAGGCTTCTGGCCTGGTTCTACATGCTAAACCCCACTATTTTATGCTGGTCTTTAAGAGCCACAGACGACTTTTAAAGAAGCCCTGTTTTAGCTGAATTAGTCTATAGCCCACATATGTGTAGCTTTTCCACAGATATGCTATGATCAGAATTGATCTGTTTAGCTCAGAAACATAAGTTTTCATTATTTTTCTCAGTGCTTTTCACTGATTTCTCTCTCTACTCATCATTTTCCCCCCTAATACGTGAAGTCCATGATTAGCTATAGATACTTTTACAGCTATTAAATTTTTCATGAACAAGGCTGTTTACAGACATTGTAATTAAAAAATGGCAGATGCAGAAAGCATTTCCATTCAGGCTAACTCCAGGAAAAGAAAAAAACTTTCTACTTTGCTATAGAGAATGGCACTGAAATATTTGGGCTAACTGCTCCTAGACTCTCAGATGTTCAGCTGAGTACCCTGTGGGGATACTAGCCTAGGTCTCAAAATAAGTACTCTCATGTTACAGTAGTAGTTGCCTCCCAGTCAAGTTATTTAGCTAAAGATTGCACAGATAAAATGATTCTGCTTCTGCCCTGTAAATAGTTGATAATAGTTCAGCGCATAGCTCTCTGAGCCCTAAAATATATGCTAAATATTAGAGAGTGTATATATTTATTACATTTTTTTAATCTACTAATTTCTATACCTTTTCTTAAAAAATAAGAGAAAAAGAAAAAAAAAGAAAAAAGAGAAAAAAAGGCATTTGTGATTGCTTTGTCTGACAGTATCTCTGTTAGTCCCTTTTTCCAATAATTTTAGTGCCTTTACTTTCAACCTAATCTGAGTGGGAGAGGTCTCATAGATTGGAAATTCCTACATACTTTGTGAAGATTGATGATTTCATAGAGCAGACAGAACTAATAAAATCTTTATTAGTCTGTTTCTCACAGAATACTTTATTATTTAGTGAAGAGACCTTTAGAGAGAATTAAAACCCAAATCTATCACTTTGAGCATTCATTTGAGCCCATTAAATAAAGCAATTTGCAAGATGAAATGCAAAAGAATTTATCTTATTATTCATCATTGTTTGGACTCCATCTGTTTCTAACTCCCCAAAGCTGATATGAAAATAGATTTTTTTTTTTTTTTTTTTTTACCAGTATGCAGTCTATTTCACTTCAGCATATTCTAAAAGCATTTGCTTTTCTTGAACTAAAATAAATAGGTCAGCATTCATGGTTGAAATCAGTTTCTCTGAATTCAGATTTTAGCATCACAGTGAAGCACAACTGGCAGTTTGTTCAAGTTAGTTTAATTATCTTAGTTATCAGGAGAGGTTCTTTTTACAGAATTGCTACCAAATATATTAATATTTTTAAATCATTTTATAATCACATTAACTCTTTTTAGAGATGTCTATATGGTTGAGAGCTGTAGAGGAATGGTTAGAGAGCCGCGGACATGGCTGCCCAGCAGGCCTGCTCAATTCCAGCCTTCAGGTTTCAGTGAAAGAACAAAGGGAGTGCTAACTAGGAGATAAGGAAGTAGACCAAGGTCAGAGGGAATAAAAGAGCTGTTGAACTAAAAGGATGAGCTAAACAAGTAAGGGGGGCTGTAAGGGTCTTAGTTAGATCATTGTCTACCAATTAGGATCCTGTGTAATTACATCACTAACTGTTAGAATCATATAAATGTACTGCATGTAAGCTAATAGAGGAAGTCAGTTCCAGCTTCTATGAAGTTGATGTCTGGCATTCCTGACCCGCTCCAAGCTGCAACAGAGAGCTATTTATGATATAATAGATGGTTTTGTGCACAAACATTTTTGATCTGCATGTGAACAGTACAGAATGCTGGCAGGTAGGAGCAGTATCTCAGGTACCTATTTTCCAATGTGTATAGCAGGGGAAAATTGGTGAAAGTGTTCTGATTCTGCATCTGTTTTTAATTTGTCCATGATTTGATAGGAACAAGGTAGTTTAAAGAAATTAGTCCTGTCTATTAACTGGAAGAAAATAATTGATTTTCTTCCAAAAACTTGGGACAATAGTCAGACCAGAGAACAGTCTGGAGAGTCATTGGAAAATGACTCAGAAATTTAGAGGGGGTGAAGATTTATATAAGGTTCTGCTCTTCACTGTGAATTCTTAAGTTTGCTGTGTGGATTTATTATTCATGCATTTGATACTGATAAGGTGAATATGTGACTTATGCAATGTGACTTATGCAGGTTACTGTGTTGCAAAATACTGTGGATTTCTGGAGAAGGAAAATGATCTTTATTGTGGTCATATGATATAGTCATAAAAGGAAAAGAATATGTATGTATTCTTCATATCCTTGCACTAGGTATAAAGCATTTTGTCATCGAAACAAAAGATGACTGTTCCTTTATGTTAGTTTACATTTACATTAAAGGGAACTTTAGCAGTGATCAGGTGACTAATAAAAAAAAATTGCCAGGATAAGATGAGGAAAATAAGGGAGAGGAGCCCATTATCTAATATTGTCCCATAATGAGACATAATGATGGCAGCAACAGGTATTTAAATACAGCAGTTTGCAGAAGAGGAACAGATCCTAGCCAAACTGCTAAAGAGGAATTAGGATTCTTTTAGTGCAGTACTGGGTCTTTGTTTCCAAACCAAATCACAATTAAAATATGTTTTAAAAATTGTACCTAAATTGATACAAACTTTTATGGACACCTCTATATCCAATCAAGTGAAAATAAGGGCAATGTTCTCTGCTACGGTTCAGGATACAACTGATTTAAAGGATTTGTCTCCTCTACTGCCTGATCCAGCCTGCCAATGACAAAGTTACTGCTCTGTCAGAAGTGATCCTTCTAGTCTGATGTTCCAAACTGAAGCTGTGAAATGATCATCTTTAAAGATGACCACCCCAAAAAGTGTATCTATGAGTGTTTTTACTCTGGATTTTTTTCACAGATGAGGTTTTTGTGCATAGTCCTGCACTTTATTAAGCAAAGAATAGTATTTGTTACATTCCAGGCAGTTTTTCCAAACAGATAACAAGGTTCAAAACTAGAGAAATGGAAGAAAATAGGGAAATATTTACTGAGTGAAAGACGGTTGGAGAGGCAGAATGAATATGAAGAAAGCAATATAAGAATAATAACCACTTTGTGCTTCTATTACTTTTGCTAGAAATATTAAATGTGGCTATAATGCCCAATGGAATGAAAAAAATTAAAGTTTGTGCCTGATTCCTGGGCTGTGAAATAGTATATTACAGGTGATAAATTTGGCATTTTCCCTGAATTAGTTGATCTCTTCCATTTGAATTCTATTATTTCCAGAACGTGGTCATGTAACATTTCCACATTACTTCAATGTGAAAATTGTGAAATAACTCAAGGTAAGATAAACTAATGAGCTCAAGACCTTTTGGCACCTTTATGATGTTGGTATAAATTCTGAGGCTTCTCTTTCTTTGCTTGAATCAGATTATTTCAAAGATCTGATATTGTGTCCCTTGACCTTGCTCAATTACTCCTTCAAGGATCAAAGAAGCCATGTAGGACTGTTCTCTGTTCTCTAGAGACATTTGGCAAGGGAAGTCTAACTCTTTGATAAGGTAATCTTTTCCTTATTTTCTTTTCCTTTTTAACGTCAATTAAGTTTAATCAGCATTCCTATAACACAGATTCAAGTAGTCTTTCCAAGGCACTTCCTTCCAATGACTGGATTTTACTCATAGTGCTGGCAACAGGACACTCCTGCTTATTCTTCAGTAATCTGCAGATGGGTAACTATTGTTCAAGTTCTTAAGAGAGAAAAAGTTACCTATTAGCATCTTTAGCCATCATCAGACACAAAGGCTCTTCTTCCCTCTCCTTACTAAGTTTCCTGACATGTTAAAAAAAAAGTGGATTTTTTGGCGGGTCTTTTGTAATTCGCAGGTCATCAGCTCCCCTGAGCTGTGCCAACCATTTTTGCAACCGCTCACCTTTGACTTTTAAAAAGTGAACAGTTATAGCCCTCATGCTTTTTCAGGGTAAGGTGAGGCAAAACCCTTTGGGTCTGATGCTTGTGGTGAGGTGCTGTGTGCGGACTGTGCGTGCCGGCCTCCTTCCCCCCTCTAACTCTGCTACTTCAAAGCGATAGAGCAAAACCTTCCTTTATCTGCCTCCTAGCTTGCCTAAGTGCTGGATTCACATCAGCTTCGTTTTAGCACTTGAGTTATAGCAGAGGAAGGAGCAGAAGTGAGGAAAGGCACATATCATCCACCCTGCAGAAAATGCATGTGGTGAATTATTAGTGTAGCCGCTGGCATTGTGCCCGTGCGGCTTTTATGTAGACCATGTCCATGGTTAATGAGCAGAAGAGAATTTGGACCATTTTAACTAGATAATCTTAAAAGAAAGAACATGCAGAGCTGTTTTGAGGTGCTCTCTGAAAACGATTTGCAGCAGGAAAACACCTTGGGTGTTGCAGTTCAAACGGCGCGGCAACCTGGTTCAGGGACGGCACGGCGACCACCCCCAAGCCACTCGGGCCATCAGCTAGTTGACACCAATGTGGTGGACGGCAAATGGCCTTTATTGATGGGTAACAAGGTGTTATATAGCTAGGTTTACAACGTCACATCCGTCTGCTTACACCATAGACTAAACACTATTGGCTATTAGGGGCCCTATCTTTCCGTACAGCACGATATCTTCCGGTTGCCGGACCATAACTATCTGCAACAACTTCCCCCCTCCCTATGCATAACAAAACTAGCTAAAATACAACTATCTTATTCTTACTTATTCTTATTACTATCTTATTCTATTCTTATAGTTATATCAATCTTAAAATTATATATCATAAACTTGACATAAAACATAAGGCACAAAGAAGAAGGCGTGTAGAAGGTAGGGGATGACAGGTAATACCGGGGTGTAGGAATAGGGTGTACCTTGGGATAACTTGGGGGTAACACTGAGTGGATATATTCTTAAAGCAGTTGTCGGTGTTCTGCTAACATGATGTTAACCTTCTCTAGCCGATTCTTGACAAACGGCATGAGCTTATTCAATATACAGGGTCCAAAGATTAGCGTCATCATGATCATTGTGATCAGCCCTATCAAGGTGGATATCAGGGTGGTTAGCCACGGCGAACCGGTGAACAAATTTTTGTACCGGCTGCGTTTGGAACAGGGTTCAATGGGTGCCAGTTGGCAAGGCATGGCACTGAAAACTGGTGGCCCTGTAGTTATTTTTGTACTAATTGCTCGAGATTGTTCGATCTGTTCAAGTACCCCATTTAAAGGGCTGGTGTGACTCTACCTGTCCTATAGTGACAAGCTGCAAAATTAAGATAACGCAAAGGCATCGCGGCCCCCTCTTGCGGAGGCTGTTTTGTTGTGTTCTGGATTCGGTCAGCGTGGAACTCGCAGGCTTGGGCGGGACGCTTGTCACCGGGGTGTACGGGTTACGGGGGTGTCTGATGATCCGGTCCTGTGAACAGAAACTCACAATTTTCATTAGTTTTATTTTGAAGGTAACAGCCACCTGAATTGGGGTCAGATGCTCTTCCTTTGCAACATGCTTAATCATGTCTGCCCCTGCCGGTTTTTCTTTAATTCGGATGGGAATATTTTGGCTCTTAGTTCTGTTTACCTTCTTTTTCTCCTTCCTTAAGTTTTTGAAATGACTGCTCTGATCGGTTCTTGGCCCCTCACTCGGGCTTCCTCTCGGACCCCTCACTGGGGCTTCTCTGATTAGTTCTCCGCCCCTCACTCGGGCTTCTTCTTCAGAAGAGACCCCACAGGAAAAGCTCTAGCCAGGCTGGTGAAATCCTGCCACAGAGAAGGGATCAGCTGGGTACCTGCTTGCTGAGAAACACAGGAAAACAGGAGGCTGCCATTTCCCGCTAACACCCGGATCCAACCCTGACCGTTACCACGCGCCCCGCACCTCCCCGCGGGAGCCACCGTGGAGGGGCGGGCTTTGGCCTTGGCCCCGCCCCCTGGCCCGGCGCTGCTCGTCCGATTGGCGAGGCTGCGAGCGCCGCCCTCTGGCGCCCAATCAGCGCTTTGCGTCCGTTGCTAGGGCCGTTTCGCGGGGCGGGGCGCGGCGCCGCCATGGCGCGGCCGTGGCGGGACGTGGCCGGGGTGCGCGTGGAGCCGGCCGAGCTGCGCTTCCCGTGCGCGGTGCCCGGGCGCCGCTACCGCGCCGCGCTCAGCGTGCACAACCGGCGCGGGAGGAGCTGCCGCCTCCAGCTGCTGCCGCCGCGGCGGCCCCAGGTGAGCGGCGGCCGCGAGGAGCCGGGGGGCAGCATCCCCGGCATCCCCGCATCCCCTGCATCACCGTCCCTCCCGCCCGGGCTGCTCCTGCCCCGGCGCCTGCTGCTTGGGAGACCCTCGGGGCACAGAGCCGTCCCGCAGGGAGAGGTGTCATCAGCCCCTCTCCATCAGGCTCTGATATGCTTTTTTTTTTTTTTTTTTTTAGTGTGTAAGGGCAGCTTTTTGCCTGTAATTTTGCCTGCCTAGGTTGGCACTTCAAAGAGGTGCAGGTAGATGTATTGCTTGTCCGTGCTCAGCCTCTGCAAGTGGAAAATTGGGAAATGCCGCCCTGGAAGTTTGATAGCTTGTGAGGCTCAATAGGTTTTGCAAGCGGAGGTGGACGTTAGTTTAATAACTGGTAAGGTGGAAAGGGTAATATTAGAGTTGCTTCTTGTGCCACAGTGTGTGAAGAAGTGAGTGAGTGCCTTAGTTTGCTTCTTATTGGAAAGCATTTCTATGAGACCAGAAAAATAGCTGCTGTATGTCAGAATGAAACGGTGTCCAACTTTCCCAGGTCTTTCTGTTTGCTTGAGATCATAAGCAATCTGAAGAGGTCTTCCTCGTTCTCCAAAATCATACGTAGGTAAGAATTTCTCCTTCCATGCCTGACTAGTCAGGCCCCTTGCTGTGACGTCAGGCCCCTTGCTGTGACGTCAGGCCCCTTGTCACAAACCCTTTTTAGCTTGCCCGAACTTCTGTTTTGCTATCTGGAAATGTGATTCCTTTAGAAACTCATGAGCTCCACTTTTTTTTTTTTTTTTTTTTTTTTTTTTTTTGTGTCCTGAGAGGGCCAAGTAGACATGGATCATTTTGCTATAGGTCTAAGCACCCAGTGTGTAAGGGTGCCGGAGAAGCTAAAGGGGTTTTTGTAACTGTTTTTGCTACAATTTCCCGAGTGATGATTGCGAGCTATGTTACCCGATACCTGTATCGTATTCTAAGGTTTGAGGGTAGCATTACTTTTGTTTTGCTTGCTTGTGAAAGACTTTCTTAGAGTTTAATAATCGTTTTCAAGATAGTGTGATTGTTCATTTCTGTGATTAGTCTGAAAGCACCATTTCATATTGGACTTTTGAAAGGTAATCTTTCTTTCCAGTTCTAAGCAATTTGGCCCTTCACTTGTAACCTGTATGGCCCCAGCAAAGCCCGGCTGTGGTTAAGAGCTTTACATGGGTCTTTCATTGAGCTAGATTTTATCTGTTAATGGCTTTCAGCATTAGGATCAAAGCCTTGGACTGACTTTGGGAGTTTAATAGAAGCTAGTGTTGCTTTCTGTCTTAGCAGCTTGAACTACGAATTGGTGGACTCTGGATTAGTCATCAAAGTTATCAGTTGTCTGAGTTACCAATTGATTGATTGGTTAACTGAGTAAATTTGTGGTTTTCACTACCTAAACAGTCAGCCTTCTGTTTATAGGGAAAGATTGGCTAAGACTGTCTATGCATTTTATTTTTCTCTAAAACTAAAAAAATTGCCTACTTTATACATCTGTTTTTATGGTGGCACTGAAGAATTCTTCTGTGAAGTGGAAGCTGTAGTGAGTGCTTGATTCAGTAGACCTGTGCTTATTCTTCATTTTGTTAGTTTTCCTCAGCCTTATTCCAGATGCAGGTCAGAACTTGAAGACTATCAGGATGACCCTTTTTTTCAGAAATAAACTTCAGCTGAACTAAAACTGGCTGACATCCATAGTAGAAACCCGTTATACATAGGTTGATGTGAACTGTAAGGAGACCGAGACTCCAGACCTCATTACGAAGCTTTCTTAGGAAGATGGGAGCTGCTACATTCTTACTAGATGCTGGGGGCATGCTCACATGTCACCTTCTCGAGGAACGATGGAGAGATATGCAGGGGTGCTGAATATAACCAGATACACAAACAACAAATAATTCAGCTTTTTTTTTTAATTGCTTTTTATTTTATCTTTTTTTAGAGAAAGAGGACAAGATGATTTGGACCTTCACTGTTTCTGTTTTTCCCCTGTCCCTATGAAGAGTGGAGATACATGGGACCTTTCAGGCATATTTTCTTATTTTCAAGGTGCCTCTCAGTGAATTCTGTGTTGAACTTTCCCCAGACCCCAGCTGAAGATGGGTCATATGAACAGGAAAATTCTTATACTACCTCTTTTGTTTACTGGTTTTGGATTGAGATTTAAGCCTTAATACTTTTTCAGATACTATTTAATGGAGAATCTTCTTAATAACTGACTTCCATTTCAGAAGGTTAATGGCAGCAGTATCCAAATCCAGAGCTCTCTTGGAAGGACTACAATTTGTTTTTTTTTGTAATTTATAACGACAAAGTTGTAATTACAAAATTGTAATTTGTATTTTTTTTTTAATTTTGCTTGTAATCTGTTGAATAAACAGTTCCATGTAATTTTATGGTTTAGTATTCATTATGTCTTCCTGTGTTTCTGTGAAAAGTCTAGCCTTTGGTAAATAAGGAGAGGACTTTTATTAAAAATTCTTGTATATTTTTAAAACAATTGTAAATTTAAAATTGATCTGTATACAGTATGCTTAGTCTTTTTTAATCTGGAAGAATTAATTTATATATTTGTTTTTTAAATTGTAGTTTAAACTGATTGTGGAAAATCCGGGAAAACCTGTTGCATCTGGACTTAAAGTTACAGCTATTGTGGAATATTATCCTGACAGTGAGGAGGATCTTCATGATAGACTACTTCTTTTGATAGAAGAAGACATAGTTGATATCCCCCTACTTGGGTATGACAGCCAAATTCCATATGTTGCTGGTACTGCTTCTGGTTTAATCTTGTGAAAAGTGTGTCAACTCATGTCACATACAGTTAGGTAACTAATCTGTCAACTGCATTGAAAGCAACTATAGGTCTCTTTAGAAGAGTAACTTTTTTTTCTGAGAGCAGACACAGGTAAGAAATTAATCATCCTGATGTCTAAATTGCTATAGTTTTGAGGTTCCTGCCTTTGCGTTACTCTTTATTGGAAATTATAGTTAATCATTTCTAATTCTGAACAAACATTAGACAAGTTAATCTTTTTCATCTCCACCATCCATACAAAGCCATTTATATAAAGATATTTAATAATTGTCCATATATACATAACTGGATTATAGTAAAGCATATGTTGCTTAATTTAAAAAAATGATGTGTGCATTATAAAATGAGGTCACAAATACATTTTCGTCTATCTGTGTGTGTGTGTATGTATGTCTGTGTGTGTTGTACCTAACCCCTATATTGGTAAGCTTCTAGTATAATTTAAATTTTAATGATATGTTTCAGCTTAAAAACCATATAGGACGTGCTTTAGGTCCCCTCATTCTCAGTGTTTAAAAGCTAGATATCTAAACCTGAACTGCTCACCCTATTAAAATTTTCTCTGGGGTTGCTCATGTGGCTTATTTGCTGATTAGCATATCAATCAGTCAATCCAGCTGCCATTTTACTTTTGAAGATCATAACCTTTAGGCTAATCTGGTACCTCAAGGTAATATACAACATAAAAAAGACTCCATATCTGCCAGGATGTTTGTTCAGAGCAAGCATCTTATTTTAGTTGCATGGTTAGTTTCTGAGTTAACAGTTTCTTAGCTGTTAGCTAAGCTGTTTCTTAGCTGCTTCGTTAGTCAAATTCCAAATTATTGTTACTCTTACATATTTAATAATTTTACGTTATTGGTGGTACACCAGTAAAAATAACATGCATTATTGCATTGCTACTGATAAAATACTGAAAGATGAAATAGTCAATTTCAAAAATTACTAAGGATTTAGTACTTAATGAAACTTAGATTTACATAAGAGCGCTATGTATTGCTGTGACACAAAAACAAGTTTTTTGGCCACAAATTTTGAGTTTCGTACAACTCAAATAAAATACTTATTTTCATTGTCTCTGAATATCACTAAAATTATTTCCTAGCAATATTTTTTTTTTAAGATCTGTACATCTTGTACAAGATGGAAAATAATGTTAAAGCATGTCAGAAGAAGTTTAGTAAATTCATAAATGTAGTTTAAGATTACTTTGTACGATACAAAAAATGTCTGGAAGCTGCAGATATTACCTGGGTTGTGTAGTTTAAATATCTGCTGCCTATCTATTATCCATTAGTTTACCTTTAATTTGCTGTCTTTGAACTTATATCACTTTCCAGCTTTTGTTTCTGTATGGGTTATAGTTTAATATGTGTTTATGTAGTACTCTAAGCATCTGTAGACTTCTGGATCTCTTACGTGCGTTGATAGCATTTTATAGTAAGAAGTTGTTTCTTCCTAAAAATTAACTGATCGTTTAGAAAGAAAAATGAGAAGATTCAACCTTTTGCTAGCAATTGGTGCAATTCCCTCAGTTACATCTACCTACTTATTTTAAAAAGTCTGGGAAGCGATTTATCCAGAACATAGGAAAAATTAGTTTCCCATACAGCATTAAACTGCAATAACACTTATTCTTGTAACCATTTATTTGATAGAAATGTCCCCAAGAGAATTCTATTTCTCTTGTGCTTCAGTGAGTTTAATATTATAGTTGTTTGTTTTGCAAGTAAAATTATTTATAAAGTATCTGCTTGGCACATGTGACACTAACACCGATGAGTTGTCTCAATGATTGGTCTTACATATTTCATACCAGTTTTAGAGGCCACGTGATGTGCTTAGTTGCAGGAACTGTGGGGAGGGTGACTGTTGCTTCGTCCAGGTCACTGATGAGCAAGCTGAATAATATTGGACCCAGTACTGACCCTTGGGTTGCACCACAGGCTACAGGCCTCCAACTAGTGCTAGATCACAATCTTCTGCCACTTGCCCAGTTCTCAATCCACCTTACTGTCCACTCATTTAGCCTGCACTTCCTGAGCTTGGCTATGAAGGTGTCAAAGGTTTTCCAGAAATCAAGATTGGAGCAAAGAGGGCATTCAGTATCTCTGTCTTTTCTGTGTCCTTCATCACCAGAGCCCCCTCTCCATTCTGCAGCGGGTCCACATTTTCCCCATTTTTTTTTTTTTTAACTCATATGTTGGAAGAAGCCCTTCCTGCTGTCCTTGACAACCCTTTCCAGATTCAATGGGCTTTGGCCTTTCTAGATGCCATCCCTGCATACTCCAGTATTGTTCCCCGGAGACCTGTCCTCTTTTTCCACCTTCTCCACACTTCCTTCTTCTGTTTGAGTTTTGCTAGAGGCTCCTTGTGCATCCATATAGGTCTTCTCCACCCTTTCCTGTATTTCTGGCTCACTGGGATGCACCAATCTTGAGTTTGGAGGTGGTGATTCTTGAATATTAACTAGCTTTCTTGGACTACCCTTCCTTCTATGGCATTATCTCATGGGATTCTTTCAGCCAGGTCACTGAAGAGGCCAAAGTTTGATCTTCTGAAGGGCTGTGATCCTACTTACTGCATTGCTTTCTTCTTCCAGGATCCTGAACTCCATCATCTCATGGTCACTGCAGCTAAGGTTGCCCCGACCTTCACTACTCCAACCAGTTGTCCTTTGTTTGTTAGTGCAAGGTCCAGCAGCACCCCTTTCCTCATTGGCTCTATCATCAGTGTCAGAAATTTGCCATTAAAGCTCCCCAGGATTTCTTGTGCCTTGCTCTGTTATTCCTGAAGCAGATATTAAAGTAGTTAAAGTACCCCATGAGAAACAGGACCTGTGATCATAAGGCCACCTTTAACTGTCTGTAGAAGGCTTCATCTGCTAACAGGTGGTCTGTTAACAAACACCCACAGCAGTCACCTCTGTTGGTCCTTCATCCTTGCTACTACACTCTTAACCTGCTCATCATCCAGACGATATCAGATGACACCAAACTGGGAGGAGTGGCCGACACTCCTGAGGGCTGTGCTGCCATTCAGAGAGACCTAGACAGGATGGAGAGTGGGGCAGAGAGAGGAACCTCATGAGGTTCAACAAGGACAAGTGCAGGGTCTTGCACCATGGGAGGAATAACCCCAGGCACCAGCACAGATTAGGGGGTTGACCTGCTGGAACGCAGCTCTGCAGAGAGGGAGTTGGGAGTCGGGAGTCCTGGTTGATGACAAGTTAACCATGAGTCAGCAATGTGCCCTCGTGGCCTAGAAGGCCAATGGGATCCTGGTCTGCATGAGGAGGAGCGGTGCTAGCAGGTCAAGGGAGGGGATCCTGCCACTGCTCAACTATGTTGAGGGCACGTCTGGAGTATTGTGTGTAGTTCTGGGCTCCCCAGTACAAGAGGGACGTGAACTTTCTAGAGAGGGTGCAGTGGAGAGCCACGAAGGGACTGGAGCATCTGTCGTGTGAGGAAAGACTAAGCGAACTGGGCCTGTTTAGTCTGGAGAAGAGAAGGCTGAGAGGAGATTTGATCAACATGTTCAAGTATCTGAGGGGTGAATGCAAGGAGGATGGGGCCAGGCTCTTCTCTGTGGTGGCCGGTGACAGGATGAGGGGTAATGGGTGTAAGTTGAAACATAGGAAGTTCCACCTCCATGTGAGGAAGAACTTCTCTACTGTGAGGGTGACAGAGCCCTGGAACAGGCTGCCCAGAGAGGTTGTGGAGTCTCCTTCTCTGGAGATCTTCAAAACCCGCTTGGATGCCACCCTGTGCCACGTGCTCTACATGTCCCTGCTTGAGCAAGGGGGTTGGACTAGATGATCTCAGCCTCAACCTCAACCATTCTGGGATTCTGTGATCCACCCTTAGGGCCAGCTCGTTTCATTCCAGTTGCTCTCGCATAAATGGCAGCTTCCACACTTCCCATTTCCTTGGCTGCCTTTCCTAAAGAGCCTGTAGCCTTCCATGGCAGCATATATATTTTTTTCTCTCCTTTATGAAATATCTTATACAGGTGAGATCTGCCTCACTTGGCCAGAAAGATTTATCTTCTTCATCATTTTCATGTTCTGTGTTGCATGGAATCCTGGTCATGAGATCCAACTGACCCACAAAACTGTTAAACTCTCTAATTTCTTTCTCGTCCGGTCTGTGTTTGTATCTTGTCCTTTGCTACATGAAATACCCCCTGAAGTGGCTTTCTTGATTTTTTTTTTTAAGATGCTACATGAAAGATGGAAGCAGACCTCTGAAGTCCTTTTGATTTCAGCATAGATTGAGGTGAAAACAGTGTGGAACTAGAGACCTTGAAATGCAGTATTTGGAAATATATAGCAAGTGTAATCTTTCAGTTGTTTGATAAGCCTGATCAATTCTCAGGTTCATTTTGCAATCCTTTTTAGCATTCTCATGAAACAAAACCTGCAGGTTTTTGTTAATAGATGTGACCTTATAACAGTTAAAAAATGAGGTTCCAGGTTGAGTCGGATGTGAGCATCTTTTCCAGGTCTGGAGCTGAAACAGCAGAACAGATGTGTGTGGATTGGAGAAAAATTCTTCTAGTAGGTGTTGGTGTGGATACTGTTATTGTTGCCCACAAAACTTGGTTTTGTTCACCTGGTCTTAAAATGAGATCATTCTAAACAGGTGAAAATTGGAATATCACAACAAGAAAAATGAACACAGAATTCTTTATTGTTAAAGATTCATTGCAAATGTAGTGTACTTGTATTATGCTGCCTGTTCAGAGGTATTTAAAGAACACTGCTCTATCAGACTATATTTTGTTACAGTGAAATTAGAATTTAAGACCTTCAAGAAAGCCCTAGTTTTCTGAAGCAAGTATTAGCTCTTCATTAGGGCCATGCAGTACCCAATACAGCAAAGTCATTGTGTTGGCTGAGGCTCTTAAATACAGATAGCTTGGGTCATTACCCACCTGTACTTGATATAGTATGTTTTGCCAATATCACAGAAGGTGTTTATAATCTGAGACTGTTAACTGAAAATGACATGCATTTTTTTTCCCTCTAACTTCAGTCGAGACAGCTGATAATACAATCTAGTAAATGTTGACTCTGTACTTATTTTATGCTGCAGTTAACTCAAGATAATGACAGCTTTGAAAATACTTTATTCAAGTTCTTGTACTATAAGAATATATTTTAGTAATTAGAATGTATATGTTTCTCTTTACAGTTTTATTTCAGCTGATTGCTTAAAGCTAAATTGTTTTAAAGTTACATGAATAAGTCGTGGTATTCAAGGAGACAGATCGGCAGATCGGCTTAATAAATACTATGTACTGTACTGCTGAAGTGAGTTGCATAAATATTCAATTATTAGGAGAACCAGAGGAAAAGCAGAACTTTTTTTTTTCACTGTAGTGTAGTGTTCAAGCTAGTTCCTCTAAAAATACAAATGTATTTTCAAGTTTTGGAGCAGATATAATCCTGTCTCTTCTCTTTGCAGATTAATTCCATGCTGTTATCTGGAAATTGAGCCTGAGATTAATTTTGGTACAGTGATTGTAAACAGTAAAATAATTAATAAAGAGATTAGCATTACTAACCATGGATCATCTCCAGGTAAATATTTATTATGTGTTAAGTTATACAAAGATTTAATTTTCTTGGAAAAAAAAAATTACACAAGTTAACACTTCAGTGACCAAGCAGTCTAGGATCCTGTGCAGCAAAAAAGTAACTGAAGGCATGGGTTATGCATATGCAGCATTGTAGTTTATAGGTTTTACAAAAGGTCTTTAACTTCTGTAGGCAAATACTGTGTTAATGCTTAGGGAAGAAAAATGAATGTAGAACTTCGAGTTCCAGGAGTTCTCTAGTTTTGAATCCCATCTGAGAGTTGTAAAAATAACTAATGTCCTTTACATTACAGCACCCAGCATACATAATGGCAAATCATATCTTTTGCTTTGTTATCTTTGTTTTGATTCTGTGGTCCCATTAGCTGTCTACTGATTAAACAAATACAGCTCCCAGACCCTTGAGAGCTTAATTCTTTGGAATTGATGGTACATGTTACTAAATATGAGGAGTCTTTCTCCTTGCCACAATAGTTCTGAAATCATACAGCTTTCAAAACAAGTGCATCCTTCAATTTCTCTGAGGGACTCTTCTGAAGAGGGTAAGAAATGTGGAAAATGTTGTATAGGAATGCACACGTGACCCAAATTTGAACTTAATTTATATGCTCAATATTGGTATTTTGAAAAAGGTGGATTGGTTACTGAGTCTATTAATTTACTCAGCTTGTGAATTCATAATAAACCAACCCTAAACCTTTTCTGGAGCTGGTTTGAGAGAGAAAATAACATAGTTCAAACTATGTTAGTACCACATGAAATTTGTGAGCATTTATAAATGCATTATTTAATGTGTACCTGTGAAGTAAAGCAAATTGAAACACTGACAGACTTTACAAGCCTTCAGCTAGTTATGTTGTTGAGAAGTTAAGAACAAACTAGATATTCCATTCTAGGATTAAGAAAATGGAATAATTTCATTAGCCAAAACATTTTAAAAAACTTTTTGATTTTTTTTCCTCCAAAAAGCATGTCCTATTGAAGGAAAAAAAGTATTTTCTAGCCAATTCAACTTAAAGATGTAGTATGTGCTTTATATTACCAGCCATTTGTCGTACATACTAATTTATTGCTTAGAGCAGTGATTAGATACCTGCATTTCAGATCATATCCCTTGTACAAAGTCCAAGTACTTTCATTTGAGTCTGCATATTACTTCAGACAATAGATAATCTTTACTAAAACAGTCCTTTTTTTCTACCACTCTTCAAAGTATTTCTTCCTGCTCATCATATTGCGACAGATAATTAATGCTGCTGATGAAAACACTTTTTTTTTTCCTCCACATTTAAAAAAATCCTTAAAATACATGTCCTACAGAGATTCAACATTCTCCTCTGCAATATATTGTGCTCTATGTGTTTTAAGTTGTGAAAACTATCAGTTACTTGCAGGTAGCAGATCTCTTTCTGGGTATTTGCTTAACTTTCTAGCTGCCTAGACTGTGTATAAAGTACCTTGTACTTTAAAACATTACAGGTTCTTTGTGATATCATCAGTTTGATCTGGAGTGTTATTACCTGTTACAGTGTGCTGTTACAATGATAACTTGTCCAGTGGCATTAGACATGTGAATGTAGTGTTTAGAGACACCCTAGAAACTTTTTTACAATTTTCTTATTACAAGAGGCACTCCATGTTTCCAATTTCCAATATCCTATTTCCATAGGAATATCTGCATGTGTTTTGTTATTCCTGCTGTGTTTGGGGATGTTCTACTGTTATGATTTCTAAGTTGTGTATCTTTTTTTTTTCTTTTTAAGGTACTTTTAAACTATTATATGATGGGGTTGTCCTAGTTAACATAGAACCTACCAGTGGAGTGGTAGAGCCGAAAACTGTAAAGATGATTGAAGTGGGTATCTGTACAGATGTGCCAAGAATCATCAACGAAGTGATAAAGTAAGTTAGTGTATAGTTGCATAAATCCAGCTCTATAAACTGATTTTAGTAGTTTATTTTCATGTGGTATGAATTCTAAAGTCTGTATTATGGATATACTTATCTAAAAAAATTCCTAGGTCAGTTATTGTCTTCTCTATTTATTTTCATTAAAATAATGTGCTGATTGTATTATCTCCATAGCACAGTCATGTATAAATTATGTACCTGGTTGCTTTATTAAAGATCTTCCATTATATGGATATACACCTCAGTAAAAATTTGGAATCATGCAAAGCAAGGAATTTTTTTTCTTCTCATGTTCAGAAGCTTTTGAAAAGGATAGTTCGTTCTATTAGAGCAGTAGAGTATATTACTAAATTCTTTTGTGCAACAAGAATAAAGTAGCTTGTTTAAGCAGAATTCTAAAAACAAATATTTGTGTAATGTCTGTGTGGTCCTGTGGCGTTCTGAGGCATCATCAAGCTCAGGCAGTCGGGCAGGAACAGTCACAGTTCTGTGCTTATTCAGGTCAACTTCTAGTCCCAATTGCCTGAGCAAAAGTTATGAACCACTCACCAAAAGCGAGATCCAGATGTAGAGGTTCAAATAAAAAAATAATTTCCAACAAAAACAGCCTCTCCCCACAAAAGCAGCAGGTATCAAGTGATTCTTCCCGTTCTGGTGTTTGGCTGAGGGGAATCCATGTTTTTGCACAACATGACTTTCTTGATCCGTAATATTTCTGTTAAGTATTCTGCCAGATATGCTTATTTTTGTGCTTGACCTATCTATGGAAAGGCAGTAATTTAGTTTAAATGCTCTAACGTGATTCAGTTTTGTAGAGATTGTAATATTAAAATAAGTTGTTATTTTTATTCTAACTTTTTTTGTATGTGTAACATACCTGCCAACTCTTACTGACAGAGTGGAGCTAGAAGGACATGACTGTACAGAGATACGGATCAAAGCTGTTGTGGTTGAACAAGTTCTTAAAGTTCTAGGAGCGCCTCATGGAAATGAAGTGAAATGCATTCATTTTGGATCTGTTTATTTTGGGTCTTCAAAGACTGAACAAGTATTTCTGTACAATAAAAGTCCAGAGTGTATGGACTGGGTAGCAATACTGGAGGACAATGCTGCTGGAGGAGAAATGGTAAGAAAAGGGTTTTTTAGTTTTTAATTTAGTTGAAAACTTGTTTTCATTTCTGCTTTTGCATTTTTGCTTTTGCGGATCCGTATCCTAGGATTTACTATGTGAAACTATTTTCTAATCATAGACCTACTGCAATTTCTGTTAACAACAGAATTTTACTATCTTTGTATTATTTTTTTAGATATTGCTGTTTAACCACGTGGCATATTGTTAGTCATGCTAAGTATGTTCCCATGTTAGTCTGCGGGTAGTTTCATTTGACTTACTAGCTGTCATCACGTAGTAGCAGTTAGCAAAACAAATTTTGATATTCCAAGATGCTGAATGCTGTTTTACTTGATTTTCGTTAACAATGAATTGATCTGAGTGAGCATCATCTTTGTAAAAAAAAAAAATCTTCAAGACACTGACATTTAATTGAAGTTGAAAAATTAATTAGCTGCGTAATATTAAACTATTTTGTGTTAAAAGCAACATGATGTTTTATTACTTATATTATTATGTTTTTCTACCTCTTATAGTTTCTTATCTTTAGCATGTGTGAGGGTAGCCAAAAACAGAAGTAGGACTGGCTGAACTGTTATTATATTCTGCCTTTATTTATTTTTGTAGGGTACAGATCTTCAGAAGGCTACAGATGCATTTTTAGGAGACTTAAGCTTCATGAGTAACGCAAGAGATGTAGATGTTTCCACCTTGATATTGTGCATTCCCAATCAAGGAACCTTGCTACCTTATCAGAGATCTACGATTACGTTGTGCTTTAGTCCAGCGTAAGTTCCTGATCCAAGTTTGAGCAAGAGAAAAGTTGATGCATCTAAAGTATTGTATAAACAATTCTGTTAGAGAAAATCATTATAAGTCTATTTAAGTGTTCTTGTTCATTCTGCAGATTTATGTTAGAAAAAGTGTAGTATTTCTGTAAGAGTTTGGAAGAATAGATGCTTCACTATCAAGAGACTGAAACATATTGGAGAGCTATTATTATAACAACGAAAAAAAAAAAAAAGGCTATGCATCAGCCAGAGCAAGAGAACATGCTGTTTTCATTTTCCTTTAATTCCTAGGTTTAAATTTGTTACTCTTCCATTTTGGGAAAGAATGATAAAGATCACTTGCTTAAGTTATAACAAGTGCCAGAGAATCCAGATTTAAAAATGAAAAATACACCTTGATTGTTAGACAGTTTGTTTGTTCGTTTGTTTTGTCTTGCACATCAAAAATGTGATTTTTGCAGGAAATTTAAAAGGGTCATTGGACTGCATGATGTGTCAGCAAAACAAGATTATGTCCTGTTTCTAAGATTTGAGGCTGTTGGGAGTAAAGGTGGCTTTCTGCAGACCCCCAGTGATGATGACACACCACTCAGAAGTATGTTAATAGGAATGTACTTTTACTAAACTTGTATCTTTAATCCCTTTGCATTAAAAAATGCTATGGTAACAGTGAGTAGAAAGAAGAGGGAATCCTGCATGTCATGAATACACCTGCTGTCAGGGAACACCTGAAACTTGATTATAAATGCAGCTATTCAATAAATAAAAGCCATCTGCCAGTCAGCAGTACTTTGATGATGGCAAAGTTACTGTGAATTTTCAAGTGAATGTCTCCCTTTCATTAGTAGAAGAGTGTACTCTGTAGCAGGCATTGTGATTAAATACGAATATTCTAAGTTTATGGAGGTTTGCACTATAAATCATGTTACTGTCTAACTTTGTTTCTACGACCATACAGCTACCTTATGACTCTCCTGCTTGTAAGCTAATTTGTGGATGTTTTCCCCCTCCCTCCTCTTCCTCCTTCTCTCTCTCTCTTTAATATAGTGAATCATCCTCCTCACATGGAGTTAGCTCTGACTGGTTCTGGGCTTCCTGTCATGTTAACTTTCAATCCAGGACCAGTTATTAATTTTATGGACTGCTTCTTGGACGAACAAGTTGAAGTTCTTTGTGAACTCAGGAATGAATCTGAGTCACTTCCAGTAACTTTCAGCTTCCGAAAGACTGCCCACTTTCATATTTCTCCTAAAAAAGGAAAAATTGAAAAACAGTCTACAAAGGTAACCTACAGCTTTCCTTTAGATGATGTAGATATGTGGATTATATTACTCTACAATAGTCAGTGGTGGAATTTTTTGAAAATACAAGTTCCTTTATATATCTGCAATATTGAATACTTTAGCCATGACCTCTAATGTAACCTGCATGTATAATTTGTCCTCCTTATATAGAATTATTGTAGAGTTCTTTGTTGTATTTCAGGAAGAAGCAAGTATTATTTTAAATGAGAAAAAAAAAGGTATAGCGTTAAGGAAATTTTACCCTGTTTTTCCCTAGCTTTAAGTACTTGATGTTTTACTAACTCAAAAAGTGCGGTTTATGCACATAAGCCTACCACATGTGCACATTTTATTTTTATTTTTTTCAGTAAATCAGAAATTTCTGCATAATATATTTTTGTCCTTAGAAGTAACCCTATGTCAAATTTAAGTCAAATAGGAGGCATGTGTAATTTAAGAAACCTGTAACTTAGAGTACAGTGAGAGAGCAATCCTTTACAGTGAAGAGCAATCCTTTATCTGAGAAATGAGCAAGTAAGATTTTCCTGATGTTCTAATGTATTACAATTTATAATTCTTTAAATTGCTAATTTAATGTAGTAGTTGACATGTTTTAAAAATGAGTGTTGAACAACGGCCTTAAAAATAACAAGGGCCCTTTACTCAGTAGGAATAAGCATTGGTTTTAATAATATATAACAGCACATCATTTTTCTGTTTTCTTCCTAATATGTCTCAACTGCCATTTTTTTTTCCTCCCCTAGGAGGTGATATTTTCATTTTCCCCAAATCAAATAGGAGTATTTAAAAAGAAACAAGTTGTTGATATCATTGGTTTAGGACGAGAGGAAAATAATTCCCAGATCTTGAAGACAAAATCCTTTCACCAAATACTTTTGAGATTCATTGGTGTGTGCAAATCTAAATCAAAAAACATTCCATTCAAAATTAATCCTGGTAAGTTGCTAAAAATAAAAGTTCCAAAAACCTTATGTATGTGTGATAAACAATTACAGTTTACGCCTTAAAAACAAACAAACAAACAAAAAACCTCACAAAAAAGGATTCAAGGGTAATTTTTCTCTCTAATTTTTATATATTAGAAGATGAAGATTCTCTTTGTATCAGTGATTGCCATTGCATTAGGGCTTATAAGGTTGAGTTGCAGGTAGTGACAGAGTTAAAGCAAAGAGAAAAAAAATAGGCATGGCTATCTATATATTTAATAGCTGTATAACTGATAGCTGTGGGCTAAAGGTTTAATGTAGCATTCAAGGCTTAAATGGATTTGAAATATACCAACAAATCTAAATATGTACATATCATAGTGCATTTTCTAGTGGCTCTGTATTTTGTTTATGTGTATGTATAAATATATCCATATTTATATAATATAAAAATACATGTTTTTATATTTTTCATAATATTTGAAAAACTTTATATAAAAATAAAGGTATATATTTTAAGGGTTATTCGCAGGGTATCTTTTCCAGGTTTTACATTTACTGATATTTCTTGTTTTCTTCCTTGCACATTGTTACCCTTGATGATTGTCAGCTTTTCTTCCTTCGCTCTTTGCTCTAACTTCTCCATTCCGCTCCTGCTTGCAGCTGGTGGAGAGGTTAGGAGGGGTGTCTGTACTGCACAGGCTACTGACACCCATGTTCTGCTTCCCCGTTTTACTGAAGTGAGGAGGCAATCATGTAGTTCAGGTCCTTATATAGATGGATTATTTGTTTTTCTATTCTCTTCGGCCTGTGTCTGTGGTAGGGAACATATCTTTGCCTGTGTATTTGGGGGTGGGAGGGAAGGGGGAGAGATTGGAGTGAGCCTCCTCCTGAACTGTTGCCTTCCTGAGCAGTGGAAGTTGCTTGCAGTCACTTCTGTTGTTAGAAGAATGGAAAGTAATTTTCCTTTATGCCCAAATCAAGGGCAATTTGTAGATAAGTAAGACCAATATATTTAGTTTGACATATCAAGTTCTTTTGGGAAAGTGTGCGGGAATGTCAAATAATGGATCCTCCTTTAATTTTTGAGTGTTTTTTAAACATATATGTCATATTTCAGGAGATGTGAGCAAACAGATGGGTTAGTTCCAAATATCATTTTCTATTTTTATAAATTTTAATGTGTATGTGGTTTTCTAAAACTATCGTGAAAAAGGTCTGAGCTGCCCTTTTTTTTTTTTGGTGGTGGTTTTTCTCACTGTAAGTCAATCCCTGTGTTTGCAACCCTAAGACGCTGAGGACAACGTTGTCCCGTGTGCACGTGCCAGTCACAGCAGGTCTGCAGTTTTGCTATGGCACTGGTGGACACAGCAGGGGTGTCTTGGGCTCTTGTCGCTGTGTGCCAGTGGCGTGGGCAAGTGGACGTTGTTGTCCTTGGTCTCGATGCTTCCCTCCCTCTTCTCTAGGGAAAGGGAGTGGGGTGGATAGCTGTAACGGGGCTGCTGGGCTGACCAGCATAGATTATCAGAGACTTTTTTGAACCTAATATTTTGACCTTCATTTAGAAAGAACTTATATAGATGCATGTAACATGTTTTTTTTCTGAATTTTAAGGCATAACACCAATGATTTCCAATCCAGCTGGACAGTTTGTTCCTGATGACACAGGACAGTGCACTGATATTGCACCTGTGGCAATACTTAAATCAACCCAAACACAAATTCATACTCACCAGATAAACAGGAATTGTAAGAATGATGTGCTTATACCTCCTCTTAATGACCACTCAGCCAGCATTAGACCTTTTGAACGGCATAAAAAGTACAGGTAACAGATGATGAAAAGATAGTATCTAAAACAAGTACTTCTGTATTCAGCTAAAGATTCCTACCTTATTTAACTAGTAGATCAAGATTAGTTGCTCATACAACACCTTGCTGTTTTTTTCAGGCAGAAAACTTTTAAATGTGTAGTGGTTGTCTTAGCCTCAAGCTTCTTACACGTACATTTCAAACCTCTCTTACCTAGATTTCTTGAATTTCTTTCTTGTGTGAAACTCCAGATATAGCTATTTTATAGTTTCTGTTTTCCACTCTCCCAGCTTCCTTTGCAAGGTCAAATATTAATCAACTGTGATTTAAAAAAAAAAAAGTTTGCGATGAAATATGTATGTAGCAGAATCATTCAGTTTTCATTCTGACAAGCCCCCGAATCTTTCTATATGCATAATGAAACTACAATTCTATTTAAATATTTAGGACTATTTTCACAAAGACTGAGAGCTATAATTATGTAGATCCACAATTTTCTTATACTGACTTTGAACAGCTGGAAAAAGAAGCACATAAAGAGTGTTATACAGATTACATTTATAGATTTAGACAACGCCGCTTACAGAAAGATGCCTCTCGGTAAGAATTTATTTCAAGGTTTTAAGCTCATATGAAACAATATGCATATACATGAAGATTGACTTATTCTGCTTAAATCTAATCCAATACTGGAAGTGGTTATTGTTTTGGGACTTAAAATAATAATGTATTGAAAAATCTTTTTGTTTAAATGTTTATTTAGACACCTTTAGATCACTGACTGGGCAAACATATGGACAAAGGCCATACTTGAAATTCTTAAATAATGGGTTTTGCAAACTCAACATTATTGTATGGTGTCATTCTTCTTGTTTTAAAAAAAACTTTTAAAATATTAGAGCTGTCAAGTTTTGTTTTCTCTGATTTTGTTCCGCAGGAAAGCAACCAAATATAGCCAATTCTCACTTCATGAATTTGTGTAGAGTAAGGCTAGAAGGACAATGTAAGCCTTTAATTTACCTATTACTTTACACAAATCATGCAAGAATTCATGCATTGAACTCATCACTTCTGAATGAGCTAGACACATCAATTAGAAATACATACAATTTTTAAAAAGAGCAAGGGAGAATCCGACACAATCTTATTCTTCCTATTTTCAATAATCAACTGCAATTTAAAATCGGCTTTATATTTTCAATTTAAGTTTGCAAAACCTATTATTTAGAGATTAAAAATTAGTAATGTCAGAAAGTAATATGTGTAAACTTAACCTTGTGTTCTGTAATGCTGATTTGGACAAGATCTGCAATGATTAATATTAATGTATTTACAAATAAATGGTTTTCTTGAAGTAAACTGGGATTGGGTAGTGGATGAGGCTGTTCTTTATATGAATGCAACTTGCACATTTGACTGCAGGCATGGAAAGGAGAATATCATGGTTAGCAAATCAATTCTCTTGGTGTTATGGAACTTGGTCATAATTTTCTAAGTACTTGCTATGAAATATGTGGTAAGAGGTCTGGAGGTCTCAAATACAGCTGCAGGTGAAATTGGTTGGAGTTAAACTCTGACCAAGAAAAGTTAATTGTTAATTACTGTGGAAATAGGCAGTAGGTCCTCCAGTTAGTATATATGCAATTAAAGGTTGCTTTGTAATACTGGCATTTGATAACTTTTAAACAGCTCTTTTGTTTAAGATTTTTTTTTTTTAGATATTCTACAATATCTTTATTGCAGGAGCCATATTTGCAATCATTTAGCCCTGTTATGGGAAGCATCATCTTAGGGTATGCATACTCTGTGGTATGCAGCTGGTTATATTCCTTGCTTAAACAATACAGTAAAGACTTCTCAACACTTGATATACTTTTTTTGATAGTGAAATATATTTCAAATCTTATTTTTTTTAATAGATCAGTTAATGTATAGAACATAGAATGTCCACATATCTACATTTCCATGCTCTTTTTCTTTTCCTTCTTGTAGGGAATTTGATGCTTATAATGATTCTATAAACATAGGCCTTAAACCAGCAGATGGGCTTATTTCACCAAAGATCTCAATCACAGATATTCAGAAGGAGAAGCTACATCTCAGAATGCTTCCATTAGATGAAGATTGCCTATTAACTAGTCGAAAGTTGGAAGCAATTGGTTCTAAATCCTCAAGTGAAGAAGTAAGTTAAATGCTTGAGCAGTAATATAAGCATGAAGTAATTACTGTGTAACAAAGCATAAAAATTTTGATCCTACTCTGAGAAAATGTTTTGTGGTCACTGCAGATTTGGAATGGGCTGAATGCCGTGCCAATTTCTGCCCAAGAGAAGGAAGATTGTAGCCTAACTTTGACACCAAAACAGCTTCATCAGATACACATTGGTAAGATTTCACTTGGGTTACTAAATGTGTGTAGTTGTTAAAGAAGTACTTATTTATAGTAACACAATTTATATTCATAATTGTTCACCTTAAGAATGAACCTTAATTCAGTGGTAGTTTGAAATTTATATTAATGTTTAACTGTAGGCTTGTATTTCTCTGACATGAGAAGTGAGGTATGAGTAGCCATGTACAACTTCAGGCCTGTTATGGGAAATGAGGGCTCCTTGTTCTCCTATGACTTGTTTTGGGGTAGTATCTGGAGCAGCATTAACATCAAAAAGATTCAGGGAGGTCTTCAGAATGTTTCTGGGAGTTAGCAGTGAAGAGTGATACTTCAGTGAAGTACAACTCTTTATGATCATTAAAAATGATTTCAGAAGGAGGCTCTGTAATGGGGAGTAACCCTTTTAGAGCCCATGAAGGGACTTGTCTTAACAACATTTGGTACTAAAAGGAGATTTTTTCCCTCCTTTGTACAGGTCATAAAGCATATTTTCCCTTGAAAAAAATACTTGTGTGGTAGCAAAGCCTGGTTTATATTTCATTACTTTTTTCCATTTTTTTTTCTTTTAAATAATTAATCTATTTTTTAGCTGGAAAAAGTTAGTTAGCAGCTGGGTATATTGGTTTACCTGGGGAAAATGCAATAAAATAAACGTAAGTATAAGATGCTTGAGGCTTATATAAGATGTTTGATCAGTGCCATGAATGATAAAGTTTTCAGGCCAGCATGACAGCTGGTAATAGCAGTAAGTCAAGTAATTAGGGCTTCCTAATATTTAATTTTTACTTTGTCATGTTGAAGATTTCATTTCATATATATTCCAGGTCCTTCTACTATAAACTTTGGTGATGTTTGTGTGCAGTCAATATCGGTCAGAAGACTGCATATCATCAATAACTTGTTGGTTCATATATGGGTACAAATTGAGATTGAGCCTGATGAGTTGCAGCAGACGAGTCCATTGTCTCAGGTGGTGCCTCCTCTTTCCAAGGCTTATATTCCAGTAGTATTTGAGACCAACACACTTGGGATTTTTCAAAAGTAAGGCTCTTTCATTTGTCTTGATTTACATATTTGCCTTATAGTAATACAACAAAGAAACATTTCACATGATTATTTTAGACTCCGTGTAATTATGATTCCCATAGAGTCATGAGATTCTGAATGGACCCCTTTGCTTTCCAAACTCCTCCTCAGAGGAATCTGGGGACACCAGGATCCAGTCTTTGTCTCAGACTTAGTCAACAGTGTTTATGTCTGAAGGATTATGTGCACAGTCAATCAGAGATACTATTCACCAAAATTTTGCAAAGTTCCAGCATGCAATTGGCCCCTTCCTGTGGACCTGTTGTGGGTAAGGAATCGCTCCACCTCAAGGAGTCACCTGGAGAGGTGTCCCTGCTCAGGAGGAGGTTCTGCAGTACAGGAGAACCCGATGGGCTCTGCGCTGCTCCCTACCTAGTGGGGCAGGAGATGACTGGCTCATTCGTGTTTGCGTAGTACATGCATTTTGGTTGGCACATGCTCAATTAGCACTGGCCTAGGTGTGGTTTATGGAGAAGTAAAGCTGAGACAGGGGACAGGTGGCAAGAGGACCTTGCAGGGAGGGAAGGAGCACACTGTCACATGTAGTGAGTATTAGGGTTGTGTTTAGGAAGGAATGTATATACATATACCTGTCTGTCTTGATAGAAGCCTGCTATTGCTATAGGTATTTCAAGAAAAAGAAAAAAAAATAAAGGCATGTTAGTATATTAGGGAAAATTTTTCTCTTTATTTACTATGTTTTTTTCCAGCATAGTGTTGCATCTTTGCCATCCATATTCAGATCTGTCATTACATCTCTGCCTAGGTGATTCTATAGGCAAATCTTCTTCTATATTTTTGGGTATCAGGATGAAATTCTCACTTTACTAATGATGTTAAAACAGTGTATGTCGAGTTATATGCAAATTGCTTCATTAAGTTTTCTTGCCAATGATTTATATAAACGTATTTTGACTACTATGTAATATATAAATACTTTTTTTTTTTTTTTTAAACATTGCAGGTCTTTCACATACACAATAAATAATGGGAACACTGGGCATGTGCTGGTAATAGCAAAAGCAGTGTCTGTTGAGCTTGAGCTGTCTGCAAAGGAGTTGATTATAAATCCTATTCCTGGCTATCTGGCAGAGACAGAATTTCGAAGAACTGTCAGAGTATGCAATCGCAGAAACTATTCTGCTGAGTTTTCTTGGAAACCTATAATTACTGATAAAAATACTTCATTTTCGATACGGCCATCTAAAGGTATAGTATGTGTCTTGAATGTGGATAATGTCAAATAAGACAATCAGCTGATGCCACAAATTACATTTTTAGCTGAGAGTCAACATTTGTTTTACCCAAAAACACTTTCGAGTCGGAGAGTGTTTGTACCACGGCAACATTTGGAGACTGATTGTACTGTAGCAGCATTCCCTGTGTAAGCCCCACCTCTGCGTATTGGCTCCAGGCTGCTGTTTCTGTGTGCAGCAAACAGCTCTTGTGTAATCATTAGTCTGAGTGCAAGCTGCTATAAAAAGGAGGCTGCTATTTACTGGCAGTGGCAGCATATAACTCATAAAGAGAGGAAGTTTTTGCAAATGAGTGAAACTGTTTAGAAGTCCATGTAGACAGTGAGTAGCAATACCAGTGAAATTCAACCTATAGACTGGGATTATTGTCCACTTGTGTTATGGACCAATATTTGTTGGATGTACTCAAGATGTGAGCTTCTGCTTTCCCTATTAAATAAAGTGTTTTATCTAGAGTATGTTGGAGCTTTCCTATTGAAGTGCTAATTGCTAACCAAGTAAGATGAGCTGGTATAATTCAGTACAAATATGATTTGGCTGCAGCAGGAGCTTGGTGTCACCTCATTCATGAGAAATAGGATAACTTTGGTGATATTAATTCAGAATCAATTGAAAACAGGAAAATGTGTATGTTCCTTTCTAGAATTATTCTTCCATCAGAAGGATTGTCTGTTTTTTTCCAACTGTTCTTCTTATATGTTTGAGTAATTTATGAATAAAAAATACTTATGACCTTTGGAGGATTTACTATAGGATGCCAGTAAAATGATATTATGCAACTGCTGTGAGAATTCAGAAACGAATTTTACTTAATCCATCATGTTATTCAACAATTGTAAAGTGTAGGTTTAGTCTTCAGTAATAGAAGGTCATTTGGAATTAAGAAGCTTGTGTTATTTGTAATTATGTAGTGTAATTTGAACCGTGTAATTATGCAGTGCATTACATGCTGCACTATGTAAATTGTGCAAATTTGGTTAGGTTTCGTGGAACCATATAGAGATCTGGAGTGTGAAGTTGTTTGGCATCCGGCGTTCCACTGTCCAGACACGGGAGAATTCAACTTGTGTGTGCACCAGGGAAATACAATCAAATTGAAATGTTTGGCAAAGGTAATACTTCATTAGAGAAAAACATGTGCTACGCTGTTTAACAAACATTCTTAAATATATTTCTGTGAGTGTATATTAAAAAAAACCTGCGTTTTAATCTCATATGCTTTCCATTTGGCGTATTCATGAAAATGTTCCTTGTTTGAAAGAAATGAAGAAGACAATGAGACTAAAAGATACTTTGACTTTGTCTTTTTCTCAGATTCTCAGAACTTTTGTCTATTATTTTTCTTCCCTGTGGTGATATACTTCTGGCACCTCAAGCGAGTGGTTCTTATAATCCCATTAAGCTGTAAAAGAACTGCTCTTTTTGGCTTGCTTAGTTTAGTAAAGCAAAGGTTCAAATGTAATACGATAGGTTATGGTGAATATTTATTTAGTGATACATTTGTTTGTTTTTTGATAGCTTGGTCCTACCGATGTTCAGTTTATACAGCAAAGGATACACTTCAATCATGCCCCTTTGGGTTTATGTACTTGCAAGACAGCCATCCTTCAAAATATAGGATACAATCATGCATACTTCCAGGTAAACTAAAATTATCTCTAGCCCATTTAATTTCTTTGAATGAAGGGGGAATTGTTTTATCAAATCATGTTACAACTTTGTGTTTTAAGCTACCTTGTGTAGGTTGTTTGATATTTAGCTACTCATATTTAGCTTATGTCTGGCTTTCTCAAGAAACAAAATTTATGTGAAAGAAAAGGCACTTAAACTCAGGTGGTTGCATACTTTGAGAGAGACAGCACACTCTAAAGTCATTCCAGTCCCTGTGTTCAGACTAGCTGCCCAGTCAGTACATGCAGAGACCCAGAGCAGTCCCAGCAAATGTGATTCATCCTTTAGGCCAACGCTGAGAGGAGCATAGGCTGTACTAAGAGTTAGGCAAGGGGGACGCCAGAGCAGGTTAAGGTGTAAGTTCATGGGAAACATAACCTCGTTAGTTCTTCTGGATAAGAAGAATGAAATGTTGTACATCTTTACTGAAGTAGGATCGTTTTCTGTGGAATCCTTAGAACTTTTGTTCAAATGTTGTTATGGGACTGCTTATTACTTTCCTTTCTATCATGTTTCTTGGTTTTCAGTTATTACACTGATTTTATCACTTCGGGTGAATCCTCTAAGTGTGCAGTAATAACACTTGTTATGGTCATGCTGCATCTGGTAAATGTCTTTTCTGCCTGTGTGACTTGTCTTAAGCTGAGAGATGGATGTATAGACTCTGTAAAGAACACAAACGGTTAACTGTACTTTAAAAAGTTATCTGCATGGAGTATGGAGGATAAATTTTATTTGGTTCCAATTGACTGGGAGTAAACAGAATGTTGCTGCTGAGCTTTGCCTGGATCTTGTGTCCCATCTTTTTACTTAACTGGCAAAAAAATTACTGAAGAATTCGTCATTCGCTGATACTTTGTAGCATATTCTAAAAGCTTGCTAGATGACATTTCCTAATGTTAGTTACTTCCTGGAAACAAGCTAGAAAACAGAATGCAAAATTTTCAACTTGTGCACAAGAGATATTTCATAATAGGAATTTATGATTTTGTTTAAGAATCTGGTAATTTATTCAGCCGCCTGCCTGGGATTTTGTCCCAAACATCTGTGCCCAGGTATATATCATACCTTATGAAGGTTCAGATTATGAGGGTGAAAAATTTTCCTAGTAAAGAACTGATTTTTCTCAAATGTTGTTATACATTGTTCCAATACTTTACTTGTTTGTGTTTGAAGGTTCTTGATTCAAACCCACTGCCTGGAATGATAATCACACCTCCTGGAGGGGTAATACCTGTGGGAGGCCACACTGATCTCACAATTTCCTTCACTCCAAGTGAAAAAATGATTTTTGATACAACAGTGGAGGTATTGGAAACTGCAAGAGTGTTGTCTTCTAAGTGTTGTGTTGGTGTTTTGATGCATGGAGATTTGTGTATGTGTGACCTTCTGAATTTTATCTCCAGTGTCACAATGTTTTAAAAGAAAAAAAATGCTATAGCTGTTGATGACTAGCAACCTATCCCTAAACAAAGTTAAACCCTCAACAAAGCTTTAACTTTGGTTTTGGTCTTGCTCTGAAGTATCTAAACACTTTCTCAGCTTGAGCTGATTCTTACTATGCTGTTGGCAAGCTGTTGAAACCAGCACTGATAGGTCTGCATGATTACATGAAGCCAATCTGTGGTTTTCTTGTTCTGCAAAGTAGCAGGACTTTGGAGTACTGCAGTGTTTTTAATTTCTTGACTTATCTTTGTATCTATTACAAGGAGAGACATCTCAGAAAGGATTACTGGTATATTTGATTTGATAACAGAAGCACAATAAGCACATACTTCTTCATGCATGCTTGCTGAAGTTGCTGTTGGTCAGATAATATGCTCCCCACACTCTGCCCTTAACATGTGACTTATCTTTACCTTTTCTGACTTGGATTCTCCATCTTCTGTTGTTGCCTGTGCACCATGAATCTGCTGTTCAGTTATTCCTGTCACTTCTGACAGGTATATTTAACATTGGTCAGAGCAGCAGCATCTATGTCTTTCTACCAGTGCCTCTCTGAAGCAACTTGTCCTCAGGTGTACTTCTCATTTCTCACTGCTGCTGAATAGAAATTACTACCCACTTTCCTGCTACAGAAAACTATTCCTTCTGGTGATATTACTTCCAGCAGTCTTTTGTCTGCAAAAGACTGATCTTTCCTGAATCTATTTTTCTTTTATCAATGGAAATTGCTATTGAGATGTGGTATGCCATAGAGGAACTACTGATTCTCTTTAGAATCCGCTTTTCAGTGAAATCTGCAGTTATGCATTACAGGAAATGAAACAACATTTTCTATACCCCATTATGTTTTTCACAGCAGAGTTGCATTGTAAGGAAATAGTTATTTTCATGACAAATTATGTTGACTAATATAGTCTCCACTGTCTGTCTTTTAAAAAATTTGCAATTAAAACAAACTTAGTGAGATGGTAGTGTTAAAATTACCTTGTCAACAATCATACTGTTCTCCAATCACTTAGGTAGCAGTGCGAAACTCCAGAGTACTTGTGCTTAGGATTACTGGATGTGTAGAAGTCCCTGAGATAAACATAAATGTGGTAAGTATTAAGAATTTTGATTATATCTTGTTGATATGATTGGTGGGGATTTGCTTAATTTAGATATTAAAGTGGCTCACCCCTACTAAATATTTTCTTTTTTTTTCCTATATGAACTTTCTTTGAAAAATGTCAAAGACAAAAAGTTACGAAATTAAAAACTAAATGCAAATGTGATAGTTAAACTATCCTTACTTTACAATTTTAACCATTGAAGCAGACAACCTGGAAAAATGTATTAAAAGGGAGAGGATTTCTTGAAGTAGCCAAAGAAAAGACTACAAGAAGGGGGAAAGGAAGCCATGTATTTACTAGATAAGGAAACTTTGTTGATGGTGTAACTGTACTCCTTTGTTAAATTCTAAACTGTGATCTTTGATATCTTGGAAAGATTTTAAAAATAAGGATTGGGCAAGACAGTTGATTAAGTGAGATGTCTGGTTAATGCATTATAAATTCTGAATCTCTGAGCAGTGTATTTAACTTTAGTGTTCCGTTATATACATGACTTTATAATATTCTGTCCTCTGTCTATATTTCTTTATACTTACAGGAGCTGTTTGACTTTGATGGTGTTTATGTTGGTTCTACAAAATCGATTCCCTTTTTGCTGCAGAACAAAAAGCGGTCATGTACCAGAGTGGAGTTTGATTTATCCAACTACAAGGATTTTGAACTGAACGTTAGTGGCTCTTCAGGTATTTGCTTTAGACAGATCATAATTTTCATGAATTAAAGAATAGGATGGTGCTAATTGATCTTATACAAATTTTACTGATTTACACAATTTACAGAAAACCTAAAACAATTATTTTAGAAGTATTCTTTAATATAATTTCAAGGGGGTCATCTTGCCTGTAAAATGACATTTGCCAAAGGCAGGCATTTAGAAAGTGGCAGCTTGCTGAGAGAGAGAGGTGTGTGTGCTTGGGTGTGCGTGTGTGCTCATTTGTGTATCTTTTTTTTCCTCTTTATTTTTGCCTATAACTCTTAAGGCATGTAAAATAAATCAGTCTCTGATTACTCTGGACCCAGTTAGAATAAAAAGAGCAGCTATGTTTTATTACCTATTCATGGACTTTTGCTCACTGTTCTGATAGGGAGTGAAGCTTATTTCAGTAACTTTGTAATCATATGAGGATCTGGGGTTCATTTTCCAAATTCTGGAACTTGTCTTTAATCATAGAACCTCAGCTCTACATGATGTCCAAGTCAGAATGATATTGTGGCAGTGTGAGATGTTTGATTGCTTTTTTTATTCCATGCTAGGACTTGTGCAGTTTCTTATTTTTCAGTTAACATTGCAGATCCCTTTTGTACTTCAGTCCTGATATCTCCTTTACCCTGCCCAAACATCTTTATACCTGAGAGAATTCTGCAGCTATTATTATATGACTTCTTGTCCTTGCAAGCTCAGGAAAATCAGGGCTTCTTCTTGTATAACTAACTGTACATTGCACCACTGTTTTGTATCTTTATGTAGAGCTGTATTCGAATGATGACAAAAAGCGATCCGACAGGAACAGAGGCATTGCCTTACCATGCGGTAAGTTTTCAAGGGAAGGTGTGGACTTCTGGTTAGGTTTTTTAAAATTCAGAGAACTGTAAGATTCTGTCTAAATCAGAAAAGGAGCTAGTATGGGAATAGACTCATTGCAAATTATTTTTATATCGGAGTTTGTGCTTGAAACAGAGTGGTGTTCAGATTGGTATTGTTGAAATACCAGTCTCAGGTCTCAGGATGAATGCCAATCTCGGAAAAATTTTACTTACGTATTGTAAATCTGTTTTGCACTTTTGCTGGCATTTCTTAAAAGTGAACATGAATGCATGCAAAATGAAAGAATAATTATCAATTATAGAAAAAATATCACTTTATTCATAATCTTCTCTACTGTAGATGAAGCTTGAAAGTAATTCAGAAAAACAGTGTTTCAGACATATTACAGGGGAAAAATATCTATTTTCTATTATTTAGTTAATATTTTTTGCCTAACATGTTTGCTCAAGAGCAAATTAAATTTTTTTCTTTCCTCTCGAAGATTCTGTGCTCCTATATTGTAGATTGGTGGCTTTCATTGGTGTTGCTGGAGGGAGACATTTCTCAGAATTACCGACAAAATGTTCATTAGAATTCAATTGTAATTTACTGACAAATATTTACCATGGAAATACATACCTACATTATGTCAAATGAATTTAAATGCTGCAACTATTAGAGCACCAAAGCAGGGCTGATTGATAGTAAAATAACATCTATAACGATTCTGAATTTTCTTTGACAGTGGTCGACTGCTGTCCTTTGAAACCTCATTTGTATTTTGTGTACTTAGAAGGAAAGGAAACTCTGCTGTGTTCATTGTCCTTCATGCCTAAAGAGGTAAGTTTATGAGGCAGCAGTGATTATGCTAAAATAGTGTGATGCTCTTCATGATATTTTTATGGTGAGAGAATATAGAGGTCTTAGATTTTGTCTGTGACAAAAACACTGAGTGAGTGAAATAGCCAAACCCCGAGACATTAATAGTGGCAATAGTTTTGTAATAGATTTATTTCAAAATTTGTTTTCTATGTAATTTTTCAACTTGCTTGTACTTCTATTTCTTTCCTCACACATATACAAAAATAAGACGTATTTTCTCCATACTTTAAAAATGGAGAATATATATACAGAAAAAAAAATGAGATGAGCCTTACTAAACATTAATCAGATCACGCAATATATTAGCAACCATTTTCCTTTGGCAAGTGTTCCTGTTTTAACTCAGATCGGGGAGCTGTAAAAGTAGATGGGCTTTATCATGCATCGTAAAGATAGGCAAGCTTGTTTTCTGATGGGGCTGTCTGAGAAAAATAAAGCAACTTTACATGTTACTTAATTGACAGGAGGCCTTAAGTAAAGAGTGCTGTAACCCTGTATATTGAGCAACACTTTAGAAATACAGGTTTGGGGGTTCTGTATATTTGGAGAACACTGAACTGAAAGATACCTTCACCTTGAACATTATGAACCAGCCTCAGAACAAGCAACTGGGCACCACTTCTGCAATAGACTGCTGCATTAGCTGCATTTTACCTTTTTATTTAAAAAAAGAAAAAAACAAGCAATCACTCACACACACACACACAAAAAAAAAATGAGGTGATGCATTTTGGAGAAAAAGTGAACATATTAACATATTTTCTTTCTGTTCTTCCTCTCCTGAACCTTTTGAATAAAAGGCAGTTGCTGTGTTCAAAAGCATAAATTACAGCCTCTGTCTGCTTATACTGTGGTTTGCTTTCTCTTGTCACTGGCAGCTTAGAATTTATATACACAGGGAAGTTATTGTGAAGTAACTACTAGTGTGAATCTGCACCACATTAGCTGTTCTGAATGATTTCTTCCTAGCAGAAAATGAGTAAACAGATTCATCAAAAATGAGTTATTTCCAACCTATTAATCTTTCTCCTAAAATATAGCAGCAGGCCCTTGTGGGTAGGAGAAAAGTAGACATTATCTGAGATAATATTCTCATAAACAAGCTAAGCAGATGTAGACTAGATATAGTAGTAGGAAGGTATATAGTTGTTTGAAAAATTATATACACACAGTAGTCACGTGTTGTCCCCTGGCAAACTGGAGAGCAATTCAAAAAAATGCTGAATTTTTATTTAGGTAGAAAGGATCAACAATAAAATATGAAGATGGAGAGTAAAGGTAGCAGCGTTGGAGAAAAATGTGTGCATTATAGTAAGTCACAAGCTGATCAGGAGTCAGAAGTATTTTGTTATGTCACTATGGGAAAGACAAATGCTGTATAGGGTTCTATAAATAGAAGTAATAGTGAAGCAAGTTAAATTTGGTGCTGATAACACTTCAGCTGGAACATTTTGTCCATTTTGGGATTCCACACATAACAAAGTAGTAGATAATTTCCATTACTTTCTTCTAGTCTTTCTAAATAAAATTTATCAGAATCTAGAAATAATGAACTATGTGTAAAAAAAGGAACTGACTTTCACTATTCAGTGCAGTATTGTTCAAATATTCATGTTCACTGCAGTAGGTGGGACAATGAGGGGTGGATTTAAATTATGGCAAAACAGACTAAATTACATCTACGAACTCTCAATAGCAAAAAATGGTTAAATTCTCTAGAAAACTGTGGAATCTCCATTCCCAGTGAGTGTTAAAAATGGGGTGGACAAACATCAGAAATGTTTCACTCTGACCAGTGGGGTTATCATTAGTAAAAGTATTCTTACTAGAAGGCCTTTTCCACCTAAGTTTAACCTAGAGTATATTTGCTCCAGTTTATCCCATTATTTTCTGTCCAGCACATCAATGATATGAAGAACAGTTTATCTTCTTCTTTCTGTCAGCTGTCTGTCAAGTAACTGCACAGTTATTGTATTTGATCTGCATCTTATCCTGACTCAACAATCCCATTTTTTCCAGCCTTTACCTGTAGGTCATGTCACGTTTTGACCTCTGATGATTCTTGTAGCTTTCCTCATTCTTTTTTCTTTACTGTTTGGCTTAAGGAGAATATCATAATGTTACTTCTGTGAATTTGCTATTTATGATAAAGCTTTCAAGTATTGTATGTAACCTTAAATCCTGACTACGAAGTTATTTTTCTTTTTCACTGAATAGGTCAGAAGTACACAAAATTGAATGACAATAGTAGCATTTCTGATGTATAACATATTTCACCTGGTCAATAGAAAAACAAATAAAAGAAGTCTGTGTTTTAGAAAATCTCCGACCTTCCCAAGGTCTATACTGAATGTTCTACCTGTGATGGTGAAGATTGTTATTTGTTATTTTTTTACAAATATTGTTGAATTTGGTCAACCTCATTCAGAACTAGCTTTTCTGTTACAGATCTGTTATACAGCAGTGCTAATATCTTGCATTTAATCATTGAGACTTTCTTATTTGTTTATGCATGTTAAAAATTCTGCCTAATCATGTGTACAGGGTCCCCAGGGGACACTAGCCAACTCTCAAGCAAAGTTAGGCACATTATAAAATCCCATTCTAACAATATGCTGTTATGCTAGAGGTGAAATTTAGGTCTCACTAAAGCCAGTGTAAGGCTATTAAATTTAATAGGATCATGGTTCTGTATAGAATTTCTTGGCCGTTGATTTTCTGTAAGTGTGAAATTCAAACCAGTTAAACAGTAACTATGATGAAAGAATATACATTAGGGCTTGAAATGATAGAATGGGAGTGTGTGGAAGAGAAAAGGCTTTACAACTGAAGAGAAGCAGACAAAATAGTGCAGAACTGTGTACAACAAAAAGGGGATTCAGCTTTTAATAATTAGGTATATTATCACTGCTTTCACAGCAAGTTTCAAAACCTAATTAGATTTGATTCTTAGTTTACCAGTGAGATCTTCTGAAGCTTCTTTTTTTTTTTTTTTAATTAAAGCACCATGTCTGAACAGCACTTTCTTCAAGAATGTTTCATAACAATTCAACATTTTTAGACGTTGTCTTTATTCTTCTTGAAAGTGTGGCTTGTCCATAGAAATGAGAAACAAAATATTGTTCTATAATTGCTTGTTAGCTGGTAGAGAACTGTACGTATAATAATAAATCAGAGTAAGGAAACAGTTGCTAGAATTGTAATGGCTTTCTGTAAGAGCCCCTCAAATCTCCCAGATTTACATTTTTTCTGTTTCTTATTTCTTAGGTTTGTCTGTTTCTTTGTGTATGCTTTTGATGGGTTTGCTGTGTTAGTGGATTAGATGTGAACAAGATAATGACTCTATGGTTAACATTGTAGCTTAGCTAAACTAGCCGTTAAATATTTTTTTGTTGTATAGATGCTGAACAAAACCAGAAAGTTCTGTCAGGAGTTCTGTAAAAATAGAATGCCACAAGCAACGATTCAACAATTCAAAAACCATAAATAGTGGCTGTAGAAAATTATCCTGTGGATGATAGAGTAATGGCTGATGTATACTGTTTATTAGACTTAACAAGTAATGTAATTGCCCTTCAAAGACCTCAATTTCAATCCACTTTTATAAAACACATGAACTTAGGGCTTTCAAATGCTTAATAAGATTTATTTCTAATTTATGGTTTCGGTGTAGTTTCCTTTTGTTTTTTTTTGTTTTTTTCTTCTTTCAGCTCAATAGCTAAAAGTACACAATTGTGTACAGATCTATTGTGTACAGTAATGCAATATTAACTCTCAAAATCCTTAAAAAGAAAAAAAAATCCATACTACCAAATTATCAAAACGGGCTTTATTTGTCTCCCAGTACTCCATTTTCCATCGTTGTGCTGTATTACTTGTTTTTTCTTGTCAAACTTAAGGATGGATCGAGAGTAGAAATGCTGCTATTGACATTGCTGTAAATTCAGGTGATAAAGTAATATTTTCAAAAACTTTTGAAATTAAGAGGATTCCTTATGCTTAATTTCACTTGTCATTGCAGCTTCTGTTCAATATTAGGGTTACTTATTGACACGTATCTCTGAGAAGTATCATTTGGTACTGGTGATGTGGTAATATACCTGAAGACAGGTTTATGCTCGTTGGCTGTCTGATTTAATTATGATATAAATACTGTAGGAAAAAAGTTCTCATTTTTAACTTGGATCTGTCTTGTAACTAGTTTGTTTAGAATATAGAGTATATTGTAGAATATGTTGCATCTATTGATTGCAGTTTTCTCCATAGGTTTATCTGATGTTATCTTTTTTTTAATCAGTGTGTCTAAGTTTTTCCCAATCTTGAGCTTATTTTTTTTTCCTCAGAAATAAGGGAATAAAGAATTTAATATGTTTAAAAAAATGTATTTAGAAAAGGAAATTATTATGGGGAGTCTTATTCTCATGACCTTTTTACAAATTGCTGCCTTTAGCTTGGTTTCCCCTCCGCCTTCCCCCAGCACTCTGGGTATTTCCCTCCATGTCTCCCTTCGCCCTCAGGCCTGGATGAGCTCCCTGTACCGCCAGTGCTGCCTTCCTTCTGCAAGGGCCTTGCTGCCTGCCTGGCAGGGGAGGAAGGTACCTTACTGAGCAACCCCTGCCCAGAAAGGCTTTAAACAGCCAACCCTCTTGTGCTCATGAGCCAGCATCGCTGAGAGCTAATGTAGCTCTGATTGATGTTGAGAGAGATACTCTGTGCAACACATTAAGTTTTCAAGATTAACACAACTAAAGGCAGCATCTGGGTGTGTCTGTACATCCTTCCCCAGATGCTGAAGCTTATCCTTAATTTAACTCCCGCGCAGTCGAGCACTAATAAAAAGCAAAAAGCATCTCTTATTGTAATCAGAAACTGGGGGTTGAGTAACTTAGTATTTAACTAATACTTGAGTATTTAACTCTTTTTAAAATACTCTTAAGACATTCCCTGTTGGATATGAGTTTTCCTTATTGTGTTCTAGCACACCTAGGTTTTCTCTATTTCGCCAAATCCCTTCTCCTCCTCCTTTCTCTCTCTCTTTTTTTTCTTTTTGACATTTCTATCTTGAAAAAGCTCTGATCTTTCTGTATATTGAACTGTGTTTATACAGTTTTCACTAATGTTCCTAGCTCTTATTTCCTACTTCTCCACTGAACAGCTGTTCCTCTAATCTCAGCACCGTTTTGGGGACAAATTCTCTTACCCAGCTTACCTCCCAGCTGCTACAAACCTTCTGTATCCCCTTGAGATGTGTTCTTTTCTGTCTTCCTTCTGGTTCTACTAAAACCTATGGTTGTTGTTTCCATTACTGACAACACTGCTCTATGAACCAACAAAAAAGTACTCATCCTGCTGCTAAGAAATTAGATACTAGAAATACGTTTAAAAAATCATTCCAAAATGTTTATTGAGAAAAAAAAAAACCCACAAAAACATCAAATGTTAAGCCTTGAAGGTGGTCTTGCATTCTCATGCTAAAAGTCAAATTTTCTTTTACCTCTCCAAACCTCCAAATGGAAAGCTAAAGTATGGATTAATTCTGAACAGTTCCCACACTTTTCCCAAGACCTTATCCTGCTCAGTCAGCTACATGGGACATCAGAAGGCATTAGCTTAGACATGAGTATCCTGGCATGTCTATAAAGCAACGTCTAGAAAATGGGGAGAGAAATCTCCCAGTATCCTGAACAGAGTAAGATGAAGTTGCTGCTTAGCAGTGAGGCTTGGATGCTGTGGATGAGGCCCAGTGCTTGCATTAATATGGATTTCCTTTGCTGCAGCTTCGCAGAATGCTTTAGAGTTGGCAAGGTTTTTTACTGGAAAGAACTTAATGTTTGCATTCATTGGCAGTTATAGCCAGAGCAGTATGTGAAAACAATATTAAAAATACATATGAAGAGGTAAGCTGGCAAATCCTTTATAATACTGTGTTTTTATACAGTTTCAATATACTTCTAAAGAAGTATCTCTCAAACTGTGATTTCATTTCTTTTTTCTCAAAGCCATATAAGGATGCTTAGTGAGCCAGGAGTTTGATTCACCAGGCAGTATTCTTACTTCACATGATGACTAGAAAAAAGATATTGTTGTAGTAAAAAAAAATTTCCTCCATCTGGCCAAATTAGTTGTGATTAATGACTTAGTTACTGAGACTTATTACTGATACTGCTGAGGGCTAATATTAGCAAGCAAATTTTCTAAGTTATTATTGTTATTACTACTTTAAACTGGGGAAGCAGGCAGTACGTGGTCACATTAGATATTTTCCCAGTGACAATTTTCGCCGCTTAGCTGTCCCTGTGTGTTTTAAGGGAGGATGACCCACCCGCCAGACCCTGGCCTGGCGCCCTGGCTGGTCGCTGCCCTCTGCCCGCGCTCACCTCTTGGCGCTCTGGGGAAACACCGCGTCGCGCGCGTTCTGCCGAGGCAAGAAGGCAAAGCCAGCCTTTCCGCAGGACCTTCTTATTTCATTTGTTCCTGTTCGAAAATAACAAATTCAAGGATCTTGGAAGGAAGACAAAATATGCAGCTGTGTAATACTGGAGCCCACGAGGCTTTTATTGAGATAAATGGAGCAAGTCACACCTGTCAGAGCTTCTTGCTTGGGCATTTTGTAGGAAAGTGACAGACTTTTTTTTTTTTGGCAGCCATAATGACGTAATTTTTTATGAGAAAAGCAATTTATAGTGTAGAGAATGAATTTTTGCAAAAAATCTGCAGCTGTGGATTCACAAAATATTCAGAGTATTGCTGGTGCATCGCCTATGTGTAAAGAGAAAGATTTAATTTTATTTGGGTGTTTTGAATGATAGATTTGAGCACGTGCTACGTTATACATTATGAAAGACTGCTTATTGGTGGTGATGTAAAACTGGGAAACTTTACCTGCACTAAAGATTTGTGTATATTTTTAAGAAAAAAATAATGTTAAGTCTGAAGGGAGGCAGTGTGTGGATTGCATACAGTTGAGAAACATAAGCCTCTGGCTCTTCAGTGCCATTTAGTTGTACAGTTAGGATTAAATTTTAATCAAAATGCCTCTTTTTTTAGTGCATATTACATTTTACCCTCATTATCACTACAAAATTTATATGCTAGAGTACCATAAATAGAGAGATTTTAAAATCAGCCTGTAGCCATATATTCAGTGACTTCCAATACTGCAAGATACAGCATGAATGAAGTGATATATAAATACAAGTGTAGTATCCTTTACAGACTTGTTTTAAATTATTTAAAATTGTAAATTAGTTTGCACATTTAATTGCAATTCTCCGTGAAACTGTACTGTGAAAGCAAGTTCTGTAATTTTAGGAAAATGTTACATATTTTTCATGCTTAATAAACTAGCTGATTCCTGCATTTGACAGCAAAATTTTACTCAACCTTGAGAATGCATGCTGTACTACAATACTAATCAGCAAAGTATATTTTACAAAATGTACCATTGCACTGGAGTGCTTATTAAATACAGAATTGAGGTGACTGCCTTCCGAGGTTTTTAAAAATTTAATAAAACAGTATGATTTTTTTTTCTACTTGGATTCTATTATGCATCCCACCACACCCTGCAAAAACCCTCCAACAATGCTGAGAGTACTACTTGATTTTTATCTTTTTATGCATTACTTTTATTTAAATGAGTTTGGGTAGTAGACCTATCCTGTTCAGACAGTTTTCTTAAAATCAACAATTTCTATTTATTTTTAGGAATTCCAACAAAATATTTGAGAAGATTTTTTTTTATGTCCACTAAATTAATGGTTGCAAGAACATCTGTTTTATTTTAAAAATTGTTATCTTCTGGTGGTAGTCGAGATAAGTGTGTCTTTTTCTGACGTCCTTTGGAGGTGTTCTGTTTGAACCCATGAGAAAATAATGCTTTTGTTTCAAGTGAGTGTTCTTTTCAGTGCTTGAAGTCTTTTAACTGCCAACCCTATCATTCTGTAGATGATACTTCCTTTCCTATTAACCTATATAATTAGTTCACATCAGAACAGGAAAAATATTTCTTATAGTCGTGTAAACAACTCTAAGTGTTTGTGGAAAGAATGGTATATCTGAAGCCATTCTATCTAGTCCTGCTTGTCCCCTTACACACACTGAGCATCATCTTGCTTATTTTGTCCGGCCTTCAGAAGATATCTCAATAAATAAATAAATAAATTCAGAAAGCAAAACCAAATCTGTAAGTCCATTTCAATAATAGCTTAAGGATTTTTTTTCTTTTAATTTTCAGAGGACATAATGATGTAAGAGAGAATTTTAGATTCAGAGTTTTAGAGATTAAAACTGAATCATAGAAAATTTCTGAAAATAAAATGATGTTCACTCTTGCAAAATGAAGTATTAAAAAAGGCAATGGGGTCTTAATTCTGTCTTAGTAATCAAGTATTTATGTGTGTACATACATATGTGAATTGTAGTACAATTTCTAAAAATACAGAATCTTAGGAATTGTTTTTAATTTCAAGTATTAGTTGGTGAATGCAAACTTAATGAGGCACAGGTATGTATAATTGAGACAAAAGATCTGTGATTTGATCTTTATTATGCAAATCCAATTTTATGAGCTATATTGGCTATGATTTTACACTAGAAAAGAGCTTCTCGCACAATGGAGAAAGATCCATCTCATCCTAGCTTTTAATTATGTTTTAATTATGCCATTGGAGCATGTATTTCTGATGAAACCTGGCATGTGGTAATGAAACTTGTGGGGTAACTTTTGAGATGTTAGAAATAGAAGAGCAAACCATACTAGGAAATTGGAAATTTTTTACTCAACTTATATTATCGTGTAACTTAAGTGTTAGTTACTAAAGAGTCTTAGATGGCATTCATCATCTTCAATCTGAAAAGTGCAATTTGAGGTTACAGAAGTTATAATAATCAGATATGAAATATCACTATATTTCACCATATCACCATCAGTCTATGGCGCTGTTACTAAATCCATGCTTTCCTCTTGCAAAACACAAATACATGAAATCTTCCATGATGCTCAATGCACATCTTGCCAGGAGCTCATAATTATTTGCTACAAACCTTGCTGGAACTGCGAACATTGTAGTGCTGTGTAGCTGCTGCTTTTTACACTTTGTGTTGATTCTGTTGTAGATTAATATGTGTTTGTCCAAGTACCTGGGTTAAGAGAAAAAAAAGTTTCCTTCCTGTAATACATGTGTAATACCTATTAGTGAGTCCTACTCGCTAACACATGTATGAAAATCAAGTCCTTAGCATATTATGCAAGCATTATGCAACATTTGCAAGTGTGTAAATGCTTTATAACTTCCTTGGACACCCAGTTCTCCTGAACATTTTGAGAAGTCCACAAATTAAAGGCCAAAATACTTTCTGTATTCTGTTAGAGCATTTTAGTTATGTTTGGTATACCATAAAAACTGACCACCTCTCTTCAAGATTTGAGAAAGACTTTTTTAAACTCACATAACTCTGTTTTCTCCCCATTTTGGTTATGTGTTTAGGGCCATAATTACAAAACTCTTTCCCTCAGGAGGATGGTTGGAAAGGAGCAAGACACAATCATGATTTACCAGAAGCCTTATCTATAGCTGTGCTGCTAACCCTGATGCTTTGGGGCCTACAGTTTTGACTTGGTGGAGTAACATGTCTGGACTTTGGATGCTTAAGTGATGGATACTCAGTGGTAACAGATCAACATCCTATTAGTATTGACATCAACTTGATTTTAAGATGTCCCAGTATCTTTTGAATAGTAACACTATTCAGACAGCTTGATGTGGTTGCCGTTTCTTTCTTTGAGAAAGTGTCCACAATGGTATTTTTGTCCTTTAGGTGGCAGCATATGACTTCGCTCTTCCAGTTAATATTCCTCAGGATGACTTTTCCTGGACACAGGAAAGCTCTGTACCAGCAACTCCTAATGGATCTGTAAAGCACATCATTACTCCTCGGCCCCAAGCAGTGACTGTGCCTGTTCCGGTTTGTAGAGTGAAAGCAGTAGGTAGGTAAACTAGGGATATGAACAAATGATGGATGTTCATATTTATAGTGATATTTTTCCTTGTATAGTGATATTTTTCCTTGTATTTTAGCTGCAGGGAATTACTATATGTATGAAAAAAGAGAAGCTACAGGATTTAAAAGACTGAAACTTAAGTAATTATTGCGTAATTTGTAAATATCTTGGAAATTTGCAAAATTTTCAAATCTTAAAATTTGATACTGTCTCCAAACATAAGTATTACATGTGCTGAGAAAACACATAAGTACTTACCATTGCCATTTCCTTGTATCACATTCTCAAAAATATGATAAAAAATCTATTAATGATGTTCAATTTCGTTTCTACTGAGTCATCAATAGTTCTAACATATGGATCTGGTATTTACAGTATGTTTGTAAGGTATAGAAAAGTAGTATATCATAATCTTTCTTTCCAGTGACACCCTGTAAAAACTAGGATCTCCAGCTATATTTAAAACCCTTTTAAAATGTCTTCCAGGAAGGCCCTGATACAATCTGTAGGCAACTGCTGATAATTGCTGATAATTCTCTTCTTTTACTTCTGCTTGCTTTTACATGCCCAACTGCACTCTTCTGGACTTTCAAAATTTGTTTAATGCCCAAAGTTACAGCTGTATCTTAGATGATGTTTCTCAGCATTTTAGAAATAATTTTTTATTCTCTATAGTCACCTGTCTGATCCTAACAGTTGTGTAAACCCGTACATACTTAAAAAGTTTGAATCCACTAGTTTTACTTGTCTACATGTTTTAATACGTATTTGCTGCCTACTGAAGAAGGAGTTTTAAGTGCAGAGCATAACCCTGAAATGATGTTCTTATAATGTTTAAAAATCTCAAGAGCACTAAGGGGTAAAAGCAATGCCCATTTATTCAATTTTCTCTATTTTTTTTTCTTTATGCTGTAGGGCTTTGCTTTTGAATAAGTAAGATTTCCTTTGAAGACTGTGAGTCTTCCTTTAGATCCTATGATGGAAATAAGTTCATATGGAGCATTTTACATGTATTTAGTTTAAGAACATGCAGATTAATTCATACATATGCATGAGATTTATAAAAAAACATACCTCTAAATAAAAATGGTGACTCAAACCAACAAACTTGATAGTGCAGAAATGATTAAACTTGAAATTAAAGCAGTTAAAGTTTACTGCTGTTCCGTTTATTGCTTTTTTTGTGGAACAATGACTCTATACACAGTAAGTCTTAGTAATAAATAGCAGTCGTATCTAAACCTATGCACAGATTTGCAGTTCCGCTACCTAGAAAATAGGTAGAATAGCCATCCATTCAACCAAAGCATTTTCTTCAAAGTAACAGTGTAGCCCAGCAACAAGTAATCATACTATACTTTGAGTATGTAAAAACAGTTGATAAATTAGAAGTGTGGCTTTTATTCAGCACACAGTATTTCGCATAATCATACAGATGGAGGCAACTAGCCAAGCTTTTTGTACTTAAATATATCAAATTTATAGTGTTACTACATTTTCACAACTTAAAAATGATACTTGTTACTGATTCACTGATTCAGATTATCACTTTAGAAGTGAGTTAGGGAAATTTTTCAACTACCAAGAGCTGATTTTGCAAACATGCATAATTCTCACTACTCTGTGCACTATGGTACATATATTTTCCCCTCTACATTTTTTTTTCTTACAGTAGTTCTCTCTGGTTGATTAGGATTCAGATAGGATGACATGATCGAGATGGGATTTGCAGGATAGTTCAAGTATTAATATTTAGAGTTGATTAGATCAATTCTCTTTTCCCTTTAAATTATTTCCTAATCCACTTCTGACGTTATGTAAACATTAATATTACCTGTATTTCTCTAAAACACAGCTTTATAAACTCTACAAATTAATAGTGTTTTAAAGTAGGAACAAGGTCTGTCCATTACAAGAAAATGATTACGTGGAATGTTCTCACCACCTAAGTGCTGTGCATCTATGCCAGACAAAGGATTTCCTCACTGGGTCTGAGACAGATTTGCAGATTCTGCTGAAAAGATGCAATGTACTGGCCAGGTTTATTTACACTAGAACAGGGGCAGAGTGAAGACTCTTATGAGAATACTCCTTTTTCTAAATCTTGTCTTTAAAATGAATCCTTGGTCATCATTGTGTTATTCCAGCTGTGTGAAATGAAGAGAACTGCTGTTGTAATAAATCTATAAGTATTTTGCGATTAATATTGTCACACTGTAAAGAGTGTTTTCTTTTGTTTACTTGGAATTTCCCATATTTCAATATGGCCCCATTGCCTCTTGCCATATCACTGAGCACAAGTGAGGAGAGTCTGACTCTGTCTTCTTTATACTCTCCCATCCTATATTTATCAACTTTGAAGAGGTCTCTCTAAGCATTCTCTTCCCCAGCCTAAGCAGTCTCAGCTCTACTCCCCTTACCATCTCCTTCCTCCTTTACTGGATTTGCTGAGCTATGTCTGTGTTGCTTGCACTGGGGAGACCACATCTGGGCACAGCTGTATAGATGTGTTCTTGCTATGGCTGAGGAGAGGGGAAAGATCATCGCCCTCAACCTGCTGGCTCTCTCCCCCTTTCCTCTGTGGAGCTGTAACCTATAGGATTCTTCCAACAGATTCTTGAAGATAGATGATATAAGCCTCATTGTCAAATCTGGGGTCCCTTTTTAGTCCTCCAAATGCGTTAGATAAGATACTAACTTAGTTAACTCTAGTTATAGCATATAAATAGAGGGTCATGCTAAGAAATTTAAATTACAAAAATTATGCATACAGTATATTGGCAATAAAAAGAGAAAATTACAGATTTAAAACAAGTGAATCTTTATCCTACTATTCTAAATATGCACAGAAACAATCGTTTTACTAAAAGATTTAGGGAAATTTTGTGGAATTATGTTTAACCTTCATCACTTGTTTCTTCCAACAGTACTCACATCACCATTGGAGTTCTCCTCAATGGAACTTACATTTTCACTGCATTTAGGGGATAAACATTCCAATGTAGCTGACGAAAGTCTGAATTGTCAGGTATGTGAACACAGGTATCGTAATTAATCTTGGCAATTTTTTAAAAAAATTTTTTCAATTTGAAATGGGATGGGGAAAAATAGAGGTCTGGAACTTAAATTTTAATATATGATTTTGTGTATTTCATTTTTTTTTCCATCAGCATTCTATTGACTTCTGGCTTTTATGTTGGGCTGTCTTTTGTAATTATATTTTTCTGAAACTCAAAGTTGGGCTCATCCTTGCTTTCTGATATGTGATGTAAAGCATGTGCAGCTGACTTGGATTGCATAATAAATAACTTACTTGTGAAGACTTTCTGCTTCTACCTCTTCTAGTGAAGTACAGAGAGGCAATCAGTGTACCATGATAGTCAATACATAAAAATTGCTACCATGTTTTATGGTGCTGTGGTTTGTGCCACCTGTCACTTTCCTAAATGATTCTTGGTCTTGGTTTAGGGCCTTAGTTGTAGAGGGCCTAAACAAGGTGCTTGGCCACACCAATTGAAAACAGATACTTTGTTTTGGAACACAGAGTGTTTGACTGTATGAACACGAACCTTACCATGTCCTTGTCTATCCTGTTTTATTCTTAAAGACTTTATTTGGAATTTATACCAACAGACTATATTTTGTGCAATGACATTCTCGCCAACTCTTACTTTACAATCTTCTTTTTTTTTTTTTAAAGAAAAATGGTGGTTGTGTAAAGCCTTTTCCTAGCTATTGACATATTAGACACTTAAGGAGTAACTGAGATGGAGAATGGAATCTTTCTTCTTGCCACTGTACTCTCATTGAATTGAAAAAACATGGATTTTTAAAGCCTGCATATCTAACACTTTTGTGAATGCGACATATCTATTAAAAGCACTGAAATGAGACGATGTGGGTCATAGCTCAGTTCTTCCAGTGCTTCATCTGTATCACAAAAACTCCTCTCACTTCTGTTTGTCTAAGAACTCCCACCACAGTACTTCTGTCTATTTACTGCCCCCGAGTGAGATGTTTCCATTCTGGAAGGAAAGTGTATGTCTTTGTGAATGTGGTTGAGGGACTGCCAGGCACCTAGTCTGTGCTGTTAGGCATATTCATTTTCTCACCATAGAGCTTTAATAAACTAGAGTCTTCATTGTTCTCTATTGCTTTCTTTCAGTTTGCTGTGATTGCATTGCAAAAAGGAATACTTAACATTAGATATTAAGAAAAGTCTCATAGTGCTTGTTGCTTTCCCTTATTCATGATTGTCCTTTCTCCATAAACATTTACAGAAACTTGACTTGATGAATATCTCAAGGCAGCAGCTGACATGGAAAGTGACTTGTGATAGTTCAAAAAAAACAAAAGAAGATGGTACTTTTAAATTTAATCTAGAGACTGGATTTCTTGATCCAGAACAAAAAATCAGTATCCCTGTATATTTCTGCCCTCGTAAGTATTTTTTCTGAATTCTATGCATAGTTCGTTAAAGATATATTTTCATAGGTTTGCTTACATCCTTCCTTACTGCCAATCACAAATAGTACTTTTGTTGATGAACTTTGAGTTAATATGCCTAGATAACCAAATGAAATGACAAAGGAAAGGGTTTTTGAAGTTTTGAGAAACCAAGACAGCTACAGACCTAACACAATGTGCTGAATCACTTGACTAACATTTTTGGAAAGCCTTTTTGTACATACAGGGTCTCTACCTGAATTATTTTCAATATTGCCATTTAATGTGCATGTAGTTTGACTAAATTAAATGCAAAAAGCTTTCCAAAGGTACCTGGTGTGTGCCTGTGTGTATGTAAAATATTCTTCTAAATAGCCATAATTTAGGTGAGAGTAGAAATTTCTTTCCTCTAAAGGCATAAAATCAATGTAGATAGCACACTACTGAGAAAATACCCAAAGACAACTAGAATCTAAGTAAAAAATATGCTAAATAATATTTTTTTTTGCTAAATTTGGGGGTGGGCGGGAAAATGATAGTCAACCACGTTCCCCAGAAGAGGAATGACAAGACACGACTATTGGGTCTCTCAGTCAAGTCTTTAGGAGTCAGCCCAACATAACCTTGCATGGGAGCTGGTAAAGCCAGCTGGTGCCTGCAGCACTTCTGGGCACTTAAAGCTGTTTTGACAGTTCAGATGCCCTGCTGGTGACGCCAGCATTCCCCAGGGGAAAATAAAAGTTGTGTTTTTGGTAGGATCTGATCCTGAGTCAGCAATTGACCATTCCTGTCCTGAAGAAACATATTGGTATTATTTTTGATGAATATGGCTGAAATCTACTACTTTATGCAGCAGCCAGGTAGGGATCAGGTGCTAAGGAATAAATGAAGTGATCAGCCGTGTGATAATCCTACTTAAAAGGTGTTTACATTGTGGAACAGTATTAAAATTTCTCCTATAAATGCTCAAAATATAGAATGACTATAAAATAGATACCAACATGCAAGTAAAAGCCAGTGTTCTGAATTACTAAATAAATTGTACGTATAAATACACACATGCATATACATAAAGATGACTGATAAATAATTACTGTAATTTAAGGTTATTTATATCTATGCTGTTTTTCCAAATGTCCTGTTTACAGAAAATCGTAAATCAATGTAAGAATCAATTGCCTTTAATTCAATGTTCTAAGTATTTTTCCATGATTTATAGCTTACTTGCAGCATACCTTCCCTGAAAATAATTATTCTTTCTTGAAACAGCACATTAGACGCAGCAAGCCCCCACAGGAGACCTAATTAAGGAGTATGTTGTGCTGATCACCTTTGTAGGTTTGTTCTCTAGAGCTGTAGAATGGGAGTGTCAAGCCTTAAAATAAACTTTGCGCATTTTAGGAATTTGTTTAAATATGCCAGCGAGTTTATAATAATGAGAGTAGAAAATGCTAGGCTTCCATGTGTTTTAACAAATAATGCAAAGTTTTATATAATATGTGGTAATGCTTCCTTGTCAGGACAGATTACTCAGTTTAATAGAGATCTGGAACTGAAGCTGTATTAATTCAGTCCTTTCTCCTCTAATGCAATATACTATATAAAATATAAGTAGCATATATATATATATATACACACACACACACACGCATATATATGTATATAGCATTAATAACACATGAACAATTTCACTATCTCTCACTGTGCTATACAAAACTTATGTCTGCAGGGCAGGAAGTTGCACTATATCTCTATTGTGGGGTTTCATGTGGCAAAAAAATCCATAATACTCTAGTGAGTTAAGAGGGATGCAGTGCCCCTGGAAGGTGTGATGATTACGTACCTGAGTGGCACAGGTGACCATCATGCCCTCCATCTTTTAGAGTTCTTCCTACAACAAGACTGCAATAACTGCTCTCTAACAGTATCAGTGAAGAAATGTTGGTGTTTGGTTTGTTTTTTGCTTTGTTTTCCTTTTTTTACGGAGTCTGTCTGTAAGGTATGGCTCCTTGCACCTTTTCTCCTTTGCATTTCAGCGTAAGCAGGTTCTTCATTGGCATTCACTCATGTTAAAAGTGTATATATTATATTTGTAATATGAATTACTGTGAAGTCCAGGGCAGCTGAGCTGGAAATGTTTATTTGAGGGACAAATATAGAAAGTGAGTAACAACCTGGTATGACCTTAAGAGGTTAAAAAGAGCAGGTGATGGTTTTGCTTTCTTCTCACATGCTTAAAAGATCAAGGAGTAGGCTAATAACCAGTCAAGGTTTGTGGAAGAAACCTTAGATTCGTGCTGATGCAGAACAGGAAGGAATATGGAGATATTTAAGGAGGGAGCTGCCTTAAACTAGCTTCATTCTTAAAATGAAATAAGTGGAGTGGAGGGGCAGGGGGCTGCTTTTTATATATTTCTCCTACAAAAATGAGTGAACAGTATCAGAAGAAAAGCTTATCTATGTGGATAACTTCCTTTCCACAGAAATGTAATCTCTGTTTCTGTTTGCTTTAAGAAAGAATCTACAGAAATAATAGTCCTAGTATAGTATGCTAGGGAGTTTTCTCTGAGAGCCTTCTGAGCCACCTGGGCTTTCTAGTGCAAATTAGAGTGCAAGTGAAGCAGCTAATAAGTATGTGCACATATGCACTTCGAGCAGTCTTTCAGAGTTCCTTTCTTCAGAGGATTTTTGTTTTCTGAAGTAAAGTGGTGAATTCTTATTTTCCATAATAACTATGTCCAGAAAAGACCAAGGGGAATTTACTTAAATCACACTACAAATCTTTTCTCAGCCCACGGCAAATTCAGATGGGCAGAGCAACCAGTACTATCAAAGCTCCCTTAGGAAATTTTTCTGTATCTCTTGGACTTCTTTTTGTCTCTCCTATAAAATTATTGTGTTATAGCAGAATGGTTACAACACAGGCTTTGATTATAATCATGAAAGGTGCAACAAATAGAATAAATATATTCCACAGTGTTCTGACTATTTAGTTTTTCATGGCTAAGTGATCTGAAATACTTACAAAAAGTCAGACTGATATTTTTTAATTGATAGAATACTATCTTCTGTCTAAGTTTATATGAGGTCAACTGCTGGAATTTGCTAAGAATGGAGAAAAATCTGTGTGATGTTCATGTGAATTGGTAGATGAATGGGGTGACAGATAATATCAGACGTGGGGAAAAAAAAGCTCATTTGCTCCTGTGAGAAAAATGGCAATAGATATTACCTGTCAGTGCTAAAAATCTGAATATTTGAAGGGCAAAGCATGTAACAGGATGAAAAGAAATGAACAGATACTACTTTAAGGAAAAAAAGGTTTAATAGTAATCTAAAGAAAGGGTTTATATGCATTCTCTTTAAATATGTCCTAATTTAAAATTGTGTGGTGTTATTCTCCAGCATTCTAGCTTGTGAATTCACTATATAGTAAACTGGAATCCAAATTTGGTACCTGGAGAAGACTTCTGCTTTGGGGCACTTACACTTTGCGGGCTAATGATGCAAGGAACTGAGAAATTCCATTCCATGGCCCTTCTTTTGCCATATTTTTCATATGTAGTGAAATAGAGTTTAGCTAAAGAAGTTACTATTTGTCCATATATCTTTCTCAGTTCCACATTTTATTTGCAGAAGAGCCGATGGCTCATGACTTAGTTGAGGACATAATTCCCAATAATTTCGAAGTAAAGTTAAACATTCTCAAATTTTCTAGCTATTTCAAACTACTGAACAAAACTTAGTGGGACCATACACTTCATATTTGGTCTTTGTGAGGACTATCACAGCATACTGTATTCTTTATTTATTTCTTTCTGTATTATTTCTTTATTAAATTCTGCATGAGGGTCCTTATGTGTTTACATAATGTGTATGTGTTTACATATAAAGAATTTTGTGTTTGCTAAGTGTGTGAAACCACATAGCGAATGACCAGTTTAACAAATTGCTTCTTAGGATAAGGTCTGCGTTCTGCTCACAAAGTGGGTCAGTGATTCTGTGGCATTTACAGGTGGTCGTATTGTTGACTGGCTTGTTTTATGTGCAGTGGGGGTGAAAAGTAGGTGCAGAAAAGCCTAATACAACTATTTTATAGCTTTTGATAGTTTGACCTTGGGAATATAGTTAATACAAATATTTTAAAACGTGAGATGTTGTACAGACAACTTATTCTTTGGTACTGACATCTGACCTTGCAGTTTCCTTCCTTTAGTTGTGGCATTTATTGGTCATGGGCTGTCACTTTCCATTACTATGTGATCTAGAAATACAAGAGTATAGGGTACCAGAAGCATGGTTTAACTAGAGCACAATGGTAGGAAATTAGTTTGTCTGGGTCATATATAACCTGTATGGTACTAGTCATCTTTTCTTACAGGCCTGCCAAATGCTATGTGACACTCCATACATCTCCATGAACTTTTCTGACTCTCGTTTGCCGTTTCCTCTTAAGAGTACCAACTTAAGAGTACCAAGTGCCAAAAAAAAAAAAGAAAAAAAAAAGAAAAAAAAATTGTTTTCTTGCTTTTTCAAATCTTAGCATTACGGCCGCCTTAGCTTTCTTGGCATATTCTCTCCTGAAGTTGGTTCCATTTAGCAGGGAGCTAGCCATATTTTGTGAGCAATGCAGCAAGTTCCCATTTCATCTGGCTTTACATTTGAGGGCTCACAATTGCTGCTTTGATCTGAAGGGCTCTGCTGACCATGCTCTGGGCAGGTAGCAGGCTTCCACAAAGCTCCTGTGGCATCATGTCCACAAAGAAATCAGCTCTTACGAGGGTGGAATAAGATAAAACGTTTGGAAGAGGGCAGGTTTTCTGTTCTGCGTATGCAAACAACGGCAGCTGTTTCTCAGCCTGTGAAAAAGATTATTGGAGCTAAAGAGCTTGAGGTTGTGTTCTGTTTGCTGTAGCATGTGTGCTCTTGCACACACACAAAATGGGAATTACTCTTTTTGCTCTTTCTCTCTTTTTAAGCACTAGGTGAGAACGTTTGTAGTTCATTCTTACTAATATGTGGCCAGTGGGGAATCAAAGGGAAGGTCTGTTTTTTTTTTTCCTCAGAATGAAAAGATTAAACTTTCTGTATGACAAAGATCCTGGATTTGCAAAAAAGAGGTGGTCATTAGTTGGCTTTCAAAGTTGCTGCCTCTGCCAATTCTTCAGCAGGCAGGAATCACTGAAAACTTGATTAGTGACACTGCGTGGAACATTTTGGTAGAGTAGCAGTTGCTACTGCACCTCGCTTCCCTGGCAGTGAAAGGAAAAACAAACGAGCTTTCACTGTGCTACAGCAAATGGAACCCTGGAGCACTTGGAAGGATGATGTGAGAAGGGAAGGAAATTGGGGATCCTGTCAGTGAAGGATAATTCAAGGATGTTGTAGAACCTGGCCTGCTGGCTGTGCCACAACAGTGTAGGTTGTATAATTGCCTGTTAAAATGATTGCCATCTTATAAAGCAACGTTATCTTTTGGCTTGGCAGTCAGATATTAGTGATATTTACTTATTTGTAAGAAGATATTAGTGATATTTACTTATGTGTAAGATTACCATTCTCTGTGTTTATTAGTACAGTTTATTACATGACTGTAATTCCTAGAATTGAGAAGTGTTACAGTGATGTCCTACATAAAGCAATGCTAGTACACTAAATGACTCAATTTTAAAAAGCTTTCTACTAATTAAGAAAATGGATTTTTAATTTGTTCCTAGTAAGTATTCAAAACTTAGTAAATAATTCATTTACTTTATTTAAACTACATTTTGAGTAGGAAAGCAATAATGATGATAAAAAAAATCTTACTCTAAGTCATTATTTTAATTGCATGCATTTATGGTAATAGGGTTGGCTTTTTGTTTGTTTTTGTTTTTAGCAGCCTGTCCTGGAGCATATGCATCTGAAATGTTAGTGTATGTCAATGATAATCCATCTCAGTACAGAATAATGTTGTCCGGCACTGTGAAGTCACCAAAAATAAGTTTCGATCCCGTCCTTCTAATACTGATGCCAGTTCCTTTGGGTATGAAAACTGAAACAACTGTCAATATTATTCCACAAGATTACTTAAGGTAAAAAACTTGAAGTAAATGTATTAAAAGAAGTCCTGAATAGTTTTGCTTTTGTTTTTATTGAAAAATTGATTTCATACTTGTTTATGATTGATAGTATTCAGAAGAAAAAGTCTGCTTACTTAAGAGAAAATATAGTTAATATTGCTGTACATTGTTCTGCTGCTTTACGTAGCAGCCATCTTCTGTTATATTGATTTTGTGACATGCTTGTAAAAGTATTTTGAACAGTTCAGGAAAGAGGAAGAGAAGAATCTACCAGGAGTTTTGGTTGACTTCAGCCAAATACTATGATGACAGTGTTACCTAATCTGCAGGTAGAAAGCAGTGTTTTGAAATCTAACTGGTATTTGGATAACTAGATTTACTTTAATTTTTTTTAACCATTATTATTTACTTTCATTTTTGTGGAGATCATCTGCTATATCCTGTTGGCTAAACTTACAAGAGAAACTTTTCTTAATTTAAATTATATAATATAACCTGACATTAAATCTATTCCTGTTTGATAAAAATCTTCTCAATCTTTTAACATAGATCTTTCAAGTCAGAGCTGCAGCACTTTTATGTATGTTTGTGTAGAAACATTTGTTTTCAGTCTTAGAGATACAACTTCTCTATGTGGGCTTATGAAATGGTCGTAATTTTAGTTTAATAGATAGGTATGTAACTGCCATTACAGTGCCAGAAGAACTGGAAGAAAAATTTAGGTTGCAGAAAATTAGATCTTAATTGCCTCAAGATAATATGATTTTTCTTAATCTGCTTTGAGTTGTTGTAGTTTATGAAGTGAGTTGGATGTTATCAGTAATTCAGCAACTGGATCCAAAAGGATTCCATATAGGCCTAGGCCCATTCATACACTTATTTCAAATTGGAATCTAAAACTATGTACCTAAGGAAAGAATCCTAATATGTCTCCATGGATTTCTAATTCACATTGTTACTGTAAAATCTTTTGAGTATTAAAATGCCTTCATGTATGCAAATACTGTTTTGTCACTATAAATGAAAGCGTTAGCTGTAGCAAAACTCTGAAAAAGCATAAATACAGAAGCCTTTTGTATTAGGTGGGGAGATAAGGTAGGAGAAATTGTTCTTCCTTGGGATGTTGTACTATTGTGGGTCAGTATTAAACATCAAGATAACATCTGTAAAAACAAAACAAAAAGCCAAACAAAACCCAGCATACTAAATGCTGAGGGATTTTAATTCTTCACTTTCAATAAGCTAGCACTTCAAAACTGAAATTTATTAATATACTTCTGTATATCATTGTAAAAATGATTTCATAAGTCTATGAATCCTTTATTACTGTCATCCTGTGAGCACAAAACCCATTATTATTGATTTTTTTTTTAACACAGGCAATCACGAATTCAAGTTGAACTTCCAGAGTTTGATTGTGAAGATGGTGACAGGATTTGCCCATTTTCTGTGCAGTTCCCAAATGGACAAGATATTGTTGTTTCATCAGATGGCACAAATATACAACTCATTTGTCATATTGGCTTCAGTTCATCCAGACCAGTGTCCTATTTAGAGAATATATTCTTCATCGATGAAGAAGAAAACAGGTAAAGTGTTTGATTCAAATTCATATAGAGGCAGCGTCCTGACAAAGGTTATAAGACACCGAATCTTAGAATCATTATGGTTGGAAAAGACCTTCAATATCATCATGGCCAACAGTAAACCCATCCCCACCATGCCGGCTAAACCGTGCCCCTAAGCACCTCATCTACATCTTTCTTGAACACTGCTAGGGACAGTGACTCCACAACATGCCTGGCCAGCCTGTTCCAATGCTTCACCACTCTTTCTGTGGAGAAACTGTTCCTAATGCCTAACCTGAACCTCCCCTGGCACAGTTTCAGGCCATTTCCTCTTGTCCTATCCACCCCTGCCTCACTAGGAGTTTTGCCAGCAGGTCGAGGGAGGTGATCCTCCCCCTCTACTCAGCACTGGTGAGGCCACACTTGGGAGTATTGGGTGCAGTTCTGGGTTCCCCAGTACAAGAAGGACATTGAGCTTCTAGAGAGGGTCCAGCAGAGAGCCACAAAGATGATTAAAGGACTGGAGCATCTATAGTATCAGGAAAGATTAAGCGAGCTGGACCTATTTAGTCTGGAGAAGACTGCAAGGAGATTTGATCTACATGTATAAGTACCTGAGGGGTGAATGCAGGGAGGCTGACAGCAGCCAGGCTCTTCTCCATGGTGGCCAGTGACAGGACAAGGAGTAACGGCTGTAAGTTGAAACACAGGAAGTTCCACCTCCATGTGAGGAAGAACTTCTTTCCTGTGAAGCTGGCAGAGCCCTGGCACAGGCTGTCCAGAGAGGCTGTGGAGTCTCCTTCTCTGTAGATCTTCCAAATCCCCCTGGACGCCACCCTGTGACACTTGCTCTGGGTGTCCTTGCTGGAGCAGGAGGGTTGGACTAGATGATCTCCCACGGTCCCTTCCAGCCTCAACCACTCTGTGATTCTGTGACTACAGCCTCCTTTCAAGTATTTCTGGAGAGTGATAAGGGCTCCCCTGAGTCTGCTCCCTCAGCCGCTCCTCACAAGGTCTGTGCTCCAGCCCCTTCACCAGCTCCGTTTTCCTTCTCTGGGCACGCTCCAGCACTTCCATGTCCTTCTTGTAATGAGGGGCCCAAAACTGAACACAGGATTTGAGGTGCAGCCTCACCAGCACCGAGTACAGGGCAACGGTCACTTCCCTCATCCTGCTGGCTACGCTGTTCCTGATAGAGCCAGGAGGCCCTTGGCCTTGGCCAGCTGGGCACACTGCTGGCTCATGTTCAGCCAGCTGTTGACCAACAACTCCAGATCCTTTTCTGCCGGGTGGAGCTGTTATTGTGAAGTGGTTGAGTTCAAAATATTTACAAAGATACTTTTATCTTATATATCTACAAAGATATAAAAAAAAATGAATGAAACTTAGAAATTCCTTTTTCACCTGGATTATCATTCCAGAACATACAATTCAGCTTTGATCTCCAAGGTAAGCTTTGTCTAAATTACTGTTTTAAGGTCTTGTACCGCAAACATGCCTTTACCACTTAATTCTTATGTCTGTTTTTTCCATTCTAGATTATTTTGCTGTTTTGAAAATACCCTCTTAAAAATTTGCTACATATTTTAAGTCTTTTTGGAGTCTAAAATGAGGGACTGCTAACATCAGATCTGGTCTTCATGGGAATTTAAGCTTGTATAGTGACTTTGTCTCATATGAAAACTTCTTCATTCTCAAGCTTAAAAAAAGCCCAAAAGCCATTATACTCATTTTGTGAAGTTTTTATTATATGAAGAATTCAAACTACTGTAGAGCTATCTAAACCTTTCAGAACTTGTTTTGGGAAGCAGGTAGTCTCCAATAGCTTGTAATGATTTCTGGGGCTGGGGGAGAAATATCCTTGTACTGGTAGTTTATTCTTAGCTTCAAATAAAGGTGGAGAGGAACTCAGAATTTCATTTTGGTAGTAGCCAGCAAAGAATAATCTGTAGTTTGTTATACAGCAAATAACGCTGTTATTTCAAACAGATTTCACTCCCTCCCTGTGTATGCCGTTCTTCTATATGCTCTCGTATCCTTAGATCCTAATTTTTAATTTTGCATTCTGTATTTTTACTGAAAGCTCTTTTTAGGGCAGGACAGTCTATTACAAGTTTATGTACACTGGGCTGAGGCATTTGCTGATCTCTAGTTCTTCCTGTAACGTTATCAGTCAATTGCCTTATTGAGAGTCTGAAGGGTACTGTCCATACATAAGATCAATATGAAAATCCTTTAGGTGCTTGTACCTAATTTATCTTCGCTGTTGCAGGCTGTTGCCATTTTCATTACTGATTTCAGATGTTCAATAGTGTTTTTGTTTGCTGAGGCCAGTGAGAAAGGCTGTGTACTCATAAAATACTGTATAGAACGAGTATCAGTGTCACACTACTTTTGGTGTGACACACAGGACTGGAGGCCCATTTACAGAAAGCTCTGATATCTGCCTCCCTCCTTGGAGAGCTCTCCAGAATTTTCTGCACTGGCTCAGACTTTGTGGATAGCAACATCAGTAAAAGCAGGCGCTCTCAGGGAGAAGGGACAAGGGTACTCTGTAAGATTAGGAATTAGACACTTAGGCTGTCTAATTCCTATAAGATCTAAATTCCTGAAGGACATCAGACCTAGAGTTTGAGTGCAATTTAAATAGTGTTCTTACTAAAATTGATCTCTTTGGAACAATTGCATTTATTTAGTTTTATTCAGGTGCATTTTTTTCACAGTTACAGTCAATTTAGTGATGAAAATATATTGCAAGTCTGAAATGCATACACCTTATTTTGATTTTAAAGTATCAGTATTTTTTAAAAATAATTTTAATGGAGAAAAGCTACCCAGAAGGTTTCCCCAGCTTCTAGAAAGTGGAGATTCGATTTGTTACTGAATGTTCCATATAAAAATAAACATTTTTCAGGATTTGTCCCTTCAGTACATCTTTTATCTGTGTTGAATGAATGAGTACATGCAAGAAGAGAAAAGATAAATACTGATTAAAACCATTCTTGCCATTTGTATTTTCAGCACAGTAACTATTGGGAGATTTAAAGGTTTTGCTTAGAGTGAGCTTTTTTCTAAACATAAACATAATTCTTATAATATTTTGATGCAAAGGCTCTTGATTTAGTTATTGTTGCACACATGGGAATAGTGTTTTATATTTTTCTGTCTATATATTATCAGCCAATAATCTAGTCTTTGTTCTCACATTTTATTCACTTCTAAGATCTAATCATAGTGTGGGATGAGATTCATGAACGCATACTAAAACTTGTAGTAGTTATGAGAAAAGGATAATTTAAACTCATGATGAGGTTTGAAATATAGCTGTTGAGCAGGCACAATATTTAGTTTTAACAACTGTTTTTATATGGTGCAGCAGTAGCTTCTCAAACCTTGTTATGGAGAAATAAGCCTTTCTACTGTGTAATAAACTTCATCTGCATTGCTATTAAAATGAAATAAAGGATAACCCCCTCCATTTAAAATGAAAGTTAATGTGTTTTCAAAATAAAAGATATCAAATAAAACAGTCATCAAAGTAACATTAAAGACCATTCATGCTCACAAAGGCATGAAAAAAATCTTCCTGGGAGTGTCAAAAGCATCTTAAAATTGCATCTTTAAAATGTAGTAGGTAGGTATCACTGGTAAAAGATGCAGTACTAACAACACTGATCTGCCAATGCAGATGTGCTTTGCTCATATCAAGTTGTGTGTGTGCCTGGGCTGTAGTGTAAGATGCTATAGAACCTGAATACCAATAGATGTAGTTCACAAATCAAAACAAAGAAAATTTGTGTGCAGTATTGGTCACAGTAGGAATAATACTCATATTAGCTTTGGGGAAAATTGTTTTTGTCAGAATGAAATAAAGTCTTTCTTTTAACTTGGGATGTCTAAATAGATGCCTGATTCTCTAATCCATGTAATATGATTATTATTCTAATGAAATATGTGGTAATTTATTCAGATTTGCATTCTTTTTCTTCCCTGCATGGGAGACACAAATGTGTTCAACTTCAAACATGATTCACTTAATTATCTGATCATTTGAGCAGTTCATTTTAAATTGTGTGACTTACCCAATTAAATTGCTTTTTCAATTTGGATTTTTAGGAGGACAGGATTTGGGGGATTTCTAAACCTTTAATAATAGACCTATGAAACAACAAGAAAAAAATCCTAAAGGGATTAAACTGTTCTTGCATAGATTCCAGTTTTGTTTAATAGTCAATGAGATCCCACAGTGTCAGTTGCTGAAAACATTGTATTCGTTTCTTGCCTGAATGCCACCCTGTGCGACCTGCTCTAGGTGTCCCTGCTGGAGCAGGGGATTGGCCTAGATGATCTCTAGAGGTCCCTTCCGACCTCAACCAGTCTGTGATTCTGTGATTTGTTGAGTATTCTCCTTTTATATTTCATAAGATCAAGTATTAGAACTATTTTAAAAAATTGCTGTAAGAATGTCATTTTTAGTTCAAATTAATCCAAATTAAGTTATCTTACTATTTTCTGGTTTTTGAAGTAATAGAATGTATTTTTAATGGTTTGGACTGAAAAATTAAGTTTCAACTCCAGATAAAATGGCTTTCTACCTCTGCTGTTGGTCACTGTCAGCTGAAGCATACTTTTATTGGGAAACTAAAGGTTCATGTCATTGCTACCACTAGAAAAAAGCTGGCTACTTGACCAGCTGCAAGCCTTGTGTATCCTGTGAAACCATGTGTTTGTCACTACTCTTTATTGTATCGTTTTGTTAATTGTGCCCCCGCTATAAAAGAGCAGGACTTTTCAGGGTTGGGAAACTGCTCACTTTTGAATTGAAATGACAGTTTCCATTGCTTATCTTCTCCTCTCTCTTCCAGTTCTTTCATCTGTGGATCTGCTCAAGGGTTTGCTGCTGGGATAAGGGGAAAGGGAAGCAGTAGTTCTTCTTTTCTTTCTTTATTTTTAGACTAAAAAGTGTTTTTCTGGCCTCTAGGCTGTTTCTTATCCTGTGAAAGAAACATCTCACTCTTTTAGCAAATTGTCTTCTGTCAACAACTGATTCTGCAAGTGGTTTGCCTGATTTCCTAAATTAGCAATGCCATTTTTTCTAAATCTACCTGTCAGTTACATCCTAGTAGTTTAGTAGGTTTAGATTCTTTATCTGTAGAAATTTTAAATGACATTCTGCATCTGTTAATACTGTTTAAGATGGCTTATGCAACTTATGTAACTGTTGTACTATGACAATGCTTGTCTTTCTAGAGCAGCTTATGTTGGAACTTTCCCTGTATGTCAGAGTCTGCAGCCTTTGAATTGGTGACCCTTCACTGAACCCTCCACAACATGCGTGTCTATCTTGTACTGGGGAGCCCAGTTCTGGGCTGAGTAGAAGGGAAGAATCCCCTTGCTCAACCTGCTGGCAGGGCTTCTCCTAATGTACCCCAGGATGCTGTTGGCCTCCTTTGCTGCAAGGGAAAACAGCTGGCTCATGTCCATGTTGTTATCCAACAGGATACCCAGGGTTTTTCTGCTAACCTGCTTTCCAACAGATCATTCACCAGCCTGTTTGGTGCATGGAGATTTTTCCTCCCTGGGTGCAGGACTTGTTCCTTCCCTTTGCTCAACTTAATGAGACTCCTGTTGGACCATTTCTCCAGTTGGTTGAAGTCCCTCTGAATGGCAGCGCACTCATGCAGTGTAGCAGACATTCCTCCCAGTATTGTGTTGCCTGAAGACTTGCTGATGGTGTCCTACCATGCAGGTCGTTAATGGAGTTTTAAGAGTGTTGGCCCTGGTATCAATGCCTGGTGGACACCACTAGTGAGTGGCCTGCCCTCCTGATGGACTTTGTCACAGGCAACAACCCTCTGAGCCTGTCAGGTCAGCCTCTTTTCAGTCCCCCTTGGTCACCATTTATCTTTTATGCCTACTTCCTAGTTGAGCAATATCCCCTGAGGATATTCCAGATGGTCGTGTCAAAGTCGAGATAAAAGGCATCTACTGCTCTCCCCTCATCCACTGAGCCTGTCGTCTTGTTGTGGAAGGCCATCAGGTTAGTCAGGCATGATTCTCCCCTTGTGAATCCATGCTGACTGCTCCCAGTCGCAGCCTTGTCCTGATATATGTTTGGAAGTAGTTTCTGGGATTAGTTGCTCTACTACCTTCCCAGGGATCAAGGTGAGCAGCCTCTCAGCAAACCCTCCCATGCGCCATGACCCCTCTCAGCAAACCCTCCCATGCGCCATGACCCTTCACAAACTGCCAAGAGCAGCCTCGCGGTGACCAGACCAGCTCCTTCAGGAGTCATGGGCGCATCCTATTCAGGCTATTCCTTATAGATTGTGTGGCAGTGTCTTCGTCTGTCAATCATTGAATTTGGTATGTAGTTAAGTTACACTGCAGTTTTTCTGTGACATGCTTTTTTGGATTTCTTTACCATGACAATCAAGGCATGGATTAGGCATGTTCAGAAATCTCAAATCTTCATTGATTATGGAGTTGACTAAATTGCTCACCTCCACCTGAGAAACCAGAATTGTGACCGAGTCCAGTAATACAAACATCTGAATTACATTCATATGATTTCCATGAACATACAAGTTAGCCTCACCCCATCTTCTCTCCCTTCCACATTTGCATGTTAAAAAGTGAAGTTGTATCTTCCCTGGGTATTTTCACTTCTGTTTTTAATATGTTAGTGGACGTGCTGTAACTTGTATGCAAAGCAGAAATGTGCGTGCTTTAGTGTGAGAGAATTCAGGATTATCTGTACAGGGAAATGACTTCTTATATTTACTGAGATCTTGATGTGTAATAAGATCTAGGTTATTGCAGCTGCTATCCATATTTGATATGTCCATTTCATATATGTGCTTGTTCAAAAGAGAAGTACAAAACTTAAGGAGAGAGTAGTTGGATCTGAAGTCACCTTGCCATTTTCATCATGACTGGTTGTGCTGAAATTCATTTACTGATTTTCTGTTAATAGTACCCCAAACAGGGTTATAATTTCATAAGTTTGCTTTTGCTGCAAAACCTGGGCTGTGTCTTGCTCTCTTGATTGAGAAGATTCGCTAGTACTTCAAGTAGTGAAATTTAATTGCAAGAATGTAAAATTTAAACCTTTAAAAAGAATGAAATTAATGTAACCTTTTTTACATTTACATTCACTTTATAAGCTTCCTGCATTTTTGAAAATTGCCTGCAAATTTTTATGATTTAAAAATTTTAACAGAAATTTCCAAAGATTGAATATGGAAGGTAACATTAAAAATGGCCTCTGGTGATGTGTTTGTATTGAGGAATGGGAAAATCTATATCAGAATAATTTTAGCATTGGGAATGAATTTGTGCTAACTTACAGACCAACAAAATTAGTATACTAACAAATCTTCTCTTAACAAAACAAATGAAACATCTTTTATTTAGATGGATCACAGACTTCTGTTGCTTTATGAAAGCATTATGATAAATACATTAGCAACTCAGTTGTCTGTATCTTTGTTTCATTTTAATTGTCTGCAATTTAAAAATATTTTAATACAGAGTAGCCATGCTGCTACTAGCAGCAGTGTATTTATAATTTTGTTGTCTAAATTTAAGCAAATATATGTCTGTGGAGTATTGTGATATAATCACAGTAAATTCATGAGTTAGAAGTAGGCAAACTGGAGTTCTGCTGGAGTTCTCAATCCTGAATGTCTTGATGGTATTATCAAACCAAATTAATGACATGATGAAGGTAGAAGAAAGTATGACGTTCTGACACAGGGTCTGGACATGTATACATTTATATTTGCTGATGTAGATACACCTCTGATATCCATATCTGGCATTCTACTGACCATAAAGCTATAACGAATAGTACATTGTTGAGAGATGCCCCAGTAACATGAATGTGGTCAAGATGCTCACCATCCCAAGGCCCTCAAAGGGCTAACATGGCCAAGGAAGACACCAAAACACTTCATACCTAAGTTTAAGTGACTATTAGCTATCACATTGAAATAGGAATATGAATATTTACACATCAGAAATATAGATATGGATTTTGTTAGGGTTTTTCCTAATCAAGATCCCCTGAAAGTAGTGTGTTATCCAGTTGGAGAGGGAAGTACAGAGGAGGAAACAAAACATAATTACTTTCTGGTACTTATAAAGTATTGGTATTGTCAGGTCATTCTGTAATAAAACCACAGAAGATAAATAGGACCTGTTAGAAATCAATAAGAAAGGTCTTGTGAGGTTTGCGTAAAATAGTAATTTATCCTTCAATATATAGTCTAGGATAATGGGAAATATTTTCATTTATTCCAAGTATATTTTCCATATTCCTAGTTCTCAATATATTAATGCAAGATTAATATTGGCGTGTTCTTTTATTTATTTTAAAACGTATTTTCCCTGAAATTTTTATGGCTTTGTGCCAGGAATAATGTGAAGTGAAATAAAATCTGTGCAGCAACATAGGACTAAGCTAAGTTGAAGTACCTTTCAATTGCCATTAGCCAGGAGCATATGTAAAAATAATTATCATGGGTTACTTAATGACAATAATTTTGGTTAGGTAATACCATCCTGAGAGATTTGGCCCCAAGAATGAAAAAAAAACTGAAATTGCTGCACCTTAGTATGTATGCTGCAGACCGTGCCAAAACTCTACTGAGCAAAGGAACACGCAGATCAATTTCTGTTATATTCTAGCAATTATAATCAATATCTCGTTGTTTTAAAACTGAATCTATTTATTTCTAAATATTTATTTTGAGGTATCTATAAATGTTTATAGAAAAGCATTAAATCAAAATCGAAGTTTCTTTTCAAGACTGCTTCCCTTGACGAAACTTATAGGATATATTTAGCAACTTCACAATCACCTTTAGTATGCTCATAAATGTGAGCTGTAATTTTAATTGCTTTTGTTTTCAGAGGGAAACAGCGCACTTACTGAAGTAAATCTTTTCTAACTCTTGCACTTTCAGATTAATGAGCTGTGCATGCTCAAAGTAAATAAATTTTGTTGTGGAAATATTATATGAATCTTCACTGTTTCAGCCTGTGCTCTGACTTATGTACTAAAAAGAAGTTACTTGAACACATTATTTCTGTTGTTTATTTTTGTGTTGAAATACCTTGATTGCCATGGCTACATGGAGAACTATAACACAGAGAAATAAAGTAAACATCTCATAAACTTGTTTGGGAAACATTTGATTAAAATTGCTTTGGAGGCAACTATATTCCTAGAAAAGGATTGAAGACGGATATAACTCTTTAATAGGTTTGACTTGTTTGTTTCTTTGCTTTAAATAGGTTCTCACTTCAGGTTGCTGCAGTAGCAGAGAACTGCCTTCTTACTTTATACCCCTATTTGGCATTTCACCGTTCTGATCAACAAATTATCTTCAAAAGCAGTAAGCAATAACATTTTACCTCATTGTGTAGTAGTATGTCTGTATTTTCAGTACAGTAACAGGGATGCTATCAAGATGGCATTTTTGCTCATTAACTGCAAGGCAATGCTAGCAATTAAATTGCATAGTTTAATAACTCCTATTTTCTTGTTGAAAATAAGGAAAAAATATACAAAATATTACTTACTTAAAAATAGACAAATCTAAAACTTATAGATTGTATGATATGATTAAAGTGTGAGTAGAAAAGGAAGGCCAAACAATAAAGAAGAAAGTTGAAAAGTTAAATTAGATCTATAAAGATTATTAATATTTCATATATTTCCTATGAAGAAAGTAAAAGGAAAAAAAAAAGCCATTCGATATTATCGAATGGCTTTTTTTTTTTCTTTTACTTTCTTCATATTATGATAAAATGTGTTTACTTTCTTCATATTATGATAAAATGTGGTCATTACTTGACCATTGAGTATTATTTTCAGTATTTTTAATTACTGTGTCCTGGAAGACTGGGGGGAGCGTAACAATATTTTAAGAGCCAACTTTCTGGTGTCACAGAGTAGAAATATTTTTAGCTGTAATGACAATATTTTTCAACCATTTTGTCCCATAGATAAGCAATACTTTTGTATCTTTTATCTGGCCATTCTGAAATGGCTGTCATGTAGTTTGATATCCATTCTATATGAGAATAAATAAACAGAAGTAAAAATTAAACAGAAGTAAAATGTACAAGGTGCATTCTAACAACACAAAACTTAAGATCATTAATAACACTAAAAAGTGATCAACTGACAAAGCATAATTCTGAGTTTGGGTTATTTGAGGAAAAAATAAATGGTGTACAGCCTATAAAGGCTTGATGATGTTATATTGAGACTGCCTATATGGAGAGCTGTGATCCTTTAGGATCCTCCTGCCCCTTAAGAGTATTTGGTTTTGTCTTAGAATTCCTGAACTAGGGCTGTTCTGGTAGGTTCTTTTCAGCAAGTGTGCAAATCCATTCAGTTCAATAACACAATTAATGGAAAAAAAATGCAGGTATATTTTGTTGGCATTCCCGTGACAGAAATAAGATATTTATCATGAGTCAGACAAAATCTGTTCCCTGATAAATTGAAGCCCACGATAAAGAAAAAATCAGGTAACTATGAATTGTTAGAGCATAGACAATGAAATACCTTTTCCTGTGGTTTTCACTCAAATACAGTTTATAAACTTATTTTATAGGCAGTAATGAGGGAGACTGCAGCACTAGTGAAGCTATTTTGGATCTCTGTGTTACTCCACAATCAATTTCCTCTAGTAGTTCCTCATCTTCCTTTGGTGTAATCACTACTTCAACCTATGAAGATTCCAGATCAGGTACAGTACAACTGTTTACTTTTAACACTTTGAGCTCTTAAGATTGCTTTCCAGTTTATGAGTTTAAAGACACATATTTCACATTTGTAATCTTTGCTTGAAAGATGTCTGCATATGTAATCTATGAATAATGTGGAGGCTTTCCAGTGATACCATAGCAAAGCTGGGCTACAGGATAAACAGAAAAGACTTACCTGCCTTTTCCTGCTCAGCTGGAGTAAAAACCCAGGCTATTTAAAAACAACAACAACAAAAAGAAAAAATGGGCTGTTGGCATTTGTCATCTTAGCTGCTTGCTTACTAGCTGAAGTTGTTAGACCTCTGGGTCTAGTCTGGCAGATCTGCTGGTAGGGCTGTTTGCATGATTGTTCTCTATCCTGTTGCCAAGACAAGTAGGGTTAGTTAAACATTCAATAGTAGCTGCTTACAAACATGATTAATTTTTAGTGGAATGGTGTAAGAGGAGCTCAGCAGAGCAAACTTGGTTCCAGATCTAAAAGGGCAGTAAAGTGTGGCAGAGATGCCACTGACAGGATGGGAAAGTAGCTGTGTTAGCCAGGACTACTGCACAGGCTCAGGTTTGGCTTCATCTTAGAAAAGACTGGAGTCTCCTCTTTTGCTCCTATTATATTGTGCTGCTTTTTCTTCTTAAATCCTAACCAGATACTTTTTCATTGTGCAAAATACTAGTTTTATTTTTGCATAATTTAATGTGTATTTAATGAAGCACACTACAATAGCGACATCAAAATGAATCTTTAAAATACATCTGGGATCATGTGTAGGGGAAAGGACAAAAGGTACCAACTGGCAAAAATAAGAACCGACTGAACCCGTCTCAACCCGGATGCGGCTTGCTGACCAGACACAAGAACAAGTTTAAGCTGACCTTTTCTGTGACTGGATATCTCAAGTTATAGCCTCAGCTATAAGCAAGCCTCAGACGAGGCTGGAATGGCTATCGAGGTGTGTGTAAGACACATGTACCGCCTTGTTTGCTTATAAATATAAGGTTGTAACCCAATAAAATTGCTATTGGCCATGAGCTTTTAGTCTATGTTTCTTGGCACAGGATCCACAATCATGTATTTGTGCTGTGAAGAAAATGCTTATCTCATTATCTTTCATACAATAAATTGTGTAATAAACAAACACTGCTAGTGGTTAAAATATGTAATAAAAGTTTTAACCAGATGAAGATTTTGAGGAGAGAAGGGGGAAAGGAGAGAGATGAGTCCAAAGGCTTATCAGGCCAGAAATAGGCTCATTAAGACCCGTAGTGCCTGTTAATTTGTGTGAACACCGGTCAGGCAGCCATTACCTTGTCACTGTGGTGAGAAACTAGCTTTGTCAACCTGGTAAAATAGTATCTACTGCAATTTTGAGTAAGACTGTTTCTTTAAGAGTATTTCCTAGAGTTTTGTAGGCTGTGTCTGAATTTCTGTATTTTTTCTTATTGGGTAATACATATTTTTTAAGTGAAATTTAGTCCTAGTACTAGTTTGTACTGTTGACTGAAATTTAGTCCTGGTTTGTACTGTTCCCAAAACATGTAAATGTCATTTATTACAATTAATTACAGAAATAGGAGCTGATCATCCTTTGTATGACAATTTTGAGATTTCTGAGCATGATTATATTAAAAATATACCTGTTCCTTTTATACTAGAAAGTGAAATAAGAAATCTCTTGGTGTTTTTTATGTCATTCAGAAGAAGATACTATTTCTGAAAATGAATATTCAAAGATGAGTGACTCAGACAGCCAAAGTGAAGGGAGAAGAAAAAGATTTGAATTATCACTTCTTCCCGATGACAAGAAGGAGGAATACATCTTCTTCCAAAACGTCCTAACTGCTATTCAGAATTGGTTCAGTCTTTTTGGTTGGTCAAAGGGACCAAATCCTGTTTCAATACCATATTCACTAAGACGGTAATTTATATCTGCTAAAAGCTGTCTTGTATGTATTAACCTCTTAAGTTACTCTGCATATGACCTAAGGAATATAAATGCACTCTAATGCACACTTGTGTATTACCACTGTACCACTGCAATATGAAAAAAATGTTTGGCGTTATAATTCTTTATTTTAAAAGATATATTTCCAACTAGGATAAAATCTATGCTATGTGAAGTTATCGACTGTTAAATAGACAGATAAAACTGTATAACACTTTTGATTTAGATCCTAGAATGAATACAGTTTTAAAGGCAGTTGTTCTGCCTTTGATGGCAAAGAGAAATATTTTAACAATATGTCTTTTTCCTGCCTCCCCCTCCCTCCCCTCACTCTGAAACTCAAGAAACAATTGGGGAAGCAAACTTCATTATTCACAGTCTTGCAAATGCCCTGGAAATACAACAGTCATAGCAGCATCACGTAGTTGATATTATCTAGTTTACTGCTAAATGATGAACACGTTCTTTTGAGATATGGCTGTACAGGCGTTCATCAAATTTACTTAAGAAATATTTCATATACACTTATTAAATATCCCATGCAATTTAAAAATCTTATATTACTCTAAAGATCTATAGAAAGTAAAAAGTACTTGCTTTCAGCTTCCATGTCTCTTTTTTTTTCTTTATGATTTATTAAAATTTATTGTGATCAGTGGTACATTATTTTATTTTTAAATACACAGAATAAGCTAATGTTAAAGCATATTATCAGGAGCTTTTTCTCTCTTAGTGATATGTATAAAGTCCAGCTGACTTCTTCAGAGATTTTTAAGCAAAAGCTTGGCAAAGATACTGTTTATGACATGTTACTCCATCTGAGTGGACAGTTGGTACCAGGCATTACATCCAGCCAGTCATTGTCTGTTAACCCAATTAGAGGAATATTGCAGCTCTGCTGGCAGCATTCTGCCCTGCTTACTTTCCTTGAGTAAGTACATACGTGTGGTGAAATATATAGCTCTTCGGTTTCCCTGTTTTATTGGCACTTCTTTTTTTCCCTGTATATTTTGTGATCTAAGATTTATGTGTGATAAATTTTAACTAACTTTTTAGCAAGGTATTCTGTAAAACTTATACTAAAACAAGTCCTTTGGTAGCTTATATGCACAAATATAATATAGGGATCCCAGAGGAACTTCATGATGAGAGAAGACAAATTTCAAGCATATCCCTTAGGGAGACTAAGGAGATGGCAGAATCACAGAGATAGAGAAATCATGTTTGTTATTGATGATCTTGCTATTCCACTGATGCCTTTTGTCCTACTGGCTGTAGTGATGCGTTTTGTAAACTTACTTTGTTATCTATTAATCTTTCATATTAATAATATTCCAAGAAATGGAAGTAGTGCTTCTCCCTATGAATGGATTTAGTTATTAGCTAGCTTCTTTGATAGTCTTATCTTGACACCTGATGTCAATATGTTGATGTAAAAGATGTTGTGAATCAAAGAAGTTAATAAATTGTTCCTCATTCTTCTTGGCTTTCACTGCTGTGAAACAGAAGTGAAAATTACTTTCAATAAAGCCTGATGTCATGAAAGTCTTAGAGATCATCGGAAGTCTTGAAAAGCAAGATTCATAGCTTTTCAGCATCTTCAGCAGTGTTCAAGAAACTCCAGCCGTTTAAGAGCTGTCATTTACTTGCTGTCCTAAATATAAGCTGCTCGTCATCTGAAAATGATGTACAGGCGTGTAGCTGTTATCTGAACTCATTTAAAACTGGGCCAGTAGCTACACTACAGTGATTTACCCAGTGAGCCTTTTTTTAGCTATTTAAGATCTGAAAGCAGACGAAATTCAGGATCATTCTATTGCTAGGTACTTTTTTGGGGGTGTCTTTTTCAACATAAACATTTTAAACATCTTAAGATGTGATAAAGTACAATGTGTTTAAACTTCTTTGCAGACAGAAAGCCTTGCTGTTTGTCTACCGCTATCTCAAATATATCTTTCTGTTCAATTATAGGATTGTTCTTTCAATAATTCCATCTTCTCAGGAACATTGAGTCACCTCATTAGATTCCATAAGTTTACTCAATGCCCTGAATCAAAAAGCTTGATGGAAAACGATAAAAAGTGCTGTGCACAGCTTGTTAAGTTTAGTGATCTTCTCAAAAAGCTGCTTGAATCTTGAGATAGGAGAATAACTGCTATCTGTAGTAGAACAACTGAGTCTATAGATGCAACAACCATCCTGGCCTTTCAGATAAAATATTCACAAAATTAATAAAGATGTGAAGATGTTCTCTGTTTCTAACGACACTGAACCTTTGCAAACAGAATATCATGCTCTCTCAGCCTTTCATCATTAGAGAGCTGCTCCCATCCCTTCGTTATCTTAGTAGCCCTCAGCTGGACACTCTCCAGTAGCTCCATGGCTCTCATATTGGGAAGCCAATTCCAGTTGTAGCTTTACCAGGGGCGATGAGGGAGGTGATCATCCTCCCCTCATCCTGCTGGCAACTCTTTCTAATGCACGTTAGGATACTGTTTGCCTTCTTGGCCATAAGAGCACAAATCCATTACCTTTTTTTTGTTATTCTAAGTTTAGTTAATCATTTCATTGGTAGCTGCTACAGCTTGATTGATTCACCTCAGTTCCTATTATTTGACAGACAAGTGTCTAACTACTTTTCAAGACTTAAAACCTTTCACAACATTTATCCCTTTAGCATAGGATTTTACCGTCATAACCTAAAATAATACTGACTTTGATTTGGTCTTGTAGGACTGAGATTTCTTCAGCCCAGCTTTGAAAGTTGTAATATCTCATTTGTAATCCATTGTTTGATGAATGAGGTAGCACTTAGGAATGAAAATAACACCATTTCTCAATAGATGACAGTGATGTCTACATCTGTCATCCTCCAAGTTCAAGTATGTCACTCAATATCTTTGAGCATGCCAGAAAGCTACTTGGATAGTAGCAGCTTTGGGAAACATTTCTCTTTTTCTCATACTGATAGTTAATATTTATTATTATTATTTGTTATCATCTATATATTTATTTTAGTAATATCTTTATTATATGCTGTTTGTCTCAAGATTCTTTATAGTAAAATGTAAATAAAAGCATTCGTTCATAGCATTAAAAACAGAAGTGAAAATACTTCTCCAGGATATAGTTAAGAAATAAAAGAACATTATCTTAAATCTACTCACACTAAAGTTATATCAGAAATATCTTCCCTTTAACCTTTATATATGTATATGTCTTCTGGCAGGGAAGCTAGTCAGATTTTTTAGCCTTTTGAATACATCATACTTCAAGTTCCCTAACAGAGAAAGTCTGTACAGGATGTCATTCATAGAGCTTTCCTTAAAGAATTTTCACAGGATACTTTTGGAGCACTCCTTGATAAAGTTAAAACTTTCTTGTGGTGGACTCTAATGGCACTTAAATCTCAATGCAAACACTGAATGTTCCAGGGAATCTGGGCACACTTAGTCTTCCATCTTGAAACTCATTCTGCTTAATTATTATGCAGGAGGGTCTTGCTCTGTTAACACTGCTCTGGGGCAAGGAAAAGATAGTGTCTCTCAAGGACTCGGTGAGAGGGCTTGGGCTCGTCAGGCCTGAGCAGGCCTTGTCTGAAAGTCTTGAAATCCTCCTTTTTGGGGGTGTGAATCAGAGACATGCAAACTGCTACTTAGAGCCTGATATTAAGTGATTAATTCCAGATAGTTCCAGTAAAGATCTCTGCAGCCATTCTAGGGGGATCTGAGGAGGCTTGCTAACATAAAATCTCCTACAGTGCTTCCTAGGCCTTTAGCAGTAACAGATCTTGTTGTCAGCTTCTGCCTGTTCTGGTTCTTGTGGTTGCTATCCTTGATCCTGCCTCATAGACATTCTTTCCTATCTGTGCAGTTTAAGGCCACCTAGGATATTTGCATTTCTTCCCATGCTGTTATTTAGTGGGGCTTATAGTTCCCAGTATAACTGGCTCAGTACTGCAGGGTGCATGCACTCAGGTTGAACAGCTTACAGATAGGTAGAGTGAATTGATTAATTTGGACTACCCTCAAAAAGTATTATATTGCCTATGTATCAACTCTTTCTGTTTTGTTAATTTAGAAGCCGAGGCGCATATCTGCCTTATGTTTTGCCAGAATTTCTGCTTGAGCCTGATGATTATAGGAAGTGGATTACAGCAGAAACATTTCTGAAGGTAGTATGTGTTTTGTTTTGTTTTGTTTGTTTTTTAAAAAAATATGCTCTACTTTCAATCTTTCAAATGCTATTGGAAATTCTATGCACTGTGAGTAGTCCCATTGTGATGATATTTGATATTGCAGAAATCTAAGCACACGTGTAAGTATATATGAGTATAACTTTAAAAACCCCAATTTTTTCCTTCCCCATCTCTCTCCCATCAAATATATGTGATTAATTTCCAGTGATTTTTCTTTTCAAAGCGGAGTTTGTTTTTCTACTTTCTACCCATTATTCTCATTTTTAAATTTCCTTTGTATTACCTGTCTCTTCTGATTGCTGTTTTCAACTCCTGTCAGTCTGTCAATGGCAGATTATAAATTGTCCTTGTTCTAATCATTGTCACACTACAGTAGATATATCAGTCATTTATTTATGCCATTGATTCATTACCCACTTTTCTTATAGTCCTGTGAATTTCCAAACCATACTGCTGAGATTAATATTGAAAATGAATCTTGTTCTTTTATCTGAAGGCTCAAACGGCAGTGTTGAAAAAAGGTGATGTGACGAACTTGAAGATATGGAGTGACATGCATTTATTTATGCTGGAGAAAAGTGCATTTGAGAAAATGAGCAAACGAGCTTGGACAGATTTGTTACTACAGGCATACAAGGTAAATTGTAGATGTATTTGCTATTTAGATTCTGAAGTGATGATAAAATGTTTTGAGAAAAATCTTTGGTACAGTTAAGATTTTTTCAATTGCATGTTTAAAAATATACTGCTGTTTCAAAAGTTTTTTCTCTAACAGAGTCTTTCTAAGACTAGTTTAAAGGGGAACACATTAAATGTTCTTCTGATATTTTAGCAGTGTATTCAAATGTTTCAGTAAGGTAAATGCCAACTTAGAATAGTTTGCACTTAGTAGGTTTAACTTTATAGAAATTTGGTGTAGACACAAGAAAGGGGCAGAACACTTGGTTGTTGAGGATAGCAAAGCAGTTCAGGTTTAGGTCCTGTTTGACAGTAGTTTTGATTTAGATGAACTGGTGTGAAGAAGTGATCTTAGTCATTCTAGTTTCCTGAGCATATTTCATCTTTTCATTTGCTATTTCTTCATCTTGCTACTCTGTACTGATTGTCTTCACATTCATCTTTTTTCATTCATCTGTCCTAATGTCTTTGGAATTGTACTTCTTTGCTTTATTTTTTATGCTACAACTTTACACATTGTGCCTAATATGTTATTTAATATAATGATGCATAAGCAGAATTTTTACTATAACATGACTTTGCATTAGAACTGGTCACTAATGATCAGTTTCCTATTTTATTTTCTGTACTCTCTTGCTCAAAGTTGTTTGACGAAGGGAATGCTGGGAGATAGGTAAACAGAATAGTAAATACAAGCAGACTGTGACCTCTGCAGTAAGAGGATGATTTATATGCAAAATTAGTTATTGATGATGATGTTGAAATATACTGGAAAAGTATATAAAGTGGAAAGTATGTGTCGTATCATCAAAGCAGTTTCATTAAAAGGGAAGTAGAGACGAGTTTTTGTCATTATGGTAACTTGATTTCAAGACAGGCGAGATAAAATTGTTTCATTACTTAAAAAGCAGGCTGCAATATTCTGAGTATGTTTAAAAAGAATCATCCATTCACTGGAGTTGTATTGTTATTCAAATGTTATTTTAGAAATAAAATTACTATTTTACTATTTTTACTATTATAAATACTTGGCATTGCTTTTATCCACCAAAAAGTCATCCCAGATTTCTTTCATGTCCATATTATTTTGGTCCACTTTCTTGTTATGAAAACTTATGCTGTTGTAGAAATCCCAGAGGAAAATATATGCATATAACTCCAGCTCCCAGAAATGGAAATTCAGTTTTTTTTTCTGAAGAGTGGGTAGACTATGTGGAGAGTAAGAGGGAGAATTTATAAATCATAATTATATTACTTCTTTTTGATCAAGGACTAAAATATTGCTTTTAGCCTAAGTTTATGAGATATGTAGAATAATGAAAATGCATGGAGTGACAATAGATGAAGTATATTAGCTCTTGACTCAGGTCAGATTTTCAGGAAAGAAAACCTGGCTGTAGATTTAGTAAGCATTTACTAATGAGAATGGTGTTGATTGTCATGTGTAATAGCATTTCTTTGCCCCTGAACATTTTTATAAAAAGTGTACTACAAAAGGCCACAATGTGATAATGTCCTTCAGCAGGGTCTAAATGTAGACATTGGCATTTTGGATTAGGATGGGTTGGAGTTTTTTTTAGTAAGAGACATCAAAATATATTTTTTTGTGAGTAAATAACATCTCATATTTTCTGTGAAATGCAGTTGCCATTATTCTTTTCTGTTCGATCCTCGTGATAGAATGTCAAGTTTTACTGAAGGAACATCACAATAGGTTAACTTACAAAGTGGCTACCTTTTGGAAAGGCATGAAACAATACTTAGCTACCTTTTTGATCACTTTCCTCATATTTAAAGCTGAGGATACTTTTGTTTAAGTTTTAGATTTTTTATGTTTAAGATATGACTGTGCAGCTCAAAATATCATGGAGAGAAAGCCAATTGTTTCTAAAAAAGTAAAAGCAAAATTTACTTGGCTCTGTGGAACTGCATTATGTTGAATAGTTATTAGCCTTAAAAGTTTTAGTGGAATCTCAGTTTGAACTCGTTGTTGTTGTTTGTAACTAAATAAGGGTAGGGTAATTTGGGTGTTGTGTACATCAATAGTTAACTAGCTTTCAGCTATTAGTGTATCAGAAAGCTTTTCCTCAGGAGAGGTGAAGGCAGTGAATGATACAGTCCTTGTGGACTGGAAAAAAATGCCAGATGGAGATGCTGGAGCTGTGATGCCACATGGCTGTAGCTGCATCCATCATATTATATGAAAGATTATGCTGCTGTAGCCGAAGCAAAAGAAGAGTTAAAGGGATCTTTTAACACTTTCTCCTCTTAAGAAATCAGGGCCTATTCAACATGTACATTACAGGCAGGTGTTGGAAACTGATTTGAACAGAAATAATTAGTGGAGCTGCAAATCATTTCCATTCTGATTAGATAACATGAAATAGCCTTTTATTTCTAATGCCCACTGTGAAACATTTTGTTGTATTTACAGTGTGCGTATGTATGCATAAATGTGTCTGTGTACATATGTGTGTGTGTGTATCAGGGAATTAGGGGTCACTGGGCATGTTTGAAAGATAAAGTGGACCAGTTGCACAATTGTCCCAGTTCAAAATAACAGCTATTGGGCTGGCATTCATTTGCAATACACACCACCAATGATTACTTCTTAATCTTTTTTTTTTCCCCACAAACAATTAGTCCTTAACAAGCTCACTTGAAATTAGCCATAAATACACAATACCATGATGCTGATAACAGGGCTAGTTTTTTATACTCCTTGTCCACTCCCTCCTCCAAAAAGAAGCTGGGTTGGGGAGGAGATGGGTCTCACCGGCTTCTGCCATAATTTATTTCATTTTTTGGGCTAGGACCAGTTCTGCTCTTGTGTGTTCTGCAGAATTATTCTGGTTATATCATACATCTTTCCTTAGTATTCTCTGAGTACTAATATAATTTTACTATAGGCATTATTTAATATATTTTTTTCAGGAGAAATTGTAGGTTTCATTTCAATCTAAAGAAGCAGGTGGGTCATGAAAGATACCATTTCAAGCTTATCCATGGATCAAGGTGTAGATCAGTTTGGTAGCTCAGTGCTTAGTACTTCTGTTAGAATATACACAGTCTTTCTTGACATCCAGAAGGGTCCAGTGATTCATCAAACATGAGAAAAATCCACTTCCTCAAAAATTAGAAAAATATTTGAAACAATATTTTAGAGTTTTGATTTACATTTTGTTTAAGGAGGTAAGGGAATTCCCTGAGACCTCAACAGATCTGTTCACCTGTATATTGTGCAGTTATGCTGATGTATAATCTCTTAAACCTTTACTAAACTGGAAATTTCTTTGAGTTTGAATTCCTCTTTTTTTTAATCATTCAGTTTGAAATGGTACTTTTTACAGATTGTGTTTAAAACCACTTTTTCTAATTTCAGGTATTAGTCCTTCCACGTGTTTCTTCACATAATATCAGTGATCTGTATGACTCGGAAGGCATGCAGAGCGTGCCAAGAATAAAATCAGAACCTTTATCCAGCAATATTTATTCTACACATGAGCGAATCATCCTCACCTGGCTGAATACACATTATGAGAAGAATCGAAAAATTGTGTGGAAAGATTGTCAGAAAGGTGAAATAATTTTTCATTATGCTCCCCCTTGTAGTCCTCCTTTTGTAGACTTCTAAAATTATAATTTGTCCAGGTACTGTGACAACTTGAAAGTATGTTTCTTGGGTAGAGGATGGTGTTGTCTACTCCTACTCATTTTATTCCTTGTGTTCTTGCGTTCCAAGATCAACATCCTTTGGCAAGTACCGTTTGTGAAGCTTCTGCCATTGTCCTGTGCGATTATAGTGGTGTGTTTAAGAGCTAGCTTTTAGGAATTTTTAGAATAATTTTTGTACTGCCTTAGCTCTAATGTCATAGAGGAATGTAATCGAGGCCACAGCTCCAGGTTATAAATGTTGTCCTATTTCAGGGATCAGTTTACCCCTGCATGATGAATTTGTATGCATGATATTTGAGTAGAATTAGACAAAATGACCTTTCCAGTTTCAGATTGGCCTAAGCAGTTCCAGTATTCAAATCTGATAAAACCGTGCAACCCATAGAAATTATTACTTCTAGTTCCTGGTGTGGTAACCTTTCCACTTGTTCAGCCTAGCTCCATTGTATCCTTCAGCACTACTTTTGGATGGGACACTGAGTGGGGGCGTGCTAATGATGATCAGGGAAGAAATACGCAAGGAAGGCTCACGTGGAGAAGATTTTCTCCCATCATTTTTGCCTAAAGCAGTTTCTGACCTGTCTGAATTATGGATAATCTATTTGCATATCATCTTCCCTAGGTCTCATTTGGGCAAATTTTCTACTTTGAATGGATTTTGAATATACTAATACATTTCTCATTTAATCTACATAGAAGCATATTATGTTGGATATGCTCAAATGTCTTGAATAATTCTGGTGATAAGATCAGTCTATACCTCTATATCCAAAAGAAATAGATTTCCAGCTGAGAGCTCGTAATTTGAGTCTGACCTTGTCATGTTTTTAATAAGCTTCTCTAAATTTAAGTAAAATGGTCTATGGTACATAGATTAGATTTATAATGAATTATTTTCCTATAATCTCTGTTTAGCGCCTGTTTTAGTAGAACTGTCTTACAGGAGCAAGCACTTGGTTCCTTTAGTGCAAAATCCTGCTGGATGTTATCTGGTGCCTGCGTGTAGCAACTTGCAGAGAGAACAGCCAGCTTTGTGATTCTTCATAAATGCTCTATGGATATATTTCTCAACTGTGCTGATTATTGTAGAGTTTACTAACACTTGGCTAGTGTATAGAGGAAGATATTTAGTAATAGCTGGCCTTGTGACAGCTTGCGGGAGATCACTGGGGAGAATACCTAAGCTGAGATGCATCTTACTAAGCATTAGACTCTTAATTGAGCAATATAACTAAAAGTGAGTGGCGTGGATCTGAACCATGAAGCGTAGAGACAGACCCAGTGGACACTGTGTGGCCAAAGCAAAAACAGTACCCCGAAACCACACAGAAAAACCCCAAATAAAATATAAAAACAAAGTTCTGTTTGAGTGGAATATCTATTGATAATTCCCTTTAAAAAACCCAAAAGCCAATTATTGTAACTCCAATTGTCCGATAATAGATTATAAATTAGAATCCTAAAATTAGTTTGTTTTTAATGAGTTACCATATGTCTACCAGCTGTTATAAGATAGTTTTTTTCCAGCTATTTAGTTTTAAAGGCTTTCTACATTAGGTTTAGAATTGGCACTCAGAATGGCAAGGAACTTAATTACAATGTTGAGGTTCTTGGGAATTAATAATGTCTCATATTAAATCATAATAATAGGGCAGATAACTCAGTAGGTTAACGTATTAATTTGTGCAGACCTGGTTACAGGTTTGGCTCTGAATCATAAATGAAGGTGAATTTTTGTGGTCACTGCCAGAGGACATTTATCCACATTACACTTTTCCCTTGTGATCTCATTTAATATTTTTCTGCTTTCAGAGACATGCAAGATAGAAATGTGAAGGTAGAGATTGCATATGCTTTCTTTATGTGGGAAGCTGCAGATGCGCTCATTTCTAGCTAGCAGCTTTTTGGTTCATGAGTTCTATAGTCTATTTGCTAGAAGAAACTGGAATAATTGCTCTATGTGCAGTGTAACCCTTTTGCTTCTGTTGCCATCTCTCTCACAAAACTACATGAATGAGCATTGTTAATGTTGCAATAATTGAGAAATAAGAAAACTCAAACAATTGATGAATTCATAGTCTGCATCTTATACCTCTATGCTATAACAGTTCTTAAGTGTGTAATCACATATTGTTCTGTTATACAGTCTGCCTCAGTTTCTGTTTGAATCCTCTGTTACAACTCTTGAAATTCCTCTTTTTTTCTGGCATTTTTTTCTGGCATTTTCTTTCTCAGAATGAATTGGGTCTTCTGAGCCCTTCCTTCAGCTGAGGTAGTGATTTTAATTTTGAGGAGACTTCGGATTCACTTTCGGTTATATTTGAAAGATAGGGGCATGATTTAGTGTCCTGTTGGAACCTACTGAAGGCTTCTCTTTTATTTGTGTCAGAAGCTGTGAAATAAAGGGTACATGAAGCAGAGGTTTTGTGTCATTTAATAAAAGGCTATATGCTATATAAGAAGGTCAGTGTTTGAGTAAACTGAATTCTGTCTCTGACTTTGCCTGTCTATTCCTACATAAAACTATAAGGATATTCACCCTTTTTGGGGATAATCACAGTGGTTATATGTAGAACTAGGAATAATTTTTTTCTGATCTGTGTTTTATTTAACTCTGTGATTTTTCCTTTGAGCCTTTAACAAAGGTGTGTGTACCCAGGGCCCAGTGGTCATCATAGTTATCTGAGATACAGGAACTCTGGCTTAGAGTCTTCTTGTGCCTAATTCGGATGAGGGCTTCAGCATTGTCCTCATCTTGGATGGCTTCCTTTTTTGATTATTCTGGGCTTTCCTTCTTTCAAATTTTAGGCAGGAATTCTGGTCCTGGACATGAGAAAAACCATGCCTTTTGAAAAGGCACTAACTTCAACTGTATCAGAGGAGGTTCATTCACTGGTGTAACTGTACCTGTGTGCTGCGCTCCAAACACATTGGAGCACACGATCATTTTCTTTCTGCCATTTCATCTCAGTTTTCTTTCCAAATGAAACTCGATGAGCAGAAAGGTGTTATGTGGCTGTGTCTCATTCAAGCATTTATTCAGAACACAGTTAGCACAGCTAAGAAAGTCAAAAACCAGACACAGCAGTTTTGCAACTTCCTAGGTTCTTATAAAAACAAAGTGAAAGATGAAATTTTAGGCTTGTGTTATATATTTTTTTTTACAGATGTTAAATATCAGCAAGTTGAATTTGTTGAATCTGGCTTGTAGTTATTTCCATTTGAATCACTGGAATAACAGATGAAGTGTTTCATGAAAACTAGCATATAAACACTGTGTATTGCGTGATATTTATGTAATTATAAATATCTATAGAAACTTTTAAGTTCCTTTCTACATTCTACTAATTAGTTAATTAAAATTTAACATTATAAATTTATACAACAATTGAAAATACACTATATAAGAGAAAGAAAAGTAAAGTACTATATGCAATTCATTATACTACAGTGATTTTCTTCTTCAGAGAAACTTCAGAAATACCGTTCGAGAAATTCAACTGTAAGCAAGTTTTTATAAACAATGTATGGAAATAGTTGCAGTGGTGCCTGAAATCAAATTCAAATGTAAAAATATAAATGTTTTCAAAGCTCTAAAGGACTTGGTGCACTGGCTAAGTTCTACTTTTCTCTCTCAGTTGTAAGCTTCTCTTAAGCTGTATTCTAAAGAAAATTGGAAGCAGCCTGCTGAATGAATTTATTCAACGCAAAAATATAGCTGCATCGAGGATGTTCAGAAAGCAATTTGTCGGATCTTTTCTTTAACTTTCCAGTGATCAGATTAGAAAAAAAATATGAAGTCTTTGTTTGAGGAACTTCCACCTAGATAATCTTAATTTTTCAAAGAAGTTTTCTCACTGTGGGAAAAAAAATTCTTTGATTTCAAAAAATGCTATTAGAAAATCGATTTTTTCTGTATTTCAGAAAGTTAAATACAGTTTAAAATCCCAGTTCACATAGGCCATGTCAGTAAGGATCTCACACCAGAAAATTTCAAACCATAATTGCTATATATCACCCTTTCTCCCTCATGCAGAGCTTTAGAGGTAAGACTCATTTCTCCAGTCTTAATGATTCTCTTACTTTAAAAGTGAGTACTGAATGGATATTGTTTAATAGATTTTAGTTTCTTTAACTCTTAAGAGGGGATACTTAGATTCTGTCATTATAATCTGTGGTAGACTTAATAAATTTTTACGAAGATTGTATTTATAGACATCCGTGCTGTTACATTTTAAATCTAATATTCATAAAACATACTCCAACCTTGACAAATTTACTTTCTTGAAATATCTTGATGAAAACTTTAATTCTATGCTTGTCTGATCTCAAGTGTAGGAATAGAAGTCCACTGTTGGTATTTCAAGTGTTGTCCTTTTATTAATTTACTTAATAATTTTTATAAGTTGAAGAATACATTCATCATACAGGTAAAGAAGTGACACACTTATGTAAGTGGTATGTAAGGTAAGTGGTATATAAGGGATTTATTAGTGATATTTCAGTAAATTTGTTTAGCACAAAATATATTTTAAAATTGCTTTCCTAAATTTAACGACACTGTTTCTCTGAAATTTGACTCTTTTTTTTTGTAACTGTTCACTGGAGTGCAACTTAAATTTTTATTCTCAGACGACTAAGAGTTAATGCTCTGATAGAGTGTCAGTCCTGTACTTTTTCAGATGTTAGCAGTAATAATCCAATTTGCGTTTAGATACGGATACTTTTAGTCATGGTAGCCTTAAATGTGAGGAACAGCTAAAAATGTCATAAGAGAAAATGTCAGTCCAAGTGTAGTTAATATTCATGCATCAGAACTGAAAGTAGCAAATATCCTAAATTTCTTATGTATTTTGGTGGTTGTTATTGGCTTAGCATCACTGATTTCAGGAGAGAGATTCATTCATCTTTTCTTGATACAGTCCAGATCAGACAACACTTAACTGTTTTTTGATGAAGATCTATGTATCCCCATATTATCATCCAAGCATCACTGCTTTGGATAAAGAATTTGGCCTGTTTAACCATAGAGTTGAGGGATATTCCTACTTCATGAGTTCAGGCTGTGCTGGAGGTTGTTTAATTCTTACTGCAGAGATGGAGATGTATAGAGGGAAATGTTCCTCAGTCTTTTCTTTGAAAACCACGCTTCTTAAATCTTAGATGGAAACATGACAGTGGGCCCAGCCTGAGCTACCACCGTGCAGGAGGCATTTTAAACATGTATATTTACTGCTTACTTTTCTAACTGAAGATAACCACTTACTCATCAGAAGTTTTCTCTTGCAAGAATTAATATATCAGTAAGCTAGAGAGGACAGTAGCGAGGAGTTTGCGATCTCTGCTATTCTACTCTTACTCCTACTAAAAAAAATACGTGTTAGAAAAAACAGCTTGGGCGTATGTTTTTTTAGAATATAGGCTTGTACTATATTGTGTTGACCACAAAATCCTTGAAATTTGAGACCAGATGCTGTAAAACTGTAAAATACAACTTGGTCTTTTTCATTGGGACCTTAATTATACATAAATAAGATGCAGTGCCCACTGAAGAGATTATATGATTTAGTAACGTTTTTGATTACTTGTGTACTAATGCACCTTCCACAACAAATACAGAATGTGTAGATTTGGGATGGCATAACTGTAGATTTAATGATCCAACTACAGATAACTTTTTATAGGGGAAACATACTGCAAACTATGAGAATTGATAAACCTACTGTAAATTCATTATAAATATTGAAGTTTATTATGAATTTTAGTGAGAGAGCTATTCATTTTTCTTGACTAAAGAAGATGATTTGAGAGGTGTTCATTTTGAAGCCAGCACACTTGACTTGTAAGCTGTAATGACTTGCTGTAATTTACTGAGTTTTCTAAATCAGACTGGTTAAACAGTATGCAAAGAAATAGTGTAGAAGATGGCATTTTAATCTGGAATTTTTTAATACTATTTTAAAAATAGTTCTCTTTGCAAAGACACTTTCTGTTGAAAATGAAAAGCAATAAAACGGAGACTGATAAAAAGAAACTGCTTATATGCAAAGCATAAGAAGTTAGGGAATTTGTCATTTTAAGATATTGTTGGGATAAGAATTAATGAAAATATAACTGCATAGATAATGAAAGACCAATAATGAAAAGTAAATCTGCATGTTTCAGGGTGAAAGCCTCTGTAACAGATGGGAATAAATGAGACCCATTCATAGTGTGTCTGCTCTTCTGTTGTCCTGTATGGTGGTGCTTAAACAATTTCTTTAGATGAATTTTGAATGAACAATGGTATTAAAGTGACCTGTCCTTGATATTGCAGGAGTTTTTAGAAGAATGTATACCACTTTGCATGAGCAAGGGTCGTATAGTATCTTGCTTGAAGCTGATTCTGTAATTTGCCTGTCAGTCTGTAGCCCTTTCAGTAACGTATTTGTTTTCCTTGTAGATAGCTGCACAAGCTGTATGTGCTAAAGGAAGATCCACTATTAATATGTTAATCCTAAATACATCTTAGAAAAACATTTTTTTTTTCAAAAAAACTTCAAGGCCATATTTTCACTCATCTTTTTATGCTCTGTGTTGCATACTACAGTAGCATCATGTTAATTCTTGTCCTAGTTCTAATGCTAGCCAGCGTTTATGGAAAAGATTATTACTACATAATTCTTGTGTAAATGTTTGTGTTATTAAAGGTTATACCAGTTAAAAGGTATTAAAACAGCACTACCCGTGTTATTATAGCTGTAGATTAGTCCCCCCTTCAGAGAGTTGCACATTCCAGAATAGGAATTCATTATATGATATTATAAATCATTATTACTGCAGTAATTTATATTGAAAATGTCACACTGTGTTAGATCAGAGGTCTATCTAGCTAATATTCTCCTACAGTAGATGCTTAGGGATGAGGAACAGTGCAAACATAGGCCAATTCTTTTTTGAGATGTACTCTGAGACTTTCCTAGTTTGGGAATCAAGATCTCTTGAATTGGAGGTGGTATTTCAGTGACTTTTGGTTTGACTTCGTTTTTATTTTATGAATTTGTCATTGCATTTTTGATTCCTTTTGGCACTACAGCATTCTGAGGCAATAAATAGACCAAAAACTATATGATGTTTATAAATACTTCTTCTGAGCTTTCTGCTTGGTAGTAAAATTTGGTAAATCTTTTCTTGGCAAATTCGTATATTCCACAGAGTTATTTAACACAGTCCGTTTCCCTTTCTCCATGTTATTCCTATTTTGTTTCTGTCATATCCTCCCTCAATGGTCCCTCTTCCACGGTAATTCCATAGTCCAATTGTTCATTTTTTATAAAGTGCCATTTCATATCTTTGATGATTAAAGAGCATCTCTTTCTAGATTTTTTATGTGAATGTGCTACGTGTATTACAAAGTCTTGCAATATATGTCAGTATTCCCTCTAATTGACATTTGAAAGATTTTCCTGATCTCAGTCTAATTCTCTTCTACTACAGTTTTAATCCGCCCTTTCCCTACATGAATGTGACGTGTGATGGATCACCTTCTGTTTTCTGGCAATTTTGTATATTTGTGTGAATTCTTATTATACTCCATTTCCATTCCTCCCTCCTCCCCACACTTTTCCCTGGCTTCCTTCCTTTGGACTAAATCTGATCATTTTGGTCTTTGTTCAATCAGCTCCTTTGTTCTCCAGTAAACTCTCTTAGTTGGCCCACCTATTTCTTTAAGTTAGGGGCTAATTCCTGATCTTAATACCAGTTAGGCTTTACTAGGGCTGAATAGAAGTGGAGGAATCTGCCCTTTAAAATACAACCCTTCTGTTAATCTTGCCCGACATAGTATTTGCCTTTTCTGCAGCAGTGAGATCTGTATTTTCCGGAACTTCTGTCTAGCTTATTCTGTAAGTGCTTATGTAATTAATTATTCTTAATTAATTGTAGTACATTGTCTGTATCATTATTTGATTTCATCCTATTTATTTCAGACCATTACTCCAACTGATGAAGAGCTTAAAAGCTCCTTTCCTCAGGAGCACTTGCAATGCATTTTCTTCCCAAAGTCAATTCTTTATTCTGCTTGATATTATCTCCAATTTGAAGTAGGATTTTTTTTTTAAAGCTATTACCTAAGTCTCAGTTGAAAATATTGGATAGGGTATCGTCTAGGACACATTCCTGGTTGTAGACTTTGGAGTTGGATTTGTGAACCACTGATTGGACTTTAAGCTTCTCAGTAAATTACATTCTCCACTTTATAGCACTTTTTTCCTAAACTATGTTTTCCTTGCTTCGTTATGAGGGAGACTATGACCAAAATCATACTGAAAGTTAAAACGTCTGGTATTTCTCTTTGTCCAGAGCATCATCTGCTTGTCAAAGAAATGGATAAAAATGGATCTAGCAGCTTTAATGAGGACTGTGCTGACAAACAGATTGGCTATTTGTTACTGCTACATCTGGAAAACAGATATTCTACATAAATTTTCATATTCTACATAAATTGTTGAGATTTCCACTTAATCATATAGCTGGTTATGTTATTGATTTTGAGCGCTACCAGCCAAACTGTCTGGTTACCCCTTGTTTTTGGAATCCACATGGCTCTCTGACCGCCAGTATTTTTCCTTCAGTCAAGATTTGCACTTTCTTCTCAGACCCCTTTCTTCTCAGGACCAGTTATTCTTTTCAGGAACCCTCCCAAGTCACCTGTTTTCCCAGTCTAAAGAGTCATCATTCCTCCAGAACATCCAGCCAGCAATTATCTGCAGCCTCTTATTTAATTTCACAATTTTGCCTACAGCACCCATCAGCCCGTGTCTCAATCACCGCATTGTCTGAGCTGCATTGTCTGAGCATCTTTGTCTTCAGTGTGCATGAAAGTATGTTTTTTTTTTTCTTGAGCGTGCATTAGAGTAGTTTTTTTCCCAAAAATACCAATATAATTGAAATTTAATATGCTTTGGGGAAGCATGAAATATGCTTTAGGGAAAAGGAGGTATCCTGAGCACGACTTCCGATTTTCATTGTTTGTTTACACTAAAAGTGAGTGTTTATGTTTAGAAACTTAATTATGTTGGAGTGGTTAGCTGGCAGATTTTAGGCTAGATCTGATATAATTAGGAAAAATAACTACCATATGTTCTCTGACTAATTTATTCACAAATATTTGGGATAAATGAATTGATATGAGAAGGATTAATTGGAAAACAAAACAAAAAGAATTGTATTTAATGAAATAAACTGGGAAGATATTCCACTTTATTGTTCAGATGAAGTGAAAGACAAGTTTTCAGATGCTGAGGCATTCACATGGAAAATTTGGTTAGAACACAGTACAATACTTTGTCATAAATTGAATTAATTTTTTAAAATGTGATTAATTATTAATATTCTAGTTATTTTCTCATTGGCTTTTTTTGGTATATTCTTTTCCACTGCTGCAGGGTGTTTTTTGTAACAGCCAAAGAAATAATCTCCAGGCACCCTGCTTGTAAGTGTTTTGTGGGAATAATGTTATGGCTGTAGTGCTTAGCTGTAATGCATACAACATCTTTATTCTCACATCAGTGGAAATTAAAAACAGAAGTCTTTGAACTATGACTGCTGCTGAGAAGTTTGCCAAAGAAGCAGGTCATAAGTTCGATCTTCCATAAATGGTATTTTTTTAATAGCCCATTGAGTCATTTTCTGAGGCTTTTTATTGAGTGCTCATGCCAAGAAGAGGTATCTGTGCCTACAGAGTATTTTTTTTTCTTTCTTTTTTTTTGAATGATCACTTTCTTATCCTGTGGATAAATGTCATATGATAATAATGCTTGTATGGAATTATCTTGTAAATAATTCTTGCGGGGTTTGGGTTGCTAATCTAAGACTCGATTCCTCCATAAGATTCTTTTACTTCTGAAGTCAGCAAAAGATGATCCGGACACTGTGACACATCCTGGTAAAATTTTTCTGTTTTTGTGGTGAAAAATACGCCCATCCTTAATCCTTTCTGAAAAGATACTTTTGGGAAAATTTCGTTCAAAAATATGCTTTCCAAACAAGGATTTTAATGTGTATCAGAATCTCACTTTTGGATATTTGCTAACAATATTTGAAAAATTTTTAAGAGCTTCAGTGTTCTATGACTTACTAAGTCACAGTTAGATAAATTTTTGTTGTGTGTTAACTAGTTTATATTAGGCAAGCAAATGCTTAAAAAGTAGTCTTTCTTGCATTCATTTTTATTTGAAATTTTAATTTGCATTAATATTATGTCATCTGAGTGTATTTACCATTTAATGATTTGACCCTTGGCTAGTTAATTTCTTACATTTGTATATAATTGTATTAAGCCTGAGACTTTTCTGTTTGGTATAAATAGGGAGTTGTAACCGAACATCTCTGTAGATGTAGAACAGCTACTTGCTTATTTGATTTAATCATACTTCTTGAGAGACATAATACTCTGCTCTGATTGAAGTTATTGAGTTGATACTAATAATTTATGATCTGACAATAACAAAATGATCTCTAGCTAATTTTTCCTTGTCACTACTGACAGTTTTACAACTTGGTATCAAATGATGCAGGCCAGGGGATAAAGACAACTTTATATGATTAAATTCATATAAAATATGTGCTAGTAAAAGGCAACCATGCTAAAGATTTGTAGTATCTTCACGTACATGGAGTGGTTACCTGTGTCTCAAAGATCAGGATTTCTTTTCCAGTTTGAATGTTTTTGGGTTTGGGGCCTGTCTTTTGCACAGTAGCTTGAACGATTACATCAATCTGGCTCACATCTAGGTTCTGTTATTACAATTGAATGCACTTAGGAGTAAATATGTTTAGCCTAAGAAATTTTGTGGCTTTCACAATATAGAACCCTGCTTGCTTTCTGTGTTGACAATATTGTTGACAGTGTTGCTGTCCAAAAGGTATCAAACGTACCAAGATACTCTCTCAACTTTAAAACCATTGGTAACCCTGAATTGAGTGAATACCTCAGTGGCATTACGTTATTCACAAGAGCAAAAGTTTCAGCTTTCTTCATAATTAACTTAATACTGTATTCCAGATGTATGGAGGAATAAAATAACTTATTTCTGTTTTCTTTTACTTCCACTTGGTTAGTGTATGGTCCTTCTCTCTATAAAAGAGCAGTTCTTTAGAGCTCGTGCTGTTTGTGACCCTGCTTTCAGGGGGTTTGTTCTCCTTGTAGCCTAAGACTCTTAGTAAGTGCATAGTCTGACAGAAGATTTTTTGCTTGTGCTATATAAAATTATTTCTATCTGGAACATCCTCAACATGATTTCATTATTATCATAACAGTTTGTTTTTTCAAATTTTTATCTATTACTGTTAGTATTTGTGAAATGAACGCACACTTAAAAATTTTGTTGTACCATAGCATTGAGATAACTTATAACCGGTGAGATTTTGGATCATGTGTTTTTCAGCCAAGGATACTTCAAACTTTACCCTGTATGAAAAGCATAAGACCAGCCTATCTGAAAATTTTGCCAATGGCTGAACTCCAAAGTGCTCTCAAAGTTAGGAAGCAGTGGGTACTTTTGGAATCAAAATTAGATGAAACTGCAGATACCTTAACAGAGAAGGTCTGACTCAGTATTTCAATAATTGTGTCCACACGGACACAATAATAATCCAAAAATAAAATAAGATCAAAATAACATGACCCAAAATAAAAAAGGACAACTCAGGAGACAAAGAATCACATTCATCCTGCTCTTTATTTTTTTTCTTTCTTTCTTTTTTTTTTTTTTTTAACCTCAGGTGAAATACCACCAATGAGATGGATAATAAATTTTGACCGAGATCTTCTAGATGGTCTAGTACTGGCAGCACAGCTGGCAGCTTACTGCCCATATTTGGTAAGGGTTTTTTGAAATATTCTATGTTTTATACATAAGGCAATACTAATGTAAGTGGTTGGCCTTTTTAACTGTTGGCTTTTATGGTTTTTAAAAAGAAACAAAAAACATTTTAGTAGTCTGGAGTGATTTTTTTAGTGATTATTTTTCCTTTGGCTATATTCTTAATAACAAATTTTTGTTCAAAATTTATCTTACAGATTGCTGAAGGAGGGCAAAACCAAATGTAATAGTTTTATTCAGTGTAATATAAGAGTTATTCTTAATCTGTGTCTTCCCCAGATTGCTACTCACTTTGTAAGGATGTATACTACTCCAGAAACTCCTGAACAGTGTCTGCACAATTGTTTGATATTTGTGGATGCTATGCATGCTGTCAGTCTGGCTATAGACATAAAGGTAAAAGATTTTATACCATCTGTATTTAAATAATTTGATTATCTTTTAAACTTTTATGATATTAATACTTTATGCACAATTAAGATTTCAGTTAAACAGATTTTTTTCATAATTACTTATATATAATGACAGCTGAAATGCATCATATAAAGCTACTTAGTTTCAAATAATTCCTGTAGTTTCTTGATTTGTAGAATACACCAACTGGTTGAACATAAAATTAATTCCATTCAAATTTTAGCATCATAAGCATAAAATGAGTGGAATGTTACTAATATTCTGAGGCAATTTAGTGGTGTCATCCACTTAGGTATAAAAAGAGTGTTAATAATTATAAAAATGCCTAGTGGATCTAATCATGTAAATTTGTCTCTGCTTGGTGCACAGAAGATGCTTTGATGGTACAAGTCAGTAGCTTTGGACTGCTGGAGAGGGTAATACTGTGGGTCTTCAGCCTCTGGAGTCACTTATTGGGGGAAATATGATGTTGATATTGATTTTTCATCATTGTCCAACTGGTGTTCCTCAACAGAAAAGTATAGTGTGAGAAAACTCTGAGCTGGCTTTTGTGGTATCAAATAATTATCCATTTTTTGAGCACTAAATATAAATTTTGAGCACTGTTTTTTTAATGTGAATTCCAACAAATGTGCCTATCTCTGTCTCTTGCTGCATTTTAGCTGTGGTTGTCTTGTATGTAGGTGGAAGTACTGCTGTCTTCTCCACATAGGAAAACAGGATGGGTCTGCAGGCATCTATCCTTGGCCAGATGCTTAATTATTAGGTGTAGCTGTCCCTTCTTTCAGAAGGGCACTTGAGATGCTCACCTTCCCTTTTAGATAGGGAAAACCTTCCTGTATGCAGAAACTACCAAACTTGTACCTGAAAAACCCCCTTTCCATTCTCCTCCAAATGGCTTTAACTGAAGATAATCCTTTTTGTAAAAGTCATTGATGGGGAGGGCAACATGCCGTGATACATCTGAATAGTTACTTCTTTTGAGACTTGGTTTATTACATGGCGTTCCTTCCCATGTTTAGTGACACAGGCAAAGAAGCAAAATATTTATATGAATGATTATTTTGTTGCTAAAGACAGAACAGTCTGAATATTTTGATTGTTATTTTCTGTGTTTTCTGGTAAGAACTTTCAAAAGGTAGGAGATCTTTTGAAAGTGGCAACAGTGCTTTCAAAATAATTTAAGAACATCTATATTCTTTTCACGTTTACCCTACCTGATGTGGTTTTAGGATTAGGTGTATCTATAAAGCAAATAATCTAACTCATAAAGGAAACTCAAAAAGGAAATAATTGGACTGTCTCTAACACTTGATCTTTTTCATTTTTAAAGAGAACTTCGAACTTCGGAATTCTAATTATTAGTCATTTGCATAGCCTACGTATACTTGGATCTGATTCCAGAATTGCTGTTGCTACTGGATCAGCCAAACTGCTGTTTCCAGTTGTACCAGCTGTTATTTTGCTCCCACATCCTGATACAGATGTGCTGTTATTAAAGGCCTTGCTATTACAAGCCAAGGCAAGAGAATCTGCTGCTCTATATACTTGTGCTTGACAGGAAGCATAAGAAGATTATATAGATACAGTCCATGAAATAGAAGCACACTTTACCTGGGGTTTTAATAATAAAAACAGGCAATGTAGCACATGAAAGAAGAGCCTGGATGCCTGATGACTAACCGCATTCAAGGTGGAAGCAGGACTCCTTATTGCACTTAGCGTGCACTTGTTTTAAGACTACAGTGCAGTAATAATGTTAATTCTCAGGATATTTTTGAGTCCGGATGCAACAGTTTGCACTTCCCTTTGTTGGACTATGTGAGATTTATTTGGGCCCATATCTTCAGCCCTCTGGGCTGTCGGCCACTACTCCCAATTTTGTTTCATCTGCAGACCTGCTTACGGTGCATTTGGTCCATCATCCGGGTCATTAATAAAGAGGTTCAACAGCATTGGCCCCAGTGCTGGTCACTATAGCGTCCTCCAGCACAGCCTTCTGAGCCCAGCAGTTCAGTCACTTTTTCATCCACTCCTCTCTCTGACTACTTATCTGGCCCATATTTTATCTGCTTGTCTATGAAGGTGTTACATACAGTGTCAAAAGCCATGCTCAATTCAAGGTAAACAATATCTCCTGCTTTCTCCCCTCATCCACCAAGCCAGCCTTCTTATCAGGTTGGTCAAACATGATTTCTCCTTCATAAAACCATGCTGACAATTCCTGGTTACCTTCTTGTGGTTCATGTGTCTGGGAACAGTAGCCAGGATTAGTTGCTTCACCATCTTCCCAGGGATCAAGGTGAGGCTGACTGACTTGGAGTTTTCCATATCTTCCTTCTTGGCTTTCTTGAAAATAGGCTTTGTTTTAGGCACCAAAATAACTACTTGATTTTTTTTCCAGACTGCCTGACTGTCCCCTTCTCATATTAACTTCTAATTCACTGAAAACTCAGTTACTTCTCTTAAGCAAAACCTACATAAAACCAGGAACCTGCTTTTGTTCACAAATCACATTGTTTCCTATGTGTTTTCCCTTCAAATTGTATGGTTTGAGCCTTACAAACCTGGAAGTACCTCAAAAGACTGAACATACAGCTTTCTGTTTTCTGAAATCAAGTGGAATACTTTTTTTATCTGATGTTGATCTAGTCTTGTTGCCATAGTTTTCAGCAGTCCTTTGCCATTGTTAATTTAAATTGGTTACCTAGCGAACATCCCTCTCAGGGCCTTTCTATTTCTCTGTTACTTGAATGCTGCTAGAAGCTGTTATTTGGTTTAATAGGTCTATTTTCATCATTATTTTATAAATTTATTAGTGTGGAAGCCTTCTGCATGATTTTTGAATCTGTTGTATAGTGCACTTAGTTACATAGTCCGACTAATAATTAGATGCTCAGCAAAGAGGGGAATGTTATTTGCTTCAAGAAGTGGGTCAGCAATCACCTTCCTTCCTGGTATCTTTTCATAAAGGTTTTCTCTATTCTTTCCTGTCTGCCAAAATGCTGGCTCATGGTAACTGTGATTATTTTGTATTTAAAACAACCCGAGCCATATTTTCTTCTTCTGTTCTGTCTAGATAGACCAGTGTTTGTTTGTAATGCAGCTTATAATGGCAATCAATCCACCACATTTTGCTATGCTAATAGATGAGAATAACCAGCATTTTCAAATGTTTTGGAGTGACTGAGTGACAGTTACTTCCATCTGATTTTTGTATTCAATAAGAAACATATTTTTATAAAATATATGAGGCATTGCTTTGTAAGCAGTTACAAGCTGCTCCCTAAGTGGTAATAGCAGCAATACTGAAGATTTGGTTTTATGAATATATGGATGTTTCGAAATGGGTAGAGTTGCCTATGGAAATAAAGAACAGAGCTGATGATATCATAAGAGTGAAGTAACTCCTTTTGCAACAGAACAAATTTACTAACTCTTTAATTTCTTATCAAGTTTTATGATATTTTTTTCACTTGGAATATCAGAAGGAGCGTTGCCAGCAGAGCAAGGGAGGGGATCCTCCCCCTCTCCTCAGCTCTGGTGAGGCCACACCTGGAGTATTGGGTGCAGTTCTGGGCTCCCCAGTACAAGAAGACATTGAGCTTCTAGAGAGGGTCCAGTGTAGAGCGACAAAGATGATTAAGGGACTGGAGCATCTATCGTATGAGGAAAGACTAAGCCAGCTGGGCCTGTTTAGTCTGGAGTAGAGAAGACTGAGAGGAGATTTGATCAACGTGTTCAAGTATCTGATGGGTGATTGTAGGGAGGATGGGACCAGGCTCTTCTCCGCAGTGTCTGGTGACAGGACAAGGGGTAACGGGTGCAAGTTGAAACACAGAAAGTTCCACCTCCATGTGAGGAAGAATGTCTTTACTGTGAGGGTGACAGAGCCCTGGAACAGGCTGCCCAGAGAGGTTGTGGAGTCTCCTTCTCTGGAGATCTTCCAAACCCGCCTGGATGCCACCCTGTGCCATGTGCTCTAGGTGTCCTTGCTGGAGCACGGGGTTGGACTAGATGATCTCTAGAGGTCTCTTCTATCTTCAACCATTCTGTGATTGTGTAATTGAAGTTATGGAAATTTATCCACTTCAACTGTTCCAACATTTTCTTTTAACTACACAGGGTTTGAACACACATACAAAACAAACTCCAAGAAATGTGAGATTTTTCCTTCTGTGTTTTGAGGAAATTTGTTATGGATACAATTCAAGACAGAAATCTCTAAAACATTATTAATTGCTAATTTATAGAATTTCCTGAAGCATATCACCCTCATTTATAGTCTGTCTGAATTTTTCAGTGAAATATTTTTATGAATTATTTTTAAAGTTTAAATTAATTCAAAGAGTAGTAGATTAATGTCACAAATGCAGGCTTACAAATTCAGCACAGAATAAAACAGAAGAGTACTTTCTAAGTGAATAAGATCTGAGTAAAAATTAGTAGTAGGGAGAAAAAAAAGCCAAGTTAGGCTTCAGCAGTTAAATTTCCCATTCATCTTTCAGAAAATGAAGAAAATATAAATAGTAGAGGCGTGAAAACACAATATATTGGAATAACTTGTTTATATTCAATAGTTGTTACTAAGTGAGTGAAAAATATCAGAATATTTTTCAGACTGCAGGTTGAAAGGCTTTGTCATGAAAGAAACTTTTTTACTTTGCATAAGTGCATCCGAAAATTCCAAGCTTAAGAAAAAAAAAAGGATGTTGGAAATAAATCAGAAGATGAAGCACATGATTACATCTGTGCATGATGAGCATACGAGCTGAATCTTAAAAATTACAAGAATAAGCATTACTAGGAAACTGCGGAGAGTGATAGGGAAGCTTTAAATCAGTGGCTAGTGCCGACAGCTTTCTCTGAATGCTGGGGAGGGAGCTGTGGCAGACCTGCTATAAGCAGGATGTGATGTCTGGGGGCACAGGGCAAGAAAGGGTGGAGGAACTTTTCGGTTGCTCTTCATGCCCCATAGAAACAATAGATTTGTCACCAGATAAGCAGTAGTTCTAGCTTTTCTTTGGAATCTCCTACCTGTCTCGAAGGTGATAAAAGCAGAAGGAAAATAAAGAAAATCTGGAACTTACCTAGTGAGACATACTATGAAATCAATACATATCTGGATTAAAATGGGATAAGGCTTTCTGTTCTCTAATATATCTTGCTGATTTTCTCCTTTATTTTTGTCCTACTTACTTTGTACCAAGCCAAAAATCTTCACGCTCTATATTTTACAAAGTACCCAGAACACATTCCTACAAGATTATATGCAATTTAGTTAATGCTGAACTTCAGTGGCAAATTTGGTAAGCTTTCAGCTACTAAATCATCTTCCCTTATCTAATGTTTCTTTCAAAAAGTGGCTTTCTTGGGTTTTATAGATTCTTCTGAAGTTTTAGTCTAGGAGCCAAGACTTAACATCTTTCCCAGTACTCAAGTTCTCTCTCATTTATGTCACCACTATACCTATATGTTTTAGGGTATAGGGAGGGTAAAATTCTTCTTCCTAGCGTGGACATGAGGAGCTTGTCTGCTCAGTGATTGTTTTCTAGAATATCTGTTGCAGAATACTAAATGAGAGACGCCAGGAGGAACATATAGAGGTCAACTGGTCAAAACCCCTGTTCAAAGTTTAAAACTAAACCAGACTGGTTCTCTCAACCTTTCCATATTAAGGGTGATCCAGACCCTTACTCATGTGGATGACCCTGCTCTGCATTGCTGAGGTTGTCAATTCCTGTGTGGTACTGGGGAGTCCCAAACTGGATACAGTGCTGGAGATTCTGGGCAGGAGCAGAGTACAGGGCAAGAATCACTTCCCTCAACCTGTAAGCTACAGTCTTGCCCACACAGTCCAGAACACGCTGGCCTTCAGCACACTTACTCAAATGGCCTGCTGGGGCCCCAGCTGTTTTTTCTGCAGGAAAAGGCTGTTTTCTCAGCCCGTACAGTTCCATATTATTTTCCTATGAAGTTGTATTCTCTTTCGTAGCTTTGGATGCTAGTCATAGAATCATAATGACTTGTGGGGCCCTGCTCCTTTGGGGTTTGTTTTTTTTAATATTGCCCTTTTTTGTTAGTAGTGCAAAGATAAAATGTGTTCTACAGGAGTCTGTAGAATCCTAAATCAACCTGTAATGCAAAAAAAAATGTTATATTGTTTAAGATTTGTCTATCCATACCCTTCAAAAAGGATGTAAAAGTTTCAACGGCTGGTAACTAGAGATTAATCTTTTTCCTGATTGCGAGTGTGTTGGAATATAGCAGTTTTAAAACATAAAGTTTGGAAATTTAAAAGTAACTTTCATCTATTTTTTTACCTCTCTCATCTAGCCTGGTGGGACTTCAAAGATGTACCCTTTATGCATATAAAATATTTCCAAAAAGTGTGAGGGTCAAGATTAAAATATCAGAAGATGTCCTCTGTCTTTCTTTGTGGTTTACAGTTGCAAATTTGTAATAAGAAGAAACCATGTAAAGAAGGAAGCTTGGTTATAGGCTGATGGAAGTGGGATGAGGCTACATCTAGTTACATGCAGCTCATCCAGGGTGCTTAGGGAGGAAGACAGTCAGCAGCAGCACAGCAGACCAGTGCTTTGCTTGAGACTTGGGGAAATTTGTGGCTGTAGGATGAGAAGATTTAAAATGATGGTCACATTCCAGGAGTCAGGCAAAAGAGGGCCTTTCTCAAAATATTGCTGTATCAAATGAGTCTCAGTTATGTAAGGAATGCAAATGAAGTGTCTTTTTTTGTGCAAGACAGAGAGCATCTTTTAATGGGATGGCATGTCACTGTGGTGATGTGTTGCGTGAAACTACTCCCACATATGTATTTTTCAGTTAGTGTTATTTAGTTTAGGAGACAAAGTTAACTGTAGTTGTAGAACTTTCTTTAAGCTATTCTAGACAAATCTATTACAATAACAGATCATATTAAAAAGTATTTTACATGAAGCTTTAAATTACTTAATATTAATTTAATATAAATTAAATAATTGATTCATTTGTTTAAGTGTGTAGCCAGAAGTGCCCTGCACGTATTTATGCAGAAAGTTCCTTTACTATTTGATGATACTCCTGACAAGTCCCTGTATTTCTGTGAAGAGTTTATAGTGCTTTCTTTTCAGTGACTTTGTAGAATCTCTGAAGACTGAAAATTTGACCTGTTTGGCAGTCGTTGTTTAAATTCCCTTTGGTAGTTTCAATATTTAAAATGTAGGAATGCCACCTTTTATAGGCCAATTAGACATCTGCAATAGGTGCGACTATACAGACATGAGGTCCTAGTGTTGAATAGTGATTATATCTTCATAAATAATTGCAAAACTATATCTAGGAATACTCTGAATAGTGAAATAAAAGATTTTAAAATATATTGTTTTATTTTTTAAGGATTAAAAAAGACGTATTTTTTCCAGTCAGTGAGTTTTACAGTTTTACTGTTTTTTCTTTTTTTTTTTTCTATTAAGCTTCATTTATAATAAAATGAGCATCTGTTTTTCCTGGACTTTGGGGGTTAGGAAAAAAAAAGAGATGATTTTAATTTTTAATCTATCTTTACTACCAGAGTGTATTAGCACTTTTTTTTAATTTTGCACCCCGACAAGATTCATATTCATCTCAGTCATGCATCAAGTTAAGTTGAAACTGCCTGCATAGTTAGAATCACCTTATGCTTTTTATTCTTATTCTCTTATCTCTAAAGTACACAGGTGAAATTTTAGATGAGTATCTGGTTAATTATTACTTTTCTGTTTTCGACATCAGGCCACAGACATCTGTGATCCGAACCCAATCATGATGCTTATTCTGTGTGTTTACTTGTACGAAAGGCTCCCTTACTACTTGCCCAAGAAGACTATTGAATTTACAGGTGCTTTCCATGCAACTGTTGTTAAAAAGGTACTGACACCATTGCAGCAGTAGAAGTTTTTTAAAAAATCTGTATGCATATATATGTTTATATTATGTATGTACTACAAAAAAGAGTGAATGGGCTCCATGCAGTTTCTCTGGTTAATGCAGAAATGAAGGAATGTCTCTTCATTTCTTTTCCTTAATATTTGTGATCCTGACTTCAGTTGCTTTTTCTTTTTTTTTTTTTTTTCTTTTTTTTCCCCATATGCTCTTAATGAGTACAGAAAATACACAGAAGTAACAGTGGTTTCAGGGATCAAAGACGGGAATAAGAGATTAACAGTTGGGGTAGAAGTGCTGTGTATTCTGCATACAGATTGCTTAGAAAAATGGAGCTTGGACAGTCTGTGGGAATTTTATGCTTCTTACGGAGAAGAGAACCTCCTTAGTCATTTGAAGTACTTTCTTTTATGACATCCTTATTTTGTATTTTGGAAGATAGTTGGGGAACATACTTTATGATCTAAAGATTGAATAAAAATTGGCTAAGTTGTTACGTTTTGTTGTGATAGGTGCATCTGAAAAACCCAAGCATTAAAACTTTGATGTACGACGCTACTCTAGTAGGAAGAGAGGCTGATGATTTCTCATTACCTGACGGAAATACTGTCATCATTCCCCCTAAGTAAGTAATGATTTGTTCAGTATTTTTCAAAGTCTACTAATACAGAAATATAAATCTACTGGTTCAACTGTTTTGGAATGCTGAAAGCACATTCAACCACAAAGACTGAAAAATGATCAATGCAAGGATCACCTATTTTCTCCTTAACCTGGTACAAATCCAAAGTGATTCATCAATGGCACACCTTCAATTTGACTTAATAATCTCCAGATTACTATAGGAGGGACCCGTATTCATAAATGTTTCTGTTCCTCTGTGATGGAAGTTCTAATTTTCAATTTGGATTTGCTATTCTTTTATTTTATTTCCTCAGCTAAAGCAGTTCTTTCTGAACTGAATTAATGTGCATGAGCAGATAAAAATTATTTCCTGTAAGACTTCAGCTTTTGTTTCTTCTTCTTATTTCGAAAGATGACTTTAGGAGTCATGGAGGTTTGGGAGGTCATGACAGAGATTTGGAAGTGTAGTAATAGTGTTGGTTTGGAAGTTATTGTAACGTGAATAATAAACCAGCATCTCTGTTTAACTGGCTCATGGTTGCAAGCACTAGTTTGCATTCAGTTATATGAGGTCAAGAAAAATTGATTTGTTGGAGAGCATGTTGTGGATTTTTTTAATATTTTTATTTTGAAAGAGTGAAAATCTTTAGGAAAAATTGCAAAGGAGATAAACTTGTAAGATTTCTACAAAGACACAGAAGTATTTTGAACATAACAACCTGTAGCCTGTTTAGGAAGAAAAGATGTAAAAATAGCTGGGAAGTGACACCTATGTTAAAATTTTTCTGATTTTACAAATAACTGATAATAAGGAAGACAAATCAGTGTGTTAAATTTCTACAGATTAGGAAATCTTAATTGCTGGATTAGAGAACAAGATGAACTACACCTTAAAAAAACCTTTTGGAATATTAAACTTCAAAAACCTTTATGAATATCTGTATTGGTTTAGTCACTCAAGGTCATATATCTTTGCCCTTGTTTCTCTGAACTGAGATTTTATCTTGCTCACTTACGAATATTGCACACAAATATAAGCATGTCTTCAGTAATAGTTCCTCTTGCACTCCAAGCTAGCTTGATGCTAGCCAGCCTTGGACTGAAAAACATTTTGAACTTCAGAACAAGGGTATTTTGGAGATGGTGTAGACTTTTTTTTCTCCCCACCGTATTCAATTAGACTTGTGCCATGCAGTTAAACAAAAAAAAAGGTATAAAATGACCAACAGTACCTTTAGATAAACTACAAATGGGGAAAAAATCTATCTGAACTATCTGAATGACACATTCTTTACATGTAAGGGTTTTGCAAATCACAGCATTATTGAAAATAAGACAAGAAATGACCTCAGGCAACCATCTGCTTCAGATTAGTGTGGGTTATATGTAGTGGCCTGCGATGTGCAACTTTTTCAGACTTACAGTATTTTCTTTAGGTCTTGAGCTACAAATCTGGTAATTCCAAGCAACGTTTTATCCTTTTCTTCTTTTCTTCCTACCCAGCAGTAGTCGGGTTTATTGGATTAGAGACAGAGGCTGGCTGCCTGCGTATTGACAGATGGCGCAGGCCGATAATAAACCTAATAAACCTGCACAGTGCATAAAGAGAAGTGAATATCGATGGAAGTAGCTGTTGAAATCAGAGAGAGGCCAGTTTGAGGGTGGGTGCTTCAGGCAGCACGCTCCTCTGAGTCTGCAGTCCCAGGGCGCCTTGTCTGGCGCATTTTGAAGGGTAGCTCGGGAACCTCAGAGCTGGGGAATCTCAGCAGCTCTGCTCTGTTCAGGACTGAAATGTCTGGGAGCTCTGCAGCAGGGGCATAAAAGCTGTAAAAGATTTTCAGAATTTCCAGAAGGAGCAGATCTAGGAACTGAGATCTTGAGACTTTTGGTGCTAAGGAAGAACTCTTTCGAGTGTTGCGCTCATTTCTTTTTGGCATGAAGCCCAGAGAGATCAAGGTGAGTTCAGATTTTTAAACATGTGTTCACAGAGTCCCCAAAGTCAAGCACCAGCTTTCTCTTATGAACCTGAGATAACTGGAAGCTGTGTAATTTGTGGATCTTATGTGAGCCTCCCAACAGAGCTGCAGTGAACTCTGGAAGTGCTGGCCTTTGCTCAAGTTTAGACAGTGCTCTAGCCAGGGTTGGCTCATGCATTTTTGAAGAAGACTTTTGTACTTTTCTATGTAGTTACATAATTTCATTTACAATTCATACATTTCACAACATTACTACCATTTTGGTATGACAGATTTCCACAAAGGATTGGTTTAAATTTAATCTTACGTTGCACTACATATGCTTTTCTATCCACATCCCAACTGCAAAATAAAATGTCAACTTAAATCCCTTCAATTTTAATGATCAGTCACTGTTACTAGACTTTCCCAGGTGATGACTTTTATCCTGAGAAGCTAAAGTGACCCTCTGTTCTAGATAGCATTTGAAGAAGTTCACTAGTTTATTTAAAGCATAGTTTAATGCAGTGTTTTACACAGCCTGCACTTCAGAATGCATTTTTCTAACTAAATTGTCCAAATTAGTTTTGCCAGCCTTTTAGAAGTTATTTCAATTTGTTAAACACAGCTTCCTGATAGCGATAAAACATCCAGGAATAAATTTATTCTTTATTTTACTTTAGAAGATGACATACATGAAGCAGGTTAACCGGTATTTTTAATATTCACTGCTTTTACGTAAATACATTAAATCAAGTGATTGTGCTGCACTATGATTTGAGTATGTGTAGGTAGTGCAAATGATTATTATATATTTATTCGTTATCAGTTTTTATATCTTTTTTATGTTTATTTTAAGGAAACTTGGTTTCTTTTGGGTCATTGCAAATCTGTCAGTTTCACTGGATATAAAAATTATAGAATGACTTTAATATGGAATAAAGTATTGTGATGATGATTTGTAACCTACTGATTGCAATACAAAAAACGATGGTTTTTAAGCTAATATTTAAAATGTGAATAGCCATTACATGTGATTTTAATAGATGGCTAAAATGTTGGCTGCAAAAGAAGTAATTTGCAAATCGGTACCTTTTCATAAAAAGTTAACTAAAAGCCTTCTTGAGTTGAGTGCACCCCAGAGGCAGGAGAGAAGTATTGTTAAACCCTCCCTTTCTTTGTTTTCATTGCCATTCACTTACTGAAGCAGGGAAACGGCAGCATGAACATAGCCATGGAGGGTTAGACCAGTATTTTGTCTCCTGCTATGGTTAGAGGAGACATTGTCATTAAGCAGGTAGTTCCCCAGGTGAGACTCATCGTCTTTTGCATTTTGATGTGCTGAGCTCTGCGGTCTCAGAAAATGTAGGAAACTTGAATATGTCTCTCTGTATTTCTATATATATTATATTTTTCAAAAGTTCTTTAACTACATATACATGAAAGCATAAGCCAGTCAGGTGACTTTTCAGTTTGTACTTTGAAATATTCTGTTAGCAACTCCAAAAAAGTAGGTCTCATACTTTTTAGAGAAAGCTCTTCGTGACACCTTTAACAATTATTTGTTGATATTATCATTTTTTACATAGGGGGCAAGCAAGTGTAAATGTGGAATTCACTAGCCGTTTTCTGCACCCTGCTGAAGCGATGTTGCTCCTGATTTCAAAGACTGTGGGTGGAATAGGTGGTGCTACGCTGACATTCTCTCTGAAATCTAAAATCACACATATCGAGCCTGCCGTAAGTTTATGTTCGTGCAATTAATACTGCCACAAAAGTACTGTTCAGCAGTATGATGTATCAAACACCAGAGAACTGGGCTAAGCTATAAAGATGGGTTATCATTAATGCCTTTCAACTGTTAATTTTCAAGTATTCAATTGACTATATATGTGCAAAGAAGTGCCTAGTGGAGTAGCTGGTAATATATATGGTAATAAATTTTAAAATTTTGCTCTAAAAATTGAACTGGAGTCCTTTTAGCATATGAATGCTTTTGAAAATATCATTGTTGTGGTGATGTGATGACATGCCTCTTCAGGTAGTTTCCAGTGTCAGATGGACAGCGAAGTTTTTTAGAAGTTACTTTATTTATTTGTAATTTAAGCAGTCTTTAGATTTAAGATATATCACAGAAATAGAGCAGGGACTGTTATGCTGTCCAGCGTTGGCTATCCAACATTTTCTGAGCGGACCTGGGTAAGTCGTCTCCTGAACTGGACGGGTGTTTGTGATTTTTTTGCTTTTTTGTTTTTTTAATATGATTGTAGCAGTAGACAATGATATTAAAAAGGAAGGTTGGGATGGGATTCTTGATTCTTGCCCTGCGTTGTCATTCTGAAGAACGTTTAAAAGGTGATGAAAGTAATACATGTTTAAAAAGAAATGAGCTTTAACTATTCTTCACTGGGAACAAAGCCTAACATTTTAATTATTTAAATTCTTTAGTCATCAGTGGCCAAATACGTAGTTTTATGCTTAGTCATATTTTCCTGTTTGCCAGTGTTTAAGCATGAATATGGTTTGCAACTTTTGATATAATTGACATATTGTTTTCAATTTTCGTTCTATTTCAGGGTATCTTAAAATGCAAATCCCCATGTTATGAGCTGAAGAAAGTTACATTAAGTGTTACTAATCCCTTCAGAACTGATGGCATATTCAGGTAGACAATTCAGTAAAGGAAAGTCTATAACAAATATGCTGTTTTATATCTCTTTTTTGTCGTTTTCGCCTTCAATTTAAGAGTAAGACCTTGAGATTAAATTATAGGGATTTACATTGTCAAAATTGTTAGAAGTACTGTGAAATGGAAAGTATCATAATGAATAGAGAAGACAAATAAACCTTAATTGAAATCCATCCCAGTGTAAACAATAAGTTAGAACCTTATACTAATGGAGTTCATGAACCTTGCTTGTATTTTTGTGTTTGGCTGAGGTGCAGCAGAATTCCAAAGAGAAATAAACCATGTTAATTAATAGTTGTTTTTATTTCTCCCCCAATCTGCTTTATCCTGCTGTTTGAATTATTAAGCATCCAAAAGAATGATTTTCTTTTGCCTTGGGTCTGACATTACTATCAGGTAATCTACTGTAACTGATATAACACGGGATGTAACACCTCCAAAGTTATAAACATTGTTTTTCTAATCTGAAATGAAGAGAATGCTGCACCTCTTTATCATCTCATTTTATATGATCTGGCTCCATATTTTGTCTTTACTTTTTAGAGCAGTCATACATTTATTTAGGAGAACATTTTCCATAACATTTTGTGTGGCTTTTACTCTAATCAGTTCTATGATGTGGATATCTCTTTGAGAAAAAATATATTAAGGTGATTTGACAATTAATTCTCATACATACATTTTAATAGTTGCATGAGAGTTCCTGAAGAAATTATCAATTTGGGCCACATATGAACTGTAACCTACAAATGAAAGGTTTTTTGTAGTTCTGAGATATCAGTCTTCCAAATATGTAGCAAGTGTCAGGTATTTGCAAAAGCTGTACATACTGTATTCTAAACCAGTTATTTCCTGGCATTCTGTGAAAATGTGCTACTTTTTCTTTCAACTAAGTAATGTTTTCTGTATTTACAATTCAAGGATTATAATATTTGTATATAGGTAAATATTTAAAAGATCACTGAATAATTGTACTTCATTAAGTAAAATAAGTTAAATACTTTCAGAATCCGCAGTTGCATTTCTCTGTGCAGTACTGCAGCTATTTCTTACTCAGGAAAAGAAAAATATTTCTGTGTCCTAAGATATGAAAGTAACTGATGGTTAGTGAGTTTCTTTTTTTTAAATAGCAGATTAAATTGTGGGGCAGAGCATCAGTTAACACTGATATTAATTTATGTAGTTCCACTGAAGACCTTGAATTCAGGTCTTCAGGTAGTGAAATACTTGTTGGCATTGGCTTCTGTATTTTTGCTGTGTAGTCTGTTATCTTCCTTCTGTTTCTGCTCTATTCTGTGAGTGTAGGGAAAATGCAGTAATGTGGTTTGTTTAAGCTGAAAAAAGGGCTATAACAGAAATTCTTCAAAGTTGCAGCAACTGTAGTTCTTGGGTAATGACTAGCTATATGTCAATGGAATATCCATTGCATAAAATGGGTTTAAAGGCTACACAACGTAGTGTACACATAGCAAGATAAATGTCTCTTAAATGAACTGATTGATGGTGGTTTGTTAGGGAAATCACAACTTAATGTATTTTAGTAGATCCACACTTTAATTAGAAAAGCAAAAGAACTTGCCTTTTTTTTTCTTCAAATCTCTATGAATTGATTCTTTACTCATTTAGTTTAGTGACAATCTTAGTATAAATTACATTTCAGAAAATCGTTTCCAATTTAATAGTGTTATGTGAATTGTCTTTGTCTTTAAATATACATTGTTTTTGTTTCTAAAATGTTGCTCTTGTAAAAAATATTTCAAGTTGCATGTCATGACATGACTGTAAACCTACTCAATGATTATGAATCAGTCTATGATATTAATGAGATTTAGGATAATAAATAATCCTTAAATAAATATCTCAGGAATTTCTGTGCTTACATAAGCTTTAAAAATTCTTTGTCTTAATTTCAGCAAAATGTTCTTAATTCTTAAACAAGAAAGTCTATATATTTAAGGAGAAAAATCTCTTTTTTTTGAACATCCCCAAATGGAAATAAACAAGCCTGAATTTGAAAGCTGTAATAAACTAGTTTTTATCTTCATTTTGCAAGTGAAAAACAAAGGGATTTGTCATATTTCAGAGTCTTTCTGCTGGAATCCACAAGTTACTTAAGTCGGCCAGAGCAAGTGTGTCAAGCCAGAGAAGTAAAGCAAGAGAAAATATTCAGGTAAGTTTTAAATGTTGGTTGCTAATTATCCAATTTGAATATTACAGTTATATACAGCTATATACAGTTATATTACAGAATATTACACTAGTAACTGTAACATCTTTGTGTATAGCTAGTGCGTAGTAGTTACAAAGAATTATAGATTAGATCATTTAAGTATAGTAGAATTATATTAAACATTTGTCATAAGCAGTAGAGAAAAGATAAATATTTCAATTTAAATCTTAAATGGATGAAAATATTCTGAGGATGGGTGGTGAGGGAGTGAGAGCAATTTGCCGCAAGGAAGATCTGGCGGAGAAATCAGTGTTTAGAGCCGAAATCTTGATGATAGGGTAGGAGCAATCATGGTGACTAAGGTGCCGGAAGGAAGGGCAGACAAGAACTGTCAGTAAGATCGACTACTTCCAGTTTATTAGGATCTTAAGAAGTAGAAGGAATAGCTCAGATTCTCAGGATAAAGAAGGTCAAGATTTCAGAAACTGCAAGAGTGAGATACAGGCAGGCTAGAGAACTTTGGAGTTTTGCTGGAGTCTAAAATGCTGTAGGCTCAGTAGGCCATGGGATAAAACAGAAATATTTGCAAAACAGAAAGAGAAATGCAGAATGTAAGTTTAATTACATGCCTGAGTGTTATTGTTTAGCTAGCCATAGACAGATTTTTGTGAAATAGGAAATATGGAAGCAGGAAGAGAGTTCAAAGTCAGCATGATGAAAGTCATAAAACGGCAAAGGATAAACAGCCAGGAGTCATTGTAATGGAAGTCAAGGAGAAGTAGAAAGAAAGATGCATGTGCAAAAAGACTCATAACCCAAGAGAAAAGTATTTCTGTGTTCACTGTCGTTAATTGGTGGGTGATGTAATAAATATCATGAAATTTGGATAACAGTCGGAAATCTTTGTGGGCAGTGGAGAGATGTATATCACAAAACGGAAAGTCAAAGTTAAAAGGGAAAGAAACAATTGCAAACCTGTTTGAGAACTAAAACTTGTGGCATTCCCTGGAAGTGCCCTACCATAGAGGAAGAACAAATAGCTAAAGCATTTTTTTGAATTTCTCAGATGTTACGAATTGAATCGTTGTTTGTTTGGTTTTGATTTTTTTTATTTTGTTTTGTTGTTTTTTAGGTAAATGCCTTCAGTGTCACCTGTCCTCTGTGTTCTGTGAGCCACACTGTGCCCTCAGTGCTCCGTGCACTTGTGCTGCAAGAGTCGAACCCTTAGTGATTAATGATTTTGTGTTTTGAAATGAGTGGCTAGTACAAAAAAATCAGATAACTCAGGCCTCTATCCAAGGGGAAGCAGCCATGTCCATCTCATATATTGCATAATAGAAAGAAAAAGACAGCTTGATCATAATGATTGCATATTCTAGTAAGATGTCCAAATAGTCAGCCCCCTAAGCAAATGTCGGACTGCTTTGACTGGATATTACTTTGCATATTTTTTGTCAAAAAGACATTTGATTTTTTTCTGAATTTAAAAAAGAAAGTGTTCTGTCTTCTGTGCTCTCACTTCTGTTGGCGGAATAGATGATATTTAGAATGCAAGTACCGTTAACATATGACTCTATTTTTGTATTTCCAATTTAAGCATGAGAAAGTGAACTAGAAAACTGCAAAACCCTTACTCAAAATTCTCTCATAACCAAGGCCTCTTACACACACACACACACACACACGCAAGCAAAAAAGTCAAAAAAAGCCACTCTTTCATTGATGTCTACAGATTTTACTAGTAAACTAATAGGACTAGGAAGTGGTAATGATCTGCTAATGATTCACTGGTAGTCCTATTCCAGAACCATGACTAAACAGTATAGTGCATTCATAAAGGCGTGGAAAAATCATTAGAGTGGCTCATGGCCACACAAGCTGTCTTGGAGAAAAAGCCATTAAAGTGTTCAAATATTTTTAAGTCAGGAAAAACTCACTCTGAAAAAAATAAGAAGTAATTAATGATTTTGAGGTCTAGTTTTACAGCTTATAGGTTTTTTAATGTTAGTTTAATCTATTTTTTTGCAAGGAAAATCACCAAGAATTTCAAATATTTTATATTTCCTGAGGTTTTTTTTTACTTTATGTTCCTGACCGTTTCATATTTCAAGGAAAGAGTTATGCTAAACAGAATGCTTGTATTTACTTATCTAATAGAATAAACAAAATTGAAGATTTAAAAGGCTATTTTATGTCTGTTTGCAGTATGAATTATGAAATATAGCATTAATAACCTTTTCTGCAGTCTTCAGAAAATATATTTTAGAAATAAACTGCTGGGAGGTATCACAATTATGATTAATATTTCATGTGTTAGAAATTTATCTCTATTACTGCAAGTCATAATGCCTCTTTGGGTAGCTTGTATCGCTTTATATCCTAGTCTTTGTTCTGAGATCACAAGCAATATTCCACAGCGTATGGAAACCAGCTAATATCTTATACATGATTTTTCTCTTCAAATGTTTCAGTATTTCTCTGTGCATTAGTAAACATTTCCTTGAATCCCTTATCTCTCTAGTAAGAGATCTGCTTGCTTCCATCTTCTAAAGTTTGTTGATGAAGTAACTACTAGTGGACATAGATCTCCCCATGGTGCCTGACACTTTCCAGCTTTATGTTTACCTCAAAATGATATATAGAATCTGGAACAGGAAGGGACTAAGAAAAGTCATCTAGTAAATTCCACTCAAATACAGAAAAAACCACTGTTTTCCTGATGCGAGGACATGTTGGAAAACATAATCTGAACTCTGAAAACAGAGTTATTGGCCTGTTTGGATCCTAGACGAAAGAGTGTTCTGGAGTGATGCACCATTACATGTGTGTAGCTATGACTATATCATCAGAAGATTTTGGTTTTGATTTTTTTTTGGTTTTTGACTTGATTTGTGGCATAGCAACTAACATGGCAAGCCAGCCGTTTTATGGTGTTATGTAAAAAGTAATAACAAAGAACTCAGAAGTGAGGATACTAAACTGTTTCTTTCCAGTGCCCAAGAACAGTAAGAACAAGTCTGAATAGGTTAAACAAAAGCACTGCTAGAAGAACTTGAAGGTACTTGCACCTGGCCATTTACTCTGGGTCAGATGGGACTCAGTACCTAGCAGCTGAGAGGCATCCTCCTTAACCAGCCTTCACCTGTAACTTGAACAGAATCTTTAGTCCATTTAATGCACAGTAAAATAAATAAGTTTTGAATTCAGCTTTGTTTTGAAAGCATCAGCTTCTCCTCACACATTCCCTCCCTTAAACAAAATCACTTCCAATAGTTGACTAAGAGACCTATTCCATGATTTCATGGTCTCTATTCCATTTCCATGGAAGGTGCTTAGTCTCTATTAAAGCATTGAGCCTTTGCCATTGTGTCCACTCAGTACCTGAATAAGCTTGATGCTGAACGTTGTACTGACTGGAGATTGATGGAGATTGTGTTATTCTTTTATATGTTTTCGTTCATTCATTCATGATGGCTTCACTGTCACCGTGGAGGAGAATGCTTCATGGTTGAGGTCTGAAAGGATGCTACTTTGGACTTAATACCCTAATGAACTGCCTGCATAGAAATTGTGACAAAGTTAAGATCATCTGCCAGAGAAGAGTGGGTTTTTGTTTGTTTGTTTGTTTTCTTAATAGGGCTTTTATTGATCCAGTGTGAGGGCATATCCATCTTCTCTCTCCTGTTCTTAAACTTATTTTTTTTTTCTTACTGTTACACAGATTGCCATTTCTTTTAGTTTTAGAACAGTAGTGATGGGCAATGTACATGTTTCCAAAACACTGTTTTCTTTCTCTTTCCTTTCACTCATCTGCAGGTGCATTTTTTCCAAATTCACCTTTAAGAGAGACCTTCAATGTCATGTCAAATCAGTGCAATGAGTTTCTCTGTAATTTGTCTCTGAAAGTAGGATTTTACTCAATTCACCTCAATGAGGAGGTTTGCTGTACTCTATATGGTCTCAGTGTCTAATATATTTCCTTGTAAAATTCTTATTAGGTTATTTCTTCATACCCACTTTCAACAGTTAATTATCTATACCGTGATTCTGCTGTAGTCTCAATTTATGCATTTATGGGTGGACATTCTGAATCAAAGACGAAACACTGAAAAAGATGACACATATGCAAATTTTATATTTTTGTATTCATGTGAGATAAATAGCTACTTGCAAATATGGAATAAATAGGATGTTATATTCACGTACTTCAGAGCCCATTTTCCTTTCTGAAAAATGAGCTTTAAATATAGCTATTAAAATGAGTCTCCAGGGCAACATTTCATGAGAATTTTACCAGTGCATTTATTTAAGGTTGAGATTCTTTCTTAGCCCAGCAAGATTAACAGTTTATTTTAACAGAGACCCAACAGATATCAAAAGCAGTGGGTAATCATTGTTTGCTGTAAGTTGGTTCATCAAATTTTACAGCACTAGGAGAATGACTTTTATGTATGGGTAATATTAAACCAGAGTCTAGAGCTGAAAATCTACTTGTAGTAATTCTTTGGGATACAATACAGTATAGTTTTACAATATAGCATCTATAAGATCTTGTGATTGCTGTAAATTAAACAATACCATCCTTGCTTAGATGTAGCTACATGCTTGTACCTTCTGTTAAGTATGGTAGAAGATGTTTGTGAGCAAGGATTGAACAAATACAGTAAAAAATATAAATATAAAGTAATATTAAGGATATAAAATAGAAAGAAGCAAAATCTGCTTTCCAGGTGGAGAGGAATAAATAATTTTTTTCAAGTATATCTGTTCTTTTCAAATATACCTGAAAAGCTGTATTGCCATGAAAAGAATAAGGTGTTCAGCTGAGGATTTTACAGCTGAGGCTGTTTGGCTCACTGTGTGGCATAAAATTGCCAATTCATAGAGCAAAAATCCACAAAGTTTACCTTTGTACATATATACACATATAAGTGTGTGTTTGTAAGTTTGTTCACAAGTTTGAAGTAGTTTCTGTGCTACTCCTTTGTTGCAGTTTGGTTGTTACAAAATATTTCTTATTTGGTGGTTTAGATTAGAAGTTTGCATGAACTGGAATGAATTTTAATTGTTGTTAATGTTTATTATAACTAGTGTAAAGTCTATGTTTTGGCAAGTTAGCTTTCATTTATTAAAAACATGGACATACTGTCTTAAAAAACATAAGGAGTAGACTTCCTATTGCTATCCAGAATTACTCTTTCATTGGGGCCTGGTTACAGTAGACAACTTTTTGTAAAATTACCTGTTTTTATGATAACACCTTCTGTGATGTGTTTTTTACTACTCTGTGTGGCTGCCTGACTTAAAAGTCTGAGTAAATAGTTATCTGAACATTCATGTTATTTTTAAGCTTGAATTTACAAAATGATTCGTGTAAAATATATAAAGACAACATATGCAGGCAGCTCTCTTAGAATTATTTAGTTATAAATTATAGATGAAAACATTTCATCTGCAACTTGAGCTGTGAATTTTTATTAGTAAAAAAGGTCGTGGGCCCAGTCAACCCACTGTGTATATCACGGCCATTTGTAATCCAGGTGCATAGTGAGAGCACTTCAGTAAGGACCTTAGAGAGATTATGGAAGTGCATTCATTTTGAAACAAATTTGTGTGTCTTGAAGAACAGAGGGATTCATTTGAAATACTTAAGTAAGAAGGTTGCATATAAACTTTTCCAACTTAATAAGGGAAATCTTTTAAGGTGCCACAGTTTGAAAATTGAAAATGGACTCTATTACACTCCAAATAGAGATTATTTGACTTCTTCTAAAGCTAATAGTATGTCAGACTAAATGGGAGCCATTCAGGTGGTTGACCTGCAGATTTAACAAATGTCAGTCTTCATAACTGTTAATTTTTGAATATGCAGTAGTTGGGTTCTCTCTGAATAAATCAAGGCGGGGGAAAGTGATTTGTTACCTTTATTTGATGTTTATTCAACTGGTCCAAACTGTAGCAGAGCCAGAGCTTAACCACAAGATAGAGTTTAAACCACAAATTCCATAGTTTCCATAAGTTCATAGTAGAGCCAGAGACTGAATCAGACCAAGCCACAGTTTAGAACCCTCATTTGCTAAGTAGTTCTCATTTTTTCATATATGACCTACTAATGTACTTTCTAATTAAATTAATAAATGTGAAATATTTATCTACATCTGTGTAACACACACAAAAAAAGTAAGCTTAAAAAGAAGCTTAGGCAGGAGCACGGCTAACATCTGAACTGTGTTCTGGTAAGGGGACAAGGACTGTTACTTTTGCAAATCAATTTCTGTGAGAAGAAGCCTGAAGACATGTCCCCAGGGGCTATGCATACGAGTCCTAAAGTGAGAATAATGTATCTAACTGGAATTTGGTTTGGAGCCTTTTTTTAGATGAATTTTTAGAATATCTTTTAGAGCTAAAACTAGAAAGACTGATTTGAAATCAACTCTGGATATCAGAGGAATGCAAGGCCTGTCACCTCAGGATGCACCAGGGGACAATTTCTGCATATTTTTTAGGATGTTAAACTGATAAAGAGCAACGTTAGGATTAAGTTCATTGAAAAAGCTTCTATTGAGCAGGAATTGAGTTAAAGCTAATTTTCCACTCAATATCATAGAAAGCTTTTAAAACTGGAGTTGTATTTTTTTTTCATGTGAAATTGAGTTTATATGGTTAGTGTACAGATAAATTGAAGGTAGGATATGGTGACTGTGCTATAAATATGATTAATTTAAGTGGAAGAGAAGGATTTAGTATCTCTGATGGGTAGATTGCTCCAAAATTTCTTGGCTGTTTTTTTCTTGCAAACATTTGCTTTTCTAGTATTTATACATAAAAAAGGAAAAGAAGCTATCTAATATCCAGCTTTGTTATGTCTTTCATTTTTTTCCCTTTTAGCTCTGAAAATAACACATTAAGCTGTAAAAGTAGTGCAGTACCTGAAGATACAAATGAAGAGAAAAACAGTAATGGTTGTAAGTACCTCTTTAAAATCTCCCTTCTGTCCCTACAGCACCATCTATAAGGACATGTGCAAAAGCAACATTTTGACATTTGAAATATGTGAGTAGTATTATTTGTGGGAGAGCATATCACTGAATATTTTATATCTAGTGCAGTGAATTCTAAAACTGCACTGTAATCTTAATTATTTTCCTAGAGTAAACAGTGCACAGTGGACTCTTGCAAAATGTGTTTTGTCTGCTCAGAAGTCTGACATACATTGGATGAGAAACACTTTAGGGAGGAGATAGACTGCCTGGATTGCCTTACCCTATTCGATACAAGGGTAACAATGGGACTTGAGCCCTATTGGGAAGATGTTTTTGTCATTGTTTACCTAAACTTTGGAAACATCAAAATCACATCAAAATTAAGCGTGGGCTGATGTCGGAATATAGGGGAATTCCTGTTTTCATAGTTAGGAAAAAATTCTGTCTATGAAGAGCAAAAGCAGTGAGTGTGGGGTAATGGCTTTAGTTTTGGATGCTTTGTGGGGATTAGTTTTCTCATGTGATCCTTGTTCATTTCTATTGTCTGCATTTTCACTTCTACTCGTCACTCAGTTGATCCTTCTGTAAGGATAGCTGGCCAGGGTTGAATGAAAATCATTTTTCAAGTATTCTTTCTTATCAGAATACACTCAGCAGAGGAAAAACATTCATTGAAAAAGTAGTCAGATTCACCCATAAGATTCTTGGCGTCTCATGATGCTCTTTGTCATCTCAGCACTTTGTCACCTTAATGCTTTTGTGAAAGGATACATAGAAAATAAGCTTACCAAAATTAAGTTTTTGTCCATTCTAAAGGATTTCATCCTATAATATAGCATGTCGTTACTGCTACTGATAACAAGATTATTTATTTAAAGGGTACTAATTGTACTTTCCAGCAGGAGGAGTAATGCTTATAAGCTGTATATTCTTGAAGGTTCTTTTTGGTAGTGAGAGGCACTCTGTTTTCCCTTGTTTTGTTTCTATACACAGAACAAAAATGCAGTTGATTAGCAAAATGTGTGTCTGCGTAATGCTTAAATCATGCAGTACTACTGCACATTCACACGTGTCATTTGGGAGTGCCTTAAATGCTGATTACCACCACATATTGCTTACAGAATCTTTACTCTTAAACTTCAAGTAGCTATATTATTTTATAATCCGTGCTGTTGTATGTAAATAACCATAAAAACTTACTTTAACAGCTGACCAATCCAGCCTCCTGCATGAATTCTTCAGTCCCATGGAAATCCTGTGCTTGGAAGGGAGTAGTTCTGCGGGCTTAGAGATTGATTTTCTTCCCTTTAACCTGGAAAAACGTTACTGCACTGTTTTTCTTGTTAATGAACAGGTAAGAATGGAAAATGAATTCTGCACATTACAAACATGTAATGTATATGCTAGCTTGTGAAAATGGAAATATTTTCTTTAATTTCTTGGTTAAAATACACTATTTCTATAGTTCTTAGAGGAAAATGCTACATAAGAAAATGATCGAAGAATAGACAAAGTTTTTGAATAAGGTTTACATTAAGGAATGTAAACTGAATTTTACTGCCGTTTAATCCCCTATGTATGTATGGAATGTCATCTTCTACTGTAAAATCATTACAGCTAATAATACTGTAAAGAATGTTACTTTGGCTTTCTTAGACAACTCAACCTCAAAACAAACATGAAATTTAAACCATTTATCTTAATGTGGGAGCAAGAATGATACTTTAGTCTTAGGCTAGTAAAATACAGAGAGGGAAGGAATATGGTCTTTACAGTACTGTACTTTTCCCTGTGTTTTCTACTGTATCAAGGACATGGTGTCATTTAAAGTAGAATATTTTTTCCTTCTCTCTCTCCTTGAACTACTTGTCTACCTGATTTCCATTCAGTCCTTGTCGTTAATGTAGCTTTAAAATTTTTTGAACAGTGTGTGAGTACTGGCTTGTAGTTTCTGTTAATTTATACAGTCTGGCAATTGCCATATATATGTAACTGAACTTGTTTTAATCAAATTACCAAGACCTATTGTTGGCCAACTTTCACAACATAAAATTTACGTGCCACCTTCTTGTAGTCCTTTGTTTTAGTAGTCTCAATCTTCTTATTTCTGTGTCTTTGTAAGTCCATCTTATCACCTATTTAACTTCTCCGTTGTGTTTTGCTGCCTGGCAATGTTTACCAACACCATTTTTTCTCAGATCTCTTTTTTTGTGTGGTTGATCTCAAGACTTGCATTGAGACTGCTGCCATATGTCAGTTTTACATCTATGCAATTACACACATTTAGCATTCTCTCTAACACACATTTAGCAAAGGAAGAGTTGTGCTCAGAGCTAGAGAACCTCAGGTGAAAAGGGAAAGATTATTTCTGATAGCCTCTGAAAACCACATCGCCACAGAGGTGACAGAGAAAAAGCTAAAATTATACACAGCAAACAACCAGTTTATCTTCTTGTAGCAGGAAGCATTCAAGTCTCTGAGAAGCTATTGCTGTACCTTATATATTAGCTATTTCTGAAACTCCCACTCCTTTCAGCTGAGTGAAGTAGGTGTAATGCATTTAAAGGCTGCTGAACACGCAGAGCTTTTGATAAATAGCACTTCAGCTTAGCAAAACTAAGTCTCATCCACATGATTATATTATATGTAAGACAGTGAGGTAAATCTCCTAGGGGAGGAGGAAATTGTAAAATAGCTAGCATGTTTTTAGAGCTATTCAGTAATGGCACAGGAAGAAATTGGCTATTAGGTACTGTGCATATGGCTGCAATATTCCAATTATACCATTTTCTCACTGACAAACCAACAGTTGGAAGATCAAGGGGCTTCATATAGTTATGAAGTTCTTATCTATTATGGACTTATGCTGCATGTAATCCTGCAACTCATTAATTCATCATTTCTGTATTTTTTTCCTTTCCACCTTTCTTACCCATTGTGACGAATGAGCTAAAATAGTAGTCAGAGTACAAATGTTGTTTTATTGAAGTCAATGAAGGTGCTGAGATGCACATTACTTATTAATACTTGAATCTGACTAGGAATACTGTCATTACATTCATGACATTTATGTGTCAAGAAGCTAAACTGGTTCCGTTTTGTTGGCTTACTTAAACATATTCCTTTTTTTTTTTTTTTTTTCTGAGAGAATGTGTATGTTAACTTTTCCAGTGTTTGTAATGACAGGCTGTAACACTGGTTGTTCATAACATTTCTCAAGAATTTGTTTTAATATATCTCTCTGTTTAAGAAAAATAACACTGACATTCTTCAATTTATTAGCAAAGATCTCAGAGAAGAAATTATGTATCAACTAACACATAATCAGGTTGTTCTTATCTGTAAATGTTTGTTTGCAAGAGCGAATTTACATGCTTACAACCCTTGTTTTCAGTTACAATTTTTTATGAAAGCATAATTTAAAAGTGCCAGTCCAGACTTTCACAGATGACTGCCTAATACAAAATATAATAGTTTATTAATGCTTAACTAGTGTTGTTCTTAATTTAATTTAAAGATGACTTTCATGGAGAGCAGCCAATCTCTAGTAGTTGTACGTTGTTTTGAAAAATAGGTCAGAAATGGGCTTACAATAGTTAACAATAGTTAAATAGCTATTTTATTAACTTGTTTTTTTTAAGAATAGGCTGCATGATTTTTTGGGGGGCTATTCTATTTGCATCTGATCAAACTAGAAATATAAAACATGAAACCATGAATACTAGCTAAACTCTCAAAATGCAGTAGGATCTATGTTTTTCCAAAGCAACAAGAAAAACCTCAGCCAAAAAAAAAAAAAAAAAAAGTAGTAGTACATTCTGTGGATGTCAAAGAGCCAGACTATCTGAAAACAACAAGGGAAATAGGGTAGTTTCTCCTCACATAAGCGTGTTGATGTCAGTGGTGATAAGGAAAGTAAATGGTAGTAAAAGGGCATCCTAGCAACCAACACCTTCATGAAATTACTTGTATGCTGAGAGCTTATTAATGGTTCTTATGGAGGCAAAACAGTGTGTCAAACAGGAATAATTCCTGTTTAAATTGGTTCCCAGGAGTGGCTATTAGTTTGTATGTGGGAAACCAATATTGCTCTAGGTTTGTTTAATCCTTCTCAAAAAAAGAGATTTGTTTGACCTCTTGAACCAACAGAAGGGAGAAAATGCTGTGAAGCTTGAGCACCTCTCCTTTTGCTGTGGCAGAAACATACGTGTCGTATTTTCAGCCTTAGCATAAAAGGCGAAATAAAAAGGAGGCTTATCTTATGGTATTGATCCACAGCATAAAATTGAATTAGTGAGTATTAGTGAGATGAGCTATGTGATAGCAATGAATCCCCTCCTATGCTGAATTAAGATTAAATGACAGGATTTCTAGGGCAGAATATCACAGGATGTAGCTTGGCGAAATCCGAAAGGTGTCTGGTTGTAAAGTACTTAATCCTTAACCACGCGACCAACAGAAATTAATGGGGTCCAAACAAGTTTTCAGTAAACTATGAAGTCATCAAGGCAATAAAAGTAGTACTTCTATTCATAATCTCCTGTATGGATTAGGTTGATAAACTAGTCTTGAAACTTCAGATACCTAATTTAGATATCCTTTTGAATGTTCTGATTGAAATCCTTACAGTGTAGAATATTTTCAGTTTTCTTTTTATAAAACTTTTCTGTCTTGCACTTGCACCTATTTTTTTTTTTTTGCAATTCTTCAATAGTTCAAAATACTTTTTTCTCTGTTAACTAATTTATCCTTTCTTCTGTGGAAAATTACTGTCTTCCTTTGTTCTAGGTCATTTTTGTGTTTATTCAGATGCTTTTTCATTAATTTTGATGAAATAAATAAAATTTCTTAACTTTCTTCTGTCTGGAAAATTCAGAAGAATTTCCATGGTTCTGTCCTGCTTTTACATCAGCTCTTTCTTCTTATTCTTTTATATTATTGTATATATTTCTTAGTAAAAAGTTCTTAATAGTGTCGAGTGATACAGTCATTTGATTTGTACATTTAAAATATTTGGAGCTAACTGCACATGATTAAATTTCATTTTATCATTGTATTTATTATTCAGAGTATCCTTATTCAATTAAATTCATTGTAAGTTGGAAAGTCTTTATTATCACAGAAGTCTTGAAATGATTGTTTTGTTTAAACATAGTTTTAAAATAATGTGTCTCCTGAATATATAAATAATTTTGTAAGTCAGATCTTCAGTATTAGTAGATTTTCTTTAATTTTAATGCTTTGCTATTTGTTCTGCTAGAGTCGCTTTCTAAATTAGGATGCATACACTTCTGTGTTTCAGATTGGAGAATTTGTATACCTGGTAGAGGGACAGGGGGATTTCCCTTTACCTTCACCACTTCTGCCCATGGATAGTCCAAATGTCCTGAATGTGAGCAGTGCATTAGAAGGTAAAGTACTACAGTTGAGGACAGTCAATTTTATGGACCAGCTCAACAAGATGCAAAAGTTACCCCTGAAACAAAATGCACTAGCATGTGTCAGTCATGCAGCCTTCTCTACTATATGTCAAAAGACAACCCAGAGTAGTGTGGGGTGATTTTGCTTTAAGACACTGAAATGACATATCAGAAATCTGTGTTAATACTCCTCACTTGTTATTATGAGTTAATCTTATGGCCCAAATTCCTTTCCTGTTGAGACTAAAACTAAACTATGTGAAATACCCCTTGTATGCACTGTGCCAAGTTGGATTTTAACACTGCAGTACCCCGTGGTTGCTGCTATGTGCACATGTGCACCCTCATCCACTGTTTTGCTTTCCAAAATATTTTCTTACCACATTTTAAAGTGGAAAAATGAAAACAAGTGTGTAGATTTTACATGTGTAAAAGACACTGAGAGCTGTAGATCTCAGAGAAGTGCATTTGAAAACATTGTGAGTTTAAGAGGTATAATTGGAATTACACTGCTGGTGGCTTCATCTGGGAGGAACAGAAAATCATCTAGAGGGGTAGAAGGTGATATGTAGGTGCCAGAAAGATGTTCTGAAACTGAGGCTACCACCCTGATAGCAGAAATACTAAAACCCAGGAGTTTTTATTAACTAGGACAAGAAATATTTGATTTGGATTTTGAACTATATTCATTTTTGTTTTCTCATTATTGTGAATATATATATGTTTTTCTGGAGTAAATAGCATGTATTATCAAATCCATATCAAAGAAATTTTGTCTTTGGAGGATTGGCATTTAAAAAATATTCTACTATTACTCTCTACAGTACCTGAGAAATGACAATTATTACAATTTTTATTTCTTTCTTTTTACAGGTCCGAGTAGGGTAGATCCTATTTTGCATTTGAAATGTGGTCTTGCTCAGACTCTTGAAGAAAATCTGAGGATCCCATTGGTCAACGAAGCAAGAGAGATGGCTCTGGCCATGGCTGCACAACAACAGATGTCAGCTCTTGAGTACGAGAGAAGAAGGATCGCAGGCACTCTGGAGAGCAGTAGTGTCCGAGTTGCCGTTGCATTATTAGGGCTGTCCAAAGTAGAGGTGAGGAAAACAGTAAGCTGCTACTATAACTTTTTGTTTTTGTCGTCCTTGATTTATAGGTCTGAATGTTCTGAAGATGCTTCCTCATTCATGTTATTAAGTAGCACTTCCTTTAATAAATCTTAGCTACAGTGAAAAAAAAGAATATCAGCTTCTTATTTTAGTTAGCTTCTAGAAATGCACCTTGGTTAAAGAACCCTTCACACTCTAAGTATTAGATATTCATGTTGGTGTATCCTCTTAGGTGCGTTTTCATAGGGAATGAAAATTTTCAAATAGGATTTTTTTAATTAAAGAACAGACTCGGTCAATATATCAAGGTGTAAAAAAGACTTTTTCTTGCTTCTCAATCAATCAAAATAGTTTTGGAAAACGGCAAATATTCCTTATAAGCTATAACTCCCTGTGTATACATAGTTCTAACCTGTGGATAGTTTTCTAAGAATTCAGAAAGCAGGCTGTTCCTTTAAACATCAATTAGGATTTGTGAATAGATTTATAATAGCAGTACTGCCAACTAAACAAGCATTTTTCTTATGTAAAGTTCAAATGTAAGCTTATATGGCTGATGGTCAAACACTTGAGTTTTATGGTTTAATTTCCCTTGTGAACCTGATGTTACCTGGCCTCAGGCAGCTATTTTTATACCAGCTTTCCATCTGGACTCCTCCCAGATTGTGGCTCCCAGCACTTCATCATTTCCAATACTAAGAAGGAAAACCTTTTTCTGGTGTCTTGATGATATTGCTAAATTTATGTGTAACTGTAATTTCAGTTTACAGATAATGAAAAAATGTACAACAAATTAAATGAGGAAGAAGAAAGTAGATTTAATCTGTGACATATTTTTAGTAGGGCAAGAATATTAAACATGTAATCTAGAATCAAATATTTTCCTTTTGGATGTTAGTCTCTTCCCTGCTGTGGTGACATTTAATAAGCTTTTCTTAATTAAAGGCCTGTAATACCACCATCACTTGACAAATACTTGATGAAAGACTTGGACTGCTCTGAAGTTGGGGATTTAATCAGGACTGAGAACAAAATAGGAGTAGTCTTTTACTACTAGGTATGCTAAGACTTAATGTACTTTCTGACATTACTTGGATTACAAAACAGTGGAGGATGATTAGGTTACTTACGAGATATGAAATGATAGATAATAACACTGAATCAGTCATCATGTGAGAGGTGATATAATATACAGAACAACATATTTTACAGCATTCACGTGAAGACTTATAATTGTTCACGAGAAATAAAATGGAGTTACTCCGATATATGCTGATGTGAAAAAGACTTTATACTGTGAAAAAATATTTCCTGATAGGGTGACTCACTATACAGATTAAATTATGAAAAATGTTCCTCAGCACTTTTTAATCATAAATTCACACTTACTGCCTGCATAAAAACAACAGTATACAAATTCTAGTGACATTTATTGAAGAAACTTTCTTGAGGGAGGGCTGCAGTTTATTTTGAAGGTGAAGTATGCTTTTACTTTGTCTAAATGGCCTTACCTCCCACTAAAAAAGACCATCCAAAGCACCTGCAATTTGATGAATTTATGTATGCCCATGAAATCCTTTGTAAGGTATAGATCAGAGATAAATCTAGAATCTCTGGAAATTTCTTACTTTTTAATTTCCTTTTCACCTTTCTATGTAGTTCTTACAGGTATAACCATGTGATAAAATTAGATGGGAAGGTATCCTTATGCTATTACTGCTTGATAGTCCATCTGCATCTGTAAAAATAAATAACTAAATAATTACACATTTTTTATTTCTTATTAAAGTGTTTTACTCATGTCTGCTTACTTATACAAACTAGGAATAAGTATATGTTATATTTCTGGAGTTAGACTGGATATGTATTTTCAGTAACAAGCAATAGATGTTTTTATTTGACTAATCTATATGGATGGATTAAAGTCCTCGATATTTGTTTGCTATGTTTTTACAGATGCTTTTCCTTCCTAGATAAAAAAAAGGATATATTTTGATTTGTGTCTTTGATGATAAGAGATATGAGAAGATAAATGAATTTTTATATCTTTTGAGTGAAACAGTTGTTGCATTGATCAGAACATACTTATGCTATTGTTTCTGAGCTAAGTGCTGCCATTATTGGGCCAGTATTACATAATTTACAAGTAGAGTTACATGAAGAGTTAGGAAGGAAGAGTTAATGAAGAGATAGAGGTCCCTTCCAACCTCGACCGTTCTGTGAGTCTGTGAAGATAGGAAAGAGGGACATTAAAGCAATAAGCTGCCAAAGATGCAGATCTCAAAGATATAGAGAGAAAGGGGAAAAAAAAAGTTAAAATGAGTATCCATTTCCTATTTAATCATATCAATATGTACCCCATGTACATAAAGTCATAGAAATTGAATGCTACCTTGTCCAGCGCTGACTGTGAATGCTTTTTGCATTTTAATGAAAAAAGGCAAGTTCTAAATTTTATTTCTACTGCTTGTGAGTATTAATTTCCTACCTCCTGTTTAAGTATTTAATTAGCTTAATTCCTCTTAAAATATTTGAGGCAGTCATAAAGGGAATATACCTCTGAACTCTCTGTCACAATTAAGGTTGGCACTGGCATTATTATGGATAATTATGAATTGGTTTTGTTATTGGTGAATAAGAGAAAGTTGTCAGCGGGAAGCTTAGGTGAATATAAATAACAAGGGAAGAAAAAAGGCATTTAGAAATAGGAAAGAATACATGGAAGATGAGCATACGTAGCTGAGGTTGAGATTGCTAGAGCTTGAGAAGTGAAGTGGATAAAAAGAACACCGGAAGAAACAGAATAGCCAGGATCCTTTCCTGTGGGGATGTCAGGGAAAGAATGCTGCAGCCAGTGAAGTGGAATTCAAAGTGACGTTTTAGCTTTCTTTTCTCTGCTTATCCATGCAGAGGCACAAATTACATCCAGGATCTAGGTACAGTCCTTTCCTTTGTAAGAAAATCTCTTCGTATAATTAGACACTGGTAGGAAAGGGAGAGATGTTCCGTAAGAATCCCAAAGCTAAAGCTTACACCTCCCACTGCTGTCTGAACTGGTCTCTTCTCAGACATACAACCAGGCTTACATTTTATATGGTACTAAATTAGAACTTAGAAAACAGTAATATGTGAGGAATAAGAGGTGCAGCAGCACTCTGGAAAGTGTGCAGCACATACTGGAAAGAAACAGAACTATTGCGTGGTGGATTGGTGTTTATCTGAAGTATTTTGCATATTTTATCTTGTCGTGGATATGTTACCCTTCGAGGCAACAGATTTTAGTCTAATGTGTGTTTATGGGTGCCCCTCCCTACCCCTCTCTATACTACTCTTTAAAGCAAGATCTAGATCTCCTACTAAATTATTATCCTTCTTTAATCTTTGAGAAGATACCAGGATATATTTGAAACATTCATAGACAACTGAATACTAACCAGCTGAGATTTTTTTCTAATATATTTTAAAAGATGAGAGAACATGAATATGGATACTTCAGTGATTTTAGGAATCATGAAATATATCTTCATGATAATCACCAGTTAAATGTCCTCAGAGTTCAGCTAAAACTCTTTCAGTTGTATTATTAGTTAAGATTTTCCAAATTTTTTTTATCCTGCTGCAGTGTAATGTGGTTTAGGTGACCTTGCTTGAGCGGGGAGTTTGGACTATATGATCTCCAGAGGTCCCTTCCTACTTCAATGATTCTGTGATATTGGATTTTTAATCAATTTAAGTTTTTATTTTATATTTGAATATATAGAAGATCAAAGACAAATTTTAACTGGTAAATGTATGTAATTAAGCTCGTATTTCCCATTACAAGTGAGAAAGATGCATGTCCCTCCTCCATTCCCCCCGCCCCAGTGAGATCTTTTGTCATTTGTCATCTTTTGTCATTTTGTCATCTTTTGTATTCTATCAGAGAGAAATTGACTTTCTTATTGACATCACAAGTGAATCACTAACACCCATTGATTCTGTGTTTGTGCGTGTGTGTGTCCATGGAAACTATCAGAGATTTTCCACTGAGATTAATAAACAGTGAGTTCAGTTTATTAATTCACATCACGTTTCTTCTTGTCCCTGCCCGTAAATTATTTTGAAAATATGAGTGATACAAAAGAAAAAGTAACAATGTTAATATTTTGTTTAGGTGAATATTATTTTAGGCATATACATCTGTCCAGTCATACTTTGTGGAACAAGTGTCTTTTATAGATTTTACAAAAAACTGTATTAGCCACTGAAGTTTAACAGATTCTCAGATTCCATATGGACTTTGTGCTTAGCAGTGTACTTTGTGTACTCAGTGTAACTTGGATAGATAGATTAATAAGCAAAGCAACGGCAAACAATCAATTTAATTTGTAAACCTGCAAGCGAATGAGTTCTTTATTAAACCAAAAACCAAAATAAAACACCAGTTGATTTGAACAACAGGTTGACAGTGTTCTTTTTGATAGTAATCTTAGTCATTATGAAAATTCTTTTTCTTGTTCACAAATATTTCTTTGAATTTCTCTATTTTTAAATCATAGTTCTCCAGCTTCCACACTACACAGTTTTGTTTGCTTTTTAATATTTTCGAAGTTGTTGTATAGCTCAGGGTGACATGTTGGAGTCCTTCCATAAGAATCAGTGTTTGAAATTTTTTTCTTTGAACTCCCACAGTGGATCTCTAGTGTCTGTCCCCTTGTGATACATGCTGAGATGCCTACTGTCCTGGCATTATAGAAAGCCACAGAGTTTTGATTTTTCCTAGCATAAACATATACTTCCAAGTCAACATATGTTGTCTTGTTGAACTGATAATTGTTAAACTTAATCATTGCAAATATAATACTGTATTATTGGATTGAAAATGGTTAATTGGGGCCAGTAGTGTATTAAATTATTGTATTATTTCTGTAACGTCTCTTTCAGGTTTTGATTTTTTTTTTCATTAAATTGGCCTGTTTTGAACTTGCCTTTGTGTACTGTTCTAATCTCTTACAAATAGCTTTTCATGCTGTGTCATGCGAGACCTTATACCAAGAATCATAGAATGCTTAAGGTTGGAAGGGAACTCTAGAGATCATCTAGTCCAACCCCCTGCACACGCAGGGTCACATGGGCAGATTCAATGACATTCCTTGACATACTCCAGTCGCTCAAGTATTTTGCTGAGTCAAAGCCATCAGTTCCTTCAAAATTTTTATTTATGCTTTGATTTCTAAAACATACTGTGTCACATCAGTGTTCAAGTAGTTCAACTAGCTATACGTATATTGCTCACTAAAAAAATTGAAAAAAATATCCTTACTGTAGTTTTTAACATTTAGAAACTTTGAGAGTGGGAAAAGAAGTATCTGTCTACAACTGATATAAAATAGATTTTTCTATTAATGATTTTTCTCCACTTTTCTGCCTTCCCTGAACAACTATAAAGCCTTACAGAGTGAGGGGGCAGACTGAAAATGTCAAAATACATTATTTTTAAGTGAATATTTCAGATGCTTTATATCTAAAAATGTGTACAGGACATTTATTTCTATAAGGATCTCTTGATGCATTTAGAACTTGCCTAAATACCAATAGAAGTATGTCCTTAAGCCTATATAATTTTACATTCTTTGACCTGAGATCTGGTAGTGATGATGGCTCATCTGTACACATTCCTCTTTCACTTGCAGAGAGATGCGCTCTTACAACCCTGTAAATTTCCCCCAGAGTTAAAGTCTGTGGACTACAGCGTCGAAGTGAACATGCAGGAGTTCTTTGAGCTTCCTGAAAAGGTCTCTATTCCAGTGCTAGCATCAAGCAGAGTTCATTTCAACGATCCTTCAGAAAAAGACCTTTCACCTCAGAAAACAGGTAAGAGCCGCTTGTTGCTGTAAATTGTAGCTTAAACTGCAACTGATGGTGAACTTGGATTTTCCCTGAGACAATTTTGTTTTGTTTTGCTTACATTGTTGTAAGCTTACATTTGTTTTGTTTACATTTTGATGCCACCTGTGCTAGCGGATGATAACAGCACCAGCTGTTACCGTAAGCATCTGATAGCAACCCTTGCAAAACAGTTTTGGTTTTGCTAGTTAAAATGTAAATAATAATTTCTTAATTAATACTGGTAAAAAAAAATACTTACAGTCAGTTCACTACTGTGAAGAGTTTATAGCTGTCCACATTTCCACCATATCCAGTGGCAACAGAGTAGGTTTCTGCTTGAGCTGCATGGGCAAAGTGATCCTGGCCATGGGATCAGAAAAGGACTAAATAAAGCCCCAGTTGATGTTGTTGACGGCAAAGACTCTGCTGTGCAGGAAGACCCTGGATTTTTGTACAGCACAAACAAGAATCTGGCATAGCTGCTACAGACTACTCAAGATTGAAGGTCCTCTTTGTTAAGATTCATTTTTTATCTTTTCTCTGAGCATTTGGTAGAAAGAATCATTTTACTTGGACTGCATGTTCCTGCAACTTCTTGTGGCACTTGGAACCAGGCATATGCTTTCACGGCTTACATTTGTTTTCATACATATCCAATATATGTGGCATATATAGAAGAGTATCCCATGTGTTTCAGTTTCTTTTCAGAGGAAAAAAAACCCATGATTTTTAACAAATCTTTTAGTTACAGATTCATTCTGTCTGGAGTAGAGAAGCTGTGCTGTAAAACCATTTAGGATGTCTCTGGGCATTTTTTAGGAAGAAGAGAAAAGCTATTGCAATAATAGAAGCAAAACTAGTTTGGAGTATAACTACAGGATTAGCACAGTTAGTAAGATGGTAGAATATATATAATGCAGGTGGGTAAAACAGATACAACACAGATTGGAAACTGAAAAAAATGTCTTGAAAAACAGCATATTTAAATCATAGCTAGAATCCATTTATTCTTAAGAAATAATTGCCTGTGTTAGCAGTAATTAATGCAGAGGTCAAGTAAAATTATAATGGTTTTGTAGAGTAGTATAGGAGATTTTTGGATTATACCATACAGAAGAGAAACACCAATTGGGAAAGATGGGGAGCCCTACAAACACAGAGCCAATAAGGGCAAGATGTCGCACACATCGTGATCTCAGAACAGCCGTTACTGACTGACCAAACAGCAGGTCACGGTTGCTTAGCAACCTCTGAAGTTGTTTTTACAGTTTAAATGAGGATGAGCATGCATGAACATTCTAAAATACTAATTAAAGTACTAAAATACTAACATTTTAAAATACTAATACGAAGAAAGTAAATTACTTTAAGGCAGTGAGGCAGTGGTTATTTTTCTATTAGTTCTTGCTCTTTTTTTTTTAATCCATCAATCAGAAGAAATGATTAAACTATAAGAGAAAGGAAAGTACCTAGGGGGAAAGTTAGACACTAAGTCATACATCAGAGAATACAATCTTTTGGATATTTATTTCCTTTCTAAGACACTTAAATAGGACACTTAAATAGACACTTAAAATCAGGAAGAGAAATCTCAGAGACATTGCTGAGAACTAAGTGGGATTTGGGGAATGAATTCAGAGAGGTGGTGAGATGAAGAACAGCTAAAATGGGAAGATGAGATAATCAGCCTATAGTGTGAAAACAGTGACAGATTTATTCCGTGGAATGAAATGGACAATGCAGTTAGGTTCAGGGTATTTGTTTTGCTAATAGGGAATTTTATAGTCTGTTGAAAATACTATATTCTGACAGAAATCAGCAGTTGGTGTTCCTGTGACAAAATGTTGGCCTCATCAGGAACTTTTCTGTTATCTGAAGAAGAAGCAGGATTTCAGCCACTGGGGCACTTTGCTTAGGATGAGAATAACTACTACTTCAAAGAAATGTCAGTGCTTGGCTTTATGAAGAAAAATAAAGGTGGAAGCAAGATAACTGAAATCAATCCTTGCTTCATAAATTCTTAGATTGCCGTTGCTGTAAAAGGGTCTGGCAAATAATATAAGAACTTTGTCAAATGGGAATTAGAAGGTAAAAATCGATGCCAGATAACATAGTAAAATGTTATAAAAAAAAGAAGATTACACAGCACACTGATTGCTCACTGTTGATTTAAAATGTGATCCTCAGGGGATTCAGTTTCTTGGAATTATCAGAAGTAGCCTGGGAAATAACTCAATCCCTGTTTATACCCCTGGCTCAGACAAAAGGTAATGAACAGCAAAACTTTTCTGTTTTGTAATCAAAAGGAGAATGAGTTCAGTTATCTAGACACTTGTGTTATCCATGCTTAACCTTAACATGAGCTTTTTCTTGGCAACATGATGGTGGAGAATGAGAATGTCATCAAAGTTGAAAAGTAATGGATCCAGTTTTCAAGTAGCATCCGAAACAACATCCAAAAACATCTCTGTGTTTCACCAAAGAAACAAGTTGCTGATTTTCTTGGATATGGCATCCCTAGAGATGGTTTGTCTGTCTCCTCTCAACTCTCTGTTCACTTCCAGAGCAAAAATTGTCAAAGTTACACTTGGCTGCAGGTTTAAGCTAGTGGATTTTATCCCTTTTTCTTCCTATCTCTCTCCCATCCCTTGTCTTAACCCCCTGTTAGCTGGGAAGATGTGAGGTTGAAGTTCAGTAAGAAACTGTTGTGAGATTACTAAAGCTACAAGCACAAGGAATGGCAGCCAAAAAGGCCATAAGACTGTCTATTATTATTAGGCTACAGCCTACTGTGAAAGTTTTACTCATTATTAAGCTACTATAAGAAGATACACTTGCTCTTAAAATTCCTTCTTAACAAATCTTTCTTTTCTGCTCTGCTTATTTTTCTTTCCTAATGAATTTTTGATTTCTAATAAAATCAGAGAAAATTAAGAAAGAGATATAACAAACTGCCCAGCAGCATAATCATCAGAATTAATAGAGTGACTGTCATACTATGCAGAGTTGTTTCCTGATGAAACAGGTTTTTACATACCCATGTGATTTAAGATACTATTGTAATTTTTCACTATAGTCCCTTTTTGTTGCTATAAGAGTATGGTGTAAACCAAACGTGGAAATAATAAGATACGTTTGTATTATAGTCACTTGTTTGCGTACGTTATGCCTGTTGTTCATGTTGGCACAGGGGGGCAAGTTTATTTTAGATAAGGATAATTTGTTTTTGTTTACATACTGTCTAGCAAAACAGGATATTAATCCCAGGAATTCTACCAGTAGTAATGAACAGTGCATAGTTTTTACAATATAAATGCTTTATTTGATCAATTTATTATATAGAGAATAGGCTTACTTAGGGGAGTCCTGTAAAGATATACATTGGCATGGTAATTAGGTATCTGATACTTTCTCACAATTAAGAAGAAGAAATTCCTGATCTTAGACTGGTACCTATAATACGTGTCCTATTCATTAACAATGAGGATCTCAGATTTACATCCTGGCCCAAAATCCACATCTTCAGCAGAAGTAATATGGCAGCCCTCAGGCAGCCCCGATAATTGTTGAATCTGTGTTAATTTATGGGAATACTGCCCATGTAATATTGATCTGATCTCAGTATTTTTCTTACATAGGCTCTAAAATTAGAAATATTGCATGTTGTGATCTTATTGCTGTTCTTTGCAATAAATAACATGCAGAAAACCAAGCAAACAGGATATCTGATCATTATTTGGCATAGTTTAAATTATTTATAATGAAAAATTCTTCTTAATATTTTCTTTGTTTTCTTCAGTCATATCGGACAACTACGTAAAAATATTTAGCCTACACCATCTATAGTACACAGTTTTCTTATTCTAGCAATATCTTCTAGTCAAGGTATTTTTTTTCCCTAAATAAATATGTCCTTTCTGTGTCTTCTAAATATCATCTCATACACTTGCTCAGCATTGCCTTTGATCACAGCAATCTTAACCTTCCCCTTCCCCCACCCCTCAGGTAATTTCCTGGGGCTTTAAATCTCTTCTCCAATAAAATGTTATCAGCAGTTCTGCTGTTTCATCCTAGTGGTCCATGCTTCACATGCTGTATACATTTTCCAGCATTTTAGTTTTTTATTCAATAAAGTTCTCATGTTTTCTATAAAATAACCTAGTTTCTCACCAATAGCACAAGTTTATTATCTTTTCATTTTACTGTTTGAATGTTGAGGTTTTATACGAGCTCCTACCCTATTAAAACATCCAGAGTTGAGTTTTGTAATTTAACTGACAGTGATAAAAAATTAATTACATTTGATAGTTTTAGTCAGCCAGAATAGTGGGACACAGATGGGATTTAAAAGTTTGTATGTGCACCATACAAAGGATTTACTGAGAGAATAATTCTATTTCAAAGTGTGACTGAAAAATGATGAAATAGATTTATATATTTGTTGCTATATTCATTGAATAAGTTGTTTTGGTCTTGCAAAAAGGTCAGAGGTAATTTAAATATTGGTCTGGATGTTTTGCTTTAATTTTTGACACCTGTAGTAGTGTTTCTGGAGGAGAATAACTGCATTTGCTATGTTTTTTGTGTAGTGAAAAGCTTTTGGAAGGTCTCTTTTATGCTGACTTACTGATACAATGAAGAATAACATTCATCCTCAGGAAAAAAATAATCCGTGTATTATTTCCCTTATTGTCTGTTCAGAAATTGGTATCCTCATTCACTCCTTGATTGTGGTTAGAAGATTCAGTGATATCTAGAATCTGCCTGACATAAGAACATGGGGATAGACAGCGATGGCTTCAAGCTCGCTTGACAAATGAGGCCTTTAGGGCTCAGGATACTGTGTAAAAATACATGATTTAGACCTTTGTCTATGAATTTTGACAACCGCTTATATGACTGTCACTGTTAAGGCCAGTCATTGTCTTTGCTGTCTTTGACACTTATGTTTGTGATGCTCAGAAGATACTCATTCTCTGTAGCCAATATTAAATCTGGTCTTGGCAGTGCTCATTTCTCATTGTCAGTGGCCCTGGGAGGGAAGACATTGGCTTCTTTTAGTTTTAACTCTGTCGCGTCCTTGGACTTGTCCCATTCTGTGGCAGAAGGAGTGCAGTCCTGTCCCTGCTCTCCTTCTGAAGGTGAACTTTGAATAAAGAGAGAGATTTTAGGGTTCATAACTGGAATTTGATACGCCTCCATCTCCTTCACATACTCTGTGCACCTTGAGGATAAACACAGCATTTAAAATTTTGAAAAAAATTCTGAGATTGCAAAGATGCATACTTTGTAGCTTTTTATTTTAATTGCCAGAGTCACTGAATTATTCTCTGCTGCGTATTTGCATGTTATCAGCATGGCTGATTTATGTGTCATGAATTACTTTTATACGTTACCAAGTAAAAATTTCATGCTACAACAGCTAGGAGAAAAGACAGAGGTGGAGGAAAATCTGGATTAGGACTAACAGAATACCATAACACAATACCAGAATACCATCAGAATATCTGTGGGTATTAAAAGTCATGACTAAATCTAAGAAGCTGAAGATTCATGTGTTTGGTCTTTTCTTTATGCTAGTTCCAAATACCGATGCAATGTTAAGGAGCGAATAAAAGAAACAACAACAGAAATTTATTAGCACCTAATGACTAGTTTGGAGAACCTTTCTCTTATTTCAGGTTGGAAGTAGTTTTCAGCAGAAAGGAGCATGGATAGTTTCAGGGTGTGTAATGCTAAGGGTTGTTGCTGAGCACCAGTTAAAGTCTGTCTTAAGGGTATCTTTGAGATGCTGAAGATTATGGGAACTCTGCAGACACTGTGAATATTTCTAGGGGAACTCAGTTGAATTTTTTTTTTCCCAGTCTTATTCACTGGTCATCAGGGATCTAAAGCAAAATATATAAATATGTTACTGTTGGAAAAGATTCTGAAAAACAGCATGGTAATGAAAGATCGGCTTTTACTAAGCACAACTGGTTACTCTGCAATTGGGTTCACTTGAACAGTGTCATTTTTATATAAATCAGTGGCTTGCATCTAAGATGAAATAACACGAAGGAGTGGATGAGCTTTATTTGTAAAGTGATGTCTCTAAATGAGACTTCAAGAACTTCTTTGCATAGTGGTGCAGCACTTATCTCCCTGTGTGATTTAAGGCTTTCAGCCTTATTCCTTACTCTATTTTTCTGACTTCAGCTCTCAGTCAGTATATTTCATTAAAGGATTGCTTAGAAATTTTTGAAAAACAAGAATTCTTGAATGTACAACTGGAAAAATACAGTGTAGGTGTCGAGAAGTGCTACTGCGTTTTGATAGAAGGGAGTATATTACAGGAATGTCATGTCATACTTGAAAGCAACATATACATGAAAATAAATAGAAACTACAGTTCTCGACAGGCTTTTCTGGGAGTTGTATAAAAATAAGTTCAAGTTGAAATAAATGAAGACTTAAAAATCAAAGGTAAAATGAAAATAATTTAAGAAAATAATTTTAGATTTGAAAAAGAATGTGTATTCTCATGTATTACAGAAATCTATACCCTGCACTGTTAAATATTTTTTGCACAATTTGCCATTAACCCTCTGTTATTTGTTTTGCACTGACTTACTATTTTATAGTAAGTGGTATAAAAATGGTATAAAAAAATGGTTCTTCAAGTCACTCCATGTACATTACTTAGACATTCAGTGCACTTTGTATTCTAAGGTCTGCCCTTTGATCGTAAGAAATCCTGGTTAATCTTCCTTCTTTTGCCTTCTGTTGCTTACTTTTCATCATCCTGCCTTAGCCATTCTTTTCCCAGTCATGCAGCATCCCATTTTTGTGAAATTTGTAAAAATTTTGGGCATATGTTTTTGAGAGAGATTGCATTTGTCCTTTAGTCTTTGTTCTTTAGTCAGTGTCTTTGAATTGTAACTCTCTTTTTCTTGGTTTTTAACTATATCGTTCAGCTAATCTTTTTTGGTAGGGGTACGCATTGGATAACTTAAGAAAGCCCAATAGATATACTACCTTTCTTAAATTATAATAAACAAACTTACTCTTATTTGAAGGCTATCCAGTTGCCCATTAGCATAGTAAGAGTGTGTAGCCTGCTTGCTTGTGAGGCTTTTGCAGATATTCTTAGGAAATACCAAGGAGATACGTTCATTAAAAAATAAAAATAAAAAGAAACAAAAAGAAGGAAACAAAAAAAAACCCTTTGGAGGAAAATCTTTGTTCTGTAGTAGTGCAATACAGTAGTTCTGTAGTAATGCAAACTCTTAAGAAATTTCTGAATTTGGCACACATATGTGGCTGCTGAGATTTGTGATAAGACTTAGAAAAAAAATCACTGCTATTTGCATTTTAAAATCCATTAAGGAAAAAAAATGCTTTCATCCTTCTTTTTGTTTCTGTTTTTTGTTTTTCCTCAGCAGCATCTTCCTTTTCTGGTGGATTAAGTATATTTAGCTGTTGGCTTAGATTTGTAAAAACATTTTTTTATAAAGAAATACATCAAAGTTTTTGAAACTTTTTCACAGATCTGGACTCTTCAGTATGCTTTACTTAACCTTACAGGCATCTGAACTTGTAAACTCATTCTTTACATTGATGCAACCAGGTATCTGTGACACTTGCACAATGTCTAAGGCTGAATAAAGACCTCTGTGAAATTTATGAGCAGCCTTAAGCTGCTGAACGGATGTTGCTGTCATTGCTAGGTAGCACCTACTAGAATGTGCAAGACCTGACTGATGAGGACAGGTAGTTTGCTATTTTAAAAATAATGCCAAAAGATCATTATGTGGAAGAGCGGAACTTCCATTTTTGCTCACCCTCCTCCTGCAATTTGTTAATAAGGTTAAAGAGCAGTCCATAAAGTGTCATTACTAAACTCAAGTATCTCCTTTCTCTTCAATTTTAATGCCAATGAGAAATTTCTTTGAAAAGGTAGTGTTTGTTGGCTGATACAGCTATTGAGGGTTTCTATTTCAGGCCGGGCTGACCTAAAATAATGAGTGGAAAGCTCAGAGAGGAGGGCATGGTCTTCAGCAACTCCAGCAGGTGATCACTGTCTTTCACACTAACTGGATGTTGGGTGAACATGACCAACAGCCGTGCACAGTTTCCTAAGAATCTGGGGTGATATTACCCACTGAAAGTTTCTGTTTTGCACATACCACTGTTCTGATGTGTGTCTGCCAACCCTGCTCAGCTGAGATGCAGAATCAAGTAAATATTTTATATAATAGCTATTTATATAACAAAAAACTACAAAATTAAACTTTTCTTAAAGTGTGGCAAATAACAGCTTTCAAAACCCTTAGTAAGTAGGACATTTGACCAAGGTGTGGGTGGTGAAATTTCATTCCCTTTCTGAGCACAAGAATGTTCAAAATAACATCTATTCTGTACCCAAAGAATTTCCCAGTCGCCAGACAGCAGACTGTCATTGTGAGAGTTTTTTGCTTTACCCATTGAATTGAACGTGGTATCACTAATTGAACGTGGCTAAAGGTAATCGTGGCTCTGTAGCTAAGTGATTAGGACACTTGTTGGTGAAGGGGAATCCAAGGCTCTAGCACATGCTCTCAAGGATTGTTTGCCTATTTTGTGTGAAATCCATTCCCATCAAACAACAAATATCCTAGCTAGAGAAACTGTACCAACCATCTGTGTTGTTCTTTCTATGTTGACTTTTCACTGTCAGAAGAACACTTCAGTCTCTTGTCTTTCCATGGGTGCAGACTCTGCTTCCTTTTACATGGAAGTAACCTGACTGCAGCTGCTCTCTTACCAATTTGTCTCAGTACTTGGCCCTGCTAGGCCGGCTGTGGCCACATGCATTATTTTCATTGAATCTTTGAATTCCTACTCTAATCTTTGCTTAATATTGTATGAGACTCTGAAGGAAGAAAACATACTAAGTTGAGAATCCCTTAAGCCTAATTACATTTTAGCATTTAAAATGAGCATGAAAAAGCATTTTCCAGAAAACTTTAATATGCTTTAATATGCAGTTCACAGGGAAGTGGTTTCTGCAGTCATTTTGATTTCAGGATCCCCTCTTACTTTAGAAACCATGTACAATTGGATTATCGTATTAAATAAACCGGGTCAAGTCACTTGCTTTCCTTTATGTTAATCGTAATTGTTCATAAATTTTCAATTATTCAGCTGACCTGTTCTTCGATGTATTCTTTATGTAAAAGGAATACATTATCATAAAAGTAAATGCAAACTAAATGTTATAAATATCAAATGTTTTTGATTTTCTAAAGAAGACAATTCAGATTTAAAGCATGCACTACAAAAATGGGTCCAATTTCGTGAAGGATAATGCTGATTTCTTGGTGCTGAGCATAGGTTTAAAATGAAGTCACAACCTAATATATGAACAACCATAATGGGTCTGATCAAAGTGCATTTAGTTGACTACACAATCTTTAGCAAAATGTATGATTTCTTAATATATATTATGTAATCCTCAATTAACTTCTTCTCAATAACATGCCAAGGATACCATACCAGTGCCAGAGTAGTACTGGTCTATGCAAACACTTTTGTTTGCTTTAAGCTTTGCTCTTACTAGCACAGTAGGCAGAATAAATGATCATTATCCATGGTCTCCATACTACTCTTAATTGTATAGGCCTCTGTCATATTCCTCTTCTATTTTTCTATTGTATGGAATAAACGTATCTGTATCTATTTAGCATAGATATGCTTTACCCGTGACATATCTAATAACCATATCTATAATATAAACAGATATGTCAGGGGTAAAGCAGAGGAAACAGGATTTTCTCCTCTTTTCATGTTTTCTCCTGTTAATATCTTTAAGATATATTAACTTTTAAAATTCCAAGAGTTTTGCATCCTCATAAAAATAAAACAATCATTCAAACAATGCTACCATTAATTCATTTTTTAAAATGCCACAAATTAAAGTACAAATACAAATTTGCAAAGGTTCTGCATTAATAATTGTGACTTCCATTGAGTGCAAGACCCTAAAACTCATCCTATTACTACAGAAATATTTTGGAGCTTCCAGACACTTGTAAACAAGTCAGAAAACTTGTTTTTCTTAGATAAAGATAAAGACAGATAAAATTAGGTGCTGCACTCATGGACCGGGGAATAGAAAAGATGGTTTCATGCCTGGCGTAACTGACAAACTCAGGTTACTTGTATGGAGTGTAGCCAGTGTGGATAATAACTTGGTGACAAAACTCAAAAAGGTAATAATTCAAAAATTACCAATCCATTAATGTTGTCTTTAAGAAAGAACAAACTAATTTATTTCAGAGAGGGTTAAACCTGAGGTGCAGTTTATAATCTTTTTGATGATCTAGTAGTGTTGTAAGATTAATAATATCATTCTGTGTCATTTATCTCTGGTACTTGAGCTGTTTTTGTGAAATAATCAGAATATAGATGACAAATGTCAACAAGAAAACTTTAGCTTGCTACTCATTTGCAGAGAAATGAGAACTATGCAAATGAATGAAACATCAATCAAACCTTCAAAATTCAGTAGTTTTCACGAAAGATATCAAAAATGTTTGAGTTCAGTTGTGGTTTCATCACAAAATAAACCACAATAAAGGAAGAAGGGAAATCCACACCTCAGGGAGTGGTGGTTTGTTCCAAGTTTTATCTGTGAGGTTCTGTTATGTAATTTTGTTGTTTTTGACTCATTATCTTTGCCAACCAAGGGTTTTTTTCATTGGTTTCCAGTCCTAGAAATGGTTTTAGGTAATAAACACAGAGCTACAGCAAAGTTGTTACAGTTGAGGTCTTCCTTCACGTTCCTTAAAGACTCGTGAGTTAGTTGGACTAGATAAGTCACTTCAGGAGCAGTCATTGAAATTTCTCTCATGTCTTCTTTCCACAGAGTTTCCCACAAGGGTTAGGGGGAAGGCTGATGATACTGTGGAAACATGTGATTCTTTTGTAAGCAAGAGCAAAGGAAAAAATTGTGTCGGACTTGTTAGAACTGGCCATGTTCAAATGGGATCAACAGTTGTATTGCTTCTTCCTTATTCTAGAGATTATTCTATGGAGTTTTCCCTATGTGCTGTGGATTGGGCAAATGAAACTTTTCATGATTTTTGGATAGCTCCAGTATTTTAGTAAACTCGGGCTTTGAATGAAATATTTGCCATCTGAAAAAGCTAAAGAGTAGCTCTCGTGAAAACTACTAAACAGAATTTCAGTTGTTCTTGGGGCTGCTATTGGGAAGTACACTGTATTGTTTCAGATATCTTTCACAGTAACATTTGACAAAAGTATTCAATAGCAACAACTGTATGTTTTTGATATTTGCAAAAGTTCATATAAAAACAAACCTCTTTACTTGTACAGGGTTAATCAATTCTTTAAAATGCTGCTCTCTCTACACTTAAAAACAATGCAGAATGCTCTTTGGAAGTCTACATGTACTATCTTTTTTTAAGGAAAATAAAATTTGCCTACACTTATATGATAATACTCCTAAAATTCTGGTGTTTGTTTTACATTGCAGTTTATAGGAGCTCTTGTGCATATAAATTCAACAATTCTGAAGAGCTTTGCATCATTGCCTTTGTTTTTCTTTTCTAGAAAACAGTCCTGCAGTTGAACTTCCTATAAAATTTATTCCTAAATGTGCTGGTCGCTACTGCTGTCAGATTCTTCTGAAGTCCTCCTGTGATGTTCGTGTCTATATGGTTGAATGTATAGTGAATACAGACCGTGCCAAAGCTGAACTTGAATTTCTATCTCCAGCTTACCAGGCAGTGATTCAGGACATTCCAATAGTGAGTTCACTTTACTATTAGAAACTAAACTAAGTTTCAGGATCTTTAAAAACTAGACTCTTAATTAGTGCTGTGAAGATTTACAATTGTAAAATCCACAAAAACGTGAAAATACTTCAAAATTATTACCCCAAATCCATACTGGACATAATATGAAGCTTGTTGGAAAAAGTAATTCCTGGCAGTTTTTAGATTATTACTTCGCATGGTTCATTTTGATGCAGAGAATTGCTATCCAGCACCTTAATCACATGTTAGCATAGTGAGAGTGAAAAAGAGTTGTTCAATCTGAGATACAAACATTGTTTTTTGAAAAAGGAGATATAAAATTGACAAGTAAAATAGAGAGATAGACTATATTGTATTTTTTTTCCCCTCAAATGAACTTAAAGTTGCAATTGACATGATACCAGAAGCATAGGCAGTATTTCATATATAGTTTTATCATCTCTATTTTGTACTGGAAGCCCTTAACAGGTGAGAAAGATGTCCAGGGAGTGAAGTTGGAGTGCAGGTTGGCATATCATCTCCCTAAGTAAAGTATTGCTCAAATTTTAGAATATGTTTCAGATTAAAAAAAAAAACAGAAGTGATAGGGAAGAAGAAGAAGAAGAAGAATTTGCAAGAGAAAGGAGTAAATCCACTAGTGGGTGGTTTTATGGAAACATTATTCTGAGATTTGGTAAGTGAAGGGGGCAGATCCAAACATGGCAGACTTACTATGTGGGGAAGAACCGTATTTTAGGATCTCAGTGAAATACTCAAAGTAGACAAGAAACTAGTAAGTAAAGTAAGTAAAAAACAGTAATGAAAATTAGTAAAGAAAATGAATCATAACGCTGTATTTTCTTAGGCTTATTTCTGAAAATATTCATCTATGATTTATTGTTTCTTTGAACCTACTGCTTAGAACTCAAAGCCCTTTGCAGACTCTAGTTAACTACCTCTTGCAACATCTGTGTGAAAGCTGAAAGATTTTACATGGGGAATAAGGAAAATGATCAAATGTTTTCCTTGAAACCATGCAAGGAGTTAGAGAACAAGAATGAGCCTCAAAGCTTTCTGAATATCAAATATGTGACCATTTGTTGCTGTGAGAGGCTGGAACATTCTGAATTTCTGTAATTTTCACAAGCATGAGATGACTGTGAGATGACTCTTCCATCATTCAGTTGCAGTCTCTTCAGTGAATGAGATTTAAGTCATGGACCTTACATTTAATGACCTTCCAGTCTGTGAAGCAATTTTAAGTCCATTAACATTAATTATGTCTTATCAATGTGAATGGACTTTGGATATGATTTTCTGTTAAGCAGAGTTCCTGTAAGAAAGTGATATGATCATATTTTTAAAATTGTTTGTAAATGCATAAGGTACAAGGATATTGTATTAGGGTTTATCGAATACGACATTTCATTTCCAACATTTAATGCTTAGCTGTAATGTCTGTCTTTAATATTTATTTTTGAGCCAATTCATGCTATATTATAAGAATTTATTACAGGAAAATTTCAAAGTGACTTTGTCAGTTGTTCATTACAAGCTTGTATGTTCATGATTAAGGAGAAATATTTATTTATGCTGCATGTTGGTGTAAACATAACTAGTGTGTATAAAGGAAACACTTAATAACTCTAGAAATCACTGAAAATATAACAACCACACAAATTTTTACTACCCTCTCCTTTGCTATGCCAAGGAGCAACCAGTGCTATAAGTCTGTCTTTCACCCTCCTTTTAAAATAATAGTTTAGCAAAGGTCAATGATCTGCGAGTTTTAAAACTGGCCAAGCTGGCTTTAAAAAGGATAGTCTTTCTTCCTAATGTTGTGGGGAGAAAAAAACCAAGAATGACAAGAAAAATAATTTTTTGAATCCCTTTATCACCCGTTCACTTTGTCTTCGGCGTGTGAATATCAGGGATTTTTTTCTTTCATGTTTTCTATCACAGGTGTAACTGTTATTACAGAGGCGGGGACCACAGTGCTAGGAGTGTTTTGAGAAAAAAACTTTTTTTTTTTTGAGACACTAAACAAACATCTAAGCAAGCATTTGTGCTCAACTACCAGTATTTCTACCTGTTAAGAATTAAGCATCAATCATATATATGATTATATATCTCATGCCACATTATTAGATGTGATAACCAGAGCTGGTAGCGCTTCTTAGCTTCTGAGTTTGAGATATTTGGGCTTGAGAGCCTTTCAAAGAGGGAAGCCAGAGTTGAAGAGGGTGTCATCTGTATTCCCCAAACTTTATTGTGTATGTCTGGTATTTATATATGTTTTCCCATGGGTCAAGGCTATTCTGGTTCAAAGAATTCTGCTTTCCACAGGTTAGAGGAGTCTCCTGTGGTTTGTCCAGACAGGTATTAGCTCTTGGATGCCAGCTTATTCTGGCTTTTTCACGTGGATGTTACCTTTTTGCAGATTGGATGTTTGTTAACCGGTTCCTTCAAATATTGGGAGGCTGAATACCAATATCTTAGTTTTACTTTGCAACCCTCAGGCAGATATTAAAAAAAAAAATCTCATCTCTTTTCAAGGAGCTTTGTGGTATGTTTGGAAGCAAGGCAAATGTATTTCTTAAATTGGCATTGAGACCACTCAAGACAACCATTCTCTGAAAAAGATTATTCTCCTGAAAGACCATTTTTGAGAACACAGAACTGTAAATATTCCTTTGGGAGACTTGAGTGTTTAATTAGTAAGCACAGCTGACCAAGTAGTACAGTTAGTGGTCAAGCACAGCAATATATGTAAGCACACAAACCACATCAGCGCTTCAAAGAAGCACAATAGGTTTTTCTGCAAGTTGAGCAGAAAAATATATATATATAATTTTGGCAAACATCAAAAAGCTCCAGGCAGATACTTGTAAAATCCTATTGATCACTGGCTGTATCATGCATATATACTTCTGGAGAGTCTGCTGACTGCATTGATAGTGGCAGTATTGCTACTAGTAGCTCTGGCTGCCAGGAATTAGTGGGTTTAGGATTAGTTTAATTTATATTTAAAGTACACTCTGTAATTTTCCCAGAAACTGTTTTGAATTCTGTTCTTGAATTTGATAGTAGCTGTGAGTAAAAGCAGAAATGAATATTAAGAGCTTTAATTATATAATCTCATTAACATCTTTATCTTGATTTCAGAGTAATACGTCCCATCAGGACTGGAAAGTTGAAGCTGTTCTGGAAGGACAGAGTTTTTACGGCCCTCCTGTGTTATTCGTGGGTCCAGGTGAAACAGTCCAGTATCCTCTCATGTTCAAGCCTGTTGCGGAGTGCATAACAAGGGTAGGAGAAAAGGAAATTTCAACATTTAAAAGGAACGCTTCTGTTGATAAAATTTGCATCTGTCCTCAAACTATGCTAGTGCTTTAGCAGTTACTTAGATTAGGTATCTGATTAAGAGTTTGTCTGCATTAGTGAGAAATTGAAAAAATTCCCAAAGAAACCTAGCTTTTCAAAAGCGAAATTTTAATTTAAATACATATATTGAGTTCTGTTTCATTGTCTAAGTCGTGACATATAGCATTAAGTATTTCTCATAGCATGCATACATCACAAGTTAATTTTGGTGATAAGTGTTCAATTATTTTATAAAATAATGTTACAAGTCGAACCACTAAGTACAAGCTGCTTTTGCCATCAGAGTAATCACTACTCTGATTGCTGAAATGGAGTGCAGGGCAAAGGCAGGAAGCAGTGTACTTGTTTTTGCTTGTGGGCTGTCAGAGCCATTTTGCCTGCAGGATGCTATTCAAGCATGTGAATTGCAAAGACCAAAAAAAAAAAAAAAAAGTTATGTGAAACACTGACAATCTGTCTGCTTGTGTTACCAACCAAACATGGTGTAGTTTAGAAATCCACTATTAAAAAACTATTAAAACCCTAAAGCCTTGAATCCTTTGATGACTAATGATCATGATGGACCTTTTAGTGAAGTACAGATAAAAACGATTGGGCAAAATTATTTTTTTATACAAGGACGTATGCAAACATATTTTCTCAGAGGTTTTCTCATTTTCCATCTAGAACCTAATGGGGATGGCTTTATATTATTAACTTCATAACTTTGAAGGAAAAAAAAAGGGTATTTCTTCATTTACCTTTCTTCAGTTTAGCAGGAAAGCCTACATACAAACTAGGAAAGTCCTTAGGAATGCTTTCTTGAAAGCTTGCTTTTGCTGCCTGGATTTAACTCCTTTAATAGATGAAAGTAGTTGCTTTGGCAGCCAGACAAAACTTCTACAGTGCTGAACCTTTTTGCTTCTTTCTTTGACACAGGGAAGGCTTATTCTACGAAATTTTACAGATGGCACTGAAAATATTTTTAGCCTTAAGGGAATAGGGAAGAACCCTCTGGCACTGGATCATATTGTGATAGATTGCCAAGTGAGACAGGTCGCTCAGAAAGAATTAAAGGTGCCTAATTATACCAAGAACAAGTTGACATACAAGGTAAATTTATGCAGAAACGTGACTACTATTCTCCTGTCTGTATTCTTCTGTCTGCAAATTGTATATTACACTACTATTTTCCTTGCTGGTATATTTTTTAAATCCATGTATTCATGAGAAATTATAACTAACTAGTAGCTTAAAGGATTTGGAAATGCATATAGTAAGGAAATCTGTGAGATAGATAGTGTGTTTTACTGTTTTTTCCCTTGAGAAAAAAATGTGGATTTGGGGTGTTTTTTTGGTCTGGTTTCTAAGGGAACAAGACTTCTACAATTACCCTGCCTGTTTATTTGCCCAAGTCTTTCCCTCCTCAGTTGCCTGCAAGATTTGAAACTGGTGGCCAGTTTCATCCATTTTGAACTCATAGAAAAATGGCTCTGAAATACAGTGTTCCTAATAACTTCATAAAACTTTGGCTTATTACATGAAAGGAGCAAAAATTATTATCCCATTAAGGAAAGGCTGCAGCACTAACTACTCCATACCTGTTCCTTATGGCTTGCTAGCCAGGACTCACAGCAGCACTCACATTTCTTGGAACAGATTTTAACAGCTGGTGTCTTTTGCCCAGCTGTTGTTTGAGGGACACTGGAGGAAACTGGGAGTACTCTGGTTGTTTGTTGACGGGAAATAAAATTTCAAGGAAATAATTTAAAGGTTTTCGAAGCGTAGTGGGTCACTAGGGAGAAGCAAGAGGTGATGAGATAGGGGGTGGTTTGAATAGAGGGACATAAGATACAAATTGTTAGGAAAAACATCTTTGTTAGTTCCCCTATTCAGGAAATGCTTTATAAGAACAGTTTTTTTTTTCTTTTTTTTCCCCATTTTTATTACATACGTTTTATAACAATATTTGCCCAAATGCATTCTTTCTATTTAAAAGCACTGTTGTATCACCCTAATTCTCCCACATATTTTTTCTACCGCTTATTTTATAAATGTGTTTAATTTGAAACTCAGAAACTTATCTCAATCATTTCCACATCTGCTTTATGCAGGTGCAGGACCTCATGTCATATACCATCAGAGAGAGAAAATGTACATTAAGTAGAACAAAAAGACAGTACTTTTCTTCTCAGCTGCAGGGAAGGCTCTGTAGCAAGAACACCTTGTAACTCAGCCAGCAAAAGCCATTATGGCATTTAAATCCATTATGGCAAATGCTAAAATCCAGTATGGCATTTAAGATGCTAGATAAACTATCTACACTTAATTTTTAGGAGGACTCTATCTATAAACACCAAGGCAGAAGAATATGCTCTAAAAATTGTCAACGTACATGCATTTTTGAACTGAGATTTTATTTTTCTCTCTCTTTTTTTTTTCTCATGGATGTGATGGAAAAGGGCAGAATATAGATTCTATTAGGTAAAATCTGACTAGTAAACAAGTGTGGAGATGTGAAATGTGTGTCTTGTCTTTTCTGTCTTTTTGTCAGTAGCACCAGATTTGCTTTAATCAATATGTCAGGCATCTGTAGAGAGAAGACTTCACCTTATTTTATACAGATGTATAGGCTTCAGTTTTTCACTATTAGAGGAATATTTACATTTAATAAATTTTACATAACATAGAATGGCCTGGCTTTACACAGCCTCCAAAACAAAGTAAGATATGGCTTTTTTTTTGTGCAACACCGGCTTTAACATTTTTCTTTTCAGCAGTTTGAACTTTTTAGATGTGAATGCATTTACATTTCTAATACATTTGTACTTTTATTTCTGAAAGAACTGAATGCTTCTGAGAGTTGGAACAGAACAATTTCCTCTGCTTTCCCGTCTTTGCGTGAACTCTGTTTTTGTGCCATTGAAATTGAAAGGCACTCAAATATTAAGCTTCAAAATGAATGCATTAAGATTGTTCACTATGTCTTTTTCAGAAATATTACGCTGATTTATGGCAGTTGTAACAGTTTGAGAATGAGCTAGTTATTAAACTTAGACCTCATTGACTGTATTCTCTGGTTATGAAACACACACACAAAATCTCTTGCTCTCTTTCTCTCTCTCCTACACATTCTCCCTGTCCTTCTTCATCTCCTCACCCTCTTCCCCATGACTTGACAATCCAACCATTCCTAATCCAAAAATCAGGGAAAGTGGTTCCTGTTTCATACAAATTGTAGCTTTTGAGATCTAATTATGTTTGGTTTGTGTGTACTCTTTTTGCTTTGGAGACTTTTGGGAGATGAGTAGCAAGGTCAAGTACAAGTTTATGCTTGCATGCATGAAGTAGATTAAATTGTGTAAATAGTTTATTTTCTCCGTATTAGGATTTTCCCAAGAAGCTGTTGCAGAAAGGTTGTTGAAGCAGGGAGGGTTGGAATTAGTGGAAAATTATGAAAAACTCATAGGTGTCTGTAAACTGTCTCACTAACAGAAGGGGCTTTTCAAGAGAAGCAGTGATAAGTAAACCAACTTTAGGATTTATTACCTAGGCTTTTAGGCTATCTAAATTGATGCATTGAAGATTGGAAGAGAATTGTTTCAAACCATTTCGTCAATAGAATGTGAGCATAGATACTTGAGTGTAGTTGTTTAGAAACATAATTATTATATATTGTTATTTTTGAAAAAGGTATATTAATGAAAAGAAAGGCTGAAGGATGGCTAAGTGAAAATATCAGTAATAAAGAGAAGAGGCCAGACACAGAACTAACAAGATGAATTCCTTGCCGTGCTCCGTGGCAGATGCCACACAATGTTTTTTTCTGTTACAGTGAGTGAAGACAATCTGCTTGCTTTTATTTTCGAGAGGATTAGTTTTTTCTATTCAGTATATTATGATTTAATCAGTAAAACCAGGATGTGATCATCATTATCTGTTGTTACTAGTCAATACAGGAAAGCTGCTTTTTAGAAAGAAGTGTGACCAGCCATCTTATTAGAAATGCAGATTTTTTTTTTTTTTTTTTTTTTTTTTGCCCAGAAGTGCATAGCACAAAGAGCAACTGGAAAAAATAAGCAACACTAATTTTGTTGTTGTTGTTCCTTCCATGCTGCCTGATTACTGTAATTTCTGGATAGTCTGTTGAGAAGCAGAAGGCTCCCTTCTGATTTTATCTTTGTCAGGGTTTCCCTTGGGAACAGTTCCTGACAGCCAAATAACTTTCCTACGTAGTAATCTGGCATCTTTGAAATTTTACCCTATTGACTTCTTGCTTAATTGATGATTGGGAAGTGGAAAATTTGTCATCCTTCATGGAAACAGAACAAAGCAAACCCAAAAATAATATCTTAATTTTTTTAAAATATGTTTTTGAATACTGTTGGACAATTATTATCTTCATGATTGAATTGCTTGGTTTATTTCCCACTTACATTCTTCCGTATGGAATGTATCCACTAGACAATGTAACTTCTCGTAGATAAACTAGGACATAAACTAGGACATGCATGATTTTTTAAAAAAACGCAGATATTTAATTCCCTGCAATATTAAAGCTTGAATTATGTGAGATGAATAATATAAGAATTACATAAAATGTGCCAGTAGCTAACAAATGTGATAATTTTCAGGCATATTCATAAAGGATTTACTGCAAGGAATACTTAGCATTTGTGTAATTTAGGTGCATTAATAATTAGGCAATTTTGCCTTTAAGGGGTAAATATAGCATCAGTATTTTCATAACTGAATATATTAAACTATTAATTTAATAAAAAGTAATTTCATTCAAAATTTAATTACACCATGTAGATTCTGCTATGTTTCTTCAACTAAAACATGGATACTACTGCAAAGATAGCTATTAAAAATGGGATTTAAGTCTGCGAGGAGAAAGAGGGAAATAATTCTTTTCTTCCATTAAAAAAGCCTTCTTATCTCTGAGTAATGCTGTCTCCATATTCAACATGTAGAGGATGCCCCTATCTGGAGCCCGAGTATGTTTCATTGTCTGTGCAACCACTAATGTGTCCCAAGGAAGTCAGCGAAGGAATAAATGTTGGTGGCATTTGGTGGAGGTCACGTGCTTAACTCCCTCAGTCTGCCTCTGAAGATGTGAAGGACACTTTGGGTACATAAATTTTCTGTGATTAAAAAGACAGTTTCTGTAAACTTCCTTTAAAGATGTGAATGGTTTTGCGTACAGATTTCTACTGATTGATGTATAAATCTTTGGGAAACACTGCCATGGTCTGTTCTAGGGAACATGGCAACAAATTGGCTTTCTCATGATTAACGTACCCCTGGGTCTGAAGAATATTCACAACAAATTTCATGTCAGGAAGGGACTACATCCTTATCTGATGCTAAATTTAATTTAGAGTTAGTGACTAAAATGTAAGTGGATTTTAGTGGCTGTAAAATTAGGTTCAAATCATCCCATAAGAGTAGGAAGTATGAAGTAGTTTTATTCAATCTAATCTGTCAGTATGATGGCAGATTTTTTTATATCACATTCGTTTGATTTTTATTTAGAAATATATCTGCAGGATATAAATAATTGACTGATGTGTTATTGGTTGCTTCTAATGACACCTTTGATAGCTACTTTAGCTGTGAAAGTGCCTAATTCTTTCAAGGCTTGATTTTGCAGTAATGAAACTGTAAAACTGTTTTTCTCTGTGCTGTTCAAAAGAGATGTCATTCAAATAAACTCTCAGGAGGAATCTCAAGACTCAGTTAAATTATTTTTCATGTATTGAGTTATATATACAAACTACTAGTCATTTCTGAAAATAATGTACACTAAATATAAAATCTAGAACAAACAAACAAAAAAGCCAACAAAAAAAGCCCTTTACTCCAATGCCTTATTCTCTCTTTCCTCCTTAAATCCATTCATAGATCAGAATTTTTATTTCTTGAGGTTTTTTTTTGTCTTGGCAACTGACTTACGAATCTGAATTAGGTAGTCTTCCTGGTTATGTGGAGCTGCAGATTACAAGAATTTTGAGGGGAATATGCAAGAATTTTTTGAGGAAAATACTGAGTGCAATACAACACTGCTTTGTTTTTAGTTTTACTGACATTAAGAACCATAGCAAGAACTACATGTGTTCTTGCAATTCATAATATCAGTGTAGTGAGCTACAGTGATAGAAAGATAAGGGAAAATAATGCGAGTTTCTCCTAAAGTATCTGTCAATCTGGAGACATTATTGACAAAAATCTGGCTTAGCAGGTTCATCAGTGGCTGTGACTTCCTCAATTCTGGCCTACCAACAGGGAACATGATGTTTTTTAAAAGTAGCACCTGTCACCTTCTTTAGTTGTATGTGAGAAGCAATTATTAAGTAATAATTATTGAACATATTGCTGTCTAAATTGGTGATACTGGTATAGCAGGAGACAGATACTTGATTAAACTGTATACATCTATTCACCACTTCGGCATGATGGCCAGCAATGATGACAGGGAAGTCTTTAGTATGCAATAGAAACTGGAATACTTTGACATGGGATGTTTGGTAGGTATAAGTAAATAGGAAGTGTGTGTGTGAAGAGGGGATTACTGAAACTCCAAGTTTGTCAATTTGTCAAAATTATGAACAGAACTCTGACTTTACAGGTTTGGAACATAGTACAGTTGAGTGTAGATATTAATGAGTTGACTTGGCATCATGAAATATACCATTAGTACAAAAATTAGGCATTCAGATTTAAAGTTGCTCAGCTGAGACTCTGGATCATAACAATGCATTCAGGAAATCAATATTTGTGTTTAATAACCATATTTCATAATCTCTGCTTTAGCAGTAATTACAACATAAATAATATTCATGAAACTAGAAAATATGTTAAGTAAAGTACTACTGATAGAAGTTTTTCTTCTGAATTTATTAGGTAGTTTGTCATTTTGGATATGCAGTTTTTTTGTATTACCATTCCCTATTTTATGTTCATGTGAAAAAGGAGATAGAAAGAATTGCAAATCTTTGGCTTTGCTCTCAGAATTTAAAACAGCCTGCTTACTGCCTTTTCAACACAGAGAAGAGCTAAGGAAAGATATTTTCTCTCTCTGCTGGAAATGATGAGAGAAGGAAGGTACTTTGCCTTGCGGTTCACCTTGTAGTCCTGGTTCTTTGAGCATCCAAGAGTGAGGCCTTTTGAAGCGTACGATGGTAGCATTCTAACCTCTACAGGAAAACTTCGGATGTGCATGTTCCTTTCTCACTTGAATCATGATATCACTCAAAATTTGCCTTAAAAAAAAGTTTAAAATAAGAAATTATAATATGCTACTGTAGCTACTGCTACAGTACTGCATCGCACAGAATGGTTGATGTTGGGAGGGACTGTATGTTTGTCGTTAGAGCCCCTACTCCATCCAGCAATGGACTCCTTTTTTTCCTCGTCTTCTTTTTGTTACTGATTCATTTAAAGAATCCCTTCTTGCTGTGCTTGACATCCCTTGCCAGATTAAATTCTAAATGGGTCTTGGCCTTTCAAGTCGCATCTCTGCATGCTTCGATGATGTCCCTGTATTTCTCCCAAGAGGCCTGTCCTTTTTTCCATCTTCTATACACTTTCTTCTGTCTGAATTTTGCCAGGAGCTCCTATTTCATGTGTACATGAAGGAGGAGACCTCCTTTCATCTTTTCTTAACGTTTTCCTCACTGGGATGCACCAATTTTGGGCTTGTAGAAGGTGATGCTGGAACCATCTCTCTTGGATGGCTCTTCCTCCTAGAGCCATATCCGATGGGATTCTCCCAATCAGGTCCCGGAAGAGGTCGTATTTTCCTCTTTTGAAGTCCTATCATATATTCTAGTGTTATCCTAAAAATATATATTTTTTAAATTTGCACCTCCATGGAAAATTCTAGCCTGCAGAACATTCACTGCAGAAATTGAGGTATCAATTTAAAATATTATTGCTCAACAGAAGTTTCTTCCAGTGGCAGAGGTAACAAGAGGTGGTGAGAGCAGGTAGTCTGTAACCATCAGCTATAGTTGGTAAGACCTTAAACACCTTTTTCCTTCTGTCAACAGCCAGTCGTAGACTCTCAGTTCATATTTCTGTAATGACATTGATAGAAAACCAAATCCATCTTTCAGTACAAGAAAATTGTTTTGGTCATTTAATTGTTGGAGTAGGTAATATATAGGTTATAATATATATGTCATTTACAAAATATACCATATCTGGAAACATTCAAATAGCATTAAAGTATAGCAATTGATATTAAAGCAACATGTTAACTTTTGCTTTGATCTGTCAATACTTAGAAGTATACTTAGGATCAGTATTGTTAAAGTTCTTTATTATATTTCTAAAGTATGCCATACTTATAAGGAAATTGTGTGTAAAAAAAGCTACCTAGTTCTACTGTCTTATTTTACTGAATATAGATAATTTTGCTTAATCTGAACAATGACTAAAAGATCTGGACTTGATAAGGTATTTGAAAGATATGCTACCTTTAGCACATACTCTTATAATATGTATTCTTTCAATTTGCATAATGGGTAGGATTTACCAATAGCGTGTTTTATAAAATGTACTACTTTTCAAAGGTGGTAGAATAGATACTTTGTCTGTACTACAACAGTAACTTTCTTTTGATTGTTTCTTTTGATGATTTTGACAAATCTGTTCACCAGGTATCTTCAGATCTTCCAATAGTGGGTGGTCCACCATTTCTTATTGTAGAACCAGATGCTGCAGTTGATTACCCTTTGACTGTTTCTCCATGGAAACGAGGAATTTTTGAAGGTATAATGTAGAAATATATTAAATCTGCATAAATTAAAACTCCTTTTTTTTACAGATTTGAACATTTTTTTAGCATTTTTACATCTTTTTAACAGATTAAACCTTTTTACATGTAACATATTTCTGTTCTACATAACCTTTCTTTTGGAAACAAGTGTAATTGCTGGTGATACTGTTTTTTAATATTGTGCATATTTTTATTTTTAAAGGTGTATTACTGCTAAGCAAGTGGTCAGGTGCTTCAAATATGCAAGCACGTGCGCAGCTTTTAAGTAGTCTAATAAAATTTAATGAGATGGAAATTCCTCAGTTTGAATTTTCCTTGAGTTATTGGGCCTATACCTTATTTTCCATATAAAGTTGTAGATATCTAAGCACTACTAGAACCAGAGATTTAAAGATGGAAGCCAGAATTTTATTCTTTTCTTTAACTGAGATTTAAATTGTTGCTCATACAAGCAGAGTAAACAGATAGAAAGTACTGAACCCTGATTCTTTCTTCACATCATAGTGTTAAGGGAAGACTTGAGATTTAGAACTGCCTAACTTATATTTGAATTTGTAGTCCTGTTCTTTTTCTAATAATATTTTTATCATTTAAAAATCAATTGCATGTATTTGTACCTGGTAAGAGCAGGTTATACTGAGCATTTGCCTGGTTTGTATTTTTCAAGGTCATTTTTTTTGCATTCCTTCTTTCAGTTTTAAAATTATTTAGCCAAAAATAGGTCCAGTTCTTCTCAAAAGTCCGTTTGGAAGCATTTCAATAGAGGGCTGTAATTATATGCTTCATTTGGCTTGTTGTATGAAATTTTTAGCATAGAAATAATAGCTAATAAATTTTTCACGCAAAATTCTGGCACCAAATAAAAGTCTTCAGCAATGCATTTCCTAAGTAATGAGCAGCTTCCTTTAGATATGATAAAGCCTCTGTCTACCGTTTGGTCTTTTATCAAATTCATATTTCTGTTTTCTACATCCAGAATAGCACCAAACTCATAGTACTTGATTTAAAAAAAAAAAAAAAAAAAAAGACCTAACTGTAGTCAGTGACCTTTTACACATGAAAATTAACGAGCACATAGAAAGGAGCTTTCCAGTTTTATACATCACCTTTTATTTACTTTTGAAGTGTATCTGTACTAGTAGGCAGTACTTTTATATGCTGCCTACAACTTTTGAACCTTAAAATTAGAAAAATATTGAGACCATTACACTGCAATTGAGACAAATCTCGAAAGACCTTCGGGCTGATTGATTGCAGTGAGTGTCCCTGGCCGTTCCTCTGCTATGGCTGAACCCCCGCAATTGGCTGCTCCGTTTGTACACACCACCAGCTGACTGGGTAGTCTGCAACAGACTGTGACCATCTCTTCTACGGCAGCAGCCCCCCGGGTCTGCAGGATGGTACCGGGCACCATCTGAACGATGCTGTCTTGGCTGGTCCTTGCACAAGAAACCTGTCTTTAGTTCTGAGGTGGACTGCATGTGAGATCCTTGCATCATCCTGGGCCCTTTCATAACATGATTTCATCATCTAGAGCATTAAGATAAAGTGTGCACCCCACAAATTATAAATTATAAACAAGGATTATAAACAAAACAACTTCCTTTGCAACCCCAGGTGTATGCAAAGGACACCTGGGAGGATTTCCCGAGGACAGAAGAGAACTTTCCTCCTCTACATGAGTCTTACTCTGTTCCCGTTTCATACAAGGAGCAAATTCAGCTAATCCTGGTAGACCACCAAGAAGTAGGGTTTTCAGGAGCAGTTTAGAACTTTCATATATTTTCATTGAAGTTTTTCCTATGCAAAATAGATCATACAGAAGCTGCATTTTAACCTACACTAAACATCTTTTCTTTGTCAGCAGAAAAAATGGCAAAAACTATAGCTTTTCTAAATTATAATTGTTTTTAATTCATCTTTTCTGTAGAACTTCTCTCAGAATACTATATGAATTACACAGTTGTAGTCCATTACATCAGGAAAAAGATAACCTCCCTCTACCAAGATCTATGCTCACAAAGAGTTGCTTTCTTTAAACTACAGGCTAACCATTTCAAAAAGAGTTTTCACATGGTGACTCAGTGGATACTGTGCCTCTGGGATTAAGTGTAGTGTTTTTCTGGGTTTGAATGAGTGCGTTTCAAGATTACCAGATGTGATATTTTCACAGTCATATTGTCATATAATGTGTATGACACAAAAGTAAGAACCAATTATACCATAAAGAAAAAAAAGCCCAGTGAGGGCTTTTGTGAATGATTTATCACATATCAGTTGCTTTGCAGCATCAGAATGGTGATTCCAGATGCCATTTCCCTTCCTGAAAGAAAGGAAAGCAGCTGTGGGTCCTGCAGAATAACAACCCGTGCACAGGCATTTACAGCAGAAAAGCTTGTTCCCTGGCACAAAGCTCTTAGAAAACTGAGAAGCCAAGCTTAAAAGATGCCTTTGAAAGACTGTAAGAGTGATTACTTTTTCAGATCATTTTAAATCTATTATTTCTGATAGAGTATGTCATTTTTGTTGCAGAATTTATGCATCCCAATGTCTTCTTTTATTACCTGAGAGGATGTTTATTTTTTAATTCTTCTTCATTGTATAACACACTTTCTCTTAACCTGCAGAATGTCAGATTTTTGGAGCCTATATATATTTGAATATATTCATATGTTTGGGTATTAGCAGCTGTCGTAATCTCCTGTGTAATGTTCTGCTTAGGGCAACAGTATACTCTCCAGGAAAACATTCAGTCTAAGCTTAAAAACTCAAGTGATGCACAGCTTACCGTTTACTATTTTATTTCACTAATAAGGATTCTATGTGCTAAATCTGACTTGAAATTATATATATATATATTTAATTGCAGTTCTTGTCAGCAATGATTTTCTTTTCTTCTTTGATAAAAATTTTGAACAGCTGTATGCCAGTAATATATACTTTGGCACACATGAAGATGATGAAGTGCAATTTATGAATATTTTAAGGCTGAGCAGATAAATTCATTTTAAAAATGTATGCCATCTGTAGGAAAACTGATTTTTTTTATTGAAATACTTTGACAGATTTAATTGAGTGTCTTGCAGAAATCTAAATACATTATATCAATTCAGGTTCCTTTATGAATCAAGTTTTTAACTTCAGTGTTATTAATTCTGTTTGTCTGAAATCTGTTTTCCATAAGGAAAGCAAATACAGTATCGGCAATTATAATAAAATTCTTCAATGACTTTTTGATTATTTGACTGCTGAGTGATAATCATAGTGGTTTATCAAGTTTAATGGTTTGAAGTTACCAGTTCTCCAATGGATCTTGAAATATTCTTTAACATTAGCAATTTACAGTGTTATGGAACTCTTTGAGCAGTCCAACTTAATGCTGCAAAAAATAATATTTATTAGGAGTTCTTAGGACAGCTTTTTCAATGCTTTTGAAAGGACATTTAATACAGAGCTTAAAAATATTAACTGATAAAAAAAAAAGCTTTTAAACTGTGTATGTGCTCTCTTACTCAGTCCCTATAGAATTTAAGAATTTAGCATTTTCCAGCAATTATTTGTGTATTTTAAATCAACTTTATTATTTTTTCTTTTTGCTTGATTATAACTGTTGACATTTCTCAAGTATATTTATGATTAAGATGTCATTTAAAATTAATAATCTTTTCCTTGCACTTTTTCTGCTCTGTAACACTTTGTTGCAATAGACAAGAAATATACAATTATATAATGAGAAATAAAAACAGACTAATTCTTATTTGTCCTAAGATCCATTAACTACTAGTGCCATCAAAATAGCTTCTTCTACATCAATATTCTCTATATTCACCTGAGCCTTCCATAACAACTCTATTTTTTATTATGTATATATATGCATCCACTTTCTCTATGAAGATATTCCTTTAGATATTCAATATTGTCTTGAAATTGCAATAGCTCCTGCTTATTCAGATGCCACCTCTGGCTTCTATATTGTGCTTAATTTTAGGAACTTGTAAAAATTTTCTATTTGAAGTGGATTTTTATTATTAGGAAGCTATATATTTTATTAGCAGAGGAAGAGGTTTTTGAAGTCTAATATTTTTTAATTAAAAAAAATGCACTTCCTTCCTCGGGATTTAAATACATATCTACCTCCTTTTTAACTGTTTTCTGCTTTGGTTCATTACAGTTCTGCTAATCAGTTGTTGTTTCGCAGGGGAAAAAAGAGACTGTGGCAGAATGAAGATGATAAAACCTTGCTTTCCTGTAAAGTTTTGATGTAATCTATCGTAGCAGAAATAATTTGTCAGTATTGGCCATGTCAAAATTGCCACCTAAGGTAGCTATTACAGGGCATATCATGAAAAAAATACTGCTTTTTTAAGACATTATTGTGACTTCTTGGAAGCATTTGGAAAAAAATATGGGAAGTTTAAGGTATGAATACAGGCTCCTGCAGAAATATGTCCGTAGGGGGAGCAAGCTAAGGCTCAAGGCCTGTGTACAGGTGTGTGTATAGGAAGCCTGATTAGGCCTCGTCTGGTGAAGCCTCAAGAGCTTCTTGAACCGGGGAGCTGCGTGGTCCCAGTTCTCCTCCCTGTGACTCCTTTTGTCAAGGTCCCTCTGCGCCTTCCTTGGCTTGCCTGGGGCTTGGCCTTTTCTCTCAAGACTGTTCCCACCATCTTCTTCGGTTCAGGCTATATGTTTTCTTCGCGTGCACCTGGAAGGGGGCCCGGTTGCTATTTCTGCTGCTGGAGGGTGTCTTTTGTCCACATATTTTGCAGCCCATCACCCGCATGAGGAGTACAGTGAGGAGGAGCGTGTTGTAGGTAATGAGCTCGGGAAGAGCAAGAAGACGCAGCAGTTCCCTGAATTGCACTTAGCTACTCCTTCTAGTAAGGTGGTAAATTCAGCCTGTCAGGGAACACAGCACATCATGGCACAACATGGCCTGTTGCCACCTCTCTATCTCACTGAAAGCATGAGAAAGAAAAATGCTGTTAAATGTGGGTAGGCTTTTGAGGAGGAAAAAAAATCTCAAGTTATTATGGCACTTGGATATAATTATATTAATTCTCCATTTGTGATTAAGAAAGTTCCACTATGAATAATTTTCCCAAACCCTTAATAAGATGCAGTTTCCTCAGTTCCTTTTGGGAGAACTTCTCACATAAATTATGAGGTTCTTAAATGCAAAAGTTCTTTCTGCATTTAGGCATTTATACAAAAAATAGAGTATCATAAAATAAATTACCTCCTCAATGAGTTTTTCTTCATACTTCTGAGACAAGAATTAAGCCTGCAATTTATATTTATTTCTCCAGAATGTATGAAAATGTTGAGTGACTGTGACTTAGAGAAAATAGTAATGATGTATATGAATTCCAAGAAGTTGTGTTGATTAAAAGCTCTTAGTTAGAAACACATAATGGAAGAATTGCGTTCCGCCCTCCCCTCCCCCACACACTTTTTTTTCAAGCTGCTATTTCAAATCTTCTGGAAAGACAGAAACTATGTGCATACTATATTATTATTATACTTTCTAATTACTTATTTACTTATTATACTTTCTAATTACTTATTTACTTATTATACTTTCTAATCAGATAGGAATCTGCATTTTTTCACTCCAGTGTATTTTATCCACACTAAATTCTTTTACTGTCTAAATACTGCTGAATACTTATCTATCCTAAAACTTCTGCAGAATACAAAAAGGAGAAAATAGGTATGGTGGAAATATTTTAAATAGTACTTTTATTATGTTCCAGCAATAGATTAAAATTTGGTGTGATTTAAAAAGAATAATGTAAGCAATCAAACCTAGACATAGAAAATTACACTGGAAAGAAAGAATGCTTGTCCATATTTGGTAATCTTTGAAAAGTCGGTTTGCCTATATTTCATATCCCTGGTCTTTAGTTCAGATAGATATAATTGCTCTTATTTGGGGGAAAAAATAGTTCATTTCTTTGGGTTCAATCAAGACATATTTTTTGTTACCATAAATTATAATTGGATGGCTGACACCTGGAGTTCAGGTTTTACTTCATTTTTTCATTGGTTTGGAACTCAGGAAATATTTGTGCAAGTCTGGCAGTCTGTTTTATAAAGCTAATGCCCCGGCTAATATAACATCTGGTGTCTATTTGTTTTAGGCATAATTTCATTTGTTGCTGAAGATGAAGACCAACAGAAGTCTCAACATAACAGCTCACTGGAGAAGACAGATGGCGAACAGGCCCTTCAGAAATTGGCACCAGAGACACCACTTGCTGTTGATGCAGCACGTATAGGTATGTTTATAATTATGGATAATTTCATTATCAGTTTGTATAAACTTATATCATAATGTATTTTTGAATGAAATGTGTATTTTGTGTGACAAGTTCCATGCCTGTGAACAATGTAAAGTCAAATTTATTGCATGCATATATGAAAGTTCTCTTTTGGTGATTGTTGAAAAAAGTGTTATGGAATTTAAACTTAGCTGTTGTTTTATTTTTCTTTTTCCTGCAACACTGACACCGAAAGGTCTAGGGTTTTTTTTTTTTTTTCAGTGTATGGATGACAAGTGCCAACATTTGTTAAATATTTTATTTTAAATATTTTCAATAATATTAACTGTGCACTGTGCTGATGTCAAAGCTGACACTTTCTGGAATTTATATCCCTCTAAGTATATGGAATAAACTTTCTTTTAAGTGTTAGCGGTAGAGGCTGCTTTGGACATTTACAATAACGCTTTGCATTCACTCTGCAGAGTCATGGTATACAAGAGAACATTCCAGGAAGTGGAATGTATTGGAGTTACGTGTGTGCTTGCATGGAGATAATAGAAATTGTAGGATTACCTCAAAAATGCTTCATCAAAAAAGATGCTTTTTTTTTTTAATTGTAAGATGTTGATTTATGGCATAGAAACTTTGGACTGAAAAGATGAACTTCTTGTGCTTCATCTTATTAGTCATTTTTGTACTTTCAAAATTCCTGTTGTTTTGAGAACTTTCCTTATCCAAAGGCTAGAAATTTGTTTTCCAGGCTGAATGTATTTCATCAATGATCAGTCCATCAGTTAAAGTAGAATATAACTCTGAAGGTGTTTAAAGGTAAAAGTCCTATCCTATCTAAGCTTTCATTTTACCTAACTAATCAAGCTGATTTTTTTTTATGTTATTGCATATTTTGTACTGTAGTGCAAGGATGGTATAACCTTATTTTCAACTGATGGCATTCTTGATTCATTTTTTACTTAAAAAAGGTGCTTCAATTGCCTATTAAGAAAATTATATTGATTGCTTTTATCTAGCTGATTTGTAAGCATCAGTTGCTGTGATTTTAATGGTGCACAATATATATGGTTGCACGATATATCTAGTTTCACAATATATATCAACTAGCTGGTTACTTTCAGGTTGTCATCTCTCTCGTGCTTATTATAAACAGTTCCTGGGAATTTGTTGATATTTTTTAAATGTTCCAGAGGAACCCTTTAGTGATTACGAGCATGGACTCCAAATTGACTTGTTTTTATGTTTTTATTTTTTTAAACTGCTTTCTCCTTTTTCTTCTTTACGTTGGTTTGTAGAGCTTTGCCTTTAGAATTCTACTTTTTATGACTTTAACTCCATAATCTGGAATGTTTTTTAATTATCAAGCATTAAGTTTTATGGTCAAAGCATGGAAAAAATATGTCAAAGCACAAGGAAAGTCATAATCAAAAGTTTCTTATAACCTGAAAAAAGTGTTATTGTAATCGATAATTTTTTAGCTCTTAGTGGTAAATGCTTGCAACTGGAGAGGTTCTCTTTGTCTTCTTTATAATTGTAATTTCACTCTGGCAGAATTCGTCTCATTTTAAAATAATTAGTTATTAATAAAATCTTATTTAGTCTAAGTTACTATTAGAAAGTCTATGCTTTTACAGTCTAAGAATATCTATATTATCTATATTAATATCTATATTTGACAATATGTAGCAAACCACAGAAAGATCTCTGATACGAGTAGTCTCAATAATTTACAGTCTGTATAGACAACATAGCTCAGTGACTGTCCCTGATTAATGCAATCAGTAGTTAATGTTGGTAATAGTAAAGGATAGTTTTTTTGTTCTCTGTTCAAAGCCCTATCAATGAATTTACGTTGTTTCTTTGATTTAGCAAATTCATTACCTCATTCTGGTTTGTTAAATATTTCGTATGAGTTTTGAAACCTTTTTTCACAGCTTAGGCTGCTAGCATACTATACGCTTTGTTGTGTACATGCACTACTTTTAAGAGCTATATTTAAATTTAGCAAAAGATAGTGAATGTTTTCTATGATTATGTAGCTCTTATACAAATCCATATTTTTATAGTCCATTATTTTCATGCAAGCTAGCAGTGGGTAGTACAATATGAATTTAAACTGCAAAAGGGCTAGAAGAAAGAGAAAAATGTAGAAGTCGTGGGCACTTCAAGATGTTATTTTCAGATGATGACTGAAAATAGTAAAAAAGGCGGTGAGGTGACCAGTAAGCTAAACTTTTTTTTCATAAGGTTTTACGTATAGATAAGCCTGCTGCAAAGTGGTAGGGTTACAAAAGGAAAAACAGAAAGGAAATAAATCTTTGATGAACTGAGGAACATAGGAGTTGAGAGGAGATCTGGAAATATTAAACAGAGAATTTTCAAAGCTCAGGAAAAAAAATCTCAAACTAAATTAAAAAATAATGTAAAGTGAATTATGTGAGGGCAGTACAAATTCACTTCTGTTTAGAACAGCAGTAGTGTTCAAGAGTAATGTTTTTCTAAATACTGGCATCAAGAGAGCTATAAATAGGACAAAGTCCTTAAGAAGGTACTTACAAGGAAATAAGATAATCACTGTTTAACATTCATTGCTTTAGCAAGTTCAAGAACATTTACTCACATTCACCTCCTACAAGTAGTTTTTATTTTATTTTTTTGTGTACTGCAAAGTAGAAGGAGATGACATTCAAAATCTGATAGTAAATCAATAGAATTTCACAGAAGAAGGATTATAACAGTTTAAGGTGATTAATACAGATAATGCATCAGAAGTGAGAATTGGTAGATGTCAAGATATTAAGAGGAATTAATCATAAAAGAAATATCAAGAGTGATACAGGGAAAATACTGGCGATAATCCTGAAATATCTACTGAATTGGGAAAGTGAAGAAATGGTCATGAATTAAATTACACTTCTATTGTTCAAGCTAAGCATTTCTGCCTATTTAGCTGCATATTTTAGAATTATCAGTGCAATACTAATATTAAATATCATTGGAAGTAGCTAAAAAGAGAAAATGGATTTTTTTTTAGTAAGCTTTCACTGATTATATGAATTAAAGGCATTTTTTAGGTACAAAATGGAAAATAAGTGTGATTTCACCGTTTTTCTTTGTTACTGATAGGCCTTTGGTTCAGTTTGGTTTCCGTTAAACCATGTGAGATTGTCCGATCAACTTATGAAGGTATTTCTTAAATTCATTGAGAGATGATCATTTTTTTGCCAAATTATTTTAACCTTTGCTTAAGAGGCTATGTTTACACTGGTGGAAAACGAAACTTTAAATCCATCAAACCTTTGTTATGAATTACAAAACTTTGTCTCTCCAGTCTCCCTTATTCTGTTAAGAATTGGTGAAAACAAGCCACAGAACTCAAGGTCCTCCAAAGAAAATTCCCTGTCATTTGCTTTTCCTAGTAAAATATTTTTGCAGTAATATGTCAGAAAATGTGTTGTGAGAACACTGAGATATCAAGTAGAATGATACCTAATGGAAAATAAGCTCTTTGTTATAATAGAACATTTGATTATCCTGGGGTGGTGTAAAAGAAGCAGTTCGTGAGGGTAGGTGCAGGAATTTTGGGATGTTCTTTCATGAACACAGTAGGGAAGAAACAAGGAACTGTATGTGTGCCACTGTAAGCCTTTTTAAAACCAGTTCTGATCCCTCTGGTGCTCCCTGGTTCCTCCCAAGTTTGGTCTTTCCTCATCTTGGAGGACTCTCTATTGCTTGTCTTGCTTCCTCTTCTGCTTCTCGGATCTGCTACCACTGATTCTAATGTACTTACGTGTTTATACTCACATAGGCATAGGTAATCTCTAAACAGTGCCCACAATACAGAATTCGGTTCTCTAAATCCGCTCTACCAACGTATACCTCAAGATGGGGGCATTTTGTAGGCAGCCAGATTGAAGGCTTCTGTGAACTCTAAACAAAGGGAAAAAACTGAGTTTTATCAGAAGCAGTTTTCTTCTGTACCTACATTGTTGTGGTAGTTTTTTATAAAATGAATTATATCCTATGACTGATCACAGTGAAATGATTGGTGGATATTTTCAAGATGTAGTTCAGCATGAAATACAGGATTTCTTATTTGTGGGGAGCCCCCTGCAAGTAGAATGCAAACCACTTCCATTGGTAGCTTGCATTGAGCCAGATACATCACACATTTTATGATGTGCAACTCAAAGCTGAGAATCCCCACGGCTGCTTTTGCTGATCTGTGGCAACAAAAAATAGGAGATTCTTCAAATGCAGTTAAAAACAAAACAAAAAAGGCAGTTTTAGTGCCTGAAGTGAAAACCATTGATGTAGAAATCCTTATGAAGAATCCTCTTTCTTTGCAGCCTTACATTAGGAAAAAAACAAAAACATCTCTATGACTGCTGCAGTGATAGTGACATTCCCTTTTGTTAAGTGACATAGGTTTTCAGTTCTTTCTGAAGCATTTTTTCTGACTTTTGAGAGAAGAGCTCTTAGGCTTTTCTGTTGTGAGAGAAAAAAGTTGACCGAAGATTGCTAAGGTTGGAAGTAGGATGCACCTGATCTTTCTTTTTACAAGATGCCTCCTTATGCTCCTGTGTGCTAGGAATGTATATATTCCTGTCTACTAAGACCACAGGCAAATATTAGTAATTTTTAATGAAGATCTGTTTTAGAAATTGACCAAAAGCCATGAATCCTCCTGTGCATATTATAACTTCCTCACAAAGTACAGGAAATTACTATGTTACTGCTGTGAGCGTGGTGCCTGCAGAAGCAGAAATGCTCCTCTTGGTACAGATTGTGGGCGATGCGGGGGATGCTGGGCTCAGTCTTTGCAAGAGCAGCTCAGCCTCCCTCGGGAGTCTGGTCCTGCAGTAGAGAGGAGATGGGGCTGCCACGTTGGTGCGTTGCAGCAATGTCCGAGTGTTGCAGCCCGCGGTGGTGCCTCAAACTGCCAAGACCTACAGGTGCAGTGTGTTACTTCGTGCAAGGCAGAGGAAAGTCGCATGGGGCTCTTGTCTTGTTCTGGCTGCCCTTAGCATTGCCTTCATCAACACATTTCTTAGAGAGTTCTTCTTGGGGAGTTGGTTTCCATTCGTATACCGTTGCCAGGTTTTTGAATTTCTTCGTACTTGAAAGGCATAGCATCAAAAGATACACTACGTGGGAATCTGCTGGTGCTTTTTTGTCATGGCTCCGTGTTGAGGGCAGGCAAAGCCTGGTTTAACTGTCTTGGTAAAGCAAACATATTCTTCAGCCAGGTCATCAATGACGGGTGGTGTTTTCTAACCTAAGAAAGTTGCAGTTCTCATGATATGTCATCTTCAAAGTTAAGTGTGTTTCCTGTTGTCTTCCGAAACAACTGCTTGTAAGCAGGTTCATTGAGAAGCCGACACATCAGAAAGGCAATGATATTTATACATGTGGTTCTCCCTGATTTTCAGGCTAGAAATCAAGCTGAATATCTGTAGCAGCACGCTGGGGTGCATTCACACAGGGAAGAAAATAAAATTACTTCCTATGTGTTTGCAGCACCTGTAAAAGGTGATTATGAGGAAAATAGTACTCAGGATGATGGCAGTTAAAATAGCAATTTGCATTGCTTCCTGCAATATTTTTAAAAAGATTGTAAGAATTGAAGATATAATGGTAAATGCTAGTACTTAATTTGCATTAATAATGTGATTAATATACCTCTAATATATTAAAGGTATAATTAGTATACATCAGATACATTTTTATTTGTGGAATTAATGTATTTCTACTGAAAAACAGGAAGAGTCTTGAACATCATCTAGAGTTATATATGTCCAAAAATTTGATTGTTCAGATAAACTTTTTTCTGTCTAAGCTGCACACTGCATGTTCAAATATATTGTTGTTCCCAGTCAGATTAGTTAATCAAGTCTGTCTCTTCAACAACAACAAAAAAAGTGTTACAGAAAAAAAAATCAAAGAAAATAGGCCCTGTGTGAACTGCATGCATATTTGAAAATGTAAGCGCCAACCATATCAACCAAGGCTTTCTTTTCTTTTTGAAATCTGTGATTTTTTTGTTGTTGTTTTGTTTTAATTAGTTTGCAGCTATGCTTGTGTTAGCGCATACAAGCTTTTGGGCACAGTTTAGCATATGCAGAACATAAAGGATCAGACAGTTTTATCCTTTCTGCCTTTGTCAGAAAGAGTGTTCGGTTCTTATGGGCTTTCGTGGTAGGTGCTCTCCTGCAGTACTGCAATCTGCTAAATATCACCCATTTTCTTATGCCCTTTTGATACTCAGAACAGCTTGATTCCACTAACAAAATAACATTTTGTTTTGAAACAATTCAGATGTAGCAATGCTTCAAGGACCTACGCCCACGTGCAATATTGCAGGGCATGGCATGTGTGAAATTAAAAAGCTGTGCACACTAAGCATGATAGCCCATTTAAAATTAATAACAAAAGCTGTCTGCAGCTGCTGACAGGGGAAGCCAGCCTCCTTGTGAATTTTAGATTACATCATCCTTCATGCAGCAGGTGTTTTAATATTGCTCTGCTACGGCGGCTAGGAGTGGTGCATCTGCCGTAACCACAAATCGGTCACTCCATTTGCCAGTGTCTGTATGTCTTTGGAATTCGTATTGTATAAGATTGCATTTACATATAAGCAGATTAAGTGTTCGTACCTAATTGAAAATGTGTGGGATGTGCCTTTTGCTCGTTCTGCTGCTCTGTAGCTATAATAACAAACTGTAAAGTACGTTGCTGAGTGATGTGTTCATTAGATTTCTGTGCATACTGAAATTTATGAATTAGCAGCCAATCCAATGAACATAATCTGAGCAATTTTCCCTTACCCGAAATAATGTGTGTGGTTGTCATGGCTGAAGGGCTTGGGATTCTTATGGACCATTTGCCTCCTGTCTTTCTTGGTCACGTTCAGGTTCTTCCTGCTCTTGTCTTCTGCAGAATGAATCTGTGAAGTTGTTGGCGCCTCTGTCATTTTCACATGAGCCCTGACAATATTCTTGTGCAAATAAGCTTGCAGCATAGCAGTAGTCTCTGTGCAGCCCAGACTCTTGACGATTAGATTTGAGTGCTTGAGATGCTTTTTATCTAGATCATCATTTTGCCTTTCCTACTCTGTCATGCTTACAAACAAGTCTTATTTTACCGCTTATGAATCATAAGCCCATAGGGTGCACATAATAGTGATGAAAAAGAATACTAATATTTACCCATTCCCCACAGTCACACAAGCATGTGGAAGGTAATGGGTCAGGGTGAGACAGAAGGAAGGCCCCTCTCAAGCTCCTCTCTTCATACTCTTTCATTTGCTTTGAGCTACGGAAGTGTCCACTGCGGCAGAAAACAAAACAAAACAAAGTCAGACTTTGCAGTGTAGTATTTATTTGGGACATTTCAAATGAAGCGGAGTTCAAATCAAGTATGTGATTCCTTCAAGTCTCTCGTACTATTTTTTTCCTATCTGCATAGTGATTTGAGTCTATTACATGAATCTGAATATTAAGGAAATGTTCAAATTCCAGCAGTATCAGTAAGACAGTCTAAGAGCAGTTGTTTAGAAGATCCTATTTCTTAGTAGGAAGAACAATTTTTTCGCAAGTGTGTATTAAGCCCTTCAGGCAGAGTAAAGAATTGAGTATGCCTTCTCATACGCTGGCTGAGCAGCCCAACAGTTAGGCTGTTGTATAAATAACCTCACAAATCTAAAGCTAAGGCTTCATCTGTATATTTCTTGTGTTTTTACCATTTTCTAAAATTCAGAACTTTAAAATATTATTTAGAATCATAATTATGCTATAAGTTCATTTCACTGTCTTTTCGTTGGTGATCATCTCCCGTTTCTCTTACTCACTTGCCCTCTTGCTAGTCTGCTGCTAGAATTTGCTGGAGACTTTTGTTTCTATAGCAGCTGCAAAATAAATGACCTGTATAAAAAAATCAGGTTCTTAATTTATCCCGAACACTGCACATTCTTGTATTCTCATATATTCAGTTATGCGGTAGGTTTGTTTAAGTATCCAACAAAGGACCACTCTGACATTTTGTTAAATAGCCTTATATATTTCTTGTCTGCCGCAGTAGTATATTTGTTACAGTGTCTCCTGTGTTTCCTTTGCTTCATCTATGGCATAATAGATCCCTAATTTTTCTTGACATCTTTATAAAATTATAAATATTTGGGAGCTGGTGTTTCCCAAGCATGTGCATAAAGACAGATGGGTGTATGTGTGTAAAAAGCATAAATGATAGATTTGGATGCACTTGCAAGGCATTAAATATTTCTGTTTATTGCATTTGGCACCAATTCTGTAGTGGAACTTCCTCTGTGAAAGGCACTTTTTAAAGCCAGGGAAATGAAGCCTTGGTCTTTCCTTATGCCATCTCCCTGCTTGTTTTTCTGGAATATAGCTCCCTTCACGCTCAGAACTACATTTCAGAAGACACGGTTCCTGCATCCATTTGTACTTTAGGCTCTGGCAGTACTGCCTTACTATTCACTACAGGTTAAGTCTGAGTCTTGTTCTTCTTCAAAAACAGTAACAAGTGGTTCAGTGAAGAGGCCAGGTGTTATTTATTCATGTACAAAGAAAAATTATTGTTTAAAAATGCAACCCACCATGTTGCTTTGTCACACAAGATATAACATGTCTCTCTTAGAAGGTCTTCATATCTTCCTGCTGGAGGATTTGTTATATTTGAAGTAAACCCTGTCATCTCTCAGGAGCACTCAGGAATGTTGTGGTGCTCTTGGATTAAACACACCTGCTCTTATTCCAAAATAATCCTGCTGATCTGCCAGATTTCTTGAGTCAAGGAAAACTTGTACGCTCTATTTCTCAGGGAGAAAAGCTCTAAAAGACTGAATATCCGCAGTGTTGAGGAAAGGGAAATATTCCCTCCAAAATGATTTCAGGTTTTGTAAGAAAACTTCTTAATGTGATCCATTAAATGGGGAACAGTCTTTCTAGCAAATGTGTCACTGTTATGTTATAACAGTTCTCGAAATTTTATTTTTTTTGTCAGTTTAAGTTATTGCAGATCTTCAAACCGTAGGCATGCTCACATCTGGTTGATATGTGGGAATAGTGAGGGGCTGGAATGAGCTTAGTGCTGACGAGAACTCCTGACTGTCTTAAGTGTCAGACACTGGTAAACCTCTCTGATATATGTGCTCAAGGAAGTAATTTTTAGGGATGGCCAGTTCAACTGGGCCTAATTTGAGTGGATTGTCATAGAAAAGTGAAAAAACACTTTTCTGTGAGTAAGATGACCCCTTCTAGAAATGTCATCCTCTGCTCTAAATGATGTGGAACAGCTTCTCAGCAAAGGACCTAAAACCGAAGAAAACTGGCATGCATTTTCTTAGAGTTGTTGTTGCTCAATTCTTTTGGCTAAAAATCTCCAGGAAATCAACGAGGGAAGACAACTGGTTTGGACGATTTTTATCTGAAAGCTTAGTTTGACAAAGATTCCAGGAGATGCCACTTAAGTTTTAAAAGCGAAACAATTAGTTGGATTAACATATAACTTTCCCCCATATTAATTACTGCCTTAAACTGTATTTGCTCCTTTTATTGCAAAAATTCCAGGAGCCAAATCTATGGGAAAACAGAGAGAGGAGCAGGCACAACAACCCAGAGGCCCCACCGCCTCTTCTCCATCCAGGGTTTCTTCTCACTGCTCCTTAGGTTCTTCTAGAGCTTCTGAGGCTCAGTGTCCTGTTTTCGCTTTTTATCTTCCCTTTTTTCCTGCCCTTTTTTTCCCCTTTTCTCCTGCTTTTTCAGTAACTAAAGCTTCTGAGGCTCGCTTCCTGCATGGCTAGAGCTTCCCCGGCTGGCCTTCTCGAGTGTTCAGAGCTTCTACCACTCACACTCCCGCATATTCCTGAGTGTTGTCCAGAGCTTCTGCGGCCCACACTCCTCCTGAGTGTCCAGAGCTTCCATGACCCACACTTGTCCTGAGTGTCCAGAGCTTCCATGGCCCTCACTCCTCTCCTGCGTGGCTAGAGCTTCCTCAGCCCGCCTTCTCGAGTATCCAGAGCTTCCCGGGCCTGCACTCCCGAGTATTCCCGAGTGTCCAGAGCTTCTGCGGCCCACACTCATCCCGCGTAGCTCAGAGCTTTGTTACCGTGTACATTGTTTCCCGTTCATCCTGTAGAGCTTGCTTCTCTGCACAATCTTCTAGAGCTTCTGAGGCTCGCATCCCACGTGGCTCACACAATCTTCTCTTATCATTCAGGCCAGGTCCCTGTTTGGGCGCCATTTTTTATCCATCAATCAGCATTATTATTTACATCCCTGGCCAACCTTTCCTCCTATTCCTTATTCCTACACATATCCTTTTAATGTGGGAAGCCTGTCTTTTGTACACTAGAGCAGATACAGTCAACTTCGTAATCTCTCAAACTCAATTTACAGTATAAAGTCAAGTAATTGTTTATTTAACATGCATTCATTAAATCATAGAAATATAAATATCCAGTGCTCATCTGCATACTAGTAAAATGTTAGCAGAAAGGATCGCCATGGTGCTATCATTTCCAGTTTATACTTCTTTTGTGCATAAAATAAATTTAAAAGTTGCAGTAATGCATTTTAATTCATATTTTATGCACAAAAGAAGTATAAACTGGAAATTTGCCTTATTAACAGAGGCAGAACTTTATATCCTTATCTTCTTTAGCAATAGGAAGAAGAAATTCTAATGCAGTGCTTTTTTGCCAGTGGTCATGACTCCATAATCATACAAAATTACAGATAGAGTTTATCAACCAAAGGGCAAAGTTTTATATTTAGGTAGTGTACGTATGTAATTTAGAGATTACACACCAGTAATTGTAAATGAGTAAATAGGTAAGTGCATAGAGTGCAGCCAGCAAGCAGTCACTTTGCTTTTCTGCTTGCTGAGGACATATCCCAGATGCTATTTTGTGGTGTCATTATCTGTCTATTAAATGTCACTCTTCAGTTCACATCCAAAATTTGAACTGATTTTCAGTGGAACTTCTGGCTGACCTGTTTCATTTACTTTGAAGTATCTATTAGATGTTGAATTAATGTTCAGTTAATATTAGTTTTACTATCCAGAGTAACCTTGTAAATCCACAAACATTCTTTCTCCTGGCGAATACAATTTCTTTTTCTTCCAGACACTTTTTTTTTGAATAGGTATTTTTGCTCTTGAGCACATGCTTGCTTCTCTGCTTATCCATGCAGAAAAGTCTTCTTTCTTTCCTTCTTTCTTCCTTTCTCTCTTTTTCTCTTTCTCCTTCTCTCTCTCTTTCTCTCTCTCTTTCTCCTTCTCTCCTTCTCTCCTTCTCTCCTTCTCTCCTTCTCTCCTTCTCTCCTTCTCTCCTCTCCTTCTCTCCTTCTCTCCTTCTCTCCTTCTCTCCTTCTCTCCTTCTCTCCTTCTCTCCTTCTCTCCTCTCCTTCTCTCCTTCTCTCCTTCTCTCCTTCTCTCCTTCTCTCCTTCTCTCCTTCTCTCCTTCTCTCCTTCTCTCCTTCTCTCTCTCTCTTTCTCTCTTTCTCTCTTTCTCTCTTTCTCTCCTTCCTTCCTTCCTTCCTTCCTTCCTTCCTTCCTTCCTTCCTTCCTTCCTTCCGTCCGTCCGTCCGTCCGTCCCTTTTCCTCCCTCCCTCCAACCCTTTCCTTCTTTCCTTCTTTTTCTTTTTTCTATTTTAAAATAAGTTATAATTTTTTTTTGTTCCACTGACCTTTTGACCTGTATTTTTTCCATGAAGACTGGAGAAATCTGAATCTCATGCTTGCTATTCCCCTTCCACTAGCTTGCTACCAATGAGTTTCTGGGAGATGGTGGAAGATTTATGTTTTATTACTGCTTATCATCTATTGTATGCCACAGCGTGCTTTAGTAAGTTCTTGATTTGTAGCTGATGCGGTAGATCTGATCTCAAGGGTCTTTCAAGTGGTCCTTAGTATGCTAGATGAGGAAAGGAACAAGCAAAGTGTCAGCAGCCGCTAAAGGAATTTTTGCCTCTTATACTTAGGATCTGCCGGTCATTCTGGCCTGGTCCATTTGTAGCAATAGCTGTTATCACTGCATTAGAATTTCTTCTTCCTATTGCTAAAGAAGATAAGGATATAAAGTTCTGCCTCTGTTAATATGGCAAATAATACTCATTCGATTAATAAAAGATTGGCTTTGTTTGGTGTGAAAGTATGTAAAAATAAAAGCTCTTCTTCTCTTAAGATTAATCAGATTTGACTTAATGATTGCTTATTTTATTGAAAACATAAATTGCATGTACAGCTCTACGATAGGTTTTGCTGAAATCTAATGGAAGTTTGACTGCTTTATTGCTGTGGTCAGCATTCTATTTCATGCCATTCATTTTGTGTTCTATGGGTGCATACAGAACTAAACACAGTTTTCCAAAAATAGCTAAGGATTTCGGGTGCTCAACTGGAAACCTCTCTAAAAGGTCAGAAAGGGATCAGAAAATCGTACTCCTTAAAAATATCTCTTTCAAGGCTCACATAGTTATTACTCCAAAATAATCTTGAATTTCTTTGTAATTGTTGCTTTGTGTTGCCTGTTACCCTAGGAGGGCAAAATTACATGACTACCCTGTGGCAAAACTTGGATTAGGAAGTCATCCAAATCCTAGGATTGGAAAGTCATCCAAATCCTAGTGAACTTGCTGGAAAGGTTCCTTCAAAAGGATGTGCTGAATTAGAAAATAAGTAGATACTTATCAGATATAATACTTTTGCATTTGGCTTTTCGTGTTTCTATGAAACATATTTCTATGAAACATCAAGCCATATTATGATTGATAAAAGATCTTTGGATAATTTTCCTGTTTTAGATATGTTTCCGTTTGTATTATAAAAATTATATTTTTTTATTGGCAAGCAGAATAACCATTTTTCTAATGAACAGTGGTCTGGGATCTCTCTGTGGGGTGCCTGGGTGTAATTTTGGTAAGGCTATCTTATCTTCTCCTAGGAAAAAAGCATTTTCATGGATTTAGTGTGGTTTTTAAAAGAAACTATGTAGGATAGAGCCTGCTAGAGCCTGGTAGAGAATTTAAAGGAGAACCCTGTCAGGAAAAAACTGTCTTTTGACTGAAGACCCTTGTTATTCATATAGCAAAATTAAAATAAACTCATATATGATCAATCAATTAGAAACTCACATGTATGCCAAGAAATTTTGTTAAATTAGTTACCTGGTAGTTAGAAGGGATGAAATGAATTTTACTAGGTTCTATATTCAAAATAAGGACATGTGCTGCTAACCTTTTTAAAGGTTTTTTTTAGGTATTTTAAAAAGCTGTTGTATTCCAAACTGAGAAATACTTTTTAGTGAAATACAGTGATTTGGCTTTATCTGGGATATGTTGGTTGACTGTAAATTAAGAAGTACAGCTTTAAAATAGTATTTAGAATTGAAAGCATTAAGCAGAGCAGAGTTTCTTTCCTTTCCCTAAAAAATCCGTATTTCCATTAACAGTTACAGTGGATTAAAAGAGTGTATTATGTCAAATATTCTATGGTAACTACCCTCTTACTCTGCACTGAAGAACAGCTTAAGTAGTTTCTAAATTTCAGGCTAATTTCTGTAATTCAGTTGATTCGATGTGTTGCCTCTCAGATGAAGGAGTTGCACTGCTCAGTACAGAGTGTGAAATCACATGCATATGAACAGCAAGAGAAAAAAATCTCAAATGAGCAGTTACTTGAGTAGCTTCATCTTCAAAAATCTTATTTTGAATTTGCTGTCTGGTGAAGAATTGAATATGACTTGGAATTGAGTAATAAAGAACACTTAGAGGTTGGAAGTATATGCCACACCAGGATATTACATTTAGAGTGCCAAACAGCTGGAGAATTTTAAAACAAATTCTAACAGACTTCAGATGCTAAGACTTAAAATGGAACGCATTGCTGAGGCTTTACAACATACATCACATTTGTGGGCATCTTTTGAGATTTAAGAGTGCTAATTACAAAGAATGTGTTGCTTTTCTACTCCATTTTTTTCTACAGTAGTTGGATCTTTTGTCTGTCACAGAGCATTATATTTCAGTAAGGTACTCATTCAATAGCTTGTGTTTGACTGATGTTAAATTTTGAAAAGGCATTAATTACACATTGGTGGTTTTTTCAGTGTATAACTTGTTTCACAAGTTATAAGATCATGCCTAATTTCATGTTTGATTTTTTTTTGGCTTGAATTCATAGTTCTTAAGTGCTATATTTTTCTCCATTATGTTAGAGAACAATTAATTAACAAAATCTTTTTTTTTCTGAGAGACCATATATAACATAACAAAATCACTTTTTAAAATAAATAGAAAAAGAGAAAAACTTCAACAGAAAACAAACCCCCAAAACAAAGCCATTTAAGTTTTCCTTCTCTGGACCAATAATATTTTTTAGTATATGAATGCCTATGTTATACATGTTCTGTCATTATCCTGCTATAGAACATGAAAACACTTGAAAATTATTTAAAGGGACTGCAGGACTAGAAATCATATCAGAGTCCAATTTATCCTGCTGTGCTAAGGTCATATCCCCCGTGGCTGTGTGTAAATGACTCCTGAGCTCTCTTCTGCTTTTTCAGGATGATTTTTGTCCCTGTCAGACAACTTACTAGAGATGTTCATATGGCAGATGATTTCTTAGAATAAACCACAGTTTGTACCTACTTGGGATGTGCAATGCTAAGCCCTGTCAATGAATACCGTTTCTGCCAAATTGCAGAAAAAAATATGCAAGCAATTATCTTTGGTGGCTACAGTGACAGGACATATGTCCTTCCCTTCTGTTCCCTTTCCCACCCCAGTCCCTGTTACGTGATTTACATTATTTTTATATGCATTCTCAGAGGTTACTGATGGTGCCCCAGCCCTCAGAGAGCCATGAGGGGAATCTAAGGGCCCCGTTTCCTGTGAGCATCCTTAGCAGATTTACATGCCAGAGTAATAGGATTGAGCAGTAATCTCTTTATTCATTCTCTGAGATCTTACAGGTGCATCCCCAGAGAGAAGATTAAAATGGAGTAGTTAGACAGGGATAAAAGACAAAAAAACTGTCAATAGAAATACAGCTAAACATGGCAAAACCAAGAAAAAACAATACAGCTTTGGAAGAAACTCTTAAGAATCTGAGTCACTTAGTGGAATAACTTGTTTACCTAAGAACATACCTGGCATAAATATGATCAGGGTTGCATCTGCTCACGACTTAGGTCCCAGCTCTGTTTGTTAACACAGAGTGCCAGACATTCGAGTTTCATGTGAGCTGGAGATTCTGACCGTGAGCGAGGGCATGGAAGGGCACTTGGTGGAATATGAGCTGCGTCGGCTGTCCAGGTAGACATAAGCTATTCCTCTGGCAGTTCAGACAGATATTTCTCTAGAATATTCATTGAAACTATTCATTAATGAAGATGTGTGGGCTGTCTGCCCTAGTTCTTCTCTACTCTTAGCATTGCAATTTTTTTCCTGCTGCTTTTCTTATGCACTTAATGCCCACCACCTGTGATTTTTTTCCATTGGACATGGAGAATGCTTATAGCTGCATGTGAAGATTGCCGTTATTGTGTTTCAGTTAAAATCTGGGGAAAAAATGATTTTTATATGTTAGATATTTAGATATATTTAGCAATCCTTCTCTGCACTTCCAGTTCATACTGGCTACTAGTTTTTCCTTGTTTTGCACATGCATGCTGCTTACATTTTTAGAACAGACTTCTCTGCTTAGCCTTAGCCTCTTTTTTTTTCCAGGTCTTTGAACTGTATTGATTACAAAAATCAAATAACGTTTTTAAAGCACATATAATTTATCTCTGCCTTAGTTAAGCACTTGAGCATTTTAAAGTAGTGTGTTAGCATTCTAAGCAAACAGATATAATCTCATCTCAAATTTATTCTAATCAGTGAAAAATTCCATTTCTTGCTTGCTAGCCAGACTACTAAAACCATTATGTAGAAACCGCAAAAATATCATCGACCCATTAGTTTTCACAATGGTCTGATGCTCTGATTTTGAGCTCATCAGTTGAGACATGTGACACTTCCAGGCAAAAAACAGGCCGTAAATGCCAAAATAATGCCATATAGGGAGAGTTTAGAGGAAACAGTAGGATACAAATGGCTCTGGGATGCAGGGTGCTCCCAACGATTCAGCACATCCCACTCGAAAGTTGCGAGTGCTCCACAAAACGGCTGCAATTATTTTTGGAATAATTTGGGTTCCTTCAGTGCACTCAGCACAGGGTCTGCTCTATCCTGTCTCTTCATGGAGTGAGATGCAGATTCTTTTGAATGTATGGCTCTGTCCTTACACTAAAGAGTCAGAAATACAGTTTGCACTGTGGACGTGATCTGGTAAGGTTTGTGATAGTCCTTCCTGGAATGTATCATTCCAGAATATGTCTCTTAAGTAAATGAGCATTTAAAAAAAAAAAAAAAAAAAAAAAAAGCTTTGTTTTGGAAATCTAGTAAGTTTCCCCCTCCTTTGTTGCTGAAGTGTAGTGAATTGCTGTTCAACCTGTGGAATATTCTTAACCTTGGCACACTTTGTGTTCAGAAAATCATTTTGACTGCAATGCTTAAGAAGGTGAGGGCAGATAAATATTTATGTCTATATTTACTAGTGTCACAAGTGCTGGATATCATACTGTTGTACGCCCTGAGTTTACTGCTCAGGTGCTTTCAACAGAAAAGGAGAAACATGTGGCCCAGATTGGACCTCTGCAGATCTTCGAAACCCACCTGGATGCCACCCTGTGCCACATGCTCTAGGTGTCCCTGCTGGAGCAGGAGTGTTGGACTAGATGATCTCTAGAGGCCCCTTCCAACCTCAACCATTCTGTGAGTCTGTGAGTCTGTGACCCTGAGTTCTGCCCCAGTGTGTATCAGCAGATAGGTCTGTATGTTGATAGCAAGCTAGACTAAGTTTCATGGAAAGTATATGTCCTGAGTAAGAACAGAACACAGTACAACTGGAGGTTTAGAGTAGCCCCTATAAAAAAGGAAGGACCATATTTTGCTGTAGGAAGGACCATATTTTGCTGTATTTACATTTCGCAACCCAGCTTCAAGGGAAAAGGGAGAGCTGGGTCATCATATTTAGGTAGAGAGAGTTAAAAGAAGTGTATCAAGAATAATCTGAGTTAAAACTATAGCTTTCCCTTTCCCCACATCTCATACAAATTGCAGATCGGTTGAATAATTTTGAAGATATTCCTTTGGGGGTAAAAATGAGAAGGTGTCTTTATGGAGTAAAGATGGCTCCATCTTTATGGAGTAAAGATGAGAAATGCTGTTACATCACCATACTGTGGTGATACTAATAGCATGGAATAACGAGGGGCAAAATTGGAAAGTGGCAAGAGCATCCATCTCTTTGAAAGAAGCTGTCTCTGGTGTTAAAATCTTCCCTCTCACCATTTTGGGGAAATATTAGGAAAAATGAAAATCAGTCATAAGCTAGTGATAACTGAGTTTCAACCATAAAGTGGTGATTGTTTTCTGAGGAGATGGCTTTGAAGGCAGAAGGGGCCTTCAAGGGCTCTGCCTTGTAAAAGAGATCAGATACTTCTTCAGAACCTTATTTGTAAGTTACCGTTCCTTATTCCAGGGGACAAAATATGGTTTTGGTTTTACTTCTTAGAAAATAGATCTCATTTCTATTTTAAAATTTTCCAAAATGATAAAATCCTTTTGGAGGTGCAATAATTACCTAATGTAGAACATGTCCTAAAGTGAAGGACCCAGGCTCCATATTGTAGATTTGCCTTTAGAGTGCCCATCTTCAGCAGTCCTGGTTACATGTACTGTAATCGATTGAGAAAATTTTAATTCATTCAATATTAAATACATTTTTACACAGAAGAGCATCATAATTTCATTTTAAAGTGCAGCATTTTGAAGTGCACTTCTTTTGTACATTAGTCCTGAAGAAGGTGCACAGGTTAAAGCAATCTTCTAACTACAGTGTCACTTTAGGACTGTCCTTCTCTAGGACTGAGGTTGGCTACAAAATGTACACGTATAATTGTTGGTGTAAGTAAATTATAACTTCATGTATTTTCCAAAAATGATTAATAGGAGAGAAATATGAAAATATTACTTCAAAATATTGTAAAGGTTACATTTTATAAACATTAATTAATCTGCTAAGGTTTCTCAGATATGTTAATATGTACAAAGTGACGTCTGAGAACAAAATTTGTGTTGCGTGTTAGATTGTTCTCCTGGGGAGCTACTTGATTTTATGAGACTAGCTTGAGTTTATTATATTTGTTGGTGAAATGTTACCATATTATAGCTTTTTACAGCATTTTAAAATTCAGAAAATATTATTTATATAAGAGTAATAATTAAAATATCAGTAAATCGTTGCTGTCTAAATATTCATTTTAGAATAAATTAGAGTATTCCCCTTTTAGAAGTTGGTGATAGTATCTGAAATCAGACAATTAGGCAAGGTACAAGCGATAATTAAAAATGATGCTGGATTTTGAATTACGAAAATTTCCTCAGCAAATACCCCATTTGAATGAATTACCATGATTCCACTGAAGTCAATCAAGCTATTACAGTATATTCTAATTAGTATCTTGACTAGATGATGGCTCTTGACTATTTTCAAAAGTCTCTAAATGTAGCTCTCGTTTGAGCTGAATTCCCACATCTGATGAAAATTTACTATCATGATCTTATTTATCAACCTTGCATTTTTGTTATGGCAAAACTTTTTAAGAAAGAGCTGTATATGTGCTTTTTTTTTTAATAAACTATAATGTCAGAAATATATCCCCAAAATACTATTTTGTCTCAAGATATCCATTTTTCAAAGGCATTTTTAAAGGCTATTTGTGTCGCTTGCATGTCCTGAAAAGGTATAACCTGTAGGTGAAAAAACTCATGAGCCAAATCACCTAAAGTTTAAAGGTGATGACCTTAAATAATAACTTGCTTGGAAGAAAATAATGTTTATTGCATTGCCTTTTTGAGAGCAGATGATTCCTCTTTCCTACTTCCATATAGCAGAAGTGAATATTAGTGCCTGCCTTTTTGCATTATTTTGCACTTCTAACATAACATTAAAAAAAAGAAAAAAGTAAACTATAAATTTAACTTGGTGAAGAAACTTAAATATATATGAGAAGAAAGTTATAGAAAAACATATTTTTTAAGTATAACTGTTAGACTGCTAAGGTCAATCAAAATTGAAAAATAAACAAGATAAATCATCACATACACCTAAGAGCTACTCTGTTACAAACAATTTGTATGAGCTCTGTATTCAAGGTCTAAATTGAAATCTTGAATAAACACAATGTACAATTATTAACTCATCATTCTTCATGAACTGCCCTTGTCCTTTAGGGTTATGTCCTCTAAAGCGCGTTACTCATGGAGGTAATATTAGCATCTGAGAGGAATGAACTCTAAATTTAGATTTATTCTCTGCTACTAATGGTGAGCTCCTTACATACTGAATGCTATTTTATATTTACGAATCACAAGGAGCTGGGTGAAAGATCTGTTTAAATCTATATTTTATATACTACAAAGTACAGTCAATGTGATGTGGCATTAGCATTAGAGATATCTCTCCGAAGGGCACTTCTATTACTATCCTCCTTGAAAATTTTGTGTAGAACCAAGAATCTAGCAGCTTTATTCACTTGTTATTATTAAAAACATCTAATTCCAAGAAGCTGTTAAAGATTTATTTTCAGCTAGAATTTTATCAAATGCATTCCTTTTATCGCTTACTTAATTCTTCAAATATTTAAGTTTTGTTTATTACCTTTAGAGTTAAAAATACTGTGGAAAAAAAACGTCCTGAATTTGAAAATATCACTTTAATGCTGCATCTCTTTATGATCAAAATTTTCATACCAATAGAAAAAGCTAATAAATTCATTTTATTTAGCAATGCATTCTAATCTCCCCCTCTCCCCACAACACCCCTAAACTCTACATTTTTCTGGAGACCAAGCCAAATCTTCCTTCATCATCAGTGATGTGTAATTCACTTGAGTGATAGGCAGCTGTGTCCTAATCAGCAGAGAAGAATCTTTTCTATTTTTAAGCCAGTATATAACCCCTGATGCCTGACAGCACATTTAATGGTTGGCATAGCAGACACGGGAGGAAAAGTAATTTTAAGGAAAGGGCAAGGAAAGGGGACCAAGAGAACAGAAAGAAATTGCAGTTTGTGGCTCGTGTGGTAGCAATGTATTCTCATCTATGTGCTCATCTATGTGTCATGTGAGAATGAGGGAGGGCATTTCACAGCTGATAACTCTGCAGGGCATGATAGTAAGTATAAGGGTTACAACCCTGATTAGTTAAGCAGGATTTTATTATGTTATATAAATTGCACAATGAAAGGAAGAGATGATGCAGAAGAGGAGCAACTTCCTTGCATCACTACAAAGTAGTAGGATACCAGACTGACTGAGTCTGAAAAGGATGTTGAACTCAGTGGAAGAAAAAGTGATGATTTTGGGAGTTCTTATAAACTGGAATGATACCTGAAATCCTCCTGGGTAGCTGTGAAAATCTTAACCTGAAAAAAGTTTATTGAAGGCTTGAGTTGAATTTTCATGTAAACTGCAAATTTATGTTGCTGTTTTATACATGGAACATTAAATTCTCAAAAGTAATTATTGGAGATTAATGTTAGTGGAAGAAATGGACTTGTTTTTAAAAGGTAAATGCAGAAATAAGAAGAAATTTGGCAGGAACTTTCTTCTCAAATTCAGTGTAATACATGTAATAGAAGCTTCCTTGCTTCTAAAGCTTCTAATATTTTCAATAGAAAAAAAAAAAAAACAGTTCTCTGATAGTGGTGGTGTTAAATTTGCAACAGCTAACATATGAAAAATGCTAATTTTCCCTTAACCACCTTAACCATCAGTGATTCATGCTTGACCCTGACTTGCAAGGGTAGAACCCTATTGACTGGTGGAGAGTGCAATAGAAGATGTTGTAGGTTAAATACTAAAGTTTATGCATTCATATGCTCAGAAGATTTTGCTCTGTCCTTTTCAGTGGTGGTGGTACCTTTAGTAGTAACCAAGATTAGTTTTGCCTGTTTTATGAGACCTGACAAGATCATGACCTGATGATCGCATGAACCAGGCTAAGATTATGTATTTGTCATATCTTCGGAGTAAAACGATAAAGAGATACAGACCTGGAATCAAACCAAGTTTATAATACTGTACCATGCTCAGGACCTAAGAAGGAGCTTCAGAGACCTAAGAACGGTCTTCAAGTGCATTAAAAATGTCTATACAAATTTAGAAAACTGGATGTATAAACAAATATGTGTGTATGCCTCTCTCTTTCTTTCTTTTTCTTTTTTTTTTTAATAGTCTTTTCTGTTTTGTGTTGATCTGAGAATTTCTAAGTTCTACGAATTTGCATTCTGAACCGAGACTTTTCATGTGAGGAAAATGGCATCATCTCAGAACGTATTTGCATTAAACGTTTTGGGAGATAGGAAGAAAAAGAATATTGACTACCTTTTCCCTTCTATTTTTTACAAAGGAACAGGAGCAGATATAATCTTGGTCTGTACTTTCCATTTTGCAGTTCTGAGTATTGCAAGGTGTTTAGAGGTTTGGATATGAAAGAAAAGGATGCATATGTATTAGCTACTAGTTTAAAAAAAGAAAAGGGCAAAGAGTTTTGTTGAACATGCAATTCCTAAAAGATAGGCTACATAATTTTGGAATTGGGTGCTTTGTACCTGCCTATCCTTTTCCATATTATTTATTTTTACCTTGCTACCTGCTGTTATATCTGAGCCCATTTGCGCTTCTGATTTTAAATAGGGCAGCCTCAGAAGTATGGGAAAGGCTGGGCAGGATGGGGCACTGAATGTGTATTAGTTTAAAGCACCTAGGAGTTGTGGCAAAATATATATTCTTCCCAAAGTGGTTGTGGACATAAAATGCGAAAATATTTGACCTGGTTTTGTCTGTGTCTTGATTGATATCAGTTTGAACGAAAGGGATCTGATTTTGCTTCCTAGTGCTTGAGGATCACACTCTTTTTAATTCTGGCTCTAGCAGTCAAATGCCTGGCTCTTGGAAACTGAACGTTGGCTCTTCCCAAGAAGTTATTTAGGCTCAGTTCATATTGCTGTGACATCCAGCCTACCAATCTAAGTGACAAAGGTGTTTTGTACGTTGCACTGCAATCTCTGTAAAGGTAGTCTGCGTTCAAACACAGACATTCAGGTAGGCAGCAAACTCATGGACGAGGGTCTGATGGAGGCTGTGGGCGCTCTTCGGCAGGGCCGGGAGATGGGTTGCAAGAGAAAGGAAGGGGCTGTTACTAAGCTGCTTAGCCAGGTTTTGTTAGCAACTGGTTGGGTGTTATTTCTAGGCATTTCTATCCATTTGTAACAAAGAGGCCAGAGTCTGAGAGTCTGCTTTCATAAAATGAACAAGTCAGTAGCCCAGCTAAACTGTTCAAAAAAAAGAGTTCTTATTTCTCTACATATATAAAAATGATCTTCTATTTCCAGCCGGGCATTCCTACTCTTGTAGCTTTTCTGACCTTTGCTAAACGTTAACTCTGCCTATGGGTTGACATGACGTGCTAAATTCTGGGAAATAAACCTCAGTGCATCAGTTTACCAAAGAGTTTGAGATGCGCAAGAAAATGCAAGAAATGGGATGGGACCCTGGGAGCCGAGGCTGGGGCAGAATAAAATAAATGGGGAAGAGGTAGTTCCCTTTCTGCACATGAGTCTCAGGATCAGCTCTATTGCTTGTTAAGTTTCAGCCTTATTTTCCAATGTCTACTATGTGGTGAATCAAAAGTATTATAAAAAACAAACAAGACCCCTCTCCTGCAAATCCAAACCCTTTATAGCATTGGTGAATGAAGTTCAAATAGTAGATTTATTTTGAGACCTGCAAGTTCTTCGGGTTTGAAACAAAAAACACACAGTTTCAACTTAAGGCAACATCAAGATCAATTTAATCTACTTATGTTAATTTTTTTTCAGTGGGCTAATGCTTTAGCAGACATTTGACATCTTTTGAAGTGATTTCTGAGTATTCATGAGGTTAAGAACTAGGTTCTCTCTTGTAAACGTGCTTGGCAAGAAAAAGAAATTCACAGTAAAATCAGACCCTAATAACTTCAGAGTGAAGGTACTTGAAAGAAATTGACTTTAGGCTAGCCCATTCAATTAAATACATAGAGATCTAAGGTGGCATTCACCTGTAAAGGAGCTTCCTGGTATTAGATTTGAGGCTAGGGTGGGAGTTCAGCCAGAAGTTTGGGGGTTTTAGAGCATGAAAGTGGGAGGCAAAGCAACGATTCATCTCTTTTGCTGAATAGAAGGTGACAGAACGATGACAGAGTTCATCCAATTTCAAAGTAAAATACCAAACAATACTTGTAGCAGTGTTAAAGAGTATTAAAGTGTAAGTAATATTAAAAGGTTCAATGGCAAAAACAAAGTTCCTTCGTAAGCAGAGAATTCCCAACTTCTTCATGGCTGTAAGTATATTGCTTGGTGTACAGATCATCTTCTTCAAGGATAATTCCTTCTTTCACTTCTCCACAGCTTCGGCACTGCACCTGTATAATATCATCACAAGACTGTAGTTAAATATACATTTTACAGGTTTCATTGGAAGAGAAAGATGAGTTGTGGGTGCTGCTATTGATTGCTTTGCTGATTAAAAAGAAAAAAAAAGTATAAAAAGAGACATAGGCATAAAGAAAAAGGCAGAAGATGCTGTACATGAACTTTTCTCTGTAAAATCTAGTACAATTGTGAAAGCTCTGCTGTTGTGAAATATTAGGCAATGCTCTTCAAGGACATGAGCAACTTGTGGAGCAGGAAGAGAAAGAAAATGGGAAAGGCAACAGAGCCTGGGACTGTGTGGTTTGGAAAGCAGATAATTCTGCCAGAAGACCACTGTAAATCATTTGTAATGCAAACTTGGATTAACATGTCATGGGCAGATTGATTCAATGGGACAGATAACAGAGAGGGGATAAAATTGCTAGTTGCTTAATTACCATTACAAGACACCTGAAGAACAAGGAAGAAAACTTATATATTCCCATAAAATTTGGAAATAGAACAGTGGAGTGGTGCCACTGAGCTTTCAGCCTGAATGTCTGGGGTGTTATAAAACAAACAAACTGCCTCAAAACTGTGCAAGCCCTGTGTCTGGACGAAAGAGGGAAAGGAGTAAGCAGTAGCACTCGGAGAGCAATCACTATTGCCTGGATTTGAGTTAGGAGTTATGGGGAGGTGTTGAATGCATGTAGTTTAGCCTACTAAATAAAAAAAAGGATGATTTTGAAGGAAATTGAAATGTTTTAATGGAAAATCAAATCTAGAAACAGGAGAAATTATTCTTTTCCTCTATTAAGGGAAGTGTGTAAATAGAAGTATTTGACAGTTTCAGGTACATGCTGAATATGTAACACAAATAAAAGTATGATCTAAAGCATCTAAAAAATTTAATGGGATTTAAAAAAACATACGTGATACTGACTCCAAATAAAAGACCTGTTTTCAACCAAAGTAGTCCCTGGATTGTGTTTATCTATGGCCCCAGAAAAGATTAATGATTTCTCCCAAAGGAGAAAAGTTAAAAGAGAAATTAAGTGGAGCTAAACATTCAAATTGAAAAAATAAAAGTGGAAATGAAGAGTCTGTTTAAAAAAAAAAGGTTTTAATAGCACAAAATCCATGAAGTCAAAACTAAGAAGGGAAGCAACAAAAGCTTTGCTTTCTATGACAAAAGTTAGTAATTAGTGTATTTTTAAGCAGTATGTGTGAACAGAACCGTATAATTGCCTCTATTCATAATTTATATATAAAAGTAGGAAGGAAAAAAGGCAAGTAGATTATTGCCTCTACTCTACAAAAGCTATGAAATATAGAGTGTTGGTTCATGAAAGTTAAATACACAAAGAAAAAATCCGTGGTTGGAGACAATAAAGCAGGGTTTAAGTTTATATGGAAAAATATCGTAGGAGAACTGTAGATGTGTTAATTGTAACAGCAAATAACAATAGCATTCCACAAAACTTGTGGCTGTGCATTAGCAAAAGTGCTTATAGCAAATTGGAGATAACATGCTTCCAGCAGTTGAGCAGAGACTTAAGGAGTTTATTAAAAATATCTTTGGGAACAAATGTAGCTGAAGAATTTTTATACTGCAAGGAAGCATTGTTAAAAGGTGCTGAACAACCTTTTTATATTTAGAGAGGCTGCAGAAAGTGATGACAGAAAATATTTATATTGCAGAGAACGAGCCTTTTGATGAGGAACTTTGGGCTTAATCTCCAGTTTCTCTGAAGAAGACTGAAGAGTTAATGTAATTAACATACATGAGTATTCTCTAACTGCAGAAATATGCTAGAATCTTAAGATCTCTTAAATCTGTCAGAGAAAGACATAACAAGAATTTTCTGATGGAAGCTGAAGCAAATCAAATAGAAATCAGAAATTAGGCTCTTACATAAGTATCTTCTAATGCTGGTAATTAGACACTAGAACAAACTATATAGCAGATATCTCTAAATCAGAACTTTTAAGTCTGTGTGCTAGATGTGCTTTAGCAAAACACATATGGCTTGGCTGAATGTGCGTAACAATTTTGTTTAACTGGGCAGAATTAATTATGTAAAATACCAAATGTGGTATGAGATAAACTAATTTGGATTTGATTTTGCTTGATATTACCTAAGATAATAAATTACTGTCAGTGTGATACGGAGATTGGTCTACTTCCAGCTCAAATTTCTCCTTGGCCTGGCTTGCCGTGGTTAATGGTATTATCTGCTTCCCTTTTGCTGGCCGTTATTGTAGCATTCGCACAAATTCCAAGCACTTAATCCCTTCTTATTCATTGTCATTGGCAAAATTTGTGTGTGTGTGTTTGCGTGTGAGAGAGAGTAAGACAGAGAAAGAGGAACAGAGAAACAGAGAGAAAGAAAAAAGAAAAAGAGAGAAACAACAAGAAAAAAAAAAGAAAAATGCGGACTAGATTATACAAAATACTGAAGAGAATCAAATCCTCTAGATCTGCGGTCAGGTTATCCTGTAGCTAGAATTGGGATTCTAGAGTTTATTGTGACTTTTTCTAGCAAAGGTTTCACTAGTCTTTGATATTAAAGGAGCTTGGGATAAGATATACAATGAATCTTATCTAATAAGGTAATGTAAATGTTGCACTGTTTTTGTGCATGTGTGTAGCTTGTAGCATTCTCAATTTCTTTATTTTCTATTTGTTTATTATCACAATATGCAGAAGTCAGGACATCTCATATGAAACCTCATGTAAAATTATGTTGCAGTGTAAATCAATACACGTTCAAACGTGTAGAATTGTATGGATCCATACGGATTCTATGTAAATGAAAATCCTAGTCTGTTTAATTATTAATTAATAGTTTTGCATCTATGATAGAAAAACTTCTAATCAAACTTTTAATTTTGAATGTTTTTTAGTGTTCTCTTTCTTGACAGAAAACAGCTACAAATCAGTAATATTTAAAATTTTGAAATAGTGTTATGTTCTGGGGGGGAAATCAGCCAAAATGGTATTTCTATTCAAGTTGTTTATATATTGATCTTGTTACTATTTGGAAGCCAAACAGGAAAGAATTAGATAATGCAGTCTGTTGCAAGCAGTTAAAGTAGTTCATGGTTTACTTTGTCTCAATATGAACATTGACTGGCCCTTCACGTGGAAATCAAATTTATCATTGGTTTGATTGCAGGTGGGATTGATTGCCTCATGGAATGATTTGTAGAACATTTTATTCTCTTTAACATAGGAAGAAGTTCTTCAGGTTGCAAAGTGTGGTTTTCCTTAAAGATTAACAGCATACCTGCACGACCTGAGAGAAAGATAAGTGTGAAATGCAGAGCTCTGGTAAGATTACTCTAAATGTTTAATTTTGCTTTAGTGCATTAATAAGAAAAAAAAAGCAATTTTTATTGTTGGTCTGGCTGTTATCACACGGGATTAATCAATTTTATTACATGAGTACACACAATCACTTTTTGCCTAATAAACCTCAGTCCTTGCTGAAGCCTCATTTAAGCTCAGTGATATGACCTAAAATGAATGCTTAAAGAAAACTGGTTTCTTTATGCTGTTTGAATAATTACATTTTTATTCTCTCTCTTTTTTTTTTCATTAGCTTGCTTTTGTTCTGCTGAAATTTGCTTCTAATTTTGGAGTTCAGATAAGGTTAAATTGTGTAAAAACTTCAAGCTGTTTATGCACTGCCCACAACAGAATAAATCTGTTTTGGTACACTGCTTCCTTAAATATGCCAAGTTATTCTTGTCATTTAGATCATCATTAATAATTGGAATGTAATTAATCATATTGTATTAGTAAATAAAAACATACCCTGCATCTCAAAAATATTAAATGTTAATCATTTTAGTACATATTACAGTATGTTAAATAATAAAGCACTTAAATGTATACAGTAACTCCATTTGACATTTTTGCTTAATTGATATAGGTTTTAGATTCTAAATATTTGTATTTGTCATTAAATTATTTTTTAAACATTTTTATTTTCAGAGCTAATGTTTTTCTTAACTTATGAATAACTTATGAATATTTGTTTTATCACCTAGAACACCTGCTTCCTGCATGAATTGTAAAAATACTGACTTTGGTGGTGGAAGCTCACAGCAGGCCCCATGAGTAACAATGACGGGTACAAAATTTTGCTACAGGAAATTTTTTGTAGCGAAATATCTGATACAATTACTGGGGAACTACCTCTTCCAGTAACAAATAATGAGGAAAGTAGAACTTCTGATTTTTACAGAAGTTCTGATTTTTACAGAAAGTAGAACTTCTGATTTAAACATGTTAGCATATTTATGTGGGGAAAAAAATCCAAAACAGTAATCAATTTGTAGATTTTTAAAGTAACAATATTCATATACAGCTCTGGGTTTGCTGTTAATTCTTCAAGTGCAGCATCCTGAGTGTGAATTTCATTAGCACTCAGAAATGGATAATGACATTTTCAAAATCTTGAGAAGGGTTGAGCATTGTGATGGAACGGCTCATACGTTGTCTCCAAGCACATGGAGGACAAGAAGGTGCTCAAGAGTAGTCAGCATGGATTCACCAAGGGGAAATCTTGCCTGACTAACCTGATAGCCTTCTATGATGAAATGACCGGCTGGATAGATGAGGGGAGAGCGGTGGATGTCGTCTATCTCGGCTTCACCAAGGCTTTTGACACCGTCCCTCACAACATCCTCCTGGGCAAGCTCCAGAAGTGTGGGATAGATGAGTGGACACTGAGGTGGATTAGGAACTGGCTGGATGGCAGGGCCCAGAGGGTGGTGATCAGCGGTGCAGAGTCTAGTTGGAGGCCTGTAGCTAGCGGGGTCCCCCAGGGGTCAGTCCTTGATCCAGTCCTGTTCAATTTATTCATCAATGACCTGGATGAAGGCACAGAGTGCTCCCTCAGCAAGTTTGCTGATGATACCAAACTGGGAGGAGTAGCCGATACCCCAGAGGGCTGCGCTGCCATCCAGAGGGACCTGGACAGACTGGACAACTGGGCGGTGAAAAACCTCATGCAATTCAACAAGGCCAAGTGCAAGGTTCTACACCTGGGGAGGAATAACCCCAGACACCAGTACAGGCTGGGGACTGACCTTCTGGAGAGCAGCTCTGCAGAGAAGGACCTGGGTGTCATGGTGGACGACAAGTTGACCATGAGGCAGCAGTGTGCCTTGTGGCCAAGAAGGCCAATGGGATCCTGGGGTGCATTAAGAAGAGCGTCTCCAGCAGGTCGAGGGAGGTGATCCTGCCCCTCTACTCAGCCTTGGTCACGCCACATCTGGAGTATTGTGTCCAGTTCTGGGCTCCACAGTACAAGAGGGATGTGGAGCTGCTGGAGAGAGTCCATCGCAGGGCCACAAGGATGATCACGGGCCTGGAACATCTGCCCTATGAGGAGAGACTGAGGGAGCTGGGCCTGTTCAGCCTGGAGAAGAGAAGGCGGAGAGGGGATCTGATCAGTGTATATAAGTACCTCAAGGGAGGCAGTGAGGAGGATGGTGCTGGTCTCTTTTCAGTGGTGGCCACTGATAGGACTAGAGGAAATGGCCGGAAACTGAAACACCAAAAATTCCATAGGAACTTAAGGAAAAATTTCTTAACAGTGAGGGTGACAGAGCCCTGGAACAGGCTGCCCAGAGAGGTTGTGGAGTCTCCTTCTCTGGAGATCTTCAAAACCCGCTTGGACGCAGTCCTGTGCCACGTGCTATAGGTGTCCCTGCGTATGCAGGAGGGTTGGACTAGATGATCTCTAGAGGTCCCTTCCAACCCTAAGCATTCTATGATTCTATGATTCTATGATTGTGGTAGAGGGAAGGAGTAGGAAGGGTTCCAGTGCTAGTAAGAAACACAAAATCTGGAATAAAATAGATTTTCTTTGAGAGTGTGTGATAATGCATCATCTTGGATCATTTGTTTATTTGAAGAAAATCAGTGTGGTGAAAGGAAAAGATAGATTTTAAGTATATTGTTCTCTAATAAATTGTTTAGGTGCGTTTTAACTCTGCCTACAATTCAGTATATGAACTTGCAGAAAAATACATAGTAACATCACTGTATTTATAATGTATAGGGCACTGAAATTCTTGATTTAAATGGGGATAATTCTCTTCCAAGGAAGATAAAAGAGTACAGAGGAGGTACTGCCTCTTTTTTTTTTTTTCTTTTTCAAAATCTTTCAAAACACGTTTTTATTGATAAATAGGCACCAAAATTGTTGTCTAATAAATAGTACACCTGATGACTGTTTGGGAGTGGCCCGAATTAACTGGTTACATGCCAGACAGTTCATATGGAAGAACTTTTTGTCTCTAATGTAAATTGTAGGAATTATCCTACTTAATGACTTAATGTCAGCGACACTAACAAAAAGGGCTAACACAATCTTTGGATGCTATAGAGTGGTCAAATATAAGCTGAAAGCAAATTATATTGGTGGTACTGCTATTATCATCCGCAAATCTAGTTTGCATAGAATGGGAATTGTGTTTAAATACTGGAAGAAAATCAAAGGAGATACATAAAACCATGGAGGGACCAAAAAAGCAGGCCTTGTCATATGAATGATAAAATCCCTATGAACTCAGTTTGTCAAAGAGGAAGTGGAAAAGAAACTTGGTCATTCGCTAAAATATAGGAAAAATATAGGGGTGTTCTCTCAGTTCTTCTGATCAACATGCAGCAAGAGCTCACGACCAAAAATTTAAATCAGAAAAGTGCTGAATTTTGCATGGAGTGTCCTAGCAATGGTAATGATCTTCCTGGTGAAAACTGCAGATTTTAGACAGAGCCTTGTAAGGCTTCAAAAGCTGATAAATTTTTAAAAGACGCAAACACCTAGTACATATTGACAGTGAGTCAGGTTTAACAAACATATTTGATCTCTTTTTGACCTTGGAATCTATCGTCTTCCTTCCTGACCTGTGGAAAGACCAGGTTTAGCAACATTTTCCTTCAAATGCTAGTAGCACTTCCAATTCTGCATTCGCGGCAATATTTGCATCTGATGGCCAAATGTCACGCCAATTCAGCATGTCAGAAGTACTTTACCTCTCTTTCAGACGTGATTCTATGTAGTGTGCATCTCTGAAACTTCCAGAATGGGCCTCAGAGGAGAGAAGTTTAAACTGCCTGATGTGTGGAGTAAGGCCTTGTGTTTCGAAACAGGATGACCCAAGTGACTGCCACATTACAGAGCATGAGGAAATCCAGGGGTAGTTTCATGGCAGCACCTATCAGCAGGCTGTCACTTAGGTCTTGTAGACAGGATAGTTATGCCATCTTCTGCCTTTGCTAGATAAAGCTAGTGAAAATGTAGTGTCAAACTTGCATATCCACTGCCCCCCCAGGACCCAAACTACCAATTCCACAAGGCATTGTGTCGTATACCCCCTTGAGTTTGCTCAGGATTCTTTGTGCTCTATGGCATTTCTTTTCCAGGTATATTTCTTACAATAAGTAATAATTCTGCCAAGATTCTGAAAGGATTTATGATCTAGAAATCAGAGCAGCACAGGACTTTCCAGTGAAAATTACCTTTCGTTCATACTGTTAACGTTACATCTTACCATCCCTGAGATGGAAAATTTACATTTCAGTCTCAAAAGGTATCTGCTGATATCTGAAACATTTAGAGATAATTTATATTGACTATTTTTTTAATTAAAATAATTTGATTTGCATTTTACATTGGTGAGACAATACTGTGCATAAGAAATGTCATTAGCTGCCAATCATTTGGATTTGTTTTTTCGCTCAACCTAAAAATTTGGGGTAGAAGTTGAATAGTTAAAAGGGCCAGAAACATGATATTTTTTTAAATTTTTGTTAAGTATTTTGTCCTATAATTTAGACTTGTGTTTGACTAATAGATCAGATTTTGCTTGTTTTTTTTAATAAAAAGAAATACATTAAGCAAGTGTGCAATATTGTGAGTATTTTCTTTAAGTGATAATCTCTTTCTAGTGAGCTTAATCAATATATATCAACAAAAGAAATACTTTTGTTTCAACAGGATGCTTGATGGAGATTTTGCAGCTGCAGAAAAGTGATTTTTAGGAAGTAGAAATTTGCCATTTTTTCAAGGGAAGCCTACATTGTCTTTTTCCCTGTAATAATAGTCCCTTTCCCTCCTGCCCAAAAAAAGAAAGAAAAAAAAAAGGGGAAATACATGGAAAATAATACTCTTCTTTGGCTTTCTCATACAACTAAAGTCTATTAAAATATTAAAAGGCAATACACAGTGTTAAGGCCAAATTTTTGGAATAACTAAAATATTTTCCGTGTATCCAAAATGCATTTTGTAATAGAATGATGCACGGGTAATTCCAAATAATAAAAACTAATCATTCCTTAAAATTATTTTTATTATATGTTATTAATGTCTGCTGGCAGCAGAAACACCATAGCATAGGATAAATTACCTTTTTGACTCGTTCATCTACATGTGAAAGATAAAGCTGGCTTCTCCCTTGTCCCATTCCACCTTGTTCCTTTAAAATGATTGCTTTTGTTTTGACTCAAATCATAATTTAGTCCTTGCTTTTCAACATACATAGTAATAATGAATCAATAAATATTTCTGTAAAGGCCTCAAATTTGATCCATATATTGACAGAAGTGGCTTTTTAATTGTGAATCGTATATATTTTCTAAAAATTTTTTGTAAGATACAAATCTAGTAGTTGCTCTGATTGTAAAAGTGTATTTCTAAATAGATTTTTTTAAATTTTTGTTAGGCATCTGACCACTAGAGTGCACTCCACAGCTTGCATGGTATAATACAATCTGTAAAGGTCAATACAGTGTTTGAATAACAGAAGTGCATTTATCATTTTTTTCTTACATATTTTTGTTTATTTTTATTACCAAGAAAATGGGAAACGAAAATGGGAAACTTTTTAACTGCTGTCACTTTTCAGCATTTCTCCCAAATCATCAGTACTCAGGGTATTTCCTGTGTTTGAAAAATGTGTAGTGCTACTGCTTTGCAAATAGTGGAATCAAATATTGATTTTAAATCTCTTCTCAGTAGCTCTATATACTTGTATTTCTAAACAAGGAAAAAATCAAAAATCCGTTTGCTCAGGTTTTTAATTGATTATTTTCAAAATAGGTTTATTTCTTATTTTTAATCCTTCCTCCTCTTTTTCCCACCTAGACAATTCAGTACATGATTTCAGGTTACATTTAAAATTCATCTAAAATGAGTGGGAATATTATGAAGTAGGGACTTGCATAACAGCCGCACTTGTACTTTCTGCGAAGACAGACACATCACTTCTAAGTCTACACAGGTGACAAATAATCTGCTAAATTCAGATCTTCATATAAATTCTGAATAGCACTGAATGGTCACAACCTCAGTGTATGTCTTCTAGGCTAGAAAAGGTTACTGGATTAGCTGATTTCCCTCATTTTTTTTTGCCTTTTTTATTTTTTTTTTCCGAAATAGACAAAGGACATGGGCATCAAATGCACAGATTGCATTTCAATATAATTTGGGCTGCTGGACTCTGAAAATTCCAGGTACAACTATAAAGAGTTCAGCCCAGGTTTAACTCAATGACCTCTCTCTGCTGGCGATCCGAAATGGATCACATGGGAGAAAGCAGGAATGTGTATGTATGATACAGTACTTTCATTGCCTTTAGAGGTTTTCAGTTCAGAGATTTTCCTGAGCTACCTCAGCTACCCTTAAATTGATGTATACTTCTAGCATCCATAATCTCCCTTGGCTTTGAGTTTCAAGTGTTTGCAGTCAATCCCTACGAATCTCTCCATGCTTTTCACGATTTTAGAGATTTCTGTAATACCTTTTCCGAATTTTCTCTCTTCCAAGATGACGAGCATGGTGAGGTAGTCATCCTTATTTATGTTTACCACTTGGAATTTCATATTTTAGTATTTCTTCAAAACTGAAAAGAAAGAGAAATTGATCGATCTAGTGTGGAAAGATAGCAAAGCAATTGGATTTTAAAACTGCTTCTTCTCTAACTGCTTTTCTTGGTGAGCTTTGAAGTGTGGTTATCGCAAGCTTTCAACATTTAGTTCCACTAGGCGACCTGTTCTGTTTCTTATCCATCGTCCTAAGTAAAAATGACAATGAGGTAACTGAACGATATCTTAGATTAGAAATTTTACTTTCTTAAAAAATCCCATGAAACATGAAAAGATTAGTTTTCTATTGATGACATTTAAAAATGTTAGATGACAAGTAACAAGAGTTTCTAAATCCCATTGACCTTTAAAAGTGATTCACAGCACAATAACACCTTATATCAAAAATCAAACTATGTCATGCTTCCTTGATGCCAGTGCCTGACCATACCAGCCATAAGAAATGAATTCCTAGAAGTGGCATCAGGAAAATCTCATTATTTGTTCCATTCTGAAGAATCAGGCAAGCTGTGTTACTCATAACCTGAAATTGGTGTTAGGAAGTGTTGCAGCAAAAACTGAATTGTGAAGTTATATAAACGTAAAAATATTTAAATAAAATAGGAGAACTTTCTGTTTTTGGAGCAGAAGAAGAAGAATTGAACTTGTTGAGTAAAAGAATGGCATCTTCTTTGATGAAGAAAGGATGGTACCTCTGGCACATGATTCTCTCAGCTCTTACTTCTTCCTGCCTGGTGAATGCTTGGTGAATATTAACAGAGTTGAAAATAGAGTTTATCTGCACAAAATGCAGAAAACTGTAAGAATTAATATGAATATTTCCTGACATGAAAATGAGGATTCTAGAGGTCATCCTTGTCTAGTTCAAGGGTGGAAGGAAAAAGGAAACCATGGTGTCATAGGCATTACAGATAAAGACCCCTCTCATTCCTATCTGTGTTCTTACTATTAAAAGGAGAATGCTGAGAATGAGTAAGTAGTGAGTGGGATTCTGGACTACATAGGAGGATTTGATTTAGCTAAAATAGTTATTTCATTGCTTGGTTGTCTATTCATTGTGGGATAAAGGTAGTTTAGTTTTCCTTTTTGTATGTTCTATGCCTTCCACGTCCTAATTGCTTTGACTATGTTTTCTAAATGGCTAGGAAATCAGCTCCAAATTCTTATAACACTAATTAATATGACTTACTTGCCCGAGACATAGATAGCAATAGTTAATTACATGTACAGAATGGCAAAGAGGCTTGGGCTTAGACCCAGAATTTTCAAGAAGCTAGAATATTTCAGTGGATTACTATGTAGTTTAAATGCATTTGCATGTATTCATTTCATATATTACAGACTTGAGATTATCCCCAAATTACTGGGGAGAGAAACTAGTTTTTGTAGGCAGAAGTAACTATATTGTACTCAGATTAAATAGATGAGGATTCATCAAAAGATCTGTTGTATTTCACCTAGCAACCAGTCTTTAAGATTTATAATTAAATATATTGTACAGCCTTTTATCAAACAATTACATCTTGTCTTCTTACTTCTATAGCTGGTGATTGTGATAAATCCTGTTTTACTGTCAACCATGAATAGTTTGTGTCTTCTAACAATAATGGTAATTTTTTAATTTGCATGAACAGCTAATGTCATGGCTACAGCAATATATTTCAGCTCAGAGAAACATGACAATATATTCATTCTGTGCTAACATCAACCAGATTATAAGGAGTAGTGATGATTCATGTTGCAAGCCATTTAGCATCATTAGTTAGATATTCTTTCTAATCCAGGCCCTGAACACTCTGAAATCCACTCATTACCACTCCAGAAAAGAGAAGGACTTCACTGAAATGGAGGGAGATTAGCCAGATGGAGGTTTATTTTTTAACCCCTATGTGTATTAATAGAAATTAGATCAGCTGGTGTAATAGAAGCCTTAAAAGGTTGTAAGGATGTGTTCTAGCTCAGAAGGATTCCTGCCTTTCATGATCGTTAAGGCTTGGTAAACAGGAGTACCCTTATGAGTACTTAGATAATTAAACCCATTTTTCAGAGGAGGATATTATCAAGTATTGCTGAAAGCAGAATAACCCAATCTGTCCTAATGCTGCCTCTAATTAACACCTCCAACCTTACCTTCCAAGTTTATCAGTCACTACCCAGCTTCGAAGTCATTTTTTTGCCAAATGGCCTAATGAAAGAGTCAGTGTAAATTCTAGATGTGTGTGACTTGTCAGTGTCCTGAGCCTTTAGTCTAGGCTGAGAATCTCTGCTGGGATTTGGCACTGCTGAGAGAACATAAGTTTCTAAATTTCCCTGCAGTCAACCAACTATATTGGTTGTGCTACTTGCATAACCAATTACATAGCACTGTGCTTAAAATAATTTTAGTTGGGAGATTTCAGATTTGCAATGTCCCTTGTGCCACATTACCTATTCTCTTGGTTTGAAGAATCCCTCAAAGTTCTGTTTTGTTCTGCATGACATCAGGAGTATTGATGTTGGAGACTACCCAGCTTTGTTCCCCCTCTCTACAAACGCAAATTTCAGAAAGCATTTCATCCTAATGAAGACTGTCAAGTCAATTAAAATAAGTTAGCTAAAAGCTAGTTCAGGGGGAAAAAATAGAGGAAACATCCACTGTGATCATCAGCTAGTCAAGAGTTTCTTCCTTTTTTTTCTTTCATGAGAGAATTGATGTATTCTTACTTCAGTTTGTCTTATCCAGACTAGCCTGTGGCAATCTAATGAATCTCAAAGGCAAAGAAAACAAGCATGCAGCAGTAGACATGGTACAAGATGCAAGATGTACTTTTTAATTTGTATTTTACTTTGAAAATAGTTCTAAAATATATTTCTGCTGTTCTATGGGCTTTTTTTGTATTAGTGGCTCCTAGAGGGCACAGGCTAAATCACAGGATGTTATTTATCAGTAGCTGCAAGCTTTCGAATTCTTTCTGAATTCTGAAAATCAACTATGTCTTTTTTTTCTCTCATACGTCATTACAGTTCTGTAGTTTAGCGTGTAGAACTAACATTTCTGTTGATAACTATTATCCTGTTCACTCGTCAGTGTCTAGCTGATTTGCACATCTCAGTGGGAGCAAAAAGTAGCACATAGTTATTTGTATCAGTTGTCTGAAAATGCCAGTTGAACAAATGAAATAAGGAACAATTGAGCTACACGGTGGATTAGCATTAGCATGGTGTGTTAAGTGAAGAGGAGCCACCTTTGGGATAACATATTCCTTTCCTAAAAGTCTTTAAGATCTTCCTTAGCAGGAAGGTTAAGAAGGGAGGAATGATCGTACCATGAGATTCCCCCTGGTCTGATTTCTACCTCTGCTTCTCAAACTCTTCTCACCCAACTCCAGATGTGATCTTTGGTTCTGATGGAAGTAGTAGTAGGACATTGGAAATAGCGCAATGGTTACCTCAGTATTGTTTTTCTACTCATAGACTATATTGGTTCAAGGTATAGTTCCCCTCAAAACGCAGAGCAGGTCTTTAAGCCATTGAGAGTCATGCCCTCAAATTGTACAGATGAAGCCATATTTGGGAGAATTAATCTTTTTAAATTGCAGAGTTTTCTTACAGAGAGACACAGCAATATGAGATCACACAAATGATGTGTTATTTTTTCCGCGGAACTTGTCTCTTCCCTATCAACTCCTGCTTCTTCTGTTTAATTATCTGAAGGTACTTACTAGAGAGGGGCATTTGCATTAGCCTTGTAGTTCATAGCAACAGCATGTTTCTAAGGCATCTCCTCTGATCATCCCCAGTTACTGCACTTTAGTTTATATTGCACTGCGGTCCTGGAGTGCATGAACTAAATCACTTTGGGGTGAAACTAAGCTGAAAGGCGTTTTCCAAGAGCTCATCTAATGCCAGTAATGGGAATGCAGCTCATGGAGCTGGCTAAAACTATTCTTAGGCAAAGCTTCACTTACACACTATGTGGATGCAATAGCAGCTAATCTCCTCTCTAGGTCTGCTCCATTTGTGCCTCATTACATGCCAATAAGGACCGATTATAGCACCCAAAGTTCTGCAACTCTTTATGCCAGAAGAAACCACATGTTTATTCCAACAGGAGTTTGTACAGCTTGGGAAATGCATTATGTCAATAGTCATATTATGTGGAGAGCTTTTTACAGTTACAAGCTGTTTTCAAATAGATCCATCTTATATTTTAAATTAAATGCTAGCCCCTTTTTAAATTTCAGGTTTCTATTCCTTATTTAAAAAGAATTAGGAATATATTTTATAATTATGTAAATGGCAGATGAAGAACAACACTTTGCAGCTGTACTGCATTTTTTAAAATAAATCCTAAGGTAAACTGTAATCAGAATGTTGTTATACATGGCTGGCACTTGGACCATGTTCTTACTAACTGAATAACCTGAAATTATGAGCCATCCCTAAGATCAATTTTAAAGTATGCTCTCATAACAATCAGCAGCATAAAAAAATGCATTCTGTAGAAGATCCATGGCAACATATCTTGTGGAAGAAAAAGAAATTTGGGAATGCTGTAATTATTAATCACTTTAAATAAAGGTAGTTTAGCAAATCAAACCAGAGAATTTTTGCAGAGCCCATAAAATAAATAGTTCTCGGGAGGAGGATAAATTGTTAGAATTATTAGAAGGTGAATGAAAATATTTGATAAATATATAGTAGCAACTGAACCCCTACTCTCTTCCTTCCACACACATTATTCAGTTGTATGATATAACAGCAGGGAGCTAATATGAATCACAAATGACAGTTGAGTCGTCTGCTAACTACTGTTGAGATATAATGCAAGGTTAGACTTAAACCAAGTAGTTAGAAAGGTATTTCATCTTTGCTACTGAGTGGTCATGTTTAAGAAAAATAACTATTAAATGGAGAAAGAGAATAACCTTGGATAATTAAATGACTATGTCACTTAATCCATAACTGCTATTGCTTGCCCTCTAGTTTACATATAACAATGTAAGAAGAGAAGAGGACTTCTCTCTCTGAATCATTTTACCTCTCAGTCTGGACAAACATTATCACTTTCTATTCATGGAGAATTCTGGATAAAAGAGTCATTCTTAGTAGAAAATTTCAGTTTTGTTCTAGAATAATCTCTACCCCTGTATGTACCATACCACGATAGATTATTGTATCAGCTATTAAAATGCACAGAAACATTCTTGCTTACTGATTTTAGATTCTCTTTTTAGGCCTATACATTAAGAGAATTACTGACACAAGACACAAGATTCAAGGCACATAAAATAATTAATATTTTACCTCTGCTGACTGAGGACCTTGGTGCAGGGTGGAGTACTATCTTATTAGTATGGTCACAAAGATTCAGTAAAATTCAGGGTTTTCAGAGTTGAAAATAGTTTAAAAAATGAAGGAGTACTTTCAGTTAACTCATACCAGCTTGAACTAGGAGTAGTAGCACAAAGAATATTTGCTTACACACATATAATAGGAGTTATTAAAGAAGGTCAGAGTGTTGTAATAATTAATTATTATTAATATTCTACCATAGCATCATCACGTTCTGATAGGTGGTTGTAAGTTTATTTTTGGTAAGATTTTTTTTTAAGTAAACTTTTCTTGGAAGTAATGGAATATGTAAAGTGTTCAGTTCCTTTTGCTGGACAGTTCTGAGACAACTGATTTCTCAGCATCTCACTGAGTAGTCTTTGTCATATATGTAGTTAGGCAACTAGATTTTCAATCAGACGCAGAATTTTCAATCCAGGACAGCATGCTTATGTTGCATATACCCGTTTCAATATCTAATCAACTAACTAAACCAAATGATACTAGAATTAAGTTCTGAAAGTAATTCTGTTATGTTTCAGTCATTGATCGCGTTACGAATATGTAGAAATGATCAGTGCTCACCAAAACTTCTAAAGTCTGTTCTAAGCTATTGGAATTATGAATCTACAGCACAGGTGCAACTTCATAAATCCCTTGCAAACAAATTGGTGAGGCCAGCAGAAAATAATTGCAGCTTTATACTTACTGTAGCTAGCTGCACTTAACTCGGGAACTGAACTTTGTAGTTCTATGTATATGCAAAATTTGTAAGCAATTGTGCATTTTTGTGGTAAATAAGAGTGAAAAGGATTTGGTTAAATATGCACCTAACTGCCATTCTCAAAGATCTCTTTTGCTAGGGTTTAGTCTTGTTCTGAGAGAGATAATTACAAAAAGATGGTTTTTTGTTAATTAACTGCCTGATTATCTGCCTGATATATTAGAAACTATTAGGAATCTGAAAGTGTCCTCAAATTTTCCATCTCCTTCACCTCCCAGAGGAAAGGCTACTTACAAATGATGATTGTCACTGTTCTGAGGCTTGTTTTGGATGAAGACTTCTGTGCTTCTATCTTGCCTTTCCTTGAGGCATTATTGACTCTGAAAGTGCAGTAGTTGCTAATAGCTCTCTTGAGACTGTAATATAGCTAAAATGTAGTGTTTCCAGCTTACAAATGCTGTGCTTTTAGTGGTTCTGTTGAGTGATACTGGCCTGGAATAGAGGTAGTATTTTGTTATGGTCTTATGAATACCACCTAGTCTGTGAAGTAGGTAGGAAATTCTAAAAGGAAAAAAAGATTTTTTTTTTTTTTGGAGAAATGCAGCCTCTGGATTTATTAAAGTCATTCAAAATAGTCCCATAGAACAAGTGATTGTAAATGCATCTATTGATCTAATTCAAGCTATGGTTTCCATCATTCCCTCTAATCTACATCTTATATATTACATGTATCTGCACGGCAAGGTGACCTGTGACAGTGATGAATAGGAGATGTATGGAAGTCTATCAGCTGCTGAGTCAAGCTTTCCAAAAATACTATTGACAAAGCAGATGTAAATGACTGTCCTGTAAAATTATCTGAAGCTGAATTATCTGAATTAAGTCCTTTCTTACATTAACACACTGGCAGATTTTTTTTTCTACTTCAGATGTGGAGATGGAAAAGGTTACCTTGCTGCTCCCTAACCTATTTCAGCCAGGTTACATTTTATGGTGGCTTAGTCTAAGATGGTCACTGACAGTGCCAGGCTTTCATACGGAGATTGGTGACAAATGCCCATTATTATAATTTTATCTGATACTGCTGAATCTGAAAAAGAAATCAAGACTGTGGCCTCAGGAAGATGAATAATTACTGAGTTTCAATCTACATGGACACAAAAGTGGCCTTTATTTTAAATGAAGAAGAATATTCAGTAGGATAGGAGCATAATTATTACTTTCTCAGTTATGGCGATTTGAGAGATTAATTTGATCATGAAAGAACCTTTATGCCATGTTCTTTGACAGGTGTGCTATTTTTTATAATTATGTTAATGTAACATTTCTGTTGTAATTCATCTCAGGTCTTTTCTACAATTGCTTCTATCTGTCCATACCAAAGTAGAAACCTTCAACAGCTGGGCAAAAGTTGCAATATATGAAAGTCTGGATAGGTCCTTACAGATAGTCCATTGGCATATGCTATATACACTTAAAAATATATATATATTGCAATATCACGTAGGTTTGGTTTTCTCTATATGAATGATTTCTTCCTGGGCTGATGATAGACAGCTTGACAAGTATGGAATATATGCTTTTGCAGTTTCCTTCTCTACTCCAATAAAATATAAAATTACATACTACTGCACATGCTGTATACATGCTGTGCAGTATATTAAATCCGTTAAATCCACTTGCTAAAAGGAGGTTGTAGAAAATGAAGTGCTGAGAAGATGTTTGGTATGAAATATGTCAGGAAAATATTTCAGCTAAGAGGTAATATCACGAAAGATTGATCCTGGTAAGCATCGTGTGAAGCAAAATGTTGATAATAGAGCATTACACCAATACCTGGACTCAGGCTATTGGTATAGATAAAAGTGTAACCACTCATTTTTCTATTTTTTTTTCAAAGTTTCGCAGAGAATATTATATCATATTTGCTTTTCATTTTATTTTATTTTACATTGATTTAGATTATGTTACTTGACCTGCAGTACACAAGAATTGGATCACAAGTTATCAAGGAATAATAATAAAAGACATACTACACCACAGCAGGTCTATCCTGGACTTAGGCTGTCCTGATACATGGAGCAGTTTGGTGAAGATTAAGACTAATCTTCTTTTTTCAGCTTTTGTATTTTTCTGCTCTTAAGATATTTATTAAACCTGAACCATATATTGAAATGTGGCACTAAATGTACCACTGGAAATGTGTTTGGGACTTGCCTATGATATTGCTCTTTTGACTTTCGTGTGAAAAAAATGGTATTTTCATGAAAAATAATACTTTTGAAAATTAGATGGGCATTTTGTGATTTATGCTAGTATTATGCCTCCATAACAAGGATTTAGAAGATTCTGTTAAAGCCTATGACTGTATAATAGATAGATATAGGTACACATCTATCTGCTCTCTCGATCATCCTTGCAATATCAATGGTTTGAAGCATTTTTAGTAATTCAAGGGAAACTTCCGGGGAGATTCCAGGGAAATACATAATTCCGGACTAAATAATGGCAAATGAATGCTACTTTACCTGAAACTAATGCAGGAATGAAACTATGCAGGACAGGATGTGGGCATTTTACAGTGGTTTGTAATTAAGCTGTTAGTAATAAAATGGGAAGTAGATTAGAAATTTGTTTACACCAGTAAAAACTATTAATCTGAATTTTAGAATATTTTATTGCAATTTTAAATCCCCTCCTACTGACACAATGTGTTTAAATTATTTAAATTATGGTGTAATCTTGCTATTGATGGAACATTAAATGCCTTTAAGTATTTTCCAGTAGTCATTTTCTATAAAAGTGAATCTGTAGGAATCTATCATCACAAGTGTTTGTATCTTATTTTGAAAGAAATTGATTGAATGGGTGAAAGAAAATGGGAAAATACATAACAGTAATTGGAAGTCAATGTGCTTCTTTAATAGTGTCTACGAAGTACCTTATGTTTTCCATACGATATTCGAGAAAAAATGGCTCTCACCTAAAGCTTTTGTAGGCTTTGAACAGAAAGATGAGGAGACCACTATTAGAGGAAATAAGTGGCAAAAAGGAACCAGAGAGGAATGTTTGTTGTGGTTCTGTTTTTTTTTTTTTAATACAAAGTATTATAGTATAATAAAAAATTAAGAGGAAAAAATCTTGCAAAAAAAAAAAAAATCCTGTAATTTTCTACCTGCTTCCAGAATGGCTGTTTTCAATCAGCTCTTCTTGGCTTGTGAGAGATGACTTAGAGGACTTAAAGCAGATCAGCCCACCAGACAGTGATTTGCAGGTCTCAACCAGATCTTGGCAGGCAAAGTAACTTGTTAGAGTACAGACTGCCAGGAAGACTTGTTTTTCTTCCTTCTTTCTAGAAATAAAGAGTTTACAATTGCAAAATTGGCTTGTTGTCTCTTGCTGCAACTACTCCATCTTGGGTTAGTTCATGGAACAAAGTTGCAGATAGTGTTCGTATAAATGCAGATCATGTGTGAGCATCTTGTGCTTGTTTAACAAAGATCTTTCTTTTTACATGTAATGGCTCATAATTTATTTTGTGTTTCTAGGATACTACTGGAATTGATATTCCCATCACTAATCCTACAGAGAAATTTCTTCACTTGAATGTAGTGCTAGAGAATCATTCCCTTTATGGAAAAAAAGCATTAATTCTTAGGCCAAGGCAAGCAATTCAGTATCGGATAAGGTTTTCCCCAATTGCTGTTGGCACTTCAGATGCAAGGTAAGTTGCAATATCATGATACTTGTGTTTGTTACTCTTGTACTAATTAAAAAAAATACTGAACACTTGGTCCAGGTATCTAGATATCACATTAGGAAAAAAGAAAAAAAAAAAAAAAAGGCAATTAAAAATATTTCTAACTTTAAGTACATTGTACCCCAAACCGCAGCCTTCCTCTGAGAAGGAAAAATACTTATCTTATTGAAAAGTATTAAAATAACCCTTAATTATACTAGCTTACTAGAATTCAGTGAGCAATGCAATAGATATTTATTTAGAAATTCCCTCTCAAAACTTAAAATAAATTGTTCATTTTATAACAAGTTCTATAAAGGGAATAATGTGATTTCACTTTTTCTGCAGAGAAGGAACTAAACTGTAACACCACCAACACTAAAAACAGGTTAAGAACTCTCTAACAATCTTTACAGAAATCCATTTAGTTTCGGAATCCTTCATTAATTAGAAATGATCTACTTAATGAATATGGGGAGGTTTTAAATTAAAAAAATATTTCATTGGAAATCCAAAAGAGACTGTGCAGGATGATAATTAGAAATGAAAAGACTAATGACCTTTTGCTTTTACTTGCCAAGTTGCTACTGCTGATCATGGTCCCTAACTGAACCAGTTAGACCAAACAGCCCAAGAGTGCAAAATAGCAAAGACTGCTTTTCTGGAATTTTGTTAATAAAACATTATTCCATTGAAGTGCTGATTTAAAAAAAGAGTTCCTCATTTCCTTATGATATAAGTAGATTGGCAGCTTTCGTTTTTATTAGTGGAGGATGGGAGAGGAGGGCAATAAGGAAAGACAAACAGATGACTTGTGTTCTGAAGTGCAGTATTTGCAAATTCCAAATCCATGTATTTCAAAGTTTTTGTTCGGTTTGTTTGAATTTTTCCCAAGACTGGAGTAACGGCAGCTATTCTCACACAGTATAGCTAGCAGATAGTGCAGTTTTATAGGAAGTAACACTTCAGTAAATATTTTTTTTTGAGGAATGATGTAGAAATAACTCATTCTGAAGCTCAGAATGAGATCATATTTCATTTTTTCCTGTCAGAAAATATTTCTGATTGATAGAGTATTTTTCAAGTCATAATAACACAAAGGTTCCCTTTAATCTTTAAGAAAAATAGAGTAGGTTTGAATCACAGAATGGCGGAGGTTAGAAAGGACCTCTAGAGATCATCTAGTCCAGTCCTCCTGCTCCAGCAGGGTCACCTAGAGCACGTGGCACAGGATGGCATCCAGGCGGGTTGGAAGATCTCCAGAGAAGGAGACTCCACAACCTCTCTGGGCAGCCTGTTCCAGTGCTCTGTCATCCTCACAGGAAAGAAGTTCTTCCTCATGTGGAGGTGGAACTTCCTGTTCAGGAGTGATATATGCAAAGAGGACATAAAGGGCATTGTACATTTTCAATGCATTTTGATACACTGTAGGAGAAAGCTACCTAATTCCCAAGGACCACAATTACAGCAGGACAGAGGTACATCCAGCTACATCAAGCTATTATGCTTTTTCTGTAGCCATGCTCAATTGCCTGTGCTATGGGAGCATGTGGGATGGAGGGTGCTGCAAAAGGTCTGGAACGATAAAGTCATGAAGCAGACAGTTACCTCTCATTTAGAAATTTAGGTCTTCAGTGAGGCATAGATTTGCCCAGTGTATTTCATATATTTTTTAAAAAATTAGCTGCTTGATATTCACAGACAAGAACTAGAAAAATCTGTAAGAGAACAGAAAGTGTTAGAGTGTCACAGGAGTTTACAACGATGCATATCTCACCTACCAACAAACAATTTCCAGCATGGCAAGATTTAATTTTATATGCAAATAGTATATTGAATATTTCTTTGAAAAGTATCTATTTGCCATGCCCCTATAGCCATGTACATCTATTTTTCAGTTTTCACCACTATATATGAAAAATTTTTCCTTCTTGAAATCAGTGAATGGTATTTCTATTACTTTGTCTTTTGAGCTCAAACTAACTAGAAAGGAAATACTGTCATGTTAAAATGAAAGTAAAGTTTACTCCATAACCTGACAATGGAAATGCTGTTCAATTTTTGTTAAAAAATAGTTTCTATGCTGAAAAGTTAAGAAAGATGAAGAGAACATTTTCTTGCTTCTTATTCAGCTTTGGTAGCTGAATACAGGTACCAACAAGAACGAGTATGGGAAAACTGGTAGTTAATTAGAGATTCACTGTATGGAACTTAATACTTTTTTTCTTCTGAATTCTCATCTCTGAATTTTTATCTCTGTACAAAAGCTGTGTCATATGGAGTTTATGTATCTGTCTTTAGTGTCATATTCCTGTCAGAGATGGTTGGAGAGTTTTGGTACGCTCTGAAGCTGATTGTAGACAAACCTTTGCCAACTACTCTACCTGAAATAGAATGTGAACTTGGAAAGTAAGTACATAGCACATCATGCTTAACTTAAGTATAGTATATATGCTATATACTATATATGTAGTATACTGTAATATAATCCTGTAAAACTATGCTATAAAATAGTATAAATTTTATTCCTGGCTTTCATGACAAAGAGGATTTTAGGATCAGATTTTCAAGAACCTGAAAAAATCAGTGGTGCTATTCCACCTATTCTCTCTGTTTGTAGTAGGTTCTGTGGATACATTACTTTTCTGAATGCTAAATTTCACTCACTTCTCAGTTTTATATCTTAGTGAATCTTGCAATTAGTATATTATTAGAGAATACAACATAAAATGATACCTGATTAAATTTTTGTTAGTAGATACAGGAGATAAATGAAATAAGAAAATTGTTTTATGTCATATATTTTAATAACTTATTTCAGTGATTTTATGCATTTTTAATTATTTTGAATGAAGATGATGAGTTACAGAAATTTCAGCTTTCAGTTAATCTAATGCTAATATATGATGTTCATACCAAGTCTAACTGGCAATGAATTTGTTATTAGGTTTTAATAAGCTAAAATCAGTAGAACTGACTATTTCCTTTTTTTTTTCCTTTAAAGTTCTGTGCTTCAAAATGGAATAAAATTCAAATATTTTTTCTCTTAATATGCAGGCTGACGTTGACAGGTATAACAAATAGCTTTAAACCTTTTCATCCAGACTGACATTCCACCCTTTCTCTAGTATGCACTGCATGTGAACTACTTCTGGCCGCAGACCAGGAAGTCATACTTTTTTTTACTGCAAATAAAAATGTAGGTTGTAAAGAATTAAGTCCAGCACTTTTCTATCAAAAATAGTATCTCAAATAATTTCAGATTTTACCTTTTCAAAGGAGAAATATTTTCAATTAATTGTATGTTGTTGCACTTCTTCTGCTTAAGTAAATTAAGTCATCTATATTTACCCTTTGCAGATAGCAGAGGAAGAATGGACCAGTACTATTTATTTCAATTATTAATAGCAGCAACAACTGCAATAATATGTGGAAACAAATTAGTGATAGTCTTTTCATATATTCATAGACAGATATAGATGCATATAATGTGAGGCAATATAAAAAGCCTGACATACCTCTTTCTTTCTTTTTTCTTCATCTGTCTCATACTCTTGGTGTCATAGTTTCCCACTTTTTGTTCAATTAAGTCTTTCAACGCTTTCATTAGAACTTTCCATGTGTCATTTGCATACGGTACTTTCCTTGAAGTGCTGGCCAAAATTTTATCCATTTTCCAAATCCTTACCCATGTGCAATCATTAAATTTTATAAGAAATGGTAAGAAGTATTTGAAATGCTTTTCTGATCACTAAGTGATTAGAACATTTTCTAGAGCTAGACCGTTAAAAAGCAGTTGTCTTCTATAACAGATGCTATAGAAATATATGCATTTTAATACATTCAGCTGTTAATAAAGCCACATATTCTGTAAAGGCACACTGAGCACTTGCATCTTAATGTTTGCTGCTATGTGTGGAGGATTTGTCTTCAGTCTTGTATAACATAACTCACATGATGATGCTGCTTTTAGCAGTTTCATGGATCATTTTACATGGGCTTTACCCCTAAAAATGTGTCATGAGTATGTTCAGTCCTTTTGAAATGTTGGTTGTAGTTTGGAGAGCACTATTGACTTGGATAAAGTTGTTTTTTTTTATTTAAAAAAAGTCCCCTCCCCTCCCCTCTCCTCCCCTCCCCTCCCTTCCCTCTAGTTCTTTAAAACTTCTACCACCTTCTTCTTTAATGTTGTCGTGTGTATGAATGACATCTAATGTCTTTCTAAATGTAGATTTGATTATTCATTGTGTTCTCACTGCATTCTTTGCAATCGATTTGTAAAATTTAAGAATTAGTATCCCTGACATCGCCAGGAACTGATTTAAGAGCCAGGAACTATGAACCTTACTATTGATTTCTAAGCAATTCTGGAAGAAGCAAGGAACACATTCTCGCAGTCTGTGTTTCAATCCTCCTTCATGAACCTGATGTTTGGAGTTTATTGCATTCAGATCTATTACTTTGACTGTGTCAGGTTAGATTTAGTGTTAAGTTCCTTAGTGTATGCCCTTAAGAAAGAAGCCCTTTGGCTTGATGTTCTCCTTTATCTTCATCCATCCATCCTGATATGGAAGGGCTGCGGAGGGGAATCATGGAAAGTGCCAGTCAGTCAAATTATGTTCTCAGTGGCCTTGATTTTATTGATATGTAATATGATTTTTTTTCTGTCATAACTGCCACCGAAAGTGCCATCAATCTCTGTGAGGTGACAGCAGCTTTTAATGGGTTTTGATCACCTGAAGAACCTATGGTAGTCAAATAGGCTGCTTACAGAAATTTCAGACATAACTTTCCATTGGTAAATGAAGAGGCATGTGTGAAGAAGGCCAGACAAAGAACTAAAGGCTGGAAATAGTAATTAAATGGGAGGAAAGGATATTGCCAAATGAATCTGGAGTTTTTCTGTGAAAATTTCCTACTATTTCTGCTTTTGAGACCTCATTGATAAAATTCTTTGAAATTGTTAATGAGAAAAATCTGCCACTCAGGTGTTGAAAATTTGTATCTTAAATTTGTGGAGAATCACATGGAAACCAACGCATCACTGTGTAGGTCAGGAGTAGCCCACCTGCACCCAAGAGGTTAGGGCATGAAGTCACAGCCATAACACTTGACTGAAATGCCTTCTGTTCTTAACATTGATTTTTGTATTTTTTTCCCCCTATTGATTTGGATATGATAAACTGACTCATTTATCCTAGAGAATAAATACCCGGAGCGGTCTGGCAGTTGACCTGCCACAGTTTTGACTAGCGAGGATATTCATTAGGTAGATAAATTACTGCAAAACCAATATATGTATCTGATTTTTCAAACTTGTTTACTGTTTTCACTGATTCACCTTGAATTGTTTTTGCGTATCACTTGGTGTTATAACCAGAATGCGATTTATGGTCATATGTCTCCATCAGAGCTAAACGATATTTTGATCTCATCAGAAGAATCTTGGGGAGTCTTCTGACCTCTTTGGAAAATTGTGCTCCTTATTGAAGACACTTTGTGTGTGTTTATTAACAATAATTAAAAGACAAAGAAAAAGCCTGTAAGATACACAGCCAGCTGATTTATGGCATCACATTAACACAGTGAGCATAGTGTGGTGTGCTTTAGGACAGCCCACAATACCCATTGAAATATAGAATTTGCGCATGCAAAATACCAATTTGTTATGCTATAATGAGCAATGCAACAGTTGTATAAATGAAGCTGATTTTCAGTTATTAATAATTAATGCTATTAAACATGTGCCCATGCTACTGGAAAATTGATAAATGCAATAAAATATAATTCTTATTTTCAAAAATACTCATTTTTCAGAAAAGAAAATAAGTGATTACTAATAGACTGCAATGGAAGAAGCTTTGTAATTAATACTCATTTCATATACTTATATGTATTTTTTTCCAGATGGGTTCGTCTGTACATACCTCTCTTTAATCCTACATGTGAAACTCTGGAACTGGAAATTGTTAACAGCAATCCTAGCAATTTTTCAGTTGAGACTGATCCACAACGGCCTGTAAGTAGCCTGAGAAAAAAAATCTGTGTGTGCCTTCACAAAGTGATAAAAGACAGCTTTCTCTTCAAAATGCATGGAAGCAAATTTTGTGTTTGATAGTGAAAATAATGTTAATGGTTAAAGGTATACAGTGCATACAGAGAAGTGTTTCCGAGATTTTATAGCTTAAAGATAATAATAGCTCAATTTGAAAAACAAAAAATCAACAAGCAAGGTATTCTTTTTTCCTGGAAAGCTTTGTGGAATGGTTTTGAAAAGAACTATGGTGTTCATTGTAATTATTAGGAGGAATTAGAAGGAGGTATTGTAAATAAGCCATTTGTATGAGAAGCTTCAAGAGATTTTAAGAATCAACGGGGTAAATATTTAGGTAGGGTGATAAAATGCTAATGTACGATAAGGCATATAAGAATATCCGACACATGGCATTTATAGCCAGCATGCAGGGCCTGGATTTTGTCAATTTAGTCTCAACGAAACTTCAGGCAAATACCTGGAAACATTTTGTTCTCTAAACTCATCTTTACCTCCCTTTACCAGTAGGAAACTTGTCAGGGACTGTTTCCTACTAAGAAAATCTTCAGCCTGTTTTTAGTATTATGTACTTTACTTTTTTCTCCTGTCACAAAAACCCTTCCATTTTCTTGTCTAACATTTTTGTCATTTCAATGGTCGAGGTTTGTATAGAGAGGATCACATTTTCACTGACATTTTTAAGACCTCATTCTTGACCACTGGTTGCTATGTTAAGCCATGTTTACCATGTATGTGGAGTTACTGTTTGCACTGGGGATCACCCATCATGATGAAATATTTCGGAGGAAGGATGAGGGACATGGTTTCTTTCACAGAGCCAGTTTCAGATTTCACTGGAATTTTACACAGACCTAACTAGTTACTGGAAAGCTGCATCTTCCAAGGTAGCACAGATGATATTGGGAATGCATCAACCAGAGCTATTTTATGTGCAAACTGGTATAAGAGGCGCAAAGGGATCATTGTGGGGAATGTTGTCCTCTCCTGACAGAGAGGACAGGAATGTTGTAATAGGACCTTAAAACAGAGCTGAGAAGGTAGCATGTGTGTTGAATGGTGAAAATAGACATAGGCTGTTAAGATTGTTATAGGTTCATTTCTGGCTTTCAGAAACTAAATAGTGAAGTATACTAGTGCCAAACGAAGATCATACTTAGCATTATATCAGACTTAAAATATAAAATATGAGATGTTTGCATCTTTTAGGCATATTAGTATATCTTCATACATTTCACTAAAAATTGCAAGTGCTATTACTAGTCATTTTGTCAATTGATATTTGAAGAAGGAACTAAAAAATACAGTAGGTAAAATATATTGATTGTCTGAGAGGTTTATACCTATTATGTTTAGGTCATTGGCACAGAATTGAATTAGAGTTTTTTATTGCAACTTTGACTTTTGTAGATCTCTTTTCCTTTCAGTTTTCCTAATTTGTTACTAGAGATTCACACATAACATAACTGCATTTCATTGTTTAGAAAAAGACACGTTAAACACTATCTTCAGCAATTTTGTTTCTTTCTTTCTAATAGAACATTCTGTCCTAAGTATCATTTCGGCATTGAATTCTGAAATATTCTCTGAATTACAATAGTTCTCACTTCCAATTAAAGGCAAAATAAAGCTTTTGGATGGCATTTGCTATAGAAAACTGTCAGATATTTATGTCATTGTATGGAAATACAGCCTCTGTGTGTATCTATCCCCTTTTCAACTAATTTTCTCCCTTTGTGGACTTATCTTTGGAAAACTGATTTGATCTCTTTCCCACAGGCAGGGAGTGGGGTGTAAATACTTGCTTTTTGCTCAGGCTATGTTGCATCTTAGGTTGAATCCTTACATACAGCACTACATTAAACTTCCAATAGATGACTGGGTTTTTTTTTTTTGTTTTCTCATGAACCATGATAGCAGTTTTCATTCATGTATAAATATATTATACTGTCCACATCATTTGACTTCTGATTTTGCTTCAGCCTTTCTGTGATATGGTGAAGAAATTTCCTGCTTTAATTATGCATGTTTCCTTCTCTACCTAAAGGAAAGGTGTTTTCTTGTCTACAGAAAAAATATGAGGCTGAGCTAATTTGAGGGATTCTCAGATGAATGAACAGTTAAATGCAACAATAACAAGTAAATGGTTACAACAGTAAATCAAAGAAGGAATTTCCCTGTTAAGGATGGGTAATGGAAGAGAATTAATAGAGTCATTTTAAAATTACAAATATTCTAAATCAGTATGTTTAAATATGTCATGTAATTCAACATATTTATTATTATGTCATCTCAGATGTGGAACTATTAAAAATATTTGGTTTTGAATCAGGCTATCATTAATTTATATTATGAGTCACTTAACTATGTTAGATGAATCAGATACAAGAGAGATGTAAGGAAAAAAAATATTCTTCCTAGAGATGAATGGCCTACAGTGTAAGCAAAATTGGAATAATATTACAGAATTTACACAAAATTGAATACCATATTTTTAACAGCCACTGTATGCATTTATTTTTCCAATTTCTGAAATATGACAGGGGATTATTTTTTTCAACTTCTATTAAATTTCAAATAGTGACATCATTAGTAATGGGCATTCCTGAGGTTCAGAAGAATAACTCTCAACTATTCCCAAAATTTGGGGTGCTTTAAGTGTAATTTGAAGGATTTTATTCTCTTGTGAGCTTCATGTAAATAGGAAGCATTTCCATTCAAGTTCTTCGTAGACTGATGAAAGTGAGAAAATGAGATGCATCTTGTTAGCAACTTTGTAATTACAGCGTAAGACAGCTTACAATGAGATATGGCATCTTGATTTTCTTTCAAAAACGTTATGAGAGTTATCAAGGAAAATTAATTAAGGATTCTTTTTGATGTGATTTGGATTTTTATATCTTTAATTTTTCTTCAAATGAGCTACACCTACATTTTGTTTCCCTTTTCGTCAACATTATATTGTACATGTTAACTAATAAATCTTTTAAAATTTTGCAGAATTCTCTAAATGTTGCCATGGGAGTGAACTATTGTAGATTTGCTGCAAAATTTTTCAGTTGGTTTTGATGAGATTGTTGAGAGTTACCAGTTCCTGGAGGACAGGTTGGAAATTGGGACTTCTGTTTTTTTCCTAACCTGAGCTGTCTAGTAGAGCAGGGTTCATGTCAAGCGTTTAATAGATGAATATTCTCAATCATCAGTACTACTGTGTTCTCCAGCTTCTTTCTTTCCCTCTTAATATATAAATAAACACACTGATATTTTATAGGTATGTACGTTATATTTATTCACCTATACTTATGATGTGACTTACATATGAGGAACATAACTAAGAAGAAACATGTGCTCACTTTATCTTCAGCTTGTTATTACTCTCCCAGCTTGTAACCAGACTTTTCAGAAAGCTCTTGAAAATATTGTCTTTCATCCTAATCAGCTTTGAAAGACAGTTTTTATTGAGGAAAAACAACTTGATAAAAAAAGGTTGTCAGAAGAGAGTGCAGCTCAAAGTCACTGTGTGCAAACTGTAATAGTTCGCTCATGGCTGAGTGTATTGTTTCATGTGGAGTAGAGAATAAGCTGGGTTTTAATGATAAATTTCCTTACTTTATTGGATTTATGTTAAGAAGCTACTGGTTGCCTTTGATATGTGTATCTTAGAGGACACTTGTTTGTGTAAACAATATGAAAGGCAGGGGAAGGGTTGACTTCTGTGTATTTTACTGAATGGCTGTCACAATGTATGGCCTTGTTTAAATGTGTTGTTAGAGTTATTTCCTCATATTTTTAAAGCTGTTTAGTTTTCAGTAGAAAGTTAGTTCCTTCCCCCTTCCCTTCCCTTCCCTTCCCTTCCCTTCCCTTCCCTTCCCTTCCCTTCCCTTCCCTTCCCTTCCCTTCCCTTCCCTTCCCTTCCCTTCCCTTCCTTTCCCTTCCCTTTCCTTCCCTTCCCCTATTTCAAATCAAATTAATTTTTGGCTACAGTAGAATGTCATACGGCGCAATATAATATCATTTTCTTAAAAAAAGGACTGTAATGTCAAAAATAAAAGCCTTTTAGGCTTTGAAAGCAGGCACTTGGGTGGGTTATCATGACTCCATAGCATGTATTTTTTGGATTCATTGTGGTGGTGCATTTTTTGTGCAATGATAATGTATTAGCTAATGCTTATTGAAAATGGAATTCCAGTCTGTTTTCACCTTTATGAGAGAGAGAGTGTGCTGTTACCTTGCTTTTCCATTTCCTTCAAAAACATTGAGGGGCATGCTCATTAGAGGTTTTTTTTCTTCCTGTTTCTAAGTCTGTGCTTGGTAAGTGTTCTGCAAAGCTGGCTGGATGGTACAGGGTGGAGAGGAACAAGGATGCAAGTGAAACTACAAAGGTCAGTTTTTTAAAAAGGGCCTCTGGACATTGGACATGCACAGTAACTCGCTAGGGGAAATGAGATATTTAGGCTTTTTGGATTTTTTTTGTTTGTTTGTTTGTTTTCAGATGATGAGCAGCTAAATGAACTCTGTATTCCCATCCCTTCCCAGACAGGAATGAGGATGGTGTGTGGGAGGTAACTTTCCTTAGGCCAAGGTAGTGGAGGTTATTCTGGGCAGTGGAGGACTTGGAAAGGTGACAGGAATGGGGTGCTGTCACTTGCCTGCTGGTGGCAAATGTGCTTTCAAGTTGTCACTCACCCACATGACGTGCAAGACGATGACGTGAAGGTGAGGCGGCAGCATGGTCAAGCCCCAAGGTGGTCCCAGTCCTTGGCCGGCATCCCGGCTCTGTCTGCCAAGGGGCAGCCCCACCGGTTAGGCCTGGTCTTGGGGAGCTCTGCGCTCAGCCTGTGTCGGAGCCGTCCTTGAGCACCAGCTGCCAAACCCAGCGAGGAGGAGGCTGCCGCTGCACTGCGGAGCGGCGCGTTCTGCAGTAACCCTCCTTCCCTGCCTGCTGGCAGCCCGTTCTTCCAGGACTGACGTTGCCTTTGTAAAGGGAGTTGTCAGTGCCAGCTGTTACAGGGTGATATTTTGAACTTTATTGGTTGTGATATACGTATCATTTTATAAAATGCAGTGGGATTGCCTGTAATTCTAATCAGTGTGATTCATATCTTTGCACATGGAAGCATTGTGTAGACATATATATGATATTCAAAGCCTATTATTTATTAAAACAACAACTGTGAATTCAGTGATTCTAGTTGATTATTCAGTTTATTCGCAGGTATTTGTATTATTCAGAAGTCTGCTCTTTCACTGCTCATCTGCTTCTTCACGACCCCAGTGTAGTCAGCTACTGTGCTCTTCCCTGGGCAGCTATGACTCAAGCAGCGTAGTTCAGAGGAAGGGAAAATTCTGGCAACCTCGTTTACAGTGTTAGTTTGTGGAAAGGTAAACAGAAGGAGAAATAAACACCCATTTATTAAAACCTATCATCTCTCTCCCTTGTAAGCCTGTATACTTCTGTTGAGGTGAACATAATAACCTTTTGGTATCATCAGTATGATCAGACACAAATGCCTTGTTCCAGTGCTATTTGGGAGAGCCTTTACCCATCTCCTTGGAGAAAAACTAGCTCAGTCATTTCTGGGGAAAGGATGTGCTGTGACTGGCCCTGAGACTGCTTATTGCAATAGCTTTGCTGCTTTGGTGGCCCATGCATGCTGCGAGTAGAGAATGCGTCTGGTGGAACACATTAGTCACATAAATGTCAACACCATCAATACAAGCAGAAAAAAAGAAACTGTCTCAAAAAAAATTGATCCTATCTTCTCTCTGCTTTGCTTTTGTATTTGTACAGCTGATTGTCACTCCTCATTCCAGAACAAAAGTACCTGTGAAATTCTGTCCGTCTGCACTTGGAAGAGGCAAACATAAGGCATCTATAATCTTCAAATGTCCAGAGGTATGGTACTGTATTTTCTGTCCAACACACTTAGAATTCAGTTTAGATAATATTTTTGACTGGAGTGTAAGAAAGACTGACGGTCTGAAAGACAAGTTAAAATTTATTTGCTGGATCCATAAAGAAAGAGCAAATGCAACGATGTTCATAAGTTGTAATATTTTAACTTCAGCTTGCATATACTTTTTCAGTTATGTTATTAAAATAGTATTGACTAGGAGCTGGGACAAGTAATTAATGTTTATTAATTTAGGTATTGAATTTAAGTATTTAGGTATTTTTAGTTTGAGCATTTTAGCATTTTGACTTTTTATAATTTTTCCTATTTTTAATAAGATAACTAAATAAAGAAGGCTGAGTCATCAACAAGACCTGCTAGCTGACTAAAAACTGCAAGTAGGCCCAAAAAGAAAAATTGATAATATGGTGTACATGTCATTATTCCATTACATGACCTCTAGTTGAAGAAGGTATTCTATTTCTATGCAGTTTCCTCTCTTCATTCTTGTTGGACTGTCAGATAACCTAATGGACTGCTGACTGGAGAATTAATACTGTAGTGCTAAAAACTATTTCAGTAACATTCTAATTAATACTACCAAAGCAAATATTCTTTTATATGATGAAAAAGAATTATTTAAGGAAGTGATGTCACATTTTTTTCCTGATAAGGTATGTCTAACAGACAGATTATTTCTAGGCAGTGTTAGCATGACATGTTTTTTTCAGAATCCCTTCTCTTTAATATTTATTAAGGATAAGCACTGGGAGCCAGCAGTTCTGATTTGAATAATACATGTCCAAGACTAGTTCAGGAATCATTGCCATTGTCTTGTCTGAATCCTAATAGTAAACAGAAGTCATATCTATAAATTAAAGAAATAATTCTTCATCAAAACCAGGACCAATAAAACAACTAAATAATTCATGTAAGGCTTTCAGGAGCAAATTGAGCCTTGCCATCTGAATTTTGTCATTCAGTGCATCTCTTCTCAAGCGATGACAGATCTCCAGTTTTTCATCTGTAATGAACGTTAGTCACAAGCTCATCCTTCCTGTTGCTTTGTCCGGATCTCCTGAATCTTTTCAATGTATTTATATAATTTTTATAATTTTTCAATGCCCCTTTTTATGCCTGGATCTTTTGTGTTTTGGAAATTTCCATTTATTTTCACCGCTGTGATACTTGCCAGATTCATCCCAGACTATTTCAATGTGCTAGCTGTTACACTGATAACTGACAGTGAGTCATTTGCACAGACATAGCATAACGGCCCTTTTCGAGGGGACTTGGCCGACTTGGAGGGTGTTTCCTGTCAGCGGTGGAACCCTCAATCAACTTTTAACCTAAAAAAAAAAAAAAACATTGATTTCTCTCCCATGATTTTTCTGATTATATGTATCTGAACTGATACTTTAGACCGTTTGATAGCTGAGTAGCTGACTAATCTAAAATCAGTTAATGATAGTATTGCAGGATAAGTCCTAACTGTTTCTGATTTTGCCTCTTTTATGAATTGGAAGAAAATGCTCTGTGCTGTAACCTGCTTCATTTGTTTCTGTTTTGAAGCTGCAGGAAGAACTCTTCACAAGCAGGATCCAAGTTTAGTGCTAATCACTTTACTATAGTTTGTGAAATCTGAAATTAACTCTGTTGGGACAGCACAACTGAAATGTCAGCTGGAACATAACCCAGATCCAGAGTTCTACAATGTTTCTGTTACCTTATTCTCCTATCATACCATAGCATCCCTGTATAATGGAGTGAGCTTAACAGTAACAAGTAATACAGGAAGGAAGCTGAGTCTTAGATTGTATCTCGTAATATTTTCTATAGAATTTATTGTTTCTATTGTTTTATTTTCCAAACTGGCCTCTAATTTTATTTGAATCCTTTTTTCTAATTGCTCACTTTGACAGAATGTCAGAGTGGGTTTTTTTGAAGATGCTCAGCACTTGAAGCAATGGGACTGCAAATGTCCTTACTTGCTAACCATAAAGAAATCGGTAGAAAAACACAGCCTTTTTCATTTGCAGAACATGAACTTCAGCCTTCAGCAACAAAGCTCGAGCTTGATATGCACAGTTTAGCCAGAAATACTCCTGTGTACCAGTTCCTTAAAAGGAGCCTGGACAGTGCACTCAGCCTTTTGTATATATTGAATTACTTGAGGCAGATGTAGCAAGGAGGGCCATGAGCCAGGTGCACAAATGCTACAGCGTGCTGGGCAGTGCCTAGTTGGCCATGATGGCAAAGGTGCTTCATTGAAGGGGTTAGTCCTGTGCCTTGCGTAGCAGCAGTGCGTGGCTTGCAGTCAGTCTGAGTAATGTACCATGCTAGCTTCCTGCTCATGGATCAGTACCATGAACTGGATATATGTTACTTTCAAGTCAAATATAACCAAATAAAATGTAATTTATAGAGGGAAATGCTTTTTAATTCTTGTTAGCTTGAATAATGGAGAGCTCCCCACAGTTAAGGAGATTTATATTGCTGTCTAAACAAAGCATAGGCTCTATTTTTATGTTGTGACTTTTAGCATTGGGTGGTTGCTGCATTAGTATGGAAACATTTCCTTCTTCTTTCTAAGATTCTATTAAAATCCTGTAGCCCTGGCTGACTTTTACCAACAGATTACCTTTAGCAAGATTAAAATGTCTTTTTTTTTGTGTGTTACATTGAATGTGTCTTTATAAAATGATGATAAAGAGGCAAGTATTTCTGGATTTGTTGTTAGATTTTGAACTATCTCTGTTACAGACTGCCTTACTTTTTGCTGGCAGGTTACTTAGAATTAAATCTGCACTATTGCAGATGATGGCAATAGCATTTCAATTTTTATTTATTAATTTCTATTCTCTTTATGGTGCATATGTTTTGTGTGATAGTGCAAAAAAAACCCAAGCAGTGGGTCATTTCGAGCAGTTCATAATGAGCCTCAAGTTTTAGTCTGTATGTTTATTATTATTATTATTTAATTTAAAGCCAGCAGTGTGAATGTATGTATCATTAAACATTTTCTTTAAAATAGTAGTGGTACCTTGACATTTTCTGTTTACTTTTGCTGCTTATTCATCTTAAAACTTCCATAATGAGTGGCATTGTTAATACCACTTTTAAAAATAACTTAAAAGATTAAATTTGGGATAGGCAACTCTCTGCTGTCATGGTAAAAAAAAAATAAACGTTAATGCATTTAGCTTTAGCTTTATTACCTTTCTCTCTCTCTTTCTCTCTCTCTCTCTCTCTCTCTCTTTCTCTGTCGCTTTCCCCCAGTCCTCCAATGTGATGATACTATAGATCAACTAGTTCTTTCCTGTGTTTTTCCTTCTTCTGTATATATTTTTATATTTGAAGTCCTTTCTTACCTGGAGTAATAATTTAGCTTTTTGGTGATTTTATTGCTTTCCCCTCAATGAATTATTTGCCTTGGTCTTCTGAAGAAGACTTCTCCTCACCTCATTTGTTTGCAGGTTTTAATATATGTGCTCTCAATAGCCCTCTTGCTGTCACCCACATCTGTTCAGTCACTGCACTGGCAGCCCTGAATAGCTACACAGCTGCTCTGAGTACACAAAAGTTAATTGCAAAGAGGAATAACTCCCTAACTCCCGTATAGAAAGCCTGACACTTTGAGGCTGTTGGTTCCTAGATAGCAATATGAGTAACATAATAGCTTGAGGGAAGAAGAAAGAAAGGAAGTGTTAAACAGCACTTCATGTACTACAGAAAATAGAGAACTCTAGAAAGATGGAAGAAAGTAATTTGTCCTAAAATGCACCAATGTGACTTGTGAGATAATATATAATGACAGCATTTTTTATCTACAGCTGAAGGAGTGGCTATTTTACGTTTCTGGAACTGGTCTTCTTCCTCAGCTGATGGAACCAACTAGCATCAGTACATGCATTGATCAGCATTCTTCTGTCATCATATCCTTCAGAAATCCAGCTCCTGAAAATGTACTGGTAGATGTGGAACTAGCAGGTACAGTATTTTATTTTTGGAGAAACATAACTGCCTTGGACATGAGTTGAGTAGTTATGGTTACACTTGCTGAACTCCACATATTGACAACGGGGACATTGTGCATCTTTCACACTGACCCTGGAAAGCGCCAGAGACTCTTCTGGGGGAACTGAGAAATGACACAAACCTTTACACAGCACAACAACTAGGATGACATTCTAGTCTCATGTATACAGGCAGCTAGTTTGTGACTGTGGACTGTACCATAGTCATAGGCATGTTCATAGGCATAGGCAAAAATATATATACTTGGGAGGGGAAAAGTAAATTGACCATCAGCTAGAATGAGAGTTTAGAAAACTAGAAGGGGAAGAGGAGAATTCCACCTATTAGAAAACAGAAAAGTTTAGCTATTTTAAAAGTGCTGACTTTTTTAATATGGTTGTTAAACTTACAACAGTAGTTTGTCTTTGTTGTTGGTCAAATTAAAGCCAAAATATACACTTCAGCATATGTCTTTGTGATTGGTCTTTTCATCAGTGTTGGAAAGAAAGTGTGTTGCTATAAACCTGGATTAGGTTATATTTATATTGCCAGTAGGCAACGAACTGCAAGTTTTCCAGAGGGATGACTCAGGGTATTTCTGTTGGTATTGTTTTCATAACCACTGAGTTTCTTCAGAACTTCTGTAGGGGAGAAAATTGTTTATAGCTGTGGGGCTGAACAAATGACAGATTTTAAACCCATACCTAGGTCTTTCTCCAGGTTGGCCTAAAGTGCCACACATCTGACAGAATGATACCATGCATGAACTCAGGACCTTATTTGTCTAGCCTGCCTGAAGCTTCCACTTAAGTCACTTTGGAGTATTAGGATAGAAACCATAGTTAACAAATCATGCAGTCTATAAAAAATATATCATTTTTTGAGGATGCTGCATAGTTACTGAATTCAAGGCTAATCTGGTTGTAACATTTTTCCTGCTGAAGCTCTGCTGGTGATTTATAGAGATTACTAATTAATTGAGTTATCATGTTGGTGTTCATCTATAAGACCTTCTGGTGTGTTTGATTGCTTTAGTTACCTGGTAAATGGAGTGTGTTTGATTGCTAAAGTTACCTGGTAAATTGAGTGTTTAAAGACGTGTTGAAGTCACCCAATACACAGAAGAGTAATGCAAAATAAATTGTGCTGGGCTACGTTTCTAAGTTGTAACAGCAGATATCTAACTGTATATTTGATTTTCAATTGTGGAATGCAGATCAGTTTCCTACATGTGTAAAACGTTTCAGAATCTGAGGAGAAAAATGTTATTTTGTTATATATGGTTTTCAGGGAAAACCTTCAGGACAAATACAGACAATAAAAGTGTTTTTCTTGATTTACAAATCGTGGATTTGGAATCTTTTGTTTGGTTAATACCAAATCATTTCATATTGTGACGATGGTTTATTTTTATAAGTAAGTGAAGACTTGGTGTTTTTTCTATTCTTGCTGGAAAAAAGACTTCAAGCCTCCCCTGAGTTCGACAGCACTGTCTGAACTATAACTCTCGGGCTTTAATGTTTAGCAAAAACAAGAAAAAGATTGCTTCACCTCTTTTAAGGTGTTATAGGAATTGTGAGTCCTCAGGGACATGAATAGTTGGGTCTAATGTGGGGAATGCTTCAAGGGCTGAAGAATGATTTGAGGGGATATAGTAGTCTCTCAACTTGGGTTCAATATTAAAGCCTGCAGTAATTGGGGTGGGGGGTACCTTTTCACTTTAATCTGGGTCCACTGTCTGGTCTCAGATTTATTTCTTATCTCCTTTCCCAAATCTGTGCTACATCCCCCTAAAACCACTCTGGTCTGTTGACCTCTGCTGTAGTTTTCAGCTGTATAGGTGATTCATAATGAGAGAACCTGGGGATTCTGTTCCCTGAATGTTCTTGTAAAGAGCATTTTTTGGAAGAGTTTAATGTAATCTCCCATGCTTAGCCATGAGAGGATTTTTGTTCACAGATGTCATAAAATAGAGGTCTTTTCTTGAATGACTAGACCACTTAGTTTCTCAGCAGCTAGGCTTGCCGGGGAACACACCAGACACAGCATACCTATGACATAGCTCAGGCAAGGACCAGAGCTTCAGTGCAATGCCCGTGCCTGTACTCCAGTAGAGGTTTTTCATTCATAGGTTAGCTGTTTCTGCAGAAATCTGGTCAAAGATTACACAGCTGCACTAGGTCAGAGCTGATCTTGAACAGAGGCAGCTAAACCCCTGGGAGCAGAGGAAGAGTTTGCAGAGAATTTCAGAGAACGATGTTTATTGCCTGGTCAGTATTTAGTCTATTGGAGCATTCAAGACCCTGGCAACTAATAATCAGCATCACAGTTTATTCCCTGGAAGAGAAATGATGATGCTAGTTCCTTCATTTTCAGTCTGCATCTGCTTGAGCTTGTTTTTTATGTTTCCAAAAGCTTTGTTGCTACATTTGCTTTGTTATTGGTGCCCATGTTTATTTCCACAGTGGCCCCTTAATTTTGTTAGGTCTTTGTTGTATGTGGCATGATTTCTTTCTGGTAAAGCCACAAATTGCACAAAACTAAGCTGAAGCTAAAAACCAAGTAGGCAACAGCTAGCAATTGGACAGTTGGGCAGTTTATCGTTACAGCTAAAACAAGCTCAAGCCATTTCTAAATGAGGTGTGTCAACTCCTGAACCATCACATTATTGAGTTAATAGAAAGCCTTGTGGCCTGTTATTTGCAGTAGAAATAATGCACACATCGAAGAGGTGGAAGTATGGAGAGGTAACAAAAGAGGAATATAAAGGCACTGAGAGAATACTTAGAAAATCAGGAAGGCCAAAGCCCACCTGGAGCTAAGACTAGCAGAGGTTATACAGGACCACAGGAGAGGTTCCACAGCTACGCCAGTGGCATAAGGAAGTTCAGGGAAAATATGGGTGTTGGATGGGGGGTATCAACTAGTGGCAGACAATGCAAAAAAGAATCAAGTTCTCAACATGGTCTTTTTGTTTGTTTGTTTTTTTTCCTTAATCTCAGGCAAAATGTACTTCCAAACCAGCATATTCTGATATGGTTTCAAAGGGCAGCTCATGTGGGAACTGTGAGCTCCTTAGAATTGGCCAATGTGATCGTGAGGCTGTGGTCTGTCCTCTGAAAATCCATGGTGATAGGCGATGTCCCTGATGATTGAAAAAGAGCTGGATTATTCCCTTAATTTAAAAATGCTAGAAACAAGATATATGGAGCAGTAGGACGGGTCTCCCCTCAATTACTGGTAGGATCCTGGAGCACATCCTCTTGCAGTCAATTTCCGAGCACATGAGGGTCAAGTTAATTAGAAGCAGTCACATGGATTCACTGAGGACATATCGTGATTGACTAACCTGACTGCCTTCTACTGGTTAAGCAGATCATGGGGGTGAAGTGGATGTAATATACCATGATTTAGTAAGGCTTTCGTCACTGCTAATTGTCATATTACAGTTGGAAGCTAAGGCAGCATGGGCTTGATAACAGACTGTTGCCTGGGTTGGAAACTTGGCTGGACCATCAGTCTCAAAGGATAGCTGCCAGCTGTGCAGCCAGCCTTACCTGACCAGGAATTAATTGATTACAGCGTTTCATGAAGTGTGGAGGGGTGCATTACATATGTGACATGAAGTTTCTCACTGCACCTCATAGAGGGCAGCATGGTTTCCTAGTGTAAAATGTAAATTGGTATTCTAATTTGTATAGCAACTGGAGCAATTATGAGAAGCAAACTGCTTGACTTTTTGAGCATAAATCCACTGCCACATAGCATAGCTTAATATTCTAGTACTAATATGTACTATTTATAAAAATGCTAATCTAATGCTATTCAAGAACAACAACAAAAAAAAAAAAAAAAGGAAATGAAAGAACGACCGAACCTCTCCACAATATGCAATCCTAAGAAAAATGATTTATAAAGCTTTAATGTGGATACTAAAAACTACTAAAATGTAACATACTGAGAGACTATCTTAAATTTGCAGAAACTGCCTAGTTTAAATATTTTAATGAAAACAAAGTTGTCTTTTTGACTACAGAACATTAACTTGTCCTAGGGAGATTTTCAATAATAGAGACAGCACACAGGCAACTGGCTTAGACAATGAAAGACTAATATTGGCTTTTATGCATCAGAAGTTTCCAGTCTTCATTTTTTTCCTTATACATTAGTAGACCTGACATGATGATGATCTAATATTCTGTGATCTGCAGTGAAATTACTAAATGTTTTCTCTGAGAAATATTTTTTTTTTACTGTGGTCTTTATATAACTAAGACCACACTTGTCTTGTAAAATGTATTCTGAATTTGTTAATCTGTTTAATTTATAATGTTAATTTTCTAATTTAGTTGTCACTGGTGATCTATAAATAATGTTTGCTTGTTTGTAATCACAGTAAGATAGTTACGTACTCAAGTTGTCTTTAGAATTGGTTGTACGTGCTGTTGTTTCCTCTCTCTAGAAATATTTACTATAATTCTAATTTCATTCTTTTCAGAGGAAGAGAAGTCTAGTCTTAGAAGCAATTTTATAAATGCAGCCATTCAGTGTAGTATTTCCAGTTCTTACATGTCCTGAAAAATAATTTCCTTAATGGTATATAAATTTAGTTGAACTTTAATGTTACCAAGACTTCATTTACCTGAAGAGGAAGCAAATAATATTTTAATATGCTAACTCAAATATTGTAGGTACCATACAGATATGTTTGCCTGCTGTTCAGCTGATTAAACTTTTTTTTTTTTCAACATTAAGAATGAATTTGCCATCCCACAGACTAATCAGTCAGGTTAGAAAATAATAGTAAAATGAATACATTGCTCCTATTACCCTTCTTTTTTTTCCTTTTTTAGACCTGGTTCCATATGTCTCAAAAAAACTGCATTTTATTAAAAACTGTTAAAAATTATAAGTAAATCTAGTGATCCATTTCACCTATGCTTTGTTATGTACCACTATTTCCTTTTGGAAGATGTAACATACTAGATTTTCAGCTATTTATTTTCTTTATCCTAAATAGTAAGCAAATCACTGCAATGCTAATATTCTGATGCACTTTTAAGGATCCCATTGTGCCAGTCATTTCTGCCTACTGTAAACTAAAGACAGCACATTTGACCAAAAATCTCCTTTTTTATTCCCATGAACTTCATACTTCAGCAATGGGTGAAGTGGCCGACACTCCCGGGGGCTGTGCTGCCATTCAGAGAGACCGAGACAGGTTGCAGGGTTGAGCAGAGAGGAATCGCATGAGGTTCAGCAAAGGCAAGTGCAGGGAGTTGTCCTGCAGCTTGGGAGGAATAACCTCAGACACCAGGACAGATTAGGGGGTTGACCTGCTGGAAAGCAGCTCTGTGGATAGGGATTTGGGAGTCCTGGTTGACAACAGGTTAGCTATGGGTCAGCAGTGTGCCCTCGTGGCCAAGAAGGCCAATGGGATCCTGGCCTGCATGAGGAGGAGCGTTGCCAGCAGGTTGAGGGAGGGGATCCTGCCCCTGCTCAGCTCAGGTGAGGCTGCACCTGGAGTACTGGGTGCAGTTCTGGGCTCCCCAGTACAAGGGGGACATGGAGCTTCTAGAGAGGGTGCAGTGTGGAGCGACAAAGATGATTAAGGGAGTGGAGCATTTGGCGTATGAAGAAAGACTAAGCGAGCTGGGCCTGTTTAGCCTGGAGAAGATCGAGAGGCGAAATATCTGCGGGGAGAATGTAAACACTCTTTGCCATGGTGGCCAGTGACAGGACAAGAGGTAATGAGTATGAATTAAAACACAGGAAGTTCCATCTCCATGTGAGGAAGAACTTCTTTCCTGTGAGGGTGATAGAGCCCTGGAACAGGCTGCCCAGAGAGGCTGTGGAATCTTCTTCCCTGGAAATCTTCCAGATCTGCCTGGATGCCACCCTGTGCCACGTGCTCTAGGTGTCCTTGCTAGAGCAGGGGGATTGGACTAGATGATCTCTGAAGGTCCCTTCCAACCTCAGCCATTATGTGATTTTGATTGCTGTGAATACACCTTTCCTACCAAGAAATGCCTGAAGTCGGTCTTTTGTTAGATCTTATGGTATTTTTATATGATTTTGCTTATATCCGTTTGTTAATGAGATGTCTGAAACTGAACATAATATTTCAAGATCATTGAAGACTCTTATTTACAAAGATCCTCCTACTCATGTAGTGATGCTTTACACTTTATTTATGTGTTTTGGCATGAGGTATCTATCTTTGTCCTTGGATTTCTTGTAGCAGAGGAATTACACACTTGGGGAAGCATGATCTAAGTAGGAATGATGGAATTATCACTTCAGAGATGACTGCAGCAACCTACTATGTGATTTACTTTTGCATTTTAGTCTGAGATATAAGTCAGTCTTAACTTAGTCCTCAAAGGGAGAGTAACAGGCTAATAATTCCAAATATTTATGCATTTTTTTTTCTCAAAAACAATCCAGAGAATAGAAAATGATCATAATGTTAGTGAGTAATTCAATTTTTGAATCCGTCTCAAAACAGAACTTGAAACTTAAGTTTAATAATGAAAAGAAAACATTATTTTAGCACAGAAGCATGCTCCTGGAATGCAACAACATTTGTAGAAGTTTCTTAATTCTCTAAAGATTTAATAAAAGTCAGCTGTTTCTTACTTTCAAGTAACATTCCATAGGCAGTTTCTGCACTATATGTGAATTAAAGTAATACAGAATTAAAATAGAAATTGAGAATAGAAAACAGAATTAATTGGGAAACATCATGGCTGTGCCGTTCCTGATGTTACCACTTGCATTTCTGAAGCTTTCTGAAACCCAAGAGCATGACTCCTAAGAAATGCTTCTTCATGTGTATTTTGAATCATATTGTAACTTGAACAATGTTTCGTCTTGAGTAAGTATGGAATAAGTAAAACCACACACCACCTGATAATTTATGAGGAAGTGATGAAACCTCGGGCCTCCTAAAACCTAATGAATTTTCTTATGGAATTTAATAACAATGCTTTTCTGTTATTGTTTTTGTTTTAATCCAGGATTTATATATGTATCTGGGGCAATGCTCCTGGGAGCAATATTTATCTGACACATGAGAATTTTTTCCCAATTTGAGCCAAAGATCAGAGTATGCCAATTCTTACTACAGGTCATGTAGCGGCCATTTGTCACCTTTTTTAGTTGAATGTTGTTCTTGTGTAAACTCCACTGTGTGATTCTTCTAATAAGGCTTTATGGATATAGCTGAACAGATATGTAATTGATAATACCAAATCCTCGGTGTAGGTCTGACCACAGAGTGCACCTGTGTAAGAGTTGTCTGTAAATATTAGTAGTTAGTTAGTACCTGGAATGCTTTACTTTCTTTGACATGGATAATTAAATTAATGTGTTCAGTGAACCAAATGTATTTCCATCTTTCAGGAAAAAAGGTGCTACTGATTTTTTTTTACAGGATATTTACCTCAACGACTGAAAGCTATGGACAAACAAAAGATGAAAGTTAGGAATTGGGTAAAGGAGGTTAATTGGTTCTTCTCTAGAATCCAGTGTTATCTGCATTATCAAAACAGACATTTGCATCAGTATTTGAAATGGCTTTTGGTAATGGTTCACCCACAGTCACATTAAATAGGTGGTTCATGTTAAGGATTGTTAAAACTTACTGTAATTCCAAGATAGGGTTGCATGCTAGTAGCCCAACCATCTCATTTCTGTCCTGAGATTTCCAGGCTGAGATTGCTACTTGCTTAAAAAAGTGTAATGAAATGTTTAAGAAACTGCTTTCTGCAGCTTTATTAAGTTATTTAATTGAACTAAGTTTGCTACTGCTACTAGCAGTTATATTTCCTTCAGCCAAAATGTTGGACATAAATATCAGGGCAGTTACGTTAGACAATGTGGAAGCAATGGGAAAGTGAAGATATTACTATTTTTTAATCAATTTGAATGGGGATAATCAATTTAGAATAAAATTGATGAGATTACTTTTTGTTGATTTTGGCATAATTGCAACCACATTTTAGCCAGCAAGGAAGAAGATAAAGCGCAATTTTTATGTATGCTTCCTGTCTGATAAATGCATTTTGAAGCATTGTGAAGCATAACATGAAGCATTTTAATTTTATATAGTGGAATTTACAGAAAAAAATAGCAATTTGTTGGATAGGTCTGTCAAAATATATATTTTTTTGCTAAATAAATAAATTACATATATACTAATCTCTTCAAAACCCTTCCAATAAGACAAGTATACAGTATTCAGGGTGTTCTTCCATCATGGAGGAAAAATAGAAAAGAGTTCCTCCAGACTAACTAGGGAAAGCTTTCACAGCAGCCTGGGAAATATAGTTGTCATAATGGTATACTAAGGTAGGATGTAGACTTATGCACTCAGCTTCTGATATTTGTAAAAGGTCTCCTTAATCTTTAAATAGTCCCCTGTAGATTGCAAATTTCATTTAAAACCTTTTACACTAATTTAGTTTCCAAATCCTGAAAATTGTTCCTGAGGTGAAAGAATTCTGACACTGTTTCTGCCCCCTCAAAAGGGGCAGAAAGGTTGGTGTTTCCAGGAGAGCTTTTTCTCACCTTACTCGACCTCTTAGTTCATTTTTCTGTCCCTCCAACTGAATTTAATTTTGTTCTCTAACCCCACATGGCAATCTTTCCCAAACTGTCTGATGCATGCATATGTATCCTATCTTATTCTCAGCAGTTCATCATTCAGTGCTACTGCCCTTTAATATGACATATTAATCAGCAGTGATCTATCTGTTGGGCTCAGGTTCTTGGAGTCGACTGCTACACATATTTCCTGCAAGATATATCCTACAATCTGATTGTTGAATCTTCTAGCTAGAGACCTTTGGCTGCTTGGACAGCTCCAAAACCGTTTTGCATAATGATAAACTTTCCCACCACTTTCTTATGTCTCACTTTTCATTTATCTACAACATTGATATTAAGCAGTGAAAACCATCAGAATAATGTCCAAATCCTCGGTCTTCATGAAATAATCTGTTGGTTGATTGAATAACTTGTCATCAGGAAAGCAGTAGTTATTATCTGCCACTGTTACAGTAGCGCTGGTTCTGAGATCCTGTTTCCAAGATTTCTTTTACACATTTCATAATATTATGTTTTTTCCAACTATTTTGGAAATACTATCTAGTAAATAGATTTTTTGTGACTCTGCTGTTATTTAACTGAAAAGATTCAGTCTTTCTTTTTTAATGATTTTTCTTCAGCACAGTAAGAAAAATATCTTTAAGAGAAACAAAACAACAACAAAAAAAACCCAACCCTATCAGCACCCATTTGAAGGTATTTTTTGAAAAACATCCTTCTAAGAAGTTCATTTTCTGTAAAAAGTTGTTCAGTCGATTTCAACCTCTAGGTGATTTTCCCTGAGTGTTCTTTCTCTTTCCTCTGTAGTTCAGGCGCAATCCAGTTGTCAGCTCACTGATTCTGCCCAAGCCAAGTACCTCCGTAAGGAACCTGCTTTCTCTCTTCTGCTCAAACAGACACAAGGTAACTAACTTCTTGTTTTTCCTTTGAACTTTTACAAGGTGCAATCTTTTATGGTATCTGAAATATAGAGTTTGTGTGAAACTCTGATGAATACTTTCAGGGAATGTGCTAAATAACACATGTGGAAACAAGAATTAGCCCTATGTCAATGAAATTTATACATGTTACTTAATCGCATATTCCTACAGTTATAATTCTTCTTAGTTGTATAATGCTTATTTTTGGAAAAGAGTTATTTTTCCCTCACGCCCTTTAGACTTTGAAATATGTTTTCATTTATAAAATACTGTCTTAACACCAAAGTACAAAATGTTAGTTGTCATGATGATGTGTGAAGGCAACTAGAGCATGGGAAAGTGATGTCAGATGAGATGTTCTAAGTGTAATATAATACAAAGAGTGACTGAGCCCATTCAGGGATGCAGTCTTAATATATGCCAAAGAAATGCTTTGAAGGAAAAGATTACATCCAAATAAATAAAGATATATTTTGGGATTGCCAAGGTGAGCAACAATATTATGAGAATGTTTGTGAACTATTAGGTAGAAAAGCATGAGTTGTTGAAATTCTTAATTAAATTTAAACTGAGGAGCTTCATAAAAGTGTTTTTTTAATGAAATTAATATGCTTGAAAAGCATCCTTTTATTTAAACTGTTATTAGTCTACTTATTTTATCAATTAACAGTGCAACTAATATAATTTCCTAATCTCCTGGAGTACTAGAAAGGAAAAACATGGAGTTGCTAAGAAATTGATTAGTAAAATGAAATGTTTGCTAGTTTGAAGGGGCAGTTAAGGAGAAAAGGAAGGGATAAGAATTTCCAAGAATAAGGTAATGGAAAACTATTGTTGTTTTTACTGAATTCACAAATAATAAAGTAGGTAAGAGCTTCACAGCTATTCAGCTCTAGCTATGCTTATCTCCTTCTTCAGACTTGCCAGTACTGCCAACTGTTTTTTTTTCTAAGATAATTGCACTATTGCAATTGGCTATTTTCTGTGTTTTCCTCCATTATTTCTTATTGTTTCATATGTGACAATAAAGTCTAAAAAAGTATAAAACTGAGCTTCTCCCAAAGAATTAAATGAATTGGTTTTATTTACTAGATTAAATTTTAAGTGATACTGTTGGTTACAGCTGATTAGATATAGGATAGGAAAGTAATTAGTTGCATTTACTGTTGTAATTTTACCAAAATTTAGTTATTATTTGCATATAATAGCAATTTATTTATTCAATTTATCTGCTATTATAGTAGAATCTTCGATTAACATAGAATTTACTGGTAATTTAGAGGATTATAATCATTATAAGATACTGATAAAGAAATTTTCATCTTCTGCAGAAATGTAGGAGATGGATTCATTTCTGGATGAACACAGAATATTTTAATGTTTTTCAAAAGTTGGTTCTGTAGGTGATGTAGTTATGTTTTCTAATTTTAAAGCATACAAATAAATTACTCAAATCTTAAAATACATAATGGATAAAATAGTTTTGCTTTTTAAGCTTCTCATGCAGTTCTATGTGTAAGAGTCTCTTTTTGTCCATTATAGCAATACACTTTAGCATAGATATCATATTAAGCCATACCGTTTCCTATGAAGAAATAATATCCAACTCAAATTAAAGACTTGAGCTGAAAAAGCAAAATGGGGCAGTTACTTGTTTTCAGTTTAATTCAAAAATGTGCCTTATACTGGAATTTTCTTGAATATGCACTCGACTACATCCTTTTGTTGTAGAAATTATTGCAGAAATTGCCGTTACCAGATTGTCTTTTCTCTGCTTAGAGAGTTACTATGGCTCAACAATATTTCTGCGTGATAGAGGTAGAGGATTTAGAACAAAAAGAAGTTGTAACAATTCATCTGGACGTGCTATCATTTTCTATATGTATATTTTATACAGGTAAATATATATATAAGCTGCAACTGTTGTCACAAGATCATTTGTGTTTTTGCACAGAGGCTGTGAGGAACTGCCCAAAGCAATCTAATCCATAAAATACATAGTAAAACTGACAGTGCAATCATTTGGCAGAAATATTACAGCAGCAAAGCAATCTTTATAAATTATGCTCTCCAGTACTCACTCTGTTATACCTTAAATATTTTCTTGATGTAAATCTGCTTTAGGATTCTGCATGCCTCTTTTATTGGGGGATAATAATACTGGTGAAGGCATGCTTGTTTCGCACCTCTTCTCGCTCACAATTCAGGAACAATGGAATCATGTTAAGAATCATTTTTACAGAAAGATTCCATAATTCTTTATCCCCGTACTTAACAGTGTATGAAGTGTGGATACACAGATCCTGGGGTTTAGGTGCAACAAAGATGACATCCTCCCACACTTCCTACAATGAAGAAGGAATGCTGTGAAACCATGCCAGAGTGAAATTTTCTTCTTACTACGCTTGTTGGAATATGATTTTAAATTGCAGTGTGATATTCTGATCAACATTTACATTGCTGGAAAAAAATGCTTGCTGTTCATGCTTTTCTTTTTCACTGACTGGCATTTGAACAGTGCAAAAATTAAAGGGAGAGATACCTTGAGAAAATGAAATAGAGTCTAAGAATCCCCAAATTATTTTTTGTAATACTTAAAAAAAAAAAAAAAAAAAAAAAAAAAAGAAGGTAGCTGTGGTGGAATTATCACTCTTGGTAGGCTGTCCTTTGCTGCCTGGGCTTCCCAATCAGTGACGACATAACTCTTCTGGACTCGTTGATACTGTTGGTCAGCAACCCATGCTGTTTTACTACACCTGATCGCATTTCCTATTCAACCTGCTGTCTTAGTGCCTTACGACTTAGCATGTGTGGTACAGGAGTTCTGTAAGCTTGTCTGCTAGGAATATTTTAGCGTAGCATCCAACAGGAATAGTGAACGGGGCAGTTGGCAGAACCTAGTTTCTTAGATCTCTCCACTTTTCAGCACACATTTTAAAGGTTATATTAAGTAATGTCTTTATTTTAGAGATGCCGTGTAATGTGGTCCTCCCTTTTTACTGAGGTCTATGTGATTATCTACTTAATTTCTCCCTCCAAACTTTGGATTACTGTAAAAACATATGTATTTATTAATTCTTCCAAGCACTTAAGAAGGCAAGATAAAATAAATTTGATAAATGGTTATGTTGTGAAGGCAATACATTCCAAAAACTGCCTACAGCAATAAGCCACTTTCATGACAATTAAATTTGAGAAATTAAAATTCCGTGTATGCACTTAGAAAGCATGCAACTGTTATAGTTTCATTTTTTATTAGACAGTATTCAAGAAAGCATTTTAGTGTACTTTTGTGCTATGTACATTCCACTATGATTATCAATAATTCAGCTTTCAGAGTGTTTTCAACTAAGAAATGGCATAAATTTTCTTCTGGTCCTCAAATTATTTTTACTAAAATAATAGATTTCAAGACCTAATCCTTTAATTCTGTATTTATTTGCATCTATGCTGTTCTTAAAGTAATTCTACATGTGCAGTTAGTTTATTTCTTGTGATTGCTTTCAAAGACTGAAAGACAGTGAAACTAGCATGCTTGTTTTTCCTCATTTTCTTAGTTCTTTGGAAGACCTCCCCCCTCTCTTTCTCATTTATGATACTTTCATGATCACAAAATGACTAAGAGATGTGGAAGAAAGAGTTGTTAGAAATTATTCTCCATTCTCGCAGACTATTTTGAAATGATATTAGAAAAATTTCTCTTCCGTGCTTCAATTGCATCCTGTAACCATGATTTCATCACCTGCAATGAGCAGAAATAATTTTCTGGTCTTCTTAAAACTTGCATCATAGGTTCTATCATTAAGCTGTCAATATTAATATAGTGACTTATGTTGGAAAGGGACATTCAGGCATTTGGAAGACTTGATAACTGTGCACGACCCTAACTCTGCAATATCCTATTTTTGTATTCAGAAACTGTTACAAATAATGAATTTAACTAGAAAGCAAGGAATAGTGGAAAAAATCCAGTAATCTGGAAAAATGAAATCCCTGATTCTTGATGTAGATTTTCTTGATTTTCCATATCACATTCTAGTTAGCTTAACTAACTTCCAGTGTGGAATGAAAGGAAGGTTCTGACCTTTTTGTAGTAGAGTGGCAATAGTAAATAATACTGAATTTGAATGCCCAGTTTAGGCAAATAATTTGCAAATTATGTAAACTCTCTTCATACTTTGGCAAAGCAGTTTTAACCGCAGTTAGATTCCAGGCTTCTCTGGATCATAGGGATGAGGTTGTATCGTGAATTGTCTCCCTGTTGGCCTTTCTGCTGACCAAATGCCTCCAAAGCATGCTATGTCACAAATAGTTAAGTGTTTCAGCACTGAGCACTGTCTATGCAAAAGGCTGTTCAGTTGGGTGTTAGATCTCGCTCTGGCTCTTCAGACCTATATGCCAGCTGGGTAGTTTCTTAATAGGTGGAAAAAGAATGAGGTCAGAAAGTGATGAGTACACAGAGAGGACAATTTCCCCAAGTCAACCGTCTGTAGCTCCCACTGGTACTGTTTCCCAATCTGTGCATGCATTTAACTCATGGGACTGCAACTTGTCATCGTCTCTTTTTTTTTTTGGTACTTGGCCTGCAACTGCCAGAGACAGAGCTGCATTTAGACATTCCCCCTGGGAATGGCAGCATTTCCTATCTCACAGTGAAAGTTGTTGCAGGCTGACTGAAAGGCACTCCTGGAGTCTGTGCCCATTGCCCAGGCAGTGGTGCCCAGGCAATGCCATCTCTGCTGTTTGTTTCTGTACTGGAAGGACAATGAGAGCATCCCATTGGTCATGCTGATTTGTTTAGGAGAAAAGATGATGAACCCGTCATTTCTTCATGTTCTCAGTAGCATCCTCAGGTAACTTTTCTGTCCGGAGGACACTTTGACCTCTGCAGTTTGTGCGAACAGCTTAATCTTGCTTGGCAGGCACAGAAGCAGCAACTGCATTGACTGAATCTGCTGAGTCCTTTAGGAACCTTGGTAATACAATGCAACCTTTCTTTTGGGAAAGGAAGGGTCAGTTTGGTAGGTCAGGCCATGCCTTGGAGTGTGCCCAGTATTTATCCATAACTGTTGTCCGGTTTGAACCTTCAGCTAGCATTTTCCCTGGTTCTGTTGTCTCTGGAGGTCTATCATGGCGCCCACAAGCTTGTACAGAAGCATGTTTCCTTTATGAAATTCCCAAGAAAGCCTAAAGACAGGTGCCTCCATTCTGCTCCATGTAGGTCGCAGTTTCCTGGCTGCTGAATCATGCTGGTGATTCATCTTGCTGACCTTACTCATGTTACTGATGACTGAGAAGCAAGTTTAAAGGAGTCTCATGACTGGGACGTGCTTTATTAAAGGAGAGTGTCTGTGCAGAGACATGACATGACAACAGGCATGATGCAGCTTAACCCGTATTTATGTCCTGAGAGATGTGCTAATAAAATCAGTTTATGCTGGGTGATAGCACTCTTGAGTGCAGGTTGTCTTTACTGCCAACACGGAAACCTTGGAGAGCTATCTAAAGCCACTTCAAGGTTTTCCTCACCTGAGAAAATCAATAATAACAGCAGGGACATTTTTGTGCCATGCTTTAAGGCACTCCTGCAAATTGACTGTATGGATGAATAGTTGGGAAATCTGTACTCAAATATATTCTCACAAGAAAGTGTGAGTACAGGCAGTGGGAATTAGACTTAAACGTTTTTCAGCACTCTGAAACAGGTACGCTTACTGTATTTGGTAGGGAAATAAAAAAGATTTTTTTCTAATATAAGGAACCATAAAACTTAAACACTTATCTTAGTACTTTCCTGGAAAAGTAGGCATAATTTATATGATATATATATATTTATAGAGTCTGTTTTATGCCCTCTTTCTACCTTTGAGTTTTGCTCTATGTATGATATAGACAAATCTGTATTTGTGTTTGGAAATAAGGTGACTGACTAAAGTAATTTGAAATGAATAAATGAAATGGAATTTTGTAAAAAGAAAGAGAAAATAGTGGTTAGTGTTCTTTTAAAAAGAATGTTTGTATTCAAAAAGTAGAACAGCACATTCTGTTGATATATTAGGAAATAATTTCCCTACTTCAGCGCATTCTCCTGATGTTGTAGAAGGAGAGAAGAGGAAAAGGATATTCAGGGTACAAATGAAAGACAGGAAGACATGAGAAAGCCATCTTTTGCTTAGTCTCATGTGAATCCTCATAAGACTTCCCTTGTGAGTTTATCATGAGGAACAGATTTTCAAGATATAATTACCTCACAGATTTAAGTTAGGTCATAGAGTAGGTTTCATCAGAATCTCGTGATTTGTTACTGAACATCCAGAGTATAGCACTTCGGAGCATTTAAAGTCTACACATCAGCCTCAGGGGAAACTATTATTTTGCATTATCTAAGCCTACTTCTCTATTTAAAAAAATCTACTGTGTTTTTGAACTTGATAAGAAATTATCTCCCTCAGTTTCAGTAGAACTAGAAACTGAAAATAGTGATAAATTCTGTATTAGAATAGCTTATTGCTGCTAATCTATTTGATAACAATAGTGGATGGACAGGATTGTCTTGGAGTGTGTCCTTGAATAAGATAGAATTATTATTCTCTGCTTTTCCCAGTTTTTGCTTCTAGACTTGACCAGTTTATGTACTAAAGCCAATGAAAACTCCAGAGACACAGGTTTGTTTCATACTTTAAATTGTCTTGCTAGATAAGCTGTAAAAATTCATCTGCACTGGTTGGCAGCTGCACATGCACAGGATGGAAACTACCAGTCTATGAAACAAGTTGTTTCTCAAGCATCTGAACTAAAAGAAGATTGATTTTGTGCACATATCTGTCTCTACCTGCTTTACCCATCCTTCTCCAGTATTGATATAACCATGGCATGTCTCTGTTTCCTATGAGTTTGTACAAGACAACACATCCCCGCTCCACCCCAAACATACATTGTAGCTTCTACCCATCTCTAACCAAACCATTGAAGTCCTGTGTGAGAGCTGCATCTGTTGAGTCTGTGGTGTAGCTTTTGCTTTACTGCTGTTGTGAAGTTAACAGTTCTTGTCTATGTAGACATTGAGTTTCACAAAGGATTGAAGGAGTGTTAGAGACCTATTTCTAACTTTGTTGAGTGTCCCCTTTCCCCCCCGCTCAGAACCCCTATTGTTACTCATATTGATAGAGAAATGGATTAAAGATGGAACAATCATATCTTTTTTCCTTTGGAATAAGCTGAAAACAGTTTTGTTTTAAGTGGTTGAAGGGAAGAAGAGCTGGTCTGTTTGAGCTTAAATGTCTTAAAAAACAAAAGAACTCCTATATTCATTCCCGGAGAAGGGCTTATATGAAAAGAAAATTCAAATGTGTGTTTTATTAAGTAACTATCAGTGGGACCAATTTTGTTTTAAGGCATAAATGTTAGGAGACTGTATGGAAAGTAAGCTTTCAACCTTCAAGTTTTATGCCTTTTCTAAAATGTCCTCCATAACTATAGTTTTTCTACAGTGAGTTTTTCCAGAGCTTTTTCTTTTTTTTTTTTGTAAATTATTATTTTTATTTTACTTTTAATTTTATATTTTATTTTTGTCAAAGAATGAATTCTTGAAAGAATTCGAAAAAGTTATACTGAGATTAAAGAATCAAATACAAGACAAAAGCTGAGTGAAGGTCAAATTCCATATATAGTATGCATACAGTGATTAAATAACACTTTTTACCAACAGGTTTTAAATTCACTGAAACCTTAAGCCATAAGATTTTTCTTAAGTAGAATTTGATTTAGCTGGCTTGCTGGAGCATTGTGTACATTAGCTTCATTTAAAAAAATTCATTTTCCAAGTAGTAAGCTTTTCATTTATCTATTTCAGTGTGAGATTCTGATCTCTGCTTCTACCTGTTTTTTTCTGCAGAGTGTTATCAAATTTTCTTAGAAGTCCAGGCCCCTATGCCAGTCCGAGGAATCACTGGGTTCCTAGCAGGTAGCAATCAGACTGTTCTGTGAACCCTGAGTCCTATGTGTGACCGATAAATTGAAATACTTGTATAGCATGGGTGTACCAACAGTTTTGCTTGGACTTCGGAGTAATATAACACATTACAGGTGTACCTGGTGATTTTTTTATTTTTTATTTTCTTCTTCTTCTTCTTCTTGTGTTTTTTTTTTTTTTGTGAAAAACAGTTAACAGAAGCCACAGATTCATTATGGAAAAGACATTATTGAAAAACACCTTTGAGATCATCAAGACCAACTGTAAGCCCTTCAACGCTATACCCGAAGCACCTCATATACACATTACTTGACTACTGCCAGGAAAGGCAGTGTTAACTACTTCTGTGTAGAAATTTTTACTAATGGCTAACCTGAACCTCCCCTGATGCCACTTGAGGCCATTCCCCCTTAACTCATTTTAGACAAAAGGAGAATAGGTGCAAGAAACCCAAACTAATATAAAACAATGACTATTTTGCCAAATTTCTAACTTTGCTTTTACATGTTTTTCAGAGCTCTATGGACTCTTTGTCTACTTGCTCCATCCTTAATTTTCTTTGACAGCCCTTCAATAAATATATATATATATTTATGTTGCTTTCTGAGAGTGTTTTTATATTGCTGTCTCAGTTGTAAATCCATAGCATCTCCATTTGAATTGCACTCAGCAAAGAATAGAAAGGAAAGAGGCTTTTTAAAAATTTAGTTAGTAAATCGTCAGGACTAGTTATATGAATGGATTAGAAAGGCTGGTGGAGTGCGATGGCCATGGAGACATTTATTTTCTGCTTCTTGGTGACGCCAGTTGCCTGTGCTTTAGTTTAGGATTATATGCGTTGGGTAGATCCAAAATTGTTTCCTGAGAGGGTCTGTGAGGTAAGGAAAGATTTATTATGCTTAAAACACAATGTCATCAGCAGATGGTTAGAAATACCTGAATCCAGTGGACTTTGTTCTCTTCCCACTTCTGCTGGAGTTGAATGTGACCTAGGGGGGTTTCTCCCATCCATCCGCAGCCAGGCTGAGTGTTCACTTCCAGTAGATGCACAGGCATACAGATTGGCACACACACACACACTCACACACACACACACACACTCACACACACACCGTGTAATCTCTGCCAACCACACAGACAACACTGAGAGCAGTGCCCTCACCAGCACCACTGTAAAAACAAGCAGCACTCATGGTGCTTAATGCCATTCCTCCTGCTTGGCTCATCAGGATTGAAAGGCGCTGGAGGTACCTACACCCTCACTCTTGATGGAGGTACCTACACCCTCACTCTTGATGCACAGACACACTCACTGATTCTGTGATTATTAGGATGAACTTTTAAATACATCTGATATTTATGCCCAGGTCATAGGTCCCTCACCCAGCCACCAGCTCTGACCTTGAGTCTTCAGGGTGCTGCTTTGCTCCTACCCTCTGGCTAAGGCGGCTCGAAGTCCACATACGCACACATTTATTCGCTCACCTTGTAAGCACGCACACACTCACTGGTCTCTTGAATACTGAAAGGGATTTAAGCTTGTCCTGCATTCATGCTCACGCTGTAGTCTCTCTACCCAGACACTGTCCCTGAGCACTTTTTCCAGATCCCGGTCTCCTCCTATCTGCTGTATGATCTGTGCAAAACACCCATCTCTCTCCCAGAGTCATTCTCTCCTTTGACTGGCACCCAGACCTTACCCTAGTTGCTGTCTACTCTGATTTGAACCTTACTAATGGTTCGCACTTGCAGAGGCTCAGAGTAGGAGCAAAATCTTCTGTTCTCTCCCGTTAACATCCCATTATAAGTTTCATATAACCCTAAAAGTATCTCTTCTCCATTCCCCAAATTCATCTCGCCCTTTGGCCAGATAAGAGACATATGCTTTCTAAATTGTGTGTAAGTACTGTGGCTTTTCAAATTAAAAGTTGTAATGTCTTAATATGGGCAAATGTGTTAGTCTCATTCACAGAAAAAATTAGAGATTTTTGCTGCAGTTCAGAAGAACATAGTTTGAGACTGACATTATCATGGTAATCTTAGCTTAAGTATCAAACTTGGCAAAATTGTGATTTATTGAAGGCAGATTTTAGCAGTGGAAAGGACATATTTGTTAATATGAAAGATAATAGTTTTATTTCAGCCACACACAAATATTATGTTTGTCTATGTGGTAGGGTGTGTGATTAATTGACAAAAAACAGCTACTAGCCATCACATTCACGAGACAGATATGACTCCTGATTCATGGCAGGGGAAGCTGCGTTTGGCTTGTTCACTTCTGCCTGCTGGATGAAATTCCTGATTCAATAAAATATTTGAGTATATTTCACTTCCAGTATGTAAGACAATGCCTGAGGAGCAAAGAACTTCAATTTAAGCATGTGTTCCAATTGCAGCGATATTACAGGAAATGCATATGCTAGGCATGTATTCTGATTGCTGTGGCGTAAATGGAGATGGGATTATTTGTGTGTCTAATTATTTTGATAGATGTTTTAGTGTGCCAGGGTCTATATGTTTACCTCAGAGTTATGTATTTCTACTTGCCAATAAGATAGCATTAAAACTAACCTGGATCAAAATAATATAGCTTCAGTTTTTGGTGAATTGAGTCATTTAAATTGTTCACTGTAGGAGAGGAGTAATTTAATTAAAATGAACACCATATTCTTAGTACTCTAATTCTCTTCCCATGTTATTTTGTCGTACTATTACTATGATTAACAAAGTATTCAAAATGTTTTTTTATGGAGGAGGTAATAATTTATTCACATTCTCATTAAAATTTGATATCTTTGAGTTACAAGAGGGAATTAGATTCACTGATTTACTTTTCTGTCACAAAGCCTGGATGATTAGGCAAGCCCTATTTTGATTTGCTAAAGCCACTGGGATTGTACCTGCTCGTGTATTTGCAAAAAGACTGCTTATCACTGGTGCCTCTCTCTTCTCTGTGTAAGTCTCAGTAAAATTTCTTTTCTCTTTCTCTTTTATCTTTTATAATGCATACATAGTCATATTTGCATCTTTCACTATATTTATGATGGAATCTTACATGGTTACATGAAGATCATTTTGATTCCTTCATTTTCTAATATCAGTAGTCATTATGTTGAATCTTATAAAAATATTCATGTTTAAGCAGTATTTATTTCTTTGAAGATGTACATCGTTGCAACCAGATTGAAAAAAAAGGGTGGGAAAAAGAAAAGATTAAGGGCAATATTGCTGCGTATGCTACGTTTCAGACTGGAAGACATGCTTCAAGTATAACTAAATCTTTGTCTCTATTCTACTGTAATGCTTGTCCTGCTTCTAAATCATAAAGCCAGCAGAGAGGATTTTGGCATTATAGGATATCATTTGGATGTTCATTGGGAAATCTGGAACACGGATTTATGTTACAATTAGATGAGAAGCATTTGAATCATGACCTTTGGTAATGAAAGAGTAGTATCTCACCATCACTGAATCATGCAACAGAAAGTTGTTTGTTGGACATTAGTTTGCTAACAGCATATGTAAGATGTTTTGCTATATTTGTAGTCACTTTATAGAGTCTTCTCTGGGTGAGGAGAAATTGTATTTCTTTGCACAGTAGTAACATCTATTGAAATGACAATGCATTTAAGGCCTCAGGGCAGCAAAGTTGGAAGGTTGCTAAACTTTCTGGGACATTCAGAAACACTTTTTTGGGGTGGGGAGGGGGCTGAATTTAGCCTGCAATGACACCATTGCATTCCCAAAGTATCTAGGACTTCTAATATTACTGTTGGTATGTTATTTTAGGTAAAATCTGTGTTTTTAAAAAGAATTATAAACTTTAAAATTAAGTAGCCAATAAAAGTAAACTGAAACTTCAGTAGTTTTCATGGTTGCATTTTGCTGATGGTGTTCTGATAACACTATCTGTATAGGGTGAGTATTTCAAAATAGAGTGCAGGGGTTTAGAGGGGAGCAAATCCTCTTTTTTCATAATTCTTTGAGGAAGCATTTATAACGAGGTGGGTCTAAATGGAGGCTCAGAATGCAAACTGTTTCATGCAATTGTCAATAAGTCCTTGAAACTTTCTTCATATGACTCAGTTTCTTCTATCTGTAAATAGGTACTTGTGGCTTCCTCATTAAATTGTTATTGAGGTTCATGTTCAGTGGTCTAACAAATCCAAAGTTTCAGTAACACATGAGAGCTTCTTGTAATAGATTAACTGTACTTACTAAATACAAATCATGTTTTGAGATTGCATTCTTTGTGCATTTGTGTTATAGGAATCTTAATGCTAAATATACTTGTTTTGTAAATTGCAATGAAAATGGTAGTATTGCAGTAACTTTTGATGTTGAATTCTCTAACCTTTATCTGATTGTTCTAACGAGCACTGAAAATCCCTTATATTTTTTTTTCTCCTGCATCCATAGATTTTAAGATTAACCAGAGGGTAATAGCCCATAAAAATTGATCTCTATTAATTACAAGTAGTGCTGCCTTTTTCACAATGAATACCAATGTTGGAAACTAATCCCACAGCTTTCCCACCATTTGTATTATCTCTATTACGTGCAAGCAGCAGAAACCACCAACTGAAACATGTGCAGTCCTGTTAGGAACTGTCATAGATCCTTTTTTTTCCTGCTCTATAGAATTTTCTCTTTTCTACTAAATAGGAAAATAAGAAGCTGATTGTTGACAAGAAATGGTATTCAGACCTTTATGAATAACACATTAACTTTTCTGCTCGAACAAACATGCAGCTCATTTTTTTTCTTCTCTCACACTAGCACAAGACCACACATTATAATAGCATGATGCCAGTAGCTATTAAGGAAATTTTGATCGATCCATATCTGTCCAGCTTGCCTTACACCTCTTTGACTGTAAAATGTCCACAGTGGGTCCTTTCTTCCTATTGCCCCTTTTCCAAGTCTGGGATGTATTCTTGTGTTGTTTTTATTTCTTGGATCCAAGGATTTACCTAGTTCTGAGTTCTGAGTTCTGAATTAAGCAGTTTCTGTAGGTATCTCTGCCAGTTATTGATTAGATAAATAGAGGCTCTTCAAACTTCTTGGAATCTATGAGTCTTGCTCATATATCATACCCTTCCTGATATATAGTGTTAGCCTGTGTTGTCTTGATCAGACGTTGCAATGCTCATTAGCCACATTTTGTCTATATTTGTTTTCTACGGAGACCCTTAGGTGGGCTAATCAAGAAATTTAACGCAAGAATAATGTTACAACAAATCATAACTATGCAAGCTAATGTTTTGTATTGAACATTCTTAATTTACTTGTATAACCTTGTTATATTTCTTCAGTATTTTCATAAGCAGCTGTATATTAAGCATCCTCTGCAGCAAGACTTGTCATTTTCTTTCCTCAACAGAAATACTTCACAGCAGTCTGGGACTGTTTTACCTCTCCAGTATTTTAGGAGTAAATTCTTCATTATTTGGAGAGTTGGCATCATAGTAATAGATTATATTATGATGAAGGTTTTCAACACATATTATTTTAATATTGAGTTTCTTAATACTGTTTCATTCTAATGAATTTTGAAAAGCCTTTTTAAAAAATCTCATTTTGAAAAGGTTCTTTTTAGCCTGTTTATGTGACTTTCTGTGAAGTTACTGGAGCAAAAAGGAGAGAAATATTAAATGAGACACAGGCAAGATCCCCAGTTAGATGAGTTATCTGTACTGTTTCTTTGAACTCGATTCATTTTTTTTGTCTCAATGTGTACTATTAATAGAATCTGAAAGACTGAATTGAAAGATTTTTCTGTTTACTTTTATGCTCTTTATTTTTCTTGTTAAAAGCAAGAGTATCATTCTAACACATTCAATTCAGATACTTTTGCCATACTTAAATCTAAATTTGCTCTTCTAAAACTTGAGAACATGCCAAAAGAACCTTGGCCATTCCTTTACAAGGATTCTTACTTTGAGGTATATTGGGCTCTGTGTCACCTTGTACTAGGGAAAGATTGCAGGAATAATATGAATTCATTCAAAAAGTGATATAAGTAAGCCTTTGACACTGTCTCCCATGACATCCTCATAGGCAAGCTCAGAAAGTGTGGGATAGGTGAGTGGACAGTGAGATGGATTGAGAATTAGCTGGCAGAGCTCAAATGCTGTGATCAGAGGTGCAGAGCCTAGCTGGAGGCTGATAGCTATCTGTGTCCACCAGGTATTGGGTATCAATACCGGGTCCAGTCCTGTTCATCAGTGACCTGGATGAAGGGACAGAGTCCAGAATCCCCATATGTCCAAACTTAGCAAGTTTGCTGATGATACAGAAGTGGAGTTGCTGATACCCCCAGAGGGCTGGGCTGCCATTCAGAGTGACCTGGACAGGCTGGAGAAATGGCCAGAGGAGAACCTCATGAAGTTAAAGGGAAATGCAGGGTCCTGCACCTAAGGAGGAATGGGTCCAAAGCACCAGTATAGCTGGGAATTGACCTGCTGGAAAGTGTCTCTGTGGAGAAGGACCTGGTAGGACGAGGACTGGGACAGACAACAAGTTGGCCGTGAGCTAGCAATGTGCTCTTTTGGCCAAGAAGGCCAGCAGCACCCTGGAGTGCATTAGGAAGAGTGTTGCCAGCAGGTTGAGGGAGGGGATCATCCCCTCAGCCTTGGTGAGGCCTCACATGGGGTGCTGTGTCCCCAGTACACGGGAGACATGGCGCTACTGCAGTGAGTCTTGTGGAGGATGATGAAGGGACTGAAGGGTCATTCTCATTATGAGGAAAGACCGAGAGACCTGGGACTGTTCAGCCTGGAGAAGACTGATGGGGAATCTGATCAATGTGTTTAAGTATCTGAAAGGGAGGAGGTAGACAGGATGGGGCCAGACTCTTTTCAGAGGTGCCCAGCGCTTCTGAAAGGTGGCACAAAATGAAACACAGGAAGATCTGTCTGAACATAAGGAAAAAAATTCCTTACTGTGAGGGTAAGAGAGCACTGGAACGGGTTATTTGTGCACTTTATGGAGTCTCCATTGTTGGAAATACTCAAATCTGGATGGAGTCCTGTGCAGTGTGCTGTAGGTGACCCTTCTTGAGAAGGGGGTTTGGACTAGATTATCTCCAATGGTCTCTTTTGACCTCAACCATTCCAATTAATGGTTTCAACCTCAGCCAGTTAATCCTCTATTTGAGATATCCAGAAACTGAAAAACCCTAAAATGTTGTGGTGGATGAGAATGAGTGTCATTTTCTAGAAGAAGTAGCTATCCAACGAGGAAGGAGCATTAGGATGGGAAGTTGCCTAAATGTCAGTCTGAGGAAAAAATTCTACTTTCAGCAAATTATTTCCTAATTTAAAACACACAAGAGTTATTTCAAAATTGGTTAATTATATGCACAGATTAAGTACATGTTCTGTACTTCAAGGTTTAAAAGAGGACTGGCTTGATGTTCAAAAATGGCTCATTAATTTGGTTTGTAATACAGCCTCTTGTCAAAAGAAATTAAAATAACAACCAAAGTTCTTTTATGCAGTAGTTTTTCCTAAGGATAAAAATGATGACTGTGTATGTCCAAAATAATTGCAGCAGAGTTTACTGAAAGGTAGAAAACGAGCAGTGATTTTTTTTGTAATAGCAGTTTGATTTTTTTCCTGGAAGCCTATTCGGTGTGAATTGTACTCTCTCTGTCCCCCAAATGATGTTGTATATCATATATATATCATTTGATTAACTAATATCGAGGTAGACAATATCTTGCTAGAACGTTTTCCAGCGCTGACAAGCTGCAATTTGTTATTGAAATTAGAGTGTTCCTATTGCTTTAGCTCTTTCGGAGCTTTTTGTGAAGTAAGCAGTCAGACTTCCATAAGAAATTTCATTTTCCTGAAATCAGGACATTCTCAAATCAGCTCTAGGTGTTTAGTAACTCTAATGTTTAGTAACTAGAAAAAAAAAGTAATTTAAATAATGCTGAATATTTGCAGTCTAAAATTATTCTGATTTCCTAATCTACTGTTGAAGCAGAATATACAACTATTGCTTATCAAAAAAAAAAAAAAACTTTGCATTTCAGAGGTGGATCTTCTTGCTCCACGTTATGATTCTTAACCAAACAAAAACAAATTAATTTAAACTAATTAGCAACTATGAATTCTAAAAGTATATCCTTACAGCTACTGTGAGATGACACTTTGAAAACATACACTTTTCCATTACAACAGTATCATAGCTTCCTAAAATTTACTTTTGAATAACTGGAGTTCTTGAGAATATACTATGTTCACTTCTCCTTACAAATCCATTTCCAGCTAACAAGCAGGATTTTTTTTCTGCCTTTTTTAGAAAAATACACTTCCTGCTAGAAAATGTAGTTTCAGGTATCTACCTGAAACTCCATACAAATCCTAGAATAAAAGTGGTTTTACTCTAAGAGAATTTATGAAGGGCCTTTTAGGTATTTCCAGATTATGATCATGTTATTTCACTGGTTCAGCTTTAACCTTCTGCTCCATTCTGTCATCATTCTTGTGAAATAAGAAGTTATATTTTCTGTTCAATTGTGAGAATAAGCTGAAGAACTACTATCACTTGTTTCAAAGAACAACATGTTAAGAAATCAAGTGAGTTATTTTTCTTGTGTTAAGATGGAGGAATGGTAGTTTATATAGAAATTAATATATTCCACTAAAATATACTTCTGAATAAAACATTTTAAAAAGGTGTATATCTACAAGCTTCAGGTACATATGCTGCCTGTCACTTGAATGTACCCCAAAGGTAAGAAGACTAGAACTGCAGGAAGTTACACAGACATTAAAGATAGTATTTGGTTAAGTCTAGATTAAACATTTGTTCATTGTTTGCTGTTGCATACATGCAGATGACAGGAAAATGCATATACATACAACAAGTGTGTATGTGTGTGTATATATGCACACCATATACTGTTTCAATAACATATATGATATGTGAAAAATGAAAATTTTATTGTTAGAACATTTTTTTAAAGGCTAATGATCACAAAATAAAACACAGTGATTCTTTAGGCACAGAAGACTACAACACCATGTGTAAAGAAAAGAAAGCTTGAACAAGCCATACGCTTGATAAGTATATATATACACTATTGGAGGCACACAAATTCTTGATCTAATTTCAGCATTTGTTTATTCCTGAGGTAGTAAAAGAATAAACAAAATACTAAAATGGAAATTCTGAAAATACTGATAAAAATTTTTAGAGTATTATTTTGCCATTTTTGATTGAATAAACATTTTTAAAGGTTCCAGGATTCAAAGTCAGAGATTGATTAATGGCAGTTATGTAACTGATCAAAGAGAAATTAAGTGGTGACTTATTTGTCTTACCTCACTAAAACCAAGAATGCTGATAATTAAGAGCAATTCTTCAGAAAAAAAGAACTATGGGCTGAAACTGGGTCAGTAGCTAAATGCAAAAAAGTACATCTTTAACAATGAGTTTAATCAACCCTGAGAATAATTCTAATAAAAAAAATGTGGAGGAATTCTTCATCATTTATGAAAGTCGTCACTTTTTCTTTCTTTCCAATCCTAGCTGCCATATATCCAGAAAATAAGCCTTTTAATTCTTTAAGTTGATACAGATGAAGGTTTGTGATGATCTGATCACTATTATCTTTATATATAAGGTTTTCTTCCTCTACTTCTCTTCAGTTGATACCTATGACAAACAGCTGCTGGAAAAAGCTTTTCCCTTTGTTCAACTTCTTATTATAAGTCACTTACACCTTGAGCTGCTTCACAGACTGTCCTCAAGCATATGGATATACCCAAGGTTTGAAGGCTGTCTGCTTCTCGTTCTGACAGATGTAAAATGAGTAATCCTAACTGATGAAGTCACTTCTGCTAAAATGTTCATTCCCAGTTAACTCAGCACAAACAATCCTCAGTGTAAGGATTGTAATTATTATAATAATTCACCTAAAATTTCTCCTTTCTATTCCAGAATAATATTGTTATGCAGTTTTATCCAGTACTGTTGTAATCCAAGCTTTAAAAAGAATTCAACAATAATAATCTCTCTTTTCCTCCTTCCATGAGCATTGTTTGAGACCAATGGCACAATCCTGTGTTTACACTCTTGCAAACCATATTTTATTTTAGTATTTTAGATAATTCAGTCTACACAAATGTCTGCTTTGTGTCTTTATAAACTTCAGGTACTCTAAATCAAATCTTACTCTTCACCTATTACTATCGCAACTAAAACAAGTGAAAATCAATTTATGCCAAGGCAAATCTCAATCAGATTCCAAGACTGCCCTGTTAAGACTACCACCCACGCTTTTACTAGTAAAAGAAATGTGTCATCGACAGAACTATTGTTGTAAGAGGATGGTGAAATTATTGGGCAAATGTTAATTTTCAAGGGGGATGTTATCAACTTGAACTATTTTCTTGAGTACTAAGAAAACAAAAATGCAATATGGAGCTCAGGTAGGCCTTACTGGAGAAACCTAGGAGCCTAGCAAAAAGTATAAATATTAAGATTATTAGATCTTATAACTCAGGAAATACATGGAATATATGTATGTGATTTTTAGAGGAGAATAATAGCTTCACAGATGCCTCTTCTGCCTGCCTGAGAAGGTTCTAAACAATGTCAAGGAAAGAGCTTAGGAACAGGCGAAAGCACTGATTAATCACTGTATCTCATTCACATGGGAGAGTAAATCAGAGAGTTGTATCTGCTTTCAGTTACTCTCTGCTCTATGTGGTGTGACAGAGCTCCTGACAGCTTGTAACAAACTGTACAATTTTTGGTTGAATGTGAGAAGCAGAAGCATGTAGCAGCACTAGTGTCATTACAGATTTCAGTTTTGATTAAAATCTGCCATAGCTCCAGAACTTCCCTGTGCTCTCAGAGATTGGACTAAGAGATATGTATATTCAAAAAGGTTTAAAATGAAAGTAAAAATATATCTGTCAAAAAAAAAAATCAAATTTTTGACATATGTCAAAAATTCAATTATGCCTGAACTGAAGCAATTACAGTTTTCTTTCAGCCATGGACTCAACATATTTTGGTGTGTATTTGGATCACACGCCAAAATATCTCTCGGTGCCTGGAGAGCAAGATTAAGTAAAAGGGCCTGCTGTCGTGGTCTAATTTACTTGCTAGTGCTTTATCTAAGGGTAAAGTGAACTTTCTATGAGGGAGAAAAGATAAAGTTTGTTTGTCTGTAGTTGGGCTCCAAAAAGAAAATCATACTTGTCTATGAAGACTGTGAAATTTCCTGAGTGGCTCTTGCACTTGCATAAAAATTGCGTGGTTGTTTTCTGCTTTTGTTAAAATGTTATGCAGGATATTAAGTGCTAATAGCCTGGCTTTTGTCATATTCATAATACAGTGAATCCACTGCAGTGGAGCATGACAGAGGCTGAATGGGCTGCACTTTTCCCATTAGTACAATTGAGTAGCTTACAAACATGTAAAATGCTCTTTCTGAAATACCCATAATCCATCTCCATCCATACTCCAGCCCTTCTTGTATGTGAGTAGTTATCAACTCCTTTCTTTGAAAATATGAGAAATGTATTTGAATGTGAGCAGTAATAAGGTAGAAAAATAGTTAATGCAGGAAAACTGATCATTTACTTGTTTATTTGTAAGGTGCCACAAAAATGGAGTCATTCAGAAAGAAGGCTTGTTGATGCAGCTTTTGCAGTGGTGGTGTCCAAGGGTTGTGCATGTTTGGCTTTGCAGTGTGATTCCTGCTCTCTGTGGCTTGAATCTAGGTCATGAATATGCTGGAGATGTGGATTTTGGGTGCCTCCAATTTTATAAACGTAAAAGTGTTGTCAGGGAAGCAAAGATGATGAGCAATTTTCAAATGGATTGGATGGCTAAAGGAAGATGGGGTAGATGTACTCTCTTTCAGATTCCCGAAAAAAAAGTGTAATTTTAGAAGGAAAAAAAAAAAAAAAAGAGAGAAACTGACAGTCTTAGAAAAAAAAATGTTCACGGCAGTACAACTAGAAAACCTTACTAGACTTATTCTTGATTATTCTGTCCCACTGCTTGTTATTTCTTGTCTTTACCTTCGATCTTCCTGTCCCACCTGTGTCTACTCTATTGTTTTGTACTGCTGCTTGATATTCTTTCTCTTTTTCACTCATCTCATCTCCTACCATGCAGATGTCTCTTTCCTAATGTGCTTGCTGATTGGATTTCTGTAAGAGGAATCCAGAGTCCATCTTCACAGCATCTGTGGAGGGAAATAAAAAGAATACCCCTTGCTGCCAAGGTGTATGCAAAAGATAGCAGCAGAGATTAAAATATTCTTAAATCTGACACGTATCTACATGCCAGGCATTTTTCTTTCTTTTTTTTTTTCCTCTTTTTTTTTTAGTAGTCGACAGTTCTTTATCAACTGCCTAAGTTGCAGGTACCAAGGTTTAGGAGATTAGGTATTTCTTATACTATGTCTGAGTCCAATATGCTCTGACCAGGTTCATCTAAATACTTTGTGTATGGAGAATGTAGTGCTTAATATCAGAATTAGTTATTTGAAGATACGCAATGTTGCATGGGATTTTGAGTTAGCAGAGCAAATATAGCAATGTAGTGAAATCACAATACAAGGGTAAGTTACATTTAGCAGAATATAGCAATTACAATACACAGTAGTAGAATCACAATGCAAATGTGATTCCCGTTACCAGTCTCTGTAATATGCTTACTGTCAGCACACTGCACATCCCCAGTTAATGGAAAGGAGTATCTGGGTTGGAAACAGGTCCTGCCTGTTGCCCCAGCTCTTTTTGCAACAGCTCTCATGCCATGCAGGCACCTGAGCGTATCAGCTTGTACATCCTGTCTATGCCATCATGTATCCTCAGTAAGAGGATGAGATCTGCATGACTCTGTTGCCCATCTTTAAAGGTTTCTTAAAGATATTAAGTGCAGTTTTTCTTGTTTTAGTTCCCGACCCCCTGCCCCCAAAAATACTACAGTTAGAAACATTTTTGGCATTGGTTTTAACCCTTGTACGATTAGTTGTTGCTGCACTTCTAATGATAGATAAATGTACTAGAATTTCCTGTCTAAATAATGTTTTTCATTTTGGCAGCAACTTCTCTCCAGGCTATTAGTTAGAGAAGGATAATTTTGTAAATGAAAAGGAAAGTTTATGTTTGGCCTTTTAGACAGGCTTCATTTAAAAACCAAACAAATTGCATTAAGCAAAACAACATATTTAATTACTGATTTCTGTTCTTAATCCATTTATTTTAATCTAAATAGCAAATGTTTAACTTGTATCCATTATTTAGTGCCAGAAATAAATCTTTCTAAATTAAATCTGTTAATGAAGTAAACCAGAAAGTCTGCCAGAAGTATACAAAACTGTATAAATGCAAGATTCACAAAATAGCAAACAAAGCGTATAAACACTCTGTATCTAATCCATTTTATTGCCTGCTTATGTTAGTGATGATGTGAAGCCTTTCAGCCAAAGATTCAAACATCCGTTTTTCTCTTGTGCCATTCATTTCTTAAAGCAACTTCTTAAGTATTAACCAGTCGTTTGTGAAATTACTTATTGCAATCTAATTTGCCTATTCTGGCTTTTTTAACTGAGGAAGCTTTCAGGCAGAGGGGAAAAGATAATACTAACTTGTGGCAGAAGAACTAGCATTCTAGACTATCCATGAAAGGAAGCTGTCTGGCATCCCACCTACCGAAACACACTGTGCTGAGAGAAATGAAATGATGATGAACACATTAAAAAGAAGAATTAGACAGATTCAACCTTTATCATTTTACATCCTTCTAATATTAGCTCTTTTATTTGCTTTATTAGGTAGAAGGTGAGCTAAGTTGGATTGTCTTGTATTCCTTTGAGTTTTTTTTTGTCCCAGGTAGCATGCCCAAAAGAAGTTATGGCATAGCATATGATGTGCCATGGGAAAGCACAAATGAAATGAAGTTATACTTCTTTTAGGGATCTTGCTTTTCTTGTATTGAGAGGACATGGGAGGCTGACCATTTGTCTTTGCTGTTAACTTCAGGTATAAAAAGAACTATTCAACCATTTACTGATTTATGGCTTCCTCCCCGCAGGAAAAAAAAAAAAAAAAAAAAAAAAGTTTACCTTGAGATGATAAGTTTGTTTCCTATATTCTTCTGAGATACCAAAGTTGTTTATCAGGGTATACTTCTTGTATAAATAGGTATCACGTCTGATATATTGAGGTGATTGCCTACATCTTGCTGAGAAAACAAGATGGTTCCCACATGTATTCTTAAAGCAGAACAGGACAAATCATAATAATCGGTCAAGATACCTGATGATCCAAACAGTTTTATTTCTGTTTACCCCTTTAGATTGAAAAAAAAGAAGATGCAAACAAAAACAAACCCTCCCTTAATAAGAATTGAGGCAGAAATGCTCTGCTTATATTTTCAACTCTTGGAATTTAGCACTGAAACAATTGCTTTGGAAAAGCTGTATAAAAATCTTAGTCTTCACATGTAAGCCTCTTCTAGCAGGTGAAAATAAATGAAGAATACCTAGATGTAATTTTCATTATGTATTTCACTTGCTTACTCGATTGCTGTAATCAATCTCCAATGCCTGATATCAGTCCTCCTTTACTGGATGAGTTTCTTCAGAAAGAATAAGCAGGCCTTTTGCAGCAGTAGATACTGTATATGAGTACTCTGGAGCTTGCCCTTTCCAGATCCTGAGGATAACGGTAGAAGAACAGAGCTGAATATATTGAGCTGGCATTTATGGCCAGTGGTAATTTTAGCAGAACCATCTGTGTTTTTAACTGACATTTTTCTACACTGATAACTTTAATGGGGAAATAACAAAAAAATCACTCTAAATGGTTCCCTGTCAGGCTCTGCGAGGCATGGCAAGCTTTGCCTCATCTCTCTTTCAATTAGCGGGGTCGGAGCAGAGTGCTGTTTTTCTGGGCAGGATCAATTCAGGGACATGCTGAGATGCTGCACGCTTAGCAGCAATGCCTCAGGGAGACATCCTTTCAGCAGAGAGCAAGCCATCAAAATGCCTCAGCAGCCTGGAAGTACATGGCTTAGGCTGAGGTTCAATGAGAGGATCTGCATTCTTGCAGGATATTTTGCTCATTGTCATCACAACTGGATGAGAGTTTCAGAGTGCCGGGGACCCCTGCTTTTAAACAATTATGTGACCTGCTCGTGTGTTTCCCCATCTTTATTTCTTCCAAATAAAATCCTGGTTACAGTGATCCACAGCTTCCTTACTTCAGTTAAGTTTGGCTTGCATAGTGCTATACTCTCTGCGGCTGCTATAGAAATTACACAGAACTGGTTCATGGTGCAGCGCTCAGTGGAAGAGAATTTGAAATACACTCATTTTTATTTCATTATCTAATTCAGTTCTGAATTCTAGTCTCAGGTTTCAAAGGATACAGTGCTCAAGGACTCTACTGCAGAATCAGTATATTCTCCTGCCCTTTGGAAAGCCTAGAGGCACAGCTTAAAGAAAAAGTTAACTAAAAAAAAAAAAAAAAAAAAAAATGAAGGGGCAGAGGGATCTCTGTATGCTTCTCTATAAGGCAGTTCACTGTAATTGCAACTCCTGGTTTGACTCAGGTGGTACCAGTCTTTTAAAGGGTCAGCTGAGCTTCTGCTGATAACTATCACTCTTTCCTAATGGCCTGTAGGGTCGAATAGAAATAGCATATTTCCACAATCTGGCCCAAAATGTATTACTGAGCATGGTGCTGCTTTACTCTGAAAAGTGCATTGCTATGGATTTCTCATAAAAAGTTTGTGGATACTTGCTGCAGTATAAATACTTGGGCAAACAAAAGGATCAGTTGTTTAATAGGCAGTTGCTGGTCCTCATTCTCTAAATTCTTCCTTCTCTAAAGGGGAATGATAAAAAAGAGAGGCATGAAATAGTGCAAATTGTAATTAGGCCTATTTCATCTGTCTTATTAACTAGGCAAAATCATAAGGAAACAAATCTTCATTAGCAGTTAGTGATCAGTTGGTTAGTTGACAGCTGTAAGCAAGCCCACTAATATAAAAATTACTATCATTATGAACAGCATCTAATAAGAAGAATTTTTACTAAAAGAAATGTGAACACATTCTTTCTGCTGTCTTTCCGTGAGGTTTAATGAGCATTTTTTTTTTCAGAGTGACTCAGAATGCTATCATATGGGTTCTTTGGTAAAATCTGTCTTTCAGAAAGACACTGTGTTTTGTAACAGGTAAAATTCAGACCGTATATGCAGCGCATATGTACTGTTACAAAGTATTACTTAGCAGCTTGTTCTGTTTTTCATACATTAAAATACTTGCAAATAGTATAATAAAGCCCGATTTTAATGTATAGTTTTTGAAAGAGTATTTTTTTTTCAGGTTGCAAATCATCCAGAGTTATTTTACTGTGGCAAAACACTAGAGACTATAAATGAGCTTGAACAGCTATTTGGATATTTTGTAATTAGTAAGATGCTGCCGTAGCAGCAGTTTGTCATTTGCAGCATGTAGGCATCATTGTGGAGGTCATGGAGAGAGATTACAGTCCTGGTATCCCTAGCATGAGGTCCACAGGCAGATAGGAGCAACCTGAGCAGTCATGCTGAGCTGTGCTAAAATTGCCCACGTACATGTTATTGTCTGCTGAGTTAGTAGGTGTAGTATTTCTGAAAGAGCCGAGCAGGTGTTTTTCTACACGATTAGGGAGAGGAAGAATAGTGTTTTTTAAAGACTATGAGATGGTTTGTAGCAAGCTGAAGCTGCTCTCACGCTCTTGAGGAAGGGAGCTTGGAGCTGGTGCTTCCTCTGTCTTGCACAACCCTTTGGCGGCTTGAGGGGCAGCTTGAATTAAGAAAATTACCAAAAAAGGAGTCACTACAAACCACAGCTAGACCTTCTGATACCGCATCTCTGTGAACACACACATACACACACACAGTGTGTTTGCATTTATAAATATAAATATACTGTGAGGGAATTAGACATCACAGTGATGGAGATGTTTAGGGGACTGATAAATGAGGTCAGTTTTAAACATTAAAACAAAACTTCTTCGGTCATCAACAGCACACTTCATTCTCATGATTAGTTCTAATACATTGCTAATTATCACTACATGTAAAAGCCTGTAAGTTCTTAATAATTATATAGGCTATACAGAAGATATGTAGAGAGAGATGGGGAGAGAAAGGAAGAGATTTTTGAGTGAAGTCCATCAGGTGAGAAATGATACAGGACAGACATGGCTGGCGTAATAGTAAGACAGGTTTTTTCAAAAATATTTGAAGTATCTCTAACATGAAGTACTGTTTTTGGATTGACCTTTTTATTTGCAGCATTGCTTACTTTTGTTGCAACCAGTGTTCAAGTATTGTAAGTGCCCAGAAAATCATGGGATTAATTTACATGTAATACATATGATCTCTGAAGGGTAGGAAGTTCATTTAATCTTCACTTGCTTTTGAGCCTTCAAAATCTCCTTAGGTTTAATATAAAGGGCTTCTCAATAAAGGTTTTTGTTTGTTTTGTTTTGCTTTGCTTTGCTTTGCTTTTCTTTCATACCAAACAACACGTCATGTAAACTTCTGCCTTCAGAACATCGAGGGAAAACAGGCTACACTAAACTAAAATAAGATTTGATTATGTAAAATTAAAATAAGTTAAATACTGTATCAAAAATAAGAAGGGAAATATGCAAATAATATCATTTAAAACAAATTATAAAATCTCTGAAAAAAATCCCTTGACAATCTGTTCTATCTTACAGGAATTGCATTAGGTCCGAGAGGAAGACTGGACATCCCAGTGTTATTCATACCGAATACAATGAAATTGTATGAAGCTCAGGTGGTAATTCATGTAATGAGGGAGAATGGTGAAAACTGGCCCTATGAGCATTCTGCTAAATTACATAAAGACTTAAAGAGGTAATTTTTTCCTCAGGAAAATAAACCAGCATTTGAGGATGCTCAAACCTATTGCAGTTTTCCCTTTCAGATATATGTAGCTGCCCAGTGGAATCACATGTCTGATTTTGAGGACAAATATATGAGTTTTTTATGTACCCTGCAAAGAATGCAGGATTAAAGCAGTAAATACTATCTGTTTCAGTATCTGCCATTTTGAGTAAGGAAAATGAAAGTTTTAACTGCCAATGCAGTTATGGTTATAGAGCAAATGTAAAGCACTAAAATGCCTTTAGTTTATCAGTATATTTAGGCTAATAATTATTCACAGTTTCTCTTGTTGATGTTTATGTAAACTATAATAAATATATATTTGACTTTATTCAGATTCAACTTTTGGTCTAACTTCACCTGCATATAAATGAACTTGTTTTCAGCATGAACACGACATAAAAAAGAGCAGATGAGACCAAATATTCTCACTTTCTAGCAGAATAACATAGAAGATTCTAAATTAAGTGTATGTAAAATCCCGGTCATCTGACTTCGGATTTTAATTAATATTTTGCTTAGATGTGTTTGGCATTAAAGAATACAATAAAATGGAGGCTCACCCAACTGAAAACTTTCAAGTTGAAATTGCTTTTGAAAAAAAATTTCAGCATAATGAAAATCTACTTATTCTCCAAACAGTATTACTGTGGCAGAAAATGGGGGAATTCGGGGAATACGTTGGATCTACCCAATTCATGGAATACCCGAAGCACCTCAACAGAAATTGGTTTCAGGTAGGTAATTATAGGAAAAAAAAAACAAAAGAATGGTAAATTTAAGAAAATTAAGTAGTTATTTCCATTGTAACCTATTCATTCACAAGAATTTGCAGCAAGACTTTGCTTCAGTCTTTAAAAAGATAAAATCACTTACTAGATTTTGAAGAAAGATAGGGTAGGAAAAACTGATGAGATAGATGATATCTTTTCATTACAAGCTCAGAGGAGAAAACATGGGTTGAAGCACTAAGCTGGTTTCATGATTTACACTGTTTTCCCAGGTCACTTTTTGCCTGCAACTTTCTATAGTCTACAAACCTGAATCCCTAATTCAGAGATTCCCTAGTATATAAGGTGCATTCACCAAATTGATGCAAAACGTCTTTTGTATTTGAAAGTTGCCGCTTGTATTTTATGGGCCTTTTGGGATTAAAATCCTCTTTTCTATCCTACAAAACAAATCTAGATCCGTTATTTTGTTCTTGTTGTGGATAAAAGGAGTCAGGAGTTGTTAGAAACCTCAAATCATATGCACTTCTGTGTCTCAGTTAATGCTAAGTTACATAAAGAAAAGCAGAAATTGAAAGTAAATCTAACAAAAGACTGACGCAAGGCTGGATTTCTGTCTAAGTTCCCAGAACAGTGTTTACATGGTACTTATATAGGAATAGATACCCGCTGTTTCAATCAGCCACTAATTTTGCTCCTTAAAGCAGACTGTAGAGGAGCATTGAATAGCAGTTAGCTTTCCTTTTGTTACGAAGAAGTTCCACTACGTGATGACAGACACTGAAAGGATTTTTGCTGTTGCTCATTTTGGGTATTGTGCATGTTCATAGACTCGATAAAGAGTCTTTAAAGATAGTATCCCAGCATTATGCTTCATAGAAATTATGAACAACTTTGTAAAACTAAAAGCTTGAAACTACACATTGCAGTGATGGACAATTTTATACCTGTCTTTTGATGAGTGAGTATAATGTGCTTCTACACTAAGTAGTTTAAACTACAGGACTGACTTCTGGAAAACTGACCTCTAGGAAAATATATTTTTACTGTCATTAATTTAATTTGTTTAAAGACCTTTTACACACAGACAAATGTCAATGATGTGATATTAATTAGACCTTTCATCTACTTAATTTCCACTTTGATACATTAAGAGAATGAAGCAGAATATTATGATGCAATCTACTATTGCTCAAAATGACAGTTTTATTGAGTCTCATTAGCATTAAAATTCTGTATATTGATGGGAAGTTTTCTGTTCGTATTTTGAACATGTAGCGTAACACAATATCAGCACTCTTTGTGATAAATCTCTCTTTCATTAGGCTTTTGTTTTCATTAGGGAAAGTGGGTAAGAATTTGAACTGATAGTGTGCATAAATTGCTTACATGACATTACTGCTGTATATGGACGGAAACTTAACTAATTTACTTTCCATATGAAATAATTTTAAATTCCAAAATGCTTCTTGAAAGTAACAAAATTAAGCTGTGGGATATTTATGACTAATTCCATAATCCCCTAGTTTACTTTCAGTAAATGTTTGTAAGACATACAAGGAACATTGCATACATTTTGAATGCATCTCTCTTAGGAGCCATCACCATTATGTCCATGGTTTATGTAATTCTTTCTTTCCTTCTTTCCTCCTTTTTCCTAAGGGAGTAGGAGGTCTTTCATTGAAAAATGAGATAGAAAACTAATATACTTATATATGTGGGAGCATTTTTGAAACAAATTCCATTCCTGCCTTGATTCTCATTAGTTCTATGTTATAAATGGACTTTTTAAAAATCACAGTTGTAAAATGGAGCACAGAGCAAGTAATTTACAAGAAATCTACTTTGCTTTTAAATTATTGCTTTTTTAATAATGGTAAAACTTGTATCATCATTTCTTTTAATGTATTTATTTTCATTTATTGAAATTGCCTGGAAGCTACAAGCTGTTATTTCAAAAAACAAAGCTGTTTTGCTAGTATATTAGGCAGTTCATCTTTAGTGTCATTCTTATTTGCATCTTAATATACTTAAATGTCTAGAAGTCACTTGTTTAGTATCTCATGAGACCAATTAAAATGATCAGTGGTCAGAACCCATGTAGTACATATTAAATAGATTAAAACCTGGCCAGCTTATAGAAGTAATTACAAGTGGAGAATCATCCAGAATATTTTTTTTCTTGTGGAGTCATAAAATAATTTGAGTTGGAAGGGACTGCTGGAGGTCATCTAATCCAACACTCTACTCAGAGCAGATCTAATTAGATCAAGTTGCTTGAGGAATTGTCCACTTAAATCCCACAGAGTTTTGATTTTTTATCCATAAATATTACTTAGAAATTTGGAAAAATATAGGATGACTGCTAGTTGTAAGATGAGTTGTGGAATAGAAGCTAATGAAGTCACAGTATATATACAGAGTAACCTGAAATCCTTGGTAAACTGGGATGATACAGGTAATATACATTTTAATGTTAAGTGTATGGCTAAGCATCCAGGAAAAAGAAAAAAAAAAGACCTATTTGTAATTATTCTTGTAGCTCTTTTCTTGTAAAGGTTTATAAGTCACTTCTGGTAAGAGCAAATAGCTTGGATATCACACAGTTTCAGTAACATTAAAATACGGTACAGGTACTTTAACAAATGGTGCTCTGCTCTGCCTTGACAAGAGATACCATGTGGACAGAAAAAAACCCTAACTTTCTGATAATAGAACAAATGATTTTGTGGTTTCAGAGGCATAATTTTGATGAAAATAATACTTACACCTTGAAACTGAGAAAAATGTAATCAGCTCTTCTTTTTCAAGTTGATTTCAATACTTCTGGAAAATTCCGTGTCTTTTGTTTGGGAAAACGTATTTCCCTTTCAGTTCCTGAGTATAATCTTTTTTTTTCTTGCAAACAACTACTGAAAGAACCGCAGATAGTAACTATTGGAGTAGGCTGTATACTATCTGGTGCATAGGCAAAAAAGCGAACCTCTTTTTAATGAAAAAAGACATATTTTAAAAGAATTTCACTAGTTATATAGAAAAATAGCTCTGCCATGCTTCAAAGAGAAACTCAGGTCAGAATGCTATTTATTCTAGCATGGTCTATAAGATCTGAATTTTGAGGAAAAAAGTATTTTTACATTAATGAATCAAAGAGTAACTTAATATTTTTCTCCAATTTTAAGTGTCATTTCATTTAACTTTTAAATTCTTTCATTTCTTTGTTATTCCATCAGTCTGCCTTTTTCAGTGATGTGTATCAAATGATACTATAATTCCTATTTGCATATATGCTAAAACAAAGATATACATTTTGTGATTATAAAAAAAAGAGGAGACATTTGCTAGTGGTATTGGGAACCAACAGCAGAACAAGACTTTTGCTTGCTTAATGGTATTTTCTACTACCTCACCTGAAGAACCACCTAAAGATGGAAACTGTGAGATGACAAAAATCTTTTAGTTGCATTACTCCTTATTTGGAATTCCATCTTGCTTTAAGACCATTTCAATTCTCTGTTTAGCTTTTTTGTTAAAATTAAGCTGCTGGCAACATTTTGCAGAGCATGGTTTCTTGTTTTTCTGCAGCTGTGGTACGCTGTCGAGCCAGGCATAGAGTAGAGCAAAGAGTGGAAGTGCTGCTGCCAGGCGTAGTTCCTGGAGCAACTGCTATGCCCGCTGGAAGAAATGCTGCAGTGTTTGACAGAAATAAGCCAGTCAACATTCAAGATGAAGTTCATGTCACTTCTGGTAAGAGCAAATAGCTTGGATATCATACAGTTTCAGTAACATTAAAATATGATACAGGTGCTTTAACAAATGATGCTCTGCCTTGACAAGAGATGAGGTTTAGAAAAATGCTGCTAGAAAAAATCCCCCAGCCCATATTTCTATATTTCTACACTGTTACATTATATCTGGACTTACTTAAAACCGTTTTTTTTTTTTCCCCAATCTGTCTTAGCTGTAAGGCTGAGGTGCATACCATATACCATTTCTCCTTTAAAAGAGTACAAAGCCTGTACAAAGTCTGCAGTTAGCAAAAATATGTCTGCGTAAGCATTGCAAGGAAATATTTATCTGCAGGTTGTCCATATTTGTAAGACACATTCCACTAGCAGGCCAATATCCGCAGCAAAATGGATTGAAGGAGGCCCTGTTTGAAAGAAGCAATAAAGCTTTATAGAAAGATAGCTTCCATTTAGTGTTAATCAGCTGAGGACAGAGTGAAAATCAATTTCTTCAGAGATGCACCTACTTTTCATATTGTACCTCTTCTTGAATGGCACAAGGTGTAAGTAGCAAGAAAAGGAACGCCTGTTAAGTCTGTTGGTAAATGTTTGTTAACAGACATCACTACTAAAACAAATAATGTAGTGTTACATTTTAATCTGCACAAAGGATTGTGCCCTCAAAATTTAATCCTACATTCAAATGTAGGTGCAAAGACATCCTACTTGATAAATATATGTATATATCATTTTAAAAACTGTGCTGCATTACATGGGACATCCTAATGTGCTTTTAACATAGCTTTAAATGAAAGGAAGTGATATACTTGAGCTTTCTCAGGGATATAATGAACTGTAAGGTGGTGAGAAATGAGACTGCAGAAGTTGCTGGGATTGCAGTCCATTACTTAGGCATTGAATCCAAGAGCCACATAAATTGGGCTTTTGTTGTCTGTTTTATTTATGCCACCTGAGTCAGCTTCAGAATCTGGCACACTAGATGCTTTGCAGGAATGCCATGTTCCAGGAACTCCAAAACTACAGTTCATACTGCAAATTTGTAAAATACAGATGAAGATACCCTTCATATATGCTACCCTCCCTATAGGGCTGATTCTTATGCATCTTCCCACTCCCCACCCCTACTGACCACCGTGGTCTTGTATCTGCAGTCACTGTCCAGCTCTTCTAACAGCACTTTTAAAAGTAGTGCAGGATCTGAAGGGGAACTGTGAGCAAGAGCCTATATGGAATATACTTGCTGATCCTTATAGTCTGTGTAACTACTTAGTTATTCTATGTATTTTCTCATATTGCAAAGTCAAATGTTTGGGCATATTCTTGTTTTATATTCTTATAATACGAAGTAATAGTGATCAGACTAGTAAAATAATAAAAGGTGCAAAGTGCTCAGTGTGCTATCTTGCCCCTTTAGAGAACTGGAAACATTATACAATTTCATTTAGTGTTGTAAGAACAGCTTTGTATCAAAATACATGCTACCATTTTATTACTTGAAATAGTTGGCAGAGCAGTTTATTAAGCTGTCACATATGAGTAGGCCATCTTAAACATACCTGGGATATTTCCCTCGGAAACGGTGCCATCAGAATTGGCAGGAGTAACATGCATTCAGCAAGTTGAGGCAGCATTTTGAAAGACTCTCAGCTCATTGATGTATAGTGCTTGTTTTATTCGTGGGAATGATATTTCATGTTTAGTAACACTGTCTTCTGTTCATTCTGTGGAACATTGATTTGGGACACTGCTTTTTTTTTCAGGCAAGGCATCTGCTAATGAAATGCTTGGCACCATAGGTACTAAGATCATTTAAACTCTGGTGCTTTTCAGGATTGTCAATGACATTGTAATGTCATTATCAGATGAATTTAATGCCTGTTAGGAATTGAATTTAATGGTGCTATCTGAGCATTTTGCAGCCTATCGGTAATAACATAAATAAAAGTATAAAGCTCTAAGATAACAGCTTGGCAAGCTGTTTTTCTTTTTTTTTTTTTCTCTTCCAAAAGAGTGATTCATGAGAGGGCGTGTGACATGTAGTAAGCAGTTTTTATATCCAAAGATAAATGATGATAATTACTGTCTGATCAGATTTCAACAGCTACTGTTGTGCTTCAGTATTTAAATTATTTGGACAAGAGTAAACCCCTGGGAAGTGAAAATAATGGTTTAGTCCATTCCAGAAGATTTTATTTGAAACAGAAAAGTTATTGTAAATTCTCAAGAAAGAAGCAACAGTCTAAATACTGTATAGCTAAAATGATGTAATTTCATAATCTCACCTGCTTAAATTCTAATGGGTAACTCTTAGCTGACAAGATGAAAAACACTGCACTTTAAAGGATTTCTAGAATGAAAATGGAAATATTGAAATCATTACATAGATCTGGTGGATAATCACAGTTTTAATGTTGTATGAAATACCAGGCTGAGCAAGCAATTCCATTTGGTAAATCATCTTTGCACGGTAAACCAACAGATTTTTAAATGGCCTGTTCTTGATATGAAAAATATACATAGCACTAAGATCACATTATTTCCTTTTCCTGAACTGCAATATGTGTAGACATTCTGATGAAAAAGTTCAAATAGGACATTATTTATTCAGTGATGATGTACTAGGTTAGCACTTGATCTTAATTTTCTAAAGTTACATTCATGGCAGTAGGACAGTCAAGGGAAAAACAAACAACTTAGCATAATTTTGGTCTCACAGGTAGCATATGTCCTTCCCTTGTTTGCTGACTAGAAAAATAATAACAAATCCTGAAAAGAAGGTCTTGAATTATGAGCAAACAGAATTTGTGAGCACGAATCAGTGCTTATGCTTCTGTTTACAGAACAGTCGCTCAGCATTTCTGTTGCTTTGCCATTTTATGAAATGTTAAACTCTGCAAGCCTTAAAAATGCAAATCATCATCATGCAAATTAAAATTAGTTTCTAACACCTATGCAAAATCATGTTCAGTTAAAATATTCAGCATTTAGAGAAAGCCAGATCAATTATAAGCTAATCTGAAGTTATTTATTCACCTTCACACAATAACTCTAAAACAAAATCAGAAGTAATTCATTTTTCCTGCCATTACTTTTCAGCATAATGTACACATGGAGAAAGAAAAGACCAAAAGAACTGATCAGCTAATCCAACATATCCCTAAAGCAAGGCTGCGCAGATAGATGCCTCATTAAATGTTAGTGACTAAGGGAAAATTAGGCAATATGATCCTTTACTGCAAGGATTCATGCCTTACTTTCATTAATATATTATGGTTCTGCTGCCAAAGTTCCATTTCTCTCTTTTCACAAAATTAGGTGATGATGAAGCTTTACCTCCATAGCATGGATACAGTTTCCTACACCTTTTGTTTGTCAAGATATTTTGGAAAAACTTCTGGAGGTCAAAACTGTAGCAAACAGTTCACAATGTGTTAGTTATGCTTCTGCAATATAATATCACTTTTCAGTGATCTTCTGCATGAATTTGAGTTAATTTAGTATTTAGCCCATTAATTATGGACCATCAACACAGCAGAAGCCCATGAAACATGAACTTTGTGGGTTTTCCAGAAGAACAAGGGGTCAATTATTACTCTCCTTGTCTAATTATCTCGTTTGTATTTGCACACTTTTCATCTCAGAATAGCAAGCAGAAGGGACTCTGAACCTACATTTGCGATATACAAAGTGCCTGACGGTCTCTGTAGTAATAATTACATGCACACCTAGACTAGTCTGTACCAAATGTTCTTCTGTTTCCAAGTTATTGCACTGTATTTTTGTGACTCTGCTTAATGCTAATTTCAAATTGACTTATAATGGAATTTCTTTATCAAGTCAATTCTTTGCCTATATTCTCTTGTCTCCAAATTCACACTGTTCAGATGTTGTTGCTAGAGAAAATTGAGTTATGCACTTCAGAGATTTCCCTCATCTCTCCCACATTGCTCATTTCCAGAACGAGCATGAGGCAAAAAGGGAAAAACATAACTTCCCTGGTCATTATGGAGAACATGCGTAGCATTCTGTTTCTGTAAATATAAGTGCATTGTGCCCATAGTTCTGACACTCTTTGGAGTAAGTTGATTTGAAGATATAGCTAGCAATTAAAATTATAAAGACAAATGACTAAATGTTACATAGTGTAATAGAATCACCACAGGACATTGAATCAAATTCTTTCACTGAATCACTGTTCTTGGGAAAGACAGCAGTGGAACTTTAGAATTTTACTACAAAAACTTGTAGTTTTTTAATCTCTTTATTTGATTTGTACTTAAAAGATAACACAAAGGGATTTCTTTTCCTTCTATTCATTATGGATTTTTTTTTCCCTATCAAAAATACTTCAAATTTTGGCTAGTGAAAAAAGAAATGAAATTTTAGGATCTGTTTTGCCAAGTTTTTAGAATAATCATTTTACACTGAAATATTACCTAAAGTCTCCCATTTTAGATCCTTTTGTGGCTTTGGCTCTAAGTTTGTGTGTAGTAACTTAGTAGTAGTTCGCTGTCCTCGAAAAGTGCTTCAGTCGTGGGTGTCCTGAGAAGCCCATGAAAAGCCCTGTCAGCATTCACAGTGAGTTTTTATGCCTATTTGAGTTCAGGAGTTTGATACACGTAAAAGCGTGCCTCCTAATCCTTTGCAAAACACATTGTATTCACTACCACTTTTCCCAGAGAAGAACTGTTGCTGTTCTTTATGACTGGAGATATTGAGGTCATCTTCCAGGTCATCTTCCCTCTTCCACTCTGGAGAACTGCAATCCAACCCACCCGTGAGACTACTACTGTCTTATAGTAGAGGCATCAATACTCCCATGCGTTCAAGCTGTTCTACTTTACATACAACTTTAAATTTAATTCGCTGGATAATAAACATGAGCGCAGTGATTAGGTGGTGTGTTCCAGTGGGCAAGAAAGACTGTTTTGTATATTAAAGTTGCAGGATATGAAAGTATGCCTTTCTAATGGACCACAGGATAGCGTAGAAATATCTCAGACATGCTTACAAATGCTAGTAACATTACTGGAAATAATTTAGCTACATCAGTAGAGAGTATCATGTGAATACATTCACATATTTTGGTTAATTTTCAATGGAAACTAACCCAAACAAGTATGTGATGATCTGAGTAAAGATTATATCATAAGGCAGATACCAGAATTGCAATAATATCAGGAAACGTATAAATAATTTGTTTTGTTTTCAAAGACATGATTTAAGACATAGATTCTTTCCATCTTATTTATAAGAACAGTCCATTTATATGACTGGATAAGGAATGCTTGCTAGGGAAATTTCCCTTTTCTCTATATCCCCTTATAAGTTAGAAGAAAATACAGAAGATCCCTGCATCTGGCAACTACATGTTTATACAATCCTTTCCATTTGTGCATTGTCTGCTTTTTGAATTTGCAGAGGTATTGAGTGGGTGGCTTTGAATATAATACAAACCAATTTTTCAAAAGACAAAAATCCATTTCTTCATGAGAAAATCCTCAGACTGAAATTCTTTAGTCTATAGTCCTGCAGACTTATTTGCCTAGTGATTCACATTAAGATATGGGAAAAACGGCATAACCTAGGTTGACATCTTTCGCATCTACACGTTTGAAAATATGCAACTACAGTAAAAACCCTGAACCGCAGCAATTCCTGGGCCCTAAATGCCCGTTTCATGTGACCATGAAGCATGATATATATATATATATATAGCAAGTGAAATGAATAGCATGCTTCTTATATGTCCTCAAAAAACAGAGACCTTAAAATAGACATGTTCCTGTGTCACATCTCTCTTCCCAGTATCCTGCAAAATAGCCCAGTTTTCATTGTGTTCAAGAGGCAACCAGGTTCTAATTAGTGTGGATAGTCGAATTTGTGAAAAGAAATTTCAGAATTAGAAAAATAATGTGTCCATCTGAAATTTGCTAATTAAATTAAAATACTTTAAAACATCATATTATTAATCCTCTAAAATGAAGTAATTGCAAGTGAGGATTACCTCAGCAGCTCGTATGGTAGTTTCAGTTTCTGGAAATACTGTCACTGACACACTTGGTAGTAAAACTTAAAATAGTTTTAAATTTGACAACAAAAATCTTTTACTACACATGGGTTGTGTTATTCAAATATTGTAAGATTCAATGTTTTCTTATTTAAGAAGTCTTGGATTTATTTGGGTCAGTTTTTCAGAATTCAGAAGGTCAAATACACTGCTGGATATAGGAAAATTTTAAACTTCAGTGTGTTATGTCTTGTTGAAAAACAAAAATGGGAGCCTTGCTAAGAACTGCCTCTCAGTACAATTTAATATATTCTGATTTTTAACGTCAATCAGCAGAAGTGTGCACTGTCTTGTTTGAGTCTAAGAGTGGTTAAGGAACACCAATAATAGTTCTATTACAAATAACAAGACAGAGCAGTCTGTCTTGGAAAAGCTAGTTTGAATTTATTTATTGTACAAAAGCCTGAATGGTGTTAATAAATATAATTATATATAATCTTATATAATAATTTATAATTATATAAATATAATCCACAATATTTGCATTCCTGGACATAAAGTAATTTATAATTATATGTAGCCTTAGTAAATAATTCTGAAGGAACTTGAATAGCTATATCCATAATAACTCCTAGTTAGTAAGACAAATTATGTTTGTGTGTTTCACAGTATTTCAAGAATGCTGTGATCCGGGATGAAAAATATTTTATAATAATTTATAGCCGTAATAAAGAACTGTGAAGGAACCTAAATAGCTAATGAAGGGCTAAACCTATTTGTCCTTGGCATTTGTAAAGTTACATTAATACAGCACCAAGTCACATTTTATCCATCAAGCTTCATGAATGGAAGTGGCATGATTCAAAATATGGAAAAGTGTTTCTTTGTCAAAGAACTGTACTTCACAGGGCATGTGCTGACAGTGTTGGAAGGCAAGGAATAAGAAGAATTTCTAAAATAGTTTGTAATTAGTTTTGTGAATTATTTTTGAAAAGAGAAAGAGATTAAAAGTATATAGTAATGTATGTAATTACATCACAAAAGTACATACATTATAATTCAAAAATGGAACACTTAATTGTGCTGAGTGATTTCATGCAAAAACATTGGTGTCTTTTAAACCCCATATAGGAAAAAAACATAGAACATCCTGTATGAGTTGTATCTTTCCAAAATATCAACAAACGATAAAAAAGGAAGCCTGAAATCCAGGATACATTTTGGGGAGGTTGGGAGCAATATCCGTCACACTCTCATATGAAAAGACTGAACAAGCAAGTTAGTGATTGTGTCACAGCTGCAAAAATCTCGTGGCCTTTCTGTAAATACCTTGCTGCTATAAAGGAACCTAAGGAATATGCTTGCATTGGAAGTGGGCCTTCTGTATGACCAACATCATTTTTAAGTCAGTAATGTAGTGTATTTCATGCATTAAAATACTCAGACTTCATCATGGTGAGATCAGTCCAAAAAAATGTGAAGATATTAGTAATTTTGTTTTCGATTCAGCATTTATGTGGATTGCCTCACACTGAATGGTTAGATAAAAGATGTCTTGCTACCTATTTCAGGGAGCAACTTTCAGGAGGAGTCAAATTAGTCAGGATAACACAGGAAAAAAGAATGCCTGTTTGAATTGAGACTGCATCATAACATATGTTTCTGGAGAAGCTGTTTTAGGGTTGGTTTTGGCTGGGTGCATGTGTGCAAACATTTCTAGCTGGAAGAATATCTTTCCTTCTTTGAAGGCTTACTCTCATTAAAAAACAGTAGTCCTGCAAGAGTATCTGTCATCCTGTCTGGCTCAGGCTGCATATGCTGAAAGCTCTCTAGGATATCCTGCATACCATGAATGAATTCAGGCTTTTTGCACTTTAAGACGATTGTAGAAAGCCTGGCCCCTGTTTGACACTGGAGGAAATACAATACATATATATACAGTACTGAGGAAATACTAACTCTTCATGCCAAGATTTCTGTGCCACTGTAAAACCTACGTAAAAAAAGGTGTACTTGAAACACCTTCTTTTGACATATAGAGGCTAGGCGCCAGGAAATGTTTTCCATGATTCCTATGCTTTATCATCTTCTTCTGCTTTCATATAAAGAATATGAAATCCCTTGAGATCATGCAGAAATCTTTCTCTGCTCTCTCTTTGCTGCGCCCTGAGAGGACTGGAAAGTTCCTCTTCCTCAGCAGAGGAACAGAGGACTGCTGGTCTTAGTTCTCAGCAGTGCTCCTTCAGGCCCCTTACATTCAGGTCCAGTCTTCTCTGTGGATGCTAGTCAACTCTGATTTTTTTTGGAAAAACATTTTCAGAAATGCTGACATTGCTGCACTGTGACATACAGTGATGCCACTTGTGGTCTTCAGGTTACGTTAATCAAATGCCTACGGCTAGTTGAGATAAACCAAGTAGAGTAACCTTTATATTTTTGAAACTGTGGCTTTATGTTCCATACTGGAATCAGTAACGTAAAAGTCCAAATTATGGTGCTCAGAATTCCATTAAGGATCAGTGAGCTACAGGACGTCACTTTTATATCCATTCATTTCTTTGTATTTAAGGTAGTTTGGTGTCTGGCATTTAACAAATTACATGGTATTATTGTTGCTGATATTTTACAGTGTGCTCCATGCAGCAGTTTTGTATTCGTGAAATGCCATATTCAGTTACAAACAGATTTTTTTGGTATCTTTGTCCTCTTTGCTTATTCTGCCACTATTAGCCTGGACTATAATGACATTTCAAAGTGAGAAGTAAATGTTTACTTCTCAAATTAGATTCATTTCTCACTGCCTGGAAAATACTGTCTACTGAAAAGTTATGAAGTTCTTCCCCATCAGTCTTCCTTTTTTGTTGTTTTTTTTTTACTCTTGCTATTCACTTAAGAAAAAAAAAGGTATTGAAACCAGTTAATCCACTGTCATTTATTTATATTCTTATTTTATTCTTTAGTCTAGGGTCAATTATTCTGTTTCTGCTTTCTCTCTTAAGGCATAGCTGCATACGTAATATTTGCTTCCCACTCCATACTCAGTTCAAATAGTGTGTGTGTGTGTGTGTGTGAAGGCTCATGGAAGATGGTGGAGAATCAGGAAAAAGGATGAGTGTCAGACCAGAGTTTCAATGGGGTTCTGACAAAAGATATTTTTTGAGGTTTGGAAGGGCAACATTAGATGCCAACACCTGGCAGATCTGCCTGGATGAATTTGGGACCTGCAGTTTCTTTTTTACTTGCTTTAGAGGCTGTTGTAAGGCTTTGCCTTAGAGAATTAGCAGGGCTAGGGAAAAACAAACAAAAACAAACAAACAACCACCACCAATAAACATTTGAGCAAGTGCAGTATGTTTACATGCAGCACCAGAGATAGTAATTTCTTAACTTTTGAAAAGCAGGAAGCTGCAGGCACCTGTGCTGATCTGCTTTGCTGAATGACTGCAAGTGAGATTGTGGCTGGCTGAGTAAGGAAAGTCACTTGAATGAATTTCCTCTTTATCTGTTCTGTTGCACCTATTCAGAGTAAGAAAAGCCTCTGTAATGAGGACAAGCATTTCTGCAATCTGAACCTCCTTCTGTCACTGCTTCAATTCCCTCCCACGTCACTGGAAATTGGAGACAACGTAAAGGATAGGAGCATCCCTCAGCACGATCCTGTCCCCTGCCATCTCTCTTCTCCAAATGTGTTGCAGGTTAAGCGAAATTAGCGGAGGGCTCAGATGGCTACATCTCTTTTGGGAATCCACAAAAAGGCCACAGCCTCACAGGCCTCTTTTCATTAGATTTTATCGTCAAAAAGCCCGTTGTTTAATGAGCTGGTCTTCAGTGAGGTCAATCACTTATTCACTGTTCAGAGATATGAGGGAAGTGCACAAAGCTTCTCTAATGACAGTGTGAAGCTCTTTTCCAGGTCAGATACATCCAGCAGGCCTTTCACAATACCATCTGTGGACTTGAGGCTCGTCACTGTCTTTGCAATTAGCGCTTAATAGGTTAACTTGGCTACTGAGAACTCAGGTACATTCCTGAGCTACTCATTATATGAAACTGTTTGGCCGGTCTTTTAAATTTTAGATGTATGGCGTCTCTTAATTAGTTTTTCATCAATCCCTAGCAGTCACAAAAATTACATTGTCTGCTCATAATGTAAAGACCTTGAATTTTCCACACTTATGAGTCAAAAAGTAAATAAAAGTGGTCTATTTCCTTTCATCTTCTTAGAGGCTATTAAAAAAAAAAAGCACAAAAAAATCCACAGCACTTTAATTCTAGTGCTTTTTGAGAAGTAGCCTTGCTAATACTTGAGAATAAATGACAGCCATATACAAAAGTACATAGCTCAGAACTCTTGTTGTGAGGAAGGCTTTCAGCTATAGCTGCTTCAGTAATTATTATAAATCTGCATGCATAAATGTTGCCTAGATATGTACTAACTTTTGAACGCCTTCGGTTACAGAAAGGAAAACACCATAAAAATTGAGATTCATAGCCTTTCAGAATAAGAAATGACTAATGCTTTACGAAATTAATCTTGCAAAACCATATTCTTATTTCCCCTGTTACTTAAATAATGCATAATATTCTTTGAGAAATATAAAGAAGCAATTTTTTTTATAATTGAACGTTGTTCCTTTGGTAAATATCATATTATATCCCATTACTTGGATCAATAAATATTTGTATTTTAAGACAAGTGTGAACTCGTTAGAACTATTTCTCCTGCTCTGTTTTCAGAACAGAGGCAGATTATTTGGGATGGATTTTATATGTGCATGTATAAACTATTCTACAGTTTGTATCAGATAAAATAATGAATGTATCTGCACTAAACTGGTTATTTTAAAAACAAAACAAGTTCTTAACTGGTATACAATTGTTAGGCTAAAGGTTCAAGTCATATTCAAAGAATATGCAATATGCAACAATATGCAACATATTTACAAAGGCTTCCCATAATATGGTAATATGAAGTCTTTAGGGTTTGCAGCTCTGATGAAAATCTAATTACATTTTTTTGTTTTGAACAGCCCTAAACTAGATCTGCACTGTAGATTCACAACCAGCTAAGGGACCTGCATAATGAAGCTTTCAGATATTTTCATTTGGTGCTTAAAAATGCATTGCTTTTCCTTAGGTGTTGTAAATATTAAAATATTTTAACTAAATGCTTACTGTGAACATAGAACGGACATTTAATTGCTTGTGACTAAAAGGCATCATATAAATATATGAATTCAAACCCAAATATCTTCAGGTACTAAAAGCACCATGTAACAACATATTCTTCCTAGCATCTGAACTATAAAACAAGCCTTTTCTGAGCAGTGTTGTGTGATTTCACTGCTACGAGAAACATCTGCTCAACAGTTGCAATTTTCCCACTGAGGAATTCTCCAAATGATGTCATCATTTGTATGGGGTCACTACTCCAAGCCTTGGGCTGCCTTAAATGCTAAATGCGTGGCATGGGCATGGTATTTTTTGAAAAGAGGAAGAAGAGCTATTCTTAGATTAACAACAAAACATGGAACTATATGGTGTGATACAGGGAATTTTATAAACTCTAGAAAAAAAGGCTTGACTTGAATTTCATTATAACAAAATGTGTCTGTAATAGTAAAGTACAGTTATAAAGGGTGGGTTAATATGTGGAAATCCTTTTTGGTACCCAGTGTGTATCTACTATGACAGATAATCCTGCTGTTGGTGATAGTGCTTATATCTGCGTAACTTGGACATCTAGGATAAATATTTCATACACCTGTGTAAACAATGTACTTTAAAGAGTCAGGAGTGATAAGCTCTGACAATTTTAGGGTTTAATCTAAGCTATGCATTACAAAAATATTGGCAAAAAGTGTTAAAACTTCTTGTTAGCTAATGAAGTAGTGAAAAATAACTTTAATATTCAAGCAAAGAAAGGATTTTGAGCATGGGAAGAAGTATCCATACTCTTTAAATGGCTTTACAGATAGACAAAACTAAAGAAAGCTGTTGTTTAGCTATCTCACAGTGCTTGTTTCTCGGGCATACAGATTTTTATAGAAAGAAAGGTATTTCAGAATTCCGAATCTGAAGGAGGTTACCTGGAACTTGACTGACAGCCTATAGCCAGGATATGTGTGGTTGCATAAACAGGAGTTCTGCACAGTGCACCATACTAAGCTCTGCAAACTTAAAATGTATCCTGAGATATGTGGATGAAGTAAGATGAAGTTTCCTATAAATTTAGTGATGTTGTTAAAAGTCTTCTCATCCACAGTGTATAAAACTTTTAAATATATTAGAAGTATAAGATTATATTCCTTGTAGTAATTTAGTTCCCGTCTGTGTACAAATTGCTGTCATATACTGAATATTACAGTGTTCTTTATTATAGCTGGAAGAACCATTTGATTCCAGAAGCTCAGCTGCTTATTTTTATGTCATTATGACTTGGCCTTTTCATAGCTACAAAAGGGAATAAGAGAAGAGCCTGCTAGTGACACCTTTGCTATTTTTCATTGCAGTAGCTATTTCTCAGGCTGGCAGCCATCTGTGACACTGATGTGGTTAATGACAATTTTCTTTGAGACTGGCCCGGTGGAATTAGTCAAAAATAGTAGCTCATTCTTGCAATTTACATTTGGCTGATGAACTAGAAATAACACACTGTAGAAGTGATAGAAATATTACTATTGTTGTTAACTTCTAGTTCTTCCAGCTTCCATTTTGTCTCAGACTGTGTAGTGTATTATATGAAATTGGAAGATTTTGATATGCAACCAGAAGCAAATCAGTCCAGTTTCAGATGAATACTAGTTTTACTCATTTGTCACTTTTAATAAGAAAAGCCCAAAATATAACTACTAGCTAGCCAAATGTTTGTGATTTGAATATACACAAATTGATCTTCTACTGTTATATCATTTAGGTTTTTCTACAGCAGTGGAATTTCTGTATGAATTGCAGTATCAGTCAGATAAAATTAAGTCTCAGCTTGACTCTTTGGTGGGCATACATCTAATGCAAAAAGAAAGAGATACAGAGTCTGGAATTGTAACACTGACCTTTAATATAGTGTTTGCACCTAACAAGCCAATGAGGTAAGTCCCCATTCTTTATTACCAATAGAAAATGCAGTAAAATCTTACATGAGCAAGCTTAGCTAAGTTAACACCTCCCTGCACTTTTTTTTATTTCTTATTATTTTCTTACTTGCTGCTTCTCATCATGGTATCTTTGCATTAACGCTGACAGCGTTTCTTTTTAATGCCTGCTCAATGATTCTGTTGAGTTACTGCCTTATTGTGTGTGTCCATCAGTTTACTTATAATTGTTGGAGTACTGAAAGTGTAACAACCTTAAGTGAAAATTACTTGTTCGAAGACAAGCTGGCCTGTCAGCCTTAGAAAAAACTTTTCCTAGATAAATGTGTGTATTATTTGACAGGTTGGGATGGTTTATTTTGAAATGAGTTTGCAGGATCAATGGTTCACAGAAAAATGGTACCCTCTTCTATAGCTGTGATGAGAAAAACAGTCCTTTTGCTTTGCTTTAAAAATAAACTCTTTGCATACCTTTAAAAATAAACGTGAAAGAGGCATTCTTTTGGAGAGAGTGAGAAATTGTATCTTCTTTTGAAAGAAGCCAAGCATCTATGGAGGACAGACTTTCCTGAAACTTCTTTCAAAAAAGTGCAGGCAATAGAGAAATTCAGAGTTTGGATGTTATGAGGAAGAGAAGAGCAGACCCTGGTAGATCTCCTGGGTTACATGTAAAGAGGATATTTTTAGGATGAAGGAGGAGACTTTATTTGTGGTAGTCAAGCAAGTTATTGCAATAGACTAAAAGCAAGCCTCCAAGAAAGTCTGTCCACTCATCTCCACACAGATCAGAGGAGAAATTTGTTTACAAACCATTTTATATTTCTACTCTGTACCCTGTCTCCACTTCCCCCCCTCCATTTTTTTTTTTTTTTTCCTTTTAATCTCTATGTACCTGAGACCTATCAAGTCTGCTGTAGAGGACTGAAAGGCTGCAATTAAATTAGTTTCTTTATCAGCCGTATCTAGAGCACTAATTCTCTTTTCAGACAGTCCAAGGACATCATAGTCTGACATTTTCTGAAAGTACATAGACCTTAGTCACATCTATTTGGTTCTAATATGTACTGCTAATATGTGTAGACCAAATTCTGCTAACCAAATTCTCTCTAACACCAGAATAAATAAAGAATAACCAGTAAAATAATGAAACAGTTAAATCAGAATAAACAGAAGAAGAATCAAATCTCTTGGCTGTGCCCATCATTTTGCTTTCATATTATATCCTTTTTTATATTACACTGTAAATATCCAGTGCTATTTATCTTAAATTCCAATCTAAAATACAACTAATATGCAGTATGTCATATAAAATTAATGACACATTTCAATTTAAAGCCATCTGCACATTTTTGTACACACAGAAGCCTATTCTGTGTATTAGCTTGCTGAGTTTATATTATGCTGTTCTATGCAGTGAATGTTTTAACTTAAATTTTAAGGAATGCGGCTACCCTGGTAGTACAATGTGCTACGGGAGGAATCTGGAAGTTTCCACTGCTGTTTATCGCTATGGAGCCCGAAGTCGATGACGTTATCAACATTGAAGCAGCCGGCCTGAATAAGGAAGCTGTAGTAGGCTTTCGACTTACAAGCCAGAGAAGGTAAAAACACTTATGATAAAGTATTTATGCAATTTTCTGAGGATATAGCCCATGTTCAAATACATCAGATAGATAGAATAGATTTGGGCAACAAAACCATAATTGAGCTGCAGCCATCGAAGAAATAACTCACTACTTCCAAGTGTTTAGGTAACGAATGGTGGTTCTCTAAGAAATGTTCAACACATTAATCTATAGCTTTTAAGAGAGAACTGGTGGAGTCGGTGCTAATGTTTATGCTGTGACTCCAAGGTTTTGCCCTAAAATGTCATTGGTGTTAAAACACATAATGCAATGCTGAGGAATTGTATCATGATATTAAAGGCTTACTTTACAGGACATGTACAGAGCTCTAACTAAATGTTTTTACTAAATGATTTTATTAAACCTGTTGTATTTCCAAATACTTTATACATAAATCAAGCCCCCCAAAGCCTCTGCATTCTGCTTTAAAAATGTTAAGGTATGCCATTATTTTTAAAGTATTTGTGTTTTATTATGTGGGAATGGTAACCATTCTTCTTTACCCTCCTGTTTCATTGGATATGATAATTTTGTCAGATGCTTCAGGATTTGATTACTGGTCCACAACTGATCTTTTCTAAAAGTTCTGCAGAAATCTCTCTTAGTATAATTTAAATATATTTTTCATTCTTTTCTTAAAGTTGCATAATCTAATAAACCTGCAATTAATTTATATATAGCTTACTGAATTATATGTATTCTTACTGATTTTTAAGATATTATTTCCAAAAGCTATGCACTGAAGGTGGACAGTTATTCCAGTTTTCATGGCTCTCAGTGATGATAATACATGAGGGCTCTGAAAAAGGCTGCTACTACCATATTCATATTAACAATTTCAGTAGAATGGGCTGCTTCAGGAACAAAAGTGAAGCAATTGCTCTGGCAATACTGTAATCTGCTGGTAGGTGTTTGATAGCAGTGAAGAGACCTAATGTTCTCAAAAAAAAGGTATTATAAAACCTGAATCATTACAGTTATATATAGTAGGAGCCTTGGTGGAAGACAGATTCTCTTTTTTCCCTCAAAAACATTCAAACTTTATTTTACATAGCAAGGATTCTTTCATACACATTTTACATACAAAATGTAATGCTTGCATAAAATGAATGTGCACTACACTGAAAACAGTACCAACAGCTGCTCTGTAGGATTTGTATTGCTTTGCCACCGACATACCGTAAGTAAATCAAAGATGTGATAAAGATTTTGTCGTGGAAATAGAGCACTCAGCAAACTAAAACGTATCACTCAAGATATGTGGTTTGAAAGCAATTACAGAAGAAACTTATATATTACAGATATAATTTAATGCTTGAATAAAGCCATAAAATATTGAAATATGGATTAACAGGTTTCAGTTAGGATATGGAATATCCCAAGAAAAATTATCGCCATCTTGGATTTTTCCTAAATAAAGAGTCGTCAGGCCAATCCAATGGAGAATCAGGTCTGGTACTTTAAAAGAGATGAATCTTTTTCCCTTGCATATACATGTATACTCTTTTCTTTTTGTTGTTGTCTTCTCCTATATATGTGTGTATATGTATATTCTATTATATATATTATATAAAAAATTATATATATGATATATACTGTATAATATATATAAAAATATATTATATATAATAAAATATATATTATTATGCATATAATAATATATGATATGTATATTATAACATATAATATATATTGATATTGTAATGATACATAATATATTATATGTTTTCATATACATACCTTATATATGCAAATATGTAGAGGATTTTATTTTTAATAGATTTAAAATAGAGATATATCATGCCTCTAATGAGCAAAAGACAATACGTGCTTCAGTGAATAGTGAAAGACTCTGGGAGTCCCACCACATACTTTTGTTGTATAAAGAAAATTGAAATATATATTTTAAAATTGTCTACAGATGTGATATATGAGTAGTCCAATATTTGCTTTCAGCTTAACAAATTCAAGAAGGCCATGCTGTTGAATGTTTTGTTTTGTAATGAAATTAAGATTGCTTAGAAACACATAAGTAGCTTTCATTTGTTAAGTACAAAAAATCTGCCTTTTTTATAACTTTCATAGATGACCTTTTTTGGTATATTTTATAAATGTTGGCTTAATTCAACACCAGCTGAAATCATTTACAGTGAAGTAATTGGCTTTGGAGCAAGGCTCTGGTATTTGTTTTAACATTAGTGCTTGTTTTAGAACCAAATGCCTTACTGCATGCCAATGTAAACTGATACAGGTAATAACAACAGTATTAGTCAGGAAAGAATAGATAAAACACTAGCCCTCTAAATAAAGATTATAGAAATCTGTTTGATGTGAATTTTAAAATATTTTACTGCTCTTTTTATGTTGATCACAGTATAAAATTTCTGAAAGTGATACTTTGCTTAAGAAAAGCTTAAAAGCTTTTTGCATTTGCTTAATTAAAAGCTTAATGTGTGTTTGAAAATAACATAGTTTTTAATGTACTTTTAATAATATTTTGGGATCAAAACAATCCCACTAATAGAGAACCATTTTCTTGAGAATACTTACTACTACATAAATATTATTTCTTCATGTTGAAATATTGGCATCCAGCTGCAGCTGAAAGTCACCTCACTTGTTTTCCAGTACCGATTCTACAGTAGCCAAAATGCAACATGTAGGTAGATATAAATGAACACTGCTTTCACTCGGCTTTAAAATTACTGCATATGCAGATTTTGTTATGGTAACCTACATTTCATATCTACTGAGGTGGATATGTTCCATATTTCATCTATGCTCATTTCCTAGTGAATAGAATAAATGTTCAGCAAATAAATCTCTTGATCCCAGGAAATTAATTTTAATACTGTTTGAAGAACAGCAAGCTGTCCGTCTTTTCCTGTACCTTCCATAATTCCCAAGGGAAAAAAGAATTATTTTACAGTTACAACTTTGAAAAACATTTTTTTGTAACAACTGCTATATTGCATTGGAGCTACCTGGAGTTAGAAATATGTATGCTGCAAAAAAATACATTCCTTAAGTTCTCAGCACACATACTTTCCATAATATATTGCTGTGCATATTATAGTCTTGGATTTCTGTATCAATCTAATTGTTAATGCTTCTGCAAAATTTTGCCATTAATCTAAAGATGTAATTGGAGTACTTCATCCTAGTAGTGTAGTGCCAGCTGCAAAGTACAAATATTGACTAAACTCCATCTTTGGAGTCTGAATGTAGATTGGTTTTACACCAAAAGTTCTACAGGAACTTAAGGAAAAATTTCTTAACAGTGAGGGTGACAGAGCCCTGGAACAGGCTGCCCAGAGAGGTTGTGGAGTCTCCTTCTCTGGAGATCTTCCAAACCCGCCTGGATGCCACCCTGTGCCACGTGCTCTTAGTGTCCTTGCTGGAGCAAGGGGTTGGACTAGATGATCTCTAGAGGTCCCTTCCAACCTTAAGCATTCTATGATTCTATGATAGCATGTTGAAAAATGTTGGTTATGATACACATGCAGCAAAGTTTCCAAAAAGTTATGACCATAGTTCTTAGCAGTATGATACCTAAGGTTTAACATATTTAGCTGGGAACCATTTTTAGCCATAGTACTGCAATGTTTTCTAACAGGAAAAGCCACTTCTACCAGTCTGCCTAGATAGTACTACTTGGTATAAAGCAAGTAAGATTCTCTGAAGACAAGAATCATAGCTCCTGATTTTGACATGTAGGACATGTAGGCATCAAAAGTGATGTTATATCTGGAAAAACATGCCCTGCAAGTCATTTGGTCATGCAGTGTTTCTTTGTATTTTTCAAAGTCTTCAAATTCTGAAGCAATCTTTCCAAAGCTCCACGGTGGTAAGTGGTGTGGACATCTCTTCTGCCCTCCAAAGGTCAGGACTTACAGTTGCTTTTGGAATATAGCATAATCAGTTAGGAATAATGATGAAGATAATCTCCTCCTTTCCTTACTGACTTTTTCTTTAAATTGAAAAGTAAGTGTGTAAATCATGCCAACTACGACTGACAACTTTAGAGAATTTCATGATTTTTTACTGATAATGAGTGTATAGAACTTGCCTGTGTAAAAACTAAAATCTCATGCATTTTTCAGTATGTGCTAACTACAAGTTACAGCAAGTAATGCAGTTATGATTGATTAACTTGTTTTTGGAAGCATATTGCAGCATTTTCAAATCACATCCATTATTTCCGTAGCAGTTACATACTTCACAGGCGAATAGGCTATGTGGTTTTTTTTATTGAAAAAGTATTTGATCAAAAACGCCACCCATTGCTTTTTAAATATAGTTTGTAAAATACTGAGTTCTGAAAAGGAGTTTATTTCTAAATTTCTATAGGGATATTTAACTAGATTGAGAAAGGAGCAAATAAACCTATTTTGAACCTTAGTGTGATAAAGACGTCATTATATTTTGAGCTTTATAAAATAGATTTGCTGGGCCTAAGCATATTTTATAAGCTTTGTAGTGAGATCTCTGTGGGATTATAAGTTTTAAAGTTCTTTTTTTTAAGTTGAAGACAAAAGGTGTTCTTTGTTTTCAGTTTGCTTATCTAAAAATTATCTAATGTGCAAATACTGACTAGCATAAAGTGCTATTTAAAATAATGGAAGTAAGGATTAAAGAAGTATAATTATGTCTATTAAACTGGCTCTATTTCTGTTCTTCCTGTTGTCGTGATTTTATTTCCCAAGTATTTTAAAAATTTAATTCAGTATGTACTATTAATTATACTATTGGTCATTCTTTGAATAGGAGAGAGCTTCCATTGTGTGACAGCAATATCCAACCATTATCACAGCAGCTGTAGAATTCACATATGGGAAGACCCATGTACTTCTGTACTTTAGATGGCCTGTATAAAATAGTATACTTACTAATTCATTTATGCTTGATTTGTGCATGTTTTCAAACCGTGTCCTGCTTATCACTCAACTTTATTAAGTGTGTCTGTGTCTGCCACCCATGACTTAAACAAGAGCCTTCCTGGGAAAATATAGACTGCCTCATCCCTGTCCTTCCTGTCTGAGAAATGAGAAGCCAAAATGACTTCAGAGCTGTTTTACCTGCAGCAGTGAACAAAGAGCAAAGAGGAATTAAATTTTAATCATTTTAAGCAATTTAATTTTTAATTATACGCTAAATATACAGACACTGGAATGCTGGAAAATTGGGTGCTATTTTGGGAACTTAGGGGATCCCAAACTTTTTCTGTACTATATATATGATGACAATGAGAAAACGTGCTAGCAAGTTACCCAGGATTCCAGCTAGTTCTCCTGACATGAACCTCCGTGAAAACACCACTTGATTTCTTTTGTGTGGCCATCTTTAGATAATAATTTTAACAGAAAAGCCCATGATTTATCAGAACTATGGCACTGTGAAAGGTTTCTGTTTCTAACTGTGTGTGAAAAGATTTTCAGTTCCTAGTTCTTGAGGCAATAGTCATATCTACCTCAGCATCTCTTATGGCTCCCCATATTATGGGGATACTTTAAATTTAACAGAATTTCAGTTTTGCTTATTTGGACATAGCTCCTGCTTTGCTGCTTGAAGGAATATTTTATGTCAACTAAACCAGAACTGTTGGAAAGTAGGAGAAGAATATGGAAGAAAAAGGAAGCAAAGGGAAAGATTTTAAGTGCATGCAAATATATATACACACATATATATATATTTATAAATATGCACACCTCTAAATTTCTGTGATGAGTAAACACACAAACACATATATGTGTGTGTTTACTCATCACAGAAATAAATACAATAGGCCTTTAGTATTTTTTCTCAATGTTGTCTAGAGAAATGTTGACCTTTTAAGCATTTTAATAGTTTTTTCATCTAATTTATCTCTGAAACAATTTAATGTAAGAGGATTTTTCTCTGACTTGGCAAATGAGAGTATCTTGTGTGAACAGTTCTACATGTGCTTTCTGACAGTTTTGTTTTAAACCATTTGTCCACCACTTGTTCCTTCTCTAACTGTTTTAAGAATCTTTTTTAGTATTTGAAAAGAGTTACTGTTGCATCCCAGTCTGCTAAGATGCAATTTTGCATCAATATTGTCCTTTTGTGTCTTCTGTGTATGTAACCTCTCCCATTTCACATAGCCTTTCGTCATCAGATCTGATATCAGAGTCGTGCTGTGACGTGTCTCTTCGTGACACAAATCATTTATCAGTAGGTGTCATTCCTGACTAACCAGATGCTTTTCATATGTAACAGAAAGTAGACTTAACACGGGAGAAAAAGAAAGAACTATCTTAACATTTCTTAAATTCAATAGAGCTGCTACACTGGAAACAGGAGACCTGTGGTCATGTTCCTGGTCCAGATGAAAAACAACTATTAAGTAGTCATCATCTCAGATGTTTTTGAGGAGAACACTGCTCAGACACTTGATATGAGTCTACTCCTTTGCACTCCTTGCCTGTCGTGTATGTAGTAGGTAAGTGAGCAGTTGAGCTCACAGCTGAGCAGACTGTGCTGAAAAAGAAGATACGAAAACTCAGGGCTTAGATAGCAAGAAAAGGGAAGTCAGGTAATAACAAGATTGGTATCTACAGTGGTGTAAACTCTGCTGCCTTGATGTTGCATGGCTTGAAATGCAACTTCAGACATTCAGTAGTGTTGACCAGCTTGATGGCACCTCTAGGAAAAGTTGAGTTAAATCCAATAAGGCACCTAAGTCCGATGGCACTACTGAAGATAATATATTTTTTTGTAATTCTTTTGAGAAAGAAAAAGCTTTTTTGGGTTTCACTTATTTATGTATTTATTTATTTTGTACTGTCCCTGTTTGTTTCTACACACTTGTAATCATTTTCATGATTTTTTTCATGAGAGTGTTTTGAAGTTAAGAAAACTTTTCTTGGGAACGTATACAAAAGGAAAGCTATTTTTAAATAGCATAACACAGACCAAGCGTACCACCGACTGTGTAGCACTTGGCCAGGAAATTTGGGACATCTCCATAGAGATATGAATAGTCATAAAATATTAAATTACACTCCTTTGTATTTTCTTTGAAAAGCAGTATTAGTGCTGCTGTGACAACCCATGAATACACAAACCTGAGCATTTTTCTTCTGCGTTGCTGTTATTTTTTCATTCTTTGAGTTTTCTTACCTAAAAATGTAGCTCTAAGCATGATAGTTGCTCTGCTGTACTATGGCAGAGTGTTAAAGTTCTTTTTGACAACAATATCATGCTTCCACTTCAGTTTCTTTTGTTCTTTTTTGTATATTTATATGTTAGTTAATCTTCAGATATTAAAAATAAACACAACATGCAGAAAGAGTAGACAGTTTACTAATGAGTGAGATTAGACAGATGGGAAGGTTGTCCGGATGGGCTGGATGCTGGAGAATTACAGAAAAAGAAGTGTAGGACCTGGATATAAACTAGATGTGAGAGGAGAAAGAGTAACATATGAATCTAAATGGTAGTGGAGATATCCTCAGAACTGTGTGAAAGGACTGAAAGAACGCTTGACTGCAAAGTATATAATGCATACTTTCATGCTGAGAATATTTTTATGATAAGGAGTCATGAGCAACTCCGCTAGATAGGCTTCATTTTGAGATTGGTCAAAAATATCTTGCGTTTCTCCTGTGTAGTCCCCAGGCACTGTTTTTACTGTGTGAATAAGACACTTCCTTTAGGTGCACAGGTACTGCCATGAAACTGACTATTAAACAAGTTCTGCAGTATCTATAACAGAAGTTTTTTTGTAGCCCAAGACATACAGTATCTGTAGAGGTATGTATTATTTTTATTGTGATTATTTTAGTGTTTGTTTGTAGAACAGAAACATTTGGAAAATAGAGATAGAAAACCAGGATTTCTCATATGTTCATTTCAAAGTTTTCAGAACTCCCTACCATTGTAGTAACACTCCCTTAGATTGCAAAATCCATTATAAAGCTTAATAAAATGGGTGACTCGCCAGTTTTACTTGATTAGAGATTAGGAAAGTGAAGATTTCTAACGAGGAAGAGAGGATTTTCAGTCTGACATGGAGTTTATTTCTATCAGTATTATTAAAACGAGTAATTTTCACTAGCAAAATATGTTCCTATTCATAATTCCATCTGTCTTCACAAGTCAAGTAAGGTAATTCTATCTTTTTTTTTTTTTTGGAAAATACTATCATTATTTTGTAGTGATTATAATATCCACCATAGAATATTAATGTTGGAAGACCTGTGTCCAGGTGTTTGTATGTAAAGATTGTAAATATTTATGAATAAATATAAATAATTGCTAGTAGCTAGCAATGCTATTATTATTCAGGAAGCATTCCATAGGCTGCCAGGTTTCCTGATTCACATGCCATGGTGCATAAATGTTTGACCGTAGATAGGTCAGTATTAAGCTACTGTAAAAGGCACAATATCCTCCTGTTCTTATTTTTTGTAGGTACCCAGAGCCATTCACTGCATATTTCCTGGCAGGCAGCGATCCTGCATTTGCTGTAGCGCCACAAGCTGGAGAACTTCTGCCCATCGGCACTGTTGGAACGGGTATAACAGTGGGATTCAAGCCAAGAATGTATGGCAGGAAGCATAGAGCAGTGCTTGTAATTCAGGTAAGTCTTTCTAAATACAAGATACCGGAATACCTCAGGAGAGGAAGGAAAAACACGCAAACACCCACTGTTTATTTTATTACTTTTCACTCTGAACAAGAATGAAGCTAAGTTATGGAAATTAACTTGTGGCAAGCTCAAAAAATATTGCATTTTAACTTCTTGGTATTTGTTCTCACTTTCACTGGAAATAGATACTTGTATTGGTACATGTGCCGCAACGACATGCACAACGTGCAGATGGTAGATTAATCATGTTAAGAAATTGTGGAAAATACATATAATTGAATATGTGAGGCCTAAGATATTGGTTATACTTGTTTATACCTTATTGAATCGCAGGCAGTAGAAGCTAGATACTGAACTGTCAAAGTCAGAATTTTAGAACTCAAATCTAGGAATAACTCCTTAAAAACAAGCTTCAAAATAAACAGTAAGAAATTTTAATTAAGCCACTTCCATGAAACTGAAGGTCAGGAAATATGTTAGCATCTGAAAACATCTATTTCTAGAGGAGTAAATATATTTTTAGTACTCCAGGGATAGATTTTCAGAAGTGCTTTAAGTCATTCTTAGAAGAGAAACAACTCTTGCCAGATGTTGGTTTCTACTTCAAACATACTGTATGCTGGCAGTGTTTTTAAGCTATTGTATTAGAAGTGAAGCAGCAACATTGATTAAGAAAATAAGATGGTCAAAATGGAATTGTTCAAAAAGCATGGCGAATGGCTGAACTTTTTTTTTTTGTCTATGAGTGACAACTTGTACAACAATACATAAGAAATTTGTATTCTAGAAAAACAAGAAGGCTGTTTATTTTCTCAAGGTTGTTTTGTTTTGAAAAGATTAGATTGATTAGAAATTTGGGTAGTTCATTCTTTTTATGTAACCTGCAGGGATAGTTTTCATTTGAAAAAGAAAATAACTGAATGTATTCTATGTTCTTTTATATATCTTCTTTAATAATATTTAGATGATGCTGTGTGACACATTTACAGATTACAGAAAATTGTAGTGTAGTTTTGGACCTGAAGTCACATTCTGAGTAATAATACACTTAAAATGTGATTGCTAACAAAGAGTCTTACCAAGACAAATTTGCCTAGAATGTGATAAACATATGTTCAAAGATTATCATTAGCTTTCTACAAAGTCAGTCTGTAATCTAAAATTTTTCAGAATTTGTCAGTATAGAAGATGTGCTTTGAGTAATTGGCTTTTTAACTTACATCTGCTTACATCTCAGTCTCAGGTTATGATCCAGACAGATGGCTCTTTACATCTACACCTGTGATATTATGTGTGGTTGCACTGATTCACTTGGGCATACTACCCCTGTGGATCACATCTTACCCAGTCTACTCCTGGATGTTCAGGAATATATTGAACACTCTTAGTGCTTTTAAGCGCAGATATTTTGCAAACTAGTAATACACCATCACAATGTGGTAGAGAGCTTCTGAACACCCTAACTCTATTTGAAATATTCAGATGTTTTGATGCTTTCATAAGACATATCTTGTCTTTCCTCTTATTGATAGTCCTTTTCTCTACACTAAACTTACCCCTTTCCTCTACATAAAACCTTCCTTTCATGTAGTTCTAATATAAGCTGAACTATTCTAAGCTGTGCTATTAACATCTACCTGAAATAAGACTTGATGACATGTTGAGAATACCAGATACTCATCTCTGCCTTCCCTGTTAGTCAAAATCATTTGTATTGTTGAGCCTGAGCGAGACAGATTTAGTTTGATGGTAAGAACTGTATAAAATCACTCTTATTTGGACAATAATAGTGAAGGTGAAATGCAATTAATGTTGTACCTAACACTGTTGACCCTCTCTCGCGAAAGTTCTTTCCAGCTAATGTTGGCTGAGGCTCTGAGCTGCTTTTAAAAGCAATGAGGAAGCCTCTGTTTTTTGGGTTTTTTTTTTTCCTTCTTTTACAGTATTGCCTCTCTTCTGATGCTGCTGTAATAAAAGACTATAGCACTCTTGCAGCAAGATTTCCTTTGCATTTCTGCGTGGAAAGCCACAGTCTTAACACGGTCATATTTTTATTATTAAATTCTATGAATAGAGAGTAGCACAACAGTCTTTTTTGTGTGCTTCAATGAACTGTAATAATTAGGCTGTAAAGGACCAAAGATGACAGTGTAAGTTTTTTCTCAATTTTATTTTGGTCATTACAATTGTGTTACAAAGTGAAACGGGAGGTTGGGAATAGGGAGAGAGATTCTACAGTCATTTTTTCTTATTTGTTGAAAATATTAAATCATACATGCATTTTTTTCTTTTAGTTACCCTGATGATAAACTCTTTTTATTAACTGAATATATATATATGTATGTAATTGAAATAGCATAGCCTCATTTGTATTTTATGTACACAAATCATGTGCTTGATCGCATATTGTGTGAATTCTTTACAAACTTAATATTCAGTAATACAGTAGATTTTATTGATGGCAGGAAAGCTTAATTACTTTGCTAAAGCAATTCAGTACTCTAATCATCATGAAAACTTTTATTCTCAGCCAACTACATATCCAAATAGTTCAAGTTAGACAATAACTGTAAGAAATCTTAAATCTGTAAATGTGTCATGGAACTTGGCTTTAAGAATTTCTGTAGAACAAAGAATGCAATCAGAGAAAATATAATAAAAATCCAGTAAAGAAAATAATCATGGGTGTGTCTGTGGCCATGAAAGAAAATATCATAAATCAAAACAGTAAGAAAACAGTGATATATTGCAAAAAAGTGCATTTTTAATAGGTATTCCATAATTAAACATTTATTATAGCTTTCATAAACAGCACTATTCTAAAAAAAAAAAAAAAAAAAAGTATTGCCACTAATGATAATTCAGTGAAGACAGTATGTTTCTTAAATAAGACATATAGTACTGTGTAGAGATGAAAGAGCTTTCTCCATCAAACTGACATTTCAGACCTATGTTATGATGTGCTGCTAAAAAGAAAAAAACAAAAACAACTAAAAAAATGGAGAATCAGCTGAGTTTCAGGTACGGTCAGGGAAAGGCAGGAAACTCTGTAAAGGCTTCCTGGAGCAGGAGCTGCTGTCAGGCACAAGATAGAGCAGCCAGAAGGCTGGCATATCCTAGGGAAAGGGCATATTCAGGTTGGTTTAAGAATTATTTTGCTGTCCTAAATTGCACTACCCTTACGCTTTGCTGAATTCAGCTAGACACCTGTGCAATTGCTTTGTAATTCATTATTACAAAGACTTCTGAGATATTCTAAAACGGAAGGAAAACAAAGTAACTCTTAAATGATAAAACAGATGTCAGGGTAAACCGGATTGCAGGTAACATTACCAAGCCCTCCAGAAGCCAGGCTTCTGCACTTTTATTACTGAATAATCACTAACTTAGCCTATGGAAGATAGCGTATCAAAGCCATTTGTCATGCCCTTCTGGAAATAAATTATGCAGTGTGCAAGTCACAGTTACTGGGTGGGGCTTCCCTAAGCAGTGTGTGCAAAATTACTAGTGTTAAGAGAAAATTGTAGTGTCATGTGTGCAATAGCTTAATGAAAATACATCGTGCAATGTTCGTGATAGATTTGTTACCTACCGTAACTTAAGGTTATTCTAAATTACATCAGTTAAATAGAATGAACAGGAAAAAAATTAAGATAATAAGATAACTGAAATACTTTCACATTAAGAAAGAAATCACTTGTGTCCCTCACTGTTGGTTGGTGTTGACCTGAATTTTATAATTAAAAAGGTCTAAGGAGTTGACTACAGTGAATATAGCACATCTATCATTACCATCACTTGGCTTTGTCTACGAGATCAATACTAAATTGTTTTTGAATCACAGACTTACAAAAAGTTTAGTTTTCCTATTGATACTACAGTTCTTACAAGACCAGAAGAAGGTTCTAGTATGAGAACCGTTGCTGCCAGAGGGTATTCAGATCATCTCCAGTGCTGAAGGAATGGTTGATATTGATTGTAATGCATCTAAGCAGTGCTGTGAAACTTTAACTTCAGAAGTAAATTAAACTATCCTTAATCCTATCTGGAAATCTAAAATAATAATAATAATGATAATAGTTGCTGCTTATACATCTTCTTAATTAGAAATGGGAAGGCAAGATCATTGATGAAGTACACAGATCCCAACTTCCATTTCCAATATTTGAAAAACAAGAACAGACATTTTTAAAGACACCCCCAGACCATCTTGTTAGGTCTGATCACTCAGGTACCCTTTGAGACCCTGAAAAACAGTGTTGGTGACCATTTTTCAGGATGGCTCATTGCTCCAGTTTTAAGATTACCAAACTTTGTGTCGGGAATGGCTCAAGTCAAAAAAATAAATGATATGTTTTGCGCCATATTTTAATATCAAAAATCATTAGGACAGCTGTAAGTGATGACAGAGAAGATAGGAGATGAAAGAAAATAAGGCTTATTATATTATATAGTAAGGTCACACTCAAAAGGCACTCTGCCTTCCTCTGCTGTAAACCTCTGTGGTCAGGATCATCTTCCTAAGTGCCCGACCTTTCAAGTTACATTTTTCAAGGAGAGCGTCTTCCTGAAGAAGCTTTCAGAAACCATTTACTTCAGAGAAAGTCCGACAAGGCTTCAGTTCATACTCTTCTCTCCCAGATCTTCTTTATGACTAATTTATGCAGGATTTTTTTTCCATATACTTTCCTCCTTCCTTCACCTTTTCAGAAATGTAGATGCTTCTTTGTCCTTCCAGTGTTCAAGTTGACACTACTCTGTGACACTACCAATAGCTTTAGATTCAGAGGGAAGTTAATGCCCTGTTGTCCCATTCTTCAATGTTATTTTCTATTCTCCTGGTCCCTCAAAAGTAACACTGTTCAGGAAATTGTTTTCAAGGACAAAGGGAGGATAGGAAATTGTTTTTACAAGCCAAGTGAGGACCAGGTGGATTAAATCTATTGAATTTTCCAGAATAATCCTTTTATTTTATTTTTTCAGGAGTTCTTTTCTCCTTGTCAATACACAGAAGTTGATGATTCGTTATGGGCTCGGCTAGGACACACCATAAGTCATTCCAAATAGTGACTTTCCCATCTCTGTTTAGGGGCCCTCCTACTGGACTGCATGGATCTAACTGGTGCAGGCTCTGATGCAGATTAGCTCCTCAATAACAACAGTTACAGAAATTTTATTTCCGGTGTTTACTTATCGCAAGAGTTGAAACACCTGAGAGCAGTGTAACGAGGAGGCTTGAGACCTTATATTTAAAACTTTTCTCTCATCTATTTTTTTCTTCCTTGAATTGTCCTTAAATTCAGGTATAGATTTGGTTCTCCTTGATCCAGTAGTCCACTTTTTCACAAGGTTGTTCTTCCAACCTACAAGAAATAGCAAGGACTTCAAAGAAAGTACTTTTCTAGCTTCTTGTAGTATGTTTGCCTTTGAAAAATAAGAACTATGTAAGACTGGAACAATAAGGGAAGAGGAAGGCAAGGAATTATAGACATCAGATTTTCATTATTTGTCCGAGTATTTTCCAAGATGCTGTTTTACCAGCTGCACTGAACAGAGAAAACTGGTAGGAACAAAAGGGAGGAGAAAAGTTGGGAATCTACAGAGGCTGTGTCATTAACAGGTAACTCCTGGTTGGTACCTGCCCTGTACTTCATGATGACACAGGAAAGCAACACAGAAGCACTGATTTTTTCTATGGACAAAACTGGAAGATAATGACATAAGATTCCTGCCAAATGATATTATTTATTAGAGATAATGCATCTTTGTGTTGTCCCTTTATTTTTCATCTATGAGAATCACGCAAAATAGAAGCAAGCAGATGAAATAATTCTCAAATAAAAATAAACATTAAAATACAGTTAATAATATGAAGTCTTCTGATAAATTTAGAAAAGAGAGTATCGAGGTCATAGGAGTGTTGGATTTATTACAAGTCTCACATTAGAAAAGAAAAGTTGGAGCTAACCTTAACAGTGAAAACCTAATAATACTGTTGCTCCTAAACAATTTGATTGCACCTTAAATTAATCTTAAGGGACAAAAATAGAGAAATAAACACTTCAGCAAGTCATGTAAAAAGTTCAGTTTAATTTCATATTGAATACACTGATCATTGTAGATCACTATTTTCTTGCCATCACTATGATACAAATTAAGGATCAGGGAACACTGGATGCAGTATCTGCAGTTTTGGGGTAGGGGAGGGGGAAATCCCCTATTTTTGGAGTTATTGAAAATTTTATTTTGACTTTCCTGAGTTAACACTATTTGAACAAAATCTGCAATATTGTTTACCCTAAAGTTACTGATAGTTGCTCTAAACATTTAACTCTACCCTAACAGAGATTTCTCTAGAAATTAATTAGTATACATCTCAGTTACACTGCCACCCTGTAGTGAATATGCATGGGTGATCTGTGTTCTATAAATTAATCCTATGAATCATAAGCCATCTGTTAGAATGAAGTGAATATCAAAAGTGTATCAAAAGTGTGCTCTCATAGAAATTATTTGGTGACTGTTACCAGTATTTGCTGAGTAAATTACTTCATGAACATTATTCAATCAGCTATCTAACTTGTGGCATTCGTCAAAAAAGTAGCATTTGCAAAAAGTGGCATTTGTCTTATTTTTGCAAGCTTTAAAATATTTCTCTGAATGATTTAGCTCTGTAGATGGCCATTTCTCTCATCAGGTGAGCCAAAATATTACTCTCTTCACAATTCAGTTAGATTATAGTCATCAGGACTTTCTAGGCATTAATAACCAAGTCATGCAGTTCAACCAGAAATCCTTCTTCAGATTTTCTAGGACACTTAGACCATGGTCCAATTTTTCTTCTCTATCTCCTATTTAATAATATACTAGTAATAGAATAGTACTTTTATATGCATATATATTAATAGTATTGATCTTTGTAAAAATAACTTAAGGTAATTGCTAAGATCTGATTCACAATCATTCCATACTGTGATGAAAGAACATTTTATCTTGTGTTTATTTTGACATGAACAAATATAGTGCATTAGTTAAGAAAATTGTCAAAGAAATGTTAGCTTGATAGCCCATTTAGTGCTTTCATTAGGTAAGAGCCGTAAACCGAAAATTGATCCATACAGCTGGTACTTAGTATATCCTGTCTATTCTTTGCACATAGCACATGTATTAGAGCATTTCACATAGCACATGAATCATCATATTTTATAAACTTCTGCAAACTACAGCATACTATCGGCTCCTCCTCCCAGTTTGGTATCATCAGCAAACTTGCTGAGGGAGCACTCTGTGCCTTCATCCAGGTCATTGATGAATAAATTGAACAGGACTGGACCAAGGACTGACCCCTGGGGGACCCCGCTAGCTACAGGCCTCCAACTAGACTCTGCACCACTGATCACCACCCTCTGAGCTCTGCCGTCCAGCCAATTCCTAATCCACCTCACTGTACACTCATCTATCCCACACTTCTGGAGCTTGCCCAGGTGGATGTTGTGAGGGACGGTGTCAGAAGCCTTGGTGAGGTTGAGATAGACGACATCCACCGCTCTCCCCTCATCTATCCGGCCGGTCATTTCATCATAGAAGGCTATCAGGTTAGTCAAGCATGATTTCCCCTTGGAGAATCCATGCTGACTACTCTTGAGCACCTTCTTGTCTTCCTTGTGCCTGGACACAATGGCCAGTATGAGCCGTTCCATCACTTTTCCGGGGACGGAGGTGAGGCTGACTGGCCTGTAGTTGCCTGGGTCCTCCTTCTTGCCTTTTTTGAAGACTGGCGTGACATTGGCCTTCTTCCAGTCTTCCGGCACCTCCCCCGTTCTCCAGGATCTTTCAAAGATGATGGAGAGCGGCTTAGCTCTGACATCCGCCAGCTCCCGCAGCACTCTGGGGTGCATCCCATCAGGGCCCATGGATTTGTGGGTATCGACTTTCCTTAGGTGCTCTCTGACCCAATCTTCCTCTACCCAGGGCAAGTCTTCCTCTCCCCCAGCTTCTTCGCTTGTCCCTAGGGCCTGGGGCCCTAAAGGGCTGCCCTTGGTAAACACCGAAGCAAAGAAGGCATTCAGCAGCTCTGCTTTTTCTGTGTTATTCGTAACCAAGGTGCCCATCCCGTTCACCAGCGGACCCACGTTTTCCCTGATCTTCCTTTTGCTGTTAATATATTAGAAGAAAGAAGTTTTTCTTGTTATTTTTAACATCCCTTACCAGATTGCGTTCCAACCGCGCCTTCGCTTTCCTTGTCGCATCTCTACATTCCCTGACCACCTCCCTGTATTTCGCCCAGGAGGCCTGTCCTTTTTTCCACATTCTGTATACTGCCTTCTTCTGCTTGAGCATTGCCACAAGCGAATAGTTAAAGAGATGTTTTGTATTGCTGCTTGCAAATACAGTTTGCCATCCTATATATGGGTACTTGTTTAGAAATGCACTGTTGTTCAAATATTATGGTGTTGAATACCTTTTTATGACGTTTGTATTTTCAGGATTAGCTGATTCCGGCGGCTGCATGGAACTATGACAAAAAAAAAAAAAAAAACCCAAACACTCGTCACCCTTAAAGATGTTTAATTAACTTATTTCATAGGTGACTGTTACATGTCTTGATGCCATACTGATATTGCACATGTGATTTTTTATTTTATAATCACAGAGTCATAAATTCATTATTGTTGGAAAAGACCTTCAAGATCACTGAGTCCAACCGTAAGCCCTTCATGCCAAACCACAACCCTAAGTGCCTCATCTACATGTTTCTTGAACACTGCCAGGGATGGTGACTCCACCACTTGTCTAGGCGGTCTGTTCCAATGCTCCACCACTCCTTCCATGTAGAATTTTTTCCTAATATCTAACATGAACCTCCCTGGCACAGTTTGAGGCCATAATAATACTTCCCTCTCTTTTATTTCCTTTTCCAGGTATCTTTTTTCTTATTCTTCCAGTTTTATTGCCATGAAATCTTGAATTTGCATTAAAAAAATCTTTGAGCCAATAGAAATAAAGAGTATCCGTGAGAAAATTCCAAACCTTGTTAGATAACATAGCTGAATGTAACTTTCTTATGCATATGTGCCCAAAAGAAATTTCAATTCTGTTTAGAGAATTTTTTTAAGTGAAGTAAGCGATAATAACAACTACTGTGGAATAGGCTGAGAAATACAGTATGGGGAAGCTCATCTTCTGAAAAATGGGAAATTTTCTTATTATTAAATTCTAGCATATTATGTATATAATCAATAATTTTGTGTTTAGACATCTCTTTTTTTTTTATTACCGTTGCCAATTGCTATAATAATCAGCACTGCTATAAGCACAGGAAGAGGAGTTCCTCTGATTTGGGAAATTTTGATCTAGTTCTTATCTGAATGCAGCTTCTAAGTCAAATATTTCATCTTAATTCTATGATTGAATATAAGCGACCTTTCAAGGTCTCTCAACCTTCTTCCCACCTCCAGAAAAGTCTGCCACTTGATTTCTTCCCCTCTCCTTTGCTGTGATGTGTCTGACTTGGAAATAACACACACACACACACACACACACACGGTTTGCAGGTACTTGCCAGGATTGTGCACTTGGTGCACTGGCTCTCACCACAGTTTTCAGACTGATTAGAGTCATAGTGGCTAAGCTGTACAGTACTATCCTGAGGGGAAATGCTTATGCCTTGACTAGCTTTTGGAAAACTACTCTGCAGTTGGAAGTAAATACTCTAACAAAGACAGACATTTATGGGTGTTAAAAGGTTTTCTGAGAAGTAGTGAATTCTAGGTTATCTTGTAGCATTAACCCAAGTATGTTTTCCATTCTTGTAAAAGCATTTGTTTCCCCTTTAGAAGCAACACTGAACTAAAAAGAGCTTTCTTTTAATAAACAAATGCATATATTTTCCACTAGGAATGTCTGCACCCTTGGATGATGGCACATGATTACCACCAAGTGGTAAATTTGGTGGGAAATCACTAAGATGATAAATTAGTTGTGATTTTTGTGTGTGTTTGTATGTTCTAGCTTGATAGATCTTGTCTAAAAGCAGCAGCATCCTGTGATAGTTGTAGACTTAGCCTCTCTTTGGATCACAAACATTGTCCTGTCTTAAATAATAAAATGAATTAAAAAGGGGGGGGATGATATAAAAAGGTGATGTTACATTTGAGCTAAAAGATTCCTTGCAGTCCTAAATCTCCAAGGAGGTCTCTCATCTCTCCAGTTTGTTTTTAAATCTGCTGCTCCCCAATAGGGGACCCTCTCTTGCAGAGTTTCTCTTCCTTCACTCCCTGGTTGTCCTACTCCCTTCTCCACAATGTTTTTGTCATTATGCCCGAGTGTTTCTGTGAGGAGAGGATGTCTTCTCTGCTTCCTGCCACAGCACCACACCTTACCAAGAGTCAAGAGTAACACCAGAGTAACAAGAGTAACACCAGAATAGGCAGCTCTTTCTCCCCAAAGTCAAGCTATGCCTTATTTTATTTTTTATTTTTTTTTGGTCAAAATACAATCTGGGATATTGTGGGGTGAATATTGCCCATCAGTACCCAGAAGGCAGGATCACTTTTTTGATACTGATGAGAAATGAAATTGAGAGATGGCACAGCCCCCCCCCCTTTTATTTATAGCCCACCCTAAACAACTTATAACCATACAAATAGTAGTGCTGTAATATGTGTGGGTTTCATGACAGAAATAGTTCTTTAGTAAGTTTATACTCACGTGAGGTCACTGAAACAACTATCAGATTTTTTTCTCTGACCTTGAAGCAATCAATGAATCATGCACACAGTGAATATGACCCAGGGGTTAAATTTTCTTCAAACTAAATTGTTGGTCTGACATACTAAAGAAAGATAAACTATTTCGCCTTGTACTGGAGTTAATAAGACAATTAGATAGCTCTAGAGAGAGATTTATTTTTCCTAAATGACAGCATTATCTTTGGCCAGAAAATACTGATGCTAGGCCATGTCACACCTGCTTTTGCTGGCATTTATCTTTACAGGCAGTGGAGTAGGCAGATCATTGCACAGTATTAAAATAAGGTTTATGATAAGGATGAACTACTCTGCATGTTTTACACAGGGATAATATTCAATTTAAATTAGATTTTGATTTTAGAAGAATAATAATAAAAGTTTTTTAAAATATGTATGCATGGTGAGATGTCTATTAAGATCTCATGCTTACTCTAGCTCTTGTAGAACTTTGAAAGAATATGATATCTGCAAAATAGATATTAAAGTAGAGGAGCATAGAAATGCATATATTAAGTTGCCAAAACACAGTTTAAAACTTCAGAAGTAAAGGTAATAAGCAGCATAATCAGAGATTTATATGGTGATGACATTTAAGAGATGTAACTGTACACAGCTATATGTGAAATACTCTATAAATAAACCTGTGCCAAAGAGGTTGCAACTTAACAGCCTGAAATTTACACTTATCGAATAGCTGCAATATGAATGCAAGACTACTTGCAATGATACCCCTTAAATGTACTTTAGCCATGATGGATTAGTGATTAGAAGAGTAGGAGAGGAAAGACACTGAAGGGGAACATTTCCTAGCAAATATAAAACCTCTGTGTAGCAAAACTAAAAAAAGAAACTAAATCAAAGAGTCACATTAACATCCTTGTTATTTTCGTCTGTATGGTCTTGTAAATGTGGGATGAATGCAGAGGATGATAGAGCTGGAGAAAGTTGACTGCAGCCTACTTAGTGATTTAACCAGACCAAAATTAATTGGCAGAATACAATAAATATCTAAACAAATCAACACATCCTGTTCTGAAGATGTTTTTTGGCATTTATAATATGCAAAAATTTGTTGTGAGGGCTGGTTGGCTATTTGTATGAATACTACTGATGCTTTCTGTAGGCCAAATCATTTTGGAGTACTGACATGCCCTGGGGCAGAGCAGGTGCCCAGCTGCCGAAGTGGGAAGAGCGGTGGATCCACAGGGCAGCTGCAGTGGAATTTGGATTGCTCACTGAGGGCTGGAGAGAGAAATACTCTTGAGCTTTAAGGTTCTTTCTTGTTCTCATTTCCAGATTGATTTGAAGGTATACACAGCCTTTATGATGCTTAGTTTGCCTGGGTGAAAACAGACTGATGCTGTGTATAACAATTACATCTGTGAATGATTGCTTTAAGGATTAAGCTTGTTTTAAATCGGACGTGTGTTATATAAATCCCAACTGTTGTAGTAATAAATCTTTATGAGTTGGAGCAGGGGAAGGAAGGTGCTCCTACAGGCCGTGTCTCCAAAGTTCAAAGCAGCGTGGTACAAAAGCGTGGTACCAGCAGACCTGCTCTAGCACCAAAGCAGGGGGGCTGTGTGCTTGCAATGCTGTGCCAAATGTGAAAAGGCACATGGTGGGAGCTTGGAAATTTTATGTGACTACACAGCTTTGGGGTCTTGAGCTAGTAATTCTGTACAGTCTTGCATTGTGCTGCACCAACATAGGGTCTGATGCGTTATATAGGCTAGATACACCATGTTCTGTTTCTGGGTGTAGACATGCTGAATGTGAAGTTTTTCACTTGGATGAGTATGTTTTAATATACCCACAGCATCCTGTATTTTCACTGTGAGTGCTTTGAAAGCAAAAAAAGCCCAAAACAGAAAACCAGGGATTATCAGCTGCTGAGTGCACACAAATAGTTGACAGACAGTGCATGCCTCAAGTGGCATGAAACACTTAATTGTCTTTCTATTTTCATAGCACAAAGCTGGATACACTGACATGCCAATTGAAATCTTTGTGAAATCTTTGGGATTTGATTTAGTTTTGTTTTGCTTAAAGGAAAAGAAGAACAGAAACCTAAAGACCCAAGAATAGATATTTTCGTAGATGTGATGACAGGAAGGATGATTCTAAAGACTTAGAAATATATATATATATATGATTTCAAGCATTAAAGTGACCTGGGTATCAATTTTGAAAGAAAAATGACAAGAATCTGCAATAGTTACATTTGGATTTGTCAGCAACCAAAATATTGCTTCAAAACCCAGTGACACATAAGAGACAGCAATACAGCCTTCATATGCATAGAAATAATGCTCCTGAAGTACACATATATGGGATGTGTAATGAGAATGAGAATTATCGGCTCAATAAGAACCAGGTACTCAAGCATTACAAGACATGACATACAAACATATGCTCAATTCCTAGAGAACAGTTGTACACAGAGAGCAAATGGAGAATGTCACTTTTATTTCACATATTCTTCAAAACGGAGTTTTCAGCATGACTCCACAATTCCCATATGCATACTCAGAGCCCTTTTCTTTCCATTTTGTTAATTATCCTAATGCAAAGGTTCCACCGTTTGACAATACCATTATTACCATTATCAGAACTACAATAAAATTAGAAACATTTATATTGTGCTATGAAATAATTATCTTTGAACAACATACAAGACAGTAGGGTTCACTAAATAAAAAAGGAATTTTAGATCATCTAGGAAATGAAATTACTTGTATTTGTTATGCCTTGTCTTGAATTTGTAAAGTTAAATGTGGACCATGGTTTTGTATGGGTAATGGCTTTGTTCCTGGAGTGCCGTTCGGGTTCTGTGTTATTCCAGTACCTTACATGGAAAATAACAAATCTTTTAAAATCAATATAGCATATTAAATCACTGTCAAATTTTCAAGGTATTTGGTAACTAATGCTTTATTTATTGCATCTTTGTTCATTGTTTTCAGACAACATCAATGCAGTGGACATATGAAATCAACGGGCTGCCTCCACAGGCCCTGTCACCTAAAAAGCAAGCCAAAGTCATTTCTACCAGCAGCTACATAAGGTCAGCCACAGTTCGACAGCGCAATTTTTTACGTGAAAACCTGGAACTTACAACCACCGCCGTATCCTCCCCAATCAAAGGGGCTCCTTTGGTGCTGAGGGCAACACGGAGCAACCGGTGATCATCACCTGTGGGTGAGACGGAGGAGCGTTAACACTTGCATGGAATAAACTCTGCAGATACAAAGAAGATGTGTTTCTTATTTTTTTTTTAAGCAGACGTGATATGCATTGATTGTATACATTTTGTGGAGGCGTCAGAGTGCCCGAGCTCTAGTAATGCTCTTATGTTTCTGTGAAAACATAGAAGTGATGGTGGAGTTATGGTGAAAAGTGTTTCACCTGATTGAGCTTTCGGAACTTCGTTGCTGTGTAATGAGCAATGCTTTAAACTCATACAAACCAAGCAAGCAAACCAGCCCCTGGTTCATGATAAAATGTGCACCCAAAGTTTGCAGTATTTTGCTAAGGTTAATCTGGTTCCCATGTCACCAGTTCAGAGACTGAATGCTTTTCAGATGCTCTTGATTTTGAAAATTTAATTAAATTTGACATGTCTGCATTGTATAAACTAACATTCCTGACCTATTCATCCCATAACACTTCAAAGTCCTGGATAACATGGAATGGAAAAGAATTATTTCTTCATTATTGACATGCTGAGTAAGTTTTACAGTGTGCTTTAGAATACTGAAATATAAGATGCTGTGAAAAGTCAGTTAAGAATGCAGTCAGGATTTACATTTTTCTAAAATAAATAAATCAGAAGTGCAACACATATCGTTCTTCCATTATCTCTCTTCCCATCCACAGCAGTCTTTATACGGATGTTCAGGCACTCTTAGCTGGAAATTAGATCTGTGCAGCCTTGGCCTGAAAGATCTCAGGGTGAATCTGTTCTACCTTCTTTTTTCATTGAGATTGTTTTTGCTAATTTTTCTTTTAAAATGTAAATTGTGTCTTTATTGTAATGAATGTACTTAAAAAAATATATCTTAGAGCACAGCAAGTACTTTCCTGGCACAAATATAGAATGAGCATCACTGCTGAGGTATGGGGAGCCTGCAACCTGTGTAAGTCAGTGTAAATGAGCACCATTAGAGAGCAGTATGCTTGGTGATTTTGTTTATCCTACACATTTTAGAGAAGCTACTACAAAATACTTGGGAACATATAAAACAGTTATGATACTTTTTAATGGAGCCCATTCTGATCAGAAACCAGACAATCTGAAATGAGAAAAAAATTTGCTCTATGAATTCAGTGCCCAGCACAGGAAGGTATTGTCAGTAGTGATAACCTGTATCTATCTAAAAGATATTCCGAAGTTAATGGCATATTACTTATCTTACATGGTGCTGGGACCACAATTAGCACTAGATTTCACAGGCAAGTTCTATCTCCATATATATGAATGAAGGAAGTGTTTCTCTGACTGTAGGAAGTCAGAATTTAAATGTGCAATGATTTCACAACTTCTTACGGTTTTGCTATTCGGGAAATATTTCAGTGCCAACTTTCCTTTGTAAAAGTCTTGTTTTCCTTGTTCTGCTTTTGAAAAGTTTTGCTTTTCTTCTTGAAATGACACCTATATGCAAGATGCTCTAAACTTGGTAAATCCGTGGGGCATTGATGCACAGGGAGAACACGGGGAAAAGATCAACAATTAAATGCTGTTCACTCTAGGTATTTTATTTCACAATTAGCTTGCTTTTATCTGCTGTTACAGGTAGTAGATTTTAAAGTTTTGTCATATATTCACATTTTTTAAAATCCCATAGGCAAATATTTGCACAATACATATGATATTGAATGGATGGTCTCAAAGGTGCAGTTTAGCTGTCTGTTGGGAAGCATAATCTGTGATTTTTGAATCCACTGTAGTTTTTTTTTTTCCCCCCCAATGTGTGCAAGCTCACTCCTCAGTTACACAAGACATCCCATCATCAGTTGAATATATACCCATTTTAATAGATATGTTACATTTTCTTATTTCTTATACAGTTTAAACTGAGCTAAGAATATTTTTTTCTTGATATCAAGGAGATACTTGCAAAGGGGATTTAAATAAAGATCTGTGTGCTTTTAGCATCCACAATGTTTTATATATTATCTACATGCATTTGTGGATTCCACTGACTACATACATGGTCTGCTAGAAGCAAATTTCTTTTCACTTCCTGACTTCATTCATCAGTGGTGTGACTGTGTTCTTTTTAATTCATGAACTAATTCTTAGCCTGTATAGCTTTTAAAAAATGACTTCCTAAGCAGAAGCATTGGAAGATTTCCAGAATGATCAATTTTATTCACTCTTTGCTCTTTCTAAGAACGTTTACTAGAATTGCTCGACCATAACTGAAAATCATGAAGTTTCAATTCATTGAAAGAAATTAACTGGCATGCAGTGCTGCTTCTGTTTTAGTTAAAGAATTTGCTCCAAAGTCTTTGGACCTTCCAGTAAATAAGAGCTTCAGAGCAGCAGGACAAGGTGCTCAAGCATCACACCACACCTTGAAAATGTAACATGCCAAGGACTGTAAATATTAGATATAAGTATTGCAGTTAGTTAGGGTTCAGGTCTAAGAAAAACAGTCCAAATTATCTAAGTTAGTGCTCATATTAAGTTACTAACTAACTTAATACTATTATCAGAAAAATGTTAACAGGAGATGGGAGAGTGATGAAGACATCCCTTTTAAAGGAGCGCTCACAATGTTTTCTGACCCCTTTTGCTGCTCCTGGACAAACGGCAATACTCAGAAAAGAAAATATTAACTCTGTTTCTCCCCATTGGAATCACCTTTCAGGAGGAGTCACCTCCTGAAAAGGATGAAGAAAAGAAGTATCAGTCCTCATACTAACCTATTTTCAGGTACAGCAGAATCTCACAGAAATAGGAATATATTGATTACTATTAGAAATAGTAACTCTAATAACTAATTTTAGTTGGAGACCTAAAATTGTTTATAACAACCCCACTGTATAATAGAAATACCAAAACCACAAAATAAACACCTTTTTTAAAGTGAATATGTCATTTAAGGCAAATATATTTATCATAGTCTTACGTGATACATGAGTCAGCTGTTCATCTGCTCCTTAGAGGCTTATGAAAAATACTAGCTGTCTAACCAGTGTAGTTGCCACCTGTTTATTTATATTTCTTTCTCCCTTTTTTGTTTCATTATGTCTCATTATTCATCTCTCTGATTCATCTCTCTGAATAATTAAAAAAAAAAGATTAAAATCTTGTCAAGCAACAGTAACACTTGTTACGCTGGGATTTTTTTTTTTCCTGTTTAACTATTGAGTCTACATTTAAATTTATTACAAAAATACCGTGCAGCTCTTGACATTGCTCCCAGCTATCGAGCTCCTGGTTTTGTATGACAGCATGTCTGGTGGTGGGGACAGTCTGCACTGGAGCACTGCAGGGCTGTGCAGTCACAGCCCTGGCTCCAGAGCAATGCAGCAGCACTGAGCCTGCTAATTATTGGATGTTTGGCTGAGCAATTTGGCACGAGACCATGCAGGAGAATGACAAGGATAACACAGAGATGGTTTTAGGATGTCTGCCACTAGCAGCCCAGCATGGAATGGGCTTTGCTGCTGCATGAGTCAGAAGGGTTTTGGATTTCCAGATCAGATACCTGATCTCACTCGTATCAGAAAGGACTTACAGTATCAAACTTGCCCTTCAAGAATAATGAGAGCCTAATGTTAGCTCATGTGTCAGCATGGATTTTGTCTGAGTCAGGAAAATTGAGAGCTAAAGGCTGCGTTCAGCACAGAGTGTAATCGTGATCGAGTAAAGGGGTGGTTGAGCCATGGGACTAGATACGTTTCCACTGCAGGCTGCAACAGAAGATGTTATTCTAAGACAGCTCTTCGGCACCAAAGCCAGGTTGACCGAGGACATAATGCTGAACCTACAATGTTCCTGCTTGCATAAAATGGCATGGCAGCAGTCAAATCCGAGCATGCACTTTTGTTTTTCATAACAAACCCAAAATATCTAAAGAAATAGAAACATCAGATGGCCTTTCTTCTTGCATGCAGCAAGCAGCAGAACTAAATAAAAATCTCGGTCTAGAGATTCCTAAGATGCCTTAATATTTAAAATGACAAAGAAACTCCCTGGTTTTGTCTCGGTTTGCTTGTGAGATGCTTAATAATTGCATTTCTCCCCATGGCGAATGCTCATTCCAAAATAAATGGCTGAGCAGTGCCTTGCTGCTGACACAGATCACTGTTTGTTGCTAATGGGATGTTAACTGCTTTTTAAGTAACTCTGAATAAACTTGCTGATCCGCGGAAGATTAATCGAAAAAGGAAAGCAGTTTTTGAAACATATTCCTCCATAATTTACTTTCTTGCAGTCCCTGTAACACCGATAGTGTCACATGTCCTACAGTGGTAGTTTTTGCCTTTTGTGACCTATGGCAGGTCACAGACTGTCCAAATGGCACTGCTTGCAATCTAGGAAAGAAAGGAAAATGTCCCGTGCAAGCAGCTGTTTTCTTTAGTTCAAGCTTTTTCTCTACCTGACAAAGTACCCAGTTTCTAATTTGCTGAGGTCAAAGAAATAAAAGCAAGAAGAAAAAGGAAAGGAAAGGAAAGGAAAGGAAAGGAAAGGAAAGGAAAGGAAAGGAAAGGAAAGGAAAGGAAAGGAAAGGAAAGGAAAGGAAAGGAAAGGAAAGGAAAGGAAAGGAAAGGAAAGGAAAGGAAAGGAAAGGAAAGGAAAGGGGAAGGAGAAGGGAAGTACAAGGACAAGGGGAAGAGACACAGAAGGAAAAGGAAGGGAAGTGGGAAGGGGAGGGAAAGGAAGGGAAGGGGAAGGAGGGAAGGGGAGGTGAGGGAGGGGAAGGGAAAGGGAAAGCAGGAGGGAGAGGGAAGGGAAGGAGAAAGGGAAGCAGAAAGGGAAGGGGAAGGAAAAGGGAAGAGAAGGGGAAGGGAAAGGAAAAAGAATACTGTTAGTGGAGAAACCAATTTTCCAGAGCAAAAAAATCAGATAACTCGCCGCTCATCCCATTATACATGGGATGAACCAATTGCTTCCCCCACCCCGGCTTTTCTAAGAGAAGTGCTGATTTTTATCTCTTGAAATGTAAAATAATCACCTGCAAAACTGTGCACTTGGAAAGTCACTCTTTGCAGGCGCTCAGATGTGTGTTTCACAATTCAGAGCATCCGTGTGGGTAGCAAGATGAATACACTGATGTACTTATTAATATGGTAAACTTGTAATAAATACATGGACAGCTCTGATTGAGCAAGCTTACATTGCTCCTGGCATAAACTCTCAGTTGCAATCCAATGTCAAACTTTTATAATCCTTTTCTGAGCCATACAGCTACATGGTTAGTATTCACTGGTACTTGCAATTCCAGTTATCATTGCCTTTATTCTGGCTTAATTTTTGCTATCTTGGAGAGAAAAAAAAAAAAAAAAAAGAATGATACTTTGTCCAGGTCTGATTCTTATAGTGCTCAAACACTAGTTAGTCATCATTTTGAAAGAGATTCTTATTGAATATAAATAGAATTACATGCATAAACATCAAGAAGGGATTTTTGTACAGAGGAGACATTGGCAAGTAATTTCAGACCAAGAAAATTAAATCCTTGTGGTAAATAAAACACATTTTATGGAAATTCATTTCAAAGGAAAACTCTTACATTATCAGAATTATCAGTACATTATCTGTATGATAAATTTATTGCTAGATGACATGGTTTTACCATCCTGAGTCAGAAATAGGCTGCAGTAACATTAGGTCATCTCCTTACAAATATTATTAGTTAGAGGTGCAGCATCTGTAAGAACTGTTTGGATGTTGCAAATTATGTGTGCACCACCTCCCTTAAGTCTGTAATAAGAGACATAGATTAAAGACTTTTAACTAAGCTTGCTTAGTTGCTCATAGGTGGTCATGAATTGTGATGTTGTGCTTGGTTTTATCTGATCTTCTGAGCTACAGCATTTGGTTGGCTGCTGCTCTCAACATTTCTTGAAACTTCAAAAATAAATGGTCTTAATTATTTGGAAAGGGGATTAATGACAAGAGCAGCTAGATAGCTTCACAGCGTATGAATAAATGAATTAAAAGCTGCATGAAGATGAGAAAACATAAATGTAGAGGGTTCAAGGGTAATATTTGGGAAAAGAAGATAAAGCTTGTACGTGAGGGATAGCTCCCCCTTAAAGAAAGTAGAACAAGACAGCTGGCATGGAAAAATGACAAGGTTATGGAGGATTATTTAACTAGGAACAGGAAGAAGAAAATCAGCAGGTGTTAAGGCACATGCGGGTCAGACAGACATCTGTCGGGCTTGTCAGCGGTTTGACAGTGTCTCTGTTCCCACTAAAAATGAGAGAGGAGCTGTGCTAAAATAAGGGGGAGGGAACGGTGCAAACCCCAATACCGCTTTGAGAAAAATATCCAAAGAGACTGTCCATCAATAAAAATAAAATCATAAATATCAAACACAGTCCAAAGCTCTTGCAGAAAGAAAAATTAAAACCAGAACGCCAAATAACAGAACAGTACTTGGAGAGAGAGGGTTACTAAATCTGGCTATAGAGTAGGTGGGGAAGTCGGAATAAACCTTAAACGTGATGCAACACCGTGAGAGCTGCCCAGCTCTGTGAGATCCAGGGAGGTGGTGTTCTGAGTGGAAGAGACCAGGGAGCAGAATCTGTAAGGACACGAACACAAGGATGAATGGTCCCAAGAGTGAAAGCAAGTTAATGACGTAACACTACCAGCTGCTGGAGAAAATGAAATGCTACTGCATTTATACTGTTAAGCAAGTAAAAAAATATATATGTAAACACCATTAAATGAAACAGGCCTACAGGCCTATGTCTAGTAGGCTTAGTGTTCGTAATGCCACCTGATGGATGGAGGCCAGTCAAGTGATTAAGAACTTCCAGTTCCCTGATAAAATTTCCCCGTGTTTGGCACTGTAAAAGAACATGGAAAAACACTCCAAAATTTGCCAGACGCACATTTTTGTAGGGTTTGATGAGTGATTCACTTCTTAGCATCACATAAGATCATATATCACCATATCCCCATATGATGCCAGTAAGAAATAAAATACATTGAATATGAGATGGAAAATTACAGGTGCTAAGATTATAAAGTCACATTTTCTAACTCCACCACAATACATTCATATTTGCCGATAGGTTTTCTATACTTTTGCCTGGTACCTCCGGAGTAAGGGCCTAATGCAAGTTACTGAGGTACCAACCTTATTAGAACTGCCTCAATTTTCCGGCAGAAACTGTTTTTGTTACCAGTGGCAAAAATTCACATTTGGTGACACAGCCTGTTCATTTTAAGAGCTGTGGCTTGTGCTTTGCTAGAAAGAAATTCTTCTCTCTTCTCTCTTCTCTCTTCTCTTCTCTTTGCTGCTAGGAACAGCACTGGGTCACATACAGGCCAGGGCTCCACTGGTAAACCTGATACATCTTCTACTGTCTAAAATAAAATTGGTCAGCTAAAAAAGCAACTGCAGAATTGAAGCCAGCAAAAAACAAGTAGGGAGATATAAGCGACTGCCCTCTTTACTCTTCCTGCGGTCGTGTTGTGGTAGCGACTCCTGAACACCTTCCATTTTGGAAGCACCACAATTTTAATTTAAGAAGACAAAGAAAATCAAACTAGGCTTCCTAAAGAGGTTGAGAAACAAGGCACCAGAGTACTAAAAATGGACAGGCAGAAGAGGGCATATCTGTGTGGTTCCCAAATACGAACGCACAATGAGACAATACAAGCTGCTATCAAGTAATTTGCCAGGCATGTGTGCTGCGCTGCAGCTGTTGAGCTCAAATGACTGACCAGCACCTGCCTGCAAATGGGAAAACATGTTCCTTCAAGCCCTGTTAGCTCTGGAAGTCATGGGAAAAGAGAGAGGATTAAACATAATCCTCCACTTATGAAATAACTGTAAGAAGTCATTACTTTGTCTTACATAATGCTGCAGTTTCTCTGCCCAAATGCTTGCTCACACTGAAGGTACATCTGTGCAAGAAGAGTTCACATTAGGTATGGTGAAGATGCGTGAATTGAGTCTGGTGAAAAATAGGATGTGCCCTGGTCAGGGCAGAGGACTCCCTCCACAGGTATGATGAAGTGAGTTCTTGGTGACGGGGAGCTGGCTGAAAGGGAAAAACCTGCAAGTCCCTGTGTTTTGTTTAACCGTCTTGGTGCGAAAGAGAAATAGATATAGAGCTGGAGGCTCTTTCCCTTCAATCTTTGTTGTGGCAACTGAAAGTGAAGCAGTGGGAAACTGCTGTTAGGATCCCTCTGGGTGTCGACAGAGACTTGTAGGAAGTTGGTAAAATGGCCTAGTTCCTATGGCTTGGCAGCAATTCTGACTTAAAGCCTTAGACTTGTTTATTGTCTGCAGATTTGGAGAGTCCTGGGGAGCTCAGACTTGTTCTTTTTCTTTTCCCCAAGAAGTGACTTGTCTCCCCAACAGACTGCAATTAGGCTCTAGAGGAATCAGAATGCTTATAACCATTGGTCAGGAATATTTATAGCCAAGATACAATGAATTATAGCCTCATGGACCAGAGAAAAATGTGTTTTGTGTTCCAGTAGACATTTGAGGTAGAAAACAACCACCAGGACCTAGCTTGCTGCTTTGCATCATGCAGCAGTATGTCAGTGGCAGATGTGCTCTGTGCTGATGGTTTAACACCACCTAAAGTCTTTCTGGCTTGTCTTTGCCTGTATCTTCATATGTATTTGAACAAAGATCACAGAGCTGAGGTTTTCAAAGTCCAAAAGTAAGAAGTCCAGATCTTCTGAGGTCTGAAGTGCACCCAAAGGTCTTAAAATTTTCCTAGTCAAGCCATAATCGCTATATGGATTTTAATAGCAGATCTAATCCTACTGCAATGGTGATGGGAGTTTTCATGTAGGGCATCAATGTCATCATGTGTATCTGAGACCACCCCCTTCTCAGGGAAGCCACACTGGTTCATTTCTGAAGTCCAGTACCAGCATCTTATTTCTGTGTTTGGTAGTTCCCACATTTAAGAAGCTAAAATAGCTAGTCTCCACTTTATGGCTCCTCCAGAAGGACAAATAACAGACATGAAGACCCACTCATTGACATTATTGCAGCAAGGGACCGAAGATGCGTAGTCCTTAGCTCTTGAGCTTATGTACCCAGCCAGAGTGCATGTACAGAACAGCTCTGTTCTGTGAGGTTTTCCAAGGCTGGAGCCCCATGCTCAGGGGCAGATTGGCCACTGGTGACCATTTGCTCCAAAGCAGTGATCTATGAAGTGCAGGCATCCAGGAGGTGCCTCACAAGCCCCTCAGCTGTCCCTGTGGCAGCAGCCAGGCCCACACAATCAGTCCAAGGCAAGTTCTCTCCACCTCCAAGCTGCATCCCTAGGGAATGAGGACAGGCCAAACATCAGAGCCCAGCTGTCATTCTGCCCAGCTTTTAAATCTTCCTGGAAAAAAAAGCTCATGGAGAGCAGAAGCAAAAATTGCTTTAGTCACTCAACTAGAGAGAGAAATGTGCTTTCCCACTCTGGGCTGCAAGGGTAAAGAGACTGCGCTGCCGTGATAGTCTTTTTGGTCCCAAAGCTTGAGGTGCTTCTCTGGATGAGATGGGTTTTGCTATCACATATGCATATATATGCTCTGGAAAGCTCCCTGCCCTGGCAGCCCACTGCCAGCTTTTGCTTCTACGTTTTAAAAGAGCAGAAATTCACCCATTTCTAGGAGCAGGCTGGGAGAGTTTGCATGCATAAGCCATCACCCACCTCCCATGGGTGTGGAATATGCGGGGCAAAGGAGACATTTCCAGAAGCCCATGGGACACCCAGGAGAGCTGAACTGCAGCTGAACTTCACTAGTGAGAGGGGACCTTGCTGGTCCCCTGAGCTGGCACATGGGTAGAGCGGCAGGCTCGGTGGGTGACATGCCAGCTCCAGCTCTGCGCCTCAGCTCCAGCACAGCTACAGAAGTTAGTTCAGTGACAACAGCGCGTGTACTACTCTGCTCCGAAGTGGCACAGACCGACTTCTTCACCTTCAGGCAGTTCTGGAACAGAAGGTGAAAGTGAAGAGAAACAGCCAAAATGTCATTAAAAATGCAGAATAGTTTCTCCTGGCATTTTTATGGCACTCTTTATCCAGGAATACGTGCTGCACAATTAAGATCAGCCTTTCAAACATCCCATTTCACAGCAGCCACCACTGGTTTCAGGCGTAGATGACACCCTTGCTGATAATACTATGGTTTGTCTGCTGAGCTTAAGTGCTTTCTCTGCTGAAAGCTGGGTTGGAGCACACTTCAGAATAGTTGTTATTCTTACTGTGTAAATAAACAGCCTCAGACTCCCGATACAGCCCTCTCACTAGCGAGGGGGTACAGGAAAGGTTAAGCAAAACCCGGGCAGCCTTCAGCCTTTGGCCCCTCAGCCCCATGGGCAGGTCATTCATGAGAAATGTCACTGCACTTCAATTGTTATTGAATAAGCAAAAACATTTACAGGAAAACCCATGGCTCCTGAGCTCCGGGCCTAAACACCAGCGAAGTGAGTCCCACCGTTTGATACCTACCATGTTGCCTACCTCCTCTGTGAAAGCTGATGGGTTCAATTCCTGCACAGGCCACGTCCTCATTCCTCGAGACGGACACATGGTGCGTCAGGGGTTATACACACACACACAACTCCAGCATGTGTCCCTTTTGAAGATGGGGGTATGCATAGAATAGCCATGGCGTGTCAAAGCCAGACTTCAAGTCCATGTCTCCTTTGAGGTCCACCTGTCTCCCTCTTTCCAAGCAGCCTTTGCCTGTCACCGGCTGCTGCTCAACACGGGGCAGGTTATTTGACAGCCTGCTGCTATTTTTACCTTGTAGCTCCTTTACTCAGCTGTCTGCACCAGCTGCTGCTGTGTTTTTCCCTCACCCTCCGCCTGCAAAGCAGCAGCCTGAAGGTGCTCAGACCCTGCTCCCCGTCCAGCTTCCCTTGAAAGCATCTCCATGCCGTTTCCATTACAGCCACCTCCTCGCACCTCCTTTCTCCAGCGCAAGCCCTCAGCCACCCGGGCACGACACACTGTTTTTACTCACTGTCGCTATCTCTTCCAGCCTCCCCATGACAGAAAAAAATGCCAGTGGCTCATGTTCGCTCCCCCAAGCAAAGCCGAAGAGGTGAGCAAACCCAAGATGCCAGCCAAGAACCTCAAATGAGCCAGGGGAAGGAAATGATTCAGCAGTAAACAGGGGGCCTCAGTAACAAATGGCAGAGCAGACAAGTTGCCTCTTGTTCTCTTTCGTGACAGTCTTCAGCAAGCAGTGTGTGTGTGTGTGTGTGTGTGTGTGTTTCATGTGAGCATCATCTCCCTGGCAGGCCGGACAGCACCGCAACCAGAGCAGGTCCTCTGCACACAGACCTTTATGGTGCACATGGCTGCCTGTGGATGTCGTTCGCATGTCTAGCTTATTAAACGTGCTATTGCTGAAAGCGTTTCATGTCCAGGAAAACAAATTTAGTTGTTTCTGTGGTTGTGCTCTGTGGCATTTAATTGCTAAAGCTCTTTTTTTTTCCAAACACACTTAAAGTTAAGCTGTCTGGAAAAAGGACGCGCCTATGCAGATACTTCGTTTGAAGAATGACTTCACATACTCTGTCAGACATGCCGTCTAATAGGATTTAGAAGCCAGTAACCTCTAACTTATCTTCTATTATTAAAAAAGATGAACAAAACAAAACAGAACATGATTTTGCCTGAGCTCTTGGTGATAAAAAGGCTACTGACTGTGTAACACTAACATGCAAGCTGCATGGCTAGGAGTCAGTTTCAGGATTACTGCTTTTCTTTTAAGGCTGCTACTGCTAGATCATCATGCTTCCCAATTATAAGGCATTGCCTAGATTAGTAAGCAGAAATAAAACAGCTTTCGTGTTAGCAGTCAGTGCTACCTCTGTCCCTCATCCAGACTAAACCAGGCGCAAGCAGCCACTGCTGTCAGACTATTGCTGCCATTTCACTATATCATCAGAGCTGGGGAAAGATGACCACTACCCTTATTTCTTACTTTTCCCTGTCCCCTGGAGTATAAAAGGTGACCTTGTAGCATGCAAAACCAATTAGAGCTTCTCTTTGGAAACCTCAGCTTCCAACAGTTGTTAAAAAATCAAAGATGCCTTAACATAAATGCTAGGCAATGAACACTAATCTTGGCTTTTTCTTCCAGATGCTACTGCAGACAGCTATGCTGTACTATACTCTTAGGTTTAACAGTTCCAATTTAAAAATGGCTAGAAATATTTTCTCCTAACCTAGGATGCTAAGGGGTTGTTTCTGTCTCATTGCTGGTTATCCATCTGAGGTTACAGTCCTGTTAAATGTCTGAGAAGGGGCTCTCACATCATGCAATTCTGCTAAGCAGTAGTCACCTTGGATCGTGTTTTTGAAAGTTGCACCAATTAAATAAATACCCAGGGGTTCAAGTCTCTACAGCTCCATATGGCAGAGGCCTCGTGGTAATGATCATGTTAAAGCTCTATCATCTATGCTAGCAGAAAGAAGGTTTTAAGAAGAGGTATCAACATCTGTACAACTGTACAGATTCTGTTTAACAATTTCTGTTTAAATTTTCTTCTATACAAATTCAACAACAGTCTCCTACCTTTCACATCTTTGCTGCTCTACAAACAAGCATTTTTCAGACTATCTGAAAGACTTACTGCTCAATAAGCTATGAATGAATAAAAATGCCATTTTGAACTGCGTGGCCACTTTTAAAGGTGAATTGGCCCTTGGAGGTGAATTTAAAACAAAGCCAAAACAGGAGATGATGCTGGGAAGAGCATAAAACATTGTTATAGCATTTCAAAATACTTTTGGCAGGTATGTTTATTGAAATAGTTTAAATTAAAAAAAAAAAGTAACCTTGAGGCAGTGACCTATCCAGTCGACCGAGGAGCATTCTCTATTGTGGGTGGAAAACAGCACCAGAAGAAGTTCAATGGGTGCAGAAGAGTGGCAGATGCCTTTCAGATAAACTCTCTAGATAAAGGAGTTAAACAAGGTTTAAGATTAGATATTAGGTCTTAAAAAAACATAACACGATTCTCACAAGGGTCTGGTTTAATTTCCCAGCCTTTATCCCCATGCGAGGTGGGATTTGATGACAATTCAGGACACAGAAAGGCATGATTTTAGTAGTGAATGACTTCCATCTTTCTGATTTCCACTGAAATGAACAGCGTATCAGCCTGTGGGTTTCAGGGACAGTACATAAGATTCATAGTCAGAATTTTATGCAAGCTAAATAAATGTATCCAAAAGCTTGGCTCAGTTTACACACACAAGAAGATGTTAAAGTCTTCTCGCAGGTCTTTTCCCAAGTGTGAAATGGCTTAATGGAGTACTGTGGTTCCAGGCACCTTCGCCTGTGCACACATACCAAACATGGAGCATTTGAGAACCAAGGGGAGACTGTCTTGGAGAATTCTGAGTTTGTGAAAATAGGGAGCTGCAATGCATAGTGATTTGCAGGCCTAACTACAGCGGTTGCAATGTGTGACAGCAGCACTAATTAAGAAATACAACCCTACAAAAATTCCTGAACTTTCCAGAAGTGACATGAGACATAAAGCCAATAAATAATCCTCTAGGAATCCAGTGTTTGCTTGCTATTATGAAACAATACTATTCAATAAAATTAAAAGGCAGGGCAATTGTTACAGGGCAGTACATTGATATATCTTACACTAATAGTCAGCTCCCAAATCTCTGTGTTCAAAGCCCTTTGAATAAAAAAGCCATTTACCATGGCTATTTCTAAACTTGACACTACAAGCTTAACTAATATATTTAGGTGACTTCTATTAAAAAGTTTTCAACAAATTGACACACTCTTCCACAGATAATCAAATGCTCCTTACCAAGAAGAGACACTTTTTTTAGGAGACATAAATTGCTCATGTAAATCCATTAAATGCAAACTGAAAAACAAATCAAATGAAGAAAAAATGTTCTTGCAAACATTAATATATTTGGGTAGTTTAAGCTGTATTTGGACAGCCACCAGAGGCTGCTAGAGACTGAACCTTGCACCCCTTAGCCCTCCCCATTATTAAAAGAAGTCTGTGGCTCTCTTTTGCAGGGCTATTTGTCTTCAACAGCCAGGAGGTCTGTAGTGCCTGTTTCTCCTAACCGACACCTAGGATCAGAGCTATCTAACCACACTTCTCTGTAATAATCCTTAAGCAGTCTTTCCTGGAATACGGATGTGCAATGTGGATTAGATTCTGCTTTGATTTATGTCAGTTAAAAACTAGCCTTGCAGTCTCCAAACTACAGGAAGACACAGGTACGTTGGCTACAGGCTAAAGGACTCATTTGTTGCATGTGCATGGTAATACCAGAAAATCAGATTTCACATACTAAATGCCTTCCAATGCCCTCTGCTGTTACTCTGAAACCCTCTGCTATTTGGGGCTGTGAAGCTGCTAACAGTTGTAAGGGGGAGGTTTGAGGCAGAGATTTTACCCGAGTGGATGTTTTTCCTGTGTCTGCGTAGGTGCCCTCTTGCTTCCCAAATCCGATACTCAAACGGATTGAACTGTCCTGTTTTCTAGGACAAAGCCAAGACACCCAGAAATCAGTAAAGAAGGTTTAAGACCTTATTCCCAGGCAAATGATAGCCAGGGCTACCTCCAGTAGACATTTTTGGTTGGCCAAACCTGGGGTAGTATCAAGGCTACAAAGAAAAGTCATTTGGGAAATGTATGTGAGGGTTAGCTAGCCTCATCTGGAACCAGGTTTTTGTCAGGATGCAGAAAGGCCAATAAGGAGGAATGTGGATTTCTTGTATCAGAAACATGTTATTTCTGAATCTATGTCTGTATTCACAGTGCAATGTATGTGTGTGTGTGTGTGTGGGCGCGGGGGGGTGGTATTGCTTTCCAAGACTTACTACTGCAAGACACATGCTATTGTCTCTTGAACGTCTAAGAAGCTATACATTTTAAGTTTCTGGTAACCATCTGCATTTTTTCTTCTCTTGAATATACGCAGGTATATATAATGATACTCTAGAGATTTTTTTTTTTTTTTATCTCCAAGTAGCTTTTCTTTATTTGTGTTTCTAAATGGTAACTAAGTAATAGCATATTCATTGAAGGTGACGTAGTCTATTTTAAGGTTGTTAGCATAGCTTTAAATTTCTTTACAGTTCCTGCAAATGTCACTGTTCTATTCTAAACAGTTTTCTTCCAAATCAATGCAGAATTACTTAATTTTAAACAGACAGTGGCAGCACTTCCTGTTAGTCTAAACAATAAATGAAAATAACAACAATAAAACATCATCTGGCCGGATGGGATACAGGTTATGTTCTTCATATACCACCAATGACTGTGCATCAGTATAAACCCTTCTGCTCTCCAGTTTCAGTTCATAAAAGCTTAAAAAAAATTTAACTCTACCAACTGGATTTTTATTAGCTTGGCTACTCAACTCAGAAAGCAATAAATGCTGTTTATTTTCAGAGTGGAAGAACCTGAAGAAATTCGAAATAAATATGGGTAAAGAAAATGGAGGAGACACATTAAGAGCACACACACAGTTTTACCCGATAAAAGTTTACTAGAAACAAAGTCTGCCAAATACACAAAGTGCCCAAATTACAATGTCAATATGCCCTGCTAGGTTGCCCTTCTGAGGCCCATCACCTTCCACCAAGTGTGCAGTCCTCAGCGTGAGACCTGCAGTGCTCGCTCTGCTGTTGCTGAGGTTCAGACCCACAAATTTTGAAGCATGCCAAGGCTTCCCTTCCCCTTCTGACTGCAATTGTGCTGAAGGTGGTCATGGCCTGTGGGTTTATGAGCCTGTATGTGAGCTCTGGGCAATAGGTCTGGAGCACTGAGCTGCATTCATTGCTCCGTAGACTGTTTCTTGTCTCAAGGACAAGACTGGCAGCAAGGCAGGTGGCATGGCTTGGGGAGAATCATTCACCACAAGCAAGCAAGGGATTTTCAGGTGTCAACAGATTTAACCTGCACAGCTCAAGTTCAGAGAGACTTAGCTGGTCCTCCTACTCGACGGGATGATAAGCTAGACTGCTGTCACTCCTGACAGAGGATGTCTCATGAAGCTCTTTTAGTCTTTCAGTGGAATTTCCACAACTTCTGCAGGCAGCTGGGTCTAATGCTCCCCACAGGAAATCTTTCTTGGTGCCATACTGGAGTATTCCTTCTTGCAGTTTAAACTCATGACTTGTCCTTTTCCCTCTGGACATGGAGAACAGATGATTCCCTTCTGCTTTGAAGCAGCTTTTTTAAAAAAAACTTGTCTCTCGTTGTTTTCTTCTTCAGGCTAAACAGTCATTTTGTCTTTCTTCATAGGCCACATTTCTCAGACCTCTGATTATCCCCTAATCTTTTGTCAGCTGGTCTGACGTGTGGCAGTGAAACCCAGATGCACCCAAGCTCCAGCCTGAGTAGTATCAAGCATAGTAGAAGGTTGACTTCAGGTGATGCACAAGCTCGACTCTAGTTTATACATCCCACTAGGCTGTTGCAGCAACCTGAGGCTGCAGACCAGTCAGTATATGCATCAGAAAGAACCAAATGATGCCACTTGGCAAATCACTTATGTACATTTATATAGCTAGTTTCTCCTAACCATGGAACCCTATATTTATCCCTGAATCCTACCTTTTCATCGAAAACTGTCAAGAACGTTTTGGATTCTAAATTTTGCATTCAGCAGCATAGAAGTTCCTTTTAGTCCTGTTTGTCCTTTTTGGTGTTGTCTGAAGAATTAATTGAATATTCTGTCCAGCTATCTAGAGCAGTAAAGAAAATATTGCACATTACCAGAGTCAAAGAGACTGCTCAAGTTAGCCTTTCATTTTGGAAGTGATTCATGAATAGCTGCTGTTTGATTACAGTTATTCAGCTATCTTTGCTCTTTTAACCTCTTGTGGTTCTCCTAGTTTGATATGAGCGTGTCATTCAAAGCAGTACTACATACCAAGATACAACATCTTTTGTGTCTCTTCTATCACAGTGTTTCCATGTCACATAACGAAATTAGATTTGGCAAAAGCAAGTCTTGTCAGAAGAATCCATGTTGCTTTTTTTTTCTTTTTTATGCTTAAAAATGTCTTGCTTGATGATTTTTCCACTATTTTTTTTCTGAAATTTAAGATAAGCTAAGACTTCAGCAATTCTCTAGGTCATTTCCCCTCCCCTCCTTTTTTTTTTTTTTCCAAAAATACTGGCACTGCATTTGCCTTCTTGCAGTGCCTTGACACCTTGTCCATCTTCTGCAAATTCAACAAGACAATTACTGATGACTTTTGAGATTCCCATCACCTGGCTTTAAAAATAAACCAAGGGTGAATGTCATCATACTAAGCAGATATTAAATACCTTACTTATCCAACCATTCTATGACTTAGCTTAGAACCAAGGCTTTGCCTCTCTTCAGCTATATCTAGTACTCTAACCAGGAATCAGTACAGGAATTCAAGATGTCTTTTCCAATTCATCATTCCGTTTTTAAATGTATTTAGGAAAGAAACAAATGATACCATCCGACGTTATATAATGAAAGGACAGAAAGCAAACAGACAGAGGTAATTGCTACCTTGTCATCTCATACCAGAGAAGAATTTGTCATTCATCTTCAGAGATCTGATACTTTTGCAGAAACCCTTTTGCCTTTCACTGCGCCTTCATTAAGCAGAGGTAAGACTTTCTCATTGAAAGGGAAAACTCTTACTCTGCAGCTAAACTGTTTGGTTATCAGCCTCATGGTGTTTTTTTTTTTTTTTTCTTTTTTTTAATGAATACTGTTAAAATACTGACTGGCCACTTTTATCATTAATCATTCAAAATCTGATTTTAAGCATTTCTGTGTTCCAGCTGCATCTATTTTTCACTGGAAAAGTAAAAGATTTTTCTCCATGGGGTTTATCTCTCTGACAAAGCTTTATTCCTTACTGGAGAAATATTGAAAAAGAAAAAGAAATAAATTTTAAAGCAGGAAAAATGTATTCAAAAACAGCTAGGTTACCTTTGCACAAAACCCTTATATATTTAGACAAAGGCCATGCATGAAAGAATGGCTGCCTGAAAGGAAGCTGCAAGTAATAAAATACAAGCAGTTATAATAGGCAACTTCAGCAGCTGCAGCAGCATTCATTTAACTACATCATCTTAACACCTGAAATTTTCATTTAGTACTGTAGTTCCCCAAGATCAAAAAAAAAACCCTTAATCTTTTAACTTTTAAACTTTTTCTTACTCCAGAAACCTTTATTTTAGATCTAATCTTTTGATTAAAGAGAAAAATGCTAGAAGGGTGTGATCAGATCAGAATGCTACAAAAACACAATCAGATCAGATCCCAAATCAGATCACATCTTAGGCCAGATGGTCCCTTCCAAATACCACTGTTGAATACATGATTTTGTGAATCATGAAGGGAAAGTGACCCTGAGCTTGCACTGTGTTTTTTATTCTTCTTTCCATACACAGAGTTGGGATTGGGCTCTTTCCTTTGGGATAGTCTGGGTGCAGATCCACTAGAGCTTTATAAATCATCAGTAAAATCTTTCAGAATATTATTTTCCACCTGCAATGAGCATGCACATTTTAGCATCAACCCCAAAGCACAAATGGACCTAGTATTACACGATCAGACAGAAAGTGTAAAGTACCTGTGCAATAACCCTCGCTGTCTGAGAGGGTGATCTAATGCTAAAAAGCATTAGGGCAAGGCTATTAACAGTCTTTACACTGAAGTGGTAGCCAGCAGGCTCAAACAAATTTAGTTCTCATGTGTAAACAGCTGCATGTACATACACATTTGTATATGCACATACACACACCTCCATACATGCATATATATACACATACCATTATGGCTTTTGGTAATGGTAGCTCTTATCCCAAACAGTTCTCAAGCAAGTAGCTGAGAAAGACAAGCTGCAGAAGAGAACACAGAGAGTCCAAATAACCTACCTGGAAGTGCAAAGCCAGTTGGTGCTGAAAACAGAAATACTACTTGTATTTGTACCTGCAGGTTACAGTAGGGTGGCTTCTCTTTTTTCCATCTTCATCTCATAACTGAAGTTTACTACAGGTCCCTTCAAACCTTTACAGTCATATTTTCATTTGATAGAAAATACAGTGTGAGTATGTAAAGATGAAGAATAAGGAGGCTTAGTGTAGACCTACCTCTCACTCACCCTTTAGATCTGCATGTGGCAGGGGATATACACAAATCCAGGGATCAGTAAATCCTCCAGTAAGCAATTTTCTTTCTCTAGAGTCTTCCTCACCTGTACAGAGCTTGTCCCGTTTGGTGTTGGAGGATCTCCTGATCTCTCTGCAGATACCCGTGTTAGTACTCCAGATGTCAGATAGATAGAGAAAGACAGGAAACTTCCTCATTCTGCTTGTGCACTAAATACATCTGCAAATTTGGCATTATTAAGGCCAAATCACTGGGACCTGCCCACTACCGACTCTGCAATACCCAGAAAAGCAAATGGTGTTCAGGGATGAGTGTGTGAGCCATGTGTCCCCATGGCTTCAGCTCACAGAGGAGTGGAGCTGAAGCTGGGTTTGGTTAACCTTCTATCCTATCCTTCCTGCCACTGTAAATCATCTTTGTAGGCAAACAGGAGAAAATAAAGTATCCACAGTTATTACCAAGAGAGAATATGGCCTAGAACTTTGTCAGCTGTCAAAGTAATGATCCCACTCTCTATGAAAACAAGCTTGTTACTGTCTGCTTGGTACAAGAATAGTATGTGTGTTCAAGAAGAAAAAGCGAAGCCAAGAAAGGTTACAGTCCCAACGCTAAAGAAAAGTGCATTTGCACATAATACACTGGAGACATTCAAGAACAGTTCATTTTTATGTAGTGGCAGGTCCTGCAATGTTGCCAAGGACAGTGTAAATTGTTGGTCTCCTAGGCTGGAGCTGACATAGAGCTGTATTTCTCCAAAGGCAATAACTTCATTGTGCACAGAAAAGAAAAAAAAATCATAAAGATATCAGTAAATTTTGGCTAGACATTGACATTTTAAAGTCTTCTAAGCAAGGTAGGAAGCTTAAAAACAGGCTTCCAGTTTACATTTTCCCCCCACTCCAACACACACACTCTTTTATTTTCTTTTTTCCTGTGCTGCTCATGTGGTCATTTCCGTCTGCTCAAGGCAGCCATCAGAGCATCCACAGGTGTTGCTTTCCTCGTCTCCAGAGAGTGCTAATAGGCTGTGCTATAAAAGCATGACTAAGAAAATGAACAATTCACTGCTCAATTCTTGAGCTATGAGCTCAAGAACTGTAATAAAATATATATCTGTGAAGGACTAGGGGAAATAGCTCCAAGTAAGGTGTGTTCACAGCACTCAAATGCTTTCTGTGCAGAATTGTGCTACAATGAAATCTACATTTATAGCTGTATTTTAAAGTTACTTAAGGTATTTCAGCATATTCACTAGATTGACGAGTCAGATATGTTAAACGGATACTGATTTTAAACCCTTCACAAAATTTAATAATATATCCCTATCAAACCTAGCTCCTTAAAAATACACTTCTATGTAAAGTTTTGATTTTGGTTTCTATATTGAAGGACACTAAAATATTTCCCTCCCTTAAGTAACCACATATTTAAGCCTGCAGCTGTTACATGAGTAACAGATAACCACACCATGAAGAAAATCACAAGACAAAAATGAACCTCTCATATAGATGCAAATCTGGGGCAAGACCTTGGGAATCAGTGTGTGTTACTTGTGACTACAGCCTTTGTTCTTTAGTATTTGTTAGCAATACTAAGATGGCTGTTCACTAATGAAACTCGGTGGTAAACAAAAACAATCTCGCCCTACATTCCTCCCGTGGGGAAAATCCATGGGGAAGAAGCAGAAACGGCGCATTCGTCTCTTAAAGCTAATGTGGATATAGGCTTCCAGATTTCAAGGCAGGTATGAAATTCTAACCTGTTTGCTTGCAAACAGGCTCTGTAGAGCACTTTCATAATAGGTACAGTTATTTACTGCTTGCTAAAGAAGCTAGGGAATAATAAAAGAAATGCTAAAATTACCGTGAAGCAATTTATTGACTCCTGTAAGAATTACAGGAGGCAAGGAAGGCAGGAAGCTGTGAGAAGAGAGGAATAGGAGATGGGAAATAATATTGACTTGTGTAACAATTTCCCGAGCTGTGATAATATTTGGAGAGGGAGGGGATTGAGTTGGATATGATTCATATCAAGCAATCTATTTTTGTGCTTTGGACTCACCATAAGTAGTAATTTAAACACTACAGTACTAAGATAACCTCTGCCTCCTGGGAGGTTACAGATAGCATGGCACTGGCAAAAGAAAAGAGCTCCTATAAGTCCAGCATGTCTGCAGACATATACTGCATTTATGGCTTAAAGCACTAGGGTGGGAATTCCAGCACTGACTGCAGCATGTTGATGTTGCTTTTTTAAGCTAGCTTGATTTAAATACATAAAGGCAGAATCCAGCTATTTAGCTTTGTGATGAATATAGATTTAACTTTCTGAAAATCTGCAGGTGGATGAGTTGATTTGTTGGAGTGAAAATTAAATAAAACACTCATCCTTTTCAGAAATTCAGTACCGGCTGTCTGCCATCTTGTTCACTTACATCATATTAACAATTAAAAGCAAAGAGGGATGAGCCCAAATCCCTCAGCGGTAGTCAGCAGATTTCTGTGAGCGCAGCTACATGCAAGGCCGTTTTTGTCTTTGGTGGGTAAGCATGGGAGGTGCTCTTTCATTAGAAAAAGAGAAATAATTTTCTGCTATGTGGAGCCGCTATACTCTCACCTTTTCCAGAAAAACTGCCATCAGCTCTTTCTCTGGGCATGCTGAGGGCCAGCCACCCTGCATGGCACTTTGCCTTCATTTTTCATCATGCATGGGGCAGTCAGAGCTCTCTAAGGTGCTCAAGTATGAGAAAAAAAGACTTAATGTCATTCTCCAAAAGGAGAGGATGGAGGTTTCCTGTCCCTGGGATGGAGTCCAGGACATGGAGGAAAAGCTACATGGAAAAAAAAGTACCTTCACAAGGGATGTAACTGTACCAGCAGGGAGCGGGATGCCTGCGGTGTGCTGCTGTGTCTTGGAAGTCATCCTTGTCCCAAGAGGCACTTTCAGTCCTCTGATTTTTGAGGGAATCAGAAGGATTCAGAGGGATTCATAGCAAAAACCATCCAGTTTGCTTGCCTTTTAGAGGGATAAGATTTTTTTTTTCCTTAATGTGCCCTCTTTTGCTAATGAATAAAATTAATTGGAATTTGGGATTTGCAATGACTTTCATAGAATCACAGAATGGTTAAGTTTGGAAGGGACCTCTAGAGATCGTCTAGTCCAACCCCCCTGCTCCAGCAGGGACACCTACAGCACATGGCACAGGGTAGCATCCAGGAGGGTTTGGAAGATCTCCAGAGAAGGAGACTCCACAACCTCACTGGGCAGCCTGTTCCAGCGCTCTGTCACTCACACAGGAAAGAAGTTCTTCCTCAAATAGAGGTGAAACTCCATGGAACTTACACCCGTTACCCCTCGTCCTGTCACCAGCCACCACGGAGAAGAGCCTGGCCCCATCCTCCCTACAATCACCCGTCAGGTACTTGAACATGTTGATCAAATCTCCTCTTAGCCTTCTCTTCTCCAGACTAAACAGGCCCAGCTCGCTTAGTCTTTCCTCATACAACAAGTGCTCCAGTCCCTTAATCATCTTTGTGGCTCTCCGCGGGACCCTCTCTAGAAGCTCAATGTCCTTCTTGTACTGGGGAGCCCAGAACTGCACCCAATACTCCAGGTGCGGCCTCACCAGTGCTGAGTAGAGGGGCAGGATCCCCTCCCTTGAGCTGCTGGCAATGATCACCCTTATGCAGGCCAGGATCCCATTGGCCTTCTTGGCCACAAGGGCACATTGCTGCCTCATGGTTAACCTGTTGTCAACCAGGACTCCCAAATCCCTATCCACGGAGCTGCTTTCCAGCAGGTCAACCCGCAATCTGTGCTGGTGCCTGGGGTTATTCCTCCCCAGGTGCAAGACCCTGTGCTTGTCCTTGTTGAACCTCTTGAGGTTCCTCTCTGCCAACCCTCCATCCTGTCTAGGTCTGTCTGAATGGCAGCACAGCCCTCAGGAGTGTCAGCCACTCCTCCCACTTTTGTATCATCTGCAAACTTGCTGAGGGTGCACTCTGTGCCCTTGTCCCTCCTTTGCTTTGGGAGCTGCTTTCATCACCACACTGGGAAATCGGTTGGTTAATGGAGAGGAGAATGAGTTTTTAGCTGTTGGATTTAATATTCCAGGGCACTTTATTTTTTTGCAGCAGATTGGTTGAGAAGTCTTGAAGCCTATTTGTTTTTAATTGAAATGGGTTGCAGTTGTGGTTGGAAAGAATTGCTTGTGCTACAATGGAAAATATGAACAAAGTAGAGAACTGAAGAGAAATGAACTATTGGATTCTGTTGCTAGTCCTTCCTTTGTCTGTTTGTATAATTTAGGTATTTGTGCTCATGGAAATCTGTAGCTCAGACTACTAGCTTCTGTCTGAAGTCACTAGCCAGGTTTTACTCATTAGTTTCTGTATCAGTTACTCGTAACCGTTTATTTTAGTGAGAATTTTAACTATAATTCAGATACCATATGCATAGTTAAGATTTCCTCAAAAGTGCCATTTTCTTCTATTTCAGGATAACTTGGGCAGCAGGTATGTTAATTGCATGTAAATGTTTGTATATCTGTAAGACCTTTCAGGAGAGAGAGAGAATTCAATTTCAGTGCACCTCTTTTGTCAGAGAGGTGTTTACTTTGGGGTTCATATGATCAGGGTGGCCTTTCTGGTGTGTATCTACTTGTCAAGAAATATATATTCACATGGAGTATAGACTTTAGGGAAATACCAGATAGATTTTTCATTGCAAGTAGAGCTGGTTTTATTTAAAGGCATTACATTTGCTGCACATGACAAGATGCCAAATTCTGTAACATATCTCATGCCTTTCAGTCCAGCTTTTTGTTAAAATCCCTTTTGTTCTTTGCTATTGCTTGCTTTTTGTATAAAAATAAATTAAATGATCTATTGCTTTCCTTACAATGTCCTTTTTCTTAATAGGAATGACCTACCTGCTGATATGTTCTACAGTGACCCTTGGTCAGTCGCTTGGGTTGTGCACACATACACAATACCGAAATTATCAGCACTTCTAAGAGTTCAATGTTAATTTCATGTAATCTGTACAGCCATAGCTATTCAATGACTTCTGACATATGAGACTGCTTTGAAATACAGTAAATTGTATATGATAATTCATTTGATCCCTTCCAAAGTTTTGGAAAAAAAAAAATGAAAAAGTAAAAAAGAGAAGCCATGGCTGCTTAGGCTGTGTCTTGTGTTAGTGCACAGCTTGGAAATCGGGTTTGGATTCACCTCCTGATAAGACCTTCTACTTGTGGAATGGCTGGTATGTTGTAAAAGGAGAATATGGCAAAATTGGTACTGTCTTTCTCAGTATGCAACCATAGGGAGAGGAAAGCGTAAGCAATCCTCTCTCCTGAACACAAGGTCAGTATTGAGAAAAGATGCAGATCAAGGAGAGATGTGGGATGGATTTATGATAAATATGAAGATCTCTGTACAGCCAGGGCAGATATGGAGTGCAGAACATTATCATGGTACAGTTCATTACAACAACACTTAAATTCATGCATTGCAGCATACAGAATGAAGCTCCTGTTTTCATCATTTTAATGATGCTGCTCTTTCATTTGAAGGAACCAGAGATTGGTATCATTTCACTATTGCCAAACACTTTCTTTGTCTTTACAGTGAACAATACCTTTGTTCATTCTTTGGCAGATTTTCATGTTCAGAATACTGTTTTTCTGTTTTACTATACAGTTACATCTGCTAGACTGACATGTGTCAGCATTTCTCAAAATCTGTGTGGAGAAAACTTTGTAGGTAAAGAGTACTTATTGTTGGATAAAAATGCATACCACAAGTATATTTAAATGCCCTGGCTGGGTAGTTCAGGCCACATGGAGATGTGGGGGACTTAGTTCATATCTATTTGCCAAGAACATTAAATTTGGGGGAAGATAAATGCTCTAGTGCTTACTCCCTTCTCTGTGGTGTCCCCATAGCCTTGTGCAACTGGTTAATTTCCATATGCTCTAGCTGAGCCATTCTGTTTTAGAGCTGTGATGGCAAACCCTAAAAATCAGCTTCCCCTGCATTTTCTGTTCTCTTAGACAAACAAGCAAGACATAAAATAAAGAGCATTTTGCCTGCTCCTTCTTGAAAAGCACTCAAGTGCACACTTGCTTTACTTTGCTGTCAATCAGACTTGGAGAAGTTCTTCAGAGCTCTGAACTGAGCCAATGTTTCTAATCCTGGTTGAATGCAGAATTCTCATTGACTGGAGTGGTGGTGGAGACAGCCCTTAATCGCTTAGGAAAATATTGTAGGAATAGCTTGAAACACTATCAGAAGCTATCCTGTAGCTGTACAGCTATATTATCTTGGACTATTACTTTAAAATATGGCAGCATTTTGTTCTTATAGCAGAAGCTACAGAAGCAGCTGTGTGTATTGCTTGTATAAATGGAAAATAGTCCTGGGCAGTATTGTGTCTTCGTTCTGTTCTCTAGATTAGTTACCTCTGCTTTCAGACATAAAATCTTGAGAACTATTTCAAGTTAGCATGTGCTATTTTTTTGTATTTGCCATACTTTAATAACAAATTTGATATTTACTTAAACACTTATTTACTCATATTTCAGATATTAGCGTAACGCAGTAAAACGTGGTATTTTCATGACTCAATCAAACATGTCCTACTGTCATTGAAAACATTCTCTAACAGCGAACAAACATGCTGTATGCTCATATTAAATACAGGAACATATTATAGCCTGATCCTACAGGGACTTAGCATATGCTAGTTAGCCTTGTCACCTGAAGTAGTATGTAATTGCAATCAGTATTATTACTCACAATGTCTAAAGGTGGTACATTTTCAAGTCTTGTCATAGAAGGCAAAAGGAAAGCTGACTAAATCTGCATTTTTGCTTAAAGTTGCTTTAATTTTGGAGCAAATTCCCCAGTAGTCCCTGCTTACCATCCCTAATTTTGCAGGGCTGTCTTGTTACCTGTGAATCAGAGTCCTTAGGCAGGAAACCAAACACTTCCTCATGTAGGTGCATCCTTTTTAGGCCTTTAAGTCCTTTGTCAGCTGGTTGCAGTTTTTGCTTTTTGTAAGGAAAATACAACCTGAAATAAGAGAATGGATCCTTGATGTGAAAAAAAAAATATTGACAAAAAGAAATGGAAGGAAGAGCAGTGGGGAAGTAAGGGAATACTTGTTCCTTATGGATATGGTCAAGGCATTACCATTGTCACAGTTTTCTTCTTCAAGAAAAGCTTGTATTAAACATCTCATTAGCAGTATTTAGTAAGTCACTGAGAGTAATTACAGATAATGAATGAATATGGCATCTCAGCTTACTTCTTGACCTATTTTTTTCATACAGAATAGTCTGCTGCCTTGTCATTCTTCTCCTCCTGGAATAGAAATCTTCAGGTTTTTGGCATTCCATAACTTTCTTGCAAAATAGTTCAGAAAAGGCAAGGTCATGGATGCTACATAATCAACACATGTAAATCTTGTAGAAGTACTTATACCTCATATACATATACCTTATACAGAAGTACATATACCTTATACAGAAAAACATATCCGCATCAGAAACTTTCGGTTTTCTTAAACTGTGTGTTTCTATGCTATCTCATAAGTCAGTCTGATCATTTCCGCATGTACATGATATGAAGCAACATTCGAATGTGGCAAAGCCTTCTGAAAAAAATAAGACAGAAGCTGTCTGCTCCTGCTTGGATGACACATACTGTAGTCTCCATGGAAAACGTCTGACTGGTCGTTTTAGGTGCATTTGTTGTGTTGAAATCCCGATTGAGACCAGATTCTCAAACATATTCAGTGCTTAAATCAGTAGGAGCTAATCTTTCAAATACTTCCACAAGTCTGGGCCACAGTGCCTGCAAATGCAAGAGGGGTTAAAAGGACCATCATTATTAAAGAAAGACAGATTTAAGAGTTTTCTTCAATACTTTGTAGTTGCTGGAAGCAGTAGAATTAAGTCTAATCTTTGCCTCTCTACAAGGCATCGACACAGACAAACAGTTGCAATGTGTTGTGCTCTGGCATTCCCAAGTTGGTGAATGTTCCTGTCATATTCAGTGAATGTAAATTACACAAGTCTGACTAGTTTAGTGTCAAAAGCAGGGCTGGAGACTGTAACTGGCAGTCCTTGCTGTACACAAGAAAGAATCTGTTTATGGCAATCACAAATTCCTACAGGAATTAGAAAAATGTGTAGAAGTTCTTGGAGCATTGGAGTGAATTAATGCAACTGCTTATTGCCTTTTTTTTTTTTGGCAGTTTTGTTATTGAGGTTTTTGTTCCATTTGGAACTTCTACTGAACTGTATGATAAATAAAGACATGTGACAATATTATGAAAAAACAGTGCAGCCAAGTTTGTTGGTGTATTCTTCTGTTTGTTGAGCTATGAACAGGCCCCAGTGTCAAAAAAACCTGGACATTGGGCACCTTTTAATAGTAGGTTTCATATGGAAAACTGCATCCAGTTTTGAGTTCCCAGCATAGGAAAGACATGAACAAACAGACCAAGTTCAGGGAGGCCTCAAGACTGGGAACCCAGGAGGATCCTTCTTTTGCCAGGAGCAAGGTTGGAGACTCCCTTCTTCCAACGGCTGGAGGCATCCTCTGGCTCTGAGATTGTTCTGTCTTACTGCCATTTATAAAAGAAAATCAGAAGACCCTGTTTGCAAGTCATGCCTATGCAAGATGCAAATCTTTATTTTTTCCAGGAATAGATATTGAAATGTGGTATGTATCTACCTCTGATGCTTTTGTCAGTATACCTTCTCATGTTTCTAAACTTGATGCTGGGCATAATCTGCAAAATTTTGCTATACCTATCATGTCATCATGTCAAGATGTTTGAGAAACTAAAGACAAATTTATTTTAGTTTATCATATGTGTGATTGAGTTGTGAGCTATATGGCCTGTTTTTAGTGCCACATAGTTTGCAAGTATGAATGTACAAGTTATTTGCTTTAAATGTTCCAGTACTTTCTTTATTCGCTATTTGTTAAACTAAATTCTTTGAGCTACCAAATGCAGTATAGATTGTGATAGTTTAGTAAACAACATGGAGCAGAAGATGTTTGGGAGATATCATAAACTCTCTGTGAGATTAGGCTAGAAATTAGAGGGAAGACAGAAAATTTAATCTCCTCTTCCAGTGCTGCTGCAGAGTAGTAATTTGACCATCGAGTACTAGCGAGGTGAGTTTGCTGGACTCCCCACAGTGCTGTTCTCATGCTGAAATCAGGTCTTGACCTGTGAAATGTGAAGCAAACACAGACCAGCTTTTTCTGCATGGTGCTCACTATGTCAATAGACCAGAGATAGCAAATGCCATAGCAGTGAGTTGCTGCTTCTCCCTTCAGCAGGGGGAAGGGGGAACCAGGACCCCCTGCCAGGACCTTCAGCCAGGACCCCCTAGCCAGGACCTTCAGCAGCTTACTAGGAAACAGAAATGTATGTTTGTCGTTGTGGATGAAGAGGTCAATATACAAAGATAGCATATTACATATTGCTAATATCCTGAAAGCTATTAATTTCCACATAGAATATGAAATATATGGTGTTTGTGAAATAGGTATGATGAATCTGTGGGTTCAGCTGTGCTGTAGAGAGGAAGGTTAAAGTATTATTTCCGAGGATAAAGTCATACATCAGCTTGTGGAATTAAATATGAGACCATCTAAGATCAGGGCAGTATTATTATTTTTCACAGTTCTGTCAGGTTTTATAACTCAATTTTCAGCTCCCCTCTGGCAGCCTTGGCCTAAACAGTAGCTACATCTTCTTAGTAATTGATTCGGACTATGAAAACACTATTATTGGAGTTAATTAATATATTAGATAACCCTTCAGAAGACTAATTTTTCATCAGCCCTAGAGGGAATATTTACAGTCTGTCACATCACTACCAGAAACCATATGATAATTTGATGTATGAATTGATAAAAGTACCTTACACGCTATCTACTCTTTTGAGAGGAGAAGAATATCGGTATTAATATCGAAGTCTCAGAAATATCTTGACTGCTATAAAAAATTGAGCTGGGAAAAACAAAGCTTTGAAATACTGTTCATAGCACTGTAATGCAATAAAGTTTTATATGCTGAGCCTAACCACTTATTCAGCTTTGAAAATCCTTAGGAGGGAAATCTTCAAACGCACAAAGGGTGACTTTGTTAGAAGTCTTTGTCTAACTTTATCTTTTTGTTTCTGAATATCTATCTCCTTTTGTATCCACACTGCTAGAATAACAACACATGTGCACATGCTTTGGCCAGGCAGGCAAATCACTAAAAGCGTTGATTAGATCCGGAGCCATTTAACTCTGTCTGAAATTGGCTTTTAGAGAGGCTTTTGCCTGAATACAACAGAGGTCTGTACTGAGGCCTGGGTAACTGCAGCATAGCATGGTTTTAGAGCAGAGCCAAATGAATCCAAGCTTCCTCCTGGGCTTGTGTTCTTTTCTGTGTATTTATCTTGTTTAGTTTAATTTAGAAATTGCAATATATAATCCTTACTCATTTATTTATTTATTAAATTTTATTTTCCATCTTATCTACTTCTACAAACTTAACCTCTTTGGAATTTTGGGCATATGTCATTGGATATGATTTTACCTTATCAAGTAGTTTTTCCTGCCTTAGTTATATTTGGCTTTCTCTATTCCTTCGTGTTTCGTGTTAACTTTTTTTTTTTTCCAGAGGAATTATGACTAATGAAAAATGATCAAATGCCCTAGAGTCAAAAAGACAATTTTCTTTTTCACAAAAAATTCAGTAAGATCACTTTAATGTGCCTATTTCTTTTTTGTTGCAATCTAAAGCACTAATAGCCCAAAGTCTGTACTAAATGATTATTTTTATGAATCTACTTAATAATAAAGTATGCAGTTTCTGAACTGTAGATTTTATTTTTCCCCGGATTTTATACAATGAGCCATTAAGTGTAGTACAATTCTAACTGTGCAAAGAAAAAATACACACATTCTCTGTATCTGGCATTATGCATTGTTTTTTAAATTAAATTCAGCAATCTCATTCTATTGCCTTTAGAAGAGCCCATAATTGTTGTGTTTACTAATCTCATGTATTATAATCCTAGGTATGTGTAGCTATGTTGCTAATTGTGTCTAGTAATATGCAATACAGGTGGGGATTACTGAGATCTAACGACAGTAACTTGCCTGGCAGCTCTAGCAAATCAACAGGTCTATGTCTCAGTCTGCCCTTCCCAGTTTTTGGGCAAAGGACTTCCTCTTCCTGGGCATCAGACTATTGGGGTTCGGCTGGAGACTTTAGGCTTTAAATAAGCATTAATACTATGTTCATCCTCCAATGGATGTGTATCTCTAAGGAAGAGAAAAACCTTTAAGTACAAGAGCTAAAAGAGCACATCAGAAATTCAGTGATGTTAGATAAATCAGTTGTGCAGTCTTTGGGCATGTGTTCTGTGCTGCTTTTCCACCTGGAAAATAATATAGCAGAATTGGAGTAGGTTTGTGGATGGCAAAGAGAATGAAAAATGAGTGAATGAAAACAGCCAGAGAGAAGCTTTAGATTAGGATTGATTACTTTGAAGGAAACCCAATAACAAGCCTGAAAAAATACATACAAAATGACAAATGACATGGTGAAAAGAAACTAGGAGCTTCATTTCTTCTGCTTTTGCAATGCACAATAAGAGGCGAAAGCCTATTAGATGAAAAGCAGGAAAATTCTAGCATGATAAAAGAAAATGCATCTCCATACACTGCAGAAGTGGAGAGGGGAACCATTACTACAGGAAATGAAGGTCAAAGTCCCTGTTAAAGCAATCAGTGCAGGTTATATAGGTATCAACCTTTTAGAAAAGGATATTAATTCTCTTCTACCAGGACATTAGACATCAAGGTGAGATCTAACAGGGAGGAAGACTTGTACTGTGTTTCTGCTAGATATTCCTATATCTCAATAGTCTAAAATCCCATGCTGTGAAAACAAGGCACAATATCTGTCTTACACAAGAAATAAAGGTGCATTTTATTCTATTATTTTGGATATATTGTTTGTGCAAATGCCACTCATGTTGCTGAGCTGTAGTACAACCACTTGTACTGTGTAGCCAGTGCTAATTCTCCAATGTTTCACTGAAAATTGCTTCTGCTGCTTTTTAGCCTGAATGCTGCAGAGATGAGCCTGTTGTTTTGCAGTCAATGACTCTCCTGTTCAAATTTCACATCAGCTGATCATTTGAAGCCATGTCTAAGACTAGACAAATGTGAATTTGGGGATTTTTCTGAAAATCCCAACAGCATCTATTGCATTTTGCTGCCTTCTCGCTTGTTCCTTGCTGTGAGAGGTTATCTACCCATTCTTCAGAAGATGCCAGTTTGCTTCCAGTGTGCTATGAACCTGATTGATTGTCATAACACGGACCTTGTATGAGGTTTGCTGTTAACAGTGCTCTGCTTTTGTGCCCCTTTGAATGTTTAATTACTGTAAGAGTGAGGATGTCCCTCTTGCTGGCTACCGTAGACTTAACACCATGACTGGGAAATCATCCACATCTTTTTTTTCCAAGTTTGACTCACATTTAAGTTTTGTTCAGTTTAATTACTTATTACTTAGATTCCCATACAAAGTTAAAAAACTACATGAAGTACATGTGCAAATCACTTGCAGGAGAGCCCTAAAATTCTTCTTCATATGTGTTTCATTTTGATATCTATGGGCTGTTTTCCATGTTGGTTTGCCTGTACACACTGTTTGAAGTTAACCTAAATAATGAAAAAAAAACCTCCAACATTTTTTTCATTTTTTTTCTGAAGTATTGAATTCCAATTCTAGATTGTTTTGACATGCCATAGATTTAGTAGGAAGAAACTGGAATGGAAAACTGCTGTCCTTGGTGAGTCAGTAGGATCAACATTTGCCAATAAAAAAGGGTTGTTCCTTGCAAACAGTGAGAGCTTCCTAGAATACTACAGAAATGTGAATCAGTATAATTAAAAATCATTACAATCATGTATTTACTTTCCGTAATCTTCCTCTGAGCAATCTTTGTTCTGTCATCCCCTCCTGCAGAATACTTCCTTCTCATTGTGCATAGCCTGAAGTGTTTGCTGCAGGAGAAAAATAACATAATCATAAAGCACCGAGTTTACAAATGAGCAGAGCTGGTATATTGTGCAGGGCTGTCAAAACTACTTGTGGTGGCTGAAGGTTCCCATAAATCCAGTTATAGCAAAAATACTATAGTCTCTTCCTTGCTGAAGATTGATTGCCAAGGAAAAATATTTCATAGCTGTATAGTCTTCCATCTGAGAGTCAATTGTGATGCAAAAGAACACACACAATGGCATCAGATGTGTGGAGTGGTGATATATCAGTAATAGCGCGGCAATAACAACATATTGGACAGATTTTTATTTTGTAGCGTTTTCTGCCATTGCAAGGTCAGAAACAAACTACCATCAAGCAGGCTACAATATAGATGAGCATGAGTAAAAGTTACCTGTTAAAACTGAATTGAAGGCAATTTGTGTGATGTCCATTCTGCAATCACATGTTCACCAGTAAGCTCTTGTGCTATAAGCAGAGCACAAATTCATTGTAACCAAAAGGCCATATAGTAACATTTTAAGAGGACAGTGGGGTGTGGTGTCTCCCGCTGGGAAAAACAACCCTACCTTTGTCGTCCATGAGCAGTGCAATTGTATATTGAATAAGAAAGACAAAGAGTAAATAAGCACCAATGGGTTATCTGATCTTCACTGTTGCCATCCTTGCCTTTCAGGTGGTCTTGATGATGTCTGAGTTGTTCAGATATCTGTGGGGAAAAATACATGAAAAATTAAATCCTTCTACAGCAGAACTACCTCTTGTGCTGAAGGAAAAAAAAAAAAAACTCCATCACACCCAGAATCTCTTAGCTGATTTCTTTGAACATATACTTTTTGACAAGAAGTTCAACACCTCACATCTAATTGAGCACATATCTAGCATTAATATTACTGAAGAAAAGATTCTCCATAATATGTAAAAGTTGTGATCTCATCCTTCTAATAATAAATGTCAAATAATAAATTATGCATCATTTCCTTCTGATTATGAATTTCAAAGACTATGCTTCTGTGTTGTTTGTTTATTATGTTACATTGCATTCCCGTGAGTACTTTGCAAGAACACTATAAAGTCAACTATTAATTATGATCATTATGATTAGAGTAACCATAATGAGCTTAAATATCATGGAGAGTAAAACGAGTAGCAAGCAATGGAACAGTAGGTTGAAGTTCTTATAGAGGTAGACATTCCTGTGCTTTCTGAAAACCATTTTTTGACTGTCAGTTTCAATGTATCTTACAAATTAAGAAAATACATATATCAGGATGACAGTGGCTAGGTTGTTAAACATGTCGGTATGAGACAGTGTTTGTTCTATTCCAATTTTTTGCTCCCTTTAATCTCTTTTTGCATGTTCTCTTGCAAATGTGTAAATGACAAAGCCTAAAATCCATATAGGATCAAAGACTTGGAGTTGCTGCTTTCAAAACTTAATGCTTATTGATATGCATGGTCTCAGTCTTTGCTCTCCTATTCTGCTAAAGTCATTCCTAGTCCTATATGGTATAAAATGTGATGAATAAAAGCTTTAGATTCATTAATATAATTCTCTCCAATTTTTTAGGACAGCATCTATCCAGCTCCTTAGAAGTCATGCAATTAGTAATTAGGCTTTAAAACTGCATGGTATCACCAGAGTTCTTGAGTCTTTCAACAGCATGGTAAAACTAAAGCCTACCCTTTCAGAAGGTGACTGGAGAAGAGCACACTCCAATTTTGGAAATGCCTGAACTTCTTCTGCTGGAGGGTAAAATAATTTCAAGATTTTGAAAAGAAGGAAATAGGAAAACAGAAACATATATCAATTATTGCTTTGGAAAATGTATGCTCACCCAAAACACCTAAAGAATATTTTTTACTACTTTTTGCAGGAATTTCAAGTTCCCCATGTCTTCCCTTCCCTTCCCTTCCCTTCCCTTCCCTTCCCTTCCCTTCCCTTCCCTTCCCTTCCCTTCCCTTCCCTTCCCTTCCCTTCCCTTCCCTTCCCTTCCCTTCTCTTCCCTTCCCTTCCCTACAATGAGATCTTGAATTCTTTGGTCCTCTCTAGTATAGGAGAAGAGAGGGTTTGTTGTAATGCCATGATTATACTAGTATAAGATGTCAGGAAGGAAGTCAGCACTTCTCATCAGATCAACTAATATCACTGGAAAAACTCAATTATAAGCACAAGATTCTTTTTTGGGTTCAGATAAGAGTACTGTTTATTGAATAAAATGTGAAAAATATGCATGATTATAGTACTTTTTAATTTGATATTGATTTGTTACAATGTCTACGTATTAAACTTTCAGTTAATTTCATGTTTAATTGCTTGAATAGAAAATATAATTCAGAATTAATCATCTTCAGATGGTAACATGGCTGACTGGCGCCTTTAGTTTTCTTAGTAAAATGTGAGCAAAGATGGGAGTGGAAGATTTGACATTCAGAAAGCAGTATGTTTGGTAGGTGTACACCTGCCTGCTCCAGTTCTTCAAGAAGCAAGAAACTATCATTTGCTTGGCACGCAGGGACCTCTGGAGCTCTGTAGAAAATGTGAGCTTATGTCAGACAGATGGGCAAGATTCTGCTGAACAGTGATACCTGCCTGCTAACTCTGTGTGTAGAAGCCAACGGGAGCACGAACAGGGACACATGCAAGGTTGGAGTGACGCTTTGTAGTCTCTGAGATGGAAAGAGCATGAAAAACAGCCCAGAGCACAGGATAGAAGGGGGAGCCCATAACATCCTACTCTGAGTTCTCAAAATCTTTGAGATTTCCAAGACCTACCTGAGACCTTTGGGCTATCATGCCATTGCTTGACATTGTACTGTGTTCTGAGAGAGAGAGAAAGGTTTGTTATGATCAGGGAGTAGCAACCTCTGGGTGTTTCTGAGGATGACAGTAAGTGTGGTTTTGCCAGTCTCGTATAGAGACTAATAGTTATTCATCATAATTGTTATTGACAGGACCAGTAGAAACCATGGCAACCTAGGGCGGCTTATCAGAAAGCTATTTCTGCCATGGCTCTTAGTCCTCCACTTGTTTCCTTACTGAAAACATATATAACCTTTTTCAGCACAATTGATTTCTCTGAATCAATCTCCTCCATATACCTAATAACGCCTTAGTAAACCTAACTAGCCAAGAGGATTGTTTCTTCTTCATTTTCTGTATCATAATCTGGTTGTGGTCCCAGATCATCTTTTACAAGGAATAAAAGATAAAACAAATATGAAAGCAAGTGTTTTCCGAGGACTTTTTTTAACTGTTTACAGCAGCATAATATAGTTGTATGTTTATGCTTGTGGAGTTATTTATGAGCAGCCTGAAGAGTTTTACTTTCATGTGTATAAATATTTTGGCCTGAGAAATCTTCTAAAGTGGATACAAAAGTGTGAGTGAAATAATTTTTGCATTAAGGAGGAAGCAGGAACGAGGAATATGATCCAGTTTCCCTAAGTCTGTGTAAGCAGTGAGAGGAAATGCACAGGCAACTATGTACCTGATAAAGAAGTGGACTGCTGAAGTGCCAGCAGAGCTCTGGCAGTGAGTTGGGGATTGCAAAATAAGAATATTCAGGGACCCTTGCTGTAAATAATACAACAGTCCAAAATACTCTTTTTGCTTTTTATCTGATTAACGTTTCCCATCTGAGTTTAAGGTCCAGATTTGCTCTAGAGCAGAGGTCTCCATCTGATTCTATGGGAGTGCAGATGTCCTAGCACAAGGCCTCTGTGCCCTTCAAATTCCTCTTCATAACATGTCAAGATTTTACCTCGAGTGCTTGCACTGCCTGGTGTTTAGGCTGTGTGCTGGCACTCTGCCCATGTGTGAACTCTAGCTCTGCTTCCATAGTGCCTGAGATTCCCACGAGATGACGAGTAGATGATAAATTGTATTTCCATTGACATTTTCTTGCTAGCCAAGGGACTGTATCTAAGGTACCGTCTAGGCTTGATATGAAAAGTTTTGATCTTCTGTGTTATCAGTTGACAGACAAGCTCTTTGCTCAGTGAGAAAAGCTAACTAGAACTGAAATGATATTTGAAGGACAGGATAGTATGGCAAGCAGTTCCCATCAAATAAAACAGCTTAATTTGGGCTATTTGGCCTCTCTGCTTTAGAATCAGGTTATTTCTATTATTGTTCAAATATTTGAATGCATACATATTACCTGATGCCTGGAGAAGAAATTTGCTTTTGGTAGAGCAAGTGAATGAAAAGACTGAATGAAGAAAAAGCAGAATGTCTACAGTTATAATAGGAAAGGGGGTTGCTATGAGCACAGAGGAAGCAATATATATACAAAAAAAAAAAAAAGACATGAGGTATATACAGAGACTCCTGTTGCATTGATGGAACTGGACACACTGAAAGGAGATGCTGGGGAAATCAGAGATGAGATCAAGCAGCAGAACAGTGCGCAGGTTGGAAGTGGTATTCAACCTGCATAAACAAGTGGTAAGGTTGATGATGGGTACAAAAATATGAGATGATAATATGCTGCTACATTTCTCCACAATGGTCAGAAGCTATCAAAGGGTCGTAAGTCCATAGTGAAAGCTATATAGATGAAAGTATGCAACATGGATTCAGCAGAAAGATCAGGTAAAAGGACCTTTTTAAGAAATGCTGCAAAATAAGAAATAACAAGGATACTAGGAGGTTGGAACTGGAAAGTGATGGAAAACAGGAGCTTAAAATAAATGGACACTGCAAGTTTAGTTAAGGCCTTTGTTACTAGCAGTGGAGCGGAGAAAAGAAATATTACAAATCAAGACTTACATTTTTGTGCATGTGCGTTGATAATACTCTATTCCATAAGACATTAAGAGGAACAGTATTTTTAGAAAGTAGCTTTCTGCAATTAATAAAATAAAAACACAGTTGTAATACTCTAACTCTTATTAGTGTATGTCTGTCTTATTTTGGTTTACATAGGTTATGGCTATATGCTAGCACACTAAGCCATACCAGAGCTAAGAACATGACTGTCTGTCCTGCACATATTAGAGTGGTCACCAGCGTAAGTTTTAATACATGGCATTCCTACTTAGGGGAGGTAGTATATAACACAAATGGTGTAGAGCATAGTATGCTTTTGTTGCTGATGTTCCTTTTCAGCATTATTTTATGATAGTGTATTTAGCTTGATGAAGATTAATTCCATGAGACTGTTGGGAAAGGTAGAAATGTTCACTGCCCTGTGGATGGTGGGAAGGGCAAGAAACAAAGGGCTTAAATTAAAAGAAAAAAGGGTGAGGTTTAATACTGAGAGAAAAAATTCTGAGGGTAAGAAGGTCAAATAAATCACATTAGAAAAGAATAGCCCAGAAAAGGTGAGTTTTTTTTTTTTTTTTTTTTTTGCAAGGGCAGGGATATATTGGATAAGTATCTGTCAAAGACAGCTAAGCTGGCCTTCAGATGTCTTCCAGATGTTTGGTTTACCTTCATGGACAGCAAGTCCATGAATATTAAATAGAAAAAACCCTCCAGTGTCCCTAACACACCAACATACTGGGTGAGGATGAAGGGAAAGGAAACATAAAGTGACCAGGCCCAGTTGTTCTCCTCATTATGCCTCTCTTTGCCACTGTAGGAGACATGACTGGATATGGTGGACTGGTAAGGCATTTCGTTTCTATCATTATGCTGAATAAAACACAGAGGGTTTCCGATGGAGATATGGATAAAATGGGAAAGAAAGATACTATTAGATGATGTAAGTAAACAATATTTCACAGTGTACATGCAGGACATGAGCTGTATCTTCTGATTGCTTGACTTAGCTGTCTTAACATTTCTTTCTGGTTAAATTCCTGCCTAGGAATTTAAATTTAATTTCCTGAATTTAGCCATCATTGCACCTAGAGAAAGAATGTCACCTGTGACTGTAATGTGTGATAAGTCTCTAGTCTAGAAAGGTGATGAAAGCACCTGTAAATGCAGCAAGTGTGAAATTCAATGCCAGTCAAGCTCTGTATATCAAAAGTTAGATGATGTATGTCAAAGCATCTTGCTGGACACAGCCAGCAGCTCAGTTCACAAAGGTAGCGAATGAGAGCATCAGTTTGTAACTGACCTTGAACATTATGATCTTGTGTGCCATTTGAAAAAGTGACTAAAAGGTGAATGCTTCCCTGTCTCATTAGTGCTTTTGGTCCCAGCAGGAATCAAATTTTCCTTTATCTTTTTTCTATCTGTCATTGGATAATAGCAATACTCAAAATCCTCAGAAAGCAGTGTACTCTTATTTCGCAGATTTGCACACTCACAAGCACTAGCAATTTTAGTCTATCATTTTAGATATTATATCAAATGCTTATGGTCAGATTTTTCAAATGGCTTTGACATAAAGAGACACAGTTAAGCCAGAAAGGAAAAGACTGATGAAGCTTACCTGACAGCTATCATCTGGCCTCTAACTCTGCCTTACAGTACCTGACACAACATGGTAAAAAGATGTATGCTGCAATTATAAAATAGCTTTCACCAGTAAGTCAGTGTTAAAGACAAATGTACCCTCCAGTGAAAAATACAATTTATTTTCCAAATTTCTTCCAAACTTTCTATCTTTCTATAGTCTAGCATTCTGGTTTTATGAAACACTTTGTGTACTATGCCTTAAGGTTTTCCAAAACATCAGCACTCATTATTGAGTGCTGTGGTGGAAGATACTTTTCCTTTCTTTTGAAACCATTAACTGGATTAAAAATAGCAAGCTAGATCTTAAAGATCTTAACACTTTCTTGGAAAAGACCGCTTTTTAACATGATTTGAGGCAATGATATAAAATTTTCTAACGATGGAATTCTGCCTTCCCTTAATTTCCTCGCCGACTTGCTCTGCAGATGTGCAACAAGATCACCTGTGAGGATAGTCCCTTCAGAAGTGGCTCTGTAAAAACTGTACTTTTTTATTCAGGTGCAGTTTGTTCCTGATTGCACTGTCACATATTAAATCTTGCAGTTGATCGTTTGACTCACTGGACATGCCAAATTAGCATTGATTGAAGAGATTGATTGATTTTTTATTTCTTATATATCACTGGCCATATTACCTATGCATCATTGTGACTCATTTAGATAAGACAGCAGAGGGACAGCAATGACAGAATTTACAAGGTATTTTCATGTATAGTGTTAATCTTCTAAACTGCGAGGTAGAGCAATCTGGGGCACAACTAGCTCACAGGGAGCAAATCACTTAAAATGGAACTGCACTCAAGTATTCTATAGAGAAAGGGATATATTTAGAATGTAAGTGTTCTTATTGCTACTAGCTACCTCAGATCTGCTCAAAATAATCCATGCTGCCTTTTACATTATTACCAATCTCAGCAAATATTTTAGAGACAAATAATCCAATGTCATAAACCTGGATAGCACTGTTAAAGAGTAGTTCACTTTTTGGCTCCAATGCTTGGTGCTTTTATCTAGGGCACCTACTAGAAATTCAAACAGCAGCAGCATTAATGGACAATAAATTAATTATGATCATTAGTGAATTAATAATGATATGAAGAATTAACGTCATTTTTTATTGAAGCTCATCTTAAATGTTTCATTTGTTCTTTAGTTTTCTTTCACAATTTCCTACCTCCGTCAAAACTTCCATTCCAGCTATCTGAATGACTAGATTGCCCAAGTACCCAGAAAAGAGACTTTTAGATTTACATAAGATCTTAATCTAACAAAATGTTAGCTTTTTTAAAGCATATTTCACATTTCCAAGGGTCATAAGAGATTTGTATTGTACAGTATAATGATATCTGGTGGGAATACTTCACAGCAGACATAAGTTTTCCTTCAGGGTGTTCATCCATGTTTAGTCTTTTTTTCCTTTGACATGCTCCTTATTTGATTGCATGCAGCATGTCAGTTTAGTCTTTCAGCAGAGGAAGGACAAGCCAACCATGAGTCACCTGGATATAAAATGAGTAGGAAAAAAGTCAATGCAGGTAGCAATTAAAAGACAGTGTAAGGCAGGAAACCTGAGAGGAAATACACGCCTCATCTTTGTTGCTAATGCATAGCAGTTCATATTAGAGCAGGAAGCTGTGTAAATCCCTAATTTCTGTGATGCTCTTCTGCATCTCATCAGCTTGTTAGAATTTCTGTGATGTCTGAAAAAGAATCGACAGCAATAGAGCATACAAAAGACTTTCAGAGTTACAGAAACAGATGTCTAATGTCTTGCTTCTGAAGTTCAAGTCTACTAAATCAGATTTAGTTAAACCGCAAGGCTCAGGTTACCATAGCATTTGTAAATAGAGAAGCCACACAGTTCTTGATATCAGTAAATGGCCCTCCTTATAAATTATCAGGATGGACAGGTAATTCTGAAGATGGCTTCCTTCTATGCGCTGAGATGGATAAGTAATTTTTTCTTAGACACATCAACACTCTGACAGTGATTTTATTGTTTAGAAATGTCAGTTCCATCCGTTATGCTCTGTGCTCAACAGCGGGATGTGGCACTGTCAACATACCACTTGGTTATAGGGCAAGTTATATATATTTTTCTGTTTCCTTAAAATGACAGAAAAAAAAAAATCATGCAAGGTTTCAGAATTACATGATAGCCCTGGAATTGTAAGAGTTAACCATGGGAAACAATCAATCTGCCAGCTGTTTGTGAAGCAATTTAAAGGAAAGCAGGAGTCAGCCTCACTGTAATGTGTTTTTCCAGAGCTGCACTATTCTACTCTGGTGAACATAGCTGCTGGTTGGCATCCTTAAAGTAGGACAGCTGCCTCATCAACAGCACTGCACCTCCTTCAGCATCTCCAACCCTTGGCACGTGAACAGGATTTTCTGTTCATTGTAGCAAATGGCATGTGCCTCAAATCACGTTCTGTCTTCCTTTCCCTTCCTAGTTCCCCATCAACAAGAATCTTTCTTACACTCCTATATTCTTCCTGTAGTCAGAAGGCTACATCCCACTGAAAGTGTTTGACAAATTTTATTCGTTGCAGGAAAACAGCTAATCTGCTAAGAAAATTGTGTGAGCCTGCAGCAAGCTTTAATAGCCGGTCTTTAAAAATTCATTTTTAAATGCTTTATCCTGACTCCTGCGTTACTTTGATTTCTGATTTGCTGGGTGAGGAATTTGGGCCTGTAGGTCAGCAGTTTTAGAGGAAACTAATAATTTTTTAACCATAATTTGTGAGATAAATAAGAATTATTTTTTTTGGTGGGGTGGGGAGGGGAAGGGAAGGATAATTTGTTACTCTATTCTATTTCGACTTATTAGAAGGTGAAGATGAATGCACATTAATAAACACTAGATTGTGACCTGAAGTTTTACCTTCTCTTTTAAAGAGTATTTCTGCTGGATCTTTACATGGCTTGTTTCTCTTATTTTCAAAGAGCATTAGGCTTTACAACTTCTTTTGGGTCTTTTGGATCCTGCCACTGCCACCCTGGTTATTTAGGAAAATGAACCACTGGCTAGCTAGCAATCTAGCTATGGAGGAAAAAATCATTGGAAAAACTGGACGACTGACCCATAATTACAAACTCTTTCTGGCCTTGAGCAATTCATAGAAAAACAAAAGAAAAAAATTCAAGAAAGCTACATATTTGTGAGCTACCAACCTTCCTTTTGAATCAAAGTAGCTATTTTATACCTTCACTTTATGTTCACAAAGAATGGGGCCAAAATCCATACCAAAATGCATTTCCCTCCTGAATTGCTGCTGCTACTTCTGTAGATGAGAACATTGTAGTTGGGATCATCAGCTTAAGAGAAGTCAATTCAGATATAAAGATTTACTCTAAGTACATAAGGTAGCCCCTGTCTTTTCAAAAACACGGAAGCAACCAACCATGCATTTAGCAGTGTTCCCCCCATCCAGGGTTATTTCTGTGTGGAACTGGTTCAGGAGCAGAGCTAGAACATTTTCACCTGTCTCCTCAGCCTACCTCCCCACTCAACACTCAAATCCTCCCTACCTCGTGTCAATCCTCAGGACATCTTTGCGTGCAGAATTCAACCTTTCCTGTTAACCATCAGCGTGTGCATTCTATACCGGCGCTTCTGTGCATTAGTTAAATGAGAGAAGAGTAGGAGTGAATAGAAGTAAGAAATATCCACTTAGGAAAGAAAACAGTGAATTCCCCTAAAGGGTGTCCTTTGCTTAAGGACTCTGTCAATATGCTTGCCTCTAGCTTCTGAGGTTAAGACAGAGCACTCTGTTTAATTATTTACCAGTTGCTAAAGCTGTGCTAAATGAACCTCTGTGAGACTGTCACACAATGTTTAGAGCAGTCACAAATACCAGAGCAAATCTGCAACAATTTAAGTTTCCATAGATTCAAGGAGCTCCGTATTCCCATTATTAGAGGGCAGACAAGAAGGGAAAAAACATTAAACCCCACTTCCTGAGTTTTATAAGGCAGGAAGTTCAGAGAGAGAGAGGTGTTTTTCCTTTAGAATTGTCCCCAGTTTCTCTTTTCTTCCTTCCTTTCCCTCCACATTATTTCACTGTATAAATACGAGTTTGCAAGCTTTCAGATGCTGAGCCTGTTAACTTCCCAAATCTCTCTGCATGCAGACAAGTTCAATCTGTACAAAGAACACAATGATGCATAAAATAGTTACATTGCCTTATGCAGCAGTCTAATTTATTTCATGGAATATCTAACAAATGAGCAAATGTATTATGATGCCATAGTCATGAATGCTGTAGGTTTACAGTAATTCAGCATGACCAATGGAGTTGAAAACCATTATTTGAAGAGTGAGACTGTTGATGAGTTAGTAGTGTAAGATGTTTTGGATGTCCAGATGCGAATTCTGTGAAAGGATACAAAGATTATTAAAGTGGAAAAGGAAAAAAAAAAAAAAAAGGAATGCATAAAAACTGAAATGCTCTTGGAGAAAACCCAAGGCTTTATTTGCTCTGAGACAGTTTTCTTTTTGATAACTGTTTAGAAGTGGATTTTGTTTAGATTTATTCTTCACCTTCATAAGAATAACCACTTAATCTTTTCCTAGTTCATTCAAAAGTGCTTTAATAAAAATCCCATTTGGACTTGGTATTATATTTAAACATACTTTTACAAGCTTAAATTAGTACAACAAATCAATGCCATAGATTTTCAGTATCATTTATATCCAAGGAATGACAATCTCTATGTAAGGAACTCGCCTAGGAAAAGAACGGTAAAAATCCAGGCTTGCATCCCCTTCAGAGAAGTTTGGGGGTGGTGAGGTGGGGAAGAAAAGAAGGAAAAATGAAAAAGGAAAGACTCGTGCAGGTGAGAACACAGACCAAGTCGTTGTTCAAAGGTTTTGCCTAAAAGCTAGTTATCAAGTCAATGAGGAGGGGTAACAATATACTGACACAAAGGCTGTTTTCCAGAATTATGCTTTTAATGTTATTTCCTGGGCATTATAAGATCCAGTGGTGCTTGTGGAAGATTTGCAATAGGAAATAGGAGCTTTGTGACTGAAGACAATTGTAGAATAACCTGGAAAGGAGGTAATTAGAGCCAAGAATGACAGGTTGACAAGCACAATTCAGAGACAAATGTACAGGCAAGCAGCTGAGGCAGCTCTACATCAGGATATGGCACTTGTGCACTGGGGACTTGTCCCAGATCTGCTGAAGCTATTAAACGCAAGGTTGGTAGGATGGAGGTGGGGGAATCTTGCTCTCCTGCCTTGAAAAAAATGAATTTATGTCCTGAAATATTTCCCCTTGATAAAAATGTTCATAAATACTGCGGAATGACCGTATCTATAGGATTGCCAGAAACTTGTCCAGCCACTGCAGTGTTGATTTTATTTATGAGTACCTTAATAGGCCTTATTCCCTTCTGCTGCAGTGGAAGAAGCTCTATAGAAGATACAGCAAATGGAAGAGAAACACAGGCTGCGTATAACCAGATAGATGATAAATAGCATCTGTATATTTCCTACATACCTTTAGCATTGACCTCTAATTTTTTAAAAATATATTGTACTGCTAGCTTGAGTACTCCAACAGAAATCTAAATTAAAATCCACAATGAGTAACATGCTCAGAAAAACTGAAGCAGGAAATTCCTAAAAAAACCCACAGAATTTACAGCTCAGTTGTGATGGGTTGTAATAAGCTGCAGCTGCTGAAACATGAGGTAAGGCCTGCATTCCTCTAGCTTTTTCCTCCAGAATTTTCTTCTCTGTCAGTACCTTGCACAGCACAGGTACTGATGCACAGATGAATCAATACTTAACTTTAAGACCCCTTCGTCTTATAGATCTGCAAATAAGGACATCCATAATTTACAGGTTTACCTATGGATACCCCTTAAATTTCTATTAGATCTTCCATAACGTAGGTTACATGTAATCACGGGTGTAACCATAACGTAGATAACTATACAAACCTAAGTTTCAAGAGAGTTTTGCTAAAAGTAGGCACTGGCAAATGGTACCAATGAGGGGAAAGTAACAAAGAAACACAAGCCTGCTTTAGAAATAACTTAATCTCTTTTTCACAGGTTACTGAAACGACTTTTGCTTATTTTCCACGTATATATAAATTTCCATGTATAATTCCAAATAATTTTTCACATATGAAATATAAATTTGATATGTGGGGTTCCTTAAAAAAAAAAAACTCATCCATTTTTCACTGTTTTTATACTATCTATACTATCTTTGAACATTAGGAATGAAGGAACATTGGGTCAATTCCAGATTTCTGAACTACAAATTTCTTATGTACTCTAAGATTTTAAATCCTTTAGGAATCATGTAACCATCTAAGTCTAATTGGAGGCATATCTGATAATCAGCTAGGTCATTTCAGTACCATTCCTTTAACCTCAAGATGACCTCTATTTTCAACATTCATAGCATGCTGAATAACCTTGGTAAATGGTCTTTAGATGTGAAAGACCAAGAGGGAGAAAAAGGGAAAAGAAGATTAATCAGAAGAGTGTTTCTCAAGGCAGTCAGAAACAAAATAGTTTTTTAAAAGAAACTTGGTAGAATTAATCAAAACAAACCAACAGAAACACCTCTTCCCTGAAATCCTTGCAATGTACCCTCATTCATTAAAAACATGCCATGTATAATTCTGTAACAGCAAAATATCACATATCTTATTTCAGTCTGTTCTAAGATTGCCTCAATAAGCCAAAAAAAGCACAAGAATAATTTAGAGGCAAAAATGTTGTGGTCAAAAATCTCAAGTTTCTACTGAATCCTTTTGCATCCCAAGGATATTCAGATATATTTGATATTTTGTTTAGATACTTTGTTTTGAGTTGTGCCTTAAAGTGAAATTATTATGAAATTTATTATATTACTGCAGCTAATCAATAGATTTGATCTAGATTGGCAACTTGGCTTTCGACACAGAAAACTCAAGGGAGCAGTCAAAGCATTTGGGGAGTAACTTCCCAAAAGGACAAATCTGTAAGCAATCTAATTGCTGTCATCGTTAATCAGGTAGCACTGCATCAGCTGGTATTTTTATGTGATACAGGTGAGGTAAGCAAGACTTGAATCAAAGACTACACTCCATGCAGCAAAAGAAAACCAAGATTTCAGCATACAAAGAAGAAAACAAAACAAAAGACAACTGTAGCTATTCTCAAAGATACTCTTCAACCTGTTGTGGATCCTTTTCCCACAGGCAAGTCAGGCACTGCAGATATAGAATGCTGCCACTCTTATTTGCACACGCTGAGCAGTGCAAGCACTTCAGCAGCAGGCTGAGGCCAGAAAATTGCTTCCTGTAGGACACTAGTCTGAGGTATTCCCATACTGAGAGTTTTGGGTGGTTACTGCTCTCCTGTAGTACCAATGCCTTCGCATATTCCTGCAGAGCAGAGACTTCACTGACCCAAAGCAGTGACACATGCAGAAAAGTGGCTGTAAGGCATCTCCATGTCATCTGGACCTTCTGGTTATACTACACAGCAATCCGGGGACTCCCACAAGATTTCCCTGAGGGGCAAAACCACCTCTCTTGTGGTGCAGGGCACCAGGGCAAGCTCTACTGCTAGGCAAGCTCTCTCCAGCAGGACAGTACATCCCTTTTGACTTGCACTGACACATCTGAATGAGCTTTGTTGGCAGCCAAATCCCCGCTTCCCTTTCAGGATACAGGAAGACTCTTGTGCCACTCAGGGATGTGACTTGGGACTGCTTTTCTTTGACGTTACTGGAAGACTTTCCTCTCATTCAGATGATTGTCAAGGAGATAAGTCAGTTCAAAGAAGGATTTGTTTTGCAGATTGACTTATTCATAAATATCTGTTCCTCATTCCTTTCTTTTCTTTTCTTTTTTTTTTTTTCTGGGGTGGGGAGTTCCTGGCTGTTGTGAAAACAAATTTAGAGGCATCCATGGGTTACAGATGAAGTTTTAGAGGCATCCATGGGTTACAGATGAAGTTAGCCTTCCTTTTGAAACTACAACAAGACAACTAATGTTAGCGTAGGCCATGCTTTCTTGATGTGGACTTATCCACAGACTTCAGTGAATAAAATGTTTTGACTAAAAGCATCTTTATAAGTGCAAAGTCTGCTTTTTATGAAATGTGGAACTTTTTTCCTTAATTTTAGCAGTATTGGCGTTTGTAGAACCATGAAATTAAGAAGCCACATTCTGCCTTTCTCTTACAACATCTAGAAGTTACAACACAGTAATGTCACCCTGAAAATGCCCATTGCTAAAATCTCACTGATGTGATAGAGTACTTGGGCTACGTTGTATAGAGCCTTAAAGAGGTCACACAAAAGAATATGTTTCCTTCTCTCTTCTTGCGCACTGAGGCAGAGCAGCTAAACTGACATGTCTGAGGCCTGCTGCAGCTTAGAGCAGCAGCTTATCACAGGGGCTGAGAAGAACAAAGCTGTGTCTTCATCTTTTCGAAGCTGTGTCTTCATCTTTCTTTTCTCGACTGCCAGACAAAGCCACAAAGAGTTACAAGTGCATCTTTCCTAAGGCTACCACAAAGGACGTCTGATCACTCTTCCCTGCATGTTCTTAGGGACAGCACCAATCATTTTTCCTACTTGGGTTATTTCTTTACATTATATACTATGTGGAGGAGATCGCTGCCTGTTACTATATCTGTATATGGTATGAAAAAGCCTGTCTTCTGCTGTAGGTCTCTTGGCTTTAATGTACTGTATCTACAAGTGAGGATCCCCAAGTGTAAAATACGGGGGAGTTAACTACCAGCATGGACAAAGTTCTCATTCTTGAGTTCTGGCAGAAAACTGTTGTTTCTTCGCCTTTTTGGCTTTCTACAGTACAGCAAAGGAAACACAGCAATGATTTCACTTGGAATATTTTTTTCTAGGGCTACAAGGAAACAGTTAAAACATAGACTGTGACCAAAGATGACGGTATTTTTTTTCTTAAGTGAAGAAGAGGATAGTTTTCAGGCTTTTGGAAGGAGTTGACATTTTAGATGCTCTGTTTTCTTGTTCATATGATTACCATAGGTACTGCAGTGTAAAAAGATTCTAGAAGTAGTCTCATGTGAAAGTGTTCCTAACAGAGATGTGTTCTCATCACAAACGTTGTGGAAAAAAAAATTAATACTTAACAATTAACAGATACTGTTTCTCCCAAGAATTTCTTTGGCAGTTTATTGCATTGGCTTCTCTGCACTGGAGATGGGAGGAAGGGATTTATGGAGTTAGGGCCCAGGACTGTGAGACTGTAAATCTAAGGACTATTGCCAACTTTGTCCCAAAGTCTGCCTTTGCTACCTAAGGCTAGTCATGGCCTCTCTGAACTCCAACACTAACCTGAAAAATGTCAGTGATAATTTGTGTAATTTTTTGCAGCCATTATGAGATTAAATTATTTGAGTTTAATAGATAAATGTCAGATTGGGAGAATAGAGTAACAGGGTGGATGATAGCATTTTTTATATGTACAAACCTGGGGGAAAATACTTATTCTGGCTAAAAAGATAGTGGATATGTGTAGATATCAGAGAACATATGACTAGAGGAGCAAGTGGTTGTACTGATCATGTCAGAATAGCTAATATTCAATTCACATGTAAAACCACTTGATGCAAAGATGCTATTAAGGGAGCAGGATAAACTTTATCCTAATATGTACCTAAAATGAGGAGTTTAAGAGAACAAAATGGCACAGCTGAGAAGTCCCGGAGGAATGGGCAGAATAAGACTGCTGCACAGACCATTTAACCGTATGGTAAAGTACTCTAATTTGGCTGTGCTCAGCCTGTCTGTGATCTTATTTTGCATCATGCAGGCAGGTGAAGAAGAGGCTTGTTTGCTAATTAGTGTTATGATTTGAGATGCACAGCTGTAATGAACCGCGAAATGGCAGTCACAAGTGATATTCCTGCAACCCGTGTATGTCAGCCTGGTGAGACGGCTGCACTTTGTCAATATCAGCAGGTAAAAAGTCCCAGAAGAAAAATACTAGATGAAGTGAGAAGGGGTTATTTAACAGAGGGCAATTAAGGAGAGTGATAGTCCTAATTATGCATGCAATGAACTGCAAGTGGAGACACTAGCTTGGGAAGATTTTTAGTACAGTGGTGACAAGACTTATAGTCTGCATTAGATTCTGACTGTTAAGCATGCTGCAAGGCAAACATGTTAACTCAGAGCATTGGAGAGCTATGGAAAAACCCCTCCAGACAATAGCAACATCAAGAGCCTTGGAGGACATCACCAGTTGGACCTGCTATTGTTTTCTTCATTGCATTGTGGAAAACACAGGCTTGAGGCTGCATTTACACCAAAAGCTCTGAAGTCACCACTTTTAAGTAAACACATCAAGATGGCGTACAGCACACATGCATAGTTTCAGGTATCAAAACAATACAAGATGACTGGCAGAGACAAGGACACTCTTTCATGACATTTTATTACAGATAAGAACTTACCAAAAGCCATGGCAGGGCTGTTTGTTTATTCCAGTTCTTCATCATCCATCCTTGTTTTCTTTATTCTTCATTCCTTCACTAATGGGTGATTTTGCAGTCTGTCTCTAAGATGGTATTTCATTAGTAACATATTATCATACAGGGAGATCTATTAGACTTGATCTAATCACACATAATACATACTATATTTGTTTTTTTAAATCTTTCTGTGATTAGTATCTACAAATTGCAAGAGAAATACTACTCCGTTCTTAGTCTGAACAGATACAGAAAATCAGTAGGGAAGCATCAGTCTGCTCTCAATTTATGTCTAAAGTACACTTTTAAAATGAAGAAAAGGTTTTGAAACTCTACATTACAGTTTGGTGTTACATGGTAATTACTGCAGTGGTTTGAAGTGTGTTCTTCTCTGCTCCTCTCTTCTACTGATCCTGAACTTGCTCACTACCTCTACATAGGTCTAATTCTAGCTATAATTTAATCACAGTAAACTATAGCCTGTCACAGAATTGCAGAATCACAGAATGGTTGAGGTTGGAAGACACCTCCAAAGACCATCTAGTCCAACATCCCTGTTCCAGCAGGGACACCTAGAACACATGGCACAGGGTGGCATCCAGGCGGGTTTGGAAGATCTCCAAAGAAGGAGACTCCACAGTCTCTCTGGGCAGCCTGTTCCAGGGCTCTGTCACCCTCACAGGAAAGAAGTTCTTCCTCACATGGAGATGGAACTTCCTGGGTTTCAACTTGTACGCATTACCCCTCGTCCTGTCATTGGCCACCACCAAGAAGAATTTGGCCCCATCTTCTTTATCTTCTCCCCTCAGGTATTTGTACATATTGAAAAGATCCCCTCTAAATCCTAAAGCTAATCACATATTTAATTTATGTCAGAGAACAAAACAAAAAAGAGCTGCTTTTATTTCTTTATTCCAGTCACTAAAATCTTTCACATATTCAGTCTTCTATACATTTACTTTCAAAGAATGTTTAAAGCATTTTATTCTTGAAGATATTCATGGAGACTAAATGATGTTTTGATGGTACCTGAATAGATAGTTAAGTTTTGAACTAAAATTTTGCCTGGAATTAAATTGCAATACACAACTTGTATTTGTTCAGTAATTAAATATGAAATCTATATTTGGACATCAGATCTTTAGAAAAATGAGCTCAGGATTCAATCTCTGAACTTCATATTTTAATTGTATTAGATTCTTAGTTTCTATTAATTTAAGACTGTGAAAATTTGATTGCAAATATAAGTGTAGCTGTAGTTTTATTCAGCACTATACCTCTCTAGCCTTTTTTCCATCTCCTTCTTCCCAAATCCACTAAAAGAACATTTCAAAAAATATCATAACAGTTCACCAGCGACATGTAATACCAAATACTGTGACTTTTGGATGAAAAAAATATACTATCTGTGAAAGTGTTAATTTACAAAGGTGTGTTGGCTTTGCAATCCAAAAGTCTGACTCTGAGCAAATATTCTACAGGGAAATAAGGTTTTTTTTTTTTTTTTTTTTTTTTTTTCCTCCAAGTGAGTAATATAAGGGATATAAGAGCTGTTTCAAAGCAACAGGGGAAAAAAAACCCACTGAATTTCCGATGGTGTACAGGAGCATTATGACATGACAGGAAAAAAAAGGGGTGGAACGTGCTTTATGAAGGTCTATTTATAGTTGAAACACTTCATATCCTCTAGCTCAAAAAAAGAGACCCCAAAGGAAATGTTAAAAAGAAAAGTCTTCTGATAAAACTGACAATTTTTTTTTTTGTCCCATATGGGAGTAAAATATCCACAGAAAAGTTGGTCTTTACCGTTATATGAGAACTCATAATCAAGATTAACATGAAGAAGAAATTGTTGACTATTATCATCAGGGACAGAAAATTCGTTCAGTTTCATCTCTGCACATATCTTTCTTTCTCCCTGTACATTCATTAATTTGCAAGATTATTTCCTAGCATAAAGACAACAACAAATTTTAAATTCCCCTTCAATTGCATTCAGACACTACATTTTGTTTGACATTAAATAGCCTTTAAAAATTTTATATTCCTAACCCAGAGTGAATTTCAAATAATTTTGAATGAGAAATTCCCATGGGTTTACATGAAAGTTGTAATCTCAGTATTTTCTTTACATGTACAAAAGCTAGGTAACCTATTCTTTTCTCATGGAATTTATTCAAGATCATTAATCAACTAAACTATTTTTTGCGGTGGAAAATGGAAATAGGCTTCAACAAATTCTACTTCATTACATTTCTATACATCTTTCCAAATACAGATACAGACAAGAAATACAATTGCAACCCTTGTAACAGGTAGAAAGAAATCTCGAGGTTGGCAAGTATAAAACACATAGAAAATCAAGAAATAGAGTATGACTCTGTCAAGGATAATGGTGCAATAACAATCTATATAGCACACGTCACTTATCAAACTCTGAGAAAACCTAAGTTCACATATGGAATTTAAACGCAGACTCCTCATTTGTTACCCACATATATTTAACATGAAGAAGGAACTCGGGCCTTAGGCCAGCACAGCACCAGACTTAGTTGAAATGTTTTTGGGCAACTGCCATAAAGACAGAAGCACTGGCTGTGAAGTCTGTGGTTAATCTCACATACAGATTTATCCAACAATTTAAGTAAGCGACATCAATGAACCTTTTATAGAGCTATAAGAGCTATAAGAGTTATAAATGTGAGTCTATCAATTATGTTCACTGCTCTGGTAAGGCAGCTCACATGAGCTAGCATGTTTTTCTGCAACTTAAACCTTAATTGAAGTGATCAGGTGGTTGGATCTCAGGCTCCTACTCTGCGTTGTTTGTACAGCTGCATAGCACCAGGAGCACAGAAAGGTGATCTTCCAGTGAAGCTGGTGATCCTGTCTGGTTACAGAGAGCAAATGGTCAGAATCACAGAGCAGCTGTGGGTGGCAGATGCCTCTTGAGATCATTCAGTCCAGGGCAGGCTGCTCAGAGCCCTCTCTAGTCTGGTTTTGAGTATCTCTAAGGATGGAGACTCTCAAAATCTCTGGACAATCTTGTTCAGTACCTGAACACCCTCACAGGAGGAAAGGTTCTAAGTGGAAATTCTTGTATTTCTGTTTGTGCGCATTGTCTCCTACCCTGCCACTAGTCTTCACTGAGAAAAGTCTGGCTCCACGTTCTTCATTATCCCTGTCAGGGTACCTCTACATGCTGATCACATTTCTCTGAGCCTTCTCCCTTCCAGGCTGAACAGTCCCAGCTCTGTCTGTCCCAAACTCTTAATCGTCTATGCAGCTTTTTTCTTTCTGCTGTACAGGGGAGCCAAGCACTGGTTACAGTACTGCAGACGTGTCATCAGAACCAGGGAGTGGGGAAGAATCACCTCCCTCCACAGGCTGGCAATGCTGTCTGCCTAATGAAAGACAGGCCTGGCCACTTTCACCATATGCATGCATGGACTTGTGCGTATCCAGTTTGTTTAAATGTCCTCTAACCTGACTGAGTTTCACCAAGTGCAAGTCTTCCTTAATCCAGGCTTTACCATTAGTCTCACGGGCATGGAATTGCTGACAGCAGTAAAGAGTGCTGAGGGCAGCAAAGATCGAGGTGAAGAAGGCATTGAGTACCTGTGCTGTTTCCATGTCCTTTGTTAGCAGATTCCCTACCCCACAGAACATTGGACCCACATCTTCCCTAGTCTTTCTTTTTGCTGAGGATTTATTTGCAGAAGCCTGCAAATGCTATAAGGCAATTGCTTGGGTTCATGACTACAGAGAGCCCTACTACTTTATGCCAGGGCTGACCCAGCCCTGGCAGACTCTAGGACTGAGGCACTTTCAAAGGAGATAAATGTATTTATAGCCAAGGACAAGCCACATTAGCTTGGTTCTGTTTTTTGGCCATGATAGAAGTTTTTTGTGGGTACTGGCTATGCTTACCTTAATGAGCTGGTTTGAAGCAATGCTGCTACTTAGAAATTAATCTCTTGATGGTCTCCATTTACTGAGACGAGGCTCAGTTTCCAAAGTGTTTCTGATTTGTTCAAAATAGGTTTCTTTTGCAGGAAAATAAGCAAAATGCTTTTCCAGAAGCGCTCCCATCGTTAATGGAAACATTAAGATCCAAACCACAGTATGGACTACACCATCTCTATTCCCTCCAGAATGCACCACAGTGTTTTTCTTCAGAAAGCTTTGTGGCACATGTGCAGTCAAAACACTCTGTTCAGGGCACAAGACAAAATCTAATCTGAAGTAAACTTCCAGCATCACATGTAACTGATATGTGAGAAGCCTCAGCACAACCTGCTTTGTTTACTGGTGCAAGCATTTATACCTAATTGCTTGCTAAATTCAACCTAGCAGTTGCGGAAATTACAAATAAATCACAGTAATATAAAGAAGTCTGTAACTTAGATCAAGACTCATTAGAGCAAAGATGTGAAATAAGAACTGCAGGTTTTCTTACCAAGCTCAGAAGCAACAAATAATGAGTGTACTTTAGAAATAAACTTTAGAAAGTTAAGAGAGATTGGCCAATTTTCTAGCTTCTGACTGTTGTTTTGCTGATTTTTTTTCAGAAACAAGTTGATAAAAACTACTAGGTTTATTTCTTTTTCCTTTTCAGGCAGAGTAGTGAAATATTTTTTTCAAAGCTGTGTGTCTTTGAGTTGTGTGAAGTGAGAAAGGTTATAGTCAGTGTGGAAGATCACATGGCCTGAGACACTGCCTGAAAATCAGAAGTCTATAAATAGACTTTCTAGCTTGTATTTTTTTCAAAGATGTATGACAGGGAGGCTTTGTGCACTTCTGTTGGTGTGGCATAGGTGGATTTAAGTCATGTGGCCAAAACCTGACAATAAAATTTTATTTTTGTGAATTCTTTAGAAATCCAAACACTGATTTTTTAATGCAGTTTGGGAAACAATATGATTGAAGGGGGATGCCAGGAGTCAGAAAATCCATCTCCTGTGACTTTAGAAATATTTTCCTCTTCTGTGTTCATTTCTTCTTCTATAAAATAGCTGCAACATATTGATCTTCTGAGATCATGATTATTTTATGTTTCTATTTATTCTATTTAAAGAATATTGTATAACATTTATGATTTCACAAATCTGAAATTCTTGTGTTTTCAATAGCAATGCACTAACATATGTACATAATGTAGGTATGCTCAGAATAATTATTTTTTAAAATAGTAACAGTGATTTTATTGTTATGTTTATTCCCAAGACATGATGCTGGGCCTGTTCAGCCTGAGGAAGAGAAGGTTGAGAGGGGACCTGATCAATCTATATAAATATCTCAAGAGGATGGTGCTGGCCTCTTTTCAGTGGTGGTCACTGACAGAACTAGAGGTAATGGCCACAAACTGGCCAAAAGTTCCACATGAACTTAAGGAAAAATTTCTTAACAGTGAGGGTGACAGAGCACTGGAACAGGCTGCCCAGAGAGGTTGTGGAGTCTCCTTCTCTGGAGATCTTCCAAACCCGCTTGGACGCAGTCCTGTGCCACGTGCTCTAGGTGTCCCTGCGTGTGCAGGGGGGTTGGACTAGATGACCTCTAGAGATCCCTGGAACCTCAACCATTCTGTGATTCTGTGATTTGAAGTATTTTTTTAAGATTAATTGGGGTAAGCACAGGTGATAATATAATTTTTAAAAAAGCAAAAATAAAATAAAAATATACGTATAAGGAAAAAAATCAACTCATCTTACTTCCCCTTATATTAAATTGAACCAGAATTAAATCAGACCGATTTACCCATTACTGTGGTTAATATCCTTCCCATATGGGGAGACCATGGAGTAAGGCACAAATATTCAGGAATGTTTTCTATCTGATGTACCATATTAACTGAACTTTCCTGTTTGAAGACAACGTATATTATCTCTCTCTCAGCTACTTCCTAAACCAAAAACACAAGGCTTATGGGAAGTATTTTGAGGTTGTATCACTATATCTTTGTCCTATTACTGTATTCTTTGATTGGTCAAATGCTACTAATCTATTCTGGATAAAGTATACTGAGTTATAGGGACTACTGGTCTGACCCAACATAACTTGTTTTATTTATTGATGTTATTTCTTCCTTTATTTTCCATTTGTTTATTTATTTATTTATTTATTTGTGTATTGTTATTGATCTTATCTTTATTTATGCCTCACAATGAAGAAAAGAGACAAGATTTTTTGTCAATATTCTTTGCCAATACGTCAATATTAAAAGAACATTGATTTACTAGAAGAGAACCTGCTAATCACTTCAGCTTCTTTGGAAAAGCAGAACTCCCAGTAATTCAGCATGGAATTCCAGGTACCATTGCTATGCAAATCTTTTTTTCTCTGCCTGGATCCTACCCAGATTAATATGTTCAATATGAGCAAACTTTTCTTTCACCATATCCACTCTACCATCTTCCAAGAATACCTTCCTCTGGCTTGGTTGTCCCTGTATTTCGGCAGTACCTGAAGACCTATATGGCCTTTGAAGAGAGACTTGTTCTGAACTGTTCTACCCTTCTCCCTTATTTAAAGCTCATTGGAAAATTAATTTCTTAAGTGACACTTAAAAAAGAAAACAGTTGACTTCACTGCCTAGATATTGGTTTTATTTAAAATATAAATGGAAGATAGGGTGAAATGCTGGAGGGAAAAGTATAAGAACTCTAGAAGTGACTGCGGAGATTGATATGAGGGAGAAAAAGGGATGGTAGAGGATACAATTTATCCTACAGAAACCCATGCAAGGAAAAGGCCTGCAATTAATACATTACACATTGGTTAAAGTGTGTGGCTAAGACCTTACCTTCAAGTGTATTGAAATCTCTTAGTCAGTGCAGAGCAGGTAGGCAGTCCCTTTGCACTGCAGGGCTGGAAAGGGGTTCACCTTTGGTTCTCCCTTCTTTCCAACCCAAAAGTAATGACGAGGTAGAAGGAAACATGGATAGCGTAAGTTTGCATTCCGACTTGCAGTCATCACAGATAGCTGAACAGAAAAACTGATGACAAAGTTTTCATTACAGGTTTGGAGTTTTAATTTTTTTTTCTGTGAATCCATGTATATAATACATGAATGCCCTCTCTGCCTCTCTCTCCCAAGGACTGCTGTTTTTTTCTCCTCTTACCTTCAGTACACTTTCAAGTGTATTTCTACAAATGAATAAATAGAGACACATGTGGTTTTGGGCAAAATGAGTTTGGTTTAATATCTTTTTCCATGTGTCAGTTTTAATGGGTCTCTGTCCCTAAGAGCAGAGATGCTAGCTTTCACATCCTTCACTGACTTCAGGTTAGATAATAACATTCTGACTATAGCTTAAAACAATCTGCCTGAAAATTTCACAGTAGCTCTTCTTCTGCCTTAATCTTCTATCCTAAAATACCATTACAAAATGATTCTGCACTGTTAAGAAACTACTGGTCTCTATTATACAGATGACAGTGTTTCAATGATTGGCTAAGTGACCATATCTGTATGTGTCTATCTCTGTGTGAGTATCTGTGTATCTATGTATATTTGTACAGACATAGAGCATATGAAAAACTCCTTCCTTGATTTTTACAAGAGCCAGGAAGATTTTAATTGGCTTATTTCTGTAAAATTATGGAAAAGTTTGAACAAGTCATGATTGTAAAGAAGTGAAAATTGCATTTGTAATTTCCAGTTATAGTGGTACTAAATATTTGTTTAATATCAATCCTCCCCAGCTAGTTCAGCATTTCCAGGGATTGTTGAAAGATGAGAGCAATGTGCAGAGCAGCAGAGAAATGCTGTGGGAGTGAATAAATCTCCATGACCCTGGACATGCTCCAAGTACTATTCTATAATGTGCTCTGGCAGCTGCTGGCAAAGATATCAGATGCTCCTTGAAAGTCCCCTACGGGAATTCGGAACCCACAGTACCACCTCGTACAGCTGGTTGCTGAAGCAGCCCGTGTGTTGGTCAGTTGGATTGTCAGTGCAAGTCCCGCACTTCTGTGTCTGTTTGCATGGCAGCCAAAGCCATGCATCCATGTCATACCCTGGAAGCAGGGCATTTGGAAACACATCAGGAAGTTCAGAGCAGAGAGGATAAAAACAAGGACAAAGTAGGGTAGTTTTTAATGCAGGAAGAGTTAAAAGAAGGGGTGGGAGGACAAAAAGAGGTGAAGTGAAAAAAAGGAAATAGCATTTTTTTTTTTCAGGGATAGAGAGGTAAGCTGACTGTAGGTCAGCTGACAATTTTTAGGTGCCTCAAAAGATATAGCTATAAAACAGATTCCTTTGTGACCCTTACCATAGGGCACTGTTTGTTAACTTAACTTAAACTTCCCTAAATTTAGTATAATTCCCTGTCCTGCTGACAAGTTGTCTCTGCAAAATTTGCCCTTCCATCTGGGCAAATCCTCTCAGACTCTCCCTTCATAATATCACCCGTCAACTGGTTCCTTCCCAGCTTCTAGTCCAACGGGTCTGCCTAACTGTAAAGGGGCACAAACCATCTGCTTACAATCCATCAATATGGTCCTCAAGCAATATGATTAATTTTGAGATCCGGCAAAGGAATATTAGGAACTATGTGATGACCAAAAAAGTTAATTGGTAGGGCTTGGTCTACATGCATCACTGAGATCTTTTGTGTGTGTGTGTGTGTTCTTTTTAATTTATTTTGTATTGTTTTCCCCTTTTTTTCTGTGAAATATGTGTTTATACTTAGAAGAAGAACAGAAATAAGTACTTCATCCGAACAAAAGCTGGCATACATACATACATGTATATATATATATATATATATAAACCAAAACCAGACTGCAATATATCTGTACATAAACATAATGCTTAAATATCTATGTCATATCTATAAATTTTATCTTTCTGTATTTTTTTTCTGGGGGTGGTAATGGTTTCCTTTGTTTTGTCTTTTAAGGCCTCCAACACTCTGCATTGCCAGTAAATAAGGAAAAAAAAAGATGGACAGAGTTGCCAAGGTACTAACGGGAAGAAACTTGAGCCTCCTGAAGGGAGGAGGGAGGTGACCTTGAAATGTAACTACTGCTTGTGATAAGTGGATTTCAATGAGGAAATGTTCTGTGCTGTAACAGAATATGCATGTGTCTTTCAAGTTTTCTTTCTTAAAAAGTAATGTGTTTAGATACTTTTTCACTCATTTCTTGTTTCTTATAAACCACAAAAATACGGTGAAACCAGCATGCACTGCATTTAAATAACTGGCTAAAGAGAAAGCTGGAAAGATGTGTAATTTCATACATCTGGATGCCAACTCATACATCTGGGTGCTTTTCTCAGAATGAATCAAACAGGACTTTTGCATATGTGTAGGACTTGTAGGATTTGATCTTCTCATGTAACATGAAAGAAATTATCACAAATGTTATACAAATCATTAAAGTTTAGGCTTTGAAGTAAGAACTGCTTTGCTCAACTGCATTTCATTCCTTCTTTCCTTACCTCTTCTCTTCCTCCTTTCCTTTCTTCCTTCCTTTTTTTGCACAGCAATTGGCCATTTTTTAAAAGGATTTTCATCTCTTTCTCAAGGATTATTATCACCTGCAATGATCACTAAACAAGGGACATGTCAGTTAATTGCCACACAGTGACTAAATATGAGTGAAAAAAGAGGAATGGTAGTGATGGTAGTGCTTGAGAAATATCTTGATCATTCCAGAAGTATGGATCCCGTAGTAAGTAGAATAAATATGGGCAGCTATAAGCTTTGGGAGCAGAAAGCATTAAAAATTTAGTTCTCTGGTTTTGTAACAACACTCAGGGTAGAAGAGGTGACATATTTTTACGCTCCATGGAAATATATTGTCTATGTCCAGGCAGTGAAGGATTGTAAAAGATGTTTCAAAGTAGTTGTACATAATTTATGTGGCAACCACTATCCTGAAACAGCTGGACACCATTTTTCAACCAAATCTATTTAAGGCAGCATTTTACATTTAAGGACTACTAAGTAAGTAGGCTAAAATGAATGTTTATCAAACTGGTACAAACTTCTCTTGAAAGATGTAGGATCTGCTCCAATGTAACAAGCAAACCATGGTAATCTATCTAGCAGATTAAACAGCTGTAAACTGATTTAAATTGATCTCTTAAGAAGAAAAAATGTATTTGCTTGTTTTTGTATATTGTTCCCGTACATTTCTTAATATATCACGGGCAAACATTTTCCCAATGTGATAATGAATAGAATGATTTGTATTCATTGAGGCCTGATTCACATCACCTTGATCTGACATCTAATCTAAGGCATGCTGTGTCCCTTCATAGAGTGGTGCCTTTCAGAAATGTGAGGAGGATCAAACCCTCCTGTAAATCGTGATGGTGCAAGATGTTCACATGATGGAGATGATTTTTTTCCTCTCCTCCCTTTCTTTAGTCATCTTAGCCAAAGACTAGCATTGTATCAAGATATCATGCTGTCTTTCTTAAATGCCTGTTTTCATGCCGTCCTTAATAATCCTCTAGGAAAAATAATTTATTTTCAGTTGTTACTAGAGATTTTTCCTTTAAAAGCTTTGAATTATTTCAACTAGTTTCTTAGTTAAGACTTACACTGTAAATCCAAGTATAAGGAATTCTCCAGGTATACAAGATGCTGATGGGAACTACAGATGAAACCTTTTGTCTACCGTATGCTTAAACAGTAGGGATTTTCAGGTTTTTTTTTGCTTTATCATAGATTAACAACATCCAAGACTAGATTTTTATTCCTTTGTCTACTGTATGCTTAAACAGTATGGATTTTCAGATTTTTTTTTATTTTATCATAGATTAACAACATCCAAGACTAGATTTTTATTCCTCGTGCCTTTAGGCCAGTAGGATAGTGCCACAGAGGACATTTAAAGTGCACTGCAAAACCTAATTTGATAATGTCTGTTCAGGGATGGATGCATAGTCATTTTCAACATTAGTGCGTTCAGCCTATTGCTTGTCATTATGTTATTTGGGAATATTTTTCCTGTTCACAATTATAGAGTAGACATTTTAGAAGCAAAACATTTCATGTTTCAGCTCAGGCTGCTATCTTTCTTTAGCAGTATCCATCAGAAGTATACGTTATCTGCAGTTTGAATCCACAGGGATTCCTGTGTATTCATCCCTTCCTGTGGATACATCCCTTACGAGTCAAACAGCAGTGCAAAATACGGGGCAACTGGGCAAAATCTAGCTTTCTGAAATATTCAAGAAGTCACACTGGATGACCAAAGAAGTTTGTCCTGGTCACTTTCCCCATAAACATACACCACCAGGAGGCCTGAGCACCGTCCTTTCCCTTTTGGAAAGTCAGGTATAGGGGGTTCTGCTTGTTATCAGTGACTTGTAAGTCAACTAGTGTCCAGCAAGTCTGAAATATTTTATTCTGGGGAAATATGCTCAGCAAAGGGAAGGCAAACGAATTTTGTATCTCTGCAGAGAAATGGACAAATATTGAGTGAAAGATGGCAAGGAAGCTGGAAGGCAGTAAGTGTTTTTTGCAGTCATGCTCTTTGTCCTTCTAGGGTTTAGGCAAGCCAAGTTTGTTACGATTTTCCCTGGACAAAAAGAACTCTTAGGCTACCCCTTTTCTGTTGTGGAACCACCTACTGTCCAGCAGGTATAAAATGATTCACTCTTCAACTCCAGCTCTAAATTTACAAGCACTGCATGCTTGTAAAACCTCATGGGCTCTGTGCAAACTCTTCAATGTAGAAAACAGAGATTCTCTATGCAAACGTCCCTGCACAGCTGCAGCTCCCCAAGTGGTGGGCCCCTTCCCACATGATGCTCCAAGTCACTTTTATGCTGTTTCAGTTGTTATTTCAGCATTTTGTTCAGTGTTTGTTCAGCTGTTATTTAATTCAGTTCAATGTCTGTACTTGATTCACATCAAATAGAGACTTGAGTAGTCTTCTTGGATATCTTTAGTTATGTGCTCTGTTGAGATACTTTCAAATACAATGGACAGATGTGAGTAGATAGAAAGATAGATAGAGGGATCTAGCTTCCCCAAAAGACTTCTATATATGTAGAAGAGAAATTATAGATAATTAAATATAGTGTCATGTCATGCCTAACAACAATTTTGAGTAAAATATTCCAGTCGGGAACTATATTCCCAGATCTCTTAGTCAAGTAGAGACCAACAAATTATAGTATACACTCAATCAATAATGATTTTCCTGATATTTTAAGATGATTCCAGACAATGGTGTTCAAGACATTTCCATTAATTTAAATGAGAAATATATAATATTTAATATATCCTGAGATTTCCATTCCAGTTGCAATGTTGAAAAAGTTTGATTTTTTGTCCAACAGCTGCTAAAATATGTTATAAAGTCAAACCTCGATATTTGATGGGACTTCATGTTCCATGTCACAGCTGAGGTCTGTGACCTCTTTTCACTGGGGGTGCAGGTCGGGTTTGGTGAGTATGCTCCAGTCCTGTCAAATTATTGCTCGAGAAGACAGTGGTGAAGTGACATCTTTATACATACTGCTGCCAGACAGAAACTTGGCTTGAAGTTGGAACTGAGAAGAGAACAGTTACAAAAGAGGGAAGTTTCATCTTTTCCATGGAGTACATAAAACAGAGCACAGAAAGGGAGCAAGACTGGGTTGACAGCACAATGTGAATCCTCTTTTAAGGGGAAGTCGCAGCACCCACTATTCACTTGGGAACAAACTACTGCAAAAACATATCAGAGAGGAATTTTTCTTCACTTCTTTGTATAAAACAGACCAAACACAAACGTACTAAAGTGAACGGAATCTACGCTCTTCAGTTAAAACTTTGAAGGCTTCAGGGTCTTTTAGTTTAACAAGTTTTATTCATTATTGGTGAATAGCTTCCAAGTCTTCATTAGCTTTGACAGAAGAATTCCTCATAGTTAAATCGTACAAGGAGAACCGGTCCCCTTGCTTTTAGGGATAAAATAATGTGAACAGCAGGAGTAGCGACAGTTCAATTAGGAACACTGGCAGCTTATTCCGAATGGCAGCATTTCCTAGAAGCAAAGAGCTTGCTGGCACTGAAACGCCTTTTGCAAGGGAGAAATGTAAGGCTCTTTCTTTATACAGTTTAGTAGAAAACCATGAAAAGGAAAAAAAATGGGTAACCAAGTTAGGAGTCTGGAAGCACAGCACAAAGGTCTTCCTTAATACAGAGCTGTGCTGAAAGATTTTTCCCCCCATGAACAGCAAGAGCTTGCTACACAATCAATATATACACCATTTGTTGTTGTGTCAATATATTCTTTTAAGTAAATCTTTTTTCCCCAATGTTCCTGCTAACGTTCCTCTATTTCTATTTTTTTTTAAGAGTAGCAAATTTCTTGATTTTCTCGTCATTTCTTTCCTTACTGAAAATATGGGTGAATTATGTTGCTGGAGCAAATGGTCAACAATACTTTATAGATAGAGAATAAAATTCTAACGCATGTTTTCATAAGAAAACACTGCTGAAGGCTAGACTCATGAAACAGAATTTATGTGTAGACATCCTCATAAATACTTCCAGAGTATGCTTCTTCCATAAGCAACATGGAAGCATTTTAGAGGAGTTTTAATGCAGTGTAACTCACCTCTTTAAAGGATTAAAATTGAGTGAAAAGCCAGTTCCTCCAGATACAATAAATATATCTGAATTCTCTTCTCAGTTCTGAAGAAATGATGTAAAATGTAATTTGCATCAGTTAGGCCTCAAAGAGGAGATTCTGTAGGCTGTATGCTTTGCTTCCCTAGGAAGATGTGCTGTAGGAAGGCCATATGAATGGGAAAAGTTGTTACTTTGGAGCAGTATGGAGTCTTAATCATTCACAAGTTGAGACTTCTTAAAAAGAATTTAAAATGCTAAATTACAAATGCTAATTAGCCTTCTTTGTTCTAATTAACAATGTTTTCATATTTCAGCAGTGGATTTAATTCTGTCAAATAAATCATTATTTATGTCTAGTTGTTAGAAATATTACCTAAGAAAACAGATTAACTAAATGAAAGCATATTTGAGAGAGAACATGGTGGGCTATTTCATGCAGATTTTCTATAGGGTATATAAGCTAGCCAGAAATGAAGGTTTAAGAATTAAAATAACATTTACTCTAGAAATTCATACTTTAGAAGTGTAAAGTGTATTTACTTTTGAAAATTGCTTTTAGACAAGATTTACCTCATTGCAAGCTATACTGCATCAAAAATAGAATATATAGTAAAGCATGGAATTGAATTATGATTGATTTTTTCAATATACAATAGAGCTTAACCAACCAAATTTTACAGTTCAATGTTTCTCAAGCATGAAAGGCAGGATATAAATTCTACAATGCAAACATCTATGTTTATCAGCAATTATCACAAAAAGAAATTGAGGTACCTTTATTTCTACAAGCAGTTTCAAAACTTATTAATATGTCTCAGACAACCATATGATGCAACTGTGGGCTACAGTATCTCTTTCACTAGGTACTTTCAGGCACTTATGGAGTTAAAAAAATCTAAAAGAAAATGAGAAAATGGAAAAAAAAAATCCCATTGCTCTGTAGGAGTCTTTGTTCATTCCTTCTGATTATGGGACTGTTGCACATGGAGTTTTTGAGATGATCAATACTTTAAAAACTCTGGTATGCTTTTTATCATCTGTGCTGAGTCGCATAAAAAATGAATGCTCTTTTTTTTTTACCAGCACCTGAACCAAATCAATAGTTAAGGTAATGAGATCTTACTGTTTGACAGATCATGTTATTACACAGCTAAAATTTTGAGGCTTTCCTGGCTTGTAAGAGCTTATTCTTGGTGAAGTTAGAATTGCAGGCAATAAGATACTTGTAGTGGAGGGATTTAGAGTACACACTTGTTCCAGGATAGATTGAGTTGAGATGTTCACGGTAAGCTTTTGTGACTTAATTCACTCTGTGATAGAGCAAACCTATCTCAAGCAGGTCACGTCTTTAATGTAAAAATATAACTTTAACCAAATATAGACCTACTTGGAAAGCAGGACTCCATCTTTAAAAAGACAGTGATTAAGAGAAAGAGAGATGATTGCTAGGGCAGAAATATACGCTATAGAAAGGGGAAAAATACATGAATGAGAAAAGTTGAGCCATAAAAACAGGATTTCAGATTTAAGTCCTATTTATAGCCGTAACATTTTATTTCATCTTCTAGAAAATGGTGCTACCAAGGCTTCTTTCATATTCTTCCATAATGGAAGAATTTTACTTGTCACTTAGCACTGTAGGGCTTTGATTTGTGTTAGGTCTGATATACGTTACTAAAATAATTGTTGTTTTCAGCTATCTCCCTAACTTTCAAAAGAGGTTAAGCAGTTTTCTATGCGTGTATTGCTCCCAAAGAGTTACCTCCAAAACAAGCTTGAGTATGGGATGTTCTGCCGTACTCACCTCCCATCTATAAGACAGCTGCAACTCCCAGGGGTTAATAAACTACCAAACATGCTCATGTGGCATTCCTGCTCCTGAGGGTACCTTTCAACAAGTCTGTCAGGACATACCCTTGCAACCCTGCTCAGGATGCAGTGCAGATGCTTCCCATGTGGAAAGGGACTCTTAAGTACATACAGAACATAACTCAGCTGGGTATCTACATCATGTTGCCCATTTGTACAATGTCTACAGCTGACTTCCTGCAGCGATCACGACACCAAGATAATCAAAGAAAAGAGTGTTGGGCTTGAACGAAATACTTTCATTCTATAATTTGAGTGTTTGCAAAATTGTGGAAAACAGAGCTTTGGCCACTTTTTGGAACAGATGTTTTTACTAAGAGGTTGGTGAGGCTTCTTTGTCTTGCTTGCCCATTGTCTTCTTTTTGTTTTATCTAATCTTTTAGAATCAGGGAAAATAGGGTAGTTACAATGCTGTCAGTGCAAAACTGCAAAATTGTAAAAACAAATGTGTGTGAGCTGAAGCAAGAATCTTGACAGTAGTAGTAAAAATATGTGTATTAAAGACTGGAGGAGATATGAGACTTTTTATCTCAAGTATTAGTGAAAGGGAAACGAATGCAAGAAATTACAGAGAAAATGTTTTAAACATACCAACGAGATGTGAGCTGACTTAAAAGCGCAAATACAACCACTGAGGCAGTCATTTCCCAAATTCTAAATTGTACTTTAAGATAAAGACTGGAGGGAGTTAAGGTAATAGGCTCATGGCTTTCAAAGGCATGAACCAAGATGTTATGGTCAGGTTCACGTACAATGCATATCTTAGTAGTCTGCAGCCACTTGTGATGTTTCTAATAGCTTTAAAATACACAGCCCAGCTTTCACTTAATAATTTTGCTGGGCTGACAAAGAAGAATCACTTTCATTATACAAAGATGTTGCAATTTATTTTAAATGTACATATCCTTTTTAATCAAAATCAGTTGAATATCTCTGCAAAATTCCTAGCAGTCAGGGAAGCATGGGAATGAGTTTCAGCAAACTTGGGGGCTACTCTAAGTAGTGTCAGTGTCTCACTAAATGTCTTTAGGGAAATCACCTTGCAGTCATTTTCTTCACGTATAAAGTGCTTTCTGAGCTACTGCTGAAAAGCTGTACAGGAGACAAGTAACAATGCATTAAGGCACACTTTGATCCAGTCAGAATGTCTAAAAAGCTTGAAAATATTTTCTAAAACAAATTGTTTTCTGTACTAACTAACAAATTATTCTAATACTGGCAAAGCGAAAGAATTGGTCAAGATAAAACTATGCAGGCAAAACACACCACCACAATGTCACTATTCATTATGAAATATGTTCCTTCATTACTTTACCATTTAAAAATGGGAAGGCTGTAAAGATCACTTAATCCTTTATTTAATTTGCAAGCTTTGTATTTTGAAAATATGCAAAAAGGCTAACTCCTTTTTAGTCATTTAGCCAATCCACTAAGTTGGCTGGCTGAACACTCTCTGCTGACTGTAATATATTGCTTTGTAAAGCAATAATTATGCATTAAAATGAGTCATTACTAATATCTACAATGCTGAAGAATTAGATTACTTAAAGAAAATATTCAGAAGCTAGTTTCTTGTGTCATTGATTCACAAGCAATGGAATGTATGTATAAAAGAAAAAGATGCTAAATATAACTGATACTGTTAAGACAGAAAAGACTGTACAATAAACTTGAATTAAACATAAAAAAGTGCAGTAAATCTCAGTTAGGTTTAGCAATTAGCAGAAGTTCACAGGGAGACCCATAATGAAAGAATGATGATAGTATTATTTACATTTTAAAATGTTTTTTAGAGATGGACGATATTAGTTTGCGGTGATGCTTCCCATTAGGTTTCACTGATATATAACTGATATATATTTTTTCCTGAAATTTTCATTTCCCCTAACCATTAAAAAATGTTTTTATATTTCAGTTCTGCAAACAATGTGTATCTGCCAGTTTCTACTTGAGTCAACAAGGAATTAACTCTATCTTCCTCTCATATCATATTTAGTCTTGTACTGTATGGCAACACCTTATTATGATGATCCTGAAGTATGCGCATAAAATCCTATCAGTGAGGGAGACTGGTTCCATGGACAATCTTCTGGCAAAAATTTGAACCCTTAAAATATCAGTATAAATTTTAGTATGTCTAAATATTGTGAAGTTACACATCTCTTGTGTGAAATTGTATGGGTAGAGAGATAATCCTCTGAATAGTGCATTAAAAAAAATTAAAGCCAAAATGCACTGTCTGCTCTGAGCCAATGACCAGTATATCTGATATGCATGTGAATGCTGCTTCAAAAAACAACAGTCCAAACCTGAACATTTTCTGAATTATTTTATTTAACTGTATAAATGTACATCTGAAAATATCATACTATTACTGCAAAAGTCAGTGGTACTGTCTATGTTTAGGAAGTGATACTAACTATGGAAGTGATACTATCTATGTTTAGGAAGAATAATACTGAAATGTTGTTGAACACAAAGACTGCAATGACCGCTAATAGTACTGCAGTACTTGTTAGAGATTTTCACTAGGAAATCCAGCAGCTGTTGTAATATGTTACAGATGTGTGGAGAAGCTGATAACAAAGGACGGATGGATGCAAAGACAACATTCCATCATTGGATTTTTACAAGAAGTTGAAATGCATTGTCTGGTAAACATATAATTTGCCTCCCTTCTCTTACCACACACTACTCTATGCAATTTTCATTGCATACTGAAATCCATAGCTTCAAAGTATGTTTCTTACCATAACTTCTTGGCAAGCTTCAAAACGTTCGAGTGCTACTGACAACGCATGTCGTTATGTTGGGCTGTAGTAGTACAAGGATTCACGCAAAGATATTCAAAAACAGGCATGTGAGTCGCCAAGTTTCAACTTACAGGGGCATGACGGCTACTGGATCATGGAGTAAAATCATGCTCATTTGAATTTGATTTGAATCTTTGAATCTTCTGCTCATTACTGGTGTCTTTCATGTAAAAATAACATGAATCTCGCAGCAAGGGGGAAGATGTGGCCTTGCTGTGGCACCCTACTTCTGTATCCCCTAGAACCAAGGACAGAAAAGGTGTGAAGAACGAAAATCAAGAGTTTATGGTCAGTTCCTCCTCCGGATACTTGAGGCTTGTTTTACTCTTCGTAGAGGAAATGAGGAAGATCTTTCCCGTGAGGGTGACAGAGTCCTGGAACAGGCTGCCCAGAGAGGTTGTGGAGTCTCCTTCTCTGGAAAAATTCCAAACTTGCCTGGATGCCACCCTGTGCCACGTGCTCTAGGTGTCCCTTCTGGAGCAGGGGGGTTGAACTACATGATCTCTAGAGGTCCCTTCCAACCTCAGCCGATCTGTGACTCTCTGACTCTGTAACTTGTGATGGAAAGGCAGGCAGTTCGACACAATTCTATTACCTCTTACCTGTTATTTTTAGAATCTACAAATCAACTTTTAACATGAGTGGTGGAATAACAAAGACAGAAGAAATCATTCATAAGTTGGAATTTCTCCAAGGAGGACATCTACAGAAATGCTAATACTTACAGGAGTTGGAAATGGAATACTAAAAGCCAACTAGTATTAAGGCAGGAGAGTGTAAAACATGTGTACTGATTTTCTGAACAAACCTTCCTGATCTGAAAATCTGCAGAAAATCTGGCTTTTCATGCAGATGATGATAGCTCACTACTGTGTTAGGCCTGCTTGTTACTGCTCATTCACAGGAGTAGGTCTTAACAAATCTGGGGCTTTCATCAGTCTCTGAGGAATAGATATCCAAGGAAGTGGCAGACTAGATTTTGTATGGTTGATGCAAAGCAACAACAACAACAAAAAAGAGATGCTTCATTTTTGAAAATTTTGAATCTTGTTTAAAATACATTGCACTTTCATCTAAAGCACCATGGTTTGGCACAGTGAAATGCTGTTCCCTGTCAGACACACTGAAGTTCAGAAAAAGACATTCAGGTAAAGTCCTGTGGGAGGATCCATAGATAAAGTCTCAAATTTCATCCTGAAGACCTAACTCCAGCAGAAAAAGGAAAGACAAAAAAGGAAAACCATAAATATTTACACTTCTCTAATGAAGAAGTATAATTCCTGATGATGGTACATGAGGTCAATGAGAGATAATTGCTTTGCCTAGGAGGGATTGAAAAAATAATGTGAACAGAGTTCAAAGTTGACAGAAGTAAGTTAAAACTGCAATTAAATTAAACTAAATTCTTAGGGATTCTTTAGGCTGTAGAGATAGAACAACCTGATAAACTTTCTGTCATTCTGCAGGATTAAGGATATATTCATGCAGTATAAGAGGTCTAAACACTCCCTGTATCTCATTGCCCAACACTGTCAAGAAACATCCTTTTGGAAATGGAATTTCCAAGGTCAGGAAAATAAGTGAGGTTCATAAAATATGTGAGGACATTCTAAACCTAAAAAAGTCTGAACGTTAATTCATAATCGTACTCCTCTTAGTATCAGGTTCATCAGATTTTTCATGGCTTACCTATCACAATGCTGTTTGAGAGTTTAATGCCTATCGTTTTCTATCTCTTAATCACATAAATATCACTTTTTCTCCAGAAGATTTTTTTTTTCCAGAGCTCCCAGATTTAGAACTTCTTCAATTTTTGGTGTTTAATCTTAGGCTCCTAAACTCATGGTTCACTCTTAAATACACATTTTCTGATCTGAAGGCTTTCTGAGCACCTACAAATCTTAGTGGCTTGGATGGGATTTGTGTAGGTCATTTTATGTGATAATTCATGGATTTGAGGACCTAAATAAAGAAAAGGTTATCAAGTTATCGTAAAGATATAAGTTGTACTAATCACCATGTTGTTACACTAATGCCAGGAACTAAAAAAAATCCCTCAGATGATACACTCATCTTTGAGAAAACGAGTCTCAGGGTACTTAAATAGTAGCTGCTATGCAGCAATCATTCTAGTCAGTCAACAGGCATTTAAATATAGTACCGTAAGTTAAGATTCTGACTCAGTAAGTAATTTGTCAAAAGACAAATCCCAGCAAAGAACTGAGCTTCCCTGAAAAAGCTCAGTTTTCAGGGAAGATGTGGCAGTGAGCATGTGGAAATGCAATGCTTCCTGCCTATAGATCCAGCATCATGTTTCCTGCTTGAACAGTGTGATTCATGACTGTGAACCCCTTTAAATGAGATTGCTACCACTAAGCACTCACATTTGAAGGAAGTTTTGAGTTTAAATGCTTTATGGACCTTACCTGCTCCTCTAAAAATGTTGACTATCTCCATCTCGTGTCAGTATTCATTTTAAAAGGTCTGTCCTATGCAATAGCAAAAGCTTTTGTGTAGGACAGTATGTTCAACAGATGTAGGATGTAATCTCTGGCAAAAAGAGGTCGTATTCCTTAATCTGTTGGGGTTGCTCCTTAAACCCTTTCATTGTAGACATTTTCACTTAGTTTAACAGCTGGAAATAGTCCATGGCCTAAGCCAAAATCTTACTCAGAGTTCAGCAGAACTCAGGACAATTCTTGCATATGCCTAAACATAGAAATCAGTGTTTCACTTAGGAAGTCAATGTATTAAATCGCTTACTTCTCATTTATAAATAAGACAGCATAAGGAAATTCCTCCAGACATTTCTGAAGAAAGAAATACTTCATATGCATGTAAAACTCAAGAAGTACTTGTCTGTGCAAAGTATCCTGTGTGGGGATACAGTTATGGTTATTAAATAGTTGGGAGGAAGATATATGCCACTTCCTGTATCTTCTGAAGGAAAAATGATAGAACATAAACTTTTCAGTCCTGCTTATACAAGTTGCCAAGATTTTAAGAATCTAAAGGTTTAATTTATTTTCTATGCTTCTTCAGCCTTTGCATTAGGAAAGTTTTTCAGTCTTGAAACTCTGCTTTAAAAAATATTTTTATAAAGTTACTTTTAGGAACTTAAGAGTAGCTATATGGGCTTTTAAAGTAAGGTAACAATGTAGTTAAAATTAAAGATTAAAAAAACACTTAGACGTTTTCATAATTGTGCATCAGACCTAATAGAATGACCACAAATTCAATTTCAAACTAACTGTGGGCATTAGTATATCAAAAGAACTCTTAGCAGCTGTCAAAACTTTCATTAATTGGAGACTGTTAAGTTACAAAAGTAACATGTTCTACATATACTTGGCAAGCTAAAGGAAATATATTTATGCTATATAGCAGCATGATATAGTAAGTCGTATAAGAGAGCAGAATTTATTTATCCTTCACATTTTTGTAGAAGGAGACTTCCACTAAGTCAATATGTTTACATTTTAAGAATACCAGATGAGATCATCAGTCTACAGCCTGTGCATGATCCATACATGATTATGTGAGGCCCAGTGACTTCTCTACTGTGGTCTCTCCCACCAGTTATTGGAAGTGAGTAAAGGCCACCAACTTGATGTATATCTTTTTGTGTCAGTATATGAAGTTTCTGGGTTTCCCAAACCACTGTTGCCCACACATTAGAAAGGCCTGACTCCACAAAGCGGCCACCCAGGCAAACCAACATAGGAAAGTGACTCAAGGTTACAAAGGCAAAGGATTGGGAAGAGACATAGTTGATGGAGAGTAAGCATACAAAGATGAAACGACGTGTCTGCGATCTGTCAGAATATGCAAATCAGAAAAACAAGTTCTTTAGTTCTGCTCCTGTGCCATAAACATAGAATTTTCCACCTCTCCTAGTTTTTCCCCTCAAATATTTTCCTCCAACAGATACATTTTTTTTTCTTAGAAAACATGCAATGAACAGAAATTTTGCATTTTAACTGCTATGAGCTATTCCTGATAAAGGATTAGATAAGGATCTCCATACCTTTGATTTATAGGAAGCCTTTTTCTTCACCTGTCGTCAAACATCAATAGAGATATCAACATTATCAGGTATCTAATATTCATTCATTTCATTTTCCTGAAAAGTCTTGCTATGTATTCTATTGTTTCTACCACAGAAAGAATCTATATGATGATAGTATTCTCCCTGACATAGAATTTCAATATACATTGACATTATGGGAATGAAATTAATAGAGATATTTTCATGATATAGTTGGAGATTCTGCGGAAGTGTCAGCCCCTATTTGATTGCAGTGGTGGCACAAGCCATGCCCTGCAGGATAAAAGAGATTTTTCTCAGACTCAGTATTATCATTAATGCTACCTCCCTCCAGCAGAACAACCTGCATTGCTGTATAATCGGTTTATAAAGATACAGCAGCCTGTTTAATCATACCAAGTGTCAATGCTGGCATTTGACTTGATCATGTAGATCCCCAAAAGATTAGAGCTTGTTTTGTTCCATGGCAAGATTTCAGCGCACAGACAGCTCTATAAATATTCCCCCAAAGCCAGACTGTCTAAACAAATTGCTTTGTGCTTTCAGGTGCTGCAGAGTGACGCCATGATACTTGGAACAAGATGCCCAAAAGTAGGGAACATGAGGGAGAGAAGAAAAGGGAATAATTCAGGAGAAAAATCATGACTGCAGTCTTAAAAGTAAGACATCTTTGGTAGACCTGAGGGAGGTGGAAAGATTATCTTTTTTTAAGAGGAAGGTACTGAGACAGATCATGGGACTCATCATATTAAGAGTCAATATCCATTCTACTTTGAGCCAAACCTACAGCTCTTACACATTTATTTTTTTACAAAAGCCACCCTCAAAGAAATTCAGTGAGATCTTCAGCAGGGGGAAGAGTGTGACATCACTTTTTTTCCCTACGTGAAATAATATGGTATTATAGGGATGGAAAAAATAATTTCAACATGTTGACATGCACAAAAATATACTAACATCTGTCCAACTAGTATCCTTTATTTCTTCCTGTCTTTCAGTAATATGTTAGCATCTTAAACTGATAGCATTTAAAAATATATAAGAAGTCTATATAATCAGTAATGAAACATCTCAAATCTAAGGATGTAAGTTCTGCAAACATTTGACTGACTTGCTTACAAGGAGAAGGATGAATAACAAAACATTCCTCATTAAAAGTGCGCAATATTCTTTTTTGTAGGGATAAACATAATATGTCCATATATTGCATGTGTGAACGTCAGAGACTACCAAATTGCCTCAGTAATTCTTGCCATTTTTTCTTCCACTTCATCTTTTCTTTTCCTTTAGTCTGCTCCCAACTGAAGTTTCCAAAATGAAGTTATTTCAAAAGCAAGAGAGTCACGATAATAAATGTAAGAATAGGAAGAGGTGAGAATAGAGAATTTCTGAGAATCAATTGATTTCCTAAGATGAACAATTTCTATTTATGATAGTACTTTATTTTTCAAAGCATGTCTTTCTCTACCGTAGTCTAGATTTGAAAGATCACAAAGATAAAAAATGTTTATGTTTTAGGGTGCCAATGAAGAATATTTGTGCCATAT